>NC_089682.1:10732236-12064736 GCF_031753505.1 Anomalospiza imberbis
AAAGGGTAAGGTAATATTTTGTGTGAGATTTAGAAACCCAATACATGATAAAGAAAAGTAGCATATTTTGGTAGTGAGGGGTGTGCTTTAGACAGTTTCAGAAACCTGCCCCAGACAAGCTCAGAAGTGTTCAGCTATCTCCTCAGCTTCTATATAAAACCTCATAAACCTATGCAGTGCTGCTTTACTGCATTACTAAAGGATCTAGTAATTTATATTTTGTTTAAGGTAATTAGATTTTCATAACACTGAGCTTTTTCTAATAAAAAATCAGACTGTGGTATTTTAGTGAATGTCTAATGGTTAATTTGAGTAGAGAATCTTACTGCCTTGGAAGCTTCAGTGTTGACATTGTTGCTGCCCAAATCCTTCAAGGGACAAATAATTAGTTATTCACTGGTCTGAACAAAACGCTCTATTCATATAAATCACTAAGTGTCCTAACTGTAGTTGAGGTGCCAAGCATCTCCCTTAAAGCCTGTGGCACAGAGAAGTAAGGGAGAACTTCTTATTACTGAAAAAGAATATATTGTCTGAATACACTGCCCTGTGTATTAACCTTGTGTGTTATGTAGAGTAACTTTCATAATCCCTTTCTCTGCACACTGGTAACCTACAGGAGATTAACTTGTAACCCTGTTAAGAAAAGAAGAAAACTGAAAATTCTAGCTATTTCTTTGCTAGAATTACTACCAGGAGACCACACTGAATTTGCAAGGTTCTCAACTGCACAACTTTAAAGAAGGACTTTCCATTATGATACTTTATATTTGTTTCCATCTTCTTTTCAACGTGTTCTTATTAGCCCTTTGACAGAGGACCATAACAATGGCCCTCCAAGGATTTTTCATTCATAGAAATACCTTGGCAGATTTTCCTACTCTTTCATTTTCTCAATGTGGATGTTTCACCAAAGGTGACCGGGACTTGATGTCTGTGGTACTTTTATAAAACCTGCACAAATGGCATGGAAAAGTAAGGCAATCATGTCATGAAACCAAGGAAAGCCAAGAAATCTGGAATCTTGTCGGAACCCAGAATGTCCCTTGGACACTCTTGGATGTTCTGGGCCCAGGTCAAAGCTTTTGAGACCCTGGCATGCAGACAGAAACCCCTGTGGCTTTGAACCTGATCCATGGAACAATTTACCAACTTTACAGGAAGAACAAGAAATCACAAAAATTTAGATATCATAGTAGAAGTAGTCACAAAGTGAAAGGAAGGATTTTTGAGTGCTGTACGGGGGGGTTTTAGGCCTTGTACAGAGGGGTCTGAGTTTTGTACATGGGGATCAGAAGTTCTAAGATGGAGGAACTTGGGTGTGCCCTGTCCTCTTTCCTTTTCCTTCCTAACCTCCATGTTCTTGGTGATGTTGGCACTCACAGATTGGTTTAGAGTAGAAAGTCACTGTTCAATATAGGTGATGGGCACTGGGGAAAACTGTAAACATCTAATACGTAATGTATGATATAAAAGAGGGCACCAGCCCCCTGGGCGTCGGAGTGTGCCCTTGCCTGACTGCTGAACGGACCGCAGCAGCTCAGGGAGAAATCTTTTAGATAACATACAATAAACTACCTTGAGACCGGACAACTGAAGACTACTGAGTCTTTCTTTGGAAGCTCGGGTTGGAGGAGAGACTTTTCCACCTTTCCGGGCTCACCCCAATCAGGGAGTGAGGCCCGACAGAATCTGTTCTGTGTATTCTTCCAGTGTATCTGTAACAAACATACACACTGTGGTGCAACACATCCTCTTTCACAAAAGTTTGTGTGTCTGTCTCACCTGAGCACATGGAAACACATTCACAGTATTACACACCTGGATGAAATGGAGGGAAAATCTTTTGATGTACTAGTAGTGAAGGCACCCTAAAATTCCCATGTATAGGGCTATTTAGAATGCTTCATTTTTGTAACATGAGTTATAAAATAATTACTCTCCATGAATCTTTTTCATTTGACTCTTAAAAGACTCTGTCTCTCAAGGCTTCACTTATTCAACTTTTCAGAAGGCTCTCATCAAAGGGTAACAATTTCTCCAATATCTGGCACTTTTTGCCATTTCATACACTTTTGAGTGTTTGAGGCAGCCATATAGGGCTGGTAGATGTATAGGGATTACAACTGAGAGACTTTTAGAAGCAGCAGCTGGAGGCTAGCTGGGATTCCTTGGAGACAGTGTCTGAAAACTGGAACTCTGTATCTGGATTCACGTACATGATTCTCATGCTTTGTGACTGAAATTAAAAACAGGGAAAAGCAGATCACCAAAACAAACAAACAAAACCACAAACAAACAAACAAACAATACCCTTAACAATTTATAACACTAATCCAAAATGTTAGACTACTGTTAATTAGAGCATACATTTAAACTACCTGTAAGATCTTTAAGTAATTTAGAGAGGCTTGTTTTCCTTATATTTTTGAAAACTGAAGACAGAGAAATGTTGTTAGATGTCTGTGTAGTGTTTATAAAAAAAAACTGCTTGGACAGCCTGGGAAAATGTGGGGTACAGCACATATTTAAAATGTGTATTGTGAGACACTTCATATAAATTTCATACTTTTATTCTGCAGGTTTTGTAGTCACTGAAAATGTCAAATTGATTTGAGTGATATGTAGAAAAGGGGAAACAAATGGAGCTGAAGAACTGCAGGTTTGGGAAAAGTTAGAGAGTAACAGATAAGGTTTCAGCCAGCACTAAGTGATATAAATGACCTCTCAAGTAGTCTCTGTTACATGGGACTAAAGAATGCTCTTTATGGGCCACTAGTAATCAGCTACTGAAGCCATGGAAATGTCACAGTGAGGGCTGTTTCTTTTTCAGGCCTATGATGATCCTCATTTGACTCCAGATGCCAGAGTTGCAAGCAGGCATTTTGCAGATTTATTGCCCGAATGAAGTTCTAAAACACTTCTATTAAAAGAATATCGTCAGCTAAGTGTCCACTCAACATGCCCTGACTAGTTGGGTAGTGCAGGTTTCATTATAGTACTGTATATTTGCATCCTGTAGAATGCATATGATGTGACCCATACTGGAGATTGTAAATACTGAGTGCTGAATAATATAGTAAGAGACTCCATTAGAAAAAATTCATAGGTTACTTCAAAGATCACAGGAAGAGACACGCTTCTAATGTAGTATAAAAGATATTTTCCATTTGGGAAAATGGGGAGATTCTAGGCTGTCATATTTTTAGCTGCAGATAGAATCCACAATCTGCAAAATGTTATCCAAGTGTTCAGGAACCACAGAATGCTTCCTGCCTGCTGGCAGTCTAGGGGAAGTGTCAAACACAAACACTGTTTTAAGAAAATATGGACAGGGAAGGCTTTTGGTAGCCTCTAAATGATAACAGAAAGAGACCTTTGTGGATAAATTTGTGAATCATAGAATCATTTTGGTTGGAGGAGACCTTTACAAACATCAAGTACAATTTTTAACACACCACTAAACCATGTCTCTAAGGGCCACATGTCTTTTAAATAACTTCAGGGATGGTGACTCAATCCCTGGGCAGCCTGTTCCAGAGCTTGACAACCTCCCTGGTGAAAAATCTTTTCCTAATATTGAGTCTGAAACTCCCCTGGCACAACTTGAGGCAGTTTCTCCTCTCCTATCACTTCTTACTTGAGAAAAGACACCAACTCCCAAGTTGCTGCAACCTCCCTTTGAGTAGAGAGCAAAACAAATGAAACTGGTATGAAGCAGTAGAGTTTTTTCAAACAATAACTTTTCAAGAAGCAGGCAATGTCCAACCATATACAGAAATATTGATAGAGGGTATATAGAAAAGGATTTAACAATGTAGTTCAGTGGTGATGCATAGAAATTTTCTCAAACTTTGGGTGTGGTAGTGACAGCCTGAACTTGACAGTTGGTAGGCTGCTAAGAAAAATGACAGCAGGGGCTACCATACTGAGTGAGGTGTAGCCTTATGTACTGGAGAACAAGAGAAACGAATGGGGGAGGAGAAGACAAATATGATTATTTTTAGACAATAGCACAATTTAAAGTATTCATAGCATCCAAATAGAAAACAGCCGGAAATGTTTACAAAAGGCAAATAAAAACTAGAAAGAAAAAACACCATGTTTGTTCTGCTAACAGGAAAGGTGAGATTTTGTTGTAACACAGGATGCAGCCAGAAGTAACAGTCCTTCTCTGACATCCTCCTCTCCAGCAGTATGTTCCAAGTTGTTTCTTCCCATCTCTTCTGGTTCTTATAATTGCCATTTTTAAGTAATTGTAATCCTTTTTCACCTCTGTAATTTCAGTTGGTTTAATGGGCAAGTGCAGCATTGCTGGATTCAAGCTGAGACAGAGGGACAATAATGCCAGGATGGCAGGAAAGAGTGGGACCATTCTTGTTACTAGAAGCCTGCAGTGTGGTTTGCTTAATCTGTTCTCCCAAGTAATCAAAAATCTCTTTCTCCTCTTCTCTCAAATATATTTGCTTTCTAGATGGAGATCATATGTTTCTGCATACCTTGTACTTCAGGTTTTATCCATTGCTGAGATCCTAGGTTCTCCAACATTTTAATTTTTTTTTTTTAGCCAGCAGTTTGGATTTTAGTTTTAGGTGCTCCACATTTAAGTCCCTCTCCAGCTATGTTAAACACTTCTTTCAAACTTTTCTAGTGCAGCAGGAACTGCAAGACACAAAAAAAGACACCTATAAACAGTAAAATTTGCATCTGTTTATGACTCTTGATTGGGACCATATATAACAGTAATCAAAGACTGGGCTGGCAATGGACTGAGGACAGTTGATTCTAAAATGTGTTTGTTCTTGGTATAGCATATGTCAAAATCACCTTGATTTTTAAAAATACAAATTCATTTTGTCCTGAAATATTGCCTCTGCTGGGGATAGATGTGATGATTGCAAGCATTCTGATTGTAGAACAAAACATTTCATTTGGAAATACTGGTGACTACATAATAGGATAATTTTGTGGAGAAGAATTTTAAAAACTGTGCAAACAGTGTTTATTAATTTAAAAATAAATATATTAAAGGTTTGTTAATTCTCATAGTTTTATATATTCAAATGACCAGCCTCACTTCCTGAAGCTTCTTAAGTACAGTCTGATCTCATTGGAATATTTACATGCTCCATATCCATGAATTTAATGTAACAGCACTGCATAAATTGCTACAGAAAGATTACTGCAGTGACTATTTAAATTAGTGAACTCCAAATCTAATTACTGAGTAAAATGGCTGAAAAATATCCATTAACTCTTATCATCAAAATGGACTGAAGTTAGAAGGCTTCTATGCTAGGTAATTTAACCTTAGTATATGTGAAGTGAAAAAAACCAAAAACAAACAAACAAACAAAAAAACCCAACCCAAAACAATCAACAAACCCCTGAAATCCTTAAGAAATAAAGTTTTCTACTTCCTAAGAGAGGAAACCATTCTGTCTCCATTTCAGCTAGACTTCAATTTACAAGGCTGTTGTCTACAGGGAATTTGATATATAAGGAAGCTGAAAAACCACCATTACAAGGAAAAAAAAAAAACCAACTTTTTTTTTCCTTCTCTCAAAGGATGTTGGGAAGGAACAATTTTCATGTGACTTTAAAAAATGTAGTTACAATGGAATTATTTGCACACCACTCTTTTCACAACTTGCAGGATTAGATGGAAATGCTCTCAGTAAAACTGTTCAATGTATATGAGCTATGCCCATAAAAAGTAGTGAAAGAGTAAAAAATATCAGGGTGAATAAGTTAGTGTCTATGTTTCTACATCCCTTCCTTTCCCTCAAGTAAGTGAAATAGTTGGCAATATGAAAAGAACTTTTTGTTAAAGAATAAATAACCATCATATGCACAATCAAACACAGTTATGTCTTCTGATACAATTAAAAATTAGATTAATAGGCCAGTTTTATTATAGATGAAACTCAAATTGACTTCATTTTTCATTGGAGGAAATTATAACTTCCCAATAATGAAGGTATACATCAATAAACAAACAGACATTCTTATATTAAAAGAAGATGTATTTTAAAAGATAAACATCTGAGGAGCTTAATTTGGACCAGGTGACAGGCTTCCTCAAATTTAGTTTGCATGTATTTTTATGTTGTGTTTTGTTTTAGCTCAGACCTCACTGTTAAGGTTGGACAGGCTCAAGTCTGGGTTTAAAACATAGGTTCAAATGCTGTGGTAATATCTATTTCAGAACTCATGGGAAACCCTTACACCTTTGCAAAGTTATATCACCCTTCTTCCCCTGCCTTGGATGTTGCCTGACATTGGCAAACAGAAAGTTATGTTGGTTGCCTTCATGCCTGATCACTGTTTTCCCCATTTCTTTGTCTTTCTTCCTTTACTGGTTGCATTGTATTGCCCATGACCAGTATTCCACCCATGTTTCTTCTGCTTCCTCCTCCTTCCTATATCTCACATAAATATTTTCCTTTTAGTTTCCAGTGGAAACTAATGCTTATAAAGTGATGTACCAAAAGTTCAGCCACATGAGCTCGAAGGAAACCAAGCAGGCTTTCATCAGAAGCATTTGCAGTTGTCAAGGCTATGTCAAAACCAAGCAGCCTCTCTGAAACCTTCCTATTATCAAGCATTACAAATTCATTGCATTTTGCCTGCAGATGTCTATATATAGATAGACATGTGGGATCTATGATGACATTTTGCAATAGAAGATAAAATAGAATATGATAGAAAATATATTTGGTAAGCGGGACAAAGAAAATGAAAACAGAAAATCATTCCATATAGATATATGGATTCTGTTAAGTGGAGATAGAAAAGCAGAGTAGTGCTTCCATCACTGATTTAGTCTGAAACAGAAAAAAATGAAGCTGTATTCCTTGTAGTAAATAGAAAAGAATCTACTGCGAATGTGCTAAAAACCAATTTGGTGTTGGGTTTTTTGTTTGTTTTTAGTTTTTGTTTTGTTTAGGTTTGATGTTTTGCTTTGTTTTAATTTTTGCTGTGTGTAGATCTAGGAACATAATTTATCTGGCACTTCTAACAACTGAAAAAATATAACTGTTTTCTTGAATGGAATATTAAAGTTAGCTTCTGGATTAGCCTGTGATAAAGTATGACTGTTTATAATTAATACTTTAATGTATTATCTTGACAATCACTGGGCTTGTGCATTCTTTTCATGTGCATGCCAGTGGAGGGCTCTATTATGAGAAGGCCAGGAAGAAGATTGAATTAGTAATTTCTCTTCGTCAGGCACTGATTTATAGATCCCTGTCTCTCTTTCTAATGTAGCAAGGATATCAAATATTAATCAACTGTACTTCAAAACTGTATGCACAAATAAGTGAAATGCTTTAAAAATTCAATTATAAATAATTTTAGGGATATAGAATTTGTGGGTTTTTTCTTGTTTTATTTTCCCCATGTGTATAAATTGACCCTCTGAATATGGCTGTATTTAATAGAGCAAATAGTACCAGTCTTGAGTCACTGGTATTTAAACAATATCATCGTTGTTATTTCTTAGTATAGGAATTACTTTTTACACTTTACTCGTTTACATAATCAATGTTTACATTTCCAAAGGTATATCTTTTATTCTTGTCACATCAAAGACTTAAAATCTCTCAATTTTTACTATAATAATAGTAATAATTATGATAATAATTAGAAATAATAAAGTTTCCATAATTTTCTGATACTTACAAGTTACTTTTCACATCAGCTGGCTCCTAGAGAACATACAGCCTTACTCATATCTTCTCACTGCATGTGACTATGCAAGATATTAGGCAGAAAAATTAAGTGAAATTGAAATAATAAAGTCTTCTCTGAGAATACCTGCACCAGCTGCTTATATTTATCATTATATAAATTGTGCCAAACTCACCAAATTCATTTGTTAGAACAGCAGTAGTTATTCTCACTCATGCAATGTAATTCATCTGCAGTCATGAGACGTCGCTTTCATTAGCACATTTAAATTACAAAGCACAGCGGCTTCGCAAAACAAGAACTCTCAATTCATAACATGGTATAAAGCATCCTCAGTGGACAACAAACTGATCTTTCCCTGTTCTCTCTGAATAACTTGGCTATCGGTGTGTGAAAACGTAGAGTATGTTTAGCAAAATTCATTGTTGCCCATATTGGGTTCTTTTTGTTTAAGAGTGATGGAGGCAAATATGTGGGGATAATTGTCAAAAATTGAATGGTTTGGTTTTGCTGGATTTTTAGTGTTCACCCCCACTAGTGAAGTAAAAGTGAACAATTTAAAATATGCAAAGCTTAACCTAAATATAGGATGCTGAAAGGGTTGGCCTGATTTTTTGTAGTGCTGAATTCAGACTTCCTGCTAAAATTGTGCATTTCAGACTGTTTATTTAAATATAAGACAGTATTTTTAGAGGGGGGGAAATATAGTACATTTATTAATTTTCCTTTCTATATATATATTACTAGTAAAATCTCTAACACAGAAAGAAAAAGTTAATCATGCCAGTAAATTGGACATCTGCTCCTATGTTGCAGATGTAAGGAGAATGGGAGAGGAAAGCTTTTTAGCAGCTCTGTTTAAACAATCCTTAACAATTCAGACTCATTTTGTCATTTTTATTCTGATAATCAATATTGTAAAGTAGCTATTCTGATCTTAATTAATGCACAAAATTTTATTCCTAAAGTGTGTATCACTTTTAAAATCACAAATTGGGGAATATGAATAAAGACTGATGAAATAGCAGGGAATTTTGTCAGAAGTACAGGTCACCTTCCAGTGGTTCATAGGAGCATTTACTTTTGCAGTGAACAAGGTAACATTTCTACCTCTGCTTTGCTCTTAGTCTAGTAGACATTTACAGTGTTGTAAATAGGATCTAAATTAGACCCTTAGTTTTTATTTTCATCCCACATTTTTATACACTAATGAATAAACTCATCTCTGGGGTGATCTGAGCCAGACCATTGTGACAGAATTGCTGCAGCACCAGGTGCTTCTGCTTCTAGATCATTATTGTTAGGGTTTGGATTGGTTTTTTTGAAGGCCATCTGCACTAATCATGTACAGGCAGGTTGATTGTTTAATCAAATACTTAATTTCAACATTGTGTGTCATGAGCTTGCTTCTTGGTACAGGAATATGAAGGGAGATGTAAGAACAGGATTTTCTGGTCTAGACTGCTTTAGGACTACTTTTCTTAAATGTGAGGATTCTGACAAGTCATTGTCAAGCCTTCAAAAATGGTTTTCAGCTATGCCTTAAGGTCAGGTAAAGAGTTTGTGTTACTTTACACTTCCTACTAGTAAATTGCATGTTGGCTTTTTTTAATCTGTTTTTTGTCTTCCTAGTAATAGGAGTTGTATTATTGTTATGGCTAGAGAAAGCGGAATAATGTTATCATATGAAGGAGTAGACTATAAAAGGTAGATTTAGCATAAACTAGTAGTTTGTCTCCATAACAAAAAAGAATTGTATTGGTGCCTGTAGGAGCTTTGGAGTTATACCTACATTGCTGCAGTAATGTCAGCATGTAGTATGAAATGTCAAACTTTGTCATTTGTGGTTTGGGTCCTGCCCCTAAACTGCAAAGTGTGGTTTTCAAAGTTGGCCAAGTTCTTAGAATAGTCCATTAGAAGGAATAAACACTTCCAGCAATATTCAGTGCTGTGCTGCTCTAGAAATACTGGAGAAGTGGACCTGGTGTGGGGAATACCTTGGGTTATTTTGTCATTACTACAGTAAAAATATCTTAACTATGACTGGAATTCAGGCTGATAAACTTATGCTTTGTGGTTTGAAATGTTTGCCTCTGGGATTATTTGCCACGGTCTTGGCTTTCACAGTGATGCTGGTAATCAAACTGTGATTTATTCACGGTCATTTGCCTTCATTTTCTATGAGGGTTGTGGTGTAGAGTTGTCTAAGATATGTTGTAGACTAATAGCAGCTTTTACTTGAAAATACTTGCAAAAAAATTCAGCTTTGCAGGCTTCGTATTTAATGTAAGACTTTCTCTTACTGTTGATAATGCTGTTGTAACTCACAGTTTGTACTTAGCTGTGGGAATATTTGCTTTGAAAGTATGTTTATCTTTGTTTTATTACTTCTTTGCTGGCCAGCAAAGAATGCATAACTCCTGATTGCCTCAATATGCTTACAAATGAGATTAATTGCACGTCTAGATCTCTTTCCCATAAAACTTGTAAGGGCATTTACAAATATTGATGATGCTTTTATAGGTAGGCTTTCTCTTGATGCTTTGAGTATATTAAACAAGCCAGTATTTTTTCTAATGAAGACATTAGTCCTCTAAGTTTGCATATATCTAATCTCTTTAGAACATGCTACCCCATGTGACTTGGCTTCCTTGTGCTCAAATGTAATCAAGATAGCATATGTCAATTCCTCTCTGTTCTATTTAATATATTTCATAATAACATCTATACCTGTGAAAACTCTGATTAGTGCACAGATTTACAGAGAGATTAGGGGCAAAAGAAAGAGGACTAGGATCAGTCCAGCAGGGAGAAGGCAGATGAATGTCATAATGGACTGGAAATGCAGGAAAAACAATGAAGGTTGCTTTGATAGAATAAAGGTAGGACAGGGGAGAGAGAATCACATTAGGCAATGACAAGATAGGAATCCAGGAGTGCATTAGTGACAAGGTGTGAATGGATTGGGCTGGAGAAGGGGCATCAGAAACTTAGATGAAAAGCATCTTACAAGGTAAAACAGTGGTAGCTGGGCAGAGAAGTCTTGGCAATTTTGAATAATGAGAATAGGATGAGGTAAGAGGAAGAGCTAATCCTCATGGCTTTTAGCTTAGTCCTTGAGCCCTTTATCTAAATTTATTGATGAGAACTCTGATTTGGGAGTAGGAAGTGGTATACAATAGCAAATAATCACATCCTATCCATCTCAAGTAGGCATCCAAAATTAGCAAACACTTTGACCTTATGCACTCTTTGTCTTAACTCTCTTTCTGTGCAATGGGGATGATAATAATAGATCCTTGTCTCAATGCAGGCCTGTGGAAAATAATTAGAATTGGTAAGCACTCTGACACTGCTGTGATGCATGCTCCAAACAGCTCATCCTGGGACCTGATAATTCTTTCCCAATTCACAGTTGGGTCTTCTAGTTGACAATAGTAACACTGTTTTCACTCACCTCTGGAGGAGATATGGAGTGTGTATCAGAGAATGTAGTTTGTGACAGATAACTTGAAAGGTGACTGTTAATCTGACAGGTGTCTTTCTTATATTTGGTATAATTTTGGGATTTCGTAACCTCTTATGTAAAACATGCCTTTCTCCATGGGCAGTTGTGTGTAGACGCCACTTTACAGGTTTTTCTATGTACCCACAATGCCTTCTGAATTCTTCAGTATATACATATGAACATACAGCTAGATTCAAAAAGTAAAACAAATTGTCTCATGTTTAGTGTCTCATCTTCTCTTTTAAGTCCAGGTAGAGCCACAGTGGGAACACAAGGATGGAAATCTGTGTAAAGTCTGGTTGCAAGTCTGAAACTTCTGACTCTGCTGCAAACAAAACAGAGCATCTGGTACATAAAATGTAGCAAGGAAAAGAGATTTCTGCAAGGTTATTTTAATTGCCTGTATGACTTCAACAGTCAATAGGCCTTCAAAATATGTATACCTTGAAAAAAATCATGCATTCTCAGGTTGCGTGGATTTGTGGGGTTTTATTCTCTGCTTTTGGGAAATGTGTGATTTCCGAGTTGGAGGATCATGTACATTCTAAAAAGTCTCAAAACAGATGGAAGGCAAATGAGTAGATTGAGCTGCAGAGGGGAATAATATGTGCATTTTCTGCGTGTCTCTACTGAAACAATTAAGATTACAAGTCTCTTGAGAATTACACTTCTGAGCGATGGGTTTTTAGTGACAGATTTATCAAATCTGTCATGTTATGTTGGGACTTTTTCCTCTGAAAAATGTGGCTCTTTGAAAATCAATAATTTCCCATAGAAAACTTCAATGGTCCTCAAATTTTAGTTTAGGTTGTCATCTACATTCCCCTCCCCTCCTCCCCCCCACCCCACAATTTGGATGTGCAGATGAGGCCCTTATTCTTTGCTGAGAATGATTTCTTTTGTTTGGGGTATGAGGAGCATTTAGCTTTTACATTATTCATGTTGTATTAGCTTTTCTGCTGTAAGCTAGAGAGTACATTATATGAAATATAGTTTTTTCATGGGAGAACAAAGGTAAGGATGTCATATGAAGTTCTCATGAGGAATCTTGGCACTCTAAGGAAATATAATTTAATCCTCATATGTCTTGAATTTCATTTTTCTTTTTCTTTTCTAAAACAAACAAACAAAACAACCTAAAACCCTGCAGTAGTTTTAATTTCCATACAAGCAAAATCTTCCTAATTGCTAACATTAAAAAAAAATCATGTAGCTTAATTGAACTGTGAAAGTTAATTCATTGATTATGAATGTCAACATTTTTTTCCGGTCTAAGATAAAAGGAAAATTTTAAATACCATAGTTTTTTAAGTAGACTGATTTCTACTTCTGCATAGTTTTACAAAATCATCAAATGGGTTGGAGGGACCCTAAAGATGATCTAGATCCAACTCCTTGCCATGGACAGTGACATGTTCCACTAGACCAGGTTGCTCAGATCTCCATCCAGCCTGGCTTTGAACAATTCCAGGAATGGTGCATCCACTGCTTCTCTGGACAACCTATGCCAGTGTCTCACCAATCTCTCAGTAAAGAATTTATTCCCAATCTAACCCTGACCTCTTCAATTTAAAGCCATTACCCCTTGTTCCTATCACTGCATGGTCACTCTCCATCTCTCTTGTAGGTCCCTTTATGTACTGGAGACTGCTACAAGGTCTCCCCAGAGCCTTCTCTTCTCCAGGTGTTTCCCTTAATTTCATTTCTTAAGTGGACAAAATCAGAAAACACAAAATCAGAAATCCCCCTTCCCCAACAATTGTTAATGCGAGTCCTTGTCCTACCTCTTTCTGTCATGCTCTTTTCAGGACTTTGCTACCCTCAAGACTCAGGACTTTGAGGGTGTGGGCTCTGAGGTTGGGTCTCTGCTAATCTGCTGGTACAGATATTGTTCTCTGCAGAGATGCAGCTCCTGGCTCTTCCCAGGGAGGGGCTCAGTGAAGATATGGATGTGGGAAGAGATCTTCTGCTGACAGCCTGAAGGTCTGGTTCCCATGTGCCTGGACTTGTTGCTTAGGGGAGATCTGCTGGAAGGGATGATTATTAACAGATACAATCATGCTTGTACCTGTGAAAAACAACAGGCAATATTAATTTCATCCAAGCTCTAATTGTAATGACTGGATAATTTATTATTTTCTGTAATAGGCCTCAGGACCCATTTTATACTCTCTGCTGACTGTTCTGTTTATTATTCACCTAGCATGCAATTACATTGACTGGCTGTGTTCAGAAAGTAACTGTACTGACATTTTTTATTAAACTTTTGTAATTACAGATTTTCTTTACACTATTTGTTTCATTGATCAAAGAAAGAAGGAAAACCTCTGTGTACATTAACGATGTACAACAGCAATACTCTAAATTTCCTTTAAGGCATAATATAACAAGAGATATGTATAGATTGTGCTGAGAAAGGTTAAGGTTGTTTGTAGTATATTTGACTCACAGGAATCACTGCAAAGAAAACACTGAGTAAGCAGTGCAGTGTGGAGGGGGAATAGAAGAGGACTGCACACAATGGAGGGCTAAGAGTTCATTTGTATTCCAGCTGGATATTCAATGCTTATCTGTTTCATAACCTTTTATTTTGCTTGTATTCTCAGTAACAGGCTTGCAAATAGTTTATTTCTTTGCTTTGAATCTGTTTGTTCTTCCTTTCACAATTTACCTGGTTAATTTTAAAAGGATTTCTTGGTCAAACCTATACTTTCAAAATAATACTGAATACTTTTGAAAACTTAAAAGGTGTGCTACAATTATTCAAGTAACTAGACATGTCTCTGCTACTTCTAATGCCTTAATGCACATTTTCATCCATAAAATGTTACAAATATGTTTTATGTCTGTACAGTACTAATACAAGAAACTTGTGAGCCAGGTCACTACTGGTCTGAGTGCTGACTAATATTGAAATACTTAAAATGGAATTATCAGTCTGAATATAGAACAGCAAGGAACAGGTCTATATCACAAAAATGAACTCAAAAATCACCATAGCAAAGTAAATTATATTTTCAGATTTTACTGAGCTACACAGTAGACCGAGGTCTCATCCTGCTTCCCTTAGATTGTTCCTAATACCAAGCAAAGGCATGGCTTTTTAGCTGGATCACTATTTTTAAGTAGTGAGAGACTAATTTTTGAGACTCATGGTAGTATACCATTGAGTTATAAAGTCAGCCTGCCCCTTTGGTGTAAAGTATGTTTTATTTCTCATATGAATTAAGCTCATTTAATGGATGAGTTTAAAGGACAGACATTAGACCTCAGGTGGAAGAGCTCTCATGTAAGATCAAAAAAAAAAAATAGGAGAAAGGGGATTTTAAATGCTCTTCTCCTCAAATAGTCATTAGAATAAATTATAGTCTCCAACAGGGATATGAGTGGGAGGACATAAAATATGCATAATTTATATTTATTATATATATTAAAATATGCACATGCATGTACATCTCTCTTCACCCCCCACTGGATTAATTTGGTCAGATTTCTGTGCATATTTGCATATTCTGTAAAGCTTATTTTTCTGTTTATTTTAGCCATACACTGGCACTTCAAACTCAATTGCAAATATAATAAATATAATGGCTACCTCCCAGAAAAACACCCACTGCCCAGTTCTTCACATAATGTATTTTGGAATACCCCTGTGGTCACTTGGGGTCAGCTGTTCCAGCTGTGTTCCCTCACAATCAGCAGGATCTGAAACGCTGGTGTGTTCTCAGTGCTGCTTTAGTCACAAATCCAGACCACGGCCCCACAGAGGCTGCTGCCCCTCCTAGGCAGAGCCAGCACAGGGGTGCTGAGGAGCAGTTTTCTTCTGGGTGCATATCACAGGAAGGATGTGTTAGCTTCAGATACACACACACCTCTATAGATAAAACAAGGCTGTTGAAAACATATTTACAATTAAGAGAGGTAATCTCTGTATCGTTCAATGTAGTTGAAGACTGGTGTAACTTTTACCAGGCAGACATTTCATGTCAGGAAGTACAAGAGATGAATACATTTTAATTTTTTTCCCAGTAATTTTGTAAACCAAAATTTTATGTCTTCTTTTTCTTGCTGGTCTTAAAAAGTCAGCTTTCTACTTTCAGAATACTCAGTATGTTTACTAGATAGTCTTTTGCTGTGCAGAGTATTTGTAATTGGGTATTTAACCTAACAGTTCCATGAGGTTATGATATGTTAATCATTCTCTTACATTATAAGGTCAGGAAATTAAAAAGCAGTTTGCATTCTCGATGAATAAGAATTTCTTGAATTTAATGATTTGTGTTTTCATTATTGCTGCAATATCTGGTTTAATTACTGTATAGACAGTAAAAAATATGAACAACCTTGTTTCTTTACTGGTGGTGATTTCCTCTCTTAATCTTTAGAAAACTCTCAGTGTTCAGATGAATCTGAAAAGATGTTAACCATCTGTACTACAACTGTGCTCTGTTCTGAGCTCATGTGAAAATCAGGTTACTCTTAATCTATACATTATACCTTCACACTTTAAATGTGGCAATAACACCTTTAAGTAGATGACAAGAGTATATTTGTAGAATTTGTTGTGTTTATTATGCAATCCTAAGCTTTACAAACATTTAATTATGCTGCTATTATAAATAGTTATTTTAATTCTCATATAAGTACTGATGGGGAGAATGATAACACTTGGTCAAAAGTAATAAAATCTGGTCGTAAATGAGTTTAGTAGATCTTTGCTGTGGATTTGTTGTTCTGTTCTCTGGCTGATTAGATTCCTTGCTTGAATGGCTGGATAGGATGAATAGGGTATTTGCTTTCTGATTGCCTTTCAAAAACTGTCCAGACTGAAGCTACTGTGTTTTAAAGACCAGGTTTGCATCAGAAGCACCAAAATCCTAGGAATCCTTCAGTTGTGAGAAATGAAAAATTCTGTGAAGTGACAAGAATGGATTTTAAAATAGATAGTAACTCAAGTGACACATACTACAGGAGGAAGATGAAATAATTCTGAAAGTTTTTATATTGTGTTTCAGTACATCTACAATATGATTTTCAGGAAGTAATTATTTTTGCTGATAATTGGCTGGGTGATGAACTGCTAAACAAAGCAGTTTTAATCAAAGTTAATAGCTAGATTCTAAGTTATTGTTTGCTTGCCTGTTTGCATTTATATTCATTCCCATTAAATTTTGTTAATTTGCACCAGATAAGAAACAAATTCTTAATTATTTGATTTTAGTTCTACCAAGAATAGATCAAAACACAGTGATAAAAACTGTCTTTAAATCTACAGATACAAAATTATTGTTTTGGAAGTGTCATTTAGTGTCAGAATTTACCTGATGAACATCTCAATTTTGTTTTGAGAAATGTAGAATAATGTAAGAGTTTTCTTTCAATGTTTTCCAAAAAAAAAAAAAATTATTACTTTAGAAATGTCTCTTAATTTCTGTTTGGTTATATCCATGTGCATAAACACTTGATGGGAGAGGGAATGTAAACAACAGAGCCAGACACTGAGGCCCAATAATAGAATGATAGACACAATTCTACATAAAAGTAAGAGGGAACTTTTTTAGTGTCAAAGGAGCCAAAGTCTGGCACAGGTTGCTCTGAGGCTTTGTCAAGTCTCCCTCTTTAGAAATATCCAACACCCGTGGCCCTGAGCATTGTGCTTGGAGTAGGAGATTGGACTGGACAGTCTCTAGAGGTGCCTCCCAGGTCAGACATTCTGTGGTCCTGTGTCACAGGAGTGCTGTGCAGAAATGTGAATGCATGCTGCTCTGTGCTCTCACCACACTTACTCAGGTTGTACTGATTGTGCAAAGATTGGGAGAAGGAATAACAAAACCAGTAGGAATGACACTTTGGAACATATCTGCATGTCACAATTATTTACATCTATAAACCACAGAACTGACCCTAATAAGAAATTCAGTGTCCCTGCTAGTGGTGAAGCAAAAACTCCCCACTCCAGAACACATAACTAAAGAAAAACTCAACTTTCAGGAATACTCTAGGCATCATAATGGTTTGAGAAATGCAAAGAGCAGAAATAGAAAACAGAAGCTTGCTTCACAAGCAAAGAATTACAGGATTAGGAAAATGATTGTAATGAAAATAAGAACATGAAAACCAAAGCAGAAAATAAATACTGAGCAATGAAGCTGACTGGTGCTTGGAAATCTTGGCACTGGGGTGCTAAATTATGACATAAAGAGGTGAAAGTCAGACAATTTATAAGCAGCCAGCTGACGTACTGTACAGCTCTGTGTTATAACAAAACCTTACACAAAATCTGTACTTTAGGCAATGTTGTATGATTAAAGAAATGTTCTTGTTATGCTATCTGAAGCAGTGTGCAGAATATAGTAAATGATACCTTAAGAAAATTGACATTTATAGCTGAAGTCTTTACAGCAGTAGAGCAGCAAACAAGCAAGCAGATAACCCATCAAAACCTATTATTGTAAATTAGTTGTAGTCATATAGCATCTTTCTGGAAAGAAAAGGCTGTTTTCCTACCCAATAAAAATTGAGAATGCATCTATTATATCATCAATGATATTTCTTTAGAAATTACTCCCCCAGTTGAGATACTATGCCTTTAAATATGGATGGAGACAAAATGAGTCAAACACCCTATTAAGGTATGTACTTCCAAGCACTCATAGTTACTGAGCTGTAAACCACACAGTAAATGACACACATCACAGGGCAATGCTCATTCTCTTCTTGGAGATGCCCAATGCTTCAGTTTGGTTTTGTCTCATTTAATGTCTTTGTTTTACATTTTTTTGGATTTTACAGAATCCTGGCTTCCATCAGTTGTTCACTAGATAGTGATTTCATACAGGAATACAGGGGTTTTCCTAATCTGAATTAAAGGAGTATATAAGGTCGCTGATAACTCAGCACTCCCTTAGTTTTCTATTGCAAGACAATCCTTAAATTAAAGCCTAGCCAATCAATCCAAAGGAAAAAGCTAATGTTTTAAATGTGCTAACTCTATCTTGCAATATCAAGTAGTAAGAAGGCTATAGTATTTTGCATGAGCCTTAAAGGGTTTTGTTTATAAGTTTAATAAGAAAGCAGAACGAAGTCTAAAATATAATTTAAAACAAAATAGCTAATTATGGAATTACTGAATGGCCAATAAAGTATCTTGGCTTGTAAAAATATAAAGTCTAGTTGCTGTGAACACTGCTTATGAATGCAATAAATTGTAACCATTTAATTTGCTTATTTTTTGTTTATTCTACATAGCCTATTTTTTCCTCATTAGAGCTCCTGCTTGTCTGCTTCTCTCTTCTATACTCTTGACCAAAGCTGAGTCTTTGAGTAGAAATGACATAGCTGGTAACTCAGCATGTTTCAGGCAGAGGAAACCTCTGAAGTTCAGATTGAGAAAGCAGAGGAGAACAAGAGCCTCTGCAAGGCAAGCCTGTGTTTATATTTAAAACTAAAGACTAAATAGAAATCCACTTATATAGGTTTTTTTTTTCTGAAAATGAAGTAGGTTCTCCCTTCCCTGCCATTTGCTAATAAATCATAAAGCTGCTTATTTTCTCATTCAAGAAGTAAAAATATACTGTACTTTATAAAAAAACTTGGAAGGCCTGTAGATTGACATTATTTATTACAATGTGCTATTCATCTTACAATTGGACAGGTTTGCAATTGCCAAAAAATACTTTGAAGTAGAGAGGGAAGAAGAATAATAAAAATAATTTAGAGACAATATGTAATCACAAAATAAAAACACTTGTTTGATTTGATAATGTCACGGTTTGATGCTGGAGCAGGTCTCTTGGCTCACCATTGCATCCCCCTAAAAAAGCAGTCTCTGTTGCAGAAGAAATTGGTTCAGTCTATGGCTAACAAGAAAAGTCCAGCCAAAAGCCACTCCATCATCTCCTCCCACCTAAAAATTTATTTTCTAACATCTCAGGTCCCAGACTGTCTCTCTTCTCTTTCAAATCAAGGAGGAGTAATATTTTACAAATCTTTCATTTCCCAGGAAAGGGTTAAAAGTCTTGGACTCCCCAGATGGCGGAAATCTCTGCCCAGAACTCCAACTCCCATGGCTGGGCACCCTCACCCCGCCCTTCCTCTCCTCTGATGTCAAATTCCAGGTGCCGTCAGCTTCTCTGTCTCTTTCCCTCTGTGGGGCGGGGAACAAAGGCATCTCCGTTTCTCTCCACCCTTCCGTCCGCAGGAGCTGGCCCGGTTCCAGTCCTTCAGCCCATGGCCTACCTCCCTCAGGCCGCATGGCTTCCCGTGTCCCACCCAGCCTGTGGCTGGGCAGGGGAGGTCTGCACTGCACTCTGACCAGAACCAAAGAGAGCGTTCCCCTGGGAGCTCTTGCTTTTAACCCCCTGTGCTCTCAGAGGCGTGTCCATGCCTTCAGTGGTCACTCCAGGTGCCAATATCCAAACCCGACCACTGATTGGTTTGACCCCAAATTCCTGGAAAAAATCACTTATGTGTCAAACCATGACAGATGGACAACTAGAAAAGATAACTGAGTAATTTTGCTGAAGTTTAAACTCGTTAGTGCAAGTATTAAAAGGTAACTATGTCTCTAAAATTGCCTGTGGAGATGCAGAATTTGGGAAGAATGGAACATGTGAATCTTAGATACTAATTCACTTGATTTATGATTGTATAGGTACAGCACTTGGATGTGCCCCTAGCCTCTATAATTTGAAACTAATTGAAAGAATTAAATTGGGCTAATATCTTATTGCACTCAATCTTATTAACATATAATCATAGCAAAAATATTTAATCAAACTTTAGATTTTAAATTCTAATTTGTATTAAGTCTTTAAGGGAAGACTAATCTCACTTAAGTTTAAGCAAAATCTTATGATCACAAATACGTATTTCAGAAAAATAATTAGTGATTTTGAAAAGTACTTAAAGTGACATTACTTGCTGGATACCAAGTGAATGTTGAAAACTACACTTTAACAAATGTAGTTAACATGTCTGACTTCTGTGTGGGGCATGTAATTTTCATAACTCTTTTAATATTTTTTGTTGCACTGTTATTCATAGAGAAATTAAAAAGTTCTTTGCAACCTGGTTTGGGGGATATAGCTATTAATTATGCACATCACTGGAGTGTATAAACAGTGTTTAATTTGTGAAATTTAGTGTGGGTTATAACTTTATAGGAAGGGAAGCAGACTGAGCAGTTCAGAAAGGCCTTTCCTTGTGCAAGAGAGAAGTAAAAAGTGACAAGAGCTGAGGCATTCAATCATTCTTTATCACATTCCCATCTGAGACCTAAGGAGTGAGCAATATAAGTATGGGTTGAGGAGCAGGTAAAGTTATTTGTGGCTCATTTTTACAGTTGTGTACCTTGCACCGTGCAAGCACTAAGTCATAATTGTCGCTTATAACAAGAGAGTGGAAATCAACTTTTCTAGGACTACCTTTTCACAAAGATGTTCACCTTCTTCTCCAATAAAACTATGGTTTTCATTGTTTTTCTAAGGACCTGGACCTTCCAAGGAAAAGTGTATGCATGCCTTTGTGTTCATGTTTCAGAAGCTGCCTAGTGCATGTTGTGTCCACAGGAGACAGGAACAGTCCCCACAGATTTAAACTGTACACCAGAATTATCGTATAAGTTACATTTTGATACCTAGGTAAGATCAGAAAAGTCAGGAAAGTGAAGTATAGAGGGATGTCCTGGGCCAGAGTGAGCTGACTATGGAGCTGTGTGTCCTGGTGATGTGTCAGTCTGGGAGCCCACAAGGCTGGGATATGATGGACAGGTCAGAGACTCTCTCATACCTTTAGCAATGATGAAGATATTCATCATAGGTGCTATGCAGGTGTGATTTGACCCAGTTTTGGGTTCTGTGCTTTTATCCACTCAGAAGTGAAGTCAAATCACGCAGGCTGTTGAAATCAGTAAGAGCAGATGAAACCAGGTCTGCAACACGTTATCCATACCAAGTGCTTTCCACTGCTGGCAATTGACCCTTAACTTGCCCTTTATGAGTAGATTAATATCACAGTTTTAGCAGTAATTAGATGAATGGTCATGCTGCAGATTACAGTGCCACAAACTGTTAAGTAGTGACCTGATGACCACAGTGGAAATAAATGCCCATATAAAAGGTCCATTTCCTTTGTAAAGGTAGTTTGGTAATGTTATCTGTGCTGAGTAGCTGGTATCACTTGTAATGGTATTCTTAGGAAAGGACTGTTAAAACAGACATTTAAGCATAATTTTTTTTTCTGAATAAAGAACTCTGTATGTAGGTACTGTTATATACATTCATGTAATAATTTATGTTGGTATTAAAATTTAATATTACTATTTATTTAGGTAAATAATTATAGTAATATTTGTATTTATGCATTAGAGATTTCTGGGAAGTGCTAGGATATAAATTGCTACATCTTTTGAATAAATAAACAAATGCCTTTTGGTTTATTTTAAGAACCAGTTGAACTCTCACAAAATTAGTGCAGTTGCATTGAAAGGAAAGGTTCAAATACAACATATGGTGTTCATGGAGAAGGAGAAATGCTCCCACTCAATATTGCAAAGAGTCCCTGCTAAGTTTTGGATGCTGTTTGCAGAACTAGAAGATAGAGTATCAGATTTACAGCTTAGATTGCATCTCATATTAATATTGGAAAGTGATACTTGTTAGTGCATAACTTCTGACTGGATTTTTTGATAGCAACCATGTAATAGAAAATAGATCAAGAAAATATTTCTCTTACTCCTTCCAAGAATGATCACAACAGTACTTCCTATCAACACAAGGACTGGGGGCTGCTCTCAATTTCTCCAGCTGCCTGTGCCATCCCAACGTTTTTTCTTGCATATATGAGAAACCACCCTAGAAGAAAGCACATTTTATAAAGGGTGGCTAGTATAGGCTCCTGCTGCTTCTCCTCTCTTCCTGCTTAGAAATGTGTATAGAAAGTTAAAAAGAGCATCTTCATTGACTTGTAGAGCTTGGACTCTGTCCTATTATCAGGCTTTGTGGCTCTGGAATCACATGCTGCCTGGAATGCTGTCATAGCAACTGAGGATATTATCTACATTCTACTATTTCTCAAATTAGGTGAGTCAGACTATTGGTCCTTGTATCCCGCAGAAGCAGAAAAGAATTGCAGGTCATGTCACTATAACTGCATGACTGAAAATAAGTCTAATGATCACTGACATTCATACTCATTGGTTTGACAACTGGTGCAGACGCCAGCAGTGGTATGTCTGGCTGTTGACAGGCTCAAGCAGCCCTAGGTCTTCTGAGCATATGGTTTCATACAACTGCACCACTGAGTCACACTAACAGTGTGCTTGGAGAAAGCTGGGGGAGCAATGATGGAAAAAACAACAAACACCTTCTTGTTTTCATAGCTATTTGAGGATTTTACACTAGATAATTGTCTATTACTCTGAATTCCTCAATTTTTATGGAAATAAATTCATCTGAAGACAGAGTCAAACAAGGAATGTTACAATTTGGTTCATATTTAGTGCCAAAACTGATGGAAGACTGTGATAAAATACATCAACACCATATGAGATTTCAGCTTGGGATATGGTACACATCTTCCCTCTTCCAGTTTTGTGGTTTGTTTGGGTGTCTTCTCCCCCCACACCCTATTAGCATTGCTAAAGAGATTAACATGTCTTCTACATCTGATACATTGTTCAGGAAAATTAAAATTCCCAAATGTTTTCTGTCCACTGCATTTCTACTTCTTTAGCAATTGCCTTTCTCATTCATCAAGCACCAAGTCCTTTGTTAGCTTTCTCTGTTGGTGACTCTGCATGCCACACCATTCTACTATTTCATTTATTAATTTGGCATTATTTGGCAGTTATATGATTAGTCCTGTTACTTGCTGTTATAACCTCAAAACGTATTGTTGTATATCAAAGTGACAGAATCCAGAAGTCTGCTTACCTTCCCTCTCCTCTTCTAAGGTAATAGATTTGCACTTAAGCTACTGTTGTAAAATTCATGTAAAATTTAAACATAGGGTAGCTATCCTAAGTGAACAAGGGCTGGTTTCAATGAGCTGTAATGAAATTACTTTCTGACAGTTTTTTTCTCCAGTCATAGTAAAGTATTCTGATAATAGTGGATCTTCAATTATTGGTGCTGTTAGGGAAAAGTATCATTTTATCAGAGAGATCACAGTGGCATATGACCTTGGATGTATATGTCTCATTCAACTCCTTATGTTTTCTGTCTTCAGTACAATTTTTTACGCTGATTTTTTCAGGTATTATATTACTATGAACATTTAATGGACTTTCACTGGAATTTTAATTTCAAATCTAAAGCAAAAAGAGTTCTAATGGCTTCTGTGAATTGGGATAGAGAAGAATTATTCTGTTTTCTTTTTGTACATTTTCTTGTTTACCACTCATTGCCTTGTAGGTACTTAATTGAGGGTCCTCTGGTTATCAGCATGGATTGATATCATTGCATTCCAGGAACTGTGAACAGTGGGACAGATGTTTTAGGAGTTACAGAGGCATTGATAACATACTGGCATGAATAATAAAAAAACTCAACATATCTACAAGGACGAATTGGATAAAAAAAATTCACACAGACTTCCTTTTTTTGTTCTAAATGAAAAACTCGTGCTGGGGCACATAATGTGTTTAAGATGCTGATCGACAGCAATAAACTTGTAAGCTCCTTCTCTTTTATTTGGCTCATCAGGTGGTAGGTTGTATAAACTGTCATGCTATCCAGAATAAAGGAGCTAAGGGTCCTTTGGAAATATTTGAATTCATTGTACAGGTTATTATTCTTCCAAGTCTTGCCTTAGCCAGAAGGAAAGTTCCATTTATAACCCTGCCTGTGATGCTGTTGTATATTCTGGTCAGGTGTGTGCAAGTGAAGAATGGGAATGAGTAATAGAAGGAAAAAAAATGGACATTTTCTTAACAAATCATAAAAAAACATCAGAATTCCAGGTCTATCTAAATCAGGATATGATCATGGACTAAATATTATGGTGTGTAGCGTGAGGCAGAATTTAAAATTAGGTAAGGAAAGGGAGCTGAAGCAGAGTCACTCTTTTTTTTTTCATAATCAGATCTATCTTTATGCTAAAGTAACCCCCACATTCAAACACAGAGTACTACCAATAATAGGAGGTAAACTCATTTTTAGGTAGGTTTTCTCATAAATTTTGTTTACAATATCTTCTTTGCAAACCTGACTTTAGGTGTAGAATAATTTTTGGACTGACCTTTCTACTTTGAAGTTTTTACTGAGCCTGAATAATATTTAGATCATCAAATTATTTGTTTCCACATATTCTCAAGGTGAAATAAGATGCTTGTTTGTTTTCCAATGTGGGAATGAAGAGAGGAGACAAAATAATAAAAATAATGAAATTTGGAAATTGCTATCACCAATATGGAGAGCACAAGACACAGGTCTGCTAAAAAGCATGATCTCTACTGGTATATTTTTGCATGAGTTTATGAAACACCCCATCTTGTCCAAACCATGAGCTCTTGAAAATCACATTTTACATGCTTTTAGTAAAGGCTTAGTTGAATTTTGCATGTACATGCCCTGAAGTTTCAAACCAAATGAGCTTATTCCAGTTCAAGGCCATGCAGGATTTTCCTTAATAATTACACTTTGAATTTTCTTCAGACTGTGCTGGGTCCAGTTTTGTGCTTCTGCCAGGTCTCATGTGCATTATGGTGCATGTGAGCTGAAGATGACAATAGCAAACAAACAAATAAGCAGCTTCAATAATTTTAGGGAATGATTTGGACCTAATATGAGTGGAAAAATGATCTTAGAACTTGATGGCAAGACACAGTGAAAGACTGATCAGCAAAGGGATTAAAATTTAATGCTGGAATGTGTCTTGTACAGTGACAGGCAAGATGTTGGGATTGGAAATTAGGTGAGGATTGGAAGTGATATCTCGGAGTCAGTTGGAAGTGCTAGATCTGGTTGATGCTGAGACCTGAGTGAGTAGAAAGTTGAGACTGAGATTTGAAGGAACATACTAGGTAACAGAAAGAAACTAGGGTTTAGTTGAAAAGGATAAACATAAAAGTCTGTCCCTCTTGAAGTGCTCAAGTCCCTGTCTTTCTGTCATCTGAATTAGAAAGAAAAACTCCTTGTCCTCACTGCTACTTTGCCATGAGAAGGTGTTGGACAATATATGACTCCCTATACTACTAATAGGAATCCAGTGGGATTATCTCCCAGGCAAATTGGCATGTAGAACAATGCTTCTGCAGTATCTGGGATGAAATATACTAAGGAAATGCATTTCATGGAGAGATTAGTTATAAAGTCCACTACTCATCCAGTACAGTGTTTGTTCATGGCTTGACATGATGATCTTAAAGGTCTTTCTCAATCTAAATGATTCTGTGATTTTTTTCCTGTCTGTAATAGTAATCACACAGAATGTGTTTCCAAGAGACTTGCATGAAAATATGTTAAAATGGGTGGAATTTTCATGTTTAAGTGAGAGGTTGCAGAAGGGGAAAGGACAAGACAAAAATAATTGGGTGCTGTTCTGAAGCGATCATATGTGCAAATATTTCCTCAGTGCTTGACTTGATTTCATCAGGATCTGACTGGCAGTAGTCCCAAACTCCACAGCTGTACTTACACACAGTGGATTTCGACCTTATTAACTGATCTTTCACTACTGGATGCACTGACAGTCATTTCAAACAAGGAAGAAGAAATTCCTGACCTGAATTTCATTGTCTCTCAGTTCTTTGTTTTGAATCAGTACGTTACTGTCTCCTTTGTACATAAAGGGCATGTTGGGATGTACAAGATATGAAAGGAATGTGTTCCTAAAATAGGCCATCTTCTACTGTGAATGTGAAATTAAATAATCTGTAGGCTGTCCCAATAAGAAGAACCTCTGTCCTTTTCTTGCCCATTGAAACAAAGGTTTTAAGTCCCAAAACATTTTGGGCTACATATAGGAAAAGATTTTTCTTATAATGCATATGCAGAAGATGACTGAAATAAATCCTGGCAGTGTGTCTTCTATCACTTTCCTAAATCAGCATACTCAGCTTTGCCATCTTAGCCCTGTTTTTTAAACTTGTGTGTTCTTCTAATAATGCCAACCTAATTTGCAATCGAGTTACTCTTGCAATGAACTGTTATAAATTTGTTAGCATGTTAAGTCACATTGTGTGGATGTGTGAAGTAGTACAGTGACAAATCAGTTTTTTATTAGGAACTTTTTAATCCTAGAGTCTCTCAAGACTGTATATGGAAGACAAAATGTATTTTTCCTTTTTCACAAATATTTTCCTTGTGATAAATAGTTATAGTCTCTAACCCCACGCTTGAAATACACACAGAAATTTGCTATGAATTTTCCACATTCTTTAAAGATTTTCAATTCAGTAGAATGCTTTTTAACTTAACTTGTTATTTTCCTATAGACCTTGATTACATTTAAATAATCATTAAAGTGCTTATAACTTAGTCATATTATGTTAACTGTTGGACTCAATAATCTTAAGTGTCTTTTTGAACCTAAATTATTCTGTGGTTCTGTTCAGGATGAAGGAAAACAAATTTCCCTTTCCCAGACAAAGAAGAAATATCTCAGATAGGTCTCTTTAGAAGTTTCTTAAACCACAGTCATAAATGCTCTTTGTGAAGAGGAATGATCAAAGTTATGCAACTATCATAATTATTTTGTTATTTTGACAGGGGGAAAGGCTTGGGGGGGATGGTGTAGGGAGGAGGGGCAATATAGGCAAAACCTAGTACTCTTGCCAGCTTTTGAGACTGTGTTTTTACCAAAACTTCTTAAAAATTGATTGACTATGATTAATACGTGTCCAGCTTCGTATTTACTCTGTAGGAGCTCTTAATCTTAGCTGCCTTCTCTCAAAGAAGATGATTAGATTATCAACAGGCTGGATGCGTGTTTTAGTTTTGGTTTGGGTTTTTTGCTTAAATGTGTTAGTGTGATATTTTCTACAATTATTTCACATCTATGTGCTTTAGTCTTTGAGATGACGTAGTACAGAGAATGGAGTCAGGAATGATTTTAAGAATAACTTTTTTTTAATACCCAGTGGATGAATAGATGTCAAAAGCATGGAATGTGTGACAGCTGGGGAAAATAATGAGGTGATAAAGAGAAACTCCTTTAAGTTAAATTTAAGGGGAAAAAAATGCCATCTTCCCTATTGACAAATTCTCACTCAGACTGCTAGAGAGGGTAGGGCAGCTTCTATACTTTCATGTAGTGGATAATACACAGCCTCAGTCCAGAACATGCAGCATCCCTGATGCATTTATCTTACAAAGCACTTTCTTCCACTGCTCTTGGCTTTGATAGCTGTCTGTAGTGCAAGCACTTATCTATGTAGGCCCACATGGTGCTAGAGTATGTAGAGATAAACAAGTCAGCCTATCAAACCTTCTCTATGTTTTGCATTAGGATAAAAGTCAAATCCTAGTCCCAGCTCCTTTGCTGAAGTCCCAGCTTCCTTGCCACAAGTGATCTGATTTCTATACTTTCACTCTTTAAAACCTAATTTACTATGGTAAGAACTACCCATGCAAGGCTATTTCTTAGTACATATTCTTAACTTTGAATATGTGCATGTGTCTGTGACTCCAATACTTGTGTATGTATACCCAAATATAAATGTATGAGTTCAGTGTAATTATGAACTTTCTATCAGATTAATGAAGTCTTTACATGAGCAGGTATTTGTATTGCAGTGAAGTTACTGAACAATACCCTTAAAAAGCTGCATGCAACAAACATTTGTATCTCCAACAAGGCTCCTATAGCATTGGTAAAAGTGAGAATGGAGAAGGTAGGACCAAAGAAGAACATTCTTCCCATATCCAAAGCTCTGTAATCAGTAGTGTTTTCTTCCAGCGTTCCTGTCTGCAAGAATTGTGTGACAGTAAACTTCAAAAAAATAGCAACAACAAAATCCCCACAGAAAACGTAAACCCTAAAATTAAAGCACATTTAACTTCAGGACATAGGAAAGACCATGCAATTTGAAATTAGACTTCAAGGCATTAGTCATTTGAGTTAGATGAGGTGACTGTACATAATGTAGGTGGACATCCAGTGATGATTTCTCAATTTAGTCCTCTAGTGTAGATTGAACAACAATATTTGTCTGACTCCTGCTGGTAGTACTGTACATAAACTGGCACTGAGTTTGCTATGTTTTGAATTGATAAAGGAGTGTTGAAATTGTCAACTAAAGAAGCCAGAAGACTTTTAACTTTATGTAAACTGAGAGATTTGATTACTTCATGAATTACTCAATTTCTAGAACTTGAGGATGGGGAAGTGGTTTCTGCAAGGATTTCATGCTTTAATCTGAAATACTGAAATATGTGAGAGACTTGGTGTAATTGCTGTCCCAAGCAAGTTTCTGGTAACCTTAACTCTTGCCACATCCATTTGTATTGGCAAGAACTCGATTTAATTCTTGTGTGATGTTAGTTGAAAGTTTTCAGCAAATAAGATATGTTGACCAAATGATCTGAATAGTTTCTTTCTACCTCAGTATAGTAAACATTCTTCACAGAAACTGGCATTATCATTTAGTGCTGGAGTGAGATTGCAGCAAGGCATGAATCATTTAAAGTTTGCAGAGTACCACTGCTCTGTATGTTAATCTTGGTGTTGATGATGTCACTCACAGGAAAGCCTGATCCCTAGCTCATAAATAAAAAACTTAGCAGTGGAACCATCGAGAGTTTAGTCAAGGAGTTTCTTTTTGGACCTGGTCTCTAGAAATGTCCATGAACTAAAGTGTAGTTTGAAACAGTTTCAATCTTGTTTATGCTGATTTAATGAACTGGTCCCTTTCTTTTGGCAAAAATTTACGCTTTTGTTGTAGTTATATTGGCACGGCAGGAGTTGCAGGCCTATGGAACCTAGGATAAAAGTCACAGACTTCTTAGAAGAAGTTTGAGTGGTTTCTTTGTAGGAAATAAATATATCAATGTGACTATTAGTGCCCTTTAGGAAAAAAATCTGCAATTTTTTGGAAATAGTTTTAATCAGGAGAAAATTGTTAAATAATTGATTTGAAAATGTTGATTCTGTGAATATGGAATGGAAATGTGGTTGGCATGATTTCTAACATTACCTTTAAAATATTAGTTAAATATTTATTTCTACTTTTTTTTCCTTGAAGTATTTAGATCCGTTTATTAATACCATTTTTCTTCCCAATGCATGCTATTTTTGGAAAGCTCAGCAGGTTGGGGGTGTGCCAAAACCTCAGGACCAAAATGCTGTGAGTTTGGACACAGAAAATTTAAAGTATGTTTCAGTCAGTAGATGAGTTAAGTAGAAGAGAGCAGACCAGACATATCTATATAAGTCCTGGCAGAATGCCAGGCATAGGCAATTGCTGTATAGACCAGTAGAGTGTGAATATTATAGGTAACATATGGAGACAACTGTCACAACTCACAAGTAGTTTTGTGCAGCAGATATTTCTGGAGCTTTCGAGGTTATGTCATCTTATTTTAAAGCAATGAATGTGAAAATGATTTGCCTCCAATTTCTTAAGGCCAGGATAAGGTAGCAGTTGAAGACTGAAGAGGTCAGGAATGTTAAGTAGAGAGGAAGGGCATGGGCTGAGAACAGGTAGAGAAAGATAATGAAGATAAGGGGGTGGAGACTGAATTCTTTCTAATGTCTGAAGTCTGCAGTGTTCTTATATTTCATGAAGTTTTACAAATCATTAGTCTCTTAACTGATGCTTATGCATTTGGGTAGGTAGGGAAATATTCTTTCATTCAACAATGCAGATATTATTCACATAGGATACCTTATTTTAAAGTAAGGATTACTGACATATAAGCTTGGGGGTATATCAGCCTCTCACTGTATATGCATAGCTTTCATTAATGCTAATTAACTAATAATGATGAAGGTGCTGGGGATTGTCTGGAGATTAAAGAGCAGCTGGAAGATGCTGATAACCTGTGATACTGCTGTGGGCCATTGGCCCTAGCAAGTCATTAATCTTGGAAGTACCTGGTATTGTTATAAAATGACAAAAGGCTTTGGAGATGGGGAGGAGGTAGAAACAGACAGGCAGGCTGTAAATGAATACAGGATAACAGGAGGACTCAGTCTCATAATGTGTACATAGAGCCCATAGGAACTGATCTTCCAGTTCCTGTTGCAAAGGGAAGGCTTCTGGGTTCTTTGGGCATCCTACATATGTAGGATGTAAGTTAAATCCCCAGAAAGGAGTGGGAAGATTGTGTGCTGTACAGCTGCACTTCTAATTTATATATTTCAGCTCCTTTTGATGTAAATAATTTTGGTTGATGTGTGTTCAATATGGGCTAAGTAATTAATTCCAAAATATGAGTTAAACACTTCACCATTATCTTTCATATATGATTCAAAACCTTGTAAAATTGCATAATGCTTGCTGTCACTGTGTGCTTTTATGAGTTCCCAAGGAATGGGTTTTGGATGCACTGTTAGCTAGGCTTTGATTCTCTCTTCTTCTGTCAGTTATATCCCTTTGTTGGGAGATTTTGCTAGCTACAGTAAATTAAAGTCTTTAGGTACATTAAATTCAACAAAAGCATAATGACTGTACTTCCAGTGTGCTAGAACAATAAGAAGAGCAGTGGGGCCAGGTGATGGGGTCTAAAAGAGTTTTCAAACTAAAAGTGTGGTTTAGTCATTTGAATCCCCAATTCATTAGGTAAAGAAGTTATTTAAATAATAGATTAGACAGTAATTTAGGTAATTATAAGTCAAACAAAGAAGTAATCAGTACATCTCATCTCCAAAAGGCATTCCTATTTTCTTCAAATTCTTAAAAAATCAAAGTGTCTAAAAGTGGTAAATCATTGGCTGCACTCTCAGAACTGTTCTGAGAAGTCTATAAGTAGATGATTTTATAGAAATGATGTTTTGAAAAAATACCAAAGTTTAATTTCCATTATCCATTTGCAGAACTGTAATTATGTGGTAATAAATAATCAGGAAGTCTTAAAGCTTTTTCGAGTAAAACTTTACTTAGACTTTCAGAATGTCTCTTTGATTTCATAGTGGACTCCCTTATGAATAACCTAATTCATAGTGTTGAGATATCTTGGCACCTTTACATGTCCATACTCCAAAGCCCAGGACACTGGTTATACTTCCAGTAGACTGAAATGCCAAAGGGCACTATACCAAAATATGTCTGTGACAGACCAAGTACCTTTTTTTCCCTTATCATCTTGTCTTTTCCAAAGACAAAACTTAGAGTTTCACATCTGTTGTTAATGCAGTGACAATTAACTTGCAGTGTTATTTGTGATAGTGCCATCGGACTGGCACAAGACTGCTATCCTGGGACTATTTATTTACTTGGAGAAGCTGTATGTCCCATTCATGTTATTTATGTGTGTTACATTTAAACAGAAATCTTGAGATTTCTTTCACTTCTTTTCCTTTCTATTTGAAAAAGCTTGTTCTTTGGGTTTGGGGTTTTTTGGTTGGGTTTTTTTTTTTTTTTTTTTGGAGGGGAAGGTGGGAGTGTTTGGGTTTTTAAAATTATTTTTATTTACTGAATCAGAGTGTAGGAGCTCTTATATAACTTCTGTAAGCATTAAGGTCAAAGAGTTTTTACATATGGGAAAAGCTAAAATGTGGTTCTTTTTGGTTGTTTAACACAGCAGAATAGGAGTATATTTGTAAAACAAAAAAGCATTTATGTAGATAATTCATAAGCAGAGAAAAAATGCTGAAAAAATATATGCATTTGTTTGCATTTTTTTCAGCTTTAGATTCAGTTCTTGTTCAAATTATTCTGTCCTAAAATTTTGGATTACAGGACTGAGGGTCAAAACTTTAAAGATCCAGAACCACTTAAAGGGTTCTTTGAACCAACAGGATGGAGCATTTTCCTTAAAAATATGTTATATTTGTATTTACATGGCTATCTGTTGGGGGGTTGAAGTAACTTGTTTATCCAAGAAGAATAAGTGTTGAGCACTTAAAAAAATGTGATGAAAGATGTGAAGAAAAGCAGTTTAACTGGGACTCGTGCACTGTGCAGTTCTGTGCTTATTGTTTAGCAGTTTATCTTCCTGGAAATGGAGAAGCTCTTAACTGTGTACCCAAGGCCTCAAAAAATTTAAAGACAGCTCTAATATTAACTTGTCATGAAAACATGAGTTAATTTGGACATTAGTTAAGAGAGTATTTTGATAATTTTAGTAGCAGTTCCAATGTAGCTATGTAAGTTTTGATATTATTAAACAAATACTGTTTCCCATCTTGAATAAGTGCTCCTTTGCATTCCTTATGCAAATTGGAATGCTTGTAAATCAATAGCCACTGTTCAAGTTTATTCAGCTGAAAGACTATATTACAAGACTCTAGTTCTGTTCTACATCATGGTTTTTGTGCTGCAGTATAGTTGTGTTTGAATTATTTTCTCTCCAGTTTTCAACTGTTTCATTAAAATCTTCTGTCTACAAGGCTCATCAAATGGCCTGACTGGCTCAAATTATCATTTTTCCCATTTGAATGAAGTGCATTTTGTTTATTTGACTCTAGAATAGAATAAAACTCAAAAACATTCTTTTGAGGAAAAAAAAAACCAAGAAAAACTGTGAAATGCACTGTAAGAGTGGAGTCCTGGTTTACAATAAAATATATTTAATTTCCGTTTGAAGAAAACTCCCATAGCCATATCACAGAAAATGTTTTATTTGGTCAACTGCTGTACCCACTAATTTTTCTTATGGCAGGAAAGGGCTGTTGGCTACTTAAAGACGTAACTATAGAGAAATGTCATTATGGGACTACTGTTAGTGTTGTTTGAAGTATGACTCTAGATAAACATAGCTTGATCTAGAAGGTTCCAAGTACTGGGAATTCTTTATTTATTTAATCCTTTCATGCAGGAACTGACTTGCATTGCAAACTTTCTCAAAACAGTAAAAATCAACAAGGTATGTTAGAAAATTAGCATGAAATTTACAATATTCTTTGAATCTACCAATAATGCTGATTTATTTGCTTAGTATTTGTCCATTATGGAAACATGGAACATTGAATAGCTTAATATAGAGCTTTAATTAGGACTAGTGTGTATTGACCCTGAGATTAGGTGAGTTGGTTAGAGCATGGTGCTAATAATGCCAGTGTTGCAAGTTTGACCAGGGTATGGGCCATTCTCATAAAAGTTGGACTTGATGGTCTTTGTGGGTCCCTTCCAACTCAGAATATTCTGTGATTTTGTGGTATTAAGCCAGCAGCTCTTTTTCTTGTTTTTCCTAAACCTTGAAAAATCCAGGTTGAATTCAAATCTGACTTGCATAGAAATTATTATTTTTTCCCTGTTTTCTTTGCCCAGACAAAGTCTCTTTGCCCAAATGTAGACTGGGGAGGCTTAAAGGAAGATTTTGTTGCCTATTCTTTTGAATAAAAAGGCACTTAAGTATATTTGTTTCGCATCTTAAATTATCATTACTAATTAATTTAAGCCTGTATCTCACAAATGAACACAATCGATAAATTGAGTTTGTGTTGCAGTGGTGGATTTGAAGACTATTCAAGAGAGCAGTATATTAAATTAAAATTAGTTGTTATATTTAAATAGTTAAAGAGCTCAGAAATGCATTTGCTAAAGAAACATCTGTATCAAAGAGTGATGCTGAATTATAATTGGAGAGTATGCCTCAATCTCTGTAGGTGTAAAGCTCACAATTCAAAGTGCCCCAGGCAGAGATTTGAGTGGAGCAGCCAGATCTTGCCCTGAGGTGGCTGAGAAGTGTTCACAAAGTCCTCCTGATAACAGCCCCAGTGAAGTCTGAGAGGGGCAAAGTACCAAAGGATGGGGCTGTGGTTATGGCTGAAACTGATGCTGATGCTCCATGAGGGAAAATGTGCCTAAACTTTCAATTTACTTTGAGTGGATTTTGCTGTACTTTCTGGTGGAACTGACAATCTTTCCTCCTGATGTTTGATGTGTAGACTTATTTTTTTCCTTAAACTTTAAGAAATGTTGATAATCTGTAGGCAGTTTTTTTTGTTGAGGCTGGAGGGAGTAATTTCACACTCTTCACTCAGCAGTGCCTTTAAAAATATATATATGTTTATAATATATGTACTCCATAATCAGTTGTGTAAACTCTTTGGGGTTTGTGTTTCTCAAAAGTGGATTTTACACTAAGGTAAAATGCTGACATGTCATTTAGATACAGCAATGTAAATGTAGGACCCCTTTTAGAAAGATAAGAGCCTGTCAGCTTTCACTACTATAATATATAATAGGTAACAAAAAAGTTAAAGTCCAGGAATCAATTCAGGAAGAAAAAGCATACTGACATGTTATAGACATACTTAGAAAGGGCTATTTGGTTTTAAGATGAAAAAAGTTGAAATCACTATAAATTCTTAGAACAATTCATTTCTGCTGAGTACATTTTGTATGGTCTGCTGAAGAAGGTTGTAAGATGCTTTTTCAATTCCCTGTATTACTGTCTTGCCCTGGAGATTCACAAACCAAAATTACAGACTTGTAAAAAGATGAGGAAAAAACAAGTTTGCCATGTCTAGCAGGGATTGAAGAAAGAGAAAGGGAAAAAACCCACATTCATCCCGCCTGAAAGAACCCAAAAAACAGCACAGAATAAATGAAAGGCACATAAACTCTTTCCCTCTAAAATATGTAGGTGTGGCTTTCACACTTATTGCTATACAATTGTAGATTTAGGGCATTTCAAATGAGTAAATTATTTATTATAAAAAGTAATTTTAGTCCCTTATTCTGTAAACCAGGAACTAAAGAATTCTCTATTTGATATTACTCTGAATGCTCCTGTACTCTGTAAACAATAGTCTTCTAAAGAACAACCAAAATCCTTAGTTGCTCAGTTTTCATCCTTTTCAGCCTCCATAAATGTCTGAAAGATTAGATATTTAGGATTAGCATTACCAAGATGAGATAAAAACTTATCTCTTGCAAGTTTTTTAGCTTGGTTGCATAAGGCTTGGGAGCAGAGTAATGCCTACCTTATTAAAGCAATAAAAAAAACAAAAGATTTGGTAAAATTGGGGAATAGCTCAAAGTGAAAATGTGCATGTGTGGGACAACATAATTTGAGTTTTAGAATATGTAGGCAGTATTAATGATGGAGCAGAGAAACAATGGATTAGACTGTCTTGGAAGAACTTAGAGGTTGCATCAGGCTGGCAAAGTTTTTATTAAAAAATAATTCTGAGATAAATCAAAAGTTTTGAGAGTATTAAATTACTTTCTACATGAAAAATTCACTACTTTAATTAACACTTTTCCCTCACTAGAAAAGATAATACCTTTCCTACCTTTCCAAATGTAGTTCAGTATTTAAAAGGTTGGGGGATCTTTTTTTAAAGGGTAGTTTTTCAGATGCATTTGCCCACAGACCATTAAGGTCTGTGAAACTAAAGAGAACAATTATAATTAAGGATCCTTGTATTGCTTGGTCACAGAAACTGTTGCATATCTATGCTCCAAAGTAAATGTTTCTACTCTTTGATAGACAAATTAAGCTTGAGACCCTCAAATCAAGTGTAGTCTTGTTACTGTTACCTGCCAACTGGTACCTGAAAATGCAAATCTAAAGAGCTCAAATGCCACCTTCTTCTTCAGGGAAATCCCCCATGAGAAAAATATTTTTCTTCATCTGGTAAAAAAAACTGACCTTTTTTTCTAAATATCATGTGAAGTTTTTGTGTGAGTCAACAACTGAAAACTTTGTCTTCTGGTACCTGATTTACTGCAAATCATCCCATTTTGGAGGTTTAGAATATGAATTAGCTGCTGCTTCTATGCTGACAGTAGCTTGAGTTGCTGACCTGATACGGTTATCTGAGTTTCCCAGAAAGAACAAGACTCCACACCATTTATTTATCTATTTATTATAATTTATTATTCCATGATGACAAGACATTATCTTGTTTTAAGAAACTGAAACTATTCCGTATGGGAAATTTAAACTTCATGTTAACAGCCTGCTTCTGTTGATGTTATTATACATGTGAAAATTTTAAGAATGGTGTTCTAATGTGTTTTGAGGTGGATTATGTGTAAGGGAATAGACTTCTGTGTAATTCACTTTGTCTCTTATGAATTAGCTTGCTCCTTAGGTAAGATTTAGACTGGTTAATCTCTCAAATAAAGGCTCAGACCAGTTTAGCTGAAAGTAGTGATGACAAGGACAGATAGTTACATTCTGTAGAGATTAGCTGATATTAGATGTAACAATAGATCAAAAAGAAACCTAAGATCACCAGAGAACACTTAGGTGTATTTGACTACTTAAAAATACATTTTGCATTCACACCCTTAATTTTGGAGACAGTATTTTTGCTTCAATTCTTAATTTATTTCCTTATTGAATAAAATTTTATATTAACTTGCCTCACTTAGTGGTTCTGTTCTTCATCTGTGTCCAATTATCATCATGTCATATGTGATACCCTTCTGTTATTGTTCATTTTTCGGTGTTTATGTGAACTAAGATATGCAAATGCTCAACTCCAAGACTGAGTAAATGTGCCACACATTTGATATACTGCCATAGTCTTCATAGAATTTGATATATCTGTTAAGAAATTATATATATCTGTTATCTAACATGCAAATATCAACCTACAGAACTCAGTTTTTCAGTATGAGCCATTCTGTTGCTTTTCTGTTCTTCAAATCCAAATTGATATGAGCACTATTGAAAATTTATGTGGGAGAAGGCCTTAAGAGATAAGCAGTCCAAACCCTTCTTCAAAGCAGCGACAGCTCTGGGGTCAGATAAAGTTGCCCAGGTGTAGATCCAGTCTTATATTGAAGATGGTACTGTAGTAATTCACAATATACAGTAGGTGTCAATTTTCCATTCTGAAGTAATGTAAGTAACAGGAACACTGAATTTAAGACTAGTAAAAATGTGCTGTACCATCTAGGGCAAAACATGCATTCGTGTATCCTTTGTGGTGTTTATAAATCAGTGCAGTCAGCCAGGTGCACAGGGTGTCAAGGAGGATTTTCATCCCCTTCCTCTCCTTCATTGCTCTCATCCAATTCCCAATAATACCCCATAAACTGGTATTCACACACTCTTTTGTATAAAAGAAAAAAAAAAGCCTCTTTGCTGTTGTGTCCAATACCAAAAAAAAAAAAACTATGGATGTTCAAAGGTGCAGGTCAAAAATCAGATAAAAATCATTCATCTCCTGATTAAATTCCATCCTCAAATGAGAGTGGAAGGAATTACTGGATGGTGGTGTGCAGAGGGTGTGCTAATGCTTTCAGGCTGTTTTGAAATGGTGTGTGTTCGCAGTTAGGAATTTGGCAGTCCAGGTGTTTCTCAGGAAGTGGTTTTTCAGTGGTTTTCAAGGTAATGTCCTGCAAGTGAGGAATTGATGGTTCATAGTCTAGCTCTTGTTATTTCAGTGACGTGCTGTGCAGCTTCAGCAAAATATCTGTTCTTTCTTCTTCCCTTATGCTTAACTGCTGGAGGTATTTCCTAATAGAAATACTGGGGTTTATACCATATTATTGTTACCGGTCATCGGAAATTTCATTGGTATTATCAATGGAGAAGGAAAAAACTGACTTATTAATACTTATTTCTCTTCTCATCTTTTTTAGGTTTTGCTTTTCTTTTTCTGTTGTTGTTTGATAAGTTAGTGAGTGTTGAATAGCAGTCACTTTTTAATTCTTTAATATAATTTTCTTGTGTATTTCAGGGAACACACAAATCAAGAAACAAAGCAGAACAAAGGAACTATGTGTAGCTATAAGAAAGTTAAAGCTATGAGTATCAGTACAACCTGGGTTAATTAAACAATTAATATAGATTCAAGATATAGCTGATGTGTGCTGAGGCTCTTAATACAAATGCCAAAAATAGAAGTAAAGTAATACAGTTTTAAGGAGCTTTTTATCAGTAGTAGTCATGGACCTATAAGTTTTTAAAACTAGCAGGTGATCATTGTAGGTCCTTTCTAACTGAACTATTTTATTTTATTCTAAAAGTTTTAAGTATTTACTGAACAACCAAGCATTTATACTCCTATAATTTCTCATAAGAATGGAGTAATGCTCTATTCTTTACAGCATTTTAAAGTATTCTCTATGAGTAACCATATTTATGGTTCAATAATGTAGCTATTAGCTTCCACAGTATATTCTGTGTTATGCTATTTCAATTAATCTTACTATAATTTTCATTTTAACTGTTAAGAACTTGCACTAGGGCTATTGTTTTTTTCTGAAACAAAAAAATAAATTGATGTGAACAAAGGATAATTTGTGCTAGTTTGCTTCTTTTTCTTCCCACCCCTTTGCCTTCTTTCTAGTTCTTCAGTCAGTCCTGATGGAAAAAATTATAGAAGATGATGTGCAACTGTGTCTTTTCCCCAGGCAGCCTCTCACTGCCGCTAGTTATTCTTTGGCAGTCTGAATCTTTCATCTTGGCATTATGATACAGCCTGAATGAGAAAATTAACATTAATAGCAGTAGCAAGTGTGAAGGGAGCTAGTTTAGGCTGCTGAATTTCATTCCTGTCTAGTACTCTTGAGGGGAGTAGGACCATTGAGAGTTGATGTGCGTGGAAAAAGAGCCAAGGCAGTGTGTTTGGACTTTATTTCCCCTTGTTCTTAGAAAAGCATTCTTCTTCACTGCTGCATATTTCCATGCTTTTTTATGTTATTTTTTTCCTAAAACATCCCCATGTGAATAAATTTATTCAGAGAATAAATTTACCTGTGAGCAAACCTATTCGGATGGATAAGAATTTCAGTTTTTTCTTTTATTTTTTAGGTTCTTCTTCCCCATGAATATCTATAAACAGTAGTAAATGTTCAGCTTCAATAGCTCAAAATTGAGGCAGAAGAAAACAAAACAGAGGTTAAAACTCACAACTTTTAAGACAACTATTTTTTTTGATGTTTGGGGGGGTATTTTTTAGTGTCTTGATCACAATTCTGAAGGCTGTTACTAGAAATTATATTCAGGCAAACTTTTGCCATGATGCCAGCTAGTGTTGCCAACATCAGCAGTAGAAAGGAAAAGCTAATCCTTATCAGCATCCATTTCAGGCAAACAGGAGTGAAATTTCATGGGACAAAGTTAAGGCACTTTTAGCTCTTAGGCACTTTCCCTGACTTTTTCAGAGACTTTCTGTAAATGATGAGACCCAAGAATATAGAGTTAAGGTATGCATACAGATGATCAGGTTCAGGCCAGAATGTTGAGCTCATTGAGCAAACTGTGAGAAACTTCAAGGCATGACATGAGAAATCACTGGACCTATGGAGCAACAGGATGAGAAGATGACAGGACTTAGGACACCTTGAGGAGTAGCTGGGCTTCACAGATTGTTAGGGGTCATGAGGAAGGTAGCCAGACCTCACCAGTACCTGGGGGAAGTACTGGAAACCTTTTGGGAAGTGAGGCCTTGCCAGCCAAGTGGTGCCTTGGTAATTGTATCATTGGTACCATGTTAGGCTGAGATGACCTGGATAGCAATATCAGAAGTTCTGAATTTAGTAATATTATAGCAAATCTAAGATTAGCAAGAAAAAGTTAATTAGGCACAAGTGCTTGTTTTGGGAGCAAGCAAAAGTAGAGAGAAGGATGTCAAAATGGAGAAAAGGGAGTATATTAATGGCAGGTCAAGTTTAGGCAAGCCAATATTCAATACGCTTGGCAGGTTGGACCTTGCTATTTACTGCAGTTTGTTCAGTCTGCATTTAAACTTTGATGCTGATTATTTTCTTTGTGAGTGTGCTCTTTTGTGTGTGTTACCACCAGTGACCTCGAAGCAGGACTATGCAGTGGGTGGGATGAGAGGTCGGGGTCCAGCTACTGGAGAAAGGCCATGGGCCACAGAAGGTCTTGGGCAGTAGAAGTGGAGATGTCTGATGAGAGGACCAGCTGCTCCAAAGTCCAGGAGTCCAGGGCCAGAGAGCAGGGATCCAGGTTTGACTGCTGGTGACCTCCTGTGATGATCCCTGAGGCTGGATGCTGGTGTTCATTGAGTGCTGCTTGTCTTTATGTGGATTTCGAAAACGGCACGCTTCTCCAGTTACACTGACCAGTGTGGCCAGGCATGTCAGCACCATGTGCATCCCTGAGCCTTTGGCATTTATGTAGATCCATTCTGGGGGGTAAACCCCACAGCAAACAGCCTCTCTCACTCTGTGCAGGCGTGGAGGAACTACAGGTTGCAGAGCCATCAAAGTCCTCTTTTGGTAATTTGCCACAGACTGTGAGCCATGAAGCACCTGTGGGGGCACGGCAAACTGTGTAATGAGCCTTGGCTGTGTGGAGACACAGACTGGGACAGGATGTCCCTCAGAAACCTTGCCCCACCATGCCCAGAGGCAGGCAAATAGAGCCAAGATAATGACTGAGGCAGTGGCCCCAGGACTACCAGGCATGGCCATGGGGACAGGGAGTGTTCCATAGGCGCAGCAGGGATGGATGTGCCCAGGTGCACTTCCAGCTATAGCTTGGACACACACCTCATACTGTGTCTGCCCCTGCAGGGTCACCACATGGCTGTCACCTGAGAATGTATGGGGTATTTATTATTAGCCCTTGAAGCCACGTGCAGTAGTAGACCTTTCGTGCTGTGGTCATTACACATGAGATTTGTCATCTTGTCCCACCCTGAGTGGCTCCCAAGCCATGTGCTTGTGGGGAGTTTTCTTTCCTGCCCTGTCATCTCATGGGCTGGATGGGGCACAGCTGAGCTTCCCCTGCAAGTAATTTCCAGTCAGTCAAATCTAAATTTGTACCTTTCAAGTGTATGTACAGACGTCTCCTTAGACTCTATCTATACTGACATACTTGTTTCCAAGAAACTCACAGGGGGCTGTATCTGTGAAGCAAGTCATGTAGCCTACTTTGTCTAGAATTTGAGTCAAGTGCTTTGATCCCTTTCTCATTAACAATTTCTCACTGTGTTGAATAAGTATTTACAGTTTATTTTCCAGCACACCTGAGGCAGCTTCCCTTCACACCACTGATTTTAAAAAACTTCCCTGTGATTAGTTAACATTTTAACACCTCAGTCGATTATTTGCAGAAATCTGTTCTCGGCTCACTATTGGAAGTGTTGTTTGTACAGCAATGCTAACTGTCATTTCTTCAGAATTGTCTGTTTTACTGTAATCTTCCTAAGGTGTGTAATCACTCTGGCATTTTCTGGGAAAGGCCTAGGATAAATGGACCTGTAAATTCTCATGTCCCATGCCATAGGGCCTCTTTACAAGGCTTAATTTTCTCATCTAGTAGGTCTCACAGTACTTCAAATGTGCTGAGAGGTGGGTCAGTGGCCACTGTGACAAAGTGACTTCAGCTGTCTGTCTCATTCCTTTGCTTATTGCAGTGTGACAGGAGATGCTTATGACTTAATGATTGGAAATGGTTATCCAAGTGACTGGTGGAAAATAAGTGAGACTGTTAATGTAAGTGCCAGCATTGTGGGCATAATTTTGCTCCTACCAAATCTATTGCACAGGGTTCAAAAAGTAGAGAGTATAACTTGAGAAAAAAAAATGGAGATCTGACACTGCAGCTCCTTCTGGCATCAGTGTATATCCAGTGCAGTCACATATGAGAGGAACCACTACTGTCAACAGTTTTTAGCTAATAGCATAAGAGCATAAGTCTTAAAATAATCATTTTCAACATCCCTTAGCAAAGCATATTAAAAAAAGCAAAATATTTCAGAAGTAATATACTGCATGGTGGCTATTCTGGAAACAGTCATTTAGAAGAATATACATGTATATATTGAACATATTTCCAAACTTTGGCATAAACCCAAAATTTATGCCTGAAAGTACAGGCTAGAGTTTACCTTAATGTTTTATTCATAAACAGTTTATAAACTGGCACAGTTTATAAAATATGGAGTATTAATATTTTACTATTTATCTTAAATTTGTACTTCCATACTATCCTATTTATGTCTTGACATTTGCTATTCTGAATAGGCCTTCTGTTTAAAACACCAGTGGGTTAGTTTTAAAATCTTTGTAACAAGAAAGAGTAGTGTAATAAACAGGAACAGCAAACTATTAAAAGGATGCAATATTAAAAAATAAATTAAATTAGAATGTGATAATTTGAAGACACCTAGAGCATTATAGACTTGATGACATCATCACCCAATTTTGCAAACTCTTCTATATTTGTTGGTAATTTAACTGGAAACATTGAATGAAGGTACCTTCTTGTGGATAAATAAGTTTTTCTTAATATTCGAAAGGAAAGAATTAGCAGATTAACAGGCTAGGTTTCAGGGATTTGTCTGGTATTTCTTTTTTATGTGCTAAGTATATGTTCTTATTAAAGATAGAAGTGTCTTATTTATTTAATTGCATTTATGATGAATGTGTGAACTAAAATAGAGAAAATTATTTTTTAATTTTAAAAGTTTCTTTTGATAAAATATTAATGTTTAATATTAACATTAATATGTGTGTTAATATTAAGGTAATCTTCTGATTTCATCAAAATTGCTTAAATAATTTTCAAGAGAAAATATGAATTAGCTGAAAAATGAACTGAGATACTGCATTTTTTTTCCCTGTCTTCTAGAATTAAGATACTAAAAATGTCACACTTAATTTGAAACTTATATTGACAGCTCCCTGTTGTTGATTCATATTTGAAAGAACAGAGTTATTAAAAGTGTGTACTGTGTTCTCTCTCTATTTGCTGAACTTGTAAGAAAAGTAAAAACTGACCTCTGTCAGTTTCTTTGGTTGCATGGTTTGGGAATATCTTTCAGTACCTTTTAATACTTGTAAAAAAACCCCAGCTAAAGCGGTGATGAAAATTACAGTAGGCAGACTCAAGGGGATAACTCCAAAGAATGTGTAAATTTAATACAAAAGCAAAACATCTTTTAGAAGATGTTGCTTAGGGCTAATGCAGCCTATCAGGTTGGATACTGAGTGGATGTGGGTGGGAATGGGAGTGGGGGCTGTCTATACCTCAGAAGAAATGCTACCTCTTTTCATCAACGAAATACTCTAAAAAGTTAGAAGAAGGAGAGTTTTACCTTATGAAAATTTTACTTTTGTCTTTTAACACTCTTCCTTTTGATATATGTGGCCAGAAATCTCTCTTATTTTGGCACATAGGTGGTGTGGGGGTGTGGGAAAGAAAAAAGAGAAGAAAAATGTTTGTGAAGTACGGGAGAGAGCTGTATGCATTTCTGGACCATAGACTGCACCATATGGAATTACAGTGACATAAAATGCTTGGAACAGGCAAAGGGAAGCATGTTTTCATAGTATCCTCTGATACTGTAAGGAAGCACTTGGTAGCACAATGCTTAAAGAAAGCTCAAAATCATGAAGGTAATTTCCACTTTTAGATCTCAAGAATTGAACTTATTTCTGATATTAAAAACTTAAACAGTGCAAAACTTGTGAATGTCTTTAGTGCAAAGCTGGAAAATGTTATTTTAGGTAAAAGGCCAATGACAGGCTGTTTTGAGTAGGCATGGAATAGGACTGAAAGTACTACAGAATCATCATGGTTGGAAGAGACCTTCACGGTCATCCAGTCCAACCATCATAGAGCCACAATAATCACCTCTAAATGAGATCCCCAAATGCCATATGTGGTCATCTCTTGAAGTCCTTCAGAGATAGCAATACCACCACCTCCCTGGGCAACTTATTCCAGTTCCTAACCTCTCTTACAGTTACTTTATTGCTTCTTTTGTGTGTAATATTTAAACTGAACCTCCCCTGATACAACATAAGGCAGTTTCCTCTTGTCTTTTCACTGGAGACATGGCAGAAGAGATCCACTTCCTCTCCACTTCAACCTCCTTTCAATAAGTATGTTTTATGTCTATTCTAGGCTGTGAAATAGCTCATAGGCAAGCATGGCATCCCCTGGCATTTCCTCTAGTTTTGATAGGGCTGGTATCCTGCAGACCTCTGCAATGGCACAACTATCTCGTTACTCTTCTCTCCTGGGCCTGCTCTCCTTCGTGTTGTTTCCTGAAAAGCAGAGCATTTAGCCCGTGAAAATCTCTTTTAGTCATTTGGCTAATGTAACTATTGGTAGATCAGATCCTGCAAGAGCATACAGCTTGGATAAATTGTAAACAAATGACACTTTAGTTGTCGTATTTCTCACTTTCGTGCCTTTTGCTGTCTTAATCTCCACTGTCTGGAAAGCAAACTAATTTCTGCTTAGCTGCAATATAGTCTAAAGTGCTTGGAGATCACACTGAGATTCGCCAAATGGTACTCTTACTCTATGAAGTGTCTCTGCAGACAGATCTTCTTGTCTATATTTGTCATGGCTATTGGTGATTCCTTATTTTGGCAAAGAGTACAAAAATTAAGGTGCTAGGATCTTTAGCTTTTATCAAGTTAAGAGAACATGACTTGTGCCTTAGGAGACATTTGATTAAAGGGTCATACAAAGGGGAAGATCAGATGTGAGTTTTTCAAACATAGTCTAAACTCTTTGGATTTAAATACTGTGGAATAGTTTGAAGTATCGTGTTAATGGTTAATGTGTAAACCTTTTAAAAAAGAGAGGGGAAGAGTTGTATAGCAAATCTTGCAATGTAGAGCCACTCTTATAGTCTGAGAGATCATTTTTCATTTAAAACAGCAGTCACGAGCCTTCAGAATTCCTTTATAAATGTAGAATGAAAATATTTTGGCTGCAAATTTGTAGCTAAAACTAATCTCATGAATTTTTTGATAGCTTAAACTCAATTAATGCTTCTAAATGGCTGGTGCTTATGCACAGCTAGGTATTTTACAATTCTTTTTATAATGCTAGCACAAATTTCAACTGCTGAAGACCTTGCACTGGCTTTTCACATAGTTTTAATATACTTAATATTCAGGTGAAATAATTACCTTAGCCACATCAAATATATTTAATCAAGTGGGAGGAAATGAAATTCTTTCCATTTACCTCAAAAATGACTTTCAATTTCTTATAAATACTTTAACTTAGTTATACCACTCTTTTAAAAAGTGGTACTTCCAAGACAAAATATCCTGTGGAGAAAAAGACTAGATATTTTGGTGGAACAAATGCTTAATATTATTTTATTCATTTAGTACAGTGAAAGGTAAAAGACCATAAATTTTTACATGATTATTATAATATAAAAGTTAAGATTATTGAATAAGCATATTGTGCATTCATTATAAGTCCTATCCAATAGAGTAGATAATCCATTTGCTGTGTGAAGGGTCCAGACTTTTTTGCCTTCCTTCAAGTTACAGGAATTTTTGCCTCATGTTTGGATGTATCCAGAACACTGTGATCTTTACTGGCATAGAGTTCAAATGTTTCTTTCAGAGAAGAATTTAGGGATTTAATTATTTTCCTGACAAGTAATTCAGTGGTCATGCATAACCAGAATGACTTGATGTTGCATGCAGTGAAAAAAAACATGAGGGAAGAATGCTTGATTTTTTTCCCCAAGCTTCTGAGGAATATTTTATTTGATGCATAGCTCTTAAGTTCTGTGAAAGACAGGCAGTAGTTCAAATAAAAGCTCAGTAAATATTTGAACATTAAAACTTTATGCTGATGTTATAGTTTTATGATGAAATGTGTTACTAAGCCCTAGCTAATGAACTCCAGAGATATGCAGAATTTATGGGCTTAGATGTGGCCCTTTAATGGGATTGTATTTCTTTGCAACCAAGCAAGTAAGAAGAGAGGGTATGGCCTTTCTCCTACAGGTGTGTTGGCATGTGCCATTCATAGCTCAAATGATCTTGCAGGACTCAGTCTCACAACTTTTATATTAATAATAAATGAATTTTTTTTTATCCTACTGGCCCATCCAAGTCATGCTAGGAACACATGAGAATTAGTGAAATGTCCTGAAAATCCACTGTATTGTTGATTATGTGCCATTCCTAAGCTGAAACCTAAAGTAATGACTTAAAGTATTACAGTACCAAGTAGCTAAAGTTTTGTATTAATAGAATGAAATACATATAAAATACTGAAATAAGGCATTGGCCATCTGATAGAAATCAAAGCTTCTCCAGAAGACTTTTAAGCAGCTTGCTTTATTCTGCACGTGTAAGGATAATCAGTTACCCAAAATGGTGACAAGTTTAACATTACCTCTTCAGCACATTTTGTTTTCTGGATGATATCATAATGATTAATTTATAGAACTAAATGGTTTTTCATGAACCTGTATCTCCATTTCATGGAGGCCTTATTCTCTGCAAGTCAGTAGAAAAAGAAGTGTTGTTTATTTCTTTCGGATCTAGTTTAAGCTTCCTGCCACTCACTCATCAATGATTTATGTATTATCCTAGTTCTATCAATATGGCAAATTAATATTAGAAATCCACAGAAAACATCTGAGACGAATAAAATTAACTTACTGTTGTTCCACTTCTAAATTAGGAAATTAAAGTCTGAATTAGTTACTTTTCTACAATCCTGACTCCAGAATTGGAGGACTATTTATGTATTTAAGTGTCTTAAAACAATATTCTGTATCCTATTCTGTAGAAGAACAATTTTGGAATAGCATTTCAAAATATAAGGTACACATTTTTAGTTTTGGTATTGATTTTTTTTTAATACCAATTCTTTATTATTCTCACTCCACAAAAGGGAAGTCTAACATCTATAAAATACTGAAGTTAGTTATAGTTGTCACAGGTATGTTTTCCTGTAGTATCATATAAAACATTTCACATTTCAGTGTATTTCATATAAAGCATTTTTATTTCAGTTTAATTGCTAAACTTAGTTGAAATATTTCAATGTCTTTCAACAATAAAGCACATTTACCTAGGCCAGGTATGTATTCATATATTAGCACTCATAAATATACATGCCTTACATTCATATACAGGTATAAAAACAAATATATAAGGAAATATGTTTTGGTATGAATTTGGAAGATATATATAAATAATATATAAAAAGGTATTTTGCTACCTAGTAGATCTCACTTTCAAAGAATTTAACCTAATTCTCCTTTTGTATACTACTTAAACTATTATTTAAAAGTAATATTTATCTTAGTCTAATTATTGTACAGTAAAGTCAATGAGAATCTGGTTTGGATTTTCTTTTCCTTGAGCATCTGGAATCCAGTATCTGTTAGCAAAAGTCACTGTTTACTGAATTGTATCAGAGAGCTGACAGTTGATTCTATGGCTTACAAGCACAAGAGTAGATGTATTAGGAAATATACTAACCTGTCATTTTTATCATCAATATCTTTCCTACAAAACTGAGAAAAAATGTCAAACTTCCCTCTTTGTTTTCCTATATGTGAAATCACTTTCATCCCCTTTAGAAGGCAGTCTGCCACAAAAGAAAAGCAATAACGTAATTGGTTGTACTGCCTCCCATCTTTCAAAGGATATTGCTGCATTCTTTTATTTATGTCCAGAGCCAGAGGCTGCTTTTAAAATATTTAAGTTGCTTAAATGAAAATGTGATTTAAAAATAAAAGGTATTAATGAATCTGTGGAGGTTTGCATTCAATTCTGAAAGCTTATTTAAATCAAACCAAAAAAGTTTTAATGGTTGCATAGTTACAGACACTTATCTCCTTCATTCAGTTGTTTAAATTTTTTATTATTTGGGGTGGATGCAATTATTGAGAAAACCTATTACCTCAGAACTGCATCAATAGTTTGTGTACAAAGGGGAAGAAAGTGGATTTTTTGGTTTTTTTTATTATTACTTTTCTAAAATAGAATAGTTACTTCTGCTAAATATTTTTAAGTCTGAGTTAATGAAAACACTTAAGTAGCTATGCTTTACTGCACAGATGGCAAAACAACTACTGCTCTTATTCTGTACATTAGGATTAGGTAAAATATCTCATGATTCAGTGTTCAGTTGCCTACCACTGAGAAAACACTACAGTACCTGGGGGATGGGGGAGGATAAACAAATCAAAATGTGCTTCTGCCAATGGTTGCATTTTGTCTGTTCGGAAGGGGATGAGTTTCATTTTTTTGTTTTTCATTTCAGTGAACCAGTGGCCTGTGTTATCACCCAAAAAGAAGTAGCTTACTGCTCTGCTCTTGTAAAAGCTGCTCAGATTCCTTATGCCAAGGGAAATGGTGCTGGCACACTGTGCTTCACCGTGGCTAAGGTGGGGAGTACCATGTACCCTGTGCCCCTTGGTGCTGCTCAGCATCACCACAGAGCTCCTCCCAGCTCTTGTTTGAGCTCTTGAATCCCTCTCCATCTCCTCTGAGTGTCCTGCAGTGCAGCACAGCAGAAAACTGAAGGTGCTTCTGCTGTCCTCAGTGGCACAACCCAGCTCGGTGCTTCTTGGGTGCCATGGGTAGGCTAGGGGACCTTGCAGACAAACCATCAGTCCCAGTCCCAGCTCTGGATGGGAATTCCCATCCTCTCTGAGGGACAGTCAAGCACAATTGCACACTACAGGGCAGAGTTGCAGGAGGATGAGGACAGAAGCACTTAATCCTCATAAAATGTGTGGTAGGAATTCAGTGTTTTGAAGGACAGATCAGGCTTTTAGAATTAAAGGAAGCAATATATGTGCCGTGTAATTTCCACTTTGAAGTTCCACAGATTTAGCTGATCTGTGATAAAGTCTTCTTGATTTTGGGAAGCAAAACTGTGTTGTGTTTTGGACAAAAGTAAAATGAAAATCAGTGGTGAAAAACTTCAGTACCACACTTAATCTCATTGATTGAAATGTTTAATTGAAGTGTTTACAATCAAAGCCATGTTTAGACTAAAGCTCTTTTCCAATTAGATTCTCTGGAGTTCATTTTCAAATGAAGTATTCAGGAACTTAGCCAATAGATCATTTACTTCATAAAATTTCAACCTCCAGAAAAACCGCAGAAATGTTCTGCCATCTTCAAGCTTTTCTTTATCCCGTATTGCCATATTAGTGACAATTTAGAGACTTGTTTTCAAAAAGAGTTATATTTTAATGGGAAGCAGCTAAAAAGCTTTTGCAAAAAGAGTGGGACTAAAAATATCATGAGTAATTGTCATCAGACTCAATGGTAAATAGGGATGCATTGTAATAGTTGCAGGGAATTCAGTATACAGGCTTTTGATAATGAAGACTTTAAGAAGTCCTATCCTTAACATTGCCGTACTGTACTTTGCTTATCCTTGCTTCCCTATACTTTATTAATTTTTCACATAAACACAGGAATCTTATGTTTTAAAAGCATTACTAAGCATTCACACTAAAACTGCAAATTGTGCAATATCAAAGTACAAGTTCAAAATTCTTGTGTTCAAAGGACTGTATCTTGATTATGGGTCTTATCCATGGTCACTGGCAAGAGACCTGAATTTTCTTAACCACTTTTCTAGGATGCAAAAGTTATTATTTTTGTAGGTAGATAGGTAGTACTGTAGATAGAAAAATAGGTTTACTCCTATTTTAGCAATTTCCTAGAGGAAGGATTTAAGAAAATGCAAATCTAATATTACCATAACCGCCATCTTAAGCTTAAACCCCCATTTCATCTGTTCCCTTTAGCTTTTTCCTTCTTTTTTTTTTTTCTTTTTTTTTTTTTTGTAATCAACTGATATATTTGGGGATAGGAAGAAGTCTTACAGAATATCTTGTTAGGCTGTTACTTTCCAATAATAGAATAACTTTTTCAAGTAAGTTTCAAATAGTCTTCTTTAAACAAAATAATGTGTTTAGGATAATGGTAGCTGAATTTCTACTCTTTAGAATCTTTTGGAAATTAGGTTGGCTTCTCAGTTCAACATAGGTATATTTTAAAATGTCTTAACTATACACTAAATTAAGATCACTTTAAACTGACCATTATGTCTGGATTACAGAAGAAGTTGTGTGTAACAATGTATTATCTTGCTGTAGTGTTAGTCACTAGAACAATGTCATTCTAATCAGCTGCTCATAACAGTCCCATAACTAAAGAATGAAGCTCCATTGCTTGCTTGTTTTCTTGGAACAGTATTTTTCTTCTCTGCTTTTAACTGCAGTTGCTGGCAAATATTCTCTCTATTTTATTCTGAAAAAAACTTTTATTTGTATTTTGAAGTATTAAAAAAAGGCAAAAAACATAAACACTAGAAATATAAGAGTTAAAACCAGTAGTCTGCTAGGTCTGAATTTAGATGAGATAATTTTAATTCTTAAAATGCTGCATGCAATTCTTGCCAGCAGGAATATCCATACAATGTTCCTGGTATGGATACTCCTGTGGCTGGACTGAGTCCATCTATTTTTCTTTCCAATATATTTGGGCTTGGGGAGGAAAGGTCACCCACTCTGAGTAGCTGCACACTCAATGTAGACACCATCATTGTGTGGTGGTTGCTCCAATTAAACTAAGTGGTTTCCCTGATAACTTTCTTGTAATTTGATTACTGATCTTATTAGGAAGCTGTTTATACAAAAAGATTGATTCATGCATGTATAGTACCTGGCAGACATATTTTTAAGTTGATGCTATTATAGGAAGTTTAGAGACAAAAGATGTTTGGTCATTTGGTATTCAGATTTTATTTTCTTTGAAACATTATATTACTTTTTGACTGAAAATATAAGTAAAATGGCTTGGGTTATATTTCCATCAGGACAATTGCCTTAAATCTTAAAAGCTAAATGGTGTTTATGATTAAGCCTATTCACACATGTAGACTGCTGGGATTTGATCCTCTGTGGTGCTCAGAACTGGAATTTTGGCTAAGATGTTCAAGTGTCTCAGAAGCATCTTGCATTTACCAGGAAGATTTTTTGAAAATTTCAGCGAAGTAAGAAGTGTCCAGAGTCTATTCCATCACACCTGTGTTGTCCAGCTTCTCTGGAACAACCACCAGAGGTTCCCATTTTTAGGATAGAGATTTCTTGTAGAGTAAGAAACATTGACAGTGTAACTTGTTGCTGACACATCCTTAATGTCTTGTTGTTTCACTCTCTTATTTTGCAAAGGTTGATCCTGATACCTCATATATATAAAATGAGCCTCTAGCTAACTAAACTCTTGCATTTAGTGTGAAATAAATGTAAATAAGATTACAATTTGGCCTAGTAGAGTTTTAATGAAAAAAATTTCCTAATAAGGTTTTATTTTATTGTAGGTGGTATAAATAATAATAACTCTGAAAATATAAATATTTTTTTCTGTTCAACCTGTTTTTCTGGAAAAGGTTTCCCAAGAATTTAAAAATATAGAAAACTTAAACTCGGACCTCTTTCCCAAGGATAAGATCTGATCTATAAGTTTGATTAGCATATATCTGTTGACATGCTGAGCTGAACAGAATTTGAGTTACAGCCAAAGAAAGAAAATATCTTTCTGTCTAGTGCAAAACATTGCAAAACATGTTTATACCTTTGGTTCCTGTTCTCTTTGGGAAGTGAATTTTGAGGTGTGTGCCTACCCCCTGTTTAAATTTCAGTCTCATTAGCCCTCTTTGACAGGTTGCCTGTGGTAGCTCTAAGAGCACCATGTGTTTGTGCACAGTGGAAGCACCTAAATTAAGCTGAAATACTTGCTCACTGTGTAGTCAAGTGTGGTTTAGGAAGACTATTGTCTAAGGTTGCCTTGCATTTGCATAAGGAGAAAAACACATGGAGTAGAAATCTATCAGTCCCCCATTCTTCAAATGTTATACCTTCTCAAGCTGTAAAGTTTTGTGATGCACAAAATGAGAAGGTTTTTTTCTTGGGGATTTGTGGACACTGAGACCACCTCAGTAACTATGACACATTTTTCATTTAAAAGAAGTTTCCTGTCATTTTATTGATCATTTGAAAAACAGGGCTTGAATTCAGTTGAATCTTTTACCATTGTATTTGATATAGCATGAATCATCAATTTGAGTATGGTAGTCACTGTATTAAAGGTAATATTGACAGTATTAGACAGGTTGAAGTAGGTCCTGCATATTAAACCTGGAATAGTATTTTTAGTTAATAAAAATGCACAACTATGAAAGTTAGATGAATAACCAGTTGCTGAGTACTACTTTAGTAATTGATGAGAGAAATAACACTTCAGAATTCTGCAGGGGCAGGAGGAATAAAATGGAAGAATATATGAGTGTTAATTCTCCTTCCTTGATCCTACACATTCTCATGAAATTTGCAAGTTAGATGTCTCAGTCTTCAAAAGGAGATTGTAGCCTACTGAAGTTCACATTAGAGTAATATTGATTGCACAGAGAAAAATACATTCTTTGATCTTTCTATTCTCCATCAGTAGTTTGAAACCATTGAGGATCACAAATCAAAAACTACTGAATCTACACACAGCACTGTGTCTTGGTTTTGGTTAGGTTTTTTGTTGGATTTGGGCTAATTGGTGGGGGGGTTTGGTTTTGCTGTTTCTTTATTTAATCTTCAGCAGGAATAAAATAATCGCCCGGCCAGTGATACTTATCTTCCATGTCTGCCTGAGTTTGATAACACTGTATCAGTTGGAGGTCTGTCCTGGTATAATCAACAACAAAAAAGAATTTTAATAGCCTTAGGCAACTGCCTCAACCATTCTGGTTTTCACTAGCGCCTTTGTCTCATTTTCCGTTTGCAATTACTTGTAGAGTTAAAATAAGGTTGTGAATAGCTACATCTGTTGACAATGAGAAAGTATGGTGGTTGTTAGTGCACTGAAAGGAAGTGAAGCAATGCATTTTACCACTGATAACTTGAACAGGCACCTACTTGTCAGTACTAACACGTGGTGTTCTGTAGAACACAACATAGTTGCAAATCCTGTTGGGCAAATGGATCCAGAGACTCAATATAGGATATAATACAACAGGCAGATCAAGTTGTCTTGTAAGATGCTCGTATCATCTTGTTTGTGATGAAGAGCATGTTCGTGTTGGATGCAGCTCAGTTTAATGTCTCTCATATTTCTAAAATTTCCAATTTGAACATTAGAATGATCACTTAGATCTGACCACAGGTAAGGCATGTCTTAACATCCAACAGGGGACAGTGATGGTTGCTAAAATAGAAGTATAACAGTAAAGTAGGCATGAAATTATAATTCCTTTGAATTATCTTTCTCACCTCTCACAGTTTGCACTGCAAGGATTTCTGGGCCAGAGGTGGTACTTTGATAGTTTGTATATAAAGTTACTGAATCAAATATGATAAAGAGAGGGCCTGTGTAATTTTTCCCCATTGTTCCAGATGATCAGTCTGGTATCATTTGGGTGTATGTACAATGCATGTATATTATTACTGAAAAGTAAGTACTTATTGATTAATATACTTAGAGTTACGTTAGACTGATTAATTGTTAAAGGGTGCCAGAATGCTTATAGATGTTTCTTGGAAAAATAGTTCCAAATGTCCAATTCATTAGGAAGGAAAGTACTTATGAAAATCAACATTCTGATTCTTACACCTTTTTAAATGTCTTTAAATGTTATGAAAAACCATAGCTTTTTAAAAAATAGAATTTCACTTGTTGATTAAAGAAAAAGTTCTAAGACATATAAGGAAAGCAATTTTAAATACTCCTTTATTGTATTATTACACATGCATGATTGTGGGGAAACTTCAGAGTCAAATTTCATTAAAAATATCCCCTCTCATACATCCTGTCTCCTACTCATCCTTTTCACAGCAGTCAGAAATGGTACTTGTGCCACTCACTTGGCTGTTTGTACAGGCATAACCTCCTATTTCTCATGCTCGTTGCCAAGCAACTATTTTTGCATTTTATGTTTTGCACTGCAGGCATTAATTTCTGTCATGTTCCTGTGTTTGTTTATAATATGCTAGAGAAACCTGTGTACAGGAAAATGAGGACAATTTTTGTAAGGGAAACAAAAAATGTATTTGGTAATAATCTATTGTGTTCACTGGATACTGCAGGGAGAACTTGCACAGTCATTTCACAGAGGACCTAAAAGATAGCCTCCAGCCTGTGCAAAATCAAACTCAGGTTCACTGAAAGGGAATATTTATGAAACATTTTAAATATCTGCCCTCCAGAAGGTAAGCAAAGGAATAGCTAGCATTAGACTAGGTTTAGGGTTGTGTTCCCTAGTCCCTTCAGCTCTCCTCTTCTCTAGCTGTGTATTAGATGTTTTGTACTGTTATGTGGCTACTGAACTCTTCATACTCTCAAGTACAGATATGTCCTCATTGACCCTGAACCTGGCCTGTGTAATTCCTGACCAGTTTAAGTTGAAAAAAACATTTTCAGTCCTGGATGATTTTTCTTTCTGACACTGAATTGGTTCCCTGCTCTGCAGAATAAGGAAAGAGAACAACATATTAAAAATATTATTTATTTTTGAAGCTATTGTTTATTAATACTACTTTTTCAATCTGGCTATTAACACAGAATCATAGAGTGTTAAGTGTTGGAGTGAAAATCATCTCATTCCAACCCCAGTGCCATGGCCTGGGACACTTTTCACTAGACCTGATTGTTCAAGGCTTCATCCAAATCGGTTTTAAACACTTCCAGGGCTGGTACACCCACAATTTGTCTGGGCAACCTGTTCCAGTGCCTCACCACTCTCACAGCAAAGAATTTCTTAATATCTACCCTAAAATTTCCACTTTTTATTTTGTACCCACTACTCCTTGTCCTATCACTATAGTTCCTGATAAAAGGTCCCTCTCCGGCTACTGGAAGGTTGTTGTGAGGTCTCCACACAACCTTCTCTTCTCTAGCCTGAACAGCCCCAACTTGCTCAGCCTGTCTTCAAAGGGGAGGTGCTACAGTCCTTTCATCAACTTTGTGACTCTCCTCTGGACTTGCACCAACAGCTCATGTTGAGGACACCAGAACTAGACACAATATTGTGGGATCTCACAAGATCAGAGGAGAGGGAAGAACCACCTCAACCTGCTGGCCACACTCCTCTGGATGCAGCACAGGACACATTTGGCTTTCTGGGCTGTGAGCACACAGTGCTGTCTCATGTTGAGTTTTTTGTCAACCATCACCCCCAAATCTTTCTCCTCAGGGCTTCCCTCAATCTCTTCTCTGCCCAACTTGTAGATGTATTCTGGGGTTTCTGTGACCCAGATATAGGACCTTGCACTTTGTTTTATTGAATTTCACAAGATTTGCATTGGCCTGCCTCTCAAGCGTGTCCAGGTCTCTCTGGATGATATCCCTTCCCTTTGGCATGTGTGACTGTCCCACACAGCTCGATGCTGTCAGTGTGTTTGATGTTAGGGTGCTTAGGGTGTGCTTGATCCTTCTGTTTGACAGATGTTGAACAGTATTGGCTACAGTACCAGCCTCTGAGGGACACCACTCATCACTGGTCTCCATGTGGGCAATGAGCCATTGACCACAAATCTTGGAGGCTGGCCTTCCAGTAACTGAGTGGTGCATTCATCAAATCCACTCATCTCCAATTTAGAGAGAAAGATGTTCATGGAGGACAGTGTCAAATTATTTTACATATATTGGTGTAGATGATGTCAGTTGCTCTGTCCCTATCTACCAAATCTGTAGCCTTGTCATAGAATGTCACCAAATTTGTTAGGTGTGATTTGCCCTTAGTAAAGCCATTTTGGCTGTTGCCAATCATGTCTTTGTTTTTCATATTCAGCCACAACCAATTTGATTGATGATCAAATCTCCAAGTCATTTCTGGGTATTTTTACAAGAGTGTAACTTCAAGGTGAATTGGATCAGCTGTATTTAGCAAAAATTATTTTGGTCATGTTCAGCAACAGATTTTATCCTTTGTGTACAAGCAGTGTTGACTAGAGAATATACTTGCTCAGCTGTTTTCTCTTTTCAATTTGTAGGAAGGAGGACTGGTAAATTGAGAAATATGTATTGGTAGAGGTTGCACTTGACAACAGAGAAATTATTTTTAATATACCCTAGTGGATTGAGAAGTAGAACATCAATAAAAATGCTTGCATCTTTTCCTTTTCAAAGACCTTTATGACAATACATTTATCCTCACAATACCACTGGGGAAAGTAGACAAGTATTAGCCTTGCTGCTTCACAAAGAAACTGAAACCATATTTGTTTGATACAACAGAACTGTTAAATGTCAGAGGCAGGATTATTGACCTAGTCCTTTGAGCTTATCTTTCATGGGGATAATATTTACTGGTGAAATAGTGAACTTTATTTTTGCTGTTGCACAATCATATACTACAGTTGAGGAAGAGTATCTTCTAAGGGATTTTTTTTCCTCATTCTTACTGTTGGTAGCTAAACATCAGGTTTTAAGGGATGACTGCCATATCTACAATTGCTCTTTATCTAATATAACATAGTTCTTAGTGATAAAATCTAATAATACATACATGCTTGCATGCTAGTAAAGCTAAAAATACTATATAATATAGACCAAATTCAGATAGAATTGCCAGACTCTGTTTCTGTAGAGTTTTCTTTAAATAAAAAGCCTTTGCACCTCTGCTGGTGATATACTAGTTGATGAGTATAAAGGATTCACTCATGCAAAAATGAGTTATAAGTATATGATCGCTTCCAGTGCTAAGTGACTGTGAAGAATTTAACCTTCATTGTACTGAAGTTTACAGTACTCGAATTTCTCCTCCAAGCCCATTATCAGGGTGTCCTCTAGCAATGTAGCTCTCTGGGAAAATGAAAGAATGGGGAGGGTGCAGAGATGCTCTGCCAGACCTCCTCCTCTGCTACAGGAACCTCATTCCAGAGATGGCAGTGTGGAACAGAACTGTGTGTTATCAACAAAAGGCATAACACCACAATGCCTTCCTGTGGCCTTTCTTTTTTATCTTATAAGTGCAGAAGCCAGAAAATTGATTGAGCATGGAAGGACCTGTGACCAAGGGGAAGTGTGCTAGCAGTGCTGTGTGTAGGAAAAAGCACAAAGCCTGGCAAGTTACTTAGACATCTGAATCATCTATTTCTGGAATAATTTTATTTTATATTCTACTTTGTTAGGTCTGAGCTTCATCTTTCTGAAATAAATATTAGCAACAAAACTTCAGAAACTCTATAGTGTGAAGGGTATGCTTCACTGCAGTTGCTGAATGATTTTCTTTTAAAAAGTTTAAATATGTATGCTGCAACAAAGAGGAAAATTTGAGCACTAGATGCCAGAAAGCATGTCATTTCAAAAGAAAGAATAATGTTGCTTCAAAAATGCTGTCTTGGAAATCTGTAAGAAAGTTCATCTTATTTTTTTTATAATAATGTACCAAGATCTGTCCTGCTGCTGCCCTTGCACATAAATAAGTGAATGATGAAGATGTGGCTGCCAAGGTAAACGACTGAATACTCTGTCTCCAGTGGGGGCACATTCAAGTGGCTTTTGTTCCACTCCTCAGAGGTAACACACAAATTTGTCATATAACCTAATCTACTTGAAAGATTCTGCCTCTTCTCCATTTAGCTACAATACAAAGGCTTCATCTTGTCAGATATTGAAACTCTGCTCTTTGCTTTGATTTCTGAAAGAGTTATCAACTGTACCAACAAATACCAATTAGCTAACAGCTTGCTGGGAAGAGATTGTCCCTTTTTGTTGTAGGTAGAAGAACTAAGAACATTTAGAAGAAAAAATCAGATGCTTTTCGAGCATCCTTTTGGTTTTCATGCTTCTGTTTGACCTGCCTTCCACTTTCTTTGTCAGCATCTTCTACTTTCTACAGCTCACTAACAGCATTCACAGAGGACCAAGGACTGAGTCAAAGAACTAGTTTCTCCACTGGAAGGGTGTTCAGGCATAGAAAAAGGCTGCCTGGGGAGGTGATGGAGTTGCCATCCCTGGAAGTGTTCAAGAAATCACTGATGTGGCAGTTTGTGCTATGGTTTAGTTGAGAAGGAGGTGTTTGGTCAAAGGTTAAACTTGATGGTCTTGGAGGATCAAGACAGTTGGACTTGGAGGTCTTTTCCAGCCTTAATGATTTTATGATAGCATGAAAACAAACTTGGAGTAGAGTTGCTATTACAATGTGGCAAGTGCTGTGTTGCTAGGCTAACATCCTTCTGTGTAAACATAACCTGGTTCCACTTCTAATTCTGCATGATACTGACAAAAACCTCCAAAACGCTATTAAAAGTAGAATAATGTGTTATATAACTAGTTTGAAAGTAATGACTCTTTTAAAGACTGACATTCTTTTAGTGGATTTCCTCACATATCCAATAATTTCCTAGATAAAAACATGGTTTAGGAAACACTACAACATGAAAACTACTATTTTACCGATATATCCAACAAATATTGCAGAAATTTAAATCCTGGTGAAAATGGATAATTGTAAAAGGTCTTAGCATATAATTTGTTTAGACTACTTGAGACAATAGTTGAATAGAAGATAAACATAAAAGGGATTCAAGAGAAGATTAGCCCAATTCTCTATAATTAATTGATCGTACATATGTTCAGATATTACCACATCCTTGATTTAATAAAATAAACTAAAATCCCAAGTAAAATTGAACTACAGAAAACTTATTCTGCCATTATAACTTTTCTGGTATCCAGCAGGTTATAATGCTGTTACTTAACAAATAAACAAAATTTATTTAGTGGTTGCAGTTTCAATTCTGTCTGCAAATACAATATTAACAGTTTTGCCTTGACTATAATCTTACCTCCTGGGGACTAGTGTGCCTAAAAGAACCTCTGTTAAGATTTCTTCTGCTCAGAACCTTTCTGAGAGAAAGTATTTTCTGTATTTTATACTCCTAAGTATGTAGAGCAGAAAAAAAATCAAGCCCTGCCAGGGCAGCAAGTCTTACTGTTTCTACACAATCCCTCCCTTGACATTTTACACCACTCACATTTGCTGCACATCACTGTGGTGTTTGCCTCCCCAGGATATCCAGGTACCAGCAATATTTCTTGTAATTGCAATGTCTTTACATTTAGAAGCATTTTAACATGACCTTTAATTTAAATGTATCCATAGTTGTCTAGATATGAAATCATGGTTATTGCCAGCAAGGAGAATAATATTGACATTTAATTGCTAGTTTGTAGAGCACGTTCTTTTTCTTTAGTGTTGCTCTTCCCTCATTACATTACCAGTGACAATGGAGTCCATTAAATCTGTGTACGCAAGAAAATTGAATGAACTTAGATAAATTTGATCAGCCCTCTTGTGTAGACAGTCTTAGTTTGGAGAAGAGTGTCTTATAACAATTTAGAATAAGTAAACATAAGCCATCATTATCCACAGAGGAACTTGCACTGATTTAGCTAAATCACTTTCTAAAGCTATTTTTTTTCCTACAGTGTTGCAATCCCCTTGTGTAGTGAAGAACTTAAGTAGATGGTCTTTTGCCTCCACATTAGGAAATTTCCCAGAAGGTCTCTGTCTTACCTATTTGCAACCATGGTTGTGAGTATAGACTGGGGAATGAGAGACTGGAGAACAATATTGTGGAAAGGGACCTGGGGGTCCTGGTTGATGGAAAGTTGGATGTGAGCCAGCAGGGCCCTGGCAGCCAGGAGGGACATCCCTGTCCTGGGGGCATCAGGCCCAGCATGGCCAGCTGGTCAGGGGAGGGGATTGTCCTGCTCTGCTCTGCCCTGGGGCAGCCTCACCTCCAGTGCTGAGGGCAGTTTTGTGCACTATGATGTAAAAAAGACATTAAACTACTAGAGAGCTTCCGGAGGAGGCTGTAAGGATGGAGAAAGGCCTTGAGCGGAAGGCATGTGAAGAGTAGCTGAGGGCACTTGGTCTGTTCAGCCAGGAGACGAGGAGACTGAGGGGAGACCTCATTGCAGTTACAACTTCCTCGTGAGAAGAAGAGGAGGTGCAGGCACTGATCTCTGCTTTGTGGTAACAAGTGACAGATCTTCAACATCCTCATGGTTGAAAGTGAAGGGGCAAGTATGGATCTCTTCACTGTCATGACCCTTGATGGGATTCAAAGCCATAGCGTGAAGCTGAGTTAGGGGAGATTTAAGCTGGATATCAGGAAAATGTTCTTCACCTGGGGTGGCTGGGCATTGGAACAGGATCCCCAGGGGAGTGGTCACAGTACCTAGCCCGACAGACCTCAAGAAGGACAGTGCTCTTGGGCACATGATATGATTGTTGGCGTATTCTGCTCAGGTCTGGGAGTTCGACTCAATGTTCTTGATAAATGCCTCCCAACTCAGCAAATTTTGTCATTCTGTGTATTTGAAGTGGGGGGACACAGCTGCTTAATATGAATCAGTATTTTTTACTATATATGTGTATAGTAGTATTTGTACATAGGTTTATCTATCTATAGTTATTTAATTAGTAAAATATAGTTTTTACAGTTATTTTAAAATATTTGTCTTAGTTACACTACAGAAAATACAAGTCTCAGAATATATTGAAAGTAGGGTCAAACATCTGCAGGGAACTTCTTATGAGCAGGCAAATCCACTTACGTAAAGACCACTGAATTGGATAGAACCTTAGTTTTTTGACCAAAGAGCTCTTTTTTCAAAAATCGTGAGATCCAGCTTTTGGGGGAGAAAGCCTTAATACCACGCACATTGCATAACAATTGAATACCTCATCTAAGATGTGTGTAGGTCTGTTCCCCAAAAGTGTAGATTTTTTTTTTTCATGGCCTTGATCTTCAAAATAGTCTCTCTCATCAAAAGTATTTTGTTGGCTTTGAGTTTTGTTTTGTTTGTTTAATTTTAGATTATTTCCTCTGATTTGTTCAAGAATCCTACAAATATGTAGGTCTCAAGCTATATGCTTTGAAAGTGCATGTATAAACATATACTAATATCAGGCAGATTTCTGTAGTATAACTTCATTATTTATAAATTAGACGGCTATAAAACTAAAAGTATTTAGGAGTTGAGCATTAAAAAATATAGAGGAAAAGTTGCAATCTCATAGAAATGGAAAAGGTCTTATTTAAATATTTATATTTCTTTCGAGTTATTAATTGGAATTTTGGCATCTTATTCAAGCCAATAAGGCAATTTTACACTGCGTTAAATCTTGCATGTATGCTATATAAAAATAATATCTGATCTAATATCTGGATGACATTCATTTAAAGATGTTAACAGATGGATGTGCTTGAAAATCCTAAGAAAAGGCTATTGGTCTTCTTAAACTGCAATTTCCAAATCCATGGTATCTAACTCACAGGTTAATGGGCTGACATTTGTCTAATATATTTATAAAGCCATCATTTTGCTCTCTAAACACGTTTAGTCACTGCTGAGTTCAGAATAAAAGAAGCTTGACTGATGCTGATATAATTAGTAGGAAATACATTGTCTCAGGAATTAATTGGTCTTGGAAGATGCACAACTCTGCTGAAGAAAGCCAGGGGTGGGCTATTTAAATTTTTGACTCCAGGTACTTTAATGTGTTTTAAGTAGGAGGTTCTGTCATTAAAATCGAAAATTTGCTACCATTGTGTTACTGTGTTTTCAAAACAATTTCTGAAATGTTTTGAGTTGCTTTGAGATGCCCTAAGTTTATGGTTTCTAAGTGAGGTGAATTCCTGATTTGACAGTTACCAATAAGGCTGCTCATGGAATCAAGGAGAACAATTAGGTGCAAACTGCGGTGCTGCTGCTTACAGGCAGTGTCTTTTCCTATTCTAACCAAGCCAGTTTTTCACATACTGACACAACTCTTTGCTGGATCTTGACAACATATGTACTGTTTTTCCTTGCAATGTTCTCTATTTTGTGCTTCATAGTTAAAAGCTTCCTCATTTTGTCCCTGTCCTTGGATCTTACTTTCTGTCTGTAAAGCACATGTGCTACAGGCTGAGAAGAAGTGGCAAAGCTAAACTCAATTATTTAGCAAGCTGAGTAACACAGCTGCTTGTGAAAATAGTTTTATCTTTGAGTAATAAAATTTCATAAAAAGTAAAATAAAAGACCATGTCAATTTAACACCATTTTGTTTCAGAGTGATGGAAAAGACTGTAGGACAATGTTAATGTTTTACTTATTAACCTTCTGTTGCATTAAAATTCAAAATTAAATAGGTCATAAAATAAAATACTTAGATTAGATTAACTCTTCTCCTGGAATATTTCCCACTACAGATAAGGTATCTTTTTGTTTGGCAAATGTTGCAGACATACAGAGCAATTTTGCCTTGTGGGAGAATAAAGGTAACTTAGCCTGGTAGTTATCCCTGTTGTTTTTAGAGTAAGTTTAAGCTAAGAGGTCAAAGGAGATAGGTTTGCTTAAAACAAATGAAAAAAAAAAAAAAGGTGAATAATAAAGTGGCATTTAAATAACTGAAATACCCTTTTAAAGTCTAATTTAGTTCAGCCAGATCAGAGGTCAAAAGGGTGGTTTAGTTCTTGATAACATGTGCAGCATTACAATCTTTCCATAAATTCAGACTCTTGTCATAACTGCTTGTTTGGCAACTTGTGTTCTCCAGATTCCAGTTAAGTAGTTAATTTGTCACAAGATATTTTCCCCAGGTTATTAAAAACTGTCTCTAGCTACAGCTTTTGAAGTATACATTGATTTAAACTAATAGAGTGTGGTGTTTTTTTAAGCACGGTAATTAATTAGGAAATGGTCTGCTGAAACAAGTAGGTGCTTCTTGGCCTTGCTTTTGTGATTCGAGTATGCTGTGTTTCTTCCCCATCTTGTCATTCTCTGGCCAGCTCTGTCTTTATGCAGAGTTGTAGCGGCTGTAACTCTTGACCTGTGATCACTGTAAACCCTTAAAGTTCAAACAATTTCACCTTCTGTTCCAAATGCATTAATCTCATTTAGTAATTCAGTTCCATCCATTCCCTTTATTGATAAAGTCTCATGATCACACCTTTCTTGGGCACTGTAAAGGCTACAGACACAGTCCTTTTGAACAGCTAATGTGGGAATTCATTAATTTTAATTTCTATATTTATTATCTAATTTTAAAACTACAATTGAAATTACATTCTGGTTATGCCTATTTTACCACCAAGTCTACACTTAGTTTTTCTTGAAAAACATTTTCTAGTCTGCTAGTTTGTAATAATTAAGCTATGTGCTGATACAAAATGGTTTTAGAAAGAGCTAAAACTATTGTGTTATTTTTGAAGTTATTGTTTATGACAACACGAGAATAAGCAATTGAGTTTGATTTACACTTCTTCAGAGGATTTATAAATTTATATTTCTAGGAGAATACTCAAGTAGTTTCTAGTGGCATAAGAGAATAAATAATTTTAAAAGAGCATGAGTGAGGACTCCCTGGTATTGTGGCAGAAGAGTGGATATGCATGAAATTCCTTTTCAGATTCTACTGATTCATCCACATCAACTGCTTGATGTCACAATTTTTGGGGGGAGGTACATGTGAGATTTCACCACAGAAACTGTTTCAGACTGTTGCAGTAAACTGTTTTTCAAAGAATATTGAAGTAATCATTAGTATTTCTTTCCGAATTGTCTCATTGGATTCCTGGTCCCATAGCTTCCTGCTATGAGAAAAACTTGCTTTTCTGAGGAGTGTGAAATTTATGGCTTGTCAGTGTTAAGATACCATGGCTGATGTAAGGGTTTGGGTTGGCTTGCTCCTTGTTTGCTTTCTATTGTGGGAAGAACTTGAGATTGCTGTCTGGTGGTCCAAGGAGAATCGCTGTGTTTGCTTTTCCCTGCAGAAAACCCACAGTGTCCATTTGGCGTCAGCAAGGTTTAACCCTGGTTTGTTTGCTCTTTTCTGCTGAGAAGGGAGGCAGAAAGGAAATTGAATGGTTTATGTGACCTGAGCTGAAGAAGAAAAAGTTTCTAGTTTTCTACTGTTATTGGAAAATTGTGCTGTCAGTTCTTCCTGTCAGCAAGGATGTGTTATTCTGTGCTATTATCCCCTTCTGCCAGAGAAGGAACGTAAGTGGATGTCCTCCAACTCTGAATCCAGGAATCCACTCTTTCATTTCAGTAGACTTCTTTTCTGAAACTTCATTTAATGGAAGTCCTGAATCAGGGATTCAGGGTGACCACTGAAATGGAGCCATTTATTTCTAAAGTCAGATCACCAATGTAAACACTCAGCAACTGCCTAACAGTTCAGTGAAAGTAATAGGGCTGTACACAGTAGGTCTTGTTGCTTGCAGTTTGCTTTGTTCCTTTTTCACTGTTTTTGAATAGTGTTGGGTGCCTACACTTGATAATAGACCTTGTGTTTAATTATTTTGTGCAGGAACAATTTAAGGCATGAACTTCTCTGCTGTTTTATCATGTTATGTTTTATAAAAAGGTAAATCTGCCTTAATTGCTGAATTTTACTGCTTTTAGTCAAGATATATTTGGAGAAGAAAAGAAAAACTTGATAAGGTCACAGATTACCTCAAAACACATGATAAAGAAAGGACAACTCTTTGGGCCATGGGAAATGAAACAGTTCTCTTCACCCAGTAAAAATAAATTTCTTAATAACAAATAGCATAGTGTTATTCCTAAGTGGTTTTAGCCTATACTTATTAACAATATTAAGATGCCAAATAGAGAAAAAAGTACAGAAGGCTTAAGACAAATACCCAGCATCCCATTTGTGTCTCACCAGGACTGGTCAGAGAGGCGATCACCTCCCTGCACCTGTTGGCACTGTTCTGTCTGACACAGCTCAGGGTGCAGGTATAAAAATGTTTGAAGTCCTTGCAATAGGCACTATCTGCTGTAGCATCACCTGCATGTGCCTCTATTCATTCTGTAAGCATTCAAGATTCCATTGCACTGGCTTTTGAAAAAACGGACCAAATTGTGTCCAATGCCTTAGAATCATAATTGAAATGGGGATTTAAGATTAAACAACTGATTACCCATAGACAAGATCATGTAAAAAATAAAAAGGGAATAAACTATTAAAATTGACACAGGCACACAGATAGACACTGTTGCATGTCATGGTGATTACTTTGGAAAGATGTATTTTACAGTCTGAACTAATGTGTTTGTGAAAACAGTGATGGGTTCTCATTTTAAGGGGAAATATTAGCTCAGGTGTTCTGGTGAGAGAACCATCAAGTTCATTGTAATTCCATCCACTAAGATCTAAATTCACTGCATTTTTTTAAAAGGTCTTTTTATTGTCTGTTAATGCAGACATTAAAGCAGCTGAAAGAAGCTCACTTTCTCCATTCTCCTTCCCTGAGGGCTAGTTTATTCTTTTCCACTGTCTCCATTTCTTCCAAAAAGTACCAAAACATTTCCCTCTTAAATGAGTTCTAACAGGGGACTGAAAAGAAAAGTAAAGGAAACAAACTCAATCAATAATGAATAATGGAGAAAGAAATATTTTCTTCATTATTTGCTAGTACTTTATTCATCCAACCATTCCTAAATCTTCAATATGGACTTAGCTTTTTCAAGATGCTGTTCTTTACTAAAAGAACTTACTATTACTCAAGTTTTGACATTAGTGTAACTTTAGGAAGCACTAATTATTTTTCTTTGTTCAAAACCCTAGCAGTTCAAGTTCAAAGTTTCCTAAAAGATAGTTTGGTGGTTTAATTTAGTTTAATTTAGGGGCGTAAGTCTTTCTTTCTAATAAATATCTTAAATATGAGCATTCTGTAAGAAGTTAAATGGAGGGATTGTGTTCTTCATGAACTTCAGAGTCTGCAAAAGTCTCTGTTTACAGAGGTAAAGTTTTTGGTCTGTTGCTTTCAATGAAATATAGGGAAAAAAATTTTAGCACTCATCTACAAAACCATGAATTATAGAACTGCCATCAAATTTAGAGGAAAAAATAAGGAAAAGTGTAGGCCAATCACCTAATTATATTACATAACATGTTATAGTTATTTTGGACTTTCACTGTAGTCACTCTGGACCTTGTATTAAATTAAATCAGCTTCAAAAATCTTTTTCCAAATAACTTTTGTATGATAACCTCAAAGTGCCAAGTTACACAAATTGTATTGTGTTAATTTTTGCTAAATTTACATCTTACAAGTACAGTGATAATTATTTGAGAATAAAGTTCAAATCTGGTGTTTAAAACTACTTTAGATATGTCAAATTTCTGCCTGAATCAGGTTAATAGCTGATATAGACACAAAGAATTGGCAATTGTTAAGTGAAGCAAAAGCTCATGCAGAATACATTCTTGAAACTTTTGAAATCTTACATAAGGTTTTTATTATCTGTAAATTAAACCATAAGCATTTCTGTATCTGACTGTTACAGTGGAAGGGAAAATACCTTCTTCTGATGGATAGATGTTTAGTGCTATTGAGAAATTAATTAAGAGGATGGCAGGGCTGCCATGGACTTCACTGCCCCAAGTTTTGCTTACCAAGTGTCAAACTGTTCTGGCTGAGCTGATTAACTCTGGGTTTGTGCTTGTCTCACTGGGCTCCCAAACACTGCTTCCTCTCACTAAATATCAGGGAAGAGCCACAGAGGAAGAGAAGTTTTGCAAAGATTTACTTGTGGCCTCTGCATCCCTCCTAGGGCTGGATGGATCTCAGATGTGCCAAGTCGGGCACATCACACTGGCACATCGCCTGCTGGGACAGCTGCTGCCCAGCAGTGGCCTCTTGCCAGTTAGACTTGTCACTGGTGGACTCCCTTTGCTGCTGTCCCAGAGAACATATTTTGAGTTTAAAACCAGAGTGGTTTGTAAGACAGTTTAGGTTAAGGTGCACAGCCTTTTGAGAACAAAAACACCTGTTTGTTCTGGGCCTAATTAAAAAACAAGGTCACGTGCTAGAATGTATTTTTGTAAACTATTCTTGATTCATCACCAAGGGGTCTTAAAAATGTTTTAGTGTTACATAGATGGGGCAAAAATGGAAGATTAGTTACTTAAAGGGAATTACTTCAGTTCACATAGTACTTTCTAGAAGTTTGAAAATTTGAGAGGACTACTTAATTTCTTTTTAATTAATTAACATTTAGATTTCACCAGGGATTAGCAGTGCCATGTGGAATTGTTAAAATGATTCCAATCCAATTAATTCTGGGTAATAACTGCAATAGGTAGTAGCAACATCATGATGAGTCTATGGTTGCAGAAGAGTGTTAAGTCTCCAATCTAAAAAATATTTAAATCTGTGTAAAGTACAAAACTCTGCCTACTGAGATTTTAAATCAAATTCAGCCACTTCTTTCCCCATTCAAAGGTCGTACTATCTCATGATGCTTTAAATCTATAACGTTTAATATAGGCAATGTAACTTGGGCTATTTCAAAATGTACACCTCTCTAACTAGCTAAATAATGATAATATTTTGGGTTTTGTATAATATAAAACTGCATACATGAAAATAGTGCTTCCTTCTCAGCAGATACTGGAAAACATATTTCAAGTCCCAAGTAATTAAAATAAGCTACACACGTATTCCAGAGGGGAGACACGCAATGAAACAAGAACAGTTATTGATAGTAGTCTGAATAATTGTATTGATAATTTGTGTGAATTTAGAGGCTCATTTTGATTTTTAGCATTAAAGTGCCATTTCATTAGGCTTGTAATGTTCCTGGCTGTTTAAATCTATCATAAAGGCTTTTTCTTAGCAACAGCAATTGAGTTAATTCTCTTTCTTTCTTCTTGCTTTTGTATTCACCCAGAGGTACAAAATAGTACAGCCCTCTCCTGCTCTCATAGCATATCCAAGGTAGTCAACTGAATTTTTATCATAGTTCTGAAAAAGATGAATGGCTATGTCAATTTTGTCAATTACTTGTATTGTTCTCCTAAAAATATATGTTTTGTTTATGTTACTTGATCTTCCAGCTGTAGGATTCAGATGTAGAATTATGGCTAAATAAGGCATACAAAATGTAGTGTAAAAAAACATATGAAACTATTTTGGGACAGGACATTTTTATGCAGTGAATCTGTTGTTCTTGGGTATAATTATACTGACTAAAACTAGTACTGTATCAGCCTGCAATATCAGAATAAATCAAATGACAAATATCTTCTGGATGCCATTTTAAGATGATTTGTTTCTTTATGCCTCTTTTGGCTACATGACAGTATTTGTCCTCGCTAAATTTCTGCAACCAAGTATTTCTAGGCTTTTTAAACCCCAATCATTTTCTTTTCAGTACATGTCATCTTCCTCCCATGCAGAAAGATCAGGGAATGGGGCTGAAATTTTACTTTTGGGGTTAGTCTCTCAATATAAAAATCAGGGTTCTTTTCATCCTTCTCAGTGATAGCTTTTGAAATCATCTCCAAGAAAAAACTTCGTATTTGCGAGACTGATCTGTTGATTGCAGTTGAAACCATGCAAACATGCTGTATTGCATTTCATTTTGTAAATCTGTTTACTTCACCTGTAACCTGTATGCTCAAATATTAAGCCAATTATTATCTTGTTGCCATATGGTTAATGGTTGACTCATAGATGCTTCATAAGGCATCTGTATTGTGGTACCAGTAGGGAATGACATGGTATGGGAAGCCTGATGAAAATTGGTGAGAGCATCACCACCACCAGTTTTCTTCTGTTGCCCAAAGGAGAAAGCCATGCTGCAGGCACAATCCTAGTAAAACTGGATTCATTTTGCCAGGATTCTGTCTATGCTGTATTTCAGTCATTAGAGAACTTAATCCTTTCCTTACCTGCATCAGAAAGTCAACGTGTTGTCCTGGAATCACATGTTGTCTAAGCTCAATGACATTTCTTCTCTTTAAAAGCACTGTTAAGCCTTAGTGTGAAAATATCTTGTTCTCTGTGATGTATTTTTTATGCAAGTCAATGAAAGCTTGGTTTGCAATTCATCATTTATTCATCACTTATAATGCTGCCTTGCTTATGTCCAGCCTATAATCTATTGTGAAATGTACAAATTAACACAAGCCTGCTGTTAGGATTGTCTGGCCACTTACAAATACAGTATGTCTAGATTAAGGACAGACATCGACTCTAATCAGTGTTAGCTGTATATTGAAGTTAGTACATGAAGGACAAATATCATCTCTTCCATTCATCTGTCTTTTTGAGTACATAGCAGAGCTGACCATGACTTATTACTTCCTTTGTTAAACGCTGTTGCAGGTATTTCTGACCAAAGGAGACAAAAAAATTAAAATAAAATAAACTTGCTCAGCTGAATTATTCAAATAAAGAGTCATTATTGGATTATTTGGTCAATGCATACCATTCGTCCACCGCAAGAAATGGGCACCTAGCTGGAATATATTTTGTGTCATGCAGCAACAAGAACATTGATGTGTTTGTGTCATCCTGGCACAAAAGCCTATGAGTACAAAAAGAGTTCAAGCTGCTTGTGTGGTACACCAGAAAAATTAATGTGTCAGTATCTACTAGACAGAATGCTGTGGCATCTACTGGAAAAGGTTGTGGCAACAAACACTTGAGAAAACTCCAATGACCAAAGCAGATCAGTCCAGCCAGCAATGTAGTCAGGTTTCCATAGATGCTGAGCTCTTTTGTAGCAGTAGTTGCTAGTGGCAAATCCTTTCAGGTGCATTTTGCTGTGCAACTGTCTGATCTGTATTCTTCTTTTGTCTGGACAGTCTCAAAGTTGTCTGCTGAGCCCCAGAGGTGATAGCCAACAGGCCAGTTCAACCAGTGCTACGCAGGGCACTGCAGCCCACCTTCTATTCTGTACACAAATACACATAGGATATCCATGGAATGCAAAATCAAATTATTGATATCTGACTTCGAGCCATGTATGTAATGGTTTGGGCTTAGGATACAAGAAAGGTCATCATGCTGTAGAATGAGGGGTGAAGATGAGAGTTATATGGGACCTATGATCCAGCACAATAGCATGGCAAGATTGTGATTCATGTGCAGTATTGCAGAGTGTGGGCTCATACATGTATAAAAAATTACATATATGAGTTCTCCCTGCAGAGAACCTGTAGAAAAGGTACAGAAAGAGGAATGAGCACAGCTATCAAAACACTTTGAAAAGGTGTTCATGTACTTTGGGTACGAGAACTGTTTAAAAATCTGCTTGAAGAAGAGGGATTTAGAAACCAGAAGGTTAAACACATAGACAAGTTTAAATACCCTCAGGTACTTGTTATATGCTAATTTAGAATAATAATGCTTTAACCAGCAAATATTCGATAGCTGATGAGACAGATCGTTTCATTGTGACGTGAATGCAATAAAAATGTTCTCTGAGAAGCTAATTGCCTACTGGTAAATTGCTGTTTAAGTAAGACTTGCCGTTGCATGAGAATTTATAACAACATTCTACACCACTCCGGGTGATTTTAAGATTCCCAGTGTACTGGATTTGATAAGGCATTATGCAGGTAGAATTCTCTTCCCTTCTCGATGGTGATGTGTATAACTGTATTGTCCTTTGAGATGAGTTCTCCTGCAGTTGCTGCTCTCACAGCCTGCTGCAGATAAGAATGAGTGATGATGCCCTAGATTTTAATGGAAATTTTAGAGTGTGCGCTGGTAGGGTGCAGTCTTCACCAGAGAAAAATGAGCTGACTTGCAGGCATGAGGGGTCATCAGGAAAGATAAAGAAATTGCACATATACTCCAGCCTAGGCAAGGCGTTTTAAAAGCTATTATGGAAATGAAGAAGTAATTTAATTTTTATAATGTCACTCTGTTTAAGATACAAAGTCAAGGTACTGTGTTTTTTTGCAATGATTAAAGATTTGGGGTGTTCTTTTTGTAGGAACTGGTGAATGTTTATGTGGTAAAGCCTGAATGTGATGAAGAATTGAATTTGGAAGCATCAGAATTATGTAGTATCTCTTCCCAAAACCACATTACAGACAAATTGAAATATAAAATAATTATCGAATTTTATCTTGACAGTCAAATTTTCTTAAGCCTCTCTTTAAAGTTAGCTTGATCCCCTAATAGTAATATATCTTGTTTTTATGCAAAGTCTATGATACTACATTAATCATGTAGCCTTTCAGCTACAGCTCTCTTTACAACAAAAACCCAAGGCTTCTGTTTTTTTTGAAACCTCATTTGCCCATTGGATGTGAGACTTTACTATGCATCAGGTATGCAATACTGTCAAGGTTTTTAGAAATTATGATTAATTGGGTGAATTTTTACCCCAAAAACTCATGTAAACACTTTATTTTTAATGAAGAAATATGATGCTGTATCTCTTCTGCATAAGTACAGAAAAATAAAAACTGGGCGGAAAATTTTCAAGGTGTGCTCATCTTACAAAGCAAGGATAGCACAGATATGGGAAAACATTTTAAATTTTCTTTCTTCCTTTTTTATCTAAAAACAGAACAAATTCTTACCAAGTCTTAATGTAAAAGAGTCCACTTGCAGCTAGGTTGTCAGTGTCTACACTGTTCTGTGACTGATTTTACAGCTGCTTGGTAGACTCCTCTGGAGAGATTTTAACTAAGTTTTTGTTTAATATGGATTGCAGTTACTTAGTGTAAAGAAGTCCTCCCAACTAAGTCTAGTAAATAATGGTGTATCACCTTTTAATTGTTTTAAATCAGGTGCCTTCTGAATCAGTTCTGTTCCAAAGCCTATTAATAATAATAATAATTTCTCCCCCTTCCTGCTATTTTCATGTGTTATAACTGTCACCAGACCCCTCTAGCTCCTGGGAGTTCCAAACCATAACTACCCCATTACTTAATTTGTTTTTTCATGTTAAGAATAATAGATTAGCAGTGGTGCAAAGGAGTGTTTCATACTGCCTACACAGGCAACTGCAGGTTCTCCTCACTACCCCTAGTTTGTCAAGGGACTCTGTTTTCACATAGATGTTATTTCAGTAGCAAATAGGATGGATGTTTGACAGAAATTGATTTGACAGAAGCTTACTTATTTTGATTCAATTCAGCCTCTCTTCAATCTCAATATTAAGGTTGTGATATAGATTTCTTGTATAGTTAAAGGTATGTGGGGGGAGAAATTTTGTGTTGGGATAGGAGAGGAGAAAAAGAAGATAATTAGAACAGGCCTACTTGTCAGTCAGCATTATTGTGGGACAGAATATTGGGGTAATACACTACACCCCAAATCTCAGTTCTTATTTTTGAAACATTTCTGTCATATATGGTAGTCTTTGGGGCTGTTTCCTGCACTGAAAATGTTAGTGCAATCAAGGAGTAGAAGATTGCTGGTCTTAAAGCACTGTCTCTCTTTAAACACCTGTGAGCAGATTTATAGGTGCCTACTAAGACACCATGCCTTTAGGAAAACTAATGCTAGCCAATGCTGTTTATTGAAATTATTATACTTAACACCTAGGCTACTTTTCAGAAAACAGCTTTATGCTGGCTATCTAGTGAGGACTAGGAAAATGAATGGGAATGGCTCAGAGGCACCCTAGTCATAAAGAAAAAACAATCAGATGCATTCCCCAGAATGAAAAAAAGGTCTCCAGGATAAAATAAACAGGTTAGAAATTATGTACATTTTTTTTTTTCTTAAGAAATGTGGCTAGCAGTATGTTGAATAATAGGACAAGGGACATTTTCAGGACAAATTTCAGAGGTTAAAATTGAGATAAAGGTAACCAGAAGATGCCAGTAATATAGTTTTTATAGTATAGTATAGTATACTCTTTATAGTTTTAATTATCTCAATTCAAGAAGACAATTCTGAGATGCCTTGGTTTTAGAGAAACATACATTTTAAAACATCAGGAAAAAGACATGAATAATGGTAACACTTTACTATTCTTCTCTATCTAAATACAAACACATAGTTATGATATAAATGTCTTATTACATCAGTATAAGCTACCTTATGTACTGCATGCATGAGTAGAATTTTTATTAAACTCATATAAATGTATTTTTAAGTTGATTTTATCAGTAGAGAAATTTGAAAAAGCAGTTAATGTTGGAAAAGTCCTTTTGAAAGCAGGTCAGAGAAAATAAAAACAAGCAAAGGAAAAGGTCCTAAGTTTCCTGTTCTGTTTTCTTAAACATGTATGAACAAGCATCTAAAAAGCTTTTCCTCGGTCTTCAGTGAAGAAATAATATAACAGTGACTTTAAGGCAATTCTGTTGCCTGTTGTGTTTAGGCTTTTCTGTTTTGTTTTAAAGACAGTGCATGTGTTTCTAGATTACCACTGGTTAATTTCTGCAAAATGTAGTTTAAACTCCAGAATTATATACTATTCTTTCCAGTACATTGACACATTTGGTACAAACTAGTAATGCAAATGAGAGAGCAGCACAAATACTCTAACCATCTTTCCCAGAGAGCCAAACAGGACAGTATGTGTTAACACAATGAGTCATGAGTCTGAAAGACCCTTGCTTTTTGCCTGTGTCCCAATTTTTTTGTTCCCTGCTATTTCCAGATTTTTCTCTGAGATCAATGGAAATAATGATTTGTCTTTGAAGCCTGATTTATTTACATGCTGTTTTAAGCTTAGCTGAAATCCTGAACAAAAGAGATATCTCAAATCTTTGCAAGGATAAGGACCAAGAAAGTAAGTGGAAAGGGTTTGCCCATAGTAGAATTCTTTTATGTCTTGTGACTATATTGTTCTCACTTTCCCTGGCAAGATGGTTCTATGCTGCCTGACAGACAAAACAAAGGTATGACAGTGGAAATGAGGTGTAAAAGAGAGGATTATATTTGAAGAACTGAAGAGATAGGGGTACAGTTTTATAATTTAATGTATGTTCTCCACTTTCAGCTAAAGATAACTCATCTTCTTCCAATAGCAAATAAGCTCTTACTGATTCAGAATTATCCAAATGCTTCAAACCCTGACACTTATTTAAACAGGAAAATAGCTCACCCATTTTTGTTAGACTTAACTCTGAATTGCACTACAATTTACCATGATTCAAGGAGCAGTTGAGCAGAATATTTTTTCACCCTCCCTTTTGGGGACCTGTATGTAGAGAAGTTACAATAGGATGTGTGCATTTCTGTGAGCAAAAGTTCCCTTTTGCTGCTAAAAATTTGTATAAGTGATTTATAATCATTTCAAATAAGAGAAGTCAGCAACACTGTTCTTGTTTTGCGATAGCTTTCTGTTTTATATTTGTAGATCTGTTTCTTATGCCCTCCTCTTAGGATTCAAACATTTGAAACCCTTTCTTTTTGTCTGACTTAAGTTTCTAATGGAAATCAGGAACACTGAGGAAAAAATAGTATTTTAAACACAGTCTCTGAAGGAAATTGTGTTGTCTAGTGTCTCTAGGGTGTCTTGAAAAGTGTACATTATTTACAAAAGCTGTGCTCTCATTTAAGATCTCAATGCGTTATGCATGTTATTGCTGACAACACTTCTGGGAAGTATCCTCCTGCCATCAGTCCTGTGTGGATATTTATCCATACAAACAGATATCTTGATTCACCACTGAAAGAATGAATTATGTAACTTCAGTCTTTGCAGATTTTCTAAGGACTAATGCATTATTTTTGACTAGTATTGGGAACAAGGATATTTCAAACAAACAAACAAAAAAAAAATAAAAACCCTCCAAGCAAACAAAAAATCTCCACAAAAGAACAAAACCCATAAACAAACACCAAAAAATTTTGGCATTTCTTTCACATAATCATCTTTACTTCTATACTCTTCAGAAAAACATTGAGCCTAGAATAACAAAAAGAGGGGATCTCATTCATCTGAAAGGTGTGACTAAATCATATTTTGCCTTATATTCTGTCTTCTGAATGTCCAGTTTCACATAAAAGAAACTGTGCAGAATCTCAGTGAGCTCAGACTCATTTCACCTCCATTTGCAGGTAGCTATTTCCTTTCTTGGTAGAACTCACTGCAGCTTTCTTCCTGTCTGGGGGCTGATATTTTGTTGATAAGAAATATAGAAGGAAAGTGGAGTTTGACAATTACAAGTATCCTTAATTGGGAAGTAATCAAGACCTGGAGTATATCTATCATGCAAAGTGAAACACCTGAGATGCTTCAAGACTGGCTTTCATAGAAACAAGTATGTGCTTGGGATATTCCCAAGTGTTTTGGCACGTGCAACAACAACAAAGAAAATCTTGGTGTAGGTTTTTTGCAATCACAACAGATTTAGTTTGCTTTTAATTATGCTCTTTGTTTCTTTCTTTATTTCATTTTTTTTGTCTGGTCATCTGTCTGGGATGATGCATTTTAATAAATACATTAATTTGTACAAATTCATGAATACTTTTATGGACTGTTATTTATCCTGGCTTCCTCTCTGTCTTTATGCAAAGAAATAGTATTTACATCTCTTTGATATAATTTGCTCTTTTCTGATATAGCAATTAATTATAAGAAAACACTTTAATTTTGCTCAAGGATATGTATATGAGAACTACAGATTTAATAATTATGATGTGTAAGCATTTTCAGATGGTAGCTTCATAACAATGTTTTATTTTGAGACTACAACTCCAGGCAGACTCAAAGTAGGTGATTACTGAAAAAGAAAAATCTTCCTTGCCTCTCTTGGAAAGTGGAGAGCAGAGAACCACAAAGAAGTGGCTGTGAACCTCAGATGAACAAGTTTTACCCCATGGCTCCAATAATTTAAGCCTTGTGCATAAAGTGCCTCTGACTTCCCTGAGTACAGAGCAAGGGTCAGAGTTGTGCTGTAAGCCCTCCACTCCCTGTTTTTTTCTGCTGCTTCTGGACTGGGAGGACTTGGAAGGACTTTTCAGCCTGTTTTCCTGTGTAAATGGAGCTTATGGGATTTCAGTGTCCATTTTCAGTCTGTGATTCAAACTGAATCCCATATTTGATTTTCATCCTCATGCCCAGAAAAGTCGCTCATCGGGGTGAATCCTCTGAGGCATGCAAACTCAGTCCTGTGACCTCTAGTGATTCTACAGGAAAACAGAATAGTGAAGGGGATTTTATAGCCAAACAAATATTTTCTTCTTTTATATTAATGTTAGAATTTCATGGCCAGACTTCTACATAACCTATGTGATCTCTAAGGTGTATTAGGTGTGCAGTATCACAGTGAATTAAAGGAAAATATTTTTGAATGTTAAAATTACCATAAAACAAAATTATGTGGAGTTAAAGAAATACCTTGGTCAGAATTATACAGAAAATGTTAAACACTTCATTCTGACCAAAATATTTGTAAAATGTGCAAAGTACTGTTAAAGCTATTAGCATTTTTAAGGGACATGAGGTTTGAAGGCTGCAAAAACCACCTGATATATGTTGCTTCTCCTATTTCCTACTGATTTATTAAATTATTAGTAATATCTAGTCTTATCTAACTTCTTAAATGGAATTTTTGTGATTGACTGAAAAATTCTATCAATCTTTTCTCTTCAGCAAAAAAAAATCAATATATTTATTTTGAACCAGAATAATTTTTTCTATATGGTAGCCATTTTTCCTGCTTTGAGGGATGCTGCAATACAGAAAATAACTGTATTAGTTCTGTTTAAATATTGACTAGATATCTAGAATGGTATAAAATCTGGTGACATTTATATCTGTTTATTCTTATTGCATTAATTTTAGTATAGATACAAAATAAGCAGACAAAATCATTTATATATGTGTACTGGACAATTTAAAAATTTTTGGGGGGAGACTGATGTGCATTAGAAGAGTCCTTTTGTTAAGTAAAACTTACTTTTCACTAGGAATTCTTTTAGGGGTTGAATTAAACATTTTCACCTATGCCAGTTTTTTTCTCGGTATGTACCATTCTTTTGTAATTTTATTATAAAATACAAAAATTTAAGTTACCTAAGATGATATCATCATTTAAAAATTAATTATTTGAAATCAGGTGTATATTTAAAGTAAAATTTAATGCTGATTGAAACTATGTCCCAGCATAGAAATTCAATGTTAAATGTAAATGTAGAGATTTTCAAATAAAAACAAGGGGTCTCCACAAAATTCCCTAAATTAACTACTGGTTTTGTAAAACATAGTGGTTTTCCTATGTGTAGCACCTTGCAAAAAAAAAAAAAAAATTAGAATGCAGTGATCAAGTTGTCTGTCTATTATTATAACACTATTGCCAGCTGTATTCATGCTTTATTAAAACCCCAGAGTTAATATAACTTAGCATTAATATAGCATTGGTGGATAGTTCTCGTTCTCAGATGATTGCATGGATAGTGATTGGATGTCATTCTGCGAGCTGTAAATGACAGTGAGTTAATTCTCTTTTGTCTTCTCTAAACTTGGGAAGCTGGACTTAATTACATATTGTCTACAATTAAATACTTAATGGACATCCTTACTTGGAAGTGGAAGGGAGTCCCACTCTTGGCCCTGCACAGGGCAGCCCCAAGGATCACATCATGTGCTTGAGAAGTTTTTCTGAACGTTTCTTGAACTCAGGTTTGGAGCTGTGACCACTGCCCTGGGGAGCCTGTTCCAGTGTCCAGCCACCCTCTGGGGGAAGAACCTTTTTCTAAGATCCAGCCTAAACCTCTCCAGGCACAACTCCAGGCCATTCCCTGGGGTCCTGTCACTGTCACCACAGAGCAGAGATCAGTGTCTGCCCCTTCTGTTCCCCTCACGAGTAACTTGTAACTGCAGTGAGGTCTCCCCTCAGTCTCCTCCAGGCTGAACAGACCAAGGGACCTCAGCTGCCCCTCACATGCCTTCCCCTCAAGGCCCTTCACCATCCTCAGTGCCCTCCTTTGGATGCTCTCTGATAGCTTAATATTTTTTATATATTTTGGTGCCCAAAACTACCCCCAGGATGGGGGGAGGCTACACCAGTGCCGAGCAGGACAATCACCACTCTATTTGTAGAAACGTGGAAGTTTGCAGACACTATACATTACCCACAGAAAACAAAAAGGATTGTGATTTTTACTTGAGTATGACTCTTCCGTGTGCAATGTTACTTGATAGAAGTACAGGGGAATTTTTTCCCCCAAACCATTTTACTGGAATCTAGTTCAGAGTAGTACCAAGTTCCCTCATTATCTGTCACTCCTGGAAGCTGAGCATGTTAAGAAATGTGCAACTTCACACTTGCACTTCCTAAATTTCTATGGGTCAGTAAACCACCTATAACCCCTATTAAATATTTCAGTAAGGGAAAAAAAACCCAGGTTTGAGGTGTTTTTTTTTTCCCTGTAACAAGTCTATGAAATAGTGACATCATCAGAAAGAGAAGTAACATTTCCTGAATTGCTTGTTTCCTGGGTCCCCATCCTTAGCCTGGAATTCCTCTGTTTTCAAATCATATTTCTCTCAGATTTGATACAATTATTTCAATTTCAATATAACCTCTGGTTGAAGATCTGAGAAGAGTTGAACTGCAGTCAATTGTTGTCCAGCAGAGAGTACCTAGTGCCTGTAAAAGTTTTTTTTTTTTATTTCTAACTGTTGATGTTTTAAAATAGTCTGTTTCTCTTCCTAAAAGATTAGGATGTAGGAGTGCGTGTTTTTCACTGAAAGAAAACTTTATTAGAAAACATATTGATTTGTATTTTGAAACTGTGGTGCTGTTCTGAGAAAAATGTTGAATATGCAATGAACATCAGTTCCTGAAAGTCTTACTATGTTTATACTATGAACTACTTTGAAGCAAGCTGATGAATTTAGTAATCAGAAATGAAATTATGGGAATATGTAAATCAGATATCCCTTGAGTACACTGGCATGCTTAGGAAAGCATTTGAATTAATAAAAGATCAGACCCCAATGCTATAATTATGCTCTGAAGAAGGAGCAAGATGGATTCATAGCCTAAGATACTGAAGAAAATGAAGCATAGCAGGGATAAAGAAACACCCCAGTGGTTGTTGTAGGGAGCAAAGCCAGTCTACTTAAATTAACATGACTCAGTTGGGACAGAAACCCTCTTCTCTGCACTAAAAGAGCTTAAGCTGCATTTCTTAGGAATCTAGAGCTGATGGACATATGAAAGGTGAGGGAAGGTCCAGCAAGATCCTAACAGAGGAAGAAAGAAGATGATGTGGTAGCTGCTTACAGACAGTTGGTTTGTCATCTGTCCCTTGCCACTGACATTCTCCCACAGGTTAGTCTTGCTCAGAGGTTTGAGACAAATGCTACCTTAATGGGGACAGGAGGAGGAGAAGAAGCAGGTAGACAAATAATTCTGGCTGTCAGAATCCTCTGGTAAATGATTTTCTAGGGATTTTTGGGTCTATCTTAAGTTCAGGACAGTTGAGTTTATGCTGTATGATCCTTCCAGCACTGAGCAGGAAAATAACTTTGTTGCTGTAATTAGATTTCTTCCTTTTATTCTTGAAAATTGAGTGTTTCTGCTGGCTTGGTTTACTTTATTCTGGTTTTAACCTAGCTGAAATCTCAGGAAATATTTTAGTTTTGTCTCCCTTATCTCGTTGAACCAATACCCTGTTTGTTCCTGTTGTTGTATTGCAAGGCCATAATGCAATGAGCGCTAACAGGTAAATTGTTAAGTGGAGCTGTCCGTGGTACCCAATACCATTTACTTGCTTTGCTTGATGCTCCTGTACTGGAGGAGCTGCAAGCTTAAACTGATTCGTCCCCTTGCCTACAACAGTAATTTTCCACAACTGGGAAGTCACTTTTGTAGGCTTCACATTTCTTAGGACAAACTTATTCATTTATAACTTTCTACAATTTCAGCCAAGTCAGTGTGCACTGACTACTAGTCCAAATCTTTTTGCTGTTATTTTCTTACAAACTGGCAGAATATTAGTAATAGGTTTTTCTATTTTTGTCTGGTATGTGACTAATTTTTTAGTTTTCACAGAATAAAAAGTATCCGGAAAGGTTTCTTGTATCTGTCGAAAAAATATATTTTAAATATTAATGAAGAAGAGCAAACACATGAGGATTTTCTGATTGAAAAAAATTATACGCAATTTTAATTTGCTTTAAAATAAAGTGTAAAATATATGGATGAGAATTTCAACCAAAAGGGTTATACAAATATATTTTATACAAACATAAAAATATGTTTATATATTATTCAAATACTTGAAGGTGGAGGTATCTGCAGTAACTTATCTTAAAGGAAGGCTATTAATGACCTATACTAGAGAGTCAATATGTATAGCTTGTTCAATATTTCCAATCTGCTACTTTAATGTAATGGGTTGGGTTTTTCCATATCTGGAAGCACTGACAAATAACAATCTATAAATTTCAAAAGAAAGAATATGTACAGCTTAAATATAATGTTTGAAAAGAAAACAGGATGCCGAGGCACATATATTTATTCCAGTGCTGTTGAGTTAATGAATAGAGATAACACTTTCCCATGTATAGATTCCATAGGAAAGCAAATTGAAGTTTTCTAGGTTTTGATGCACAGAAGGTATATAGGAAATAACTTGGGTTATGCAAGGGCCTGGATAGTTCTGTAAAAATCAGGAAAATCTGTGAAATCATAAAGGTGTTCCAACTGTCTGTTTTTAATTTAAAAGAAGAAAAATAAATTGGTTTAAATATAACAGAAAAAAATGAAGAACGGCATTCACATTGAGTTGGATTAAAATCACTTATTTAGCTAAAAATATTGTAATATTAAGATAAATCCATCACTATTACTGATAAACATGGTATCAAATTAGGGCATATTCTGTTCTGTGTAGAGGTAAATTAAAAAGTTGTTTGAGTATTGTCCTCACATTTTGATGCTATATCAATATGGAAATTAATATATTAAAGTGGCATTCAGTGGTGTATGCTGCAAACTAAGTGTGTAGGTTTTTGGACTCAGAGTTGAATTTTATGTGTTTAACCTGAAGCATTATAGTTATCATGCAGTAGCAGTAGTGTTTTTGCAGGAAAAAAAGTCTCTTTTTCTCCCTGCAGTATTTCTAAATCAGTTCTAAAATTAAATTGAATTAATATACTAAAAAGAAGCAACTGTGTAATGTGGGCTAGAAACCTCTGGTCGTGTGCTTTACATCCGATAGCAAAATGACTTTCATCACTATTTTGTGTCACATTAGAAAGAGACAAGAAATATGAATTTAAAGAGATATGGCTCATTTTAACAATTACATCTCACTGGAAAAAATGGGAAAGTGATGTTCTTTTTTATTATTATTATTATTAATCTGGTGAATAGCTTTATTAAAAAAAACAAGGATTTAGTACGATTGCAAACTATCAGCATTTGAACACAACACTGTTTATCTAAATAGTTTTTAAGATTTTTAAATTGCCAAGGTCAGCTCTCACCTGAAGCAGTAATATATAATTTTTTTCAATCCTTATAAGCCACAGAGTGTTTTTGTGGTGAGTTGACCCTGGTTGGACACTAGCTAGCCAGCAAAGCTACTCTGTCACTCCCCTCCTCAGGTGGACGGGGGGAAGAAAATACAATGAAAGGCTCATGGGTCAAGATAAGTACTGGGAGACATCACTCACCAGTTGCCATCATGGGCAAAACAGACTCAGCTTGAGGAAAGAAATGTATTTATTACCAATTGAATCAGAGCTGGGCAATGAGAAGCAAACCCAAATCTTAAAACACCTTCCCTCCACCCCTCCCTCTTGCCTAGGCTTTTCTGCACTCCTGAGTTCTCTAAATCTCCACCTGCTGTGATACAAGTGGATGGGGAATTGGGGCTCTGATTAGTGCATCACATGTTGTCTCTACTGCTCCTTCCTCCACAGAGGGAGGACTTCTCACAGCCTTTCCCTGCCCAAGGGTGGGGACATTCCCACAGTGTACACCTTGGGAACAGATGGCTCCAGCATGGAGACACACATGCTGCCAGCCAGCCTGCTCCAGCATGGGTTCCTGTCTCCACGGTCGCCACGGGCCACCAGTCCTGCGAGGATCCTGCTCCAGCACAGACTTCCCAACAGACCACAGCCTTTTTTGGGGCATCCTCCTGCTCTGGAGTGGGATCCTCCAAGGGCTGCAGGGGCACATCTGCCTCATCATGGTCTGCACCATGGGCTGCAGTGGAACCTCAGCTCTGGCACCTGGAGCAGCTCCTGCCCCTCCTCCTGCACTGACCTTGGTGTCTGCAGGGCTGTTTCTCTCACATATTCTCACTCCTCCCTCTCACTTCAATTACACAGGATTTCATTCCCCTTCTTAACCATATTAACCCAGAGGTTCTTCCAGTGATGGTTCAGCCTTGGCCAGCAGCAGGTCCATCTTGGAGATGAACTCGAGATGAATTTGGAATTATATTTGATAGCAGTACAGGTAGCAATGGCAAGAATCTGGAATTACTGTAGCAACCTGAAGTGTGAAGTTACTAAGCCATAGTAGACTATTGATTTTTAAAGGCCAGCAGCATAGACTAAAGTATTTGTGTAGGTAAAATAATGAAATTTCCACTTTTATGACTTGTCTTCTAAAGATGGTTTTCTCCCTTTCTAGAGACAAAAGGCACAGTCAAGGGATAAAGTCTGGAAGGGATTAAAACTTTCAAATAGATCTGAAAGTTTTGCTGATTTAGAAGCTTTTGGCAGAGTATAAGAAGTTGTATATCTCCATTTATTTTGTTAAAATATACAACTGTGGTGTAGTCAACTTTCTTTATCTCTACTATCTGTCATGGATAGTATAAAATACATCTGGGGAAATACTGGCCCACATGTCTTCCTAACTAAACAGCACCAAACTATAGGGAAAAAAAAAAAAAAAAGGTAATACAGACAGCAGGATGGAATAGTAGTTTCCCAAGGCTCTCCAACAAAGCAATTTGCATAGCAAATCAAGAAAAATATTTATATGCTTTATAAGCTTTTTATATAAACTGTGGCTTAACCCCCAAATAATTCTTTTTATAATTTTTTTCAAAGTGAGAATGAAATCTACTTTTTATTTTACAGTATTTATTGTATGTTCAGAAAACAGGTCTGCAGTAATTTTCCTTTGGTTTCTCATGTACAGCTGATACACAAGACCAGAAATGCAGACAACATAAACCCGTGTCTGCTTTATAGGGAGAATCTGCCCAGAGCCTACTCTCACATCTTTCAAATGCTGTTGTTGAGCAGAGTTGGTAGTAATATTCAAGTCATTATAGTTCCTATAATTCATGCTAACAAGAAAACATTTTTCTTTAAATTATTGCCAACTCCTTAGCAAACACTGACTTTTTCTCACTGTTTTTCACCTTTTCCATCTCCACCAGTTGTCCTGAATTTCCATCATTCATAATAATAATAATACAATAACCAAAATAATGCACACACCAATCAACAAACATTTCATAGCTGTTTGTCACAAAACAGCTAGGAAACATTGTATACTCTTTGATTGTTTTAATCTTAACAAAGTGCCAGTAATGTGTCTCCAGATTAAATCACTGGGGTTTAACTGCCTAGAAAATTAATTTCTTCCTTATTTCTAATAGGATATTGAACAGAGATACTTACTCTTAATGGGTAAATTCATTCTGGTAACCAAATACTAGCAAATTGTTTTGGGGATTGTTTTCCACCAGATGTTTCTACAGTTCTTTGATTTATATTGTTGCATCTGAGTAGACATTGTTATGTCAACCTTATGGTTTTATGTGATCTAAAGCAGAAGATAAATTTATGTAAATGGCTGAAGATTAGAACACAAATGTTGAATTTAGGACTACAGTTTTCTTAAAGTGATGCATAGTACCTTTGAGTGTTTTTGGATCTGTACCTTACACTGCATGAAGAAGAGGCAATACATTTTTTTTTCTCTAAAATCATTTTGCGAACATTCATTTTTTCTGACAGGAATTAGTTTGTTTGTGGTGTTTTTTCATGTTGCTGCAGGGCTTTTTCCATAACAATAAATTATTGTTAAGTACATTTGTCTACCACAAACAAAAGAGGAAAGTATTTCCAAGATTGCTCATAGAATAGTTTCTGATTAAGTTTATCAGGAAAATGCTATTTCTGTCAATGACAAGTGGAAATGAGGTTGCAGAAGAGCCATGTGATATATGGTTGAATTAACTGAGAAATAACAAATAAAGCAAATTTGTTCCATTCAGGTACCCTCTTATGTACATTTGTAAAGCTTCTGATGAATCTTTAATTTGCATAATATGGGAAAAGAAATCAAACTTTAAAAGAATTTACTAAAAATCCTCATCTACTCAATTATTTTTCTTTTTTGTATGTGTTTTAATTTCTATTATGAATCTATCTGAACAAAGAATTTCTTTTTTTCATATTGCTTAATCAGTTGTCATGAGCATTGTGAAAGCCATCAGGATAAAAGGTGGCAATTAGAAATATGATGATGTAATGTATTTGAAATTGCTTGGTGAATTTTTTAATCAGTTCTGTGAGTTACTTCTCTTTGTCTACAAAAGGTTTAATCCTGGTTCCTTGGGGAAAACCAGCATATACTGTAATTAACTCTTCATAATATTGGTGATGGTTGATTAAACAAATATATAGGATTACTATCACAATATAGATCTCGAACAGTTAACAAGAATCCATTAGAAAAGATGAAAAAACTACAGATGTTTCTGTTTAAAAGGCTTGAAAACCCAAAACACCATAACTTTTTATATTAATATACTGCTTATCCAGTAGAGGCTGAAAACTAAGGGAAGGTAACTTACTTCTATGTCTCTGCCCCATTTAATTGTCTTAAACTAAGACACTTTTTATATTTACATATTTTATGCACTAAATAAAACTGGATATTATAAGATAGGATTTAACAAATTATGAGTTTTGTTAGTTTTATTTGTTCATGACAAGTTAAAGCTACGGGAAGCAGTCAAAACAAAAAAGGAAGCACAATCAGAGCTTTAAGAAGAGAATCAAATATCAGTAAGAAACCATTTTAGTGAGCATATTGTTCACATTCATTTTATTATTTAGGTAAAATACCCTGAATCAACAGGGGTACCTTCCTGCTTTTGAAACATGTGTGTTACAAGATGGTCCACAAGCATCAACCTGGCCCAAGTAAAGGTATCTTTAGATATTCTAAAGTGTTCTTTACTGGACTTTGATACTTGAAAGTGTGTCCAAAGTCCTTGTGCACAGTTGTGTAGAAATCTGTGCAGTGTAACCCTTAGATGCCATTAATCTGAGCATCATTGTGGGTGCTGTTAACCTGACTTCAAAGCCATATACTGCTTGTCCATATCCAGGAGAAAGTTCCTTTGGCTCCTTCAATGATTCGGTTCCTTAAAAATAAATGTATTATGAAAAGAATATTAAAAGAAAAATAGTTGTATAAATTTGAAAGCAAACTTAAATGTGTAGAAGTCCAAAAGTATAAGGATGGAAACTCTCAAAACACAAAGTATTTATCTTTGCAGTGATTTGCAGGGATTTGCAGCAAGCTTGTGAATAGGACTAGCTCTAAGACCACCTGTAAATCATTTTTTGGTTAATCTAAATCCACAGTCTTCAGCTGTAGTTAGGAGAAGGCAGTCCACAGGACTGATAAGCAGAGGGTTAAAAAAATATAAAGGAAGAAGTAAAATGAAAATGCATAATAGAATCCCTGAAAAATTCAAGTGAAAATAATAAAAGGAAAAGCAGCATGGGAAGGAAATTAGATGAGAGGGAAGACAGACATATTTTACTGTTAGGTATTCCCTCAGAAAGGCTGAGGGATTTGGGATTGTTCAGCCTGGAGAGCAGAAGGCTCCAGAGTGCCATTATTGTGGCCTTTCAGTACCTGAAGGGAACTTATAAGAGAGCTGGAGAGGGATTTTTTCCAACAGTATATAGTGACATTTTTCCAACAGTATATAGTGATGTGGGGATGGCTTCAAACTCATAGTAGGTTGAGATTTGGTATTAGAAGGAAATTCTATACTGTGAAGGTGGTGAGGCACTGGAACAGGTTACCCAGAGAAGCTGTGGATGCTCCATCCTGGAAGATTTCAAGGCCAGGTTGGATGGGGATTTGAGCAACCTGGTCTAGGGCAGGGTGTCACTACCCATGCCAAGGGGTTGGAACTGGTTGATCTTTAAGATCACTTCCAGTCACCAGGCACTTCATTATACCCTTGTTCTCTCTTCCTTTTGGGGGATTCTGACCTTGTATTTAGGGTATAAACAGAAAGCTCTTGCCAAGTTGGTACAAGGAATGCCTGTAGATTTAGGGTCTCTCAGACCAGTAATTTTCTTAGGAAAGCATCACACAGTATAGTTGGAAAGTATTTCCTAAAGGATGATGGTGTTACAAACAATTTCATCAACTCAGCCACAAGCAGCTGTGATTTGTTTAATAATTATCTTAAGAAAGCTTTACAGGCTTTATTACAATATGATAGTATTGATGCAGAAACCTGTGAGTGTTTGGAAGTACAAATGAAATATTGTTCTACATACATTTGGGGGCATTAGAAGCAATGCTGTAAGTGTCAAGTTAACCCCTTTGAAAATTTACCTTTCCACTTTTTCCTTTTTTTCTTCATTTCCTTTTGTTCTTATGTTTAATTATACATATATCATAAAGCAGAAGTTCTTGTGTTGCCATTAGGCAGTTATTTCTAGAAATTACATATGAAAACTAAATTTAATACCAGCGGTGAACTAGGTCAGGGTTTTCAGGCTGATCGTGGGCAAGTCCCCTGCTATTGCAGAGACAGCTCTTTTGACTTTGGTGAAAATTTTGCCCTGTGCTTATCCCACATTTGGTTTGCTTTTTCTGTTCCACTTGGAAATTTTCTGAAGGAGTGTGTATAATTCTTCATTTTATTTAAATCTTGGAAAATAAAAAGAAAGTGTTGAAATCAAATATGCATCATATGAAAGTTTTGTTATTATCCTAAATGAATTGAAATCATTATCAAAGTGTAAAACCCTCTGTAGGAGAAGTAGAAATCTTTTAATAGACTGTTTCTGCAATTTCTAATTTGAGAGATTATTTAAACCTTAATTTAATGGTTGGCCGTTTCCTGCTTATACTTGGGAATCACAAGAAAGAAAAATTTAAGTGGTCAGTATTTCTAATAGCTTCTGCTTCTCTTAGTAGCTTAAAATGCAACATGTTTTAAACAAATAATGCATAAAAGTATCTTACTCAAAACTGTGATTAGTTCTGTGTGTGGGAATGTAGAACATGGAACATTTTGTGTTGGAAGGGACCTTTAAGGATCATCTAGCCTAATGTCCCTGCAATGAGCAGAGACATCTTCCACTAGAGCAGGTCGCTCAAAGCCCTGTCCAACCTGACCTTTAATGTTTCCAGAGACACATAAAAATACAATTTTTAATTAAATTTGTTGGCTCACTGTGTTTGTAAAATGACTAGAAACTCTATAACTGCAAGTGTAAGTATCTCCAGTGGCCTTCTGAGCAAGGTGGGAATCCAAAAGCAGTGTGCCCTTTTGCTTTGTCATTTCCATGTGAAGAGGTGGAAGTTCAAGTGAAGGTGCCTGAAACATTCACAGCCAATATTCCGTCTGAAGAATCATAAACCATAAGGCCACGGGAGGCAAAGCTGTGCGGGCTCCCAGCACTTTGCTGTCAGGCCGGTGGGTGGCAAGGATGGAGGGGATGTTAATAGGAAACTAGCTGCTGGCCAACTTTGGATACTAATCTAAGTTGTGAAAAGCATCTTTGTGGTAATAACTCTGGAATGAGTATGTGAAAATTTGGCTTTGAATAAAACAGTTAAAAACTTTTGTTCTCTTCATAAAAAATACTTTTTAAAAAATGTTAATGCCATCATGGGAGGCTGTGCTTTGTGAAGTATCTATTACCAAAAAAAAATATTTTTCATGGCTGTGGAATCCAGGAGAACTTCATCAGCACATGTGTTTCTATTTAATCATGTGAAAAGTGTTAAATGCTTAGAATACTTGAAAAAAAGACATCTCAGATTGAATTCTTTAGGTGATCTGAAATGCCGATGGCCAGAAGGCTTCTCTCATGTTCCGGTGGGAGTTCACACTTCTCCTTCCCACACGTCCTGTTCCCATTCCAGCATTAGGGATCTTAAGTTCTAAGACCACCCCTGCCATTGAGCTAGCCATTTTCTTTTTTACTTTGTAAGTGAGGCCTCTTACATAATATGTCAGAGGATAAATGAGAAAATTCCTTCGTTTAACTCTGTGTCAATTGAAATAAGTTTGGAAATCATGTACTAGTTGCTCTTTGATGTTTGTGTATGCTGGGGGAGAGAGAAAACCTAATTTTAAGATGCTGTGAGTACAGGAAAAAGCCTCAGCATACTCGAATGAGCTTTCACTAAGCATTTCACTGTACAGTACTTTACTAACTGGTTGTTGTTTCTGTCATTTAGAGAAGTGGATTCATAAATAACAAGTAATTTCTACAAATTTTGCTTCTAAAGCCTCCTGATTCTAGAAGTAGACTTTCCCTTCTCTGTTCTTGCTTTGATCTCCTGTTCCAAATGAATGGGCCTCTGCATATAAGTAGAAGTTTTGTTCTGAGTAGTTTTTTAGTAAGTGGTATGGATCTTAATTTCACACAGATGCGTGCAGTAGCACAAAGGTCTCAAGTGCCTTGCTTGGAAATAAGCCACTTACTCTAATATTTTCTTTCTCAAACTATACATTGTTCTGATTTACCTGCTCCCTACTGTGCAATTCAAAGGCTCTAGTGCTAAAATCAATGTGAAATACAGTGAATATGTGCAAAAACTAGGTACTTCTTTTAAGCTGGGCATTACCAAAAGGGAAGTAGGTAGTGGACTTGCAAGAGTAGAAAATATTTGCATTTAGACAAACAACCTAGCCATTGTTGCTATTTTTTTCTAACAGTGAAATTATGTACCTGAAAATAATAGTGAAAAGTTGGGTTTATTATCGTATTAATGTGCATCCCAGAAAGAAAATAAGATCTTGTATCTCAAAGTAAGGAGGCTTTTATGTGTCTATTTTGGCTCTTAGATAATCTTGTAGTTTCTGCTACAAAGGTACCTTAAAAACCTCACACATTCCACGAGCAAAGCAAAGTATGCTGGGACACTGTGGGGCAGCAGGGAGCTTGAGGCAATGTGACTGGACTGTCACGTAGCTTGTAAGGATCCTGCAGAAAAACGTTTCTTATTCTATGAAAACATAATCAAACGGGATGCAGATTACTGCCACGTTATGCTCATCACAGCTACTTATTCTCAAACTGTGAGGCTTCAAAATAGTTTGAAAGAAAAACCCCATCAGCAGAACAGTTTTTACTCAGAGGAATCTAAGGAATAATTTGGGCATGGTGTTTGTGTGTCCTGTGACAACCTAAAAGAAATTGTGATAAAATAAAACAGACAGTATAGTAAAAATAAGCTCAATCTCAACAGCGTAAATCTCTGCTTCAGCTACAATCCCTTGTCCAGGACTGTGGGCAAATACCACAGCAACCTGCTGACATTGACCCCTGTGCCCCAGGCTGTGCTGGTGTTGGTGTTCAAGCTGTCCCTGTAAAATCTGTGCAAAAGCTGAGACAGAGCATTCAACTGACTCAATGCAATTTAATGAATTAGTAGTGGGCAACTGAGTTTGATCGTGTTAGAACAAGTAAACTTCCAGAGTGGTTCGGTTTGTGAACTTCAATTATAACCTCGCGACCAAAGATATATATTTAAAAAAGCATAAGGAGTAGCTATCTTCATCTTTTACATTCCTGGAAAGTTGTATCCTGCCAGTTTTAACTGTTTCATGGACAAATTTTATTTAATGTTAATATGCAGGTTTTCTGACTTGCTATGCATTTAGAAAGCAAACATATAATTTTATTCTGGAGTATGGTATACTGAAGTATTTGGTTTCCTCCGGAAAAACTAGATTCAGCATTTTACTTGAAAGCCTTTGTATGTAGATAGGATTCAGACACACTTCCTGAGGCTGTGAAAATCTATCATAAGCATGAATATCACAGTGTTGACTGTTGATGTTATTTCAGTTCCTGCTTATTTTAGCAGTAAACTGTTAAAAATTATTCTACACTTTTTTGTTTATATGTTCTGATTAATTCAAGGGAAAAATACTCATGCTCTATTGATGAATAAAAATATGAAAATATTGATTATTTATAAATATGAACTTGATTCAACAGGCATACAGTGTTACAATCTAAGCCACAGATTCTGAATTGTGTTGGTTTTAAACATGAAGTAAGGTAGCTACAGGAATTCTGCAAGAAAAATGATTTTATTTTATCATAAAAGATGCAGAAAAATGTATCCCAATGCATTTAGTAAAACTTGGGAATGGCCCATATTGGTTATCTTTTCATAGTTTTTAATTCTGTGTGTAAGTAGAAACAATACTTTTTCTTAGAAGTATAGTTCCCCCTAGTCCTGTTTAAAAAAAAAAAAAGAACCTAACCAACCAACAAACACCAAACTCCCAACCAAACCTAAAAAACAACAGCAACAACAACAACAAAACCAACCTCCCCCTGCCAAAAAAAAAAAAAAAAAAAAACACCATACCCAAAGCAGAACCAAAAACCAAAGAGCAATCAAAACCAAACCAAAACCCACATGAGTTATTAGGCTTCTCACAATTGGAGAAAAAGGTGTTCTTTAATGGAATCAGAAGTTTCGCAGTCTCTGCTTTCCTGACATTGTTTATTTGAGATTCTAGCTATTAGGAACTTAGCACATTTTGTAGTTTAAACCTTACAATGCTTTGTGGACTCTTAAATGTGATATATACCTTTGGGTGTGTAGAAGTACATTTGTTCACAACTGTTACTTACTAACTGATGTGCAGAGTATTACTGTAATGCTCTCTAGTAGACAGCAATACTGCAGGGGGTAAAAGGCTGCAGCGATGTCCTTACGTCTATTCATTTTAGATTTTTCATTTGAAATTCAGAGAAGAGCAAAAATTTTCACCTCTTTCCATCTTTCCAGTATGTGATGAAGCATTTTTTTTTAATATTTAACTTCCTTATGAAGATGTGAATGTGTTGGGTATTTTGCAGGAGCTTCAGGATGGCATTGGGCAGCAGCAAACTGTTGTCAAAACATTGAATGCAACTGGTGAAGAGATTATTGAGCAGTCATCAAAGGCAGATGCCAAGGTGCTGAAGGAACAGCTGGAAAGTTTGAATAACCGGTGGAAGGAGATCTGCAGACAGTTGGTAGAGAAAAAAAAGAGGTAAGTTAAAAGATGGTAAAAATATTGTGAAATTATTTTTAGTTATTTTAGATTTGATTCTGGCTTGAAATTTCAAAGTACCTCTCAACATCTATAGTTTTCTAGTATAAAAGGAATTATCAGCAATTAAATTTTACATCTTATAAATTGTTCATACATTATAATTTTCAAAATTCTTTTCTACCTACTCCTGTCAGTGACCACCACTCCCTTCCAGACTCCATATTTTTATCTTTTAAATCCTAATGTTTAAAAGAACTAAATAAGCCTCTATAACTTCTTAATTTTAAGTAGAATGGTACAAAATTTACAACTGGTTTATAATCTTTCTGTTTGATTGTATGTCATTAAATCACATCTCTGTAATACTAACAATATCTTGGTTGAGTTAAAAAGATAATCCTAATCTATTTCATCTATCAAAATCAATGCCATTGACATCTATATTTCATAGGCTGGATTAAAAAATGGGTTTATAAATCTAATATTATTTATGATCACTTTTAGATAAATTTGTTTTTCTCATGCTAGAAAGCTAGAGTGTTTGAGTTACAGATAATAAAAAAATAGTTTTATACTTTTAAAAAGAGAATTTCCCATGTAAAAAAAACATGTTGCTGTTAAGATAGTTTTTATTAAAGACCATGTTCTTAACCTAGATGCTAGGCCTAACTGGATATGCCATTCAGCTTTAAAATACAGTAGAAAATACAGGTAGAGTTTACTTCATGCATGTTTTTTTTTTTTTTAATCCCAGAATATTCCTTATAGAGATATATTAATCAGTGCTGGAGATGTACAAGAAGTGGTAGTGTGCAAAAAGTTTTTTTATTTCTGATGTGTCATGTATCATTTTTCTGTTCAGAGCCACTGGAGTGAAAAAGCTGTGAAAATGTTTATTAGCATCAAAAAGGGAGTGTCCTGAAGGGTTATTACTGAGACTAATCATGATTAAAGTTTCACTTGAAACATGTCAGTTGTAGGAACAGGCTGGCCAAGGAAGTGATTGACTCACCATAGAATCACAGAATGGTTGAGGCTGGATGGGAATTTAAAGTTCATTGAGCTCCAACCCCCTGGCATAGTCAATGAAACCTCTACTACATAGGTTTTTCAGAGTCTCATCCAGCCTGGCTTTGAAAACTTCCAGGGATTTGAACTCCACAATCTCTCTGGACAACCTGTATCAGTGCCTCACAACCCAGAAGAAATAATTTCTTCTTAATATCTAATCTAAGCACTCTTTTATCTTAAGGCAATTCTCCTTTGTCCTATCACTACACGCCCCTGGGAAAAGTCCCTTTTCAGCCTTCCTGTAGTTCCCCTTTCGGTATTGAAAGGTGCTGTAAGCTTTCCCAGTGGTATTTAGAATACATGTAGATGTGTCACTTAGGGATGTCACTTAGAGATGTGGAAATAACTATTTCCAGGTGTTGATGGTACTGTTATTTGTTACACAAGGTAGTCCTTGGCCTTTATTTGTCACATAAAAAGCTGTTCTTTTGAACATTGGAAACCCATCTGTGTTTCCAAGCATTAACTTGTTATGTAAGTGCAAACACTTATAAAATAATAGCACATCATTTTAACAGCCCTGTAATCTGCTTTGGCAACACAGAAGAAAGAAATTGGTGGTTGAGCATTGTCTGAGAATATAAAATATATTCCTGTTCTGGTTAAGATTGTTATGGTTCGTCCCTTCATATATCGGTAGAAATGTCTAACTGAATGTTCTTTTGGCTCAGTGCAGTGTTAGAATATTGCATGGAATTTCTTGGCACATTCTACATTTTAAGGAAGCCGAGGATTTGTTAAGTGGGAATAATCCAGTTATGTTCCCTAGATGAAGGTTCTTAAATAAACACTTGCACATATATTCCTCCTTTTGTTCTGTTTAGTATGTTGACCAATTGGTTTGTTTTCCTCTGGAATGACAGCTTGTGTAATTTAGAGGAAAATGATTGCAGAGACCTCAGTTAGTGAACTTTGCATGAATAATAGCATTGCACCAGGAGGAATACAGGTAGTGTTGTATTACCCTGATAGAAATGTTCCTGGTGTACCTTAATGAGACTCGTGCATCAGAATGCTTCTATTCACCTCGCAGTCTTCTTGGCTGTGTCAGAGTCAGGGAATGCTTTTTGCTCCCAGGTCTTGGAAACACATCCTACCCTAACTTCTGCCACCACACATGTGGTGTTTTGTTTTGTTTTCTTCTTTTTACTCTTCTAGAGTGGATTTTCAAAGGAAAGAAACCTAACTGACAGGAAAAATGGTGTGTTCTAAATAGGTCTCAATTATTGATGAACCTGGGCATGAAAAGACCATAGGCTTATCAGCTGCACAGTCTTTATATAGCCATGGTGCCATGGGATTTGCATAACTCTTAGGCTTTAACATCTTTTAGTTTTTCATTATTTGTCCTAATTTGGTTTTGAGTACAGTCAGATTCTCTCTTTTTAAGACTTGAAACCCATGTCACCCAAAACACTTTAATTTATCCTTAAGATCAAGCATGAGGCAAACAAAAGCTGAAGGAAGTGGCCTTTATATACAGTCCATAGTCATGGCATTGCCCAATGCATGTGCTGGTACTATGTCAAATTCATTTAAGTTTATCAGTAAAATATAAATTACAATAAATATAGGTCACTTGACATATTTTGATTTCTCTTTTTCAGAATGGCTTGAAGAGACTATTTTTAAAAAAAGCATCTATAAAATCAGAATGCTTGTATAGTGACTCACATAAATTTTAATAGTCCTTTTATTTTTGTCTATGTTTCCTAAAAATTAAATTTACACAGTTAAAAGAATGTTGTTATTATTATGAAGGAGATTCTAAGATGTTTTTCAAGTCAATTTTGAGAATGAGAAAATGGAAGGAACATTTTAAAACCCGATTGAATGAAGGTGATACTGAAGGGAGAGCACATCTGATATAATGCACTTTCATATAATAATTTCAAAGAAAAATAAAATAGATATTAACATTTAGAGCCTTCTGCAAATCAGAAAACTGATTCTAAAATTTAATAGGTTTCAAGTTTTATTCTTCGTAGTTAATACATTATGCTCTGCTTTAAAGTTAATTTTCAGGAACTGAAAGTAGTGATCAATTGAAATTTTGTTTCCTATTACATTTTTTTGCTCAGTAAATCTCAAGATAAAGTGGCAGAAATTAGCAATTGAATGGATTCCAGAAATGAAATCTGTTAGTGGTTTCAGATTCAAGTGTAATGCTGCTAAGCATTATTTGGCAAGGAAACTTTATATATTGTAAGCTCTGTTTTGTGCTATTTGCTTACCCAAATGAAAGAAATTGATTTTGATAATCCTGGACAATTTTACATGAAGCTTTGAACTTTTATGTAGGACATTGGCAGTCCATTCTAGATGTATTCTTCAAGCTGATTTCAAAGATCAGTCAGGGCTGAGGGGAGGAGGGAAGCAATTACAGGAGTAACAGAAAGTGTTACAGATATTTTTAGAAGGTGCATGAATGTGAGAAATTTGTTGGAGACATGAGGTGTATGGTGACATTTCCAAGAATGCTGATGACATTATGCCTCAGGTAGTCAAAGGCTGAGTTGATAGTGGGAACTCCAAAACTGAACAGATGGGCAACAAGTGGCAGATGATCTCAATCAGAGACAAATGTGAGGCAAGGAGTATTTCAGACAAACAGACTATCCCATACTAGACTATCCCATACTTAAATGATGCTGAGCTTGTTATAGCTCCAGAAAGCAATCCTGAACTTGTTGCTGAAAGTGTTTACAGGCACAAGATGGGCTGGCAGCAAAAGAAAAAGCTGTAGTGTTTTAGGCTGCATCAGAAGGGTATTACAAACAAAAAAATATGCTGTTTTGGTGAGATCAAATACTGTGGTGTACTCATGTTGGTTACTGTGTGCAGATCTCTGTGCATGTCTAAGGATATAAAGGGCATGCAGAAAGTATTCATGAGGGGACGCAGATGAAATGAGCCAAGGTTTGGAGTGGCTGTACTTTGAGGGATGACTAAGAAGGTAGGGATGTTCAGTCTGGAGAGAAATCTCAGGAGGGTGAGTTTTACAAAGTTGAACTGATGGGTAAACTGAAAGTGGAACAAAATGTTATTGACCTAATTCCTCAGTACCTAGAAGGAAAGATTACTTGCTGGAAGTGTAAGAGATGGTAAAATGGATTTTAGATTTTCATTATGGTTTCTGAATGTCTGAGATGTGCTGGCCACAGAAGGTTATGGAGGAAAATGTCACAACTCAACCCTATAGAATTCTTAGCCTAGTGTCTGTGGATCCTGGGAGAGTATGAGGTGAATGGAATAAAGAAAATGGACGGTCTTCCATGTTCCCCTTAACCACCATCTCCTGTTCCCACTGCTGAAGGCTCTCTGTTGGGCTTTTCTGAAACACTTGGATATTTTTCATATTCTGGTGCATTGATTATATTTTGGGTAGGAGAGGAAATATTCTCCAAAATTGCTTTGTCAGTTTTCCTGAGGTTGTATGGTTAAATGGTCTATGATTTATTTGTAATACTATCACTGCATTGATAAATACCCTGTAAATTCAAAATATTTCCTGTAACCACCATGAACCCCATGGTTTCAAGCTGACTTGAAAAGGGAAGATTTAAACAGGATATAATTCAAAGAGTTTCACCATGATAATTCAGGTTTCATAAATAATTTGGAATAAATAATAAACCATCTGAATAATAAGAACTGTAAACCATGTCATAACCATATTCTGTAAATTGCTGAAACTGATCATATGTTCACTAGATGCTAATATTAATCTCAGTGATGGACTGGCAGTTTTAAGGAATAAGAATTATTTGGACCACAAAACGTCAACTTAATTAAAAACAGACGAGAAAACAAACTAAATCTCAAAACAATTTGAGGAACTTGTACTGCTCTTTAGTAAAAAGGAGCTGGTTTTCAGTTTTAAAAGGTCAAATGCTGATCCCAGGCAAAGCACAGACTTAAAATTGACTTTGAATCTCCTTTCTTTGGAACTGAAGATCAAGAGGTTATGCTTGAGTTATGTTTGCGTAGGATGTTATCTTCCACTTGCCTTTATCTAAGAGTTTCAAAGCTGTAGAAGTTTGAATTGAGTGTTTAAAGTTTCTGTATCTTGCAGTCTAATCCATCCCGCTAAGAATTAGATGAGAATGTAATTTTAGCACATCTAGTCATTTTATCTTACTGAAAACTTTGAAACAGACCAGGCAGTTGAATAAAGTGGGACTTGATTGAAAGTCTGATACACTGGTAGTTAGCAAATTGGGAATTTAATTGAATTTTTGTTAACATTTTGCTACAAAAGGCATGTTTTTGAAAAGTTGGAGTTTGTACTCTAGTGCAGGTTGGTTCTGAAATGGAGACTTTGGAGACCACGGGAAGTCACAAAGGCCCTTTGAATAGATGCTACTAAGCCCAGACAAAAGAGGGGAAATACAAAGTGTCTGTGTCTCTCTCTTCATACTCCAGCAATCATTTTGAATACTGAATCTTCCAAACTGCACCAACAGAAGTTTTCTCTGCCTTTTCATCCCCTGAGACGCATCAGGTCACATCACACTGTGTCTGCTGTGAGACATGCCACTGGGAAATCTGAGTTTTGGATGATTTAGGGATGTGGTGGCTTGCCATTAGGGCCACAGGCTGCAGCAAGCCCCAGGGCTGTGGCTGCAGCTTGGTGCTGCTCTTTCTGGAACCTGTGGGCCAGGCAGGGATAGCTAAGGGAATGTATGTAGGAGGAGAAGCAGCATCTCACATGGGAGCTGGAGAAGGGGATGGCTCATAAATGAGGTTCTGGAAAGACTAGTAACAGTAATGGCGGTTGGTCTTTTTATTTTTCACTTTTGCTAAAACTTTTTTGAAAACAGATGCCCAGGAAATAGATTCCTTCAATGTTTCAGTAGTAATCAGTTTGGGGTTTTTTATTCATCACGATCTGACATTTGTTAAAATTGGGTTCAGTTGAATGGAAGAGCATTTTTCATTATTTTAGCTGCAAATACATTTACACTTTTAATGAGTTTGAACCTGCAGACTGCCTGTTCAGATCTCTACCCCAGCGAATTTGAAGTAATTATGGAAAGAATGACAGAACAATGGCTGTTTACCAGAAGACGTCCAATTACCTTCCTGAAAACAAAAATACAAACTTTCTATTCTAAGCGAAAATTAATTGTTATGAAGTAAATATAATTTTTGATATTTTAATGCAATATCTTTACTAAGGTATTATTTTTCTTCCATAACACACAAGCTGCAAGTGATTGTTTTCCTTTACTTGAACATTCAGCATATAGAAGGCTGTGATTAACTTCTAGTTGCAATTTAAAAACTGGTTTAGGATGAAGATATTTTATGACAGTCATGTCAATAAATATATTTTTTTCTTTCCAGCACATAATTAGCTACATATTGAATTTTTCTGAATTTTCGTTTTTTTTACTCTTCTGATTTCTCATAATGAATCACTAGAAAAGGATTACTGGCATAAATTTGTATTGTGCTTGCAAACACGTTAACTAGACTTCTTACTGTTTAGTATTTACATCTAAATACATTTTCTAAAATCCATGTGCTATTTTAATTTCACTTATTTAAAGTTCCTTACCCTTATGAAGCATATTTATCCATTCTTTAGAGAAATAATGAAATTTTTTTTTCAGTAAATATTGCCTCTAAATTTTTGTTACCATTTCAGTGACCTTTTATTCTCATTAGCAGCCACTAAACACATTAATTCCTAATTTTAGAAGCACAATAAATACAGAATTGACACCTGAATGTTAAAACATGAAAAGGTACCAAAATATTATTGTACTTACAGATGGGAATATGAGTCACAAATGCAGATCTGCCCTATTCTTATGATTGTATATTTTATTTCTATACCTGACACCTCCCAAATAAATCCGACATCACTCGTGTGCAGTTACAAACTCTAAACATATGATGTGTTTCTGTAACTATTTATGGGTTGCTATGGTATTGCTGTCACATTGTTGACTATGGAGAAAAAACTTGAGCTGCAATATTTATTTCACGTAGTTTGTTCACACTGCACATGAAAATACAAGCTTACTGATATAGGCCATGAATGTTTATGTAGTAGTTAACAAATATAACTAAGGATTAATGATAGTTTGGAAAAAAAATCTTTTGATAGTCTTTTGTGGACTAACATAAGAATTTGTTATTAATTCAGTTTAATAATGGTAGGAAAACTAATCCCTAAATCTATCAATTATCATATATACAAAATATAATTAAGAAAAATAATTAATTTACTACTTAGTATTAAAAACTGAATATTGATACATTTGCTTCCAGAAGTATAATGTATGTAAGATTCCTATAAAAAGATGTGTATTCTGAGTAGTTAATGAAGGGACCCTATGAATTTAGAAATGCAAACAGAAATCTGCTGTTTTACCATGAAAAATGCAAAGTAATGTGCCTAAGAATAGCAGTTGTGTAGAAGGTGAAAAGTTGCATATGAAATTCTGTGCTTCTCTACTATAGTATGAGAATTTTCCATCAGTCAAAATGGATTATATTTCAGGGTTAATGAAATAAAACTTATGCCAACAGAGAAGGAGCTTAAAAGCTTTTTTGGGAACTTAGGTTGGTTTGTAAGGATATGGCATTAGTATACAACAGCTCGAAGACCTGTGCTGGAGATGGATCTGCCTGGCTCCATAGGGCCAGCTGCTGGAATGATATCTTATTCATCAGTCACCGCTTCTCCAGCAAGTCATAGCCCAACTGCTTTCTCTTGCTCTGTCCATGTCTGAGTCAACTGGTGGCTCGTGTTCCTTACTCCAGTTTGTTTAGGCTTGGATTTGAAAGCCCATACTCCCTAAGTAACAGCTAAGTGTTAATTTTTCATTGCCACCATGAATTTAAACACCTAGACGTGTCTGTTCCAGAGGTGATAGAAATCAGTTTGTTCAAAAGGTGTGAGCAGTCATTGAGTTAAAACTTTTAATTTGATTAACCGGTTCAGCTAATACAGAGCACTTTGTTTTAGTGTCTTGCATAATATGACACTTGTCTTGCAGGGTGTTATTTATAATAGAAGTGACATTCTAGCAGGTCAAGAAGAGATGGTAAAGTAAATTATAAGGTACACCTGCATGTCCTGTTAATTGCAATGAACCTTTAAATTCCTTTACTGCATATTGTTCCTGATTAGAATAAAGTAGACCTATGGAATTTTATTTTTCTGAACTCAGAAACCCTTCTGTGCATGCAAACACATAGAAAGACAAACACACACATGTATATGAAATACATATATATATATATAATATGCATGTACATATCTGCATAAAACATCTCTGAAAGAATTTCTGGAAAGTCAAAAACATCCTTATCCTACTGATCAGTATTTAAATTAGTCATCAAAGTAAAAAATTCTTTCCTTCACAACTAGGAAAACTTTTAATGTTTTAAGAGTTGCAGCTCAATTCATAAGGGTGATAAAACTGACAGTATGCTTAAGATGAAAAAGGAATCTTGCCAATTGCTATCTCTTCTAGGAGACAAGAAATCTTTTTGATTTCTCATTCAAAATACTATGCAGTTCAATAATTTCACTCTCGGGTGTATTGGGTTGAATGTTATGCCTGTTCTGTGCCAGAATTAACGTATTTAAACTTGGATCTTTCTCAGGTTTATCCTCAGGGTACCATCACATAATGCCTCCACTGAGCTATGCACTTCACAAATGAGTAAAAGTGAGAGGAAACCAGAAAAATGAAAGCTGTTGCTGGGAGCTTGGGTTCTGGAGTACCTGGTCAGGTTGAGAGACAGAGGTTTTATTATATGGTTTATGGTATAACTCTGGAAGCCGGATTCCCAGATTTCCATGACTGGAGCAGGGAGGAATACTGCCTCAGAAAGATTTGAAGTTTTGCTTCTGCTTTCAGGACTACAGGAAGTTAGTTTTTATAGTTGCAGTGCTATGGATCTCAGCATAGATTAACATCTGATTCATTTTCACAGAAACAAATGTTTTGATTAGCTGGTTTTAGATGACCTATTTTGGCTTGAGAAGAGGATATGACCTCTCAAGTCAAGAACATGAACACTTCTCAGTGAAGAACAGTGCAATAAGTGTGATGCTGTAAAGTCGGTTCTTTTTTGCATGACCTGTGCAACCAAATGGTAAATCTGTACATATTGGAAGGGTCCAGAATTTCTGTCTGCATAACAGTACTCCATAAGAGATCCAGAGTTGTAATAAATAGATATATTAGTACAAGAAATACTCCTATATCTAGGAGCATCAGCATTTTCTGTTGATGTCGGTCGGATTTGCAGAAATCCTGGGCAAATGGCAGTTCATGAAAATACTCTTTCTATTAGAAAATCTAAGACAAAACCGAGTAAGTAGGGCTGTTAATTCTTTTGCTGTGTATGGTGTTTATTTTCTCATGTATTTGTATAACTGTGTATATGTGTGTATATATGGGTATAACCATTATTTATATATAAGTGTAAATAGTTTTTGGAGAATTTTATTGTTCTTACAGTAAATATAATCTCTTACTTTTTCCTCTGAAGAACAATTTGGCACCAGTGGCTTATGTTTGTTTAATCTGTAGGCAGATACTCCAGGGTAATTTGTTTCTGAGCTTAAAAAAAAAAAACAAGCAGTGTTGGGCTCATATGTCTAGTAAATATTAAGATATACTGCTTTAAGAACAAAAACAAGTAAATCTGCTGATATAGAATCCATTCTAGATCTAAACCAGGAACTTCATCTAAAGCTATATTGAGATCCTGTTCAGAGCAGCACAAATTTGCCAAACATTTCAATTTATATATAAATTACAACCAGCATTTTCATACTCTAAGAGTAGTTATAAATACTGACTTTTATGTGTTAAAAATATACTTTGTCTTTGGTAAAGGAGGCTGAGGGGAGATCTTATCACTCTCTACAACTCCCTGAAATAAGACTGTAGTGAGGTGAGGGCTGGTCCCTTCCCCCCAGAGACAAAGCACAGAATGACATCAAGTAGGGCCAAGGGAGGTTTAGGTCAGATATTGTTACAACCCACTCCTAAAGGCAGGGTAACTGAGATTCTTGTTAGTAGTAGATCCCTTCAGGCAGATTGGAGAGAAACAACAACACTCAATGACCAATTGTCTGTGTGTACATGGCAAGTTTATTATAGAACAATTTGATTACAGTGGGAAGGAGGTTTGTAGCCATTTTGGTTATTATCTATAGAAATGAAACAATATAGAAGTGTAAAGATATCACTTAAAAAAATGTATAAGGAAAAGAAAGGATAAGAGTAGATAGTGAAGAGGAAAGAAAAAAATGCCCATCGGTGGATCAGGCGAAAAGATTTGGTTGTTGCTATTTAGATGCCCATTGGTCAAAGTGATGATCTCAGTCTTGCTCCACTGGCGGTGAGGGAAGCCTGCATAACATAAAGTTCAATATGTTCATGTTCAGGTGGGAATGCCCAGGTACCTCCCCCGGGGAGGGGACAGTTAAGCAGTCTCTGCTGCAACACTGTGGATCATGCACAGTCCTCTGGTGGAAGGCTACAGAAATGAGTCTGAGGGCATTTTGGGGATTTTTGTTTTTTTATGGCACCTTCTAAAACAGGACAGCTGCCTGTCATACCAGTGCAGTTGGGCCAGTTATGCCCCATCAGAAGGGATGAATATCTTCAAGCCTTTGTGTGAGTGTGAATGTCCCGATACTACACGAGCCAGTTGCGTATCAGAAGAAATTGGCATAATAAAAATATTATCCTGCCTTGTAGGATCTGCTTTTCATTGTTTAATTTTGATAAGTATTTAATCTTTCATCTTTCCATACAGGTAATTCTCAGGGTGTGAATAAGTTTGCTGGATAAATTGCAAGTATTTTTATACAAATAATAATTTTATTCCTTTAGAAGGGCCCACTCCAAAAGTTAATCCCGAGCATTCACATTCTACCAATGCTCTCCTCTGCTGCTCTTGAAAATTTTTTGCCTGCATCTCTTGATAACTTCAGAAGCTTTTGCACAAAAGTCCACATCTCAGTATATATATATATGGTAATAGTGAAAATGAGCAGATGAGTTGTAGATGGAGACAAATGAAGAGTAGACATCTAAAGTTAGGTGTCGTGAATCCCATCTTGTTCCTGCTTATCGACTGCAAAGCTTACCTACTTTTTGTGACTCTTATCACCAAACTGTATGGCACAGTTACTGAAATATCTTCTTTAACATGTCCAAATGAGTCTGTGTCAGGTTTTACAGGTTCAGTTTGGTAACACTCAATGCTAGAATTTTTTGTTTTTGACACTGGGCTTCCCTGCTGTTACTTCAAACACAATTTTAGTCTGAATAATTAGCTACTTTTTTTCTGGTGTGCTTGTTTGCTACCTGCCATATGTAATTTGGAAGCTGAATTTAGCGGTGTTGTAAATTACACCTTGATCTTTTCTTTTAGAATACATTTAATGTGATGTTAAAAGGGCGTTGGTGTGTGTCTGATATTTTTGATATGAAGAAATCTGTGGCCCACTTATAAAAATAATTAGTATAAATTCTAAGATTAGTTATCTGTCATCCTTCAGTATGGATCCGCACTTCAATATAAAAATAAATTTATAGAAACATTAATTTCACATTTTTATTGCAGGATAGAGGAAGAAAAGAATATCTTATCAGAATTTCAAGAGGATTTGAACAAGTTGATTTTATGGTTAGAGGAAGCAGACAACGTTATTTGTATTCCCCTTGAACAAGGGAATGAAGACCAGTTGAGAGACTGCCTGAGCAAAGTCAAGGTATTGTAAGCTCTATTCTTAATATTTTCTTACTTTATCAATTCTACATTGAAGAAAATTAAAAGCTTTTTTCCAAAATGGTTTCTGACATCAAACACAGCATCCATATAACTTTTTTTAGACAAATCAAAGCTGGGAATTTCAAAACCCAGGTATAAATATATATATTGATCATACTAAAACCAGAAGAGTAATGGAAAATCTAAAGAAAGAAAAACATCCTGAAACTAGGAAATTAATCATTATCTTTTTCATCCTCATTTTTTAATTCAGAACATGACTGGTTTATATGTATAGCATTTCTCTATAGGGGTCTTGTTAACATTTTATAGCTTCTCACTTATTAAATGGTATTCAGTATTTCACAAGAGGATCCAGAACTGCATGCATAATTATAAATGTCAACTCATTATATATCACTGCAACATTTTCTACACTAAAAATCTAGGTGACTTATTTTTTAGAATACTTTAAAAAACCCCATCAGAATATTAAATATTTGTTTTTAAGGTCTGGAATATTTTCACAAATATGTTAGACTTTGATTCTGCTGATAAATATATTCAACAGAAGTTTCTCTGTTTAGTTTTTTGAAATGTGTTCAGTAGAATAACTATTTTTAATGACTTGTACAATAATAATAAATTAAACTGTAATTGGAAAATGTGTATTACTTATAGAACATATGCCTAAAGGTTTTCCTGTCCTCCCTTGAGGACAAGGACCTAGTTATCCTTTCTGTTAATCCAAGATGAACAAATTCAGCTAGTGATGAATACAGCATTAAGGAATCTGAAGAAAACTTGTCAGTTTGTTCTATCCTTCTCATGACAATTTTTAAAAAAAGCAACCTAAAGGATTATTTAGTAAAAAGCTATCTTCAAGTTTCTTTTTAGGTTAAAATAGGATAAATATTATTTCAGGAAATGGAGACTCAACCATGTGGTGGGTTTGTCCTTCTGTTTAGCAGAAGACGCCACTGAGTCAGGGAATTTGTGAGGCTCTTGTGTTGAAGATATCAGATCCAAGGCAAATAAATACTTTTAAAGGGTATTAGATGCATCTTACAGTTTGCAGAAATGATTAAGGGTTTAAAGACTAAAGAGATTGTTCAGAAGCAGGAAGGCTCCACTCTTCACATACACAAATATTTCCTATATTGTATTCCTAAGGGATACATAATACAAATATAAGGTGTTAGCATCTCTTATTTGTATCTTGTTTTTACAGTCCACCTTGTTTTGGAGCTGCATAAAAGGGAATACATCCTAATGGAGCAAATAATAATGCATTACCTTGCAACATGGCTTTTTTCATACTTACCTGCTTTTGTTAATAATCAAGAGCAAACAAGGAAAAACCCCAGAGCAATTAAACCCTTGAAGCGACGTTAACCTTACTTGATAAATTAAGTTACTTTGACAAGATAAGTTTTTAATAACAACATATGTGTTTAAGAACTGGTACATTTGGATTCTGCCTTGCTTTTCCTTTTGACTTTCCTCTCTTTTTTTAATTATATTCTTTTTTTGGGGGGGAACATACATGAACATTCTTAATTAAGACATTCAACTGGAGCGAAGGGCTTTACACCACATACTATCTGGGTGGCTGTTCACAGCCTGGAACATACTAAAACATTTCTCCAGAGGGCTTGCTCCATACCATATTACAAGATTATTAAAATTGATATGCATGAAGCATTGAGTATCCAGGTCTGGAATTTATAATAGTAATTAATATGCTGAGGAAACCCTGCATTATGTCATGTAGAACTCTCTTTAGACTTGTTTGACCAATACAGTCTCTTTTGGGGTTTTTTTTAGCCTTCTACATTCAGAAAGCAACAGTTATTTTGTCTTGAATTGAGTTTATTCCTTTGGCTGATACACAAATCAATAAGGGTCAAGATAAGAGAGCTGAAAATCCTACCACAGTTCATCTTAACTGCTGTATTTGTCTGTTCCAGTTAAGAGTTGGAGAGCTGCCACCCCACAAGGGAATACTGAAACGATTAAATGAAACTGGAGGAATAGCACTTGGAAGTGCATCACTGAACCCAGACAAAAAACATAAGCTTGAGAGTACACTGAAGGAGGCTAACCATCATTTGTTAAAGGTTAGACATATTACTGATATAACTGTGATATAAAATTTTAATCTGCAGGGAATATTTGCATTATACATTTTCTGGTATGTATAATTTTTCTCTGTATGAAAAGACGTTTATGTGCATAATGAACCTGAGGAAGAAAAATGGGTACAATACACTGTGGTGAGAAACGGTGATAGCAAACCAAGACCATTAATGACTGGAGTGATGATGTTGCACTCAAATATACTCTCAAAATTACAGTTCTTCTACTTCAGGGTGGAATGCACAGTATCATTTTTATAGCCTGTTGATTTTGCTGGAACACCAAATATTCCAGGCTTTGTGACTCAGGTGTGTGAGAGGTAAATGTTTGATCTTCTTTATGGAAACACTTCCCCAGTCTCTCCTGTTCCCAATCCCAAGGTGAACACTGCAACCACTGTTTCACCTTCCACCCTACTTCTCCCAGCCTTGAGCATTCACTTCTGTTTTTTGTGTAGCAAAGTACCAAATATTTTGCTTTCTGGGATCTCCATACTGATAGAAAGAAGTAATGAAGGACTTTGTTCTGTTTTGTTGTGGAAATAGCATGTTTTTGTGTTGAAAAATGGTAAAGATAAGCAGCATATCTGGTAAAGAGAGGTAGATAATTTGAGTGTTTTCATGGTAGAAAGCCTTGTCCAGAGGACCACCACCCAAGGTATGGATTAGCCTGCTTGGAAGCAATCAAGATAGAATCAGTTGAAGGATTTGTTTAGAGACTGACTGTGAAGTCAGTCAGGGATATTAACCTGTGGTGTCTGTTTGTTAAATTTACCAGGATGCTGGGGCAAAAAGGAATAATTCACTGGTTTTAGTTCTATGGGGGGGGGGGGGGGGAAGTGAGAAAATAATCTTCTGAGTACCTTACTGAAAAGATATGGTAGAGTTTCTGGTCAAGAATAATACATCCTGGGTTTTCTGTTACCATTTCCATGAATACAGTTGAATTTCAAGCACGGGTCTGAGAAATAAAAAGGAACTTGATGTGGTACTCTTACTAGTTTCTGCCTAACAGGAGCAGTCTGGCAAAGTTCAGAATATTAGCTAATGACTCAGGCAAAAGTGGATAATAAATATTGAACAGTTTCACAAACTCCAGGTTGGACACATAAATCATCATTTCAGTGGTTGGACAGAAGTATCTTTTCCTCTATAAATGGGCTTCTGAAATCAATGTATATAGAAGAATTCAGAACACTTCAAGATCAAAACAATGTTGTCTACTGGCTGAAGGAAGCATGTACATATCTGAATTCAGGGTCTGTGTTAATACCTAAGCTGTGATTTTAAAAAGACAGCATTAGTTTTCAGGAAAAACTAATTAACTTTTAGTCAGATCACATTAATATATTTTAAGAAAATCTGCAATTTGTCATATAATTTTTTATTGATTAGTGGTATAACTAAGAACTTGGAATTTTCATTTTCTGCTGGCTGATGCAAAAATGTTTCAGGTCTCTTCTCACAGTCAGAGCAGCCATGAATGTCGTTGAAAGTACTTAAGTCTGGGTGAAATATATGAGACAAAAACTACTGTTTAGTGAATCATTACAATTTACTGAAGTTTTATAATTTTATGTCTCCTAGATCTAATGTGTCTGGCAAGATAATTATTATTGGAATTTCTTTCTTGAAAAACTTCATTTATTACTAAAAGAGTATAATCCAAGGAAAGTAATCTTCCATTTGAGATCATTACTTAACCACATAATTTTTATCTTTGTTTATCTACCCATGGAGATGTATAAATCTGAGTTCTCATTGTCCCTTCGTCTCTGTACAGATGTAAAGAATCTGCAAAATGCAGTGGTTTGGATTTCTTCTGGGTTTTTTGTCCATATTTTTTTAAAGAACAGAAATTGAATTTGAAAATTACAATACTCACATCTCAAATACTCAAACACATCTTCTCTGAAGGTGCTCTGTTTTTCAGGTTTTCTGTTTTCTCTCTAATCTTGACAGATGTAGAAAACAAAACAAAACAAAAAATTAGATGCTTATTTTGAGGTTCGGTAAGATTTTCCCAATGATACTGATGGAAAAATTATTATTTTTTCATTTGCATATTTTTTGCTGTTATTCATGAATTGTGTAGGAAACCTCAATTATTTGTTTTGCATTCTGTCCTGAAAGTCTACAATCTGAATTAAAATTAGAAGTCATGGAAAGAAACTCTGCAAGCCTGACAGAGGAACTTAATGCTCTCTTTGTTCAGCTGTAGATATGGATATGCATGCACTGGGAAAACCCCACAGATATTTACTCTGAGCCAAAGCTCACAGGATGGACACTTTTATATGAGGCAATTTTTTTAGGTCACCTGAGGATGATTCTGTAGTCAGTGGTTTCGACAGGAATATATTTTTTTGTGTTCCTCAAAGCTCAGTAGACAAACATCATCACACAGAGATTTCTCTGGGGCTTTTCTGTCTCTCCACCCCCTCTTAAAAGTGTATCCTATTCTTTAATCCTTTGTTTCAAACTGTAGGTTTTGTTTTCTGGCATCTCTGCTAGAAATGAATGTGTGACAATCTACTGTTTATGATTATCTCATTTTGCAGGATGATACTATTTTCAAGATATGAAACATACATGACAGTCACTTAAATAATGTTAGATAGGTCTTTATCAGGCACTAGAGTAATTCTATTTACTTCAGAGAAGTTGGAAAAATTTACACCAGCTGAGATGGAGCCAAATATCTCCTAAAGTTATCACAAATTTTTGTTTTGCCTTGATCTGCCAAGCAGGGAAATAGGGGACAACACCTGTGAGTCTTAACCCTCAAGGTGACATATTTGAAATAAGTCATGTTCAAACCTTCTTTACAGTCACAGAAGCTGTTGCCCTACAGCAATAGAAATAATCTAGAAAAGAAATTTAGTACTAAGGGAATTGCAGTCACATAAAAGTATCTTTTTAGCTTTTACTTCAGAATTTTCTTTGCTTTTGGGTGTTTGTATCACATGCTGATGACCTTGAGAGTAGACATGCAAAGATTTTTTCTTCCTTTGGATAGTAATAATTTTAACACCACATTTCTTTATACAACTTTATTAAATAGTGATTCTAATAGCCTGTTACCTAATTCAGTATAGTTTTAGCAGAGAATAAAGACCAAATCTCACATTTGAAAGGCATAACTTTTAAATTCTATCCTGGTTTTACTTATTGTGCCCTCTCCAAAGCCAGTATTTCTTGTAAAAATGAAAATAGCACTATCTTTGTGAAGTCTTAATATTATGAGAAATTAAGTGGTTTATGACCATTTTTATGCTTTCACATGAAGAATTTTTCATTTATTTTCAAAGCTTAAAGTATCTTCTTTTGTGGTAGCCAAGTAAGGTAACCACCTAGTGCTTCAAAGCACACAAAAGGGTACTCAGCCCTGGAGTTTGTGACGAATTCAGTTCTTGTCATATACCACCTGCCATGGCATGTAACAGATCTGTAATGGCTTTCTTACCTTTTACTGTGCAGTAAATGGATTGATAGATTAGGTCTGAGACCAGTGAACCACGGAATCAGAGGTTTGCTGGAAGGAGTTTATTACTCTTTAATATTATTCTTGGTCTGGTGTCAGCCAAGAGCGATGAGCTAAATTACCTGAAAGTAAGCTGGATGCCAAAATCAGCATTCTCCTCATTTATCCACCTTAGTCTTCACAACATCTACTGTATGTATTATGAAGGTTATTATAAGTGCCTGATGGAGACATTTTGTTTTGCTGCCTTTTAATTTGTCTACTAGTATTAGTTCTAATTACTAGACACTGAAGAGACTATTTCACTGTTTATTGCCACAGCAAATCAATTTGTTGTGCTATGTGGACAAGATAAAAATTAGAGTGGAGTGACATGGCTATAATTTGTGAACATTTTCTGTACCACCAGAACAGGCGTAGGTTGTCTTAGCTTGGTTGATCAAGTGTAGAGAAAAACAGATGGGCCCAAAAGTGCTGAAACACAAAGTCGTAACAAGGTTAGAGTTCATGTATTATAACTTGCCTTGAGTAGAAATTATTCATAGATTACCTACAATGACATAAAATTTCTAGCATGTCAATGCAACTAAATTCGAGCTCACAGTTGGAACTATTGCAATTGCTACTGTTGTTATTTGTGGTATGGAGGGGAAAATATGTTGGTAAATGAATGTTACAGTTTGATTTCTGTTCTTTCAATATGAAATAAGAATAGTATAACTGGCATTTTGGAGATCACAAGGTTGACATTTTCCTGAATTCACTTACATTTAATGTGTGACCTGAGTCCATTAAATATAATAAAGTCTTTTGTTATGCTAAATTTCCTTTGACAGTTTGTCATAGATGGCTAATTAAGTGTAGTTCACATTCATGTTATCATCAGCCATACTCAATATGGCCTCATGTATAGCTAAAAGAAATCTGATGTAAATGTTCATTGGACAAACATGGGAATGTCACAAGCTCTAAGAAAAAGTGTATATAGGCTTAATTCTTTTTTTTTTTTTTTTAAATTTGCATATTTCTAGCAGATAGTATTAATTAAAATTTTAAAAGCTAAGCAGATAAAAATATTTATGAAATACAGTCAAGCTGTGCAGGGGTAAAAAGTCTGTATTAGCCATTGAAGCCATAAAAGCATGACTAAATACGTGTATGTGTGTATATAAACCATATATATAATATTATCTTACCAACCATCTTAAAATTCCTTATTATTGTTTGCCATGCAAATCCAGAATATATTAATCGCATATTCAAGAAGTTATGCCAAGACTTTGAATGTAAGAAGTACTAATTTTCAATACATATGTGCTGACCTATGAGTTACAGTTAGTTAATATTGATGCAGAATTACTAGATATCAAATAAGTAACTTCAGGCAAATCCTTACACATTTTTTTACAACAAAGTTCTGTGTATCTGAGAGAGATTTCAATTGTAATGAACAATGCTCAGGTACCACTGCACACCAATCAATTGCAACGGCTTGGGCTTTCTAAAACATCAGTTCCAAGACAGACACTGCCATTGTCTGTCAGGTTTTTCATCCATCTCTATTAAGGAAGACCATAGAGGCTTAAAATCAATGTTTTACTCTTTGCTGTTTACAAGATAAAGATTATACTTTAATTATATAGAACTGTCTGTATAGTAACATGCCAATGTAATTAAAATTCCCACAAATGCAATAGTCTAAAATAAAGTTAAACTTTTCCTTGACCCTGGATGTACAGACATATTAAGAAATGGGATGCTGGAAAGCAGCACTGTGGGAATGGACCTGGGGGTCCTGGCTGATGGAAAGTTGGATGTGAGCCAGCAGGGCCCTGGCAGCCAGGAGGGACATCCCTGTCCTGGGGGCATCAGGCCCAGCATGGCCAGCTGGTCAGGGGAGGGGATTGTCCTGCTCTGCTCTGCCCTGGGGCAGCCTCACCTCCAGTGCTGGGGGCAGTTCTGGGTGCCATGATACAAAAATGATACTAAGCTGTTAGAGAACATCCCAAAAGAGGGCAGTGAGGATGGTGAAGGGTCTGGAGGGGAAGCCATATGAGAAGCAGCTGAAGGCACTTGGTCTGTTCAGCCTGGAGGAGACTGAGTGGAGACCTCACTGCAGTTACAACTTCTTCATGAATCCTGATGGTGTCCTTGATCCTTTTCTTCTGGTCTTCTCGGTGGTGAGGGTCCCACAAAACATAGAGTTCAATGGATTAATATATGTTCAGGCCAGGTAGGAATGCTCAGGTACCTCCCCCAGGGGACAAGTTTGACATGGTCTCTTGCAACAGACTCTGCATCTGTTGCACCACTTTGCCTCATGCGCAGTCCTCTGCTGCAAGGCCTCAGGAATGAATATGGGGGACACTTTGGGGTCTTTGGTGGTTTATGACACCTCCTCAGCTGCCTCTCACATAAATGTCCCATGTATGTGGCCTTCTTGGGGTCCATCTTCTCTTACAACTGAGCCAGTCTGTGTAAGAGAAGATGGAGTCATGTCACACATCCAAAAACTCTTGTCCTCCCACCCCAAACCCATATAGAGCTGATTCTCAGCACAACTGCTGAGTTTGGCTTTCTTTGTGGACATATTCTTCTCCCTCCAACCTTGTTTACTTCTTCCTAGACCTGAGATAATTGGACAATAGCATCACCTTTATCTTACTTCAAACTCCCATCAGGGGGCTTAGCTCACAGTCCAGTTCCCATCAGGAAGCACATTCATGTGGGGAGTGGACTTTAGTGGTAGCAGTTTCTTTAAACAATTTTGCCATAATGGGCAAAATACTAAGTCTTTAACCACTGCAGTTCATCACAGAACTATGTGTAGCCTGGGGAATATATATGGTACTTCCTACTGTAAAACAGGGAAATGACATTTAGGGCATACTACATTTATTGTAAAATAATTTTCCTGTTGGAATATCCTTCATTAAGAATTACTGAAAAGACTAGACTCTAAAGCCTTTGTGGCTGCTTTTGGATTTCAGGAACTGAATAAGAAAAAAAGATAAAAATATTCCTGGACTAGATTATTTAGCAGAGATTTAAGGCGGAGAGATTTGTGCTCAAAAATGTCCTTGACAAAGGAGAATTGCTGAGAGTGAAGAGCAGAATGAATGAGAATTAGTTACAAGTATTACATATAAAAATACAGACATTCAGAAGACTGTGATATACATGATCATATTACCATGGAAGAAAAACAAAGCAAGTCTTTGGAGTAAGGGAATATGTTTGGTTGCTTTTTAAGAATCTAGACAGCCAGATAAAGGAGAAAATTGTTTGGGGCATTGTTTTTTTGGATTGCTTTAGTTTTCTTCATTCATGGGGAAAAAAAGATTTTTTAATAAAAATGAGAGTAGAAAATATTACAAATATTCCATTGAGAAGTTTTTGAAAAAACAAGACCAAATAAACACCTGCCAAGATCAGGTCCTGTGAGCCTTGCAAGGCAACATGAAATGGTAGAAAAAACACAAATAAAACTCTTCTATATTTAGCAAATGAAATCTTCTATCCATATTTTTTGTAGCCTGCTTTAATCTTCCTCTAATAATAAAATCTTTACTCCAACTTTGTCAGAGACACTATGGCTCATAAATATTCATGAGTTTAAAGGAATTACATAGATTTTGTTTTAAAGTCAATATTGAGTCTGCTAATGCAAATGGCTCAGTTAATTAACTAAATGGCATCCTAAACTGAACTTATATGAAACTCTTTTGTACTCTGATTGTTTTTCATGAAGAAATGATGCATATAAATCAACTTTTCCTTCTTCCATTTTAAATCATTCTTTAGTACATGCTGTAGGGATGGTGATTTTGAGCAGATCAAACTTTCTGAACAGTGGATGTAAGAATTTCTGTTTCATGTAATCATCTTACAAGTGCTATGGAATTGTCAGTTATAATTTATCGATAAGTCTGGATTGAAGTTTGCATTTAATAGTTGTTATGACTTCAGTTATTTCTTTATTATCCAATTCCTCCCTTGGATGATATCAAACCTGCTTTCAGTCCAGTTATGCTCTGGGCTGATTGCAGTGTTGTCAGTCACTGTCACTTCTTTTCCTAATATTTCCATTTTTTCTGAAATGGAATGGTATAGAAGAAGCTGCTGCTTTATTTACTTTTAGTAAGCAAAGAAATTCATACAGAAAGCTTCCTCAATTCTTCATACAGAATGCTTCATTTTTCTCTATGCTAGTAATTCTGATTTTTTTTAAACCTGACTCTATCAGTTATCCTATATTTGAAGCCTATTTTCATGAAGTCCTTTGTATATCTGAGTGACCCTCCCAAGGGGGCCATACAAAAATAACATTTTTGAAAATCTTCACAGATATCCCACAACATACTTTTGCTCATGTTTATTGCAGCTTATCTTGTTATGCATATCAGGATAGCTAAATTTTAATCCATACTCTGATTCCTCAAAATAATGTCCATTTATAAGTGCTGTCCTCTTAGAGTTTGGTGAGGCAGATAGGAAGAAAAAGGGTACTTTAGTATTGGAGGAAAACTGACATATTGTCACTGCTGTTGAAATGTTGGTATTTGGGATTTCTTTGCTCTCCATTTACCACTAACAAAATTCTTCATATTCTTTTTTGAAAAATTACATGTTGGAGAGATGCATGTCCTCATCTGTATTCTCAAATAGCTGGGTAATAACTGCATTGTTTTCTCTTTGGTCATTTCAGGTAAACAGGGAAAGAGATTGATTTATGAGAGAGAAATGATGTTTGAAATCAGACATCAGTCACTCAAAGTATAATATGTACAAGTCATTTCAGTGGTTTTCCTTACTTTTATTTATAATGAAGACTTACTAGTAATATAACTCATCAAGTTAATTAATTTGCAATAACATTTCTGACTTCTGCAAAACTATTCCCCAATATTTGATATTTCTTACTTACTGTCTCTACCTAATTAGTTTCAACTTTTTCATTTTGAGCATTGTTCTTGAGTTAAAAGATTGAGCTGTAGCTCCACAACCGTTATTTTAATTGATATTGCTTTAATTGAATCTGCTTTCTGGAAATTCATAAGAATTAAACAGAATGGCAAACTGGATATGATTTTTCAGCAGGTGACATACTTTATAAAAATCCTTCCTCCCTTTATACCTGTTATCGTAAGAACATCATTCCTTTCCGTCTGCAGAGCTCTAATTCTTCCTATAGTGCGTGCATACAACTGTGTGCAGACTGAAAAAAATAACTATCTAAAGCTCAAGTGAGAAATAGCAGTGGAAAATTGGAGCAAGGGAAACATTTCATGTTGCCAAGATGAGCATAGGTAAGGTTTTGCACCAAAGTAATCAGATTGGGGTAGGGATAGAATCAGCATAGTACTGTGTTATTTAGGTGACTTGTGGGGGAAAATTATGCAAGACATCAGGTAAAGATGGAAGAGAAGCAAGCAATGAATATAATTTTAAAATTCATAAGGAGAAGAAATTAAAATACTTATAAGACGACCTAGGTTTTGAAAGTATGCAATTATTCAAATTTCAGATATTCTCATGTTTTAAGAGATGTTACTTTTTTTGTGCTGGCAGGTTTTTTTGTGAATTTTTTTGCGTGTGTTTTAATGAAAAGAGCAAAATTTAGAATAATTAAAATTTAATATGTGGAAAATGGTCTGAGAGTTTCAGGTTGGAATAAAATTTAATATTGTGAAGACCAGTGTCAGTTGGTAAAATTAAGCACTTCTGCTGTTTCACCATTTAGAGCTTAAATCTTTTGCATTTTTCTGTCACTAAGCTTCCAATTAATCTTACTTAATTAGCACTTGAACTAAAGTACAAAATTTTAGATGTATCACATTCTTTGAGATTAATGTTTGACACGTAACATTGAAATTATATAGTCCTTTGATGTTGAACTCAGATTTGTTTTCTTTGAAAGTATAATCCATACTTTTGGTGTTTCCACTTGCAAATTCATTTTGCATCTCTGGTTGCAAACCAAGGTGTATTGTCAATGTTGATCTGTTGTGAAATAAAGCAAAGTTGAAAATGTTTAATTTGTACTGAAAGGGATAACCCAGATTTTTAGAAAGATGCTCCAACTGAAATTACTTTTATTCAATTCATGTTTTTATTTGCACCCTGTCTTCCTTGCCAGTCTGCAGCACTGCTTCATCAGGCCTGTGTCAGTCCTAGGCAGACCCTGGGGAAAGCATTTCATGTTTGTCCTATTTTCACTCTGCTGCTGGTGTTTCCTTATGGTCACTGTTCATATTGGTTGTTACTCTTAGAAAAGAATTCAGCCATCATCTGATAAAACTTCGCAGTCTTCCTTAAATAGGAGGGAAAGACATAAGATACGAAAGGGAATGAAAGTAAGTAAACACTGGATAGTTACCCCAAGACAAGTGAATAAAAGGAGGATGGGGCCCAAAGCAAAAATGTAAAAGAGAGTATTGAAGTGGGACACTAGCTGCTGCTCATTCCTCCCTGGAGGCATCCAAGAACTTCTACCAACTCATTGAGAAAGCCCAGAAACAGCAGCTGTGGGACTGCTGTAGCTCCCACCAGCACTGGAATCCCACCTCAGGGGTGCATCTCCTGGAGTTGTGAAGAGCAAGCTGGAAGGACTGTGAGTAAAACAGTAGGGAAGATTCTGGAGGGCCCCATCTCCACATGTACTCCTCTGCCACAGAAAGGCCATAAATCTGAACAGCCAGTCATCATGTCCATGCCCATTACTCCGTGGAGGTTTTCCAATTTATGCTTCTGGTGAGCTGCAGAATTAGCTCAGGAAACAAGTTAAGACTGTCCCCCAGGAGACAGTCTGCAACAGTACCTTGGCTTGATAGGCAGACTTGTAATTACCTTAAACTCATCAGGCTCTAATTTGATTAGCCAGCTTGATAGCTTTATGCCAGAGCTTACAAAAAACCCCAAACAAACCACGGTGAGGTGGCAAATGAAATCCCCGATAACCAGAATCTAAGGCTCTGATTCTTACACAATGGCATGTGACACATTACTTGGATTTTACAAGGAATTGCCTTGTAAAATGCTTACCTCTATCCCTAACCTGAGTTGCTGAAAGTTTTTTATTTATTTGCTGTTGTTCTTTTTCATATCTGTGGTAAAATTAGATGACACTTCCATATATAATTAACTGATCATATTTACATAAATTTATTTTTATATTAAACATATTATAATCCTATATTAGTGCTATAATTTTAGAGCAAAATAGAGGAGACTATTTGTAAGAAGAGGCTGCATTTATTTAAATTACAGTTTACCTCTCATCATAGATGGGATAAATAAATATTTTGAAAACAGTGGCTGAAGTACAGCCTGTCACCAAAACTTAATCATTCATCTTCTGCTGTTCTGGATGGACTATGCCTTAATCTATAATTTGTTATTTCCCCCTTTCTCTTCCTCTCCCCAAAATCTCCACAAATTTTTCTTTCTCTCTCCTGTCTGCACCTAAAATATTTGATTAATGTTGATTGGAAGCAGATTAATTTAAATTTCAGATCTTCAGATGTCAGCTTGGATTTTTATCTGCCTATGACTACCTATTTGCTTTCAGTTGTATTTCTGTGGAACTTATTTACATTAATATTAAAGCTAGTAAACATTAGAGATTAACATTCAAAAGTTGTAAGAAAGATGAAACCAATCTTCTATGAAATTAGGCCAAGGTCTGCATAAATTTTGAGTTAACACATAAGGGAAATGAATGCATTTTTAATTGTTTTCTTTCTTTTCTGGGGCCATTCTGGAAAAGCAAATTTTTAAATTATATTTTAAAATATTAGGAAGACAGTAAAAGTAATTTGCTTCATGGATCACTCTTTATTAAATAGGATGTTAAGAGGCATCTATGATGACCAATGGAGGCAATGTAATATATGGCAAACCAACTTCTTGAATTTCAAATACCCCTTGCATACAGTCTAAAAAATCACATGCAGGGATTAATTTAGTACCTACAAATCAATATTCTCACACCAAATTTTTAAAGAAACCTACATGTCATGAGGCAGTTGTGTTCCTTGCATTCTCCCAGCAGCTGGTGGTTCAGTTTTAGTATCACTCATTGCTTACGTGACTCTGAGTTTGGATTTATTGTCTTCTGAAAAATGTCAGGGATTAGAAGTACAGGGCACTAATACTTCTGTAGCCAGGCAATATGATAATAGTGTTACCATTAAAGCTGCTTAACTTTACAGGGAATGTGTTTTATATCCTGTGTCTCAGAAATCTCATGTATTGCCGCTTTTAAGAGGGCCATTTTGGTAAAAAATATGCTTAAAAATGAACATTAGGAAACTTTACTTTTCATTATATGGAAAACTAACCATATTTCTTGCCTGATTACTGATGAACAGCTATAGTTCTGTACCTGCCCATGCCCTAGATTTGCTGCTTTTTTTGTTTGTTTGGTTTGGAAAGTACAGATGGTTTCTCCCCTAGTGTATGTTTGCAATGTTGCCCATGGTGTAGAGTTGTGACACCTCACCTCTCTAGCTGTAGAAAACAGTCTGAGAAGGACAGCATGGAGCTTTATGTTGGCTTATTTTTTTGCCAGCCTGTTCCTACATTTACTCCAAGTGCTTCAGCGATGGATTTGAACTGTGCCATTCACTGATTCTTAATTTCTAATATTGTTGCCATAGAAGACTGTGCTTAGTTAAAAATCTGACTGCTTTGAATGTAAATCAGAGAACTAAGTTGCCTGATCTGAATTGATGATATATTTCTTCATTATTTTTCTTCACTGTGTGCATCTGTTTATGCATCTATGGATCCACTTGGCAACTCAAGACACCTTATAAGAAAACACATGCTTATAAATATCTACATTTAAGATGTCAAAAAAAGGTTAGCTATAATTCCAGTGATCAATTTCATGTTTTCAATTTTTTTTCCTGATTAAAAATTGAACTTTAAAACAATTACTATATAGAGACAACATTTTTAATAAAAACACTGAAAAGCCTGATGGTAAGGTTTGATTTTTTTTTTTAATTATTTTATTTTAGGTTTTTGTATGTGTGTTTTGGATTTTTTGCTGGGTTTTTTTAGGACAGACTGTTTCAACTGAGTTGCAAGATACCTCCCATAGTAATTTGATTGTTGTGTCTACTCTCTCTTTCCCTTCTTCAAGTATATTAAACTTTTATTTTAACATTTTATATAAATGTATAGATGTGTAGCATTAAATAATTTTTGTAGTTTGTTTGTGGTTTTTTCACTAAAACAATGGTTTCTGGTATTTTTCAGGTGTCCAAAGATCTTCCAGAAAAACAAAAGGAAATAGAGATTCTGCTAAAGGATTTTGTGGAACTTGATCAACAACTAAATCAAGTGATCCTGTGGGTAACACCTGTCAAGAGCCAGCTAGAGCTTTACAACAAAGTGGGTCAGCCAGGAGCCTTTGATATTAAGGTAAATTTTCCTCCATTTTAAAAAATCATTGGAGTACTTAGTGGTCAAAAATTCAGTTGCAGCATCAGCTGTATCGTGTTTATTAATGATGTAACTTTGAGGCAGAAGTCAGCAATACTTCCCAGAAGTTCAAAACTCTATGAATTAAGGAAACCTTTTATTCTTTTCTTCTGAATGGTTTTTAGTGAGAGGGCTGATTAGAACTAATGGTTCTAAGATGATATATAAGTACAACCTATTATTTTTGCCATATTATATACATGAAAAAATAGCCCTAAAAGTCAGTGCATCAAAATTTAATATAAAGTGAACTAAAATTCATTATATCAGTGTTGAACCATTAAAGCTATTTCATTAAAGCTATTATGACTATATGAAAATCAGAACTTTTAGGAACATAATGCAGTTCTGATATTGCAAGGAAAGATATTTAACTGCACAGATAACACTCCAGAATCAATAAGGGAACTAATCTAATAACTGTGAGAAAAATATTTGTAATCTGATATTTGATATATTTAAGTATAAAAAAAGATGTCTGTGTATGGGTTGACTGAGGCTAGAGGAATTAAGGCTGAAAAAATACTGTCCAGAATCAACTGGCCTGCTGGGTATACACTTAGATCTTTTGGCTTTGCTTTTTATCAATGCATACATGGTCTGCAGATAAACTGAGGAAATATTTAATGTACAATAGATAATCAAAATCTCTGAGGTTAAAGATTATAGTAGCTCAGCATCTTGTTCACATAAGAAGATTAAACAAAAGACACTGAGTATTGGTTTGTATCAATTTGATGGTGCAATTTTTAGCAGAAAATGAAAAATAATGTAAATATTCAAGATTTTCTTGTCTTCCAAGAAAAGGAATAATACCTTCTCCTGAAGATGTATGGTTTTTCAGAGCATGTTATTAAGTTTACTTTAACTTAGTTTCTGCTAAGGAGCTGGTTTAATGCCTAAACATTTTTTAAGCCATACAATGGCATTATATAAAACACTGAATCTCAAGTCCTGTTGCAGTCCTATAATTGACAGAATGAGTACAGTAATAGCATTCATTCCCTTTCAAATGGATAAAATCAGTGTAGCTCTTTGCAAATGTCATTATACGTGCTGAATGACTGATGCAATTTTGGTTTCAAGAAAACTAAGTCCTTATCTCCTGTAGTTTAGCAAAAAAATTTTAGGTGTTTCAAATATTTTTCTATTTTGTTCCTGTATTTCTAGAATGATTCCACCAGTGAATTTTATATAAAATGAAAATAGGGCTAAATTTCTACAAATTGTAGGACTATTGTTTTCCATACTTATTGTGAATGAAATGTTGTGCTTGGCTCTTCCATCTTGTGGTGATGTGACTAGAACATTTCTGAAACTGGTTGAAAGAGCAGGAAAAAATGAAAAAAAAAAAATTAAAAATCTGTAATCCTGAAATGGAGGGAAGAAGTCATGTATGCCCTGAGAGGTGGGGGGGACAATGAAGACCTCCAAAGAAACTCAAATACCCTTTCTCTCTGTGAAAGTCTACACCATATTTCTTTCACAGAAAAAGTTATATCACTTTCCTGTAAAGGCTGACCAGTTTTGGTTGTAGGCAATTTAGCTATGATTATAAGGACTTTAAGGATTATAAGAACTACTACTATTAAAAGGCCTGTAATCATATACAGTGTATTTGCTTCTTATCTGCATGTTATCTATGTGGATTGCTTTTAAAAGACACAGATTTAACTTCTTTAAGATGTTGAATTAGGTTTATCCAGACTGCAGGTTTATTTTGACTGAGAGAAACATTTACATTTAAGACACTATTAATTATCTCTGAAGGCCGATTATCTCTGAAGGCAGATCCTCAGAACCTTTTTTTAAGATTTAGCAGAGTAGGGCCATTAATAGCTACAAAACACTTTAAGAATGAGTAGATATAATTTAGGAAAGCAGCCTATTCCTGATAGTGTTCAATTTTACACTCACTTCAAACATTCAGACCCATGCTAACATGCTGTCTGTCCTACACTGGGTCAAGCCTGGACATACATACCCGCTCAAATCCTTGTTGAAATGTTTATATTTATGTGTTTTTAAAAATTGCTATGCTAATTACAACTTAAATGAATTACAACTGCTATGGCTAATGCTAATGTATGCCTTTAAAAAAGTAAGGATGTGTATCCTACCTATGGAAAGGATGTGTCTTTTGCTCTGGTATTCCCAGATGCGCCATAAATATTCAACAGTTATTCTACAACCATTTTAATGCCTTCACCAATATCCAAACACTGAAGTATCTTCTATAGGATTTCATAACTCCTTTTCTCAGAAACAACAGTGAAACTTATGATCACCTAGTAGAATGAAAAGCAAAGTGATAATATTCTTAGAAAAGAGACTGGATACAAAATTTTACAAATTATCTTTTTGGACATTCTAAAAGCTTGGCAGCTATGAAGCAGATGTTTACAACTGGCCATCACACTTGTAAATACAGTACTGGAGTGAAAAGGACTAGGTTTATGTAAGTCCTCAGTAAAAACAGACTATTTTGGTTATAAGATTTGATGTAATGGCTTGCAAATTTTAATTTTAATTTCATTTGAGACATTGTCTTCTATGAAATTTCTGTCAATGTTCTTCATGCTCTTACTAAGCCTGCAAGGTAAAGTTTTCCTTTCTCTCCAGCCATTAAGTCCTCACCTGACTCTTTTGTTTTCTAATTTGTTTTTGCAGAAAAAGAGTTCCAAAATTAACATGAGTCAATATAAACTTTACCTGTTGTAAGGTTAATTTCTAAAAGCCACAAAATATTGAATGTTAGAAATTTTCTGACATCAGAAGCAGGTTGAAATAAATTATAAGAACATGTGGGGTTGGATAGGTAGAAGACAAAGAGGACGTGGATATGTGTTTATTTTAAATGTATTGCTGAGGTGTCTTTAGCTTACTAGCAATATTATGTTGAAGTAATATGCCTATTTTAAAGCAAGTTTCTTGCATTTTTACTTATATTTAGCAAATTTCAATTACAGAAATTTGTGGTAGCTGAAATTTTAAAATTATACAAAAAGTAAAGTGCATCTAAAATGCCAATTATCAGTATTCTGAAAGAATTTTTCAAAATACAGTGATTTTTTCTCTCAAAACCGTAGCAACCTTTGCTTCTGACATGCAGCTATAATCTGAGAACTATCATTGTTTTTTCTTCCACAAATCAAGGGATATAATAAATGCAGGTCCTTATCAGATAGTCTGATTTAACCTTTTAAATAATATTGATCTATATAATACATGCATGATAAGTATATAAAGGAGAATATCTGGGAATTTCACTTTCACAACTCACACTGACAACTTTCAATTTCTCTGAATTAATACCAGTTTAAATTTTTCCACCTGCAAAAATTATCTATTTAAAAGAGATGAGAAGTCCCTTCAATTTACTTAGAAGAATAATTAAATAAAATCTCTGGCAGTGTTAACCTTTAATGATGGCACAAAAGTAATTCTATGAGAGTAAAAAAGGTGCAACCAAAGGCAAAATTATTATTTGTTGTTACAGAGAACTTGACAAAATAAGACTTTGAAGACACAATGCATAATTGGGCTTGGTGACAGGTAGAGCAATTAAAATCCTTCCTACAGCTCTTAAATCTACATCTCTATTAGTAGTTATGAAGTGTCCAGGACCATTTCTTGGCCTAGAGGTTAACTGGTGCAGCACAGCTGGTATCCTTTCAGCAACAATCCCAACTCCCCCAAAAACATGATTGCATCCAAAATGCCTGTTGCTGCATCTGTGGCTGGTGCTAATCCCCGACCATGCCTGGGCATTGCCTCAGACCTTGCAGTTTGTCCCATGTTGGAAGCAAAGCTCACAATTTAATGGTGTGGGCAGTTATGCTGAATAATTTGAGCATATGCCCTCTCCCTTTTTAGTTCATTACTTCTGTCACCACATACAAAATCAGGGAAAAATTAAAATTAGTTATATGAAAATAAGAGTTGTTGAGATCCAATTATTGAGAGATGTCTTTACCCAAACTGAGGTGCAAACATGATCATATGCTGAAGTCAAAAATACAGATTTTGTTTAACTGTAAAATGTGAGGTAGAGAGATAGAATGAAATAGAAAAGAGAGGAAAGGGAGAGAGAGAGCGAGAGGAAAAGAGAGACAGAGGTTAAGCAGAAGATAGGTACCACCCATGGATCCAACTGTGTCCTGGTCTTCCTTCACCAGGGGCATTCAATGGTGGGGGCCTCAAGTTCATTTAAAACTTTTCACTATTTAAAGACTCTTGCAACCTAAGGAATTAATGATCATTGGCTAAACAGTTCACGGTTCCATATGCTTAATACCTGATGTTTCCTACACTTGAATCCTAAGTTTAGTAAAAACATACATAGAGGGACAGGCTGTTTCCTCCTTCACAGTAATGCTATTAGAGAACAGAAGAATAGAAGATGCAGACATAAAGAGATTGGACAAGTCCAGCATGCTCCTTGGTCACCCATGTGGAGTAAGACCTTGTGGTGACCAAGGTACATACCAGGTGATTTCACAGTCCTACAATCCCTGGAACGTTCTGTCATTTGAGGTTTTGGGCAACATCTTAGCTTCTAAAGTATGTACAAATGTCAGTTTAAAAAGCAGCAAAAAAAATGTTAAGAAAAATGTGAACATTATTAAATTGTAGAAACAAATTTTTTAGCTATTCAGTCCCAGAAAGCATAATGTACTTTGCAACAGCATTTACTATAAAAGATATTTCCTGCTGATTTTTTTTTTCCTTTCAGCTCATTCTGTTATCATAACTCTATACTTAGTTCAAAGAATTACAGTATGGCTCAATAAACCCTAATATATTTTATGCCATTATGATTTGTCTTTGTAATTTTCTTGGCCACAAGTTAGAGGCTGTAGTGCCACAATTAGAACCCTCATCCTCAGTTAAGCATGACAAATTTTAGCAGTGGTGTCAAAAATCACACTCATTTCTCAATACATAAGAAATGTATGTATTGAGTAAGAGTAGAGAAAGGTTTCTTCATTCTCAGGATCTAGAAAGCCTCTGTACCAGTGTTTGCATCACTCATTATCTTCATCCTTAATTACAGTTTTCTTCTATAAACTGTCAAATATACATATTTTTTTCTTTTAATTTCAGAAACTATCAAAATAAATCAACATTGAAATGCATATTTTCAGGCTACACATGTAAAATATTAGGATAGATCTTTGCTCTTTGTGTTAAATATTTTTTTTACCAAGTTGATGTGATCATTTCCAATAGCATATGTAGCCTACACTTATGAAATACTCATGTATATGCATGGGGAAGTAATGAAATCTACATATATAAGAAAGTCTTGATTCCTTTGCTACTCGAGAGCACTGGAACACTTCCAAGTGTTCAGTGTACCAGCTTCTCATGCTTGTAGGATATATTTCATATTGTGTCTTTTACAACTCTGGTTTCCCAGGCTTGACAGTATGACTCTGTCTGGGTTTGTTCTTTGACCTGGGTTTGCCCTCATTGTGATAGCTATTTTGCATGATTTAGTATTCATACTTCACCAACTTAGATTGTATCATCATGAATTTCCAATTTTATAACATGGTGCCAAGGAAATAGTACAACAGTTGTTTGCATTATAGCATGGAAAAAGATTGGAGTACTTAACAGAACAGCTCTGTTTACCATACAGCTTCTTTCAGCATTGGTGTCTAAGCTGTGGGTGTTACAGCCACAGTCAATGGATGCAGCCATGGCAGGAGAACTTTCACAAATGACATGCTAAAGCTCAGGTCTTACTATGTGATTGTTTTTTACATGCTGGTACTTTTTTTTTCAATCAGTAACTTCTCTCAGTAATATTGACTATGTAATGCCTTGTTTCCTGGTCCTGCTTTCAATTTATGTTGATCAACTTTGTTTTCCTTCCTCTCTCCTTCTGTAGATAAAAGATCTACAGCTAAAGATGTGCATTTTCTAACTCCTGCATATTCAAATACCGTGGTTTTGCTGGTTGCATTGCCACAATCTTTATTCATATAAGTAAACGTGAGTCCTAGGAAGTGATGGCTGCTTTTCAACTCTTAATGCAACCATATCCCCTCAGTGTAAAGCTAAGGCCCTGCAGGATAACATGGGTGATATGAAATACTGTCTGTCAGTGAAGGAATTTTGACATGAGGAAGTTTTATTTAGCATTTTCAGATCTGCCTGGTTGTTGACCCTAACAGCACTATCTCCAATTTTTCCTTGCTTCTTGGGCTCTAAAAGCATAAGCTTGCTTCTTTCAAGTCTGTGGCAATTTCATAGTATTTTGATATACATTTCCCAGGTTATTTTGGCAGTATTTTGGGCTACAAATGTGTGGGATAGCCATCTAACAGCAGAAGAGAGTAGATTTAACAGCAGAGAAAGCTGTGTAGCAATTACTGAAATGTGGACATCCACGAACTTCTAATAGGATGGTCTCCACCTTCCCTTTTAACCTAGACATCACTGACAAACATTTTGCCAGGTATTTTTCTTTTTGCAAAAAATATTATTATTAAAATGAGCCCCTAGAACAAGCCCACAAATATTGCTGGGCTATTAAGATATTATATGAAACATTTATACAGAAACAGTTACAACTTTTGCATGTGTTATGCCAACCCTGCAGCTGGCTTTGAACAGTCAGCAATTTGTCATCTCTGAGATATGCACAGAATTGGTGTAGTTGGTTCAGAGTAAGGTCAGAAGATACTACTCTGGTCATCCAGTCAGACCTACTTTATAAAGTCATCCTTTCCGTTTTCTGGCTTATTTTCTGCTTGAACTGCAGCACACCTCTCTCAAAAATAATAATTTAAAAATCCCAGATGAAGCCAAACCAGACAAGACCAGCTTCTAATTTCCACATATGAACAGTTATCCACGTCTCCTGGTAAATAATTTCAGTGGTTGAGTTAAAAACTTGCACATTTTTTCCTCAGCTGAGTTTATTTAACTCCATCTTTCTGTCACTGCTTTGTTTGCCAAACTAGAGAGAGGTTCAATACTGTATTAATAGACAGTAATTAATTTCTTTCCTAAAACTTGTTTTTTCACCATACGTACGGTTGTTCTAATTCAGACAAGAAAGCAAATATGGAGTATCTAATTACTATTAGTTCAAAAAACAATTATTGTAGTGGTCAAAGCAATTATTTTTTGGGTCCTGAAAAAAAATATGGTTATCTTTAATCACAAGTTTTTTTTTTTTTGGCTACGTCAGATAATCAGAGTCTAAGTAGGTGGCAAATGTTGCTATAATGGAAGTTATAATGAAGTCGTTTCTTCATTGTCTCCTTAATGGAACATTTAAGGACATACATGAGCACTTTGAAATCTGTTTATTCTGCTCTAGTCATCCAGATTTAATATACTTAAACCTTTTAGGGTTACATTATTCTGAACATGTGGGTATAGACCTATACTTTACACTTTGAAACAGCTTTGCCTGTGGCATCAACAATTGGTGGAGCTCCAAAGTTATGGCTCAAGGAAGTTGTGCAAGTACTGACCTTTATGTCATCCTACTGACTGTTCTGTTGAGATTTGTTTACTTCAGTTGCAAGAAAATAAAGGGGAATCTTGGAAGTGATGCTGCTCTAGTTGATAGCATAAGAAAATACCTTCAGAAAATCTAACCAACTTTTTTTTCTTGATTTATCCCAGTTTTCTTTTCCTCTATTTTTTTTTTTTTTCTGATAGTCCTGGTCAATCCCAATTCTGCATATAACAGGACCCCAAGTCACTGAGAGTTTTGATTAGAGATTTCCAAATGTCTTGCTTACAGGAAGAACCCTAGAAAGCTTCAAAGCATGGTTAAATTCATGCTGTATTTGAAAGAACAGAGTGAGAATAATAGGGTTTTCTTAAGTATATAAAAATCAAAATGACTGGATAAGACATACCAGAAGTAAACCTACTGCAACTGTGACTAAGATAAAATTAACATTTTGCAATCTGTTACAGTCAGATTGCACTTTTTAAATGTAGTCCATGTAACGTTTGTGGTGTGTGAAGGCTTTAGAAAAATACTTTAAGTGGGAGTTAAAAGCTATTTTACAGCCAAAAAAAATCCAACTTCTTTGTAATATGTATATAGTAAGGCTGTTTTATTGTGTTGTGATGCAGTCAACAAGATACTATTAGCCAAAAATAATTTTAGAAACCCAAATATGTAAAGAATGAAAAGTAAGTTGTCTAGTAAGCTAAGAAAAGCTTACAAATAGGCTAATGCTTATATGGTTTTAGTTGCTCATAAATTTTATCTGTTACTGTGGAATACTTACTTTGTTATTTAGTGTTTGAAATCTAAAGGTCAGTGTTTTTATAAAGTCAAACAGTTACAGACTTCTGAAAAATTTAAATTCACAGATTTCTTCAGCCTTGCTCAATTAACATAATAAAACTTGTTTTCTCTTGCTCTCCAGCCATGCAGTCCAGAAACATCTTAGTTAACCTAGAAAAGAAGTATCTAGTACCTTTGATATCTTTTATTACTGATAGCAATCTTCATTTAATACAATTTTCAATTTTTTTTTCCATCTAACACATTCTAAGTTTCTGAGGCAGTGAGATTTTATTTAGTGAATTCCTACTTCAAATACTAAATTTTGAAAGGAAAAAAAAATGCTGTAGAAGAAATTGAACAGTCATTTTTTAGTGTTTGAAAGAGTCCTGGAACGTACTCTAATCTTGCCATGGATTGATGTAGTTTAATGTTGAGGTTTGATTAGTGTAGTCCAGAAAACAAAGGATGAATTCTATATTCTATATATTTTATATTTTAAATGTCATTTCACCTTCTTAGTTATCTATTATATTCTTATAATCAATACTTTTTGATGGTAGAAATAATCTTAAATTAGTGGAAAAAGTCCATTAACTAGTTTGGGTCAAAGTGTATGTAAAACAGGAGCTTTTTTTTCCCTCTGATTTTTTTTTTCTTCTCTTTTTCCTTTTTTTTTTTTTTTGTTTTTTTTTTTTTTTTGGTCAGTGGCAGCAAATGGGAAAAGTACACATGAAACTTCTTATAAGGAAATTAAAATACAGATATTTACCCAACCTTATTCCATATTCATCTCTGTCTGGTTGAACAAGCTGCACAGTGTAGTAAAGGCAGACATCACATAAACAGTGTTTAGGTTTTCTTCTTTTGCATTTCTGGACTTTATTTTAATAATATGCATATTACTATTGTATGCATTTACATGGAGTCCATTTATATTTAATACTTTCACAAATTCTTTGTCACTGCAATGATTTACTATTTTAAGGACCCAATGCCCTGGGATGCTTATCTTGATTCCAGTTTCCCTGCAGTTAAAAGAGGACCTGAAGCTACTCTATTCCAATCTGAAGAGACAACCTTATCCCTCATGTTCTGCAAACATCTGCAGCTGCTGCTCCTTTCCTCTGCTGGAGAGCTCAGGATGTGTGAGATGGAAGGAAGGATATGGGGAGTGGGCACAGAGGGAGGCAGTACTGCCTGCTCCTCCTCCTCATACCTGTTGAAAGCCTTAGGAGTCATCATCCCTCCTTCTAACCATAGGAAAAGGTTAAAGCTGCACTTTCTGGGACTTTTTCTGGTCTTTACTTCAGCACTGCCATTTCCCCTGGAAAACAGTTTTCTAGGGTGATTGTGACAGATTTAATATAGATGATGAGGACATGGAAAAGATGGACAGAAATGCAAGTCCCACTTAAGGAATGGATAGAGAAATGACACTTCTGCATAGGAAGTGAGTTGGCAGAATGCAGAAATTCATTTTTATACTGCTAGCTCACTGAACACCCTGCTGACCCTTTCAAATCATCTTCTCCAGACAATATAACAAACCACTTTATATTTTCCAGCCACCTTTGACTCCAAATCCTCTTGCAATCTCAATGGTCCTTTCTCCCTGCTTATTCAGTTTCCCAATCTTTTCTCTTTACTCCCTCCTTACCTCTGGGTCATCACTCACTCCTCCTGTGCTCCTCTACACTTGAGTCCTTTCCCAAGGCATATACAGACTTGATTTTTGATTATACTGCTTCAAACTCTTTCTGAGTGTAGAATTTATATCGGTTTATTTTCTGTGGTGGTCACTTGTCATATATTTTAAATAGCATAATGAGTTTATTTTTGGCAGATAAAAACTGACCATCCTTAACAAAAAATTAATGACTCTTTATTTTTAAAAACTAACATGTATTTGGATTTTGTCCTTGATAACTTTGAATGACAATAAGAAGGCTGTCAACTCTTGTCAATCACTTCATTATATACTTGACAAGCTTAAGTTAGAACAGAAGAGAAGAGCAAGGCTGAGGAGTAGCAAACCTAATTCTAGATAAATAAAAGAAAATTACAGGAGAGAGTGGAAATGCCAAATGGACATTGCTGTATTTTTCGTCCATCAGTCATCATTTGTCAGTTTTTTCTTGACAATCTAGGTCCAGATAAGTCAGATTTTTACACTTTACTGATTCTTTTACCTTTTCATTTTGCTAACATACTTTTAAAGGAAGTTTTGAATACAATAAGAGGTAGTGTAATTTGTCTATAAGAGCACATTAGAAATACGTACCTCAGAGATCTGTCTCTGAGGCCTCATTTGGAAAAAGGCTGAACTGGGAAAACTTGAAATTTAAAATACCTATATCTTGATATTCTGTGCCTAAATCATTTATGGCTCTTCCCTGAGATTTTCTTATGGGACTTTGAGGAGCAACCCAATCCATGTTCTGCTTGTGAGCTATGAGCATTTCAACAGTGTGTCCAAATCTCTTCTGGAGAAATCTATTCAAATTGCAAGAATATTAGACAATATTAGCTGCAGGTGGCTTTTGAAAATATGGCAAAACTTTCCCAATGAGTAATGCTTTTAAATTTAATGTATAACAGACTTTGCAGCCATAAGGATGGATTGCAAACACTTCCTGGCATCTCAGGAAGGGAAAGATTTTTGAAAGGTGATCAAGTATTTGATGTGTAGTAGTACTGTTTTTATTGGAAATAATCGAAGATAAATCAAGATGTGATTTCACTGCTGAAAGCATAAGCTTTTTAGCAGTGTGGGTGAGTTGGTTAGAAGTTAGTGAGCTAGAACCTCAGCTTTGGCTTTTGGCTTCCTCCTTGTACTACCGATAACAGCTCAGGTACACTTCAAAGTGTTGTTAGTATAAGCAAACAAATAAAGACAAAAGCAAACTTAGAGAAATGACAGGAAAGTTTACCAAGGCTCTAGTGAAGTTAATACCAATACTGTAGCTTGCTTCAGTGTAGTTATGTTTTCTAAGATAGGAAATTTCGTCTCCTATTCAACAAAACACAGTTTTTGTAACATTCTCACTATCTTTTTCATATGTTCTATTCTTAACAGAAAACATTCTATCTCTTCAAAACACAGTTCTTGAAAGGCCTTGGTTATATTCTTGATAAAAGCATATTATTTATGAAACAGTAAGTCTTCTGTTGTAAGATTATATTTTTTTTTCTCTACTGATCACAAGCAATTTAAAATACTGAAATCTGAAGAGGAGCTCATTCAAATGAACACTTACAGCTGCACAAGGTCCTATTAGCTTTGGCTTCATTTGCTTTGAATTGATTGCTATGTAATAAATATTAGAAATAGGCAATGTATGTCTTCATAGGTTTTTTGTACATTGGAAATTATACAAAGTTTTTGTACCTGATAGATATTTGAATGTTTGATTTGGCTGATATTGTTTTGGATGATATTTGAGCAAAACTTGATTTATTTTTTACTTGCTGATTTAAGTTAAAATAAAAATTTATGCCTAAAGTGATCTTAGTTCTTTCTCACACTGAAGTGATAGTGTGAAAATCACTCAATCCTGTTGCAGATTTTGTGCTAAACTTCCAAGAAAAGGCAGCTTTGACATTGGGTATAGTGGTGTAAAGCTTAACTCTTGTGAGGTGATCTTGTTAAGAGAGTCAATGCTTTTCACTGGAAAAATTTTGCATTTCAAGACACTTGGCAGGTCAGGTGGGAATACTTTCTAAAAAGCTGTTGTGGGTTAATGATGGCAGGCAGCTCAACCCCACACAGCTGCTTGCTCACCACCTGCCCTCCTCCCATCCCTACCTTCCCAGTGGGATGGGTAAAAGAACCATAAGAGAAAAGATGAGAAGACTGGGGGGGTGAGATAAAAACAGTTTAACAGGTGAAATAAACGTGCCCATGCAAGCAAAGCAATGAAGGAATTCATTCACCAGTTCCCAAGGGCAGGCAGGTGTTCAACTATCTCCAGGAAAGTTGGGCTCATTCACAAGAAACAGTTACTTGGAAAGACAAATTCTTTTACTCTAGATGTCTCCCTTTCATCTTTCCCCACAGCCTTTATTGCTAAGCCTTAGGTTATATGGTCTGGGATATCCCTTTGGTCAGTTGGGGTCAGCTGTAGCCATTGTGTCCCCTCCCAGTTTGTTGTGCCCCTCCAGCCTGTTAGCTGATGGAGCAGCATGAGAAACAGAGAAGGCCTTGGGTTTGTGTCAGTGCTACTCAGCAACAGCTAAAATATGCCTGTGTTATCAACACTGTTTTCATTGTAAATGCAAAACATAATGCCATCCAGGCTGCTGTGAGGAAAGTTAGGCTCATCCCAGCTATGCCAAATACATCCATGTAAGCCTGGGCCCAGCTGAATAGCATTTGCTTACTAGTTCTTTGCATTCTTTCTAATAAGAATTTTCTTTTTTCCAGATGAAATCAATGTTTGTGATTCTAAAAAGATCAACTTCCGAGAACATACTTATTTATGGAAATTAAAACAAAAGGAGCTATCACTCAGAGTGTGGATATAACTTCTCCATTTTCATTTGCAAACCAGGCAGTTGAAAATGAACCATCATTCTTTCCATACTATAATAATAAATATAATACTCTAAATAATACTATAAATTCTCTTTATTGAAACCTACCTCTACTTCTGCTGTTGAAGTAATGTACTGGAGCAGTCTTTGCCATTCCTTCCATTGAAACTATTGGAAGATAAATGGTAGAAATACATCCTCATGCATTCTTTTAAAATGATTTATGAAAGACTAATACCAGAAGATGAGCATATCTAAAAACATGTTACAATCAACAAACAGTGCTAGACCAGTAACAGATTTTGATTTTGATTTCTTTCCTAGTTCCTTTTTGTAGCCAGAAACTCCTCTGAAAATGATTATTTTACTAAGCTTGAAAAGAGAATGAAAAGTTGCAGCTAAGCCCTGACTAAGAAAGAGAATAATAAGCAACTAAGAATTTGATGGTAAAATAAATAAATATGTAAATTCTTCCCTCACAAGTTAAATTATTTTTGAATCAGTTTATTGAATAAAACTTCATTATTTATGAAATAAGAGAGAATAAATTCTAATTTCTCTTTCCTGCTTGTAAGAAGAAATTTCATGGCTCAATATTTTTATAATTATCACCAAATTTTACTTGCCAGTCAAGGTGCTTGTGGTGTACCCCATATCTGCTACTGTGTTGATCTAAGTAACTTCTCTTCCTCCAAAGCTGCTATTCTTTAGAACCTAGGAACACAGAATGCTAAGAGAGAGCTAGTAAAATTATTGTGACTTCCCTTATTTTCTTGCATGAATTTCTCATTTTGTTTTTCTGCCAAATTTCCTTTTTTTCTGTAAGTTCTCTTGGGTATGTTATTATCTCTTTTTTATTATGCACTGTAAATAAGAGAGGATGTGCAGAGGATCTGCAGGTGGAACAAGAGCAGCTATTTCATCCTGTCCTGTCCAGTCTCAAAAGAAAATATTCTGAATCACATCCAATTCCTAAGAATTCTGACTGCACCTTTTTGCAGTCCGACTGGATGATTAACTGTGCTTTATCGGTATATGACCACAATAGCCAAATTCTTTTCATATCCTGTATCTGCAGGTCATGTCTCTACAGCTAATAATTTCATCTATCTTCAGTAGCTCCAGGAAATTTCCTTTTCAGGATAGACAGCTGCAATGGATAGATAGTGATTTCTCTGTGTGAGGAAAAATTACTATATTTCATCTCCTCTAGAAGTACAGAAGAAGCTCACAAATTTCTGATAGCCAGCAGGAAAACATGCTTTGGATAAAACATTTTGCTCTGCAGAATGGTGGGGTTTGCAATTTCAGGCATTTTTGCATGGCTTAAATTTTGGGACCTTCTTAGTTCCATTTCTTTGTAGACGATTTCCTTGTTCTTTTCTTTCCTTCCCTTCCCTTTTCCAGTGCTAGGAATAAGGCACATTGGAGGGAACAGAATAATGAAAAACACACCAAGTCTTAAAAGACATTATGTCAGCATATTTTACAAAATGCACAAAGGTTTCACTTGTAGGTTTGCAAAGTGGTTATGAACTCTAAAATTGCACTTTTAGAAGAAAGAGGTCCTTCATGTAGTGGTCTTTTCTGTGTAAGGATTGTTCTGTCCCCAAAATATTTCAAAACTTTTCCAAATAGGTCAAGAATTATAGTTGTAACAATTTTCCAGTCTCTCATTAAAACCAGGTGTCTTTTGTTTGCATACTTTAAAAATCTGAATGTATCTCACAATATTCTTGTCCACATTAAGATAGCTTCTTACATGGGCTTGGGGTCAAATTTTATTCTCACATATATAGAAGATCAGTCAGTTAATGTAATAGGGGAAAGAATTATTATTTTATTTACTCATTAAAATGGCATTTTTATAGGCAGGTGCATAAAACTTTGTCCACTAGTTACAGAATAATTTTAGGGATAATCTAATTTTACACTACTTTGACCTAGGCCACTAATGGAATGGTCTTTAAATTGAATTACTTCAGGGGGTTATTTTGTACTATTTTTCATAAATCCCTAAAACAGGAAGGTGTATTTAAATTCTGTAATTCAAATGTTCACAGAGCATTTTATTTCTATATAGAGATAACTAAAATATTCAGAAAGTTATCAAACCTTTTCATCTGTTGCATTAAAAAAACAGTGGTAAGAGCTTACCTTTCCTTGAATTTTATCTAAATTGATTAAAGTCTTTATAAGTCTTTATTCAGGAAGTTTAAATACTGGCAACTGCATTTTTCCCCCAGTTGATTAAGTTCCAACTCAAGATGGCCACAGAACTGTTTATAGCACAACTTGGGTGTATTCTAATAATATTGTATAAATATCTAAAGTGACTCCCAGGAATGCTGTTGACTGTGCTGTCTGACCTGCCATCAAGATCTGATGCTTATTGTGGTGTAGCTGAACTTTGATGTATTTTAATTAAGTCTCCTCTGACCATTCTGCTTTGTCGTGGTTTGGCTTGTTATCCTGCACCATGAATAGAAAAATGCAGAGCTGAGTCAAAGGAGGTCACTTTTTTAGAATCAAAATTCTTGAAAATGGGAATACATTCATGTTTTCTATCTACTGCCCTTTTTTTTTTCCATGGGAGGAAAATATTAGGCACTCAGAACCTCACCACTTATTTGTAACTTTTTCCTTAATGTGTGGGAATGGTAACTTGAAAGATAGGTGTGAATGTTTTTCTGGAATTTCACATTTACCACTGTTAATAAAGAAGGATAATGTTGTAGGTGACTCCTTCCAAGGGGAATTGAGGGGCCTATATACAAACTGGAAACATCCCACAGAGAAGCCTTTTGCCTCCCTGGGGTCCAGATAAGAGACACGATTAAGACACTCCCTGGACTCTGATTATTACCCACTTCTGGCTGTCCAGGTCAGCAGTGACAAGAAGTTCTAGAGCAATCAAAAAGGACTTCAGGTCATTGGGATGACTGGTTGAAGGGACAAAAGCTGAGGTGGTTTGTGGCAAGCACATTTCTCTCTCTCTCAGGATTTTTATAAAGGTGCACAGAAAGAAGTGAAAGAGAAAACAATTTCTATTTCTGCTCCTTGTTTTTCTTTTGTGGAATGTGTTTGGAGAATTGTTTACCTAGAGTGAATGCCTGGTTGGATCACGGTGGATTGTTTGGGCCTGATGGCCAATGAGATCCACCTGTGTCTGGATTCTGGAGAACAGGGTCATGAGTTGCGAGGTGAGTTAGTTAGGATAGAGAGAGTAACATGTAGTTTTTAGTATCCTCTTTTATATAGTATATTAATGTATCATAGCATAATTTTAATAAAGAATTCATTCAGCCTTCTGAAATAAGTCAGACATCATCATTCTTCCCATTGGGTTCACCGACCTCTACAACAGTGGTTTTCCTCAATCCCTTTAGTAGCAAGGAAGAATTCTGAAAGGTCCAGGAGAGCACACCTCATCAATACATGTCTTAAAGATTGTTGTCATTGGCTTTTTTGATCATGGGGTGGTTTATACAGCACCAGCCCTATTAGAGAAAGGTGGAATTCACTTGTCTAAAAGGGGGAAATGTTTGCAGTTTGCTGGAGTGTTGATCTTCTGGAGGGCAGGAAGGTTTAGCAGAGTGACCTGGACATGCTGGAGCAATGGGCTGAGGCCAGAGTCTCAACAAGACCAAGTTCCAGGTCCTGCCCTTGGGTCACAGCAACCACAGGCAGAGCTACAGTCTGGGGGAAGAGGGGCTAGAAATATGCCTGGAGGAAAAGGACCTGGAAATGCTGGTCAACTGCAGCTGGACATAAGCCAGGTGTGCCCAGGGGACCAAGAAGGCCAATGGCACCTGGCCTGGATCAGCAATGGTGTGGTGGCTGGACCAGGACAGGGATTGCCCCCCTGTACTCGGCACTGGTGAGGCCACAGCTCAAATCCTGTGTCCAGTTTTGGGCCTCTCACTACAAGAAAGGCATTGAGGGGCTGGAGTCCAGAGAAGGGGAATGGAGCTGGGGAAGGGTCTGGAGCCCAGGTCTGATGAGGAGCAGCTGAGGGAGCTGCAGTGGTTAACCTGGAGAAAAGGAGGCTCAGCTTGATCTCTCAAATTACCTGAAAGGAGGTTGTAGCCGTGTGAGGGTCTGTCTCTTCTCCCAGCAAGCAGCAACGGGACAAGAGAGAATGGTCTCAGGCTGAGCCAAAGGTGGTCAGGAAGAATTTTTGCACCAAAAGGATGGTCAGGGGTGAATATGCTGCCTGGGGAAGTGGTGGAGTCACCATTCCTGGAAGTGTTCAAGATGTTCAAGTTCCAAGCACTTCATGCTATGGTTTAGCTAAAGTGGTGGTGATTGGTCCAAGTGCTGCCTGTAATCAGAAGAAAAGCTTTTCCAAACAATGTTAAAGTGCTAATATAAAGAGTAGTTCTTTAATGAAAACTTTCAGGTGCACAAATACAGCTATGTAGGCAAGCAATATAGGATGTCTGCAATTTTTTTAAGGTTAATTAATTAGTCTATCTATCAGGTACACCCAATAGGACAACAGCTTCCCTGGTGACCCACTCTTGGGCACCCTGGTGTGTCTCCAGTGGGTTCTTGTTTTGTGCCTCAAATGCTGGTGCAAAACAAGGTGTCCTGCTTATAAATTCTTTTCTTGGCAATAAGACTAAACAGAATTTCAAGAGTGTAGCATAATGTGTTAGAAAGAGTTAGCTGTTGTTCTAAAGTATGAAAAATGGTAAGAAAGTTCTAGAAATTCTAAAACTACATATTAAAAATCTACAAACCTACAAATAAATGAAAAAGCTAAAAATCTTTAGGCATCAAAACGTTGGACTTGATCATGGAGGTCTTTTTTAAACTTAATGATTCTATATGTATGAATAAGAAGATCCACTTTTAAGAATTCTCATTATAAATTACACTCTTTTACATCTAAATTACATGAAAAACATATTTAAACGTAGTTTTCCATTATCAAGTTAAATATATATGGAGTTTTATATCTGGTTATTTCATAAAAGTTTGTTTGAAATTAAAAGCAGCCAAATAGTTTTAGATTTTAGATTTATTATATTTACTTGCTACACATCACTGCCTTGTCTTGATAAGTAAAGGGAAATTGCTTTGTGCTTCTCTTTTCCTGTGAATAAATCCTCTTCTTTAATTTTCATTTAAAGCACTGTCTTGCTAAAAAGAGGCCATGACACAAGACACAACTTGATACAAGAGGTTTTCAAACAATTCACTATACTAATTTCAAAGTTGTATTATTTTATTTGAAGGCTGTAATTAAGATTCCATTTTTGCATTGTATTTCACTGTGAAGACACAGGTTTAATTACCCCGAAGTTCTCCTACTGTCCCAGCAGAATATGTCCAAAGGATGTAAGCTTATGGGGAAATTGATCCCAAAAGTGTTACCAGTGTTACCAAAGAGGTGAATCCGTGCTTGTGATTCTTAATATAGACCAACACCATAGTTGACTGGGCTTCCTAATGTATGTACAGCATATGTCAAACAGCCTGTCTGTGTCTGCTAGGATAGTTTCCATCCCTTGAAATAACATATGCCAAGCCATGAAATTTTATCTTCCATTGGCATACACACCAGAGGTTTAGTCAATATATTGGTTTCAGCTAGGGAATATGAATTTTCTGAGTTCTGAGCTATATCAATAGACTTTCATAGTCCAGGTGGGGCTGTAGATGAGTCCTTGCCACTTTTTCAGCCTGTAACTTTGTTCAGCAGGTTGAACTGGCATGTCGTTGTACATGCATAAACCACTGTGTCTTATTCAGCAGCAGGCTTTCATCAGTTTGGATGTACTACTTTAACGCCACTGAAACCTCATAGATAGTGCGTCATGGATAAAAGGTAGCCTCTGATTCTTGTTTATACATGTTTGAGAAACAGCAGTTTCCAGTGATGATGTATTTTAATTTGCCATATGTGTGAAAAGTTGAATTAGCATATTCATCACCTACCCCAGAAGCAGCGCTATGATTGCTTTCCCAGGCAGTTCATAAATTGTGCAATTCCAGCAGTCAATTCTGTCTCTCAGAAACAGCTCTGCATCCTCCCACAGCAAAGTGAGTGTGAGGACTTGATCAGAACTATAAAACAAATATGACTTTGGTATTCTCTAAAAACTGATGGAAATGAGCATCTACAATTCCTTCTAGCTTTAGCAGTAGCCTGTCCTGTGTGATGAAGATTAGAGGTCAGGCTCTGCTCTGAGAATGTTTTCTTCTCCTGGATCCTGCACAGCCTAGATAATAACTGTGATCTTTTTTGTGTGCAAGCCATCAGAGGCTATATTGTGGTCATTACCATTTTCTTCTCTTAGGGGATTAAATGATGGAGCAGAATCCTGTAACTACTCTCTTGCCTGTCAACCCTATTAATAGGGTGTCACCTAGCAAATGGATGTGAAATTGCTGGAAACTTGTTCACTGGGCAGGATTCAACAAGGGGCTATCCCATCAAGCAAAGAACTGGACAATGAGTCACTATAGAAATTTCATGTCAGATGTGCACTTATGTAAAATAAATTTGTTATGTTTTGAATTGATGTTGGGATTAGTGGGCAACAATCAAAGTATTTGCTGCTCTTACAAATAAGATACCTGTTAAAGTATTTGCTGCTCTGACAGATAAGATACCTGTTAATTTCAGCAGTGTCCAAATGAATGCCCAGATACTGAGAACCTCTTTTTCCCCTGTACTCTTACCTCTATTCTTATTGCCACATATCATCTCAGAGGAAGCATCATGCTGTATTGGATAGGCTTGCATGATGCATTTTGGTTTAGGTCAAGGTCACTGAATTTGAAAGATCAGACTACATAAGATTAGTTCATGTAATTCCAGAAAATTGTAGAGCAGAAGGAATCAGTGATTTAACAACTCAACACATTACACCTTCCACACTGGTTACAGCCTGAAATAAAATGGTGTCTGTCCTCCTAGAGTAGTCCATGGTGAAAAACAAAGTCCAGTGAGGTTGGAGGATTGAGAAATCCACCTCAAAGGCACATTCATACCACAAGTTAAACCCTCACATAGGCACATCCACAGTGTTCTTGGTATTCTGGGACTCCATAGGGAGTTGTAATGAGATTTTCCTGCTACAGAATTTGTTATGGCAACTGATGCTATCATAAAAGAAGATGAGTATTTGAAACATGTAGAATAATACAAGAGGAAATATTGGCCAAATACTGCAGATATCTTAGTGTGAGGAAAAAAAAACCAAAAAATCCCAAAACAAACAATGAAACAAAACCTAAATAACAATTATCAAAACGCCTAGCTTCCATTAAGATAGGGAGAAAATTATCTCTTCATTAGCACTCCTTGATTATTATTTTTATTTTACATGCTGAGTAGGGAAGTAAAATTTAGCATAGTATTGAAACAGAAAGAAAATAAGATTTTAATGAAGGTTTTATCAAAAGGTTAATAAACTCTTACCCACCTCAATATCCAAATTTGGCTGTGCATTGCTTTTCAGTGCTCATTCTCTATGAATCCTTGCAGTTATATTTCATTAACATTGAACTGCATAATTTAAAAAAATGAAATTGAAACATGTTTCAAATATCATTGCAAGAAATCATTGCATTCAAATATAATTGCAAGGTTTGATTCAATTAATTTGTTGTTGACCAATAGTATTTGAAAAGGAAAATTAAAGATGACATTGAATTTACTAAGCCTTTATTTTTAGTGGTTGTCCATAAAGTTTTGCAAGTTTCAGGGAGCAGTGTAGACATACTTTATATGTTGAGTTTAAACATAGGAACAAAATGGCCCCTTTTTGGGACTTAAAAGTGCATAGATTTCAGCAGATTTATTGCATCAAAAAGAACAGCAGATCTTCACCAATAAAACGATGTGTTAGCTCAGATAGTAACATACCTGGCACAAAGTCGTGTCTTCTGTCACATTTATGATAACAGAATGTGGACAGAAAGTTAACTTGGAGAGTCAGTGGGTAGTCAGCAATACTGATTAGGTCGAGGTAGTCAACCTATATAGTAGGTGGGTGAAGAGAGGAAAACAAAAAGACCCCAATCATTTTGATATCTAATTCATTTTGATAACTCAGGTATTATTTCACTTATTTAAAAAAAAAAAAAAAAAAAAAAAAAAAACTAAATAAACCATGCATTTTGGAATTCCAGATGTAGTTTATCTTTTCTTTTACAATTTTCAGTAGGTTTGGATTTTTGTTTGTTTTGGTTGGTTGGTTGGTTTGGTTTTTTGTCTTAATTGTAGAGTTTTGCCCTTTATTTATTTGGTCAGTACTTTGGAAAATGAAGCTGCTATATATTGGGAGACATTATTTAGAATTTCCTTATGTTAGCACATGGATTACACCTTTCCAGATTAAAAAAGAAATTGCTACAGAATATGTTGTTAATTCAGTCAGGTGTTGTTAATGAAGGTGCCTCCCTAGACCTTTAGGAACTGTCACTACTGCTGTGCTTTTCTTTTTAATTAATTTCTGTAAGTGTTTTTACTACCTAAGCGGTAGTTTAGTACTCACAATTGCAGTCTTCTTTTAAAATTTTTAATCTTTCCTAACTCAGTATTGTTGTCGCATGTCATTAGACAGTTTTAATGCCATGTACTGTATGAAGAAATGTTAATCAGTGAACTTGTCATCAGCTGGTAGTGTAAAACAGACAAAACAACAGAGCCTCTTAAATGAGATTTCTCATGCCTCTCTTTCTTACTATGAATTTGTGCTAGCTTTTTATTCAGTTTATTGAGACCTTCAAGGTGAAGTGAGCTACCACTGTTCATTTTGGTAACATTACTATTTTCCATCCCTCTTTAATTTTGATTTTTCTGGTAATTCTCTTTGTCCCTAGCTGCCACTATCCTTGTGTTTGCCCTCACACCAGTTCTGAACAGAAGCTTGTCTACTGGTGTTTTACAGCTTCCCATGGAGTTTTGGGACTATTCAGTCTTCCTGCTTATGCTATGGTTAATCTAGCCTGCCTGTGTTTTTATTTTTCAGGAAACTGAAGCAGCAGTGCAGGCTAAACAGCCGAATGTGGAAGAGGTGTTGTCTAAAGGGTGTCATTTATATAAGGAAAAACCAGCTACTCATCCAGTAAAGGTAATGAAGCAACCTTTAGCAATATCCATTGCTGTGTAATAGGTTATGCTTCCCCTGTTGTACACTTGTCCTTGATGTGCTCTGTTTAAAATCAATAAAAGAACCTGGCAAATGGCATTTGTTCTATTCTGTGATGGCATAGCCAGCGAAAATGTAATGCTCCCAGCTAAAAAACTTATGCATACTGTGATGGGAATATTGTTTATGACATTAAGGTTGTTGTACTCATTCAAGAGTAATTCACACTAAAAGCAAATGTAATTTTTGTTGTGTAATTAATGGCAACATGTAACTTGTTTTCAAACTAATTAATTTTAAATTTCACTGTCAGAAATTTTGTCAAATAAAAAAAAAAGAGCAAATTTTCTAGAAAAGGTGAGTTAAGTTATAAACAGAGTACTTAGCTTTCTTTTTTCTTTTTCATTGTGAAGGAAAGAACACATGGCAACATAGAACTTTCTAACTCAATTTCTCTGCCAAATTTTATGTAGAATGACTGACCTTATTCTTCTTTTGGATCAGAGGGCACATTGTTTGGAAGGCTATGCCTCCCAGCATTTCTGTTTTAGAAAAATGTACTCTAGAATCCTTTTCCTAAGCTTACAAGTCAGCTATAAGGGGATATTTTATGCGCTTTTCCTAAAGTCTGTGAGAACCTTCATTGTGTCTAGAGTGTCATTTTCTAACCTGTGGAATCTTGAGGTCATCAGCAAGCATCCTCCCATGTTTGGTTCAGCTGATTTTCAAGCAGGAAACCAAATTAGTGAGGTCAACACCATACAGCCAGAGCCTGGTCTTGTTTCTAGTATTATAACTGCTAATTAAGTATCTGTAAATATAATGATTAAGAGTTCCCAGAAACAGGAATAGTGACTTATTGATTACACGAAATATCTATTTCAATTGCTTCTGACTGGGCAGAGATAGTAAACTTTGTATTTAGAGCTTTTCAAAATGTACAGCACTCTGAAACCACAATTGGCAGAAAAAGGGTTTCTTCATGAAGATAAGATGCCTGTAGGTGATGTCCACAGTGAATTTCTTGTTTTCCTGTCTCTCTTTAGTCACTATAGTTGGAGTATTATTTTCCTACTTTTACAAAATTTCATCTGAATTACTTGTAAATCCCACCAGCAGATCTCCATTCACAGGAACACATGAATGAACTGATGTCCACTTTAGAAATTAATACATGTTAAAGAATGATTTGGTTTCTCATCTTCTTTCCTGAACAGAAATGCTTAAGATCAGTTCTCCTAAACATGATAAAATGCTAGAAGAGGTAAACTCAAGGTTACTTGAGTGGGCAGAAGCAAGACTCTTCTGGGTGTTTTCCTTGGCTAATAAACCCCTATTTTTGTTGGGAACAGAAATGTCATCTGCACACTGAATGAATGATGGAACAAGAATCATTCCCCAGTAACTTCATTTACTTATTTTGTGTGACTTCAGCTGCAGTCTTTGGGGATCTTATTCCACATTTTAACAAGAAGAGTAGTTGAAACAACTGAAACCTGGAGGTTTTGGCTTTCTAGATTTTTTAATTGCATATAAAGAATTGCAGAATGAATGCTGGTATTTTCAAGAGGAAAACCTAGTATTTGTTTTATGTAAGAATGACAGAAGTATAAATGATATTGAAATTATTCTGTTTAGCCCAAAATTCTGACACAGAAGTGTATGTATTTTAAGGGTTCACATCAAAGACTGAAACTTGCCAATTTTTACCATATTTACTGGAAAAAGATGACTCTTTAAAGATTATAATGTTATTTATGTTGTACTTTTGACAATGGTATTATGATATTATTTGTGAGGAAATTAGTAACTTGTGAAGTAGTACATATTTAATTTTTAGTCCCTCTTTGATTGTATTTTACTTGTTTCTTTACATTCTGCAGTTCATTTAATTGTGAAACCTGTGAAATTAATTTCTGGTTCAATGTCTGTCTAGTGCAATAAGTCATAAAGCAGTGGTTATATTCTGTCAGAACTGTTGAATTACTTTGTTGATGCTGTAGGTAGGTTTCCTTGAGTCATCATTCTTCCTGAGTTGCTTTCAGCAAAGTCTGCTATTTATGTTTCAACACAAACTTTTTGATTAACATAAAAATAATTTTCTACACAAAAGGTATTTTTGGAATCAAAAATAATTTTTTACTCAGATTAAGATGGTTTTGGAAAGATATTAGCAAGTTTGCAAAGCTAAGAACTCAAAATTTTTAGAAAATTCTTTAATTACAGCTCCTCTGGTACCCTTGGTTTACACTGAACCATGCTTAATTCAGTCCAGGATATGGACATCACTCACAGTGCAAGGAGCAATTCAATACTTTGACCCATAGTTCCTATTTAGTGTGTGGCACAGAAAAAAAAAAGATAAAATTTTGTGCCCTCTTTAAAAGCATTAATTACTTATCTAGCATTGCTTGACAAATTTGTAGATTATTTAGTTCTCTGAGGCAGCTTTGATTTTTTCCCTCCATTATTTCCTTAATTCACCACAAATCTTCCCATTCTTTTCAATAAATGAAGTAGAGGTCCTATTGACTTACTCTCACCATGCCTTCCCTGTACTCAAAAGCAGTATGTGCCATAAAATTAAGATATCCCTGCAATTTATGTGCATTTTATCTGAAATAATGTTCATAGTTAAAATTATTCTGGCATTTTCTAATGCTTAGCTGCTTATCTTTGCAACCTTTATAATATGTTCTCATTATAGTATTTTGTATGTAAATTAAATCCCATGGATTTATATTGACACGTACTTAATTTTATCTCATAGTTATGTCACTGAAATAAGTATATTTTCACACCTTCACTAAGCATACTAAAATAGAATTTTGCAACACAAGTCTGTAAAAACATTTTTGTTGGCAAATCAAATCCCTGTATACGCTGATTCAAGAGTCAAGAATGGGATGAGACGTGTGATCCTTTAAGCACTAGCACTTTAATAATCAGACCTATTCACTTTTATAAAATTGATTTCATGCTTTTGAAATGCATTTCTGTAAAACTTTTGAAAGTGAGGGAGAGAGAGGTTACTGCTGGTGTCAGTGGCAAGAGAAAGGACGTAAGCCCCAGTCTCATGATTAACACCATTTAATCAGAACAGTTTATTCAGGAAAGGATTTCTGTGCCAGTGGAAGAGTTGTGGTTCCCTTGCCGCAGCACTCAATTTATCTTTTCCTCTGGTGGGTGAGAAGTAGTGAGAAATTTATTTTCATTGTTCTCAGTCTTGCATTTAAAAGACTACATTTCTCTCTCTAAATATTCATATATAATTTTAGTGCTGTCAGTAAGATTAGTCCACATAAGGGTGTTAACATCACTTAAATTGCACCAGTGCTGACATTTAAAGAAAATCTATAAATTTTGTGCTAAGTGCAACATATTTGGATGTTCATGCTTGTCACCAGAGCTCTAGAGTTGCAATTACAGCAAAATCGTTGTACTCAAAGAAGCTAACATTTTAATGCATGCATGTTAATTTATGCCAGATGCAAGATCAAACTGGAATTTTGATAGAAGGGTTTAGAACTGGTTGCTCTCCTATTAGTGGTGCAGCTGTTGCCCTGGACAACCACTCTAACGTGTGTGGTGGGCATGTTTTATATTTGGTTGCTGGCAAGAAATCTCTGGCTCATATATGTAAGAATGATTAAGTAGCTACTCAGGACAAGGATCAATATTAGAATGATGGAATAAAGCCCAACTCCTGGGACAGCCCCAGAATCACCCCATGTGCCTGAGAGTGTTGTCCAAATACCACTTGAACTCAGACTGGCTTGGAGCTGTGACCACTTCCCTGGGGAGCCTGGTCTAGTACCCAAGCACCCTCTGGGTGAAAAATCTTTTCCTGATATCTAAACCTTCCCCACTAGCTCAGAGTCTGTGTGTGTGCGTGGGTACATACATATTTCAATTTAATGAGCATTGCTCTCCATCCCTCTCCTACTGACCTCTGTCAGCTCAGACTCTAGGTAATTAAAGTACCTTTCTTAATAGGCACCCTGTTTCTATCACTGCTGGATTGTGATTTCAACTATATATATCTAATTGTGGATTGAAACCATAGAGTGCTAAAAGCATTCTTGAGCTGTGTCAGTACTCTGTCCCTTTCTGTAGCAGAGAATCATAGAGCAGCTTAGAGAGAAATGCTGTCTTCATTTTAAGAGTTTAGATATGTCAGCATAGAATTAGAAATGCTTCATCCTTCTTTACAATCCTTAAAGCAAGAAAAAAAAGAGAGGTAGAAACATTTTCAAATCTAAATGCCTCTCAGGGTTATCTGAAGACTCATGTTATTCACACTCCAGACTTTCATGCAGGTTTTGTTCACTGCACAGGACTGTGTGCTCACACACTGATGTTTATGGTACCCTGAAGACTCCAAAGACTTTTTTTTCTTTTAATTTAATGGGTGGAATAATAAATTCTGCATATGATGTTAGAAGTTGCAGAGGTTTTATTGAAAAGCTTTTTGAAATACATAACTCACCTCTCTATTTTAATTAAAAAAAAAAAATATCATCGCAAGTTCACAGTTCTTAAAAGCCAAGCATCTCAGGCTGGGGGGCTGTCCCTGGCAGGGTCAGGATCAGGGTCAGGATCAGGCCTTGTGAGGACAATCAAACACAACCACGGGTGGCTGGACAGGGCCAAGGGAACAGGCTGAGTTGGTCCAGGAAATCACTCTGTGGTCAAGGTCAGACACCTGTGCTGGTTCTAAGTTGCCTCAGAGGTTCAGCAGCCAAACTTTGAGGAGAAAAGATGCTTTTAGGGCCCTGACATCAGGAAACTCTTTTGTAGTACAGCTGGAAAGGATTTTACTTGTCCTTCTTCCTCATTTGTGAAAATTCATTGTTGTATCTTACTGTTTCATATTTTTTTTAATTCAGCTTATCCACCAGATTAAAAAAAAAACCTACTTAATTTATTTTGCATTTATTTACATTGCTTTTACATTTGTTTACATTACAAATCCCTGTTGGATTGGGCCCTGAGGAAACTGATCTATTGGGTGGCATCCCTTCCCTTGGTGGGAGAGGAGTCGGACGTAGACAATCTTCAAGGTCCCTTCCAACACAAACCATTCTGTGGCTCTGTGATACATTAATTCATGTATTATAACTTTAATATTTTGTTGTTTTCTATTCTAGAAAAAATTAGAAGACTTGAATGCTGACTGGAAGGCAATACAACATTTAATTCAACAGCTAAAGGAAAAGCCAGCATTAGCAGCCTCTGGCCATCTATCTTCAGGTGTCTGTAAGTGCTTCAGTATATGTATTTTTTAAAATTAATTACAAATCACACAGTTAAAATTGAAATGGCTGGAGACTGTATAAATTAATTCTGCATCCTTAAAAGTGATACTATGGCATTCAAGTTGTTTTTTTATCATTGCTTTTCTATTTTATGCAATGTATCCCAGAAGACAAATTAGATTATGATTTGATGAAAAGGTTGCAGAATGCTTTTGAAACTATTACTGTTTCAAAGTCATTTTTCTTTCATTCCATGAAGAGGTGAGATTTTGACTTTCTGCATATACTAATGGAGGAAATACCACAAAGGGAGCCAAATTATTTAAATTAAAAGATAATAATGTTATAGGTCAAGTATCTGTAGATTGGTCACAGAATGAAATTCTGAAATTATTGCTACTGATGGGGTAATAAAGTCAGACTGTTTCAAAACAAAGCTTGTCTATTAACAGAGAAAGTCATATGACAACGTGGTTGCATTTAAATCCTAAGTCTGTGATTTATATTTCTTTGTGTCTTGCATTCATGAATACACAAGACACCTGATCTCTGTTTCATTTAAATTATTTTGACAATATTTATATCAGATTATTCTCATATGTCTTTGTGTCTTCTTGTTCCCTACAAGGATTACAAACTCTTCTTTTTTTCCTTGATAAATTTATTTTATTTCCAGTGCTTTCCTTTACAATGTAGTGATTAAGCATGGGTGAGAAAGAAATGCTTAATGGAAGCACTGTGCTCATCTGAATTTCTAAAGTCTCTAAGATTCTTTATTTGATATTGAACCATTTCAGTTGTTTGAATGAAGAATGTTACCTATACCATTTGGAAAACTGCTCATCATATACGGGAGCAGAAAGAAATCTGCCCTGTCAAAGCCTCTGTCAGATTGCCTGTAACTCTGGCTGTGATACAGCTGCAGTAATCACTTGAAATTGGATTACATGTGGGTTGTTGGTCCCTCTTGTTTTTAACATGTTCTAGTGGGTAACATACAATAAAAGCTGAAACTGGACAATTCTCTACCTTCTAACAGTGGTCCTCCAGGACAGCAAAGAAGAAAACCCTTTTTTTCAGAGAAGTACATAATTGCTCCGTAGACAGAGAATTCAGATATCTCAGTACCAAAAGACAGTCCAGCTCCTGCCCAAATAGCATGTATGAGTTCAAGAAAAGGAGTTGTCTTGCTCATGACATGTTGAATCTTACTATAAAGGAGCTATTATTTGGGTTTAGTCCCTTAGAACTGCTGTTCTGGTGGCAATTATTTCAACTTTCTAAAAAGAGCCAAATACCACTACAGTATTTTTAAACAAGTAGTACAACAGCATTCTTGCTTTGCATGATTTTGTTCCGAGGCATTCTACAGGAATTCGTGTAGTGACATGGGGGAATGAAGGAGATGTGTAATCATTTTTTGCTGTGCTGAACTTGCTGTGTCAGTTTTCTGTGTGAACAGGTTATGTCAGGCTCCAGAGGGAAAGAGTGTTGGCAAGTTGTGAGTTTGCTGTTACAAAAGAAATTATTATAATGAAACAAGAGTGAGAACACAGAGTAGTAATGCAATATATTTTTATATTAACTCATCTCTAGCTGAAGAATTGCAAAATTACTCACCTTAATGCAAGATGTAGTCTCTGCTAACGTTTCTGAGACTCAGCAGATGGAATTGTACATGCAGAAAATGAAAGCACTGGTGTTCTATAAAGAATTAAGCAGGAAGTAAGATTGATTTCCCTTCTCTTGTAATGAGCACTAAAAATTTGAACCTGTGCTTATAACACTAATTCATAATTTTTCTTTATTTTAGTCAGTTTACTGTGATCACCTCATTATAGGTGTATTGACATAGAAGTATAGAGTTCAAAAGGGATCCAGGGAGGCATCTATTCCTTTTGCTTAAAGCACAGTTGATTAGTGCAGGTTGCTCAGGGTCATGTCCAGTCAGGTTTTTAATATCTCCAAGGATAGAGACTCTACAACCTCTCTGGGCAACTTTTTCCAGTGTTGAGCAACTCTGACAGTAAAAAACGTTTCATCTTATATTCAAATAGAATTTCTAGTGTTTCAATTTTTGCATAGTGCTTCTCATCCTGTCTCTGGGATTCATTGAAGACAATCTGGATCTGTCTTTATTCCTCCAATCAGATATATAAACACAGAGATATGATCCTCCTGAGCCTTTTCTTCTCCAGGCCAAAAGAGCAGTTTTCTATAAAGATAGGAAAAGATATCTGCTACTAAGGTATTTTTGTAATTAATTTAAAAGAATGGGAGGAGAGGAGGGAAGAAATTAAATGTCATGGGTCTAGTAATTCTGTGGTGTAAGTTCTGCAGTTATTTTAACCACTCATGTTATAGATATTTTTATGGCCTTACTTGCTCTGTGATGCTGACTCTTTTGAACCATAGGGACTCAAAATGGTTATGGGAGGCTTAAACCAAGCCTCCAAAAGCGAAACTATCTCATTAAAGGTCATTTGTACAGAAAGATACACCAAATTGTTTTGGAAGGTTTTTGTGAAGCAATGTCAGTATTTCCTGTTGACAATTATTCACTTCCTGATCCTACAGGGACTTTTAGGGACATCAGGATTGAATAATGTTGACATGTGTGTTTGAGACCAGGGAATGAAGATGTAACTGGCTCATCTCTAGTGTCCTGTCAGGTATCATTTGGTCTGATTGCAGGAACTGGTCTGGTTACAGGAGCTCAGACAGAGAATCTTAAAAAATTCCATGTGGTGGCTGTTACAGAGGTAAAGCACCCTGGTTATAATTGTTTCTAGGTCTGCATATTATAGTTTCTTTGGCAGAAGAAACATTAAAAAATAGTTCTTCATATTCCACCAGTCCAGTGTGCCCTCAGGCATAAGGAATAAGAATTACTTCTCCAGCTCAAAAAATGTACTTAGCTGAAGGGTATGCCTAAAACTTTAGTGAAGATTGACTTCCAAGATAAGATGAATCAGGAAGAAAATCACACTTGCTATCTGTACTTGACAGGATAATGTGAAATGGTGTGAATGTCTCTATCCAAGTACCTTGATGCATTGCTTAGCCAACAGTTTGAAAAGATTTTAAACAGAGAAAAATGCAGTTCTGGAGTGTGCTTTTCCAGGAGGAAGTTTTTAATAGCATCATTAGCATTCATATGATTTCTTTTTCTTCTTTTGTACTGAAGTGCTATCACTGTATTTATTACTAAGTTAGGTAAAGGTACACACTGCTTTGTAAACCCCTGTGATGGCATTGTGGTCTGGGAGGTGCTCCTGACTTGTCCTGGAGGAAGATATTTTCCATAATTTGTCTTCATTCCAGTAAGATGCTAGGGGAAAGTTTTGACCACTTTAGAGCTACCTTGAAACACAATTTCTTTAAATGGATGTGTATTTCTTTTCAGTTATGCTGTACTTGAAGTTAGTGAAATTTTAACATTACAAATGAATCAACCTGAAAATCCTCTGTCAACTAATTTTACATTTTTCATATTCATCTAATAAAACTGTGAGAGATACATTATCTTAATACTCTTGCAGTTTAACTTGTTCAGTGAACAGTTCTTTGTGTACAAGCAATTTCTTTTTTTCTCTTGATTGTTTACACAAGTTTTTGTCCCTTTTTGTCTCTTTTTTGGTATGAAATGCCTAATCAAGTGAAACAGAACAACGTGTGACTGTGAAATGAAGAGTGACAATTATAATCAACTAAAATGGTGAAATTTCTTCTGAAATTAGGTAGAATTTGTCCCTTTAAACTTTAAAAGTTATCCGTCTTATTTTGGAGCATCATTTGTAGGAGGTCTGGAAAAAGATAAAGATAAAAATGATTGGTTGTGTTTAACAGATTGCAGCAGGGTTACAATTGACAGAAAGATTTTATATGCATTGTTAGGTGTTGTACACTCACTACAAATAATTAAAGGAAAGCTAATTCTGCATCACCAGAGCTCACCATCAGCACTCGCCATCAGCTTTAGGTACCTTTAAATGCCTACAATCAATGCTCTTCTGTGCTTTCAGCATAGCTTGCTTTAGGAGTAGGAGTCAGATACTGCAGACACAGAGCCAAAGACTGGGCTTCCCTGTACATGGGAAGAAGGCTTTTCAGGATTTAGAATGGGTGAGGAAGAATGGGAGAGGAGTGAGGTATCATGCTGAGTCCATTAGACTCAACTTGTAATGTGAAGACTCTGAGCTGCAGTAAGTTCACCAGCAGCAATGGTGGTGGAGAGAACTCATCACTTATTAACCCATATATTCAACTGGGTACAGGGAAAATATTCACAGCAGTCACCTCCAGAGTCTATAATACCTTGAGTCTTGAGGTTTGAATTAAAACAGTGATATTTGGTGATACAGTGATATTCCCCAGTGAATCTGGGGAAAGCAGTGATAACGGAATTTCATTTGCTTATCCTTTGGTATTTTACTTGCAGGAGTATAGTATGTCTCCTTCTGTTTGGGAATTATAGTTTGGTTTTTATTTCTCTGTGAAGCAAGCCCCCACCTGGACTATGCATGCTGCTTTTTTCCAGGCTTGTAAGATCATATACAACATTTCTTGAAAAATATCAGTTACTCTGTGTATGCACCTCTGTGGCTTAATGCAGCTGGAATTCATACTCACTACTTGCAGTATATAACATAAGAAACAACTGCTGGTGCTACTAAAAATATACTATTCATGAATCTGTAGGTTTTTGAGGAAGCTTGGCACTAAACAAAAGCATGTATGTGAAAATACATACTTGGATTAAATAACTGAAGGTTTAAAACTAAAATCCAGTTACCTTAGAAGCTGAAAGTGCTTCTGTAGTGCTAGTGCATGTATTTATGCATCTGGAATTTTCTTTTGTTTTCAAAATGCATAGTTGAGTTTTTTATTATTCCATACTGGTTATTTCTAAGATAGGGGGATGTACAGATGGACATAGCAGTATCCTGAGTTATGAAGTCTGCCCTGTTAAATCTCTGACATGATATTTCATTTAATATTTTCAGTGGGAATAAAGGATTCTTTGTTTAGGAAACTATACCATTGAAATATATTCATTTCCATGGACTTCAGAGCTGGATTGTATACTGTTCCACTGCCTCTTTTAAAACACACAAACTATTTGTATTTAAGAGGTAACCAGGAGACAATAACAAAACTGTAAGAAACCAAATAACAACAACTAGCTTTGGGCACAAAAAATGTACAAAAGATACACTTTCTTTTTTGTGCTTTGAAGCAGTCATTGTTTATATATTATGCTCAATGTTTGAGTGAACACATATGCTGTAGTTCAGCACTGTTTCTCAGAATTTCCAAAAGCTAGTCTTAAAACTCCTTGTGCACCTGAGAATACTATGATATGTGTATTCAAAAGGCAAAAGTAAAATCAGATATTTCAGTGTCTATATTGTTTATAGCAACTGGCATAATATAATTGAGACCAAGAATACTTAAAATAATTCTTTGGGTAAGACTGAAAAATCCATGGGTGTGTGCATCTACAATGTTTTCAATACTAATGGACATCTGTGTTGATATTGTGTTGATATTAGACTTCTGTTGCACATAGTCTTCACTATTTAAAAGAAGTTTGCTGTCACCTATTAAAAAGCTTTTTTGAGGGATATGGTAGATAACTTAATTTTCTAGAACCATTCTCCAGAGAGTTGAAGAGGTAAAAATCCACAGCACGCAACTGTTGAGACAAGTAGTTCTTGTGAAGCATTTTGGTTCACTTTGGTTATAGGACACCAGTAAAAAAGATCACTCGGTGACTCTGCCACTTTGTGGCACAAAACTGAATCTGTTACCACTTGATTGGAGATTTTTCAAGGTCAGGACCCAGTTTCACAAGCAGTTCTATTTTTCAATACAGCTGACATCAGACACAAGCTGAAGACAAACTTGTCTAATAAAGCTTTCAGATTCAATTTTCTCTCTGCATATAGCTTCAGGAATCTCTGGAGGTCATTCACAGCATGTGCTGTAACACCAACAGGGAGATGTAATGAAAAGCATCTATATAAAAAGCTGACACTCTGCCTTCCAAGCTGCATGAATAAAAACATAATAAGCAAGTTTAGAAACACAAATCTCTGTTATTCTCAGAATTTCTATTTTGATCTTTATAACATATCTTGATTTGAGGATTTACTGCTGGTTTTTCTGACAGATGAAAAATGTATGCAAAATATACTTAAGACAAATGCCCAATTTGAATAAAACCAAAGGTTACACCTTTATATTTAATGTCCTGTTCCAGGGATCTGGCAGTAGGTTCCCCTTTGAAAGACCTGTAATAAACAGGTGTAACAGTGCAGTTTACAAAAGGAATGTGAACTTCTACTTGTTTTTTTCAGGGCTCAGCTGATTAAATATAACTCACTCTGGGTTACAAAGAATTTTTATTGTACTCATACCTATGATGAAACATAAATCAGAAAGTCAAGATAGGAGATGGCTGCTTTGCTGTTATTAAAGACAATATGGAACCAAGATCTACATTTTCTATTCTGTAACAAGTTATTGAAGCACAGCTGTCAAAATTTATTATGTAAATAAGATTAATGCTATCATTAGTCTTTCAAAGTACCACATTCACCCATTCCATTTTTAAAATATGATCTGGTAGTTTCTTCTGAGGAGTAAGGTTTGCAGCTTGTTTACTTTCATTTAATGTCTTGGTCAATAGTTAGTAGCAGCAGGATATGCCAGACTTATTTTGGTTAAATCTCATGATATGCAAATGATAGCATACTGTATAATTCTTCAGACTATTATTGATAACCTAGATCTGGTGAGAGCTCAGAACTAAGCTACAGTTATGGCTGGAGTTTTTTATATGTTTCCAATAATCTTGGTAACAGAATCCAGTGTTGGTAATTTTCAAAATATGTGGCAAGTATCATTTTTTAAAACACAGATATAATAAAAAATTTAGATTAGTTTATTCTGGAAGATAAGGGAAAAAGTTGGAAAAAGATATGGAAATAGAGTTCCTAGTAAAAGGGTATCCATAATAAAATGGTACTTTATGCCCTTTTTCAATTTTTCTGCCTGTTTCTAGCTTTTCATCTTTAAATCACTTTTCATGGTGTTTTCAACCTACTTTCCCTCTCTCTCTCTTTCTCCCACTTCTTTTTGTTACAATAACCCAAATTACGGTGATATTTGGCTGTCCAGATAGCATCAGCCTGCAAATAGCAGTAATCTCTCTATTCTGTTTCTTTTTGTATAGTAATTAGGTCTATTGACAATGACATTGTGTGAAAATCTCTTTAATTTGCTAGAATAGTAGAAAGGAACTGGTAATTCTGCACACAATCCTCTTGACCTGTCCTTTGTTGACTTGTCCCTTTAAAAGAGCAAAGCAAGCCATCTTTTCCTTGTGAAGGGAGCAGTGCTCCGGGACATCCTGGTCATGCCCTACCTGAGTCTTTGACAGCCTTCCTCACATTTCTGTCATGAGTGGGGCCGCCTCAGAGATAGGTCTGCTCTACAGAGAAACAGCCAGCCAAAGAGTGTGAGCAGAGTGGAGGCTACAGGGAATGAGGAGCGAAGCTCATAATTGCTTCTCAGCTTTCTGCCCTAGTCAGAGGACATGAGACAATGACAGAAGGACTTGCTCCTTGAACCATAGAAGGCTAAAAGGTGGAAAAGATGGCAAATGAAAACCTCTTCTATTCCAGCTGTAAAATTCTTTAGTCTGATACATGCGAAGTTTATCACTGAAATGTCAGACTGCTGTCTTTGTATCAGTTTGGACCAGCAGGGGACATGCAGTGGTAGGGATAGGCAAGAAGACATTTGCATTACTGATTTTTTTTAACAGCATATTGGTGGTCAGACCACACTTAAGTTCTCAAAGACAATTCTTCAAAGGGTGAAAGTAAAATAGAAGCTATTTTGACCTTAAAAGTAAGCATAATATGAGAAAACTTGACAAAGGTTTCACAAAGTAGGGCCAGCAAGATATTTTAGCAATTATGATGAAAGAACAGAAGGTGGTTGTAGTGATTTCAGTAAATCCTTTGTCAAAACAAAGTGACAGTGATGACGTTGCCTTTGAACAGCTGGTTTTAATTCTGCAAAATTTTCCACTTGAAGAATAAGGGTAGACTTGGACATTTTTGCATGAATTCTGTAATTCTGTTAAATTAGCTAATAACTGCACTCAGATTATTTCACAGCTTCTTTAAATCTTTTATGATGTTTATTTTTTTTTTAACTACAAGGTTCCTAGAATTCAACTAGCTTCTTGTTGTTTTGGATCTGTGTACAATTTTTACACCCTTTTTTCAGAGTCCCACTTGGATAACAATTTATGCCTATGTTAACAAATAGATCTTACAAAAATTAGAAGGTGTGATTTTTATGAGACTGTAAAAGTTGGAGATGCTGGCAGTATGTTTTTTTTCCTTATATCAAAGATTTAGCTGTGAAAATTCAGTTACATACAATAGCAGTACACTGGAAATGTAAATTGTTGTATAGATTGTCATCCAATTGAAGGCTTCATACTAAATCAAGGAACTTGTTACTTTTACCGACAAAAGGAATACAGAGAGGTGCTTGCATCATTTGTGACAGATGTTGTCACAATGTTTTTTAAAAGGCAAGTATGTGACAGAATTTGATTTTACAGCGCCACAACTTCTATAGTACAAAACATTCATTTTCATGAAACTCTTTTGTAACAACTGCTCACTGGAAAAGACTCTTATGCTTTGGAAAAAGATAAACGCTTCATGTAATGGTATAAATAATACTGCTTTTTTAAAAAGTGTATGAAGAGTTCTTGGGCTACCTTTCTTTAGTTTCTCTCTGCTTAATTCTCACACTCACTAAAAGTGATCCATTCATACCATAGCCTTTTGCTTTTCAATTTTTAGTGGCCCCATCAATCATGCTGAACTTTGCCTTAGGAAAGGTTCTTGGAGAATGCCATGACAATGCTATATTACTAAAAGGAGACTGAACTTTAGAGCAGTTTATCTTTCAGAAAGGTTTGAATGGAACAATAGGTCCAACCAGATTAATGCTACCTCTGTTTACAGATATATATTACAATCTTCAGTTGGTTTTGTACTACTTGTCCCTGCTTGAGTCATAGTCTAATTAGAATCAAATGCTGCAGATTTAAAGTTATTTCCACCACATGTAGAGCAGTCAATTGAATTCTTTATATACACTGTGCCAGGATTATTTCCATGTATTATCTTCTTTCTTAGCTGCTTCCTTCCCAACGAATTCTCAGTTATTACACCATTTCCAATTTGGTATTTCGAGAGTGTTTAGGAACATAGCTGTACAGGACCACAGAAAGACTGAGATGGAAGGAATACCTGGAGGTAACCTGGTCTAACCCCCTACTCAGGCAGGATAACCTAGAGGAGGCTACCCAGAATGATGTTTCTGTGGCTTTTGAGTATTTCCAAGAGTGGAGATACTGCAAACTTTCTGTTTCAACCCATTGCAGGACTCACTCAAAGGGCATTTCCTGATATTCAGGGGGAAGCTCCTATGTTTCAGTTGTGCCCATTTTCTTTTCACTGGTGAGCACTACTGGAAAGAGCCTGGCTCCACCTTCTGTACACCCTCCCTTCATAAATGTATACATGTTCATGAGGTCCCCCCAAATCTTCTCTTTTCTAGGCTGAACAGTTCCTGCTCTCTCAAGCTTTTCCTCATACAAGAGAGGTCTCCGTCCCTTAATCATCATTGTGGCCATTCACTGGTCTCTCTTCAGTAGCTCTATAGTTGTGTTGTGCTAGGGATCCAAGAACTGGATACAGTTTTCCAGGTGCTGAGCAGAGGGGAAGTCTCAGCTCTGTCCACCTGTTGGCAATGATCCTCCTAATGCAGCCCATGATGCCGACAGCTCCATCACTTTCCCAGGGTTTGAGGTGAAGCTGTTGTTCCCTGGGTCCTCCATATTATCCTTTCTGAAGATAGAAGTGACGTTTGTTTTCCTCCAGTCTTTAGATACTTCTTCCTTTCCTTGTGATCATCAAAGTTTGTAAAAAGAATCCTTGCAATAATTGCTGCCAGATCCCCCAGCACTCAACGGGTGTATCCCATCAGAGTCCATGGATTTCTTTATATGTGTCTGGCTTGCTGAAGCAGTCCCCAACCTGATTCTCTTCTACAACAAGCAATTTTTTTAAAATCTGTCTTCTGTACATGGAAATTACCTTAAAGTACCTCTTATGACCAAGGGAACTGTTAATATTCCACTTCTAGGTATCTTGCATACATAGAAAGTATTTGCAGGAGCTCTTTCCAGCAACAGGTCACAATGTGAACTTTTTGCCATGTGGCACTAATTTAACTTCACCCTAAGGTTTTATTTACATTACGATGCACACAAGCCAACTTATGTGGTTTATATCACCGAAATTCTCAGTGATTAGTAGACTCTACCTATTTTCTCTGTTCGTATTCCTGTTGTAATTCAATGTTGTGATATAAGAGGTTTTCTTTACATTGAGTGAATGACATATCGAAACACACATCTTGCCGTTGTGTTTGGAGCAACTTGGAAAAATGCATTGTACAATAAATGACTTATTCAAACTCCCAGATATAAAAAGGAAGATGGTAAGAAAATTCTACCAGATCTATCCTATGACAAAGAAAGAAAAGTCTGAGAAAGCTGACACTTATCTTCCTACTACATTTAAAATTATGGTGCTGTTTAAAAATCTAGGTATAGTAACAGTAACATTTTAGAAACCATAAGTTTTGTAATTATTTTTCAAATATAGCAGTACACATTCACTTGTAAATATTTTCCTTTTTTCCTAAGCATTTTAACCTTGACTTTTTGCTTTCTTTTGAACCACTAAGGGTTCTTTAGTTTCAGCCCCTTCATCCCACTGCACAGACTATTTTAGATCTAAATTTTAATTAATAATCCCATAAACTATCAGCTTCTTTTCTTTTACCTTTAATAATTAAAATTATATATAATCCATAATGGCTTGTTAAGAGTCATAAAGAACTTCTAGAATTAAAAGGTAGTCTAGGCACTTAACTTGTATATTAAACTGATAACAGTAACACATAATGTGAATTTTCTCTAAGCGTTAATGAAATTAGATATAAAACTTTTATCCATTTATAGTCTATAAAAATCTCTGTGTGTGAAATATACCTGATAGAGTTACCAAGACTTCTTTTCCTAGGAATTTTTTTTACTAAATATTCACGACTAAGAAAATCAAACTTTGGTGTTTTATTAAAATAGAAAATACTCACTTTGAAACATGATTTTTGTCTTTAAAAGCTGATTAAAATGTTAATAAAATGTTAATTTTGAGATACAATGCTCTAAGGATGCATATTTTCCACATATAGAGCTGTGGGTGGAATTTTGTTGGCAATAATTTTTGATCAACATAAAGACTTTATTTTGAGTTCAGATCACTAGAAAAAAAAAAAAACATTCCTTGCTTTCAAACTTCAAAGTTGGTGATCCTTTTTTTCAGGTAATAAATTTATATTATTCCTAATATTTAGTCGGAGCTCTGTTGGCCACTATTATTTTCCTTTCAGAACTCCTTTATGACCTGGAACACCTGGCAGGTAGCTGTAGCTCCTCTGCAAAAAGTGTTACTGGCAGTGAGCCACCTTGCAGGGAGGGGCTGTACTGGATGGGAGAACTTAATATACTCTTAACTTTATTTCCTTAACACTGAAGGACAGATAGAGATGATGTGTGATTCATTTAGCACTGGAACAAGTCTAAACAAATCAGTCTCAGAACTGTCTTTCCAGATCTCTCTCCAAGAAGTCTGCTTGGACTTTAAGGATACAATCGTGGATGTTCTAACTCTGTAGAAAACTGGTTGCAATGCCACAGTGCAAGGGGGGGAAAAAAAAAGGCAAAATGCATTTTAGTAGCTGAGAGAATTTCACCTGTGTGGTGGTGTGGAGTTTAGTTTTCCAAGTCAGGCTCACAAGGATAAAGTGCTGGTAAAACGACACAGAGATTTCCCATGAAATAAGCCAAACCTGCCTGGTGTGCAATGTGGCACCCAGCGAACGTCTCGTTTGCCCACAGAGGGAATACTCACTTGTTCTGCCACTAGAGAAGTCAGTGGTGCCTGTGTTAAAATAGAAGAATCACTGAGTGTTGCTGTATAGCACAAAGATATTCCTTCTCTGCTTGCTCAGAGTGAGTAAAAGGCAGCTGAGTTTCCTCAACTAAAACAAGAACAAGGTTTAGTGGGTATATTACTGCTCTTCATTGCATGAAGGATTTAAGGCTGGAGTCTCCTTGAACTGGTGCTGCTAACAATGGAACTAGAAACCCAGGCTAGACCTGTAAATTGAATTAAAATGTACATCCAGTTACTGTGTTATTTCTTCTTTGTCAAAAAGCTTTGACCTAGTAGATGGAGTTATCTTACATAGTTACAACTTAACCAGCACTAAAAGCATTCAGAAGGAAGGTTAGGAGCATTCCTGTGAACTGAGGCAGTTCTGCTTAAAGACCGTGCCTTGAAAGAGGGTGTTTGATGGGTTTTGAAGCTTTTGAAAACGTTGTCATTCTTCCTGTCTGTTCTGTTCCTGTTCAGTACCTAAATAAGGAGTTTTATTTGTTTTGACTTGTCAGTTTGACCCTCTCTTGAAACACAACACTGAAATAAGCAGAATAAAAGGGGGGGGAGGGGAATTCTTTCCTTGCAATTGGCTTCATTCTGTTTTACTTGGGTTTGCATTCAATATTTGAATTTCAATTCCATGTCACATTCCAATTATTCTAACTCTTCAAGTTTAACATATACAGATTCATTTTAAGATGCAAAAAATACCAATATACTCTCAATTTCATCAGTGTACTTTAAAGTTCAAGAACAAGTTGAAATTCACACCTATCATTCTGTGGTTTATTTTTCTTCTATTATTGTTCTGTGTTGTTTCCTTCTTTGTTAAAGAGCAGAACGTGCTAATGAGAAATCACCTTAAAACTTTATAGTTGTGTGATTTAATGTCTTAAATTCTAATTTTCCTCTTGGTTTTCATGCTTATCATATCACAGAAGTGAACCATTATTACCTTAAAATAAATTAAAAGATAAAGTCCTTTATTTTTTTATTACATGTCTCATTAGGATGGAATTTATTACTCAGATATTTGAAAAAAAATTCAAGTTTTACATTTATAAATTAATCGACCTGAGAAAAATCCAAAAACAAACTAAAAATAAAAAGACTCAACCAAAAGCAAAAAACTGTCCACTTTGAGTCACAGAAACTGTCAGTGCAGTTCTGTATATTTTTTTTTAATGATATCTTTTGCTACATATTGTGTTGATAATTTTGATTTATATTTGTCTATCATTTTTATTCACTCATTTATACAGTTCTGTTAAATGAGCTGTGTCATATCTATGCAAGCATAAACAAAGAGAAATATGGGATAGATAGTGTTCTAAGTGGCATTTTTGCTCTGAGGGGAGATAAGTGTCAGAAGTGAGTCACTATACTAACACTTTCTAAAGGTATTTTTTTTAAATAATTTGATAACTCAATTATTGTAATGGTCAGTCAGACTGGAACAGATTATTGCCATCTTTAGGAGATGATGGTAGATAGTGGTAGATCTTGAAGTTTTTAGAGAAGATATTATACTGGACTGTTACACTAGTACCTTATCATCTTTTTTCTAATATTTGAAGTTTCTTGATACAAAAGAACTACATCAAGGAAAAAAAAAAACAAAAATAATAAAACAAAACCACACAAAAGCCAACCCAATGAATTAAAAAAAATCCAAAACCCATAAGCCAAAATCCGTATCAGCAATCCCATAAATATTAGAGGATTAGAAGCACCCTTTTATGAAATGGTTGCCACTGGGGGAAAAAGAAGTAGATAGATATTAATTGGTGAACTTGTGATTGTGTACTCAGGTCAAAATACATGAGATGCACAGAGATGCCTAAGTCTACTGATGGATGTCCCAGTTTAGAAAATTGTTCTTCAATTTACCTGAATACTGATGAGGAGAAAAATTTCCTCTGAGTTGCGGAAACTTCTGTTTAACCTATGTGAATGCCAAATTAGGCAACTGTTTTCCTGCTGTCTAAGAATCTCTGAGGTCACAGAGGATATATGAGGCCTTGGCTATACGGACAAATTGTTAAACCCTGACCTACTACCTGGGTTTTCATGTTTCAAACAGACTTTTCTGCAAAGTCATGAATGGCAATGAATAATTATTAAACTCTCAAAAGTTATAGCAATTAAAAAAAAAAAAAAAACAAAAAAAAACAACTTAATGTACACGGAGTTACACTGTTCTGGTGTTTTGGTTTGCTTTTGTTGAAGACAAGCTATCTCACAGGAAGAGAACAGGAAACTGATTTTCTCTACTCTCTAAGAAGGCTGGGAAAAATGAAAAAAAAAACCCATTTCAGTCCTTTAAAAATTACTATTTCGTGGTTCAGTGCTAGAAAATGTAGAACACACTCCACAGAGCTTTTTTTTCAGCCTTCCTGGTTTAGTTATTGCTGTTTCAACAGCTGATTTAGATAGAGATTCTAAAGTGTAGCTATTTAGTTTATTTTCTAATACTGTGGAACCTCAGTGAAGCAATGGCCTGTGTTCTTCTGTTTTCTCTGTTTTAATTTTTCTTCTTTGACTGATCTTTTTAAAAAATAAAGAAAAAAACCCAAAATATAATGTAGTGTAGCCTCATCTGCAATAATATCGTGTATGAGGAATTGCTTTTGCTTCATTAACTGAAGGTCAGAAATAGCCCAACAGTTCATAGCCACCTCTTTGTAAATAGCAAAAATCAAGGAGAAAAGATCAGTCTTGAACTTCTGAATGGTTTTATGTTCCAAACTTCTCTGTCCAATGGTGTGTGTCTGTGGCACCTCCCATCATTTTTGCTGCAGAGACAGAAATGCTGCTTCAGTGTTGGGTTCTTTCCCATTCCAAGCAATGAAAAATTTACAGATTATTTAAAAACCATAGCTAATAGACCAGGAAAAGACACTAAGAAGAAGATGTGTCTGTTTTCCCCTAAAAGAAAGGAAAAAAATCCACAAATAACCAAATAATAGCACATAATATTTTGAAGTTATGAGGTGAAAAAGCAAACAACTAGTCAAGGCTGAATTTCTCATTGTATAAGCTTCCGTATTGGCCACAGAGCCTATGGGAAGCACTTGGTGGTAACAGCAAGTGAGAAGATTTTTCAACAGACAATTTCACAGCTACACAGTGACTTGGACACAGTGAATGAAACTTCTAAACTGAACTTTCTAAATACATGGTCAAGCTATGATATGTTGCATAGTCCAACCAACTTTTTTCAATCTGTCTTCTCACATAGAGAGATTTGACCACTACTAGATTTTGGGAAAATTACTCATGCCTCAATGACCTTTAGCAAGCGGTTCTTATTAAACTGTGAATACAGTTAGCTTTGTCCAGCTGGTCTTCTAAGGATAGAATTTGAATATGCTGAGAGTGCTGGATATTAAGCAGATATTACAATAGAAATATTGTGGAAAAAATGAATTAATATTTTCTTTTTGTTTTGATTTTTATATTTTCAGTAGAGATAATATTAAGAAATGGGCTTATTTCTATCTTATCCTTTCTATGGCATAAATTCTGAAATACTAAAAAAACATATATCATAGTTCATTTATTCAATAACTTAAGCTTTTTTTTTCTTTCAGTAACTCCTGGTGAAACTGTTGCTGTGGATACACAAACCAGGGTAACCAAGGAAACCACCACCTTCAAACCAGAAATGCCATCTTCTGTGCTTTTGGAGGTTCCAGCCTTGGCTGACTTCAATAAGGCATGGGCAGAACTCACTGACTGGCTGTCTCGACTGGATCGAGAGATAAAATCTCAGAGAGTGAAAGTAGGTGATCTTGATGACATCAACGACATGATCATCAAACAAAAGGTATGAGAAACACTGATTTTTCAAGTTGAAAGCCTCATGATCTTTGTTCTGTATTAAATCCTTTCAACAAGGAACACAGGAGAGATGGTAGGCTGCAATACATGTAGTTGTCACTTTAACTACTTTGTCCCATGAACACAATTATTGGATGAAATGTTTGGATAATTAATTGAGGAGGAAAGAAAAAGCAATCACTATTTTCTCTGGTACTTGAAGCAGATCTCTCTATCGTTCTGTTTTTTGTGTTGTAAGGGTATGCAAGCCAATGGTTGAAATATAAACTTTGTGAGAATAAAGGAATTGCATAGTAAGCTCCAGGTTGCCAGGAAGAAGATGACCCTGTTTCACACCTTTTTGTTATGTTACTTCTTAATAACTTTTTGAGAACCTTTCATGCTGCTGATCTTGGTTTATCAAAGGCTCCTCAGTTGTCTGAACAAAAAGAGTAGCTCATTAATGCAATTGTTTTGTCAGCAAAACTGCATCACTGCATCACTTACCTTTGAAAACACAGAAAAATAGGGAAATACATGTTTTAAGAGAAAAAAGGCTAAATTTTAGCTACTCAGTAGCAATAAAAGTAATTTTGTGTTATACAGCTCTAAAGTAATTACCTGCCTTCTAGATTTAGCATTGTTCAATATAAAAGATTTGCCTTGCCTGCACAAAACTTTTCAGTGCTAAATTTCCATTCAGTTCAGTTCTAAACTGAGTTTAGGATTCCCAATTATAAGATTCTGTTGTTTTTTCTCATCATCTTCCTCCTCATAAAAAAAAATCAGATTTATTATAAGGAAGATATTGATATTTTTTCTCTTTGCTTGAACTAGAAATAGAGGGAGAAAAAATGTATACATGTTATTGAGATTCTGTACTGAGAGTACATTTTAAAGAAAATATACTGATGTCTCATGGGATTCATTTTGCTTGTTTTCTTATACTTCCTTTTTTCCCCAGTATTTTAAACTATTTTTGAGAAATTTGGCTTGCTTTACCATCTAAATGAATTATATATAGAATTATATACTGCTTCATTAATAAAAATATCCTTAAAACAGAATGGATATAAGTGATAATTCCAGTGCCATCTGCACAAGGCATTAGGTTAAAATAGATGTTATGTCATTTGAAGAGGTTGATGGCCAAAGAAGACTTGTTTACACATTATCTTCTAGTGTTTATCAGAATAATATTGGTTTTAAATTTCATATTGTCAAATACTTGGTTCAGCATTATTCAGTTTTCTTACTTATACCTCACTTTAGCATATTATTCTGGCAGGCAAAATCCGTAGTTTGCTTCCTTCTGCAGATGTGTTTTACTTAAATATGAAATCAAATTATTAACTCTTCAGAATTTTAGTTAATATTATATATGTTTTAAAATTAACTACTTTATATTTGCATTTTATCTTAGTTCAAGGCTAAAATATTTTAACACTGCTGCAGTCTGCTCTTGGCTGGGTAGCCCTGTCTCTTTTCTGATGCCATGCTGTGCTGGTAACAAAACCAGCAGGAAAACTCTTTTTTGTCATGCTTACCTCTCTAATTGGCTGTGCAACAGAATGTGACATTTAATATATTCTCTGATGAAATGGAAGAACCAATGTCTATATATAGACTGCAGTTCTGTTAGCTGTCTCCTTCTTCTCTAATGATCATCTTAATATCACTTAAAACATGGAAATGAATGCCATGAAATATTTCATTCTTCTTGTAAATCTATCACTGGATTATTAGGTGAGATTAGCACAGACAATTTTCAAAACTGACAAAGAATTTTTAGGTTTCTCCAAAAAAAAAAAAAAAACAAACCAAAACCAAAAACAAAGCAACCTACCCTGCTTTCTAATGTGGGGAGTGTCTGCAGCAGTCTGTGAGCTGATGAAGTTGGACGTGTGGGTACTTGACTAATCCGAAAAGTCATGCCAGATATGATCTAAGCTGGAAATCCAAAAGTAGTGCTTACCTCCCCTGATCTGTACATTCCATAGAAGATTATAAGGATATTTTTCCTGTGGTTGTAATTTAAAAGTCATTGAAAGTCACCACACTGAATCGTGGTTTATTTGGAGAGTTTATTGCATCTTTACAGGTGTCTCAGTAAGATTTAATGAAAGTTCCATCCTTGTAGATTGACCTGGGGTTTTTTAAGTCAGTTCTTAGACTTTAAGTGTAAAATACCATCTAAACACAGCCAAACACTTTCCTTAAAAAAATGCATCATTACAGAGATAAATGTTTAAAGAAAGCTGTTTCATTATAAAACATCTCTAGCTGTTCACCCAGAATTTAGAATGCTTCAAACAGCTCATCCTGTTGCTTTGTTACCAAACCCTTACTGATTTTGGGTTTTGTTTCCATTTCATATTTACTTCAAAGCAGAGAGCCAGTAAATTGCAATGTCAGAGCAAACATTTTAAAATATAAGAAATCCCACATCCTGGCAGTGTATGTAACAGGCCAATTTTCCAAATTTTCAGGTAAATATAAGTGACGTTAGGTTGTCCTTTCTTTCACAGCAGCATGTAACATTGTTGAAGCTCCATTTCTGGGGGCGTTTTGGTTAAGTTCACTTCAATCTGATTGTATAAAGGATCACAGACACTAACTTTGCCATATTTTTCCTCCATAAAAGTTTAAGACATCATTAGCCCTCACTTGAACTTTGCTTGGAGCTGATCTCAGTGAATTGGCACTCTTGTGTGAATAGCACATACACTGGTTAATTATAGGACAATAAAACTCAAAAAAGAAAACTATTTTTAAAAAAGGCTTATTTTAGTGCCAGCTTACCCTTAATGAAAGAAAAAATACAAATTAAATTCTCCTAAGTGGTGCATATAATATATAGTAAAAGTAGTATACTAAAAGAATAGCATAATGGCTACTCATTTCTAATATACATAGTTAATTTTTCTGTCAAATGAGTGGTATACTTCAGGCAAATGCATTAAATATTTTATTCATCTATGATTGTGTATAACTTGTTAAACTCTGTATAATTAAACTAAAAGACACTAATAAGTATTTAGTAAAGATTTTTAGTACTAGCATTAGTGTCATCTGTGTTTTCATTAAAGGAAAATTATTATATTTTTCTCATCTGCTTGAAGAATGATGTTTTGTAGGATTTGATTCTTAAACAAAGAAATGTAGGGCAGGCTGATGAGAGACTGGTTTTGTTTCTTAAGATGAGAAATAATGCAAATAAAGGTCATGGGAAAGTCCATGGCTGTATAATATGCCATGATGTAGAGAGGTGAGGGACGTGACAAACTATGGTTTACCCAATTGCTTCAATTCACTGTCCTTACTTTAAAAAAATCAACATGCTTTATATTTGAAGGTCAGATGGGGGTTCTTCATAAAAGAGAAAATTGTGATGAACAGGATGATAAAATCAATTTTGCTACATGTTAAAAAGATGGAAACCTTACTTAAGATGCCAACAAGCCTTTGCTCAGAAACTCTGCTTTGGCATCCTATTTTGAGAAAGGTTTGCAGTAGCAATAGATTTCTATTTAACATAGTGAATCATAGAGGCTTTGCAAATCTTGGAGTTAATTAACAATGCTGTTCAAAGAGATCAGGAACTATAATCTCCTCAAATTTTGAATTCTCTCCATGGATTTTGCCAATGTATGCTGTCCATCCAATTTTTTTGTAACATATGTAGTTGAAAGCATGGCTTTTTATTGCATTGGATGAATATAGATTTTATATAGTAAAAGGTATTATAATAAGTAACATTACTAATAAATGGGACTACAATTTTCAATGCCTGCTTTTACTTATTGATTCTCAGGGTTGAATAGGTTGAATCTTCACTTTTAGGTGCAGTGGAGGGGACTGATCTGAAAAAAACAGTATTTATGTAGATTGAGACCAACCTAGTTACTGAGACTTTAAGCAGAGAACAGAAAAAGATACTTTCAGGTAATGATTTTTGTCATCCCAAAGTAGTCATCCAAAGAGATGCAGAGAACTTATTTCTGTCTAATTAATTTGTCACTATTCAAAAAAGGTAGGTTTGATCATCTGTCAGTTAGAGAAGTAAACAAATCTTGAATGAGGAAATGTTTTCACTTTTAATTGTAATTGATTTTTTAATAGTTGAGAATCTTTTCCAGAAAATGGATAGTAAAATAGCAGTTAAGGAAAAGTATTTGTTTATAAACTGCAGAAAAAAAGAGTAGGCTTAACTTACGTTTATTCCTCTTGTCTGAGTATTTTTTCTCTATCCTTTCCCATGGTTACATACCATGCATTTTGGTATACAACTTAAATGTGCATTTTCATATGCAACCTTACAATAATATTGAGATAGGGCAGAAGGGGAAGTTTTCTGTCCAATCCGTGTTCCAACATCCATTTATGTGGAAATAAAAATATAGTTTTCCAAACTTATATCCTGTTATTACAGAAGCAACTGTAAGTTCCAAATTAAAATTTGCAGTTCTGCATTACTGAGTGTGAATCAGTGTACTCTAGATGTGCCTGTGTTGAATGAGAAGTTGTAGTTACAGAAAAAGGCTTTTGCTCTGTCCATATAGCTTTTGTCAGAAGTGTGAGCTGTAGGCAAGGTGGAGTCTTCACCCTTTTGGCTAGTGTACTTTAAGGCCTACAGAGTTTTGCAGAAGTTTCATTTTAGTGACAAATGCATAAAAATATCCATGTAGTGCATCCTCAGATAATGTACTGTAAAAGAACATGACAGAAGATTTTACACTCGGATCTGAACATTTCCAGTTCCTGTGATGTGCTTAAAGGGAAGAGTTTGCTATTCCAGAATCCAAGTGTGGTGCCAGCTAGTTGGGAATTTACATTCACACTTTCTGAATAAAACTTCAAGAGCATATTTGCACCATCCCTCACTCTGTGCTGTCATGATGCTTTGAGGGTTGTTTTCAAATATTCTAGGATCTTCTTTTTTCATATGAATACACAACTGCAGACTTTCCCTGTGTCACCCTTGGACCAGGATAAACTATCCTGATAAAGCAGGGCTGGAGCTGAAACTGATTCTGCAGCATGTTGGATGACTCACTGGTATTCTTGTGCATCCTCTCTGATACCATAACCCTACAGATGACTTTATGGGTTAAGTGGTGTGCAAAACCTCACTTACCTCTATGAAATTCACTCTAGGATATAGCTGCTCAGGAGACACTATCATTATTCTATGTGTATTTCAGAGTGTCGTTGTTGTTGTATTTAATATGGGATATCTAGTGGAATTCTTCGTTTATGCAGTCATGCTGTTGCATTTCTGAAAATACTTCTAATATGTGAAAGTACTGGAACTCTGTTTTCGGTTTTTGAAGTGAACAAAAAAACTAATGAATGAACAGATTTCTAAATATATTAATGTATTATTATGAATTTAAAGTTACAAGATTTGTGGTCCTGAAAGGCTTTTGCTCTTTTGCGGAACAGAGGAAAATGAAAAAATGTCTATCAGCTTTCCAGTTTCTTTCTAAAGATTAGAAAATGCAGTAGGATGCTCTAGAGGGCCTGGAAATCTGAGTCTTTAAAGGGAAAGGCAAGCAAAAAAGATCTATTAGTTGGAAAATTGAACCTCAAGGGATATAGAATATGTGTCAGGAGACTATTTTTTTAATACTTTGTTGAACAAAAAGACAGCTGATATTTTAAACTAGCTTGGCCAGCTCATTACTGTGTGCTACAGAGTAGATTTGTTTTCTGCAACAGTAAAAGAAAATGTCTAAACACTGTCTTTTGGAGTGTGATTAAAAGCTATTTCTTTATTTCTCTATTATGTAAATTATTAGGACATGCATAAAAGTGGTACCTCTAAGGATCTGATTCTAAACTCATTGAAGTAAAAGAGCTACTTTCCTCATTTTTCTATTAGTTTTCAGTCAGGCTGTAGATCACCAGCCAAACAAAAAACAATGTAACAGTTGTGCCTCTTCCTCTTTTTGCTTTTATTGTTGTGAAATAATTTGGGGGGATTTTTTTACAATTCTGGACAAAGATAAATTTTCATGATGAATACAACTGGCATCCTGTTCAGCAGGGAAAGGATAAGAGTGTAGCAACTCAATTTTGTTTGCATCAATATGTTGAGTATTAGAAGTATCAGCTTTTCATTAGGGCTGCATTTTTTCAGTAGCTTTTTTTTTTTAATTTCTGAGTCTGACCTATGTTATATGTATAAATTACCTATTCCATCAGCACTGGATCTTACATTATCTACTTTTTTAAATTCAAATCATACTTTTGTTTTTTGCTTTCGTTCCACCAATATGCGCAGCTTAGAGACCCTGCTGCACAAGGTCCTCCACAAATGCACCATGGGTATGGAAAGGTTTTTACAGCTGTGTGCTGTCCACAGAGACATGGGAAAATCCTGCTGTGCTGGAAAGTGTAAAAACTCCCTAAACCCTCATGAGTTCTATGTGTGCCCAGCCAGCATAAAAATGCCTAACTAGATTCTGGGCTGAATTTAATGCAGCCCTCACCAATATGTTGAGGGAAGGGATCATTCCTCTTTAATCAACCTTTGGGAAGCACCTGGAGTTATGTGTCTGGTTTGGGCTGCCCAGTGTGCAGGAAAGACATGCAGGGAGTCCAGGGAAGAACCAGTAATGTGGTCAGGGGCAGGAGAGCACCTGATAAATGAGGAGGGGCTGAACCGGTCTTGCTCAGCCTGGACAGAGCTCAGGAGGCACCTGCTTGCTCTCTGCAGCCATGAGATGGGAGTTTGTAGAGGAGACAGAGCCAGACTCTTCTTAAAGGTTCCCAGCAGAAGGATGAGAGACAAGAGACACATGCTGCAGCAAAAGGAATTCTGCTGAAATACTACCAAAAAAAAAAAAAAAAAAAAGGTGCATGATGAACATAATGAAACACTGGAACAAGCTGTCCAGAGATGTTAAGGATTCTCCATCCTTGGAGCTATTCATCACAAAACTGCATAGGGCCTTGTGTGACCTCTTGATGTGACTCTGAATTTGGCCACATTTGAGCAGTAGCTGAGCAAGATGATCTGCAAAGGCGACTTCCAAGAAAATTTTTTCTGTCATTATATATAAATGCTATTGTCAAATGGATTCTGTGTTCTATACCTTGTCAGTGAAACATGCTTTAAATGAAGGAAATCATGGCTTTATTTCCTACTTTGTAACCCTCCCACCTCAGCTGTGATTTGCTTTAAGGGCTGGAGAAGTCCTGTTAAAATTTAGACAATTTCTTTTTAGTTCTAGATAGTTGTGAGGATCTGCTAAGACAGTTACACAAATTTTAGGGGGCTTTATTTTTGTACCAATATTGATATATGCTATTAGAAGTAGTAACAAGAAAATATAAGAGTGGCTTTGGTTTTATTCAGAAATTGTGGGAAACATAAAAGCAGCTTGTTTCTAAGTAATGATGCAATGTATAAAATTCTAATCTAGCTGTAATAATAAAATGCAAATTAAAACTAGGGGGAACAATTGTATATTTGCTCATTTGATATATGAGGAGATGGTGTTCCTCTTGAAGAAATACGTTTTCTTCTGTAAGAAAATAAAAAGATCAAATCCCAGCAGACCTCCCTAATGGAGCTGATCTTGAAATACAGTTCTTTTATGTGGAAAAGAAAATGACCCCAGAATTTAAACTAAAAAATCTGTGATCTTGAAATGTGCCCTACTGGTTTCTCAATGTGCCAAGGGTATTCTGATACTTCTATAAACACATCCAAATACTGATCTAGATTCAGGGTTTATCTAGCAGATGGACAATTCCCTCTTGAGGCAGAACAGCCAGCAGTGTCATTATCATCCTTTTTCATGAAGGTATTGTTTAAAAAAACGTCACTAGCTTTTAAAACATGTAGTATAAGCTTTAAAATAAGTCATTTCTAGTAACTTATCTCTACTGCAGTAAGCACAATTCTTGGAATTCCATTTTCTCTTTTCCCAGTAGAATTCTATAATACATTTTTGCACTTAGTGAAGCTCTCATGGAGAGTTCTCAGTTGACTTACATGTAGATATTGTTTTATAACACTCACGTTAAGTAATAAAAACCACTCAAATAATACATAATACTCAAATGCAAGGAGACAAACATCTTAACTCACTCCAGTGCAATATTTAAATTTTGTGCTATGTAGAGCTGCTTACAAGTGAAAGGGAAAATTTTAAAAAACTCTGTAAGAGAGGCTTAAAGGCGTATTTTTATTCAGGATCATCCGGTTCTTGAAAAATATTCTCTATTCCCTAACCATTATACACTTTTGTTTTTCATGTGACCCACCTTGAGCTGGGTGCTGTCACTAGATTTAAGGTAAATAAACGGTACGTTCTGTCAGTTCTGGCAAGGCAGTGAAATAGTGGGGGATAGAACTGCACCTTGCAAAGTTGGCACTATGGGGGGAATTCAGGAAAGATGAAAACTGTGCTTGGAACTTGTTTCCCTTGGCCCCACCTTCTTCACCTTTGTGGAACATGGCCTGTTTTCTGTCTGGAGTCCACTTTGGCTCATCTCTTCCTCAACATATTCTCCTTTTCTGTATGCTAAATTGAATTTTGTATGCAGAAGATAAGGACAAAATGTCTGATTTTGCCTATCCTGTCTAACTTTTCTTAATGATGAGCAACATGTTGAAGTAGCCTTAGATTCTAGCACTTCAAGACTCTCTTTTCCTTTCTCTAGTTAGGGATGCTGGGGGATGGGGCTTTATGTTTATTTTTTCTTTTGTTTGATATAGATCAAATAGGAGTAAAATTTGTTTTGTTCAATATCCTTCATGACTGTCAAAATAAAATGAAAAACTTCTTATTAGCAGGGAGAAAAATTACAGTGTAAATAGAATATTAATTTTTCAGTCTACTACTGCAATGAAATCCTAGAAAATGGCTGAATGCACACGCAGCTTAAAATACAAAAGTACTTCTACTAAAAGCAATAGGACTGTTTTCCTCAAGAAAGAGACATTAAAGTATTTTTCCGAATTGAAAGAGAGAATTCAGTTCTTCATGTAATCAAGTGCTGAAGGAGTACTTAATTTAAAAAAACCCTGGTTTTGTAGTAAGTGTGGACCATTTCACATTACTCCAGGCTCTCATCTGTCTCTGTTGCCAACTGATACAATAAGCAAGGTAACAAATCAATCTCAGAACTGTATTCTGCTGCTTTTGTGGACCATTTTTCTTAGTGAGCTAAAAGATCAATTTAACTGCTCACCAAGGCACTCCTAATGGTTAGATGCTTTATGCCTACAGGAAGGATTTTCTCCAGCCAAATATGAGAGACATACATGAGATTTAGTCACTTCAGACAGTTCCCAACTTCCTTTTTCATGCTTCTGGCTTTGTCAGATTCTTCAGATGAATTGTTAAATATGGAATTCACCCTGGGTTTCATGCAGTGAGGTGAGGGGAATTGTTTCCTGGAGTGGCTTCTTTCTCTCAATACACAAGCTCAGGTATAAATACCTACCTCCATTTGGTCTCACTCATCTCCACCCCTGTGGAGGAGCAGTTTTCTGCTGGAAAACATGACAGGGCCAGAACATTCCACTGGGAATGAAGCAACTCAATGACTGTCCCAAGGAGAATTCCTGACACAACCCTGCAAACCAAGCACTTTTCCTGGATTGTGAAACAGCCAGTCCCTACCATTTGTTAGCACAAATAAGCTTTTGGATATCCAGACCAAAGGCACTCATTTTACTCCATTGGGACACTGAAGAATTCCCTGATTTATCTCTCTTTCCTCTATCCATTTCTTTGTCACCCTTGAAGGCCACAGTTCCAAGTTTTAGTTTAATTTGATTTTAGTATTAAAAAAACCCAACTCAACCCCCCAAAACAAAACTACAAAAAATTTTGTTCTAATATTAGCAATGGTAAAGTGAAAAGCTGTATTTTGATACTCAAAGTGGCTTCTTTTTGATGTTTTAACAGAACAGCTTGACACTTTCCTTCTGTGAGAAACAAAATTAGGATCAGCAGTTGTTTCTAATTAGAGGAGAAGCTGGTTTTGATATTTTTGAAAAAAATGGTTCTAAGGTAACACAAATACCCTGTTTTATTTTTCTTTCATGTTCAGAAAAATATCTGGTATGTTTTTTGACCAAAAAAACAAGGAAGTTAAAATGAAGAAATAATAAGCAGAAGGTGAATTTCAGCATTTTCCTCTTTGTGGGAAGAATGATGTTTTTCTGGGCTATTGTGAGTTACCAGTTATGTCTCACTGCATATGTCATGGAATATTTTAATCAGACAGACAGTTTTAAAGGTGACATGATGTGTGATGATATCTCAGGGTAAATGTCCAACCTTTTGACATATGTTTGACCATTTTCCTTTCTGGTATTTAATCAGTGTGTCCTAAATTCCTGCCGTGCATTGGGATCAGCACTGATAACATTTTAAATGTTATTATAAATCCTTCTACTCCTTCATATGTGGCCCATATGGCATAATATTTCTGATGAAAACTGGTATATGTGGCACACTCCTATAATGTCATTCAGATGTGGGATTCAGCTCTGACAGAGTGGTTGTGTTTTGCAGAGAAATGATGGTGCATCTGAAAACATAAAAACTATTAGCTTTTTTGCTGGTAGTGTGGTTTGGGGTGGTGCTTCCCTCCCACCTGGACCTGTCATTGAGGCATGTGATAAAAAACAACACTGATGCTAGGGAATCACAGCGTATCTGTGCTCACTGTGAAAGCTTGGCATCAAAGTGCTGTGAGACAGTTGATAAAATCAACTCCCTCAGCCATTTGTATTTTGTATTCCTTGACTAATTTAGAGGCAAAAAAAAAAAAAAAAAAAAAAAAAAGCAAATTCAGTATTTATTTGCTAAAGAGGATTTCCCATGCACTTTTTTACAAGTCATGGGGATGTTCTTTGGAGGCAGCAGAATCTGAACTGGGGTTGAGCACAGCCAAGTGGCCCTTCTGGTCAGTGACTGTAATATGTATATCAGGCCTGATGTTATGAACCCAAAAATAACACTTCTGTGTTCCTGTACTAAATGTCCCAGAGCTACATAAACCTGCAATATAATCCACAACAGACATTGTTGATATGAGTGATTTAGTGACAGAAAGGTTCACAAAAAAGAATTAGTGGTATTTTTTGCATTTAAATTATAGTACTGATAAGGTGCTTGTGGATGAAAAAACTTGCATATTTATATGGAATTTCAACCAGGATTTAGATCATAGTTCTGAGCTGAGCAAAAAAGGTGAAATTGTCTCGCTTTTCTTGTGACTGGTTAAGAGAAGACAAGAATGATGGATTAAATGTAGGTGGAGAGGAAATGGTAGGAAAACCAATGTAATTGTTGAATTGGAAAAGTTTGCAAGACTCTTCGTTTGTCTTCTCTAAGACATAGTTGTATAAAGGTCTGTATTGGTGAAGTGTAAAAATTCAGGGAAGGAGAAAGGTTTGTAACATAGAAATGCTCTTGGTTTTTATCTAGATTAGTATATGCAAATTTAATATCACCATATTTCCCTCCCCCATCTCCTCCTCTTCCTGCTAGACTGCAGAAGTATTTAGGACAAACATCACCTGCCTTCTGAGAAGAATATCTTACAAGTATCTTTCTTTGACTCTTTTTAGCCACATATGCTGAGATTAAAGAAGATCTTTCATATTGAAACTTCTATTCAGTCATGTTAGTTAATTTTGTTTATTAGTTTCTATGTTTTTATTAATTTTTTTCCCACTTTTTCTTATCAAGGTGTGATTAATATATTTTACTTAATTATGATAATTTTTGTATGAATTTAATAATTTTGTATGTCTCTAATAATTAGAATGGTTTATACATAAGCCAGAATTTTAAGTGGAATCTAAGGGAGCTGTGCACATGACTTTTCATTTCCTTGGGTTCTCATTACCCAATTCCTTTGAAATTCTTTCATTAGCCAATCTTAAAATCACAAATCTTAATTAAAATAACAGGACAGCCTTTGGAGACCGCTTAGCATAGAATACAAAGCATTTAGTTTTTATTATGAGAAAATTGGGAGTTTTCCACTGCAGGGTTCACAGGAAATGTGTTCTCTTGACTTCATGCTTCATTGTATGGCCATTTCTGAATTCCATGGGTTATATGATCATTGTTAGGCTTTGCTGTAGGATTGATCTTCAGGGATGCTATTAAACAATATATAGGATAAATGATTCTTTATCCTGTTTTGGATGATGGGTAAATCACCATTTATATTATCATTTTGAACCCTCTTTCCCTCTACTGCCATTGCATAATAAGACTTTTTCACTGTAATTATCATTTTCAGCACAAAAACTACATAAATAGTAGATTATTTTTTTAGTACTATCTCAGCAAGAAAAGAATGAACAGCAGGACTCGTTTCCAGTTCCCTGTACTTCAAAAGAATTGTAATGGATTATTTAAAATAATGTGAAAACAAGCATTTTTTCACAATACTCAACAGAAAATTATGATCTTTTCCTTTTAGTGCTTTGCTACTGATGCTTCTCCTTGGAGACATTCTGACTTCATTTCAATCTGCCTCTGTAATTATTTTTTTCCTTTATTTTCCAAATTTATTTCAATTTTGCCTGTGAGGGATGCACTGTTAGGAAGGTAACACGGCATAGAGGATGCCAGTCCCTGTAAGGGTTGACCATGACAAACTGTTCCTGGGCAGCTACCTGCTGCCAGTATTCTGTCTGCTGGTGTTCTTCCCTTCTGCTGGTTGTCTGGTGTTCTGGAGAGGGAAAGAAAAAGAAAATCAAACTGGGAAGAGGTTCAATGAAACAATTCAGAAATAACTGCTAAGCACTGTAGAGGTTAAAAGTTAAAATTACTTTTTAGTTCTAATTTTATGGTCTGCACTGAAGTAAAGTTCAGGTAATGAAAGATGGAATTAACTATACTATAATATGACTATATTTTCTTATGTTTGATAATAACTTTCATTTTTAGAGGCTTTTAGATAAAGTGTCCACATCAATGTGGAAAGCTGCTTTTTGTGAGAAAATAATTGAGAAATGTAAGATTTTTTTTATCAGATTCAGCCACAATTCTGTCTGGCACATTACCAATGATCCAGGAAAATACTCTGTTACAATTCTGAAATACTCTGGTGTACCTTTTAGTACTTTTTAATATCCAGTTTTCTCAATTAAATTATTCCATCAGTCTTAAATATCTCTAAAAATGTAGACATCTGTGTATGTCAGTCCATTTGTGTTTGATGAGGACATCTAGGAGGGTGATCTTTTTCTCTACAGTAATTCTTAATGTTTAAACTTCACTTTTTTAATTTGGTATTTTTTAATGCAAACTACTCGATCACTTAAAAATAATGACACAAAAAAAGAATCTGAAAACATTATTTAAAATTATGATCTCCATAATAAAAATCTGGTTAAATTTATGCTCCTATGGGAGAGAAGAGAGTAATATTTTGAAGCACATTAAATGAATTTCAATTTACAATTCAGAAAAAACTCACTACTTTGGAATTGTCCGTGAAAATTGAGAAGGGTGTTTTTTCGGTTTTGGTTTGGTTTTTTGGGTTTTTTTGGTTTGTTTTTTTTTTTTTTTTTTGGTATTTTAATAAGTGAATGGAAGAGACAAGACTGTCTATACAGGATTTTACAGGAAAAGGAGAGGACAGAGAGAGGCAGGGGGCTAAAAAGATGTTCCCAGCTATTTTTTTCCACTCTTACAGATTGTGTGTTGCTGACCATAATATGTACAAAAAGGAAAGAAGGTATATTCCTCAGAACAAACTTGAAATTTCGCTGGTTTATATACCCACTGTGTCTGAAAAATTTGGTTTATAATGTGTAACAAATTATACATCAAATTACATCACCCAAATACAGATTTTCATTATCCTTACCATCCTTTCTGCCTTATTCTCATTTACCATTGATACCTGTCAATAAGCCATAATCTATGGACACTTTTTACATGAGTAAATTTTTACTTTTTACTTTTTACAAGGAAGAAGTTTGCAATCTGTGCAGGGCAAGGATCCCATCTGCACATCCCTTTAAATATTATTTAGACACTGTAGATTCTATATAGAAAACCCAACAAACTTAACATGCATTAATTGTTTTGATTAGATTTTAGCCACAATACAAATTCCTGGCATATCTCACTGAGTAATGAAAAAATCATTTGTAATTCCTATTCATAGACACAAAATTGAGGCAGATCATAGAAAAAATGATTTTTTGTTTCGGGCTACTGAAATGTTAGATGGGTTATCTCAGACTTCCAAACCATTTGGCCATGAGAGAGCAGGCTGTTATCTGTTCTGACATTAATCTACTTGCAACAGCTACTTTGGTGCACAGTTTCAAAATGACAACATGCACAAGGCATCATAATTATGTCCATTTCAGGAATAACATTTGCAGAAAGGTTTCTTGAACATCATAATAATGTGTCTCTGAATGTAATAAAGTGACTCTGCATCTGTGGGAACTAAAAATAGCCTTTTTAAAGATGTGGTTGTAAGGGGTGTTTCCCAAAGTATTGCATGGGGTTCACAATATGTTTTTAGGGGTGACAAAATGCAGAATCATATGTATGCATAATAGGCAGGCAACATTCAGTGTAAATTCAATCAAGAATGAAATGCTATTACATGCAAATACCTCCTGGGCTTGTGCAGAGGTAATGGAGCATATGAAATAGATAAAGTGACAGCCAAGAGAGGAAGATGATATGTGACTTTCCCTACAACTTTGTTTAATAAAGCTTTCAACATACATTGTGGATATAATGTGTTGTTTTGTCTCCATCCAAATCACCTTAGTTTTTATTCCTTGCATTTTGTAGTCTGTAATTTGGTGATAATAGCTTCTTTGCACAGCTCAGGAGTGATGAACAGGAATAACAAAGTCTGTTAATAAGAGAATGTGCATGTCCTTCCCAGCACAGAGATCTTAGTTTGAATGGGTCAGGAAAGAAAGCCATATTTTGCTTGTAAGAAACATCACTAAGTATTCAGTATTGAATATTTAAGGAGAACATATATGAGAAGGCTAATTATAAGCCAGTCTGTGTGAGAGCCAGGTTAAAAGAGTTACCTATTTTCAGCCTTTCCTTACTTGTTACATGCTTATTTCTTCTGTGAAACATGCTTTATGAAATCTGTAGTTCTTGAAGTTTGTCTTGTGCATTATCAGTGATTTTGATTCAGTGGGTTTGGTTTATGTAAATTTCCAAGCCACACTGCCTGAGTGAGGAGCAGATTTGTATTGCTCTGCCTGAGAACGGCTGCAACTGCAACATGATTCAAGGAGTCAGGATGTGGTCTCCTTTCCCCCTCACTGTAGTTGGGAGCAATCTCCTCAGGCATGGAGAATTTATGCCCTTTTACTCTCTAAAGGGAGATGCAGTTGAATTCTCATCATATGAACCGTTCATGCTGTCTTGATCTTGCTAACATTTTCAGACTTTCTCATTTCAGTGCAAATTTGTGGTGACTAAATAATTGGAATATGATACAGTCATGGAAAACATTTTAATATGTATTGTGTTTACTATTTTTTTTAATTCCTTGATTTATCTAAAAGTCAAGTGTTTGGAGACTCTTCTTAGCAGCAGCTAGGAAATATGTATTAGCAATATAAATAATATATTATGTCAACATAGTAACAAATCAAACTCTTACTGTTTACAACTAAAAGAAGATTTATTTATAAAACTACAGATTTCCCTATAATTTAGAAAAAAAAAAGGAAAAGAAACCTCTTGCATAGGATTTGGCATAAATTTGAATGAGGACAGCATTGCTCTTAATAAATATTTTGCATGTCACATAACTCTCTATTTACAATAGATCTTTCAGTATTTTCGGTTACAGAATTTGTATTTTATAAAGCTGTAAAAAATATAAGAACAAATAGGTTTTAAATGGGACTAAAAGTGGCTTTTATCACATTTGAGAGCATAATGCTTTACTGAATCAAACCATCATTCTTGTGTCTAACCCAGGAAAATGTCTTTTGTGGTGACATTAGGGCAGGTTGAACAGGGAGAATGTATCAGCCTGGCTGCCTTCTGCTGAATGTTACCCTTGTACTGCCCCATCCACAGCATGCATAGCTCTTGGATTCGGGACATCAGGAGTCCTTGTAGCATCTCTTTTTCAGCTTATTGTTGATGAAGTCGACCAATCCCTTTCTGAAACTGCTGATTCTTTTGGCCCTCATGACGTCCTGTGAGCAAGCTCTCTATAGTCAGTACCTGCTATGAAAATGAATACTTTTTTTTTTCTGTTCTAAAACAGTTTTTACTACAATAGTGCAGCATACTTCTGCCCACTGTCCTCTGCCTTTAAATAAAATACACATTCAGGGGCGAAATTTTCACTTTATGTAATGTCATCAGGCTCCCTAAAACTCTTTCCTGAGGGATTTTCCAAAAATCTTAATATATATATCTTTCCTACCTGAACTAAATCATCGTCCTCTGCATGTCTGTGGGCTTCTTTAAAGAAGCCGATGAGTTTCTCTAACAAAAAGCTATGGCAGCTGTGGGACACCAGTTTCAAATCCTAGTGCTGGAGCTGTGGGATCGAAGCTGTGCACTACGGTCACATCTCCTGCCCTCGCAGCCTCTGAGATTTACCTCCTCACAGACAGCTTGTGTCACTCCTGATTACAGACCCATCTGATTCTTCAGACCTGGAATATAATTTCTGGGTTATTTTTCAGGTTAGGTAATTAATCTTGTCTTATTTTGAAGTACTTTTTAGTGTATAACAGGATTCCAACACCAACACAGCCTTTCTTTCCTGTATTATTTGCATCTGTATGCTACAGTCCATACTTTACTATTATTCTGTCACCAAACTTCTGAGAACAATATGTCAGCTAAAGTAAAAAAAGCTCTTCATGTCTTAGCTAAGAAATTGAGGCCAGCATTTTTAGCAGAATTAAAAATAGAGAAAATTACGTGCTAGCCTGCCATTTTGCACTGTCACTCCATAAAAAAATATCATACTACAAAGAAACTACAATGAAAAAGATAGGCCAATTTTAATATCTGGGCTAACTTTGAGGAAGAAATAATTTAGTAATTGTACTTATTATTGACAGTCTTATTTTAGACAGTCTGCAGGTATTGTATCCCATCCTTCCCGTTCTGTCTTTCTTCACTGTTATCAAGTAATCAGAATAAAAATTGAAAGAGTATTAGCGCTAAGAAATACACGTGATCATGTTTTTATTCAAACTAACATTAGAAGTTCTATGGAAAATGATGCTATAAATTAGCACAGGGTTCTATTTATTCTCAATGCTGGTTTTCATAGTTGGTTTTTTTTGGTTTTTTTTTTTTTTTTTTCAAAAAGAAATGGTAAGTATACTAAAAAGGTCTTGAAGGAGATGTGAAATTCTTTGCAGTCCAGATTTTTGCATCAGGCAGGATCAACTACATTGATAATTTCTGACCAGTTTCTCTCTAACCTGCTCCATAAGATTTTTTGTTCTCTGTATCTTTGCAGAATTTTTTCTCACCATTTAGCAATTCTTGGCAGTCAAAAGACGTTTGTTTCCAAGCTTAATGTCCCCTGTTTCAATTTAAGCTAATTATGTGACCACAATGAAAATTGAGAAGTTTACTCTCTCTCAGCAATAACCTCAAATACTTGAAGGGTGGTACTTCAGTTCAATTTTCTCTAGACTAAACAAATCCAGCTCCTTAAAATCTCTATCCTTGTTTCTAGATTAGTGACCATCTGTCCAGTCATTTGGAACCCATTCCAATCCTAATCCAGTTTTCCAGCTAGTTATTTTAGTGCCTTGGACTTATTGATTTCTCAGGTTTTTTTTGAGACTGCTTTCAATTGTATTCCGCTCCTCACATTCTTGCTACTGGTTGTTTTTTCCATCATTGTGAATATAAAAAAATCTATGTTCCATCAACCAATAATACTGATTATTAGACACAGGACAAATCTGTGTGTAGCTTCATTTGATATTGCCTTCCTATATATTGTATTCAAGTTTTGGGGTTTTTTTCCCATCAGTTTCATTTCCTTTTACATCCAAATTTCCTGCTTGTGGTAACATCACATAGGCAGTATTAGAAGCCTTGCTGTGGGCATCAGGCACAACTTCCACCTGTGGTTCAATGTTGATAAATCTTAATGCTCTGAATGAAGGGAAATGCAGTTGCTCTCTTATTATTTACTCTAGATAAATGGTTGGCTGTATTACTTGTTACTATTTTCCCTTCTCAAAGGTTGTTTAACCATATGTTCTAAAAATGAGCTAGGAATAATTCATCTAGAATTTCCTGGGTAGTTTTCTATGCCCCTTTCAAAAGTAAGGTATATTCATCCATTGCAGGTCCATAAATATAACTACTAATGCCCATGAGGTTTCTGGAGCCAGTTCCTGAGTATTATAGCTGAAATTCATGAGCTGTCACATCAGAATTCATATTGAGTTAGATAAGAACGATGTCACACCAATAACAAAGTTAGCAGTGTTTGTTTATTGTCTTTCACACGGAGACCTTCTGCCCTGAAGCTGTTAACATAAGTATTAGTGCTAGAACAAACCTTTTTTCAGACTCACTTCAAAAGTTTTGGTGACTGCTTTATTCTGTTTGGGTAAAAATGTTGAAGCAAAAGAAGTTTACAGACTTTATGGCATCTGCAAGAATAGTCTTCATCTTGTATAACATTACAGAAGAGAAATGAGCTATATATTTGAAACGTTTGTTTCCATAAAGGGATAACAAACACTGTGGATAGTAGTAAAAAAATATGTTTAGACTCTCTGTGATGGGTTGTAGTCCTTATCCAAATATTGGCTATTGTTTTGGATTGCTTGTATGTGTATATGTGTGTGAGCGCATGTATGCATACGTATCTATATTTTACGTACATATATTTCTTTCCTGGTAGAAGAGATAATGAAGACCACCATCAAAATAAATCAAAATCAATTATCAGGTAGTTAGAAGGATTGGTAACAGCAAATTCTGAACAATAGCCTGACTAAGCAGTGACTTTGAGGTTGAAATAGTGAACAAATATCTGAAAATATTCTTCCAACAAAAATAGTAGGGAATACATGCAAGATTAAATGATGGTCAGTTAGTACAGGTGTCCTCAGGCTGCTCCATGAAGTGTTCTGAAGCCATTGTGCCTCTTCAAATAAAATTATATGGAATATGCAACAATGGAGCCTTGACTCTGACATCCTCCTCTCCCCTGCACACACATACACACAGATGTTGTAGTACTGCAATATTGTGGGTGTGTCTCCATCAAAGACAGGCTCACTGCAGCTGTTTTAAATGAAATAAAGCTGGGGAGCAGATGCAGGTAAGTGGCTCTGTATTCAGCCAGGTGAGACTCATCAGATCTCATTAACTCAGACTAGTTCTGAAAGGCTCTGTACTACTGAGCTGGCCCCAGAAATCACACAGCTGTGCTCATACCATGCTCTGTGTGCATTAGTTAAGTCTATCTGGCCTAAGGTAGATCTTTACTGGATCCACTGTACAGCTTCTTTCCTGGGTTGCATGTAGTCCAGAACTGGGGTTGACTCATCCATAGGTGATTGAGGATTGACTGCCTTTCTGGAGTGTGTGCCTCACTCCATCACTTACCTCCCCTCTTTCATATCACTGCTTTTCCTATACCTCCAGCCCCTCCATGTCAGGCCTCTACCCTGCTGTTCCCACGCCTCCTCTTCCCCACCCTTCATAAACCTGCCTTCACACACTGAGCTTGTGCTCAGTCTGAAGCATTCACCTTCCTAAGGAGGAGAGATTCAGGAAGTAGGGTGGGTACAGCTGTCCAGAAACTACTGTTCACTCTCCCAGGGAATGCATGATGTACATCCATTTTCAGTAGTACACTGGAGCCCAGGCACGCAAAGTCTTGGGCTAATGGTGCTATGGATGTTGCTGCTTTTTTGTTTCTTTGTTTGTTTGTTTGGGTTTTTTTTTTTTTTTTTTTGGGGGGGGGGGGGGTTGAGTGGTTTTTTTTGGGGTTTTTTTTTTGGTTCAATATGGGTAATGAGTATGCTCATGCTTTGCGGCTTTTTGAGGTTTGAGGGATTGTTAATCTGTGTACAGAGATTCAATTTAGAGTTAATTCGATAAGCATGCTCTCAGCCAGAAATTCTCTGCAATTGTGTGCAAGCACAGAAAACTCTCCTAATGTAGCTCTTTCATGGCTTTAGTTGTTTATGGTAGAGAACACTCCTCCACAATATTAACTTGTATGATCTGATTTCCATATGCAATGTCTTACACTGTGGAAGACTGTGAAACATTTTCCTTTGATCTATGGTGACATTAGAAAATATAAACCAACAACCCCCCAGAGAACAACCTTGGCATACATGGTGAATCTGTTATAATTATTTGTTATCTCTTAATGCCTGCACATCTGCAGCAGTGAGTAATTAAAGTTTGAAAGGAAGGTAAAATTTTTTAAGTTATTACAGTCTTTGCAGTTTTTCAAAACTACATTTGAGTTTGGGTTATTTTTGTTTTGTTTTGAAGAAACATAAGGATCATATTCAAAGTTAAAACATCCTTTTGTACACCATAACCTACACCTAAGGCTACTGACCAAGAAAATATGATATCACAGCAGCTTTTTCACTGTCAGGAATCCATTTAGAAAAAAAATGAAAAATTTCTGACCGCACATCTTCTCTATTACTATATTCTTAATGTGCTACACCGCTGCTATTGGTGTCACATTTCTTTGGCATTCATTCTCAATATCACCTTAATTAAAATGACAATGTGTAACTTTGGATATCTCTACACCAGCTGCCATCCTCCCTTCCTCACCTGCCCGTCTTCAGTAAAGCAGCCCAGCCCTTTTGCATTTCCGTTGGCAGCTTGCTTCTGTTCCTTTTTCTTAGAGCTGCGTCCCTGCTACACCTGCCCTCTGATCTTTCTTGGCACAAGGCAGAGGCTGAGAGCAAAAGGAAGGTCATGGGGGGAAGCTGGCATGGTGGCATCAGTGCCACTAGAAGTGGCCAGCCAGTGGCATCTGCAGAGCCCTGGAGACCCTTCCTGAGGAAACCAGTGATACAGAGTACAAGGACATGCCAAGGCACATCCCCTAAACTTGTCGGGTTTGTTTTGTTTTTAACCAGAATATATCATGTCGTCATGGATAAATAAACTGAAGTTGCTTTTAGCTGGTTCATCAGCACTACAGGATGAGGGCATCTGTTCAGTCTTATGTGTAATATTTCTCTTTAATTTCTTAGTGCAGTTGTTTATTCTTGTTTCAGCCCATGTTTCTAGAGAGTTCTGCAAATCCCTTGGATGTGGCTAAAATTTGCATCTTTGTATTTTCTAGTGCTTGGAGTGAAGGTATTTAGAAGGATACTCTGGAGGGATAAAGTAGAAGGAAAAGAAATGGTTGATTCCTAAAATCAGTTTTCTTTTGTTAATAATTAATAGCTGACAAAAAAAAATTGCTTTCAAATGTAGCTCTCAAAAAAATAACTCTTACTTTTACTGTCTGGTGGAAAAAGCCTCTGGAAAGAAGTGTGTCTGCATATGTATATGTGATAATTCTCAAGAGAAAAGAAGGAATAAGGTCAAAAAGTTGAGTAAGAAAAAAATTGCCAAGATAGATACATTTTTCAGTTCCATAGACTGTAAAATAGCTCCCAGTTTTGCAGGCTGCTATTTGCAAAAAACCAGTGACCTCAGTCTGGAGTCCTTCCAGGATTCAGCTCTTGAAAAACTGCTTGTCACAATCTAGCATTTCCATAGGGAGATACAAATCATTAATTTTTAAAAATATAACACATTTGAGAGCTCTTGTTTCCACCTCCCAATATGGCCTTTCAGTAACTGACTTTGTTATGGTAACAGGGCGGGGGAGAGTGGGAGACAGGGTCCAGATGCATCATAACAGCCTCCCTGTTAATTTGGGTTCTCCACCTTGGAGAACTGCATCAATCCTCAGATAATCCTCTATATGGGATGACATTTTCTTGCACCTTCGTAATTTAATGTGTAAAAAGTGAAAATATCACATATCAGATAAGGCCAAATTGTCAGGTAAGTTAAACTTGAAAATTATATTTCCAGGATTTTTTATGTTTCTCTGTGATGTACTTCATGTCAAATTATGTGCCAGTGCTACTAATGTGAAAAACACCTTATTGGCATTGGAAAATTACTGCTCAGTATAAACCTGAAGATCAAGTTGGATTAACTAAGAGAGATGACCACTTTTTACCAGTGAGCTGTTAGCAGCCAGTGCCATAAGCCCTGGGTTTAAGAATGCAGCACTAGAAAAATGGATGATGTACAATGTACAGTCATTTCATCATTTGTTATTTTCTAGCCTGACTGACACCATTATGGAATTGCATATGGTGAATTTATGAATGTGGTCAGAATTTTTTACACAAAGCAATGTGCAGAATAGTTTGTTGTCAAACTGAGGCTCATCTTTTGTAGCACATGGGAGAGTAAGCACATGAGAACTGTCTAGCAAAAACCTGGTGACAAATTTATTTCTTTTTGGAACTGTGGAAATACCTTGTCTATAAAATGTTTATATTTTACAAACATAACAGGAACTAAGTGTAAATAAAAACACACTGCAAGATACAGTTTTATACCTATTTTCATTCCAGTGTTCCAGGAAAAGGTTGAGTGGCTAAAAAACATGTTCTGTTCCTCCAAAGCAAGGGAATTTAAGACATAAAACAATAAAACAATAGTTTCCAATGCACAGATAATCTAGTTTGTGGAAAAAAATGTCAGGGTTTCCAAACAAAGATAATATAGAAGAATATTTTCATTTTGATCTTTCATATTGTCAAGAACATTTATTATATTTATAAGTGTGTTGTAATATTATCTCAAGAAATTCTCTTCTGTTTTGACCAGATAGTGATACTCAAGCTTATTGCCCCTCTGGCCTCAGTTACTCCTCAGTTACAGTATAGAAATCAGAGGAAGGTCCTTAATTTTGGAATTTTATTCATTTGATTCCATCTTTGTTATTACAAAGGCCCACTGTAAAATCCATATCTATCCCTACTCATATATCACCATGTGTGTAAACATGAATCAACATAAACAGCAAATTGTTTTTTCCTGCTTTTATCGTCGTAGTGTCAATCTACTTTATCAGTGATTCTTTCTTTTCTGTTTATATCAGATTCATTCCTGAAACTGTCATTCAGATAATAAAACTGTATTTTCTGAAAAAGAAAAATACTAATTTTTCTTCCACTGGAGTAGCATTGTGTGGCTCCTCTGCAAGCTTCTAATCAGTGTCTGTACCTTATGCCCCAAGCAATGTTTACAGATTAAATACATTAACTGTTTAGTGAGAGTTCTTCTTGTCTGAACATGAAATAGCTCCAGTATTTTGCTTAACTTTATTCTTAAACACTGCTCTCAGTCAGAAATTTATTAAATATATTTAAATTATATCTGTGTGAGGGCAGGGGACCAAGTAGGACTGATACTGATTTGAGGAAACTGGTGTTGAAAATTCATCTTAGAGAAAATGGCATTATAGGGAAGTTCAGTTTGTTTTTTTTTTTTAATTTCCCACAGAATCATTGATTTCAAGGTCAGAAAGGACAAGTATATTCATACACTATATGTGAAACCATGGGATTTTACGTAGAAATTCACCTTCCTACTTTCCAAACTGTCTATTATAAAAGTTTAATTTAAAAGTTATGTTAATAATCTCTTATATTCTTTAGTGATTTGCTCTGTATTTAAACATATTGGCTACTAAGAATTTGCATCTTTTCTGTTTAAACTTTATTGTCTTCAATTTCCAGCCAATATACCTTTTCAATGCTATTGTTTCCATAGTTAATAATTATTGTATTATCAGGAAACTATCTTCAGTAGCTTTTAGCATGAGCAAATTTACCCTCTGCAGCAAGATATATTAACCAAGGGGCAGCCCCATAAAAAGACAGAAAAGTCTAAAATGAGGCATAATTGCATACTGTAGGTGCAGCACAGCCTTGACACTCCTGCCCAGCTGTGCTGCTGTAAAATCCACAATAGTGCTGTTTGCTGTGCTCCTCTACTTTGGCTTTTGTCTGAGAATAGAAGCCCTTCCAACCTACTCTGCAGAAATTTAAAATCCAGTACCCGTCTTTGCAGTAAGACCTCCATCACCCGCCTCTTGTGAATATGTGCTTTAATCTGGCAGATGTTCTCCACCAGCATTTCCAAAGGTATTCACTGGAAATACAGGAAGGAGAGGTGCTGCCTATTCTTGTTCCTTATATATTTTCTAGAGGAGAAGGCATCAGTGACACACCTGCTTCCAGTGTGCGCCCCTGTGGCCAGGAAGGCCAAGGGTAGCCTGGGGTGCCTTAGGAACAGCAGTGCCAGCAGGTCAGGGAGGTGATCCTGCCCCTCCACTCAGCCCCAGGGAGATGAGGGTATCTGGCGTGCTGGCTCCAGTTCTGGCCTCCTCAGGACAAGAGAGACCTGGAGCTCCTGGAGTGGGTAAAGTGGGAGGCAAGAAAGATGAAGGGTCTGGAGCATCCCTCTGATGAGGAAAGGCTGAGGGACCTCTAATACATTTCCTTTCTTCCCTTGATATTAATGAAATATGCACATCAGAATTTTTCAGGTTTCCACCTTCTGTATTATTATTGACTGCAATTAAGTACATAGCAACAGAAATGTGGAGAAATAAAAAATGGAAGTCAAACAAAGAAATAAGCATGATCAAAAGTGCAATAAAAATGGAGACAAAAATGAAGGAAAGTTGTCATGGTTTGACACTGGTGCAATGCCAGCGCCCCCATGAAAATGCACTTTCCCAACTAATTGCTGTGAGATGTGATCAGGAACAGAGCAGAGCAGGCCCAAGCTTAATAACAAAGAGAAAAAAACTTTATTAAACCACTACTACTATGAAACACAGGCACTAAATCCCAGATGAAGACCTTCCAAAGCATTCCTCCTCCTCCCATCCAATTTCCAAACAAACCCACAGTGAGACACCACCCAGGATTCCTGATCAAGAGACTTCTCTCTCCTTTGAAGGACTGAGTGTGGATTATCTGAAGGGTGGCTTTTTTTGAAGCATGAAATTGATTCAATCTAATAATTTCCCTATAAAATTGGAAAATTTGTAGAGCATCTTTAGTCAAGCTGTTAGCTTTCCTTCTCCATAAATGTTAGTTATTTTCTTAAATTAAAAAACCAGCAACAAATATCTGTTTTCTTATATTCATAACAGAAAAAAATATGTCGACTCAATACTATTTTACTTCTGTCTAAAAATGTGACAATGAACTGATAAGTACATCATAAAAAAAAAAAAAACTAGTAAAGAAAAGACTACAGCGGAGAGAGCACCTGCCCTCAGTGTCCTTGGTAATACACATTTTTTAAGTGCATTGGAAAAGTCCTTTATTTGAAAAACTGTTAGTTATAAAAAAGAAAAAAAGTAGTAAATTTTGCAAATTCACATTCCACAAATGGCAGCTGTACACTGAGAGATTTCAGTTCTGCTGACTGAAACAGAAACTGGGGAAGCTCTGTAGCTCCTAACACCAGTTCCCATCCGTTAAGTTATTTAGTGGGATGAAAGGACATCAGATACCCTGGAATAGTTTTGCCTGGTTGTTTAAATGCTCATAACTTTACTGCAAGAAAAATTAATATTGGATGGCCACATTGTTTGGGGTCAAGAGGCTGTAATTCCACACACAGTTCACATATATCAGATTTACTGTTAGAGCTTTAATCCTGTTTCAGTCTTCAGTTCTTACATGTGATTTATCACTGTGTTCTAGTGGAATGGATCTCATTATAGCCAAACACCCAAATCTTTAAATGTTGTTCTACTTGTCTACTTGTTACAGATACATCTTTAGCTTTATTCCTTTTTTTTTTCCCTGGCAATAGCTATAATAGAGCAAATTCCTTTTATCACGGAATGATTCATTCACCAGCCATGTTAAACTGTAATCTTTATCTAGTCTCCTCTCCATCTCCTCCATCCTGGATGCTGGATGCACTCCAGTGCAGTCCATCGTGGCATCTCAGTTATAATGAGCAAGCTGCTGATGACTTTGGAAGCACATCAAAAGGATCCTCTTGATGTGCTTCCAAAGTCCTTTCCTACAGACAAATAATTGGGGAGCAGGGTGAGAGGGAGGATGAGAGTTATCCCAGCTCCCACCACCATCATCACTTTACTTTTTTCCATCACCTTAGCTTACCATCACCATCCTTTCTAGTCAACACAAGGAGACTCAAATTAAGTACTGCCTGTTCTGTTTGTTTTGAATAGTATACATCAACAGCATGTTGCACACCTTGCTTTCAAAACCTCCTGGCATGAACTGGGCTTCCTAAGTTGTAAAAGCACATTCATAATGCCACCAACATAACTGAATGAGTGGTTGTCACATAAAAACCACACAAAAAGTTCTATGATGCTTTTTCATACATCTCATGCAGCAGCTGATAAGCTGTCACTGGTGGCTACCCCCCAGCATCACTGATGGAGCTGATATATTCCCTTAGACAGCAATGAGAGCTGCTGAGGCAGTTCTTGAGGTAGCCCTAAGTGGACATAAAAGTACATGGTTAGGAAAACTTACCCTGCATAAAGCACTCTGGAAATATCAAATTCATTGTGTCTAGTCTGTTAAAGTTCTGATTTCACTGGCAGGCACCAATCAACTACAATATTGCTAAATAGTTGCTCTTGATCCTCATATTTTCCTAAAACTGTGCATGCTTTGGAGGGAAAACAGAGAATAGTTAATAGTCTAAAGGAAAGTTGCTTCAAAAGAGAAAACTGCTCTGCATTATATTGCTTCCATTGTTTCGTAATTTTATGTTTAAATATAGAGAGTATGTAAATGACCATTTTCACTCGTATTCTCTTCCTGCTTAGTGACAAGAAAACAAATTCAAATTGTGTTTGGGAGGAATATCTTAACAAAGCCGATTTTATTATGCAAATGAATTGTAGGTGTTGCATATCTTCATTTTCTGAAATTGTTAGCAAGTTTTTCCAAAGCTTTCTTTCTTCCTAGGTGTGTGTATATAACACATTTTATTTAGAGAACCAATCAGTCACAAGAAGCTTAGTTGTTTTAAGTAAAAGTTGTCGTGACTATACATTTTGGAAGCTATCAGTTAATTTTTTTGCTTAAATTTAAGTTTTAGAATCTAAAGTTTTTCAAAAGATGAGCAAATAATTTCCTCAACAACTAATTAATGGAATTATGCTTTTTCTGAGGCTATCATGGTGAGTTAGTTCAGAGGAGCGAATAGCTTCATAGAATAAGAAATATATCTTCCTTTTCCCTTATATTCTCATATTAATCATCCACTTGTGCTCTTGTGGTTCACTGGTTTGTTTCATTAAACAAGGTTGGGAGTGGGCCAAAACAAATCATCCCAAATAGTTGTGAAGTCTTAGTCTTCAGCCATGGGTTGTTAATGACAAAAAGTGCTTCCAGTTTTTAACATAGAAGAGCAAAAATCTAAATTGCTGATTTGCCCAAAAATATTTTTTTTGATCACTCACTATTAGCATTCTTATACATAGTATAAAATAGATAACAAGCTATATTTGACTGGGAGCATGTAAGCAGCAACTTTAACTCTTGTTGATATGTTTGAGTTCAGCAAAGGGAGATGGAAAGTCCTGGCTTCAGTGTGGGAAATGTTTCTTCAGATACTAAAGAGCGAGCACCCATAATCAGCACTAGTAAACAACTGGTCAAATGTGTAAGTCTTGGTACCATCCTTGAATAGAGCTACTCCACTTTGATAACGCTTCCATAAAGTCAAGAAAAAAAGGGGAAAAAAAAAAAAGACTGGATAGATTTAAAGATACTATTATATATAGAAAATAGCATGCCCAGAGTGTCAAATATGCAGGCTGTAAATGATAAAGCTAGAAAATATTTTAATTCTCAGTCTCAAACCTTGAAGTCCCATCAAGAATTTGTCACTCTTCACCTGTTTCAGTTTGTCAGTTTATTTTTTAGCAATTTTTATGCAAATTATTTCAGTTGCTGACTTGAACAATTTGTTCCATACCTCAACACCCATTTTGTGTAAGAAAATCATAAAAGTTAGGAACCTGAAAATTGGATTTTTCTTTTGAGCAGCTGCTGTCCGCAAATGTGGAAAGATTGTTAGAAGTGAATAGCATCATTTTCTAACAAACTCTAGGTAGGTTGCATGACAGTATCTCATTACTCGTTATCATACATTACTGTGCTATCACCAAGCATCATTATGTTGGCATTCATAGATATATGGAAGTAAAAGAAAAGCTCTTTTGGTGTTTAAAGATGTGTTTGTACAGCTATGCATGTCAGTGGTCCTTCACTGCTGACCTACTCATGTGAAGTTGCATTTATAATTAAACAATATTTCTATATTGAAATGTGTTATGTAATGTTCTGGAGAATGCGTTTTTGTATCTTTACAGAGCACTAGAAAAGTGTTGGTAGAGATAAATTGTATGCAAAAGAATTTGTTTATTAAAAACCCCACAACTTTAAATTTAACTGACTCCCTAAGTCATTGTGCTTGTACTTTTGGTGACCTAATGGGGATTGGATAGATTTCTGTTTCATTTATTTTGAACGTAGCTTAATTATAACTTTCATTTCTGAATTACCCATTTTTATATAGCACATTTGTTTCCGTGTCCTGACATTCCAAATCAGAGGCATCTGGTCTGTTGCATCTGCTGTGTCTCCACCAGGGTGCCACTATTAATGAGTTTTCATTCCTATGACTGTTGTAACAGTAACTTCTAATAGTTACCACTTAGTTTTCTGTTGAGGATCATTTTACAATCTTAAATACTTGGCTGAATTAGTAAAAGTTTTTAAAACTATCTCCAGATATTAATTGCTGCTGATTTTGGTTTTTAGGGGTTTTGCTGCTTGCTTTAGATCATCCAGCTAATACTTTAAAGCAATTCCATTTTAATTTTTCCCAAAAATCATACTTAGTGATCTTTTAGTTTGTATTCTTCAAAGCACTGCTCTTCCTAGCATAATTAACTGTATTTTTATTAACTCACAAAATCAGCTTGTATGATCAGTTTATCTAGTCACAGAATATTTTTCTGAATATGATAACACTTGAAGTGGAGCTCAAGTGTTGTTGTTTATTTTCATGCTACAGGATCACAGGAAGAGTTAGAAATTATGTTTTTTAGTAGCTACTCTTATCCAAGTTTCCATCAGGGTTTGGTACCTACACTGTAGGTACCATGTGGAACGTTTATTTACAAAATCTTTAAGATTGTACAAACTGGTAAAACTAGACCAATAAACATTATAACAATTTTGTAATTGTAATTGGTAAAATTCTACTGAATATAATAGGTCATTGCTTGGGTAAAGTTCTCAGACACTTTGTATTAAATCAAAGAAAAATATATTTATTTGGGAAATCTTGCTTTTTCTAGGGGTAAGAAAACTGTTTTATAATTATGTATTATTGTCTTATGAAAGGTCTAAGAATCTTCAGATCTGTTTATAGTGTCCTTCCTTAACTTTCAAAAATACACTCCTGTGCATCCAGAAGAAAACAATTTTATTCACATGAAATGGTAGAGAGAAGGCTGTCCACACAATCCATACTGTGATGAGATTTTTATATCCCCAAGGGAACAGCAGAACTAGCAAGACTCACTTTAAAGAGGCATTTCTAGTTTTCCCGAATGTCCAGTTCAGGAATTGCAGATGGGTCTTGGGAGTAAATCCTTCTGTGAGCCCTTGGGCACAGATCAGCTCCATTTCCTCATTTTGGTACTGAGCAAATCCTTTCTGAGCTGTCCTTAATTAGTGCTTAATTTCTTACTATATGAAACATATAATAGCAGCTTTCTTTAGTAGTGGTAAAGCCACAGCATTTAATGTCTAGTTGGAGACTCAGGCTGGATCAGAAAAATCATTCTGTTTGAGTAGTAGGGTATAAAATTATATTTAGGAAACTTTAGGGAAGAGAGTCACTGTTGGCATAAGATCTTAGAATGATTTAATTTGCTTTTCCTCCTCTAAAGATTTTCTAGGTAGGGAAGGAGAGAGAAAGGGAAGCCACAGAATTATCTGAGCCTGTTGTGTATGTTTTAGTGTTCTTCTGCACCGTCAATTTTGGCAATATGTGCGATTCAGATGCTGTTCAACTGCACAGGGACTGCTTTTCCTATTGTAAAATTCATGTCACTCATTAACTTGTCTTCTTAGAAAATGGAGTTTGGAAGGCACATAGATATCTAGAGATAGTAATGACATCAGTAGATTTTATTTCTCTTACTAAGGAGAGACTTCTAATGAGAAATTTCTTCTTTGCTTAATTATGCAAGCTGGTGTTTTAACTGAATGTCTCTGCAATTCAATCAGTATACAAGCTAAAAAATAACATCTAAGCTTTTGGGTATGACTTTAGAAAGCCAGTTATAATAGATTTTCAAAGACCTGATACAGAAGTTAAAAGCAAGAATTTCACAGGGTGTAGCTAGATGTGTATCTTGAAAATTACCTTTTTTTCCTAAAGAGATTGTAACTGAACAAAATGAAACTCTGTGGAGCTTTTAGTTTGCTTTTTATAGTACATGCTGTAATTGCTGAAAGCTATATTCTTATGCCCTTTTCTTAATCTTATTGAACAGAAAATGGTATTAGGTCTTTATTTGTAACCTTCAACTTGGTGGAAATTATGCAACTGTAGTCTGAAGTTGGAGGGTCAAATTTAAGATCAGACTCACAGGTCTTTTCTATCCAGAACAATCAGTGAATAACAGCTTTTTAAAACCAACTATGATTATTTAGAACAAAAACATTTTAAGGAGAGGAGACTTTTGAGACAATAAAATACTCCAGACACTTTATCAACAGGCAGGTGAGAATGCTAGCAGATTATTTAACCTGTGACTCTGTAAACAGCCTAAGAAATAGAAATCCTTCTCTGGCCCTTATCGCCAACTTGATATCTGTTAAAGTGTACCTACCAACTGTCTGATGGCACACTGCTCTGTTCTGAGGACTAAAAGTTATATGCAGAATAAAAGTAATTTATAGTTCATAGGTTTTATAATAAGTATTGCTACTTCTAACTCCTAAGAGTGGGAAATCTAATGAGTATCTTTTCTGGAAACTCCACAATAGGTAGCTCAAGTGTCTGAATTTGGCCAGTCTTCTAAAGACACACTTGGATGCTTCTTATCTGAGAAATGATTGTACTGATTCCTTGTTTGCTCTTCCCTAATCCTTTGAAATAAGTTAAATATGTACATAAATCTAATATGCCTTACTTTCCTTGAGTTTTCATTTTAATTTTATCTAAATCTATTGTATTTTAGTTTTTATTGCCTTCTAAATACTATGAAGCTCATCTTTTTCCCCAAGAGAAACTCTAAATCCACTTCTTACTTTCTAGTCAGATTGTCTGGGCTTTATATATTGGTTTGAGTAGCATATAAATTATTGTGAGTATTAATTATTTTTCAGCTAAGTAAGGGCTGAGGACAGAAAAAAGTGACATTGACAGACTTACAATGGCTTTTAACCAATAGACAATAATTAAACAGTCATGAAATATTAAAAAATAAACATAATTTATTAGAATTCATGAGCTAGTAGGAAAAGCCTGCCTAATCTGGCAAGAATATAAACCCTTATATCTTTTCTTAAAAAATACACAGTAAAATATCAGATAATATAGAAAAATAGTCCCCTTTTGTATAGCTTTATAAGGGAGAATAGCTTATCCTGCATAATTTGATGTGTTAAAAATGTAGAACTATTGTTACTTTGCATTTAGTTTTACTGGTTCTTTAAAAATTATACTTGGTATTTTTAAATTAATAACAACAATATTTAGAAGGTCTGGACCAAATTCTTTGTGTTATTTGAAACATCAAACAATCTTTTTGCTTTAAGTCAAGTTTGCACAAAAAAAGTCCCTATATGTGGTCTTCTCAAAAGCTCTTTATGCTTTTTTTCTTTATTTTATTTCTGAATTTGTGTTCAACTAGGCAATACTACAGGATCTGGAGCAAAGACGTCCCCAGCTGGATGAACTAATAACTGCAGCACAAAATCTAAAAAACAAGACAAGCAATCAAGAGGCCCGGACAATAATTACTGACCGCAGTAAGTAGTGATTCTGCTACCATATGGCATTTCAGCAAACATGGAAAGTTTTGTCCTATCATATAAGCATAGCATTCTGCAGATACTTTATGCCTGTGCCAGGAGAAGGAGAGTTCCAACAAGTGACAGTTCTCACACAACTTTTCTAAACTGCGTATAGAAAAAAATGTCAGTGAAAGTCAGTGATCCCATATTTCAGATTTTTCACTGCAACTTCATATTGCTTGTCTTTATAGTGGAAGGACATTGTAAAAATGTCGAATGTTAGCACTGAAAATAAAGAACTACATTTATTTTTACACAAGGAGAAAAAAGAAAGAATTCACAGAGTATAGCCACCGGCTTGTAAGAAGCTTTCAATTCCATCCCCCGTAGTACAGCTGCAGGCTCTTCTTTCATCTCCCCTCAGCTGACGCACAAGTCTGATGATGCTCTGCATTACACTGTATTATTTCTTCAGTTCTGTTTTCCCTTTCCAGATTTAACCAACTAGCTGTGCCTAAGGTGGAAAAATTAGTAGATTGAGTTTTAGAAGAAGCCTATAGAAGACATAGTGTTGTCACCCTTGAAAGCTTGCATGTCCTATACCCCTCACTACAGGATGAAACACACTTTCAAGGTCATTTTATAGAAGCAGCCCTTGTGATGGACTGCTGTATATCTTCAGTTATTATCTCAAGTTCTCAGGTCTAGAAACTAAGAAAAAAATGGATTTTTTTATGGTCCTCAAGGTCTTCTATGGAGCTTAGAGAAGACCCGGGCCATGTGCTTTGCATGTGAACAGAGAAAATTTATTTTAGGTAGATGCAAACTGTTCTGCATATCCTGGCCTGGAGACTGGGGCTTGCTCCCTGAAACTGATGACTGTGAGGGTACAAATGTAGGCAAAATTTTTCTATCCCCATAATTACAAACCTAATATATCTATATACTTATTATCTCTTTATTTTTATTCTATCAGGTATGTACATTCCATACTATGTTCAAATCAAAATGCATGTTTGTACTACATTGTTGGTAGTCACACATATAAATGCTATTTAAAGTGTATCCTATGTGCAATAACATTCTTAAACTGCTGTTGAAATATGCTACTTAGAAAAGGAGAAGCTTTATGTTTTAGTTAAAATTTGAGAAGAAAGGGATAGTGCTTGTTTATTACATAAGAGCCCGCTCCTGTTGGACATGCAAATTAATTTTAGAATCACCTACTCTTTTGAATTCTGATGACTCGTGTACGTATACTTTAACTTTACATATTAGGTAACATAAATGTTTATTCAAAACCAACACATGTAGTACTCCCATCAGTATTTTGTACTATGTTTTCATTTTTAATTGTGAGTCAAGTCTTCTCAAGTTAAGAATTGCAGACTTCAAAAAAATGCAAGCATAATTCCTACATGCTCTCATGTGAATTGTATGCATGACTAAAATTTGTTCTCTTAGAAAACTGCACTTCACTTTAAGTGAATTTGCCGATTAAGAGAGAATAAATGCTTCTTTCTCATGCAGCAAAGGAGAGCAGCTATCAGACTGTAAATCATGAAGGACTATCTCAACTATACTACAGATTGTGTTTGTGGCTGGTAGTATGGTAAATACATTTAACATGATGATTTCTTAATTTTTATCCATAAAAAAATCAAAAATTATCCATTAGTTTTGAACTTTAAGTACCAAAAATTAGTTTTACTGTGATTTAGGAATTAGTTTTCTGTGCTGAAATTGTCAATATCCTTGTCTACAAAAGTGAAACTTATGATGCAGTAGATACAGGTCATGTCCCTTTATATACTTTCAAGTACATCTTGGAATATGATTGGAGCCATTTTTGGTTCAGTTTTCAGAGGCAGCAGTCTAGATCCATGAAGATTTTTCGTATTTATTTAGTTTATATTTGGGCAATTCTAGTAATACCAAACACTACTTAGGGGGTATTTATTGCTTTTGAATATTAAGGAGATCATGATATTTCTGGAGGACACAAAGATGCTAGGACTGTACAAGGTGACACACAAGGTATTTCTGAATATTTGCCACATATGACTCTCATCTAAAGTACTTCTTCTAAAGAACAGTAATTTTTATATTTTTAATTGTTTTTTTTCTTTTCTCCTTGTGTGTCATATGAAGAAGATGGAGATTGCTCTGTTTGGTTTGAATTAGGCCTGCTGAATACCTGTATAGTCAGGATCTACTTGTTCTGGCTGCAGCTACCTCTGTAGTTCCCCTTTCCCACCCCTTTACAGTGTTATCCAGTCCTGAAATAGGGAGCCTCCTTATTCCCAGCCCAGCTAGGTGGCTCTTGCTGTGTGCTCTCACCTGCTGCATTCCTGTCCTTTACAGTGCTCTCATCTACTACAGGTGTTTTGCCTTGTCCTCCAGCTCATACTGAGTTCAGCCCAGTGTATTGTCCCCAGGTCCATTCCTGGGAACCTTGTTCACAGCCAGAACTGAACCCTGTGTTGGAGAATCTACTCCACTTGCTAAGCTTTGTGTATTCCTTGAAGCCATGGAGAGTGTCCACTCCCTTATACCTGTACCTTGCACCAGGGTCCTGCTGCAAGTCCTCCCTTTACTAGCTCATCCACAGACTTTTTCCTATTTCCCTCCCTCCTCATAAATACAAATAGGTTACCATGGTTATGTTTTAGCAGCTATGAGTACACATTTAATCTATTCTGTTTCATGACCTGTTCATTGACACATTTGTGCTCCCCTGCAGCAGCTGTGTACCACCCTCACCAGCAGCCTTCTGTAAAGTCCCACTGCCAGGGGCCAAAGGTATCAGATCCCATCAGGAAGGAAAGGGAGTGATGGGCTGCAATGGGTCTTCATGTGGGAGCTGATAGACTTTATCTAGTGCACTCCCTGGGCTGAAGTACAGCATCTCACACATTGGGATCAAAAAGATGACCTAATTTGTATGAATAGGTTGTTCAATCACCTGACAAATATCACTGAAGAGATATATAACAAATAGTAAATGAGACTCAGGTACTCTACAAGAGTAGAGTTAGCTGCATTCTTCATCACAGGATGGGTTGGTGTGTCATCAACTGAAATTAAACCCTGAAGGTTCTGGCTTCTGTGCTAACATTGCTAACTCCTAAGTCACTCTTCTTGAAGAAATATCTATGTTGTGTTTATTGAAGTTCAACTTTGAAATATATTTAGAAACCTTATTTCCATTTTAAAGTATTTTAAAAAAATATCAAGGTAAACATGTTATACAAAACTTTAAAAAATCAAAAGACATTTGTTAGAAAATGTCTATGATGAATTGCAAAAGAATTCTATAATCATGAGATCATTTTCAACAACACAGTTGTCATAGTATTGCATAGATTCAGTCTTTCTTATGAAGTAAAAGCAGTAGTTAAAAAAATAAGCTCATAAAATTGAATTATTTCCTATGAACTTTTTTTCTCCACCCTTCATTATCTGCATGAAACTACTGGATCTATTCTGCATGCAAAGACCTTGTGTCTATAAACTAAAGCTTGTGTAATGTTTACATAATGTTATATTTAAATCTCTGTGTATTTTATTTAAATCATAGTTTGTTTACAACTTGCATACTCAAGAATATGTAAGAGTAATAATTACATTGAGGAAGAGTTGTGGGGAAAAGCAGCATACCTCTCTGCTTTTTTAATGTAGAAGCATTCTGTTCTAAGAGAACCATATGCTGTGAAATAACATTTTTTCTCTCTATAATGCATCACAGCTCCAAAACACTTTGCTTTATTGCTGCTGAAAATGTTGCTTCTTTAAAATGAATGGGTTTATAAGTAATATTAAATTTTAAAAAGTAATTAAACTTTGAAAATTCCTTGTTTTCCATCAGTCTCTATGTATGAATACACAAAGTTGGTAAGAAGTCAATATAGAAATACTGGGAGATAATAAATTTACAGTCTTACAGTCAGAAATACCAAAGCAATTATAAAAACTGTGTTAGATCTTGCTAGATCCTGGAAATATAAGAAGCTTTAAATAGCAGGCCATCCTGCTGCTGTGTTCACACATGTGCAAGAGGTAACAGTGCATAAACCTTCTGTGGTTTTACTTTGTTAGTAATGTACATCCCAATTTTGTAATGTGTTTTCTGGTTGTGTAAGTGATCAAGGAGGTATGGAAATCCATATTTATAAAACAGTATGAAGAAATAATGTCTTAGTAACAAAGTAAACTCCTTTCAAGACTATAAACCAAAGTAAAACATACTCCTTTAGCAATTCTGTGAAATTTGTTGCACTCTCAAAATATCACTTGAGAGGTTAGTTAATTCTTATTACATTAAATTTGTAAATAATAGCAATAAATAAAAGCATTTCAAAGAAGACTATTTTGATAAAGAATTATACTTTGGGACAAAATTATTACTTTTGAAGATTTTTGGACAGTTTTAGAAAACAAGTATACAAGTATATGAGTAATTTATAGATGATGTCTTTAGAAGAGGTATTTTGTTTTTGTGGTTTTCTGTTTTTTTGGGTTTGTTTTTTGTTGTTGCTTGGTTTTGATATTTTTGAAGAAAACCTATATGCTATAATTGGTTGTTAGCAGAGCTGCATTTGAACTAAACTGGAGAGAGTCTGAAAGTCTCTGAGCCACAACATAAAAATGCCTTTATTTAGTAGTTCACTGTATTTGACAGTTTTACGGCAAAATCATCAACTTGTCATCACTTTCACAAGAAAATACATAGAAATTCCACAGTGAATTACAACTGCACTGCTGTTCTCGACATCTTAATAAAATAGCCATTTCCACTGTAATCCCATCATGTGGTTTTCTCTTAGAGCTGTTGACTACAAATGATGAGTTTACCACTGGAAAAAACAAATTCATACATCCTGGGATTTGCCATCCAGTAGTAAACCCCCTAGCTGCCAAGACCAAACAAGAAAAGTGTAACAGAAAACTGTATTTGCATACAGTTTTCCAGTTATCTTGTTGAAATTTTTAAGCTGAATTACTGAATAAATCCTAGCTGTCTGTTCTCTGAATTCCACATATTTGAAGAACATTTCAAGAATTTGACTTTCCTATGTCATATATAAGCAGTTTATTAATCATCCTGATGTACCAGTTTACAGCTGACAACTTGTTTTTCCCATGAGAACTTTGCACCATAGAAACAAAACGAGGGAGAAACAGTTGTTTTTTAACAAAATGTTAATAACAAGATAAAACTAGAACTCTGAAAGGGGTAGAATGGTACTGAGAAGAGTATAGAGCTTGAAACCTGTTCCTTGGTGCATGTTTGCTGCTGTAGGACCTGTAAGAAAGTCACGGGACATCATAAGAAGGAGTAGGAAGTTATTTTGGAATACTGGGGTGAGTTGCCCTTTAAGAATGGGTGATAACATGCCCCAGAAATGTTTGAATACTTGGGGAATACCAGTTATATATAACTTCTCAGGCTACATATACTAGAGTGTGGTTCAGTGGACAAAGGGGCAAGATCTCAGCTGCCTGCTTCAGGTGTAGTAGTCCTCCCAAAAAGGCTTTGAGACTAAGGGTGACTATTCTTCACTTCTTGTTATATTCTTCAGCAGGAATGGCACAGATTTTTTGGTAGCCCCAGAGGTCATAAGTGTATTAGGTAGTGGTAGAAATCCACCATTGTTGGTGGATTTCTTAAATCTCACATCTCAATTCTGTAAAGAAAGATAATTGCAAAACTTCATGTCGGTGGTGATTCATGTGTAACTGGCCAGATATTTCTAAATAGGTAAGAACACAGATAAGAACAGAACAGATAAGTTTTACGCTGCTAGTAATCAGTCTGTGTTGGAAGACAGGCACGCTGGATTGCTGTGATGTATAGAGGCACTTAATTATGTCCAAAGTATGTCTTAGCAACAGTATGTCTTCTGTCCTACAAAAGCAGAATGGTTGATCAACTCTCTCTTGAGGAAACTGTGATCACAAAGTGAGCTCTCACCCAACTGTGAACTCGTGAACAGTAAAGGCAAAGTGTAATGCTGTGCGATGGGGGGTGACCTTTCAGTAAAAGTGATATTAAATACTTTTCTTAAAAGCCTTTAAATAACTACAGCTAGTCCCAAAAGAGTGAAAACAAACAAACAAAAGCCACGAACAAACCACCCAGAATAAGGATAGTATGATTTGGTAGGGAGATGTTTCACATTAACAGGTTACACTTTGTTGTATGATGTGGCCATGGGTACATAAAGTTAACTGGTTGAAAGACTTGGGATAAGCCCTCACCTGACAGAAGAACATACTTTCATCTTTAGCCTCAGGAATTATTTGGTACAGCATGGTGGGGGAGCTGCTGTTTGAGTCTGCTTTATATCTTGTTTTTAACCTGTTGGTCACCACTTAGGGATGGGGTTAGTAGAGGTGGTTAGAGTACAGACAGAGAAGTTCTTGAAATTTATAGTGTCAAGACAATTTAAGTCTATTTAATATTCTGCAATTCACTCTGCTGTTCTTCCAATGTTTGATAGAATTTGATAGAGTTGATAGAATTGATTTTAGTAAAAGAGACAAAACATAAATCCTCAACCCTCCACCCCCAACCTTCAACCTACCCAGCCACCAATTAGGTGAAACTGTGACCCAGAACCATGAGTAGACATGAAATGACAGAAAGTCTCGTCAGCAGGCAAATCCTTGCCCCAGGTACTACAGCCTGTTCCCCTACTATGGTAAGTGCTGTTCAGTGTTGTCAGGGTCATCTTTTCCCCCTTGTATGCTCCAGAGGAGTCATATTTTAACAGACTGGTTTTATTTAACTACCTGCCTTTGTTCCTAGGGTCTTTGTGAAAAATCTCCATTCATATATCCATTTAATGGAGCTTTCCCTTTTTTTAGTTTAGCAAGAGTAGCGCCTCAGTAGCTTCAGAAAGAAACAAATTTACTTGCAAAAGTGTTATAAGCAAAATGTAAAGGGAAGATATGAAACTGCCACACAGGGTGAGATAACAGGTCATACTCATGTAGGTCTCTGAAATTGTTAGTACCATGTATTTCGGAAAAATGCTGAAGGATTCAATAGTATGCAAATCTGAAATAAACTGAGATTGCTTCTCAGGATACAAAGTCTTTCACATCTTAATTAAAGAAGTTAAAATATATTTTTGAAACATTTAATTGACCAAAACTGCCAGGAATATGTGGTTCTTTGGGAAAGCAATCACTGAGTTTAGAGATTTCAACATATTTAACAGCATCTAATGTGAGGCTTCCTATTTACAGCGTTATAGCAAAAAAAAAAACTGGTTTTGATTACATTGCATGTCAAATTTGAATTCATTCTCATTTTTGCAAATGTTAATTAACATTTATATAAAATACTTTAAAAACTGAAAATAATAAATGCTAAAGAGGTTTTATTACATCTTGTCAGAAAAAGTAGAATGTTCCACTGACTTGTGTAATGGCCAGATAATCAGAAAGGAATGTTTTATCTCTTTGATACTGGAAAGACTCAGTCAATTTGCAATGTTAAAAGGAGTAATGTAAATAAATGCCATCATCAGTGAAGATGCTGTGTTCTAGTGGCTCCTCATACATGGTGACTTTTGTGAGTGAAGTCACAGGTGGAAAGTGATGGAAGTCCTTCATCCTTGAAAGCAAAGTCAGGCAACAAGTATTCCTGCTCTCATGTAACTGGAACAGGACCTGCCAGCCAAGTGCAAATATGGACTAGGGAGTAATTTAGTTTTGTTTGTAATTTTAATCAATAAAAAACCAAGCAAGGTAAGGATAAAAAAAAATTCCAGGATAACCTGAGAATCTGTTATACACATGGTGAAAACTCAAGACCTTATTGGTAAGGTGGACAACAAAGCAGGAATTGTCAATTCTTTTCTTGCAATATAGGATTATCTCCAAGGAAGACGTGCCATTCTTAATTTTTCTTCATAGAAGAAGTTCCCTGCCAAGCACTAAGCACTGACTTACCCCTAAGCCTCAGATCAGTTGTATGATAGTATATGGATTTGTTTGTTTTTGCCTTTAGATATCAATGAAAATACAGTAAAAGCAAACTTGTTGCATCACTAGAAGTTGGAATGACCTCAATTTAATTTCCAGATCTGCTACAGACTTTATTTATAATCCCAGAAAAGTCTTTTAATTTCACGTGTTCAGGTCTTTATCTAGTTAAGGTGAGCTAATATCTCTTATCCCAGCCTTTCTCTGACATATCTCTTCAGAAGACTAGATTTTTCCACCTGTTTTGTTTGAATCTAACAAACTTAAGTGTTTGCTATTTTGGTCTCTGTTTTAAGGCAGCACTATGTTAGAAATAGTAGCTTGCACAGAACATTTTAAATTTAACTAGAAGCAGACATGTAAACAGTAAAAATATCCATTTTATTTCTATCTTATTCATGGTGATACAAAAAGACAAGCTATGCTCATGCAACAACACATTAATCAAAATGAAAATAAATGGAAATAAGAAGGAATTTATTAGAAATGAAGTTTTGAGAATGTGATCAAATTATTTATTCACTGACAGATGGATAGGCAATATTTAATGTCCACAGTTATTTTAAATACTGTGTCAGAACAGTATATATTCATTTATACCAAGCCATAATTTTCTGTAGTAATTAGAGGGCAAACAGGAAGCAGAGGTCCTGCTCAGTAGAGATTACAAGCTAAATTTAGATGCTACATAATCAACCATATCAGGAAAATGCAGGTTGTGGTGTTCACTGTGTCCCATCTCATTTCCTAAAATGAATGCAACCCACAAAGAACATATATTGGAACATGCAGTTGTTCTCAGACAATCTACTTAAGCATCCTGAAGTATGTTTGGCCTAAGGATTTTACTTTGGCTATCCTCAATATAAATTTATCATAATTTTAGTTTTGCTTGAGTCAGGAATAAACTGAAAACAAAACCAGTGTTTTACACAGCCCCAGAGCTCCTTTGCAAGTCCAACCTGAGTAAATACTAGCTTAGTCTGTGTGAGAGAGGTCTTAAAACTTTGGTGAGTGGTTGCACCATGTGGTGATTTGATTCTGGTATGTATACAAACCATCACTATGGTTTCTTATGAAATACTGTAGGTCATTCAAAGAATTTAAGTTTATTACTGGCTTCAGGACCAAATGGTGACTCTGAGGCTTTTCAATCTGTTTGGTGGATAACAGTGGATAGTTTCAGCCTTTATCATACCAAAAAGGGGGGAAGGAGAAAAACCAAAACACCTCTGGAGACTAGGTACTTCTATTTAATCTTTCTTATCAGCAAGTCTATTCCATAACAGGTGAGAGAATGCCTCAACAGAGGACAATCCCTGGTTGAGTAACAGCAAAGGAGGGTGGATAGAGTACTCTGATATGTGGTGAGAAAGTGGTGGCATTTGGGCCTGGTGAAACTTAGAGTTTAAAAGAGAATATTTAGGAAAAAGTTCTATTTTGTTGTATTTTAATTGGATGGGAACTTGTGTACAGTCAAGCGAACGCCTATGCAATGGAAATTTTTGCTGGAAGTGTCAGACTGTGTTTATGTCTGCTTCATCATCTTAAGTTTAGAAATGACTGTCGTATTTCAGAGCAAGGGATGTAATAATTTTGCAGAATATTCATTACAGTCTCTCTGCATTCCTGTACTTTTGACACTTGGCTTTCTTCACTGCAGCATAATATTAGGATGGCAAAAGTAATGGTTTCATCTGTTTGTTGGATAATTTTCTTTGCTTCATTTTATGTAGATTCCTGAAAGTATAGTAAAATGCAGAATAGAAAAGAACAGACTATTTAAGTTGGAAAAGACCTACAGTGGCCATCTAGTCCTTCTGCTTGACCACTTCAGAGCTGATCAAATGTTAAAGCCCTTTTATGGGTATTTTCCAAATGCTTCTTAAATGCTCACAGACAAGGGGCATTCACCACCTCTTCAGGAAGCCTCTCTCGCTATCCAGCCTCCCTCTCAGTAAAGAAATGCTCCCTAATGTCCAATCCAAACCTGTGCAGTGTGTTAGGTTCAAAATTTGCTGAGTTTAAGCCATATCAGAATAGTGACTTTGAAGTGTTTGTCTAACAGAGTGCCCACAGTGTCTTACCAATGTTTTGACCTGTGTTGGAGTACCATAGAGAACATCAACAAAGTGCTGATGTCTGATTAAAAGAAAACAAAACACCCAGAGCAAACACAACACCTCAGACAAAAGAAACCAAATAGTAAAAGGCAAGTTATGTCTTTATGTCTTTTCTTTTCTCAAAATTGGTGTAATTGATACTTTTTTTTCCCTTATTAGCTAAAATATTGCACTAAGATGACAGATATGATACCTTGTTGCTTGGGGTTTTTATACTACTTCTTGTATCTATTTAGTTATTAAGGAACAAATAAGTGTAGTTCCATACCAGGCTCCATAGATTAAGACCCAGTTTATGTGACCTTGAGAACTAGTCCTTTAAATTCAGAATAGGAAAACAAAAAATGTTACTTTTTTTTTTTTTTTTTTTTTGGTACACTCTTATGCTTGCAGAATTGTACTCCTTTTAAGTTCAAATACCAGCATTTTTGTGATGGGACCCTCATTTTGTAATCAACAATTAATTTAAAAAATATGAGCATTGTAATTGACAGAGAATGCTCAAAATGTTTGAATGCTAGGGAATTTTCAGAAGAAATATCTCTTTCTCCTGCTGTGTATATTACTTCCTTAGTTGACTCTCGGATATTTACTTTGAAGTGCATTAGCCATTTAAAGTGTGAAATTTAACTGCTTCTCTGCTTTATATTTCAACAAAATTGAAAATAAGAATTTCAAGTGTTAGGAAGCTGAGATTGTCTTTCTTTGCATAAAAAAAAGTATGGATTAACCACTATCAGACTGACAGCACCTTGTGGAGTACTTAAAAAATTGATGCAAGTGTGGGAGGGAAGAGAGAATGGGACAGTTCCAAGAACTGTGGAAATGTCAATCTGAAAAAAAGCAGGGGCCCCAAGCAATCTTTGGAAATAGTTCAAAATTGATGCAATTTATCTAAAAGACTGTGATTGTAAACCCAAGGGGAAAAAAAAAGGTAAATTTTTAAAATTTTCAGTCTTTTGATATCTGATGCTTTTGTTCTCAAGAATATTATTGTAAGAGAATTATTTTACCCAAATCACCAGGACAATTCATAATCTATTGTGTAAACTTGACTCTCTTTGGAGTCTATAAGCTTCTGTCTGTCAGAATTTATAGTCAGCTGTCCCTGAAAATATATCATGGGTGAAGCTGTATATCTGGTATATCACTGCACTATTAAGGGCTGCATCCAACTGTGGGGTCCCCAGTACAAGACAGACGTGGACTTGTTAAAGCAGGTGCAGAGGAGGCCATGAGGTCTGGAGTACCTCTCTAGGAAAACAGTCTGAGAGCTGGGATTGGTTATCGAAGAGAAGAGAAGAGAAGAGAAAAGAGAGAAGAGAGAAGAGAGAAGAGAGAAGAGAGAAGAGAGCAGAGAAGAGAGAAGAGAGAAGAGAGAAGAGAGAAGAGAGAAGAGAGAAGAGAGAAGAGAGAAGAGAGAAGAGAGAAGAGAGAAGAGAGAAGAGAGAAGAGAGAAGAGAGAAGAGAGAAGAGAGAAGAGAGAAGAGAAGAGAAGAGAAGAGAAGAGAAGAGAAGAGAAGAGAAGAGAAGAGAAGAGAAGAGAAGAGAAGAGAAGAGAAGAGAAGAGAAGAGAAGAGAAGAGAAGAGAAGAGGAGAAGACTCTTGGGACACTTCACCACCACCTTTTGGTTCTGGAGATGGACTTTTTATAAGGGCAGTAGTGATAGAACATTAAGAAGGGCTTTAAACTGAGAGAGGGCAGGTTTAGATTGGATATTAGGAAGAAATTCTTTACTGTGAGGGTGGTGGGGCACTGGAACAGGTTGCCCAGAGAAATTACAGATGACCATTCCTGGTAGTTTTCAAGGCCAGACTGGGTGGGGCTTTGAGCAACCTGAAAGTTTCCCTGCCCATAACAGGGGATTGGAACTAGGGGATCTTTAAAGGTCTCCTCCAACTCAAACCATTCTGAGTCTGTGATTAAGAAACTGGCAATTTGTAAATAAAATAAATATATACAGTTTTCAGTTTCTCTTGTGAAATGAAAAATTGTTAACTCAGTTCAGATGTACTGTTAACTCAGTACAAAATACCTGAAATTTATGCTTGAAGCTGAATATAGAAATATTTTCAAAGAAGTACTATTATTTCTTTCCTTTCAATTAAGTTCTTGCTCTTTTGGAATTTATCTTTGCTTTCAAAGGAAATATAAAAGTCGAAGCTGGTGTGGTTTTGATTTGGCACACTGTTTTTTTTTTCCTCCTGATGTATGCATACCTTTTTTTGGATACTGAGCTCAGTACCGTTATCAGCACCCAATTTTCTGTCACTGTTGTGTAGTAGTGGAGCTCTGGAGTTGTCTCCCAGCTGACCCTGGTGAGAGTTGTGTGCTGTGGAGGCGGAGTGATTTGGTAGTGTCAGAAGAGGCATAGGAGAAGATCCATGATAGTCTGTGCTTGTTTGGGGTTTTTTTATGGAAGAAAATAGAAATATAAACAGTCTGCAAAACTTTGCTTCAGTAACTTGGAACCTGATAGCTGAATTATCAAGTCAATTTTAAGTTACTAGTTATTTTTATTCTCTTAACATCTCCCTATGTCTTGCTCCTACACTAAGAGCTGGATCTATTAAATTGAAGCCAAAGCAAATCAGTCTACAGAATAACAAATGCAGATATATTTGGAAAGCAAGTCTCAGCCCAAACTCTGTAGGAGGTACTAGGCTGATGACATTAGGAATATGCAGTGTAAATATGAATGTATGATAGCAACACAAAGTTATGTGGTACTAAGAATTCACAATTTCACTGCCTATATGCCTCATTAGGTAGATAATGAATTTCACACGTTTCAGGACTTAAACTACCCAACCTACCATTATTTTTTTTGCATCAGTAAGTCTATGAAAGCACTAGTATATGAAAGCTGATGTACTTTATTAATGCTAATAGCATTTTTGCTTATGTTCAGAGAAACTAAAATACAATATCACTAATTTAATATCCCATTTTTAAATACAGGCACAGACATGTCTTCTGAAATAAATATTTCGTAGACAGTTTGATTATTACAAAAGCAATCATCCATGAACACAAATTAGATACATAACCATAAATTATTTTCCTTTTAATATCTTGAGTGACCAAAATCCTAAAAAAAATCCCAAACATAAATTTGGGCAAAGATAAATATTAAAGTACCTAGCTGCCTCTGATTACCCCTTGCAATGAAAAAAATACAGAAATTAATGTTTTTTTCCCTATTCAGTTATTTGAAAACTTTTCTATACATTTTAAACAGAAACAATTGGATTACCTACATATTCACTCATCTAGTTAATCAGATTAATGTTAATCCTTTGGCTTTAGTTCGGGTACTTCCCATCAGTCTAAATATCATTTCTGAATCTAATGAAAGTCTTCATAATTATATTATGAATATTTAAGAAAGCTAAATCCAATAATGCAGTGAATATTTTCTACATGCAACAAAGGAAAGAGAATAATTCAAACATTTTGAAAGATGATTAAATCATTCCATCAAGGAAACTCTCTGGCTTTTTTCAGTCTGTGCAATGTTACAGTGAAGTTATATTTCTATATCATCCAAAGGTGAGAGTTTCTGTAGAAAAAGATAATCTAGTTAACTTCTAAGGGCATATCCATATGCATCCTGCTTCTGGGGTCATGGAAGAATCACTGCTGACTCTGCCAGAGTAGTAGGATTTTCGTTTTGTCAATCCATTTCTCCATTAATGCCCTCTTCCTAAGGATCTGGTGGCAACAGAGAGGTATCAAAAGATCATTCTCTAATCTGTCCATTTCCCTTGTCAATAGTTTGTGTATATGCAAATGCATATATTTTGTATGTATTTATATTTATATGTATACATATGTTTTGTAGGTTTCTAGCAAAACTACACTTAGATTTGTTACCTTTTTAATACTAAATTCTAAAGAATCCCACATCTCTTTAGGGTAAGTGTTTCTTTCTCACATCAGAATTTTACAGACTGTATGACATTTTAAAATGCAAAGCAAATGGTCTTCCACATTGTGCATATCATGATCTGTTCCTTTTCTCATTTAGCAAAAAAATTATCATGAAAACTTCATTTGAGAGGTGATAAATGTTATATACATGAACACTTCTGTAAAAAGTTGAGAAACTGGTGAATGCTGTCTGAGGGACCTGTTTTCCAAATAATAAACTCTTGCATGCCCTTCTCAGTGCTCAGTCATGGAAGTTACTTTTTCCTTGGTGTAAGAAACTAATTTCTTTAGATGTGATACCAGCTTAGTCTGGTCTCTAACTCCCACTCTCTATAGCAAGGTATAAAGCATGCTTAACAGTGTTGGGGAATTATTCACTTGGCACTTAGCAGAAACCACTTGACAGTTTTCAGTTCAGTCTGTTTGATCTGACACTTCCAAAGGAACAGAGTGACCTTCATTAGTCTGAACATGTGGAAGTGTTTTTTAGATAAAAGAAAATAAGCTGTGCCCTAGTGAAACAAAACAAAATTAAATCAGATTTGCAATAGTTGGCAATAATTACCCCCAAAAGTGTCAAACTATAAAATAAGATTATGACTCTGTGTGTTTAAAAACACATCAAAATCTGTTGAAATCCCTTATTGCCCGTCCTTCTTAAGCTCTGAGAGGGCAGGGAAAGTAACATTCTTCCCTTCTGGACTTTCTTGCCTTGGTGTGTCAGTGCATTTTCATTGCTCTTCATGACCCCCAAAAGGCAGATAAAGGCTCTGAGTGCTGCTTCTTCTTGGTTTCCTCTGCAATACCTTTTATTTGTTCATAGAAACTGTAATATTGCACAATAGTATAGATTGCAGGTTGTTCATTCTTCCCAGGTATTATTTATTCACTTGTATAAATGCAGCTTAGTTTGAGTATATACTTTCTGTTTTGCCTAATTTTCTGTAAGAATAGGCTTTTAAAAAAATCTGTCATTTTGTGTTATGATACTTTATGATAAGGACTAATATTTCTATAAATACCTTTATATATTAATGGTTGATAAAGGCTACATCTGACACCTTACTGGCAAAAATGGCAAACTTCACATTAGGGTTGATATTCTATGTTGCCACCCCAATGTTTGGGGTTTATTGGCTAAATCCTCTCATCACTTTATTGACCACTAATGCATAAAATATCCTAGATGACACATTATTAGTGTTTTTCCATATGTACATTAAAATTTTGCCATCACTTCCTAAGGTCGTTTTTTAAGAAGTATGACTTTTATAAGCCATTGGAAGAGGTCAAGAGAAATGCTCCTTTCTGAGGAAAGCTGGAGAACAGCTGAAGCAAAAATCACCACCTGAGCAGGCTGGCTCCAGCTGTTCTCTGCTGGGTTCTGTGTCCTGTCCAATCCATAATGATACAGGCAGCAACTTAGGGAATAACTGTCCCTGTAACTCCTTAAGTACTTCAGCAATTAAAAAAGTGTTTTAAACTTATCCTCGCTTGACTCTGTATCTACTATCTAAAGATTCTCCCAAGGTTCTCCCTAGGGGCTCCCTAGGCTAGTCTCTCACAGATTCAGATTGTTCTTAAGAACTGAGACAGCATCCTTTTGTCAAGGGATGTTGTATTATAGGTTTTATCAAAGTGATTCCTCTTTGAAAAATAAGACTCCAGTCAGACACTCCTGTTCTGGAAGGCAGGAGAAGAGAAAGTAGAACACTTACAGCAAGAAATAATTGACAAATGGAGAATTTAAAATAAATCCTTTCCTGGTTTAAGGAAAAAAAAAAAGTGTTTCACCTATTTTCTTAGAACAATACAATAATACAAAGCAAGGAAACCACAAGATAAGACAAAGTTTAAGTGATATTTTAGCTGTGATTCCACTTATGTTTACAGAAAACTGGGCCAAAATGGAAAAAAATCAGAAAGTCTTACATTTAGTCCATGAATGCATTCTTTCAGAATGGTCTTGTAACCCTATAAAAACATCTCTTTTTTCCCTCACAGTTTGTTTATCCCTATTATGTGGAAGATTATACTGATTAGTGGAAGAAAGAGAAAACTATAAAAAAGGTGTAGTAACCTAGAATATTTCTATTTAGACCCATATTTTCTAGTTTCTCCATCATGCCTCTCATAAAACCTGCTCGCTTAAAACTCTGAGGACTGAAAAAAACTGTAGTGTTGTACAGATGCAAAAGTGGAACAACTAAATTTAATATAGATAAGAAAAAAACAAATGAAGTAAAATGAAATGCATAACAATTAACTATCCAGAACATTCAAAAGAAAGTATGATATTGGGCTGCAATTCAAACAAAAATTAATCCAACCTGAAAATCAGTTCATCAGCAGCTTTCATAACATGGATTAATACTGGCTATGACTCTGCTGTTCTCCAGTTACATTCTGCAGCAGATCAGATTGTATCAGTCCCTTTAGTTCTCAAATCTATGAAAAATACAGGGAAAAAACTGCTTTTATAGGAAAATGTCAATATATTGACAATAATGCTTTTGAGAAGAAGTTTCCTACAGTGCAAAATTAGACTAGTTTGTGTAAGTTTTTGGACAAGGAAAGTAGAGGGTTTCTACTGCACAAATTGCTATTCACAAAATTATTCACTTTTTTGGAGAGTTTACTAGATTCAATGGAATTAACAAACTGGCATGGAATTAATACTTTTTTCATCTTTGCATAGGCCAAATATGGAATATGTATGTTCTAGTGATATGAACATAATTTCTCCTGTGACTGATAGCTTCCTTTTCTATTGTTTCCATTGTAGTTATATTATAAACAACAGAGAGTAAATTCTCTTACTGAAGCTATATTTGTCAATAAGATAAATTGATAAAATGGCATGAACATTTACCAAAGAAAAAGAAATTAATTTTTGTTTGTTTCACTATAATGAGTAACATATGAAAAAACCTATCAAAATTTTTCTTAATAAATAAAACTGAATTGTAAGGATGCAGTCTCCTTCACTCTCCTTCACTAAGTGTGTTCTTTCCTTGGTGTATGAAATTCATGATAACCAGATTGAAGAATACCTGTCTTGTGTCTGATTGCTTTGGAAGCTGCTTTCTGCTTTGTTGTTGCTTATATTAACTTGAGTTCTGCAGAATTTCTTTTGTGCATTTTAGTATATAATCACTATTGATCAGCAAGGAAATATTAGAGATAAAAAAAAAGAAATTGAATAGCAACCTTGAAATTACATACTGCCAGAATCTCACCATGTCCTGAGTTACTCATTTGAGAGAGTTCAGTGTTGAACTGGGAGTGGTTGGAGCCATGCTGGGACACTTTCCAGTGAGCAAGCACAAAAGTTGTGTAGGTGAAGAACAATGAGGACTTTTGCTGGAGCACTGGGAATGGGAAATGAATGGGAGTGAGTTTACACTACAGGAAATAACCTGTTGTATATACTTTGTCTTTCTGACACTCAGTTTAGATTTGTCAATTATTTTTGTGGGTTTATATCACGTAAAACTAGTTACTAGTAATGCATGTGGCCACATGCATTAATAAAATACTTCTTTCATTAAGGCTGTAAAGAAAATTCTGTCTTGATTTTTCCAGATTGCACCTTTGCAGCCAGTAAAAAAATCTTCTTGAGATAATTGTTAATACTCATTTTTACAATAAAGATATTGTACTGTTGTCAAATTTAGGGCAAGGAAGGAAAGGAAGAAAATGGGATAGAGCAAGGACATGCCACACTAAGAAATAAGAAACTGGGCTTTGAAATGTAGAAGGTACAGGACTTAGCTGTAATGAACAATGTAAACTGAGGTGCTTCAGAGACTACTCAACTATGGGGAAAATAAGACTTTTGTCATTGTTACTAATTATTTAAAATTCCTGTGCTTCAGTTATATCAATAGTACACATGGAGCCATGTTTGTTGTGTCTATCTAGGTGTTTCCAATGTGTAGCTGTCACAATATTTAGAGCAATGACATGTAAAGCATAAAGGTTAGATTCTCATTTCAATAATATGCTATTATAATGGAGAGTGCAGTAAGGACAGTTACATTACTTTTTTCTTGCAAAACTTACTTTTTATAATCATATTAGACATTCTCACTTAACTTTTAGGTTCTTTTTTTATCTTTGCAATTGCTTTTAGCCCACTTTTTTAATATTTTTTTTTAATTTATTGAATATTATTTATTGAAGGCCTTAAATTCAAGGTAGGAAATAGTTATACCATTTTTTCTTTAGTTCTCCAAAACTTGTGCACTTTCATTTTTCTGGAACAATTACTTCACATCCCATTGGTTCTTCTATTTTTCTGAGTTTGGAACCTAACTTCTTATTTCTAGGCCTGTCTTCCTCATTCCAGGTAAGGGTGATAAAACTTTGAAAGAAATTGATTTTCCCTATGTTGAACCCTTGACCCCAGCCAGCCACTCACTCACTGCCCCAGCAGCAGGATCATGGAGAGAATCAGAAGGGTCAAAGCTGGAAAACTTCAAGATAAAGGCAGTTTAATATGGAAAGCAAAAGCTGTGCACACAAACAAAGCAAAACAAGGAATTAGTTCAGTGCTTCCCATGGCTGGGCAGGTGTTCAGCCATCCCACGAGAGCAGGGCCCCACCACAGGTAATGGTGACTTGGGAGGACCAACCCCATAATTTCAAACATCCTCCCTTGCTCCTTCTTCCCCCCACTTTCTACAGTGGTCCATGATGTCACACGGTCTGGAATATCCCTGTGGTCAGCTGGGGTCACCTGTCCCAGCTGTGTCTCCTCCCAGCCTCCCATGCACACCAGTCTCCTCTCCAGTGTGGCTGTAGGAAAAGCAGAAAAGGCCTTGGCTCTGTGTAAGCCCTGCTCATCAGTAACAAAAACATCTCTGTATGATCAACCCTGAGTTCAACACAAATCCAATACACAGCCCCTTACCAGCCACTGGGAAGAAATCTAAGTATCCCAGCTAAACCTCATCCAGTACTATATATACACATGGGGACCTTAAGGATTTTATAAAGTCTTCTAAATAGCCCTTCTAAAGGCTGTGGTCAGAGTGTTGGCCTGAAAGGACTTTGGACTGAGATTCCTCTCTGCTGTCTTATGAAACACTCTTAAATATATTGATAAACCTATTCCCAGAAGTACCCCGTCAGAAAAAGCTTTTTATATATTCCAGTACCCTTGCACAAACCATCTATGATGTTCACAATTTAAAAATTGTCTACTACTGTCCAACATGATTTAATAACAGTTCTCTGACCCTTCTCATCTGCAGTCAGTAACCCAATAGCTGCAGGTGAAGGGGTTCATGGGTTCTTGCGTCCTTGGGGTCAGTTCTAGCACAATATGTACTCAAATTACATTTTCTGAGCTTTTTTTGGCATAAATCTAAGTGGCATACATCTTTCGTTCTAAAAAATGAACATGAACAAAATACATCCTTAAGAGATGCAGATTTATGCTGTGGTTTTCATTTTGGAAGTGAACCTCATATTTTAAGTTTTAGAGCCTTGGGGTTTTTGTTATTCAAAAGTCAATCAAATGGGAGCATCATTTAGAAATTCCAAATGTAAAGTAATGAAGGGATTTTTATGTTGCATTAAATTATATTGTCATAGTTATAAAGGCCTCTCAAATTATATATACATATTTTATCCTAAATAGTACTTCACTTTTTGGTATACTTTACTTTAGAAAAGCCAGATTAAATATGTAGATATCATGGTGTGTTTAACCACAAGTGAAGTACTTTTTAAATTGGGTTTGGTCACTTACTAGTGCAAGAAAACCACTTTTTTTTTTTTTTTTTTTTTTTGTTTGGGGTTGGTTTTTTTTAGGTTTTTTTTTTTTGTTTGGGTTTTTTTGGTGGTTTTTTTTGGGTTTTTTTTGGGGGGGGTTGTTTGTTTGTTTGTTTAGATTACCCACTAACTTCCTGAACTCTTCAATTCCATTCTGTAATAATGCAAAAGTAAATATATACATATGTTCTTATGTATATATAAAAAAAATTATTGAGGGAGCTAAGCCAAGTATTTTCACAGGGAAAGGGGAAATGTTTTTCATAGATTTGGAGCTTGTGTATTCATAGTCACTTGTGTAAATGGGCTCCTGGGATATCCTGAATGCAGTTTTCATTATGCAGCTTCATTGTCCTCTTGGGTGGGAGAATTGGTCATCGTGGAATCCCAGGACTGTGGTATCTGATGAGAAACTCAGTCTTGCTGCAAAAAGCACAGTCCCTGGAGGAGGACTGCTAAATATCTTACTTACATACTAACCTCATGAGACATTATGGAAGCAATACATCTATAAATATTTTGATTTTAGGTGATAAGAAAGATCAGCTTTTCTCATTAGAAACAGTTCTTATGAAAAATTTATATAACTGTAGATCTTGCTTTCCTTTGAAGCAGAGGGTTTTCAGTAATTTCTTAATAATCTCACCCCTGCCAAAAAAAAAAAAAAAAAAAAACACCAAAAAGCTCCCCAAACTACCCCCACCAACAAGGAAACTTATAATAAAACAAAAATGGGTGTGATTTTTGTAGTTTGTGTTTTCTTTTTCATGGGCAGCTGACACAAACAAGGTGTTGTACTTCTGTCTGCAATGTACCAAAATCTCCAGTTTGCCCGGAATCAGAACATATGAATGTCTCAGAGTCAAAGGGGCAAAGTAAAGATTTGCAAGACATAGGTGGCAGCTGTTGCCAGTGACTGTGGAAGGTGTTTAGGCAGTCTTTGTCCCTAAGCCTCCAGCACGACCCTTGAGCCGCATGCTGTAGCCATAGCAGGGAGATTTTGCTCAAGCAGCTCACTTCTGTTATTCACCCTTCCTGAAGTCTACAGCCTCTTTGTTGTTTCAAGTGTACTCTAAAGCTCACATCAGAAATCCTCACCCAGAGAGGGCACAGAAATGAGTTGTTTTGTGACATGAGTGTACAGCTTCCTAAAATGAGGGGTTAGATTTGCTTCAGATAAATTTAAGCCTCTGCGCCTTAGGCTACACTTGCTGTGCTCTGATGGTGCTTTATGTGTTCAAGTTCCAGTTCAGTTCCTTTTTCTTTTCCTTTGACTTAAACATGCTGCTATGTGAGCTTACTCAGCTCTTCTCCCTAGGCTTCAGCAGGGAATGCTGGAAAGTTTTCTTCTCTCTCTCTCTCTCTAAACCTTAGCTGAGTCCATGGAAAGATCTTTATCCTTTCTTCTGGAAGAAGGAAAAGCACTGATAGGTAGAAGTCTCTTTTCCCTGCTGGATCATTTCTCATCCATATCTTTAGGCTGCACCATCCTGGAAAGAGCCTTGCAGTGAGAGATGCAGTGTTGGAACTACCAGTCAATGAATATTCTGACTGCCGTCTGATTACTCGAGGAATCTCAGTTCCCTTCCCTAGAAGGCCTGTGAATTTGCAATTTAGTGAATGAAATGCTTATTCCTTCATGCACTACACAGATTTTATTGTTTGTGGAGTTTGGATTTTTTGCTTACATGGTCTCAAGCTCCTGCTGCTTGGACAACTCTGTCTATTGGTGTTTTTATGCTACTATGGATGAGCCTGGTGCTGGACATTAGCCAACACTTATCAATGATCTTAGTGATTATTAAGTTTCCAGAAATCACTTTTCTTTCAAACAGTGGATAAAGCTCATTGTTATTTTATATTTACCATGAGCATATGAGGAAATTGTTTAGCCTTTGCAGTTTGCTAATATTTGCCTCAATGAAATAAGAAAGTACAGCCATTAATTCTATCTTGCAACAAATCTCTAACTAATATTACCCTAGTCCATAAAGGACTTTTTCTTCAGAAGATCCTAAACCTTGTGTTGGTTTGTTAAGAATGAAGGATTATTGCAGACACTTTTTCTTAAATGTGGTCCTATTTCAAAAGGGTTTTTGAGGCATGAACCTGTCATTCCTTGCTGCATATGTATTGAAGCATGCTGTGTGTCATAATTCCTTACTGTGTGACCCAAAAGAGTTTATCTGTTCTTTTTTTTGAACTAAACTTCGATGCAATTGCAGTTTAAAAGTACAGAAGTTTTCTGATATGGTCAGTTCTTTAAAAAACAGAATTAAAAAAAAAAAAAAGAAAAGAAAAAACTTTTAAGTAATTCAGCTTTTGTTTTTCCTTTGTGTTTCACCAGTTGAAAAGATACAGAGCCAGTGGGATGAAGTGCATGGATACCTCCAAAGCCGGAGACAGCAGCTTCAAGAGATGCTGAAGGATTCAACACAGTGGCTGGAAGCTAAACGAGAAGCTGAGCAGGTTCTTGAACAAGCAAAAGCTAAGCTTGAGTCATGGAAAGAAATTTCCTACACCGTGGAAGCTTTGAAAAAGCAGAACTCAGAACTTAAGGTCAATACTGAGTATTAAAATATTTCCATTTGAGTTAATGAAGTAATTACAGAAAATATCCTCTAACTGTTGTCCTCTAACTGTGGACAGTGTACATTGCAAAAAGTCTTCCACAGCAAATTAAAAAGAAATTGAAATACAAAGTCTAAAATTTGTGTAGAATATACCTTGAATATGAAATTGATCTTAACTTAACAGCCATAACAAATAGCTGGTTTATCTCACAGGAGGAATACCTGTCTTTTTAGCACAAGTATTTCCCATCTGTTCAGCAGCCTCAGAGCACTGGTACTGCAGACTGGGAATTTCTGTAGTATTGATATGGCTGTCTATGGCTGTCTGCACTGCTAATGAAGCTGTATAGGTTTTGTGGAAGTAGTTGAGAAAGCAGGAAAAACCCAGCTATAGCAAACTAAATGGGTATATTTTGGAAATCAAGCATTTTAGATTTGTCACAAGATAATCTCACCAGCTTCAACCTTGACAGGGTTATTAATGGAAAAAAAAAAAAAAAACCTGAAATGGCTGCTCTTGTGATTTTACCACACATGTTGCCACATTATGGTGCTTCAGTGTGTTAATTTATATAGTTGAGCTGTACCTCAGGCAGAAAATATTCTGTTGCATCAGTTTTGAAGTTTCTTGTAATAGAAACAGTCATACTTTAGTGAGATTCTTCAGGAATAAATTTTGAGAGCAGCTGTTTAAGATTAATAATATCTCATTTTCTAGCTGGGGAAACCAAAGGTTGAAATCAACCAATTGATCAGCCTTTTAAGGTAACTCCTGCCTCTATGGGAAAAGAGTTACACAAGTATTTTGTGATATATTCTCCTCTCCTACCCACCAGATTTTTGTAGGTTTTTTTTTAACTCGTACCACTCAATTTTTTGGTTAAAGTTTGTGTACTCAGAGCACTCCTATTTACACAGCTGAATGGTAATGAACTGCTGTGAAGAGTTTGTGGGTTAAGGTCCTCATCAACTGGTTTTGCTGCCAAAGAAAATATATGTAGAATTTTATGATTGGTTCAGTTATCTCCATCAGCAGTTAGTTATTGCATTTAGAATTAAATGCAAAATCTGTTGGAGTTTTTGCTTGCTTTTTTTTTTTTTTGCTTGCTTGTAAGAAATATAAAAATGTTCATCAGCCCATTGTTTTATGGCTGAGCTGAGGTTAAGTTATCTCATTTAAGATTGTACCAAAAGGTCATTGCTTGGGAAGGGTAGATTATGGTAAACAAGGGCAATCACTCACTAATGTATTGGAAAGAGTTATAGATCCTGTGTAGTACTGTCATTCAGCATAGAGGACTCCCATTTGTCACTGTCTTCCTGCAGAGATACAGCCCTGGCTTCTGCCCAGTGTTTGTTTAAAAAAAAGGAAAAGCTTCAACATAGTCAATGTCTTAGCTCTGCAAAGACTCAATTAACAAAAAAACAGTTCTGTGCAAACACTGTCTTATGTCATAGTATTGGAGTGTCTTATGTTTCAAAAACAAATTACTTAACTAGGAAAATAATTGAAAAAATTGCTTTAGAAATGGATTTTTTGTCCACTTTTTTTTGCAAGAGTATATGAAGTTGAGATGATGTCCATCTAAGAGTGTATGCTTTATGAAAAAACTATGGGGTTGTTTGGATCAACATCAACCATGGAGAGAAATAAGAACATGCCATTCTTCTCCTTCACCCCCAGAGTTCTAGAGAAAGAATAGTGTTCTTATTCACAGAATGTATCTCTACCTGTAAACAGAGACTAGGAATGGAGACCAGTAGATTCTTTTGCCTCTTACCTTACTTGGTAAGAGGCTCTGTATCCTCAGCCATTCCCACCAGTTTGGATCCAATGAGATGGATGTGTTGTGTCAAGTTACAGACATGAACCTATGATTTTAATTTCAGTGTCTCAGCTCGTCCATCTTAATTTGTGCCCTCCTGATGATATGAACATCAACAAGCTCTACTCCTCTGGAGTTGTTAACTTTCATTTATTTGGTTTTGCCTAGCCTTTCTTCCTCAAGTCTAGAAGCAATTCATGTCTGTCTTAGAGAGTGGGGAGTAGGAGGGGTGGGGGAATTTCTTTTTCCCCCTCTCCTTTCTGTGTTTCTTCTGTGCCAGCCTTCCTAGAGGAATTATCTTTGTCTGCCAGTAATTCCTATTGTGTCAAATCCTTCATCAAATTTTCTCAGATGTGACAGCATCAGCTGTTATGTTCATGCTTGAAATAAGGGGTCATGAAGTCTAAGGAAAATGGAATTTTTTTTTGAGTTAGCAGCTTTATGTTTCTGCTGTACAGTATTATCTAAACTGAAGGACCTAGAAATACATCAAGTTCTCAAAATAAATGCTTTCCAGGCTTCTGTGCCAAACACATATATTTTGATTTTGTCCCCTGAAGATGTAGAGTAAGTAGGCTGTCTCTTGGCTTGCTGTTAGACTGATGAAGAGGAAGCAGTAATTTCTATTCATTTGCTTTGAGGGAAAAAGAGAGGTCAATGCAAGACTTAATAAATTCTTCAGACTTATTAATTTTGTCAGCTTTGTATCTCAACACAGCTTGGTGTCAGAAAGTAGTCACCAAGCATTCTTCTGAGTTGCTTTTTAAACGTTGTAGGTCTGCCTAAAGAGAGCTTAATCAATGTGTAAGTTCCCTTCTGCTCTAGCGGAACTTTTGGTCAGTGCTTGTGTTGATCCATTTCTGTTAGGGCAACCTAATACATGAGTACATGTTAAACTCAGTAATACCAGTTTCTTGATTATTATTTTTTACAATGCCAACATAAAACAAAAATCTGTAACTTGCTTGTATTTGGCCATTAATGCTTTCTAAATAATTTTAAAATTTTGTTTCTGACATTTAAAAGATAAAAGTAACCAGGTATTATAGTTAATAATTCAAAATATTAATAATTTGAATCAGAAATTAATTCAAATTAATTTGCTGACAATTGCAGCATTTTTTTTTCATTCGGATTTTTTAAATTTGTTATTGGAGTACTAAACTGGTGTTAGGTGTGGGGAACCAAAATATGGCAATCTGGCCAATGAGAGTCTTTACCCATTAAGCCCTGTTTTTTATTGTTCATTAAGTGATGACTGCAGATGGTTAACTCAGCAGGCTGAAGGTTATAGGTGTATAAATAGTACACAATCACACCTCAACTCCTTGCATCAGCACGTCATCAGAACATAAGCTAGTGTAAAACTAGCCTTTTCTTAATAGGATACTGAGCTTCTGTTTGAAAGAGGACAAGAAACATTCTGAAAACCACCAAAATCCCAAACCAAACCAAACTGCTAGAATTGCCTGCTCACTCGTGGCTCCTTGCTTTGGTAGGAGCTAGTGAAGCATCTTTTCTCCTCTGTGCAACTTTATCTGGGATAGCCAAAGTGAAGAGGAGGAAGACTCAAAAGGGACTCAGGCAGCCTTCCACTGGCAGAGCCCAGGGTGTGAACTCATGTCCTGAATGTGTGGATAAGGCTGAGGCTGCCTTTGCTTGCTTTTGTCAGTTTCTTGCAGGGTAGTAACTTACTAGGGACTCTTTTGCCATTCCCTGTGTTCCAAGATGAAGAACAAAATCAGCATTCTGTGGGTTTTTATTATTCCAGAGCTGACAGTGTACTGCTTTGATTTCAGTAAAACAATTAACTATTTAATTCATGTTATTGGCTATTTTGCAAACACTGACTTACAAGTCCTTGATTAAAGAAATAAATTCCTTAAGTATATAAATAAAACATGCTACAGATATATAGAAAAAGGACAGAAAGACAGTCTGATTTTCCAGATTTGTGATATATACACAGAACTGGATGTTGTTGTACATTCATATTGCTATATTTGAACTACTGTGCATCATTGATTTTGTTCCACTGGGCAATCCTGAGATAAAATAAAGTGCAGCTCTGATTTCATTACTTGTTTTTAATCAAGGGCTCTTAATTGCACGGGCTTTATTCCTAATAACATCAACTAGTGTCTTCTAATTAAAAATTATAAATAAATTTGTACCTAAGTAACATGATAAATGAACAGCCTTAATTCTTTAAGCCTTTTAATAAACTCAGTAAATTCCAGTGATAACACAGGCAAAACAAAGAGAATGCTATGAAAAATATGTCAGAAAGAATTAAGGTAATGTAGCAATTTCCTTTAAAGAAGCAAAAAACAAATGTGGTCTTAAGTAGCTAAAAGGTAAATGAGGCCTAAATACATAAAAGGAAAAAAAGGAAAGAAAAGAATGTAATTCTGAAGTGTACATTGCAGTCATGTAGGAGGGCAGTTAATGGGCCTCTCTTGGGATAGACAGGTAAAACTTGTACCTCAACACTTTGTTCTCAGTGTCTGCACACAGAGTGAAGTTGAGGCATGTACTCCTCAAAGCTATTGAATATCTTATCAATTTCCAGTAAAACAGAAAACACAAATAGTTTCCATCACCAAAGCTCTCTATATTCATTTCTTTCCTGAGTGATGACTTTGTGTTATAGTGTCAGGAAGTTAATGGATTAATGTTGAAGTTAATGGTGAGAACAACACTTTTGGAAATAACCTTGTAATGGATCTTCCCATTTATTTTATTATAACACAGGGTTTCAAATCTTTTAGAAGGTCAGTTTTAGTCACGTGTGTCTGGGGAAAAAGATCTTATTTTCAAAGTAAAGTTTACAGACCATTAATTTACAATGTAGACAAAATGTTATGGTAAAATTTCTATATAAAGTAGTGAACAGTCAGTCTGCTGTGATTCTTTGCCTGAGAATAAAAATTACCTGCCTGCCTATGTAATTTTAAACAAAGAGAAAGGTAGAATAAAATAAAGATAGATAGACCTAAATGTAGAACAGATACTTGCTATATAAGATCTAGAAAACTGAAATTATAATTACTGTCAAATTTATTTCCTATTTAGTATTTTGTATATATATTATTATATTTATGTGAATATTAAAATTTATCTCTTTATTGTATATCATTCTGGCAGGAAAATAGCTCAATTAGCAGACTCTTTCCAAACCCACCACCTGTCTGTATCTTCCTCAAAGAAATAGTAGTGTTTTCCACAAAATTATCACCTCTCCTATCTAGATCTCCTTACTTAGCAAAGATAATTTTCTTTAAAAAATTGTCTAGGCAGCTTCATTTTAGGTGAGCTTAACCATAACATGTTCAGATGGTTTTCAGGATTAGGGGTTTGTAGGCTCCTCCTAATGTTTGATTGGTAGAAACAGGATCTTTTGCTCAAAGCAGATAGACAAGGTGCTGCCTTAGTTCCTGAGGCTGTCTGGTGCTCAGACACAGGGTGATCTGCCCTCTCATGAAGCAATAGCACAGGAAATGGAAGAAGTCCAGTTTTCAGCTTTAAATTATGGAGAGAACCCAGAGGTGCTGAAGTAGCCTTTTAACATATAAGAGTTTGAGGGGAAAAAATCGAAGCCCCCCCAAACTCCTTTAGGACTCTATTCAAAGAGCAAGTGCATTTTAATCTGAGTCCTAATCAAAATCAGTTTACAGACCTTCTGAGATTAAAACCTAAATGCATGAATCATTTAACATTTATTTATTTTTACTTAGTATTTAGACTCTCTCACTAGGGATTGCAAGTAAGTTCAGGTCTATGTGAAGAATTCCTTATCTGAGTCAAAACAAGATTTGAAAAGGAATACTGCTTTGGGAGAATGAAGGGGGAAAAAGCTATTTTTTTCTTTACAGGCATTTCCTAATTTGTATATTAAAGTACAACAATAAAGACAGTTGAGTCTTTCTGTTTGTTGTCAATAGCTTCAAATGTTTATATGCAATTTACTATTTCTATTTACAAATACAAACAGTTTTTCAACTTGTATTGTCCATTTTATTGGCTAGTTGCAGTCTGTTTAGTACAAAAGTACAAGTAGGCAATCAATTAACTTTGCTCTTTCATTTTGTTGATACACACTATGGATTAAATATGCAGCTTCAGTGCATTTATATGGAAATTTGCTCTGAGAGAAAGACTAACAGGAAAGATCCATGGGAGCTGGCTGCTGGCTGAGTGACTGCTCTGGATTTCCTGGCTTGCTTCTGCAGTGAGGCAGCTGGCCTAGGTGGAGACAAGAAAGAAAGGAGAGGAGAAAGTGGAAAAGAAAGGGGGAAACAAAAAATGACCAAAATTTAAAAAGCTTTTTAATATTAACCATAAATTAGCATTATACAGATATGGATAGGTTTATCATTAGTATTTTACTGTATTGCAGATTTAGTGCTGTTCCAGTAGATGGCACTAATTACATAAACAATTTGCTAAAATGAACTAAATTTAAAAAAAAAAACAATCTGAAAGCACAGGTTTTAATTGTCCAAATCAGTATTATTTCATATTATAAAAAGAAAACTAGTCAGAATATATTATTTCACTCTATTTTGTATCTCAGTATTCAATGTCACAAATAATTGTAGCTTCCATAAAGCATAATAATGCATCCATCTATTTGTATCTCATAAAAGAATAATCCACATTCTAATCAGTGGTTATCAATTTGAGCTGTCATGTCTTTTCCAGCATTTAGAAGTTGGTTGCTTGGTCCTCTCAGAGTTTAGAAGTAATCCTGTGATCTTTTGACTAAAAGAATGTAAAACATATAGTAAGACTGATTTTTATTTCCAGTAAATCTGTGAAAATGTTTTTTTTTCTCCTTTTTATACAGATGGCATAAGTTATTCAGCTCCTTTTCTAATAACCATACAATGTATGTGATCATTTTATGTTGCTCTGAGGATTATCTTTCCTTTCTTTCTTTCTCTTTTTACTTCAGCAATTTTCAAAAGAAATACGACAATGGCAAATAAATGTAGATGTGGCAAATGACATGGCTCTGAAGCTGCTCCGTGATTATTCAGCAGATGACACCAGAAAGGTACAACTGATGACAGATAGCATCAATGCATCGTGGGCTGCCATTAATAAAAGGTAGGATATAAATTCTGCTGTTAGATTTGTTGTTACTCTCCATTAACATTCATTGTCCAGCTGCGGTTGGAGATTACAGAAGATGTAACTGTAGTGAACATGACTCTTCTGTAGAATTTTTTGGAAATGTGTCTTTAGAATAGCATTTAATTATAGTAAATAAAATTTAGCTTCCTACCAATTTTCCTCTGCTCTAAACAGTTGCCGAATAACTTAAGCAGATAGATTATATTTCAAGTATTTAACATTGTTGCATATATCTGTACTATCTCCACAACACAACCACAATAATGATTCTGACTCATAAACCAAATCTGAAAATGACAGACATAGCCTATTGAAGCAGGTTCAAAGTAGAGATGTTATCCTGTATCTTTGAAGCAAATCTCTAATCAAGAAAGTTGTTATTAAATCCTTGACCACATTCTTGATTACATTTCACATCCTTTCAGTGTTTGGTTTAAATGCCAATTCCTTATTAAAAGCAATTTTTTTTGCAACTTGCCAACAAATTGTGAATCATTCAATATGTAATCTACAAGATTATAACATATTACAGTAAAAATTTCTTTCTTTATAGTAGTGAAAGAATTTTAAATCATTGCACCTAAGATTAGATATGTAAAAATTATATGAAAGTTGTTTTAATCAATGTCTTGGTTTAAACTTTATAGTTTATAACTGAAACCATAAATTAATTAGATCTTAACATGTTTTTAATTAAAACATGGTCTTGAACTCTGGTCAATTAAAACTCTGGTCTTGAACAAGGCCAGAGAAGTCAGTTTAGCTAAATATGCAGTAACTTCAGTAGATCTTCTTGCATAATGGTGGTTACTTAAATCACTGATGACTACACAAGTTTAATGTTACTTTTTGTGTAGTTTGTTGTTCATATGAATGAGTCACTTTAGCAGTATTTTTCTGAAGGAAACTTACAACTGATTTAAGACCCTGTTTAAATGAGAGAAGGGATACTCTTGATGTCCACTAAAAGAAAGGCACACGATAACTTGAAAGCGTTTTAACTAAACTGAGATTTTAGTATAAAATTCTGTTTTTACCTGCTTGCATTTCTCCCATTACAGCAATAGCCATTTTAGCTTTATTAGAAGTAGCTGTATTTTTACAAAATGATGCTTTGCTCACTGTGGCCTGAGAAGGAGTTTGGGGAGTTTGGAGTCTATTGCTGGGTTTGGAGAAAGGCTGGGAGTCTAATGCTCAAAACCATCCCCCATGAGCAGATACAATCAGCAGCTCAAAAGGATCCGACATGAGAACCAAGGTGCTTTTTTCTGTACTTAGAACCACAACTCCCTGTTGGTGAGAAGCCCAGGACATATTTGTAGCTGCAGTGGCTGCTCTGTATTAATTGTAGCTAAGGGGGCATTTCTAAACCTGTTAATGCCTCAGGCACAAGCCCGGGTGTGTCTAATGTCGCCCAAAGGTGAGAATTGCCATTCTTGCCTGGGCTTTGCCAAGTACTAGGCTAAGACAGAGTACAAATTCTTCTAAACACATTCCTTGCAAGCTTCTACAAAATGCATAGACGTTAGATTAATTACTATAGTAAATATTTTATGTCTAAGAAGCCTTAGATGAGATGCTTAGGTGGCTGAGTTGACATTTCCCTTTAACATGTACAAAAGTATCGGAATAAATATGAGTGGTGAAATGAGTATCCTAGTTTTTGATTGTATGATGTTGTTACATTTCTAATAAATTTTTAATTTAGTGTTTTGTATACAACTTTTGTAGTACTTCTCATGATTTGGGAACTTGAAGCATTGCTGCAAACAGTAGTTGATAAGCTTCTCTAAGGCTTCTGTCTCTCATTTTTGTTGGTCTTTTGTGAGACACTGATAAATATGGACATACAAAAGCATCGAGTCACCATAAGACTTTTACCTGGAAGATTTTCTGTGCATGTAGATTTTGTAGGTTTCTTTGAAGCACTTGTCAGGCATTTTGCTCATGCAGCAGCTCCTGAGTGGGGTCTTGAAAAACTGTCTTAGGTTTCTGGAAGGATTTAAAGCCATGTCGATGTGAGACTTAGGGACATGGTTTAGAGGTGGGTTTGGAAGCATTGGCTTAAGGGTTTGACTTGATGATCTCAGAGGTCTTTTCCAACCTAAATCATCCTCTGATTCCTTTGGAATCACAGCCCTGTGGAAAGAGATATAAAGTCCTTGGGCCTTTGGATGACTTAAATACCAATTTGTTCTGGTTTTTTGGGAAGGTTTCACTTTGGATTTTTTGCCTCCCTTCTATGCTTCAACTCTTCAGCTTTCAGGTTATTGCATAGAAACATAAAAAAAGGGGAGGATGTTATGGTTTTGGGGATCTTTTTAACTGTAAGAGAATATTTATTCAGTAGAAAGGAGACATGAATTGTTTTGTCATAATCTTCAAGAAAGGCTAGTTTCCATTCAGATATGTATGCGATGATTTCAGATATATCCGTGTGAGTTATCTTCATCTAGACAATGAATATTACTCTGATGACTTGGTCACATCACAGTGACAGTAGAAATAGAGAGCAAATTATATTCTTGACCATTTCTCCAGTATTTTACAAGAGGTTTTATCCCTTTTTATGTACATCTTAAGTTCCAAGAGGAAATATTCAGCTGAAGATTTTTCTTTCTCTCTGTATATTGCTAAGTTAAACGGCCTAAATATTTTGTTAATATTTTCTTTTAAAAATTAAGAGTTGCCTACATTGTTTTGAGCTGGTTTTCCTTAAACCTGTCATTATATCAGAATTTTGTGTCAGTGTAAAAAAATGTAAAGCCTGCTTTTCCATGAACCAGTTTACTAAGACAACAGGCAGGCAAGCAGTGGTAAAATTCCACTTTGCCTTTTGGTAACAGTTGCTAGAGCAAGTACTTCAGTCATTAAGGCAACATCTGCTAGCTTGTGTTTTGTTTTGCTTAAGTAGATTTGCAGCTGATTGCTGTGTGTTTCCCCTTTGCCTTACTGTTGTGTTTTATAACATTGAGCTATAACCAGTACCTCTCTAATGCTTGAAGGTTGTTTCCCTATTTTTCACTTGGCACTTTTCAATTTTTACTTGTGTTGTTGATACTGCAAAATACACTAAAAAGCTCATGGACTGATCACTTGGGCGAAAGCCAGACTGACTTGTAAACAGGACTCTTCTTCTTTAGAAGCACTGATTTTCCAAGAAACAGCCATATTATTTAAGCTGAAGCAATTTAAGAGCAAGTTCTCTTCTCTATTGCTTGCATTAACAAAAATAAATCTAACAGATGAACTGAAGCCTTTTCAAGAGGGGAAAAAGGGCAATGATAGAAGTGACCATTAGAAATTTGCTATATACAAAAATGTTTGTTATGGTAGTGTTATGTTACTTCCTCCTTTTGTGGGCACACACATTTTATGTGAATTACCATACAAAAATATCAACAGCTGCCTATATTTTCCTTTCCTGTGAATCCACTAAATGTGCTAAATATCAAGCTAAAAACAGACTTAGATCTTTCTTAAATGGAGTGTCTATTATGAAAATAATTGTATAACATACTCTGAGAATTGTTTAGGATTCCCAGCCACCACTGTATAATAGACATCTTCAAATATTCACATCACCCACCAGTTCCTGTGGCCAAGCTCAATGGAGTTCAGGCCACATGGTAGGTGTTGGGAACTTTCACTGCTCAAGATGCCTTTTTGGCTCCTGAGACAATATAGAGGACATGCCACAATCCAAAGATAAAAAGTAACTTTCTTTTCCCTTGTACAAGGTATGAACAGAGAAAAATCAGTGTAAGGAGAGGCAAGGAAATGTGTTTTTAAACCTGTTTGAAAGATCTGAGGTACCAGCTCCCAAGTTTTGCTAGGAATGGTGTTAATTCTCTAATTTAGGCAGTTGTATAAGCACCTTGATTTTGCATGTCAGCTGGACAGTATAAAATGTAATTGGCCAAACAAACTAAAGACATAATCAGTACAAAAGTATGATGCATATACTTCAGAAGGAAATGCATAATAAAACAGTAATTCTAAGTGTGAAAAAGGGCATAATCTAGATCTGATCTTTCAGCAGCAAACTCTTCCTAATCAGCTGCTGCTTGTTATAAAGACACAAATATTAGAATGTAACCTTTACCTGTACATGAATTTTGTAAGTATAATTTTGCTACCTGCACAGAAAGAGCTCAATCATTCTGCTGGAGACAGCTTTTCTTAATTTACTGTACCCATCCTAAAACTACTTTATTTTATGTTACTTGTGGAAGTAATCACATATGCTTTACAGTTGTGTTGCACTCTGAGTGAGGAAAAACTGCATTTACACAGCAGCAGCAGCCAGAAATGTGAATTTTGTTGAGTTATACTGAAGATTCATGGTTAGTTCCTAGTATCTAGGAGCCATCTCTGAAAAGCTTATCTGCTCATTTTGGCTTGGACTGCTCAAGTCAAGGAGCAAAGAATTCACAGTCTCCAAGCAAACTCGTCCTTTCCCTTTCCATTCTCCTGCTGTTTTGAAGCTTGGCTTACATTCCTAAAATCTGTATAGTACCATGAGTGTGAGCAGCTCCAAAAATTCTCTGTGCAGGCACACTTTGTGACCATGTGAAACTTGTTTACTTGAGAAGTCTGTTTACACATCTGTGCCTGTAGTTGTTGTCCTGGCTATAGAGCTGCATTCATGGGAGTGTGAGCAAGAAATCCTTGTAAATGTGACTTTAGATGAAGATGAAAAATGTCATTTTCTGATGTAAATTTATTTTTTCCCAAAAAGAATACTATGATAATTTTCATTTTTATCATCATGCTGTGGTGATTTATTGATTGGTTTTCAATATAATTTTGCCAGGCTCAAAGAAAGTAGACATGAAGAGAGACTGCTTCTTTACAATGAACATGTTACGCTGAAGCTTGTTATTTACACCAGTTTAGCAATGGATTCTAATTTAAAATTGCAAAGTCTGGTGGAAAATATTGTAATTGTAGGGTAATTCTTTTGTTTTGTGAGAGATGTTGATAATATATTTATCTTTGTTGCCTGCACTATTTAAAGAAGTTATCAGTCTAGATGTTTGTCAGATGCTGCCTTTCAGAACTCTCTTGGTATGAAATCTGTAAGGACTTAAGTGCTTTTACTTCATCAGTAGTTACACTAAACAAAAATGAATCTCTGCATTCTGAGGTATCACAGTTGAGATTATGTCAAGGACCAAATAATTTTATGCATCAACATGTTTATTCTAAGAAAACTAATGTATCTCTGTTGACTATTATTTTGAATAAAACAGACAGATTTAAAAAACATTTAATCTGGCACTATTCTGAGAAGTCTGATTTATATATGGGATCCTCATGCCTTTTGTATTATAGAGTTGGGCATAAGAAGCCTTTCATTTTCATGAAACTAATTTGTCAGTAAAGCACTCCACACTTCTCAAAAGTTACTCTCCAGCAAAATCTAAAGAAAAACTCTGTATTTGCTGCTTGTGATGCAAAAATGTAAAGCCTTTTGTGTTTAGAATATGGATGTCTTTACAGCCACCTAAGAGTTGTTTTCTGACAAGAGATTTAAGTATTTTTTGCTTTCTTTGTTCCAACCTGTTACCTTTATTTTAAATCCTCAGACAAGGACTATAAGAAGAATGGGAATGGCAAGGTTTAGATGATTTGATTTTAATTTGTTATGTTTTTTGGTCTATGTTTTACTTATATAATTTCTTAATATATCTATTTTTAAAAGCACACCTAAAAACCATTTGGTGCAGAGAGATTATTTTATGATAATTGATAAAAGAGAGGTAATGTATTTGAAAGACATTCTACTAGCTGCCTACAATCTCAAGCAAATATTTAAGTACGAAATATAAGATCAGTCTTACCAGCAATGACATCAGTTAACAATGCTTTGCTATTTTTTCTTCCTGACATCTCTTAGAATTATGACATTTCATCACATATAAGAAAAAAATATTGTAAAAACAAGTAAATTAAGCTGCCAGACAAAGCTCATATAATGAGGAGATCTAGAAAGTCATCTTAACTGCTGCTTATATTCTAGTTTTATCTTAGTTCTCCACTCAGCTGACAGCACTTTTTTGTGCAGGGCTGGCATCAGATCCAAGATGAGAATTCAATTGGTAGTAGTGAATGTTTTTGGTTTAATTTTTGAGAGTATAGACTTGGATATGCTTTCTAAATGCTGGTAGGATGCACTGAAGAGGCACTGACCCAGAATAATGTGTGATTCATCATTTCCACCTTTGTGAACATATTCCTGTGATTTTTGAGGAACTCTTTTATGATTATAAAAAGGAAAGAGTTCTTGAGTTATTTCAGGAGAGAGTAGCAGCAGTAATACAGTATTTGACAAAAGGATCTATGGATCCTTGTGACTTCAGGGATAAGTTTCTTAAAAGTTTTAGCAAGAGTCTAAAGAAACTAAATTTTCCCACCACTTGAGTATATATATATAGTCTATTACTTTTATCTCTTCCAGAAAGGCAATAGATCATCTGTAGGTCTGCTAAGTCCTCCCACAGACAAAAAACAACGTCGCAGCAAAAAGTGTTGCTGTTTTTGAATTAAATGGCTGGTTTTTGTCTGTTCCACAAAGGATTTGCTCAGATTTCTAGACAGCATGAACTCAGCTCATTGAGAGCTTAGTTGTTTTTGGTTTTAAATCACAGAATCATGGAATATTCTGAAGTATGGTACCCACAAAGATCACCCAGTCCAGCTCTTAAGTAAATGGCCCACACAGGGATGGTACTCAGGACCCTGGTGTTACTAGCACCATGCTCCAACTGTAATCCAGTGTTAATGATTTAATTGTACAAAACTAAAAGGAGAACAGGACTGGTATCTTGCAGCTAGGCCATAGTGTTAGCAAGTTACCAACAGAAACTAAGCAGGAAATGTATTTAGAAGACCATTCCTTACTGCTCAGACATTTGCTATTTCACTTTATTTTTCCCTCATTCTTGGGTTTTATTTTGGTCTTGATTAAAACAAAATTCTGTTTATTTGCTCATAATTACTGTGTGTTAAATGCTCTTTACTCCTTTCTGTTGAAAATGAGGACGATTCTGGTGTTCAAGGGAAATTCAACTGGACAAAATCATTAAACAGTTTATGGAACAGAATTCTAAAGGGAGAGCAGTTTTGTGGCCAGACTTGAATCAGAACTGAAGCCTAATGTGGGCATATCAAAGAACTGCTCTATTTCAGAAATCTTTTTCTTTTGCATATGCAGGAGATGAAGAAGGAGCAAGGTACTAAAGGAAGAATAAGTTTGATTTATGAAAGAACAGAAATGTCAATTTTTGTTCCCATCCCATTAGAAAATTAAGACAAATGTGTTGTTCTTTCTCTTAAAGGTGAGATTTTCTGCAGTAATTAGAAAATTTTAGTTTCTGTTTGAACAAGAACAGAAGCTAATGCTGTGTGCCCTGAAAGCCTAGCCTTAAATCTATTTCCTATTAGTCTGTAGATAAATTAGCAAATTATAGCAAACTGATTATTGCTGTCATCCGAAGTTCATAGAAAAAATGAATGTCTTTTCAGTCCCCTCAATAGACTGCTTATCAGGCTTCATATCATTTAAAACAAACTGAACAGAAATTAATAATGCTGATGAACTAGCAGAGTGCCAGGAAAAGGAATTTGACCTCAGTTGTCATGTTTTGTTTGCATTGTTATTACTGTGATAGTTTTTTTTTTTTTTTCCTGGTGTTTTCCTTGTATTTTTGAATTTCTTCAGCTGCTGTGCAGGCAGTTTAAGATTTCCCCTCGCTGGCTTGCCAGTCATGCTTGAAACCGAGGATAATTCAGTCTGCTATTAAATGCTTAGTCTCTCTTTGGAGGTTACCACCAAACCTGTCAGGTTGACAACAGCAGTGCTTGCCTTTTTTGTGTGGCTGTTGTTTAGCTATGACTGAAATTTCAATCACATGTTTTTATATAAAGTCACAAAGAAATCAATAAATAACGAGTCCTCATTTTTCCTGATAAGGATCAGTGGTGCAAGAGGCTGATGGTCGTGAACCTGGCTGACCAAGGCAGACATCTGGGGAAGTGACAACACAGAGGGCACATTGGAAAACAGTAGAATTAGCAATGGGGTTTTCTTGCATGTCCCAAAATAGGCATGGTGAGAAATCACTGCAGAGAGGTGAGATTCCACTGGTAAATCTTGAGGATACAGCATTTATGGTGAATCTGATTCAGGTGCATAAAATGGGAAACAGTAAGTAAGCAAGGAATTTGTGAAAAGGAAACGACTATGTTGTATGTTCATGTTGTTTGTCATCCAATATCAATTACATTTTGATCAATACCCTAAATTTATATTCCCTGACAAATTTAAGAAATGTGGAGCACTTCCTAGCTACTAAGCATTACATCTCCTGCAAACTATAAAAAAATATTATGTTCTGCAAATGATAAGGAATAATAGCTCTTGGAACTATCACTCTAGCTGGCATTTCTGCAGGTTCTTCCTGTGTGCAAGATACATAATCAGTTACATATCTGAGATATATCTGCTTGAGCACAGTAGTGCCCTGTGGCAATGCATTATATGGGTCCACTTCATGGTATTATTTTTATCTAAAATGTGCCATGTATTTCTGAGATCCCATTGGTTTAATTGACACAGTGTGTGGTAAAAGCAGTTTTGTGAAGGGCCTAAAGGGCCAAGCTTGCAATGCCCATGTCTCACTTTCTGATTTTATCTTGGTAGTGTTATATGTTTGCTTTTGTCCTTATTTTCTTTTATTGGTTTTTTCCTTTATCTTATTTTTTTAAATTCACATCAAGTTAGAGTCTAATTTAGTTTTGGGATTTTTTAAATCTAGCTTGGATGCATTTTCTGTACCCCACAACATGGCTTCTATATGCTAGGTTCAGTTATTTTTTACCTTAAAATCTGAAAAAAATGGTGGTGTTTCTTACCTGTAATGGTAAACAGTTCCAAAATTTCCATGAGTTCTTGGTGCTTGGAGCATGTCTGAGGTTGATGCTTCAGCTATGGTAATTAATTAGTAGCAGTGTCATTTGATGAACCATATACCTTTACTGATTCCAATAAATTAGATTTATTTTTGAGGTAGTTTTTGTGTAAGTTTCTCAGTGAGAATTTACTCCAAGGGATGAGAGACAGCTCTTCCAGTGCTTGTCTTCTCTTTTTTTTTTCTGTGGAAACAACAGCAGAATACACTTGTGAAATAAGACAGCACTAAGAAACCATAGTTCAGATCTGCCTTTGGTGACACCCTTCCTTTTTATACTGTGCTGACCCCTTAGAGCTGTGGACATTTGTCTCTATTATTTTTTTTCATGTTGGGGAAAATAAAATAGAAGTATGGAATGTATTTTTTGAATTTTGCTCTAGCTAAATTTGTTTTCCCATCTTGTCGCTGCTTTTATGTCTGCTGTTACTCTCCTTTCTGCTGGCTAGGACAAGGTACCCAGCCCAACTCAGGAAAGTGAGTTAAAGATGGACATAAATAGTTATTCCTTTCATTTTTACTATCTTTCAGATGCCACTGTGTATTGGAATCTTCATTAAGTTGTGGGTCTTTATTTAAAATACTGAATTTCTTCAAGGCTACAGCTAGTTCAGAGCCTGTCAGACTATACTGCATTTAAATATTCTTTGTAGTGTCTGTTGTTTTGAACACATCTATTGAATCTTTCTGCTAACACATTGCTGATGATTTTTCTCATTTGGAATTATTCAAATTCTTCTGGGTTTGACTAATCTGAATAAATTTGTCGTTTTGCTCTTTATACATTTTTTCCAGTGGTTCATTACTGCACTTAACACCACCTTTTACTACACCCTTGGAAAAGGCTCCTAATGCTCAGGGTTGAACATTATTTACATTGACTACATTATATACTCTCAATCTCAGTTTTGTTTTATTCAAGAGGTTTCTGTAGCACAACTTTGCATCCTTGACTTGCTTCCCAAATAGCTGCTTGTAAAGAGGTTATGATGAACTTTATGGATTTCTTTGCATAAGCTGAAGTAAAGCTGAATCACCCGTTAAACTGATGAATGCATCAGTTATGTGTTCATTTCCATGACTAAAATTTGGAAAGTGGTTTGAGAACAGGTAGGCATATGTTAGGGAAAAGAAATTCATCTTCTCAGATGCTGGATAAATTATCTGTAATATATGGAGGATACTTGCATGGCAGTGAGTACAAAATTATAGATCTCAAGACAAATCAAGTATCTTTTTAAAATAAACACCTGATAACTATTTCAAAAATCATTATGGAGGGAAACATTGCAAATCATGCACTATTTAAGAGAAAGGTTTGGATGACTCTGCCAGAATTGCCTGTGAGCACACAAAGTTTTGGGTATATGCATTTTTGACTTGTCTCTTCAAGCAGAACAGTCCAACTTCCTCACTCCCAGACTTGGAATTTTGGTGTATTTATGTCTCTCTCCACTCTGTTAAATGGTCCAGAATTGTTGTTTGAAGGGTTATGATTTCTCCTACTAAGAATTTTTGTCTTTGAAATTCATCCAAAAAAGAATTGAGGTAGAACTATCAGAGAACATCCTGTTCCCTTTGAAGTCAGTTGAAGGTTAGCCATTCATCCTCAGTGGAGTTAGGATTTTCTCTGTCAGGCTTTTGTATCAAACGCATGCTGAAGTTCTGTTGAACTGAGAGAGTTGAACACCATCTGAATTTGCTGAACTGGGCTCTGGAAATTCACTACTTAATTATTTATTTATATAGGCATGATCCTGAGGGACAGAACTAGAGCTGTAGTTTCTTTCCATGTTTTTGAATCTGCATAATAATAAATTATTAGTATTTCCCTATATTCTCATATACCTCTGGTTGTAGTTCCTGAAATTTTACCATCTTTCTGCAGCAGATCTATTTTAATCAGATTATTTCCTTATAGTGGAGAACTAATTCTATATTTCAGTTTTCTATTGGACTCTGAAACCTCCTGAAGAGTAAAAAATAAATGTATTTTAATAATAAATGTAATAATAATAGTAATAGTAATAGTAATAATAATAATAATAATAATAATAATAATAATACATGTATAAGGTATGGAGTGGTTCTTGCAACTAATTTTTTTTTATTGAACTGTATAAATATAGGAGGCAATAAGCAATAGGCAGGCTGCCTTCTTTCCTTCTTACTCAGATGCTGAATTTTACAGAGCTGTTTTGGTTCTTTTCTAGTTAGCATTTTATGCTTCTTGAAATATGTTGACAGAATACATGTTTTAAAATATTTTGAATCAGTCTGATCTGTCAGCATCTTTGTGTAATGTGAATACTACTTGAGGCCCATGTTTTAGAGGGGAAAAAATTGTGTGTGTGTTTATCTAAGTGTTTATTTAATAGTACTTAATACGATGCATGGTAAAATAAGAACTGTAAGTGCTGCCAGACAAGTTTTCCAGCCTGGGAATTGAGGTTTCTCTCTCTTGCATGGTAGCAAATCACTTTTTTGCTAGGGCATGGAGTTCAGCCCTCAGAGGCTGATGCTCCAAATGAAAACTACACTAACAGTTTAATAGTATCCTTTGTGAGCCCTAATTGATTTCATGTAATGCCATCAGTGCATTTCACAGTCTTATTAAATCTAGTTGTTTCTGCAGTAAGTAAGGCTAAGAAAACAAGTGCCTTTAGAATATAATTAATTCCATAATCATTTTAAATTATACTTCACTGTCTTAGAAAGCAAAGATTTTATCTTAGTAAATTACATCTGAGTAATTAATATGCTTTTTATTAAGAGGTATTGTTGACTGCCTTGGAATTTTGAAAGAATGATATGTTTTGGAATGCAAGAAAAAGCTTAATTCTACGTCTTATAAACCATGAAGTATGAAGAAGACAAACAGAATAATAATCTTTTTGCTTCTTTTGGTAGAAAAAGAGACTAGTTTTGTCTATTTGGTTTAAGTTTTGATTTTAGGATTTCTTCTTTTTCTGACTTCTCTCTTCAATAGGAGTAACAGAATTGTTAAATATTATCTTCCCATGTCTTATCGGGGCATTACTTGAATTATACAAGGATTAGACTGGAATCTGTTCTGTGGGTTTAGAGAACTAAGGGGAGGGTGGTTGCTGGGTTGTTTGTTCTGTTGGATTTTGTTTTGTATTTTCTTTCCTTTGGATTTTTTTCTTTTCTTTTCTTTTCTTTTCTTCTCTTTTCTTTTCTTTTCTTTTCTTTTCTTTTCTTTTCTTTTCTTTTCTTTTCTTTTCTTTTCTTTTCTTTTCTTTTCTTATTAAGGTGGTATTTCCTTTGTTTTTAGCAACTCTTCTTAGTCTCATAAAAAATGGTGTAGAATAGATGGGGGAGTATTATCCAAGGTTGATCTGAAACTTCATGGATAAATATAGGGTTTGGGGTAGTTGGGGTTTTTTTCTCTTTTTGCTATTCAATATCTATTGTGCTTTAAAAAGAAATGAATGGGACAAACAATCTAAATTCAAAAATATGTCTTCAAATTGATTTAGTATCTTTAGTTAAACAAAGAAAGCAGTTCAAAGGAAAATGTTGAGAGAAGGGTTGATGATTTTTGTTATTTTCATACAAGTCCTGTTCTTTTCAAGAAAGTCTGTGAGAGGTAAAAGTAGAAACAAGCCAGCCAATGAATAGTAGCAAAAGAAATTGTTTCCTCTCTCTTGCTGCATCCATTTTCCTAAGTACAGAAACACAAGAAACATATTTTCTTGTTTTGAAGAGATTTATAATACAAAAACTGTTCAGGAAAAATGACTTGCATCTTGCTTAGTAGAGTGAGTAACTGTTCATTGAAGCATTTTCCCCTTTGTCTCAACAGATTTTTAAGAAAAGGCAAACTGTGGTCTTATCCCTATGATCAGGAGATGTTTTAGAATGTTCTAATTTTCATATTTGAAGAAAGTGTCATTATTTAGGAAACTGTGATTGCTAGGAAAAGAGCAGGACTTTGTCCCTGTGAAGACATTCTGAGTTCCAATCAGAGCATGGGGACATTGAGGGCTTTTGTTCTTCCTTCCTCCAGAAATAAAGAGAATCAGCAGAGAGCTGCCTTTGTGTGTCTATTTTGGACCAGCTTTTGCACTTAATCTCTCTGTATGCCAAATTACATCTGGAATTTAAAATTATATCACTGGTTATTTGTTTGTTTTAAATAGGGATAGTGCAGGCAAGACAGATGTCCTTCATCTTATCTGAAGAAGGCAAGTCAGCTCTCAGGCAGTAGATCAAATTGTGGAGAAATTAATCTAAGGCAGAGAGAAGCACTGCACTGCCGAGGTTTAACCCCAGCCAGCAAATCAGTACCATCAACCACTTGCTCACTTCCCTACAGTGGGGAGAAGAATTGGAAAGAAAAGCTAAATCTCTGTGTTTCTCCTCTAGAAAAGCTAAATAAGAACAATTTACTAATTGGGGGAGTGGGGGAGGGGGGTGTTGGAATGACACTGAATATGCTACCAATATTATTATTAATATTAATTGTAGCTATGAGGATAGGGAGAGAAACAGAACCCAAGAAAGCCAAGTGATGCACAGCGCAATTGCTCACCACCTGCTGACTGATACCCAGCCAGTTCCCAAGCCTGTCTGTAGAGTACAAAATTCTGTACCAGCGCAACAAAGCTTTCCTGGCTCCTCACTCAGGATGATGAGAGGATAAGGGCCAGTGGCTATGTCAGCTACATGTGAATGCTGATCTCAAGTGGTTTGGATGATGATGTTGTAGCTCTAAGTTTTGTTACAATTTGAGGCTTTCTTGCCATTTGCAACAAAATTATTTCAGAGATAGAGTTGCACACAGGTGAGCAATCTCCAGTACTTTAGGATTAACTTGGTTAAGAACATTTTCCAACAAAATAGTGATAGTAGGACATAAGTTTGCATATATAAAGATCACTCAAAAAATTTATAGCCAAATCCACATGCCAGTGATCTACAGCAGACAAAACCTACTACCTCTGTTCAGAGGGTCAAACTAAAATACACTTTTATGCAGAAGTGTTACTGTAAAAATCCTAAGTGCACCTTACCATGATGTTAAGCTAGTTGGCATCCAGAAAAACATAGGAAAGCACTACTTAAAATGCTGTCTCAATGTAGTTTTCTCCACTGAATGTTGTAACAGGAATTCCAGAGTTCATCTGAACATTTGTCACTTACTAGCATGTATGAATAACTTTAACTGGCACTGTAGAATATACTACCTGGGTTCTGAAAGAAAGCTCCTCTAAACAGCAGTCCCAAAATTAATGAATATGATTTATTTTGAATTTGCATTTCAAAATTATATCTATAATAGTTATCTTAAGAATTTAATTTTCATATCTGTGACATCTCTTTGTGTTCCAACTTTATCTGAGGTTAAATTATTCTCCCTCATTAGGTTTTATATTAGTCCAGGTTAAAACAGCTGAAGAAGAGTTAGCAGTGAGAGCTTAAATTTATTTAGTAGTAAAAATTAAATATTCCAATTAAACTTTTCAATTGTTCCTTTTGCATATATAGAAGGGATATATACCTCATGAAAAAGGTGCAAACTTTTTCCAGCATCAACAGGAAGATGTATGTAGCTCAAAATCTCTGTGATAGTTGACAGAATACAGGAAATTCAGATAACTTTTAAAATTTTATTTTATTTTTTATTGTATAGAACTGTACTGTTAGAAAGGAGAAAATACAATTATAGAGAGACAACCACATGAACTATAGAAGTAAAACTATTTCCTGATGCTTTGACAGGCAGTAGTCCAGGATATTTTATTTTATGTCTCAGTGAGATAATTTTAGATTACTACAGTCTGCAGATAGAAATGTGATTTAGTGATCTATTGAACACTGAATGATACAGAGTTGCTTTACTTTTATTGCTCTTAAAGAAATACCTGGGAAACAGCAATGTGTTGCTGCTCTGCACTTGCTGCATGTCCTCTTACCTGAGCATCTCAAAGCCTTATTCACACACTGACCCTCACCATGTATCTCGTACTGTGACTAAGCATTGCCATTTGAAATACACAGACACTCAAAAAATGTGAATGATTCATTCCAAATTATTTAGCAAACACTAAAGCTGAAGAAAAATCTGATATTCACACTTACAGAGCCTCTACAAACACTGCATTCCTTGTGTTGTATGGGATTTGGTAGTGCTGAACAATTTCAATCACTGCAATAATTTCAATCACAGAATCACAGAACATTCTGAGATGCTAACTTAATTTTACCCTCCTTTTCTTCATGAACATTTGTATACCGCTATGTTTAAAAAATATTAGCTTTCAAAGTTCTCAGCACAACAGCAATGTCCTGAAACAGAGGCTGGTAACTTTTCTTTTTTGTGGATTATTTTTAAACCCTTAAAGATGCCTTCCTGGCAGTATAAATGTTCATACATTGCTTGAATCACTTCCCCTCACATGCCAGCATTATTCCCTCAGCTCAAGGCCTTCAGCTGACATGTACTTAAAAGAGCATCATAACTTCTGTCCCGCATCAAAGATCATACAACAATTAGAGTTGGTGAGTCCATTGTCACTGATGCCACTCGTTCCTAAAAATCAAATTTACAGGGATGTTTGGGGACCAGCTTGCCTATTTTTAGACTTAAAAAAATAAAGCTTTCGTAAAACAAAAATTGTCTATGTTATAGGTGATTTACTGTTTTTAGTCAGGAGAAATAGTTTACTCTGACCTTGACCTGGTACAACAGATGTGTATAGGCAAGGGAGGAGAAACTGAATTCCAGAAATGTTGTGTCCTCTATAAATGTTTTATAGAGGGAGTGTAATTTGCCTATCCTCTGGGTGTCTAGATGAAAATAAGGTGAATCCCATCTTTAGTGTTTCTTCCTTGAATAAGAAGCTTTTGGTTATACACTCTGTGATTGTTTTTATAGCATAGTATAACAGATTAAATAATGATTATCCTGTTAAAATATTATTATTATTTATTATTATTATTATTATTACTACTATTATTATTATCTTTTAGTATTTTAGGAGTGTTTGTACTGTGTAGTTTTTCGTGTACACAAAAATATAGTTCTGGCTACTTCATGTTATTTTCGTACTGTTTGCACTGACTATGAAATCAAACATACCTGGATAATACAGACTAAAGAGAAAGGATCTTTATTTTGGTTTTATGCAATAATGTCTTGTTCAATATACATATTTCTTTGACCCCTATGATTCTGTGCAATTTAGCATATGCTGGATTTGATGCTCAGTTTTATTCTTCATGTTTAGATCTTCTTTTTTCATTCTACCTTCATACTTTTGTAGTGAGAAAGCCAAGTAGAGTGAAGTTTATTGATATGCTGCAGAACAGTCAATGTAGCTGAATGTTTATTGCATGTTAGCTGTACCAAAATTTAAAATGTAATGTACTACATATTTTCTGGTGAAATTATGGTATTAGTATGCTTATAACGAAACACATTTCTGTAGACTGAAAGAATTATGTGCTATAAGATTTCTACATCAAAGAAGTGCCAGAAGATTCTTCATTATAAAAACTTCATTCTTTGTCCAGATCAATAAAATGCTATATTTTTTTCTTGAAGTCCGAGAGTTCCTCTAAAACACGAATTCTGACTTTGAGTAATCCTTCAAATTGCTCTCCCTTTGAGTATCTTTTTCATATCTGTGCTTGGGGTTTGCATTTGTTTTTAAATCTCACTGTGTATTTGCAGAATGTTTTTATCTTCAGAGTATTGCTATGTATTTATAGGAATCCAGGTGTACAGTAGTTAAAAATGTGCCTTTCATGTTATGAAGGAACTGCATGAGAAAAAAATGTTTTATGTGATTCTGCAAAGGCTATTAACTACCATGCTGTACACTGTAAATTGAATTAGAATAATGCTATAAAGCATATCTTAGAATTGTTCTCTGAAGAACTGGAAAAAAATACATTTAGTTCGTGCAGTTGTATTCCATTTCCAAGTTGTGTTGAATAAATGTTATGCTGGTTTTGAGCTAAAAGTGGTAAATAGGTCAATACAGTCTTTTCCAGGTAAAAGATTTGCTGTGTCTTATTATCTTTTAATGTACATTGCTAGTATCTGTAGGTGTCATTTCTATGCAATTAATCTTTAGTTTAAAAAAAGAACAACAAATTCTTTCATTGCAGTTATTTTAAATTAGAGGTAGCCTGACCACAAGCCATGTTTATGCTCACGAAGAATAAAGCTGGGGAAGAGATCATGTTCACTATTCTGCAGCTGAGTGTTTCCTACTGACAGCCCCCTGGGGAGGCATTCTAATGCTGCCTAAGCAGTGGCATGATGTGGAGAGTTCTTGTAGGTGGCAACAGGTGCAACTGAGGTGAAAATCCAGTCCATTTTTAAGCTTTAAAAAAAAAAAACCTGATGGATGGCTTTGTAGAGAGGCATTCAATAGCTTTCTCAGTTTTTGAATGAAAAATAAGTACTTTCTTTTAACAAAATAGTTGGGAAAAGCAAATAGGATGTCAAAGGATTAAAAATAGAATAGAAATATGGCACTTCTTGTGACATTGGTCTCTCAGGGAGGATATTTTTTTTCCTGTAGTGGTTGTCTTTGCCTGTACTCAGACTGACTTTTTCTGTTCTTACTATCCTCTGCTGCAATTTAACTATATGCTTGTCAAAAAACATGTTAAGTCAGTGCCACTTGGCAAAACTTGTTGTTGTAGTTTTGTAGTTTTTTTTTTTTTTTCTTTTCTCACTTCCACTGATGAACTGGGGTTTATCATTACCTACCAAGGAGTACAACCCCTTCACAACTGGAAATGGGATTAGCAAGAGATCAGCACTTGGAGATTTCATTACCTCCTCTGATTAATTACAACTTGAGAAGTTATGTCTGCTAGAATCTAGTATCATAGTCTCTTCCTAAATAACTAGGCAGGAAATCTATTGAGATATGTGAAGACCACCACAGATGTGTAGGCTGGTGTAGATAGGTGTGCATCAAAGTGCATTCATTCCACTTGAAGTAATGCACATTACCAAATGACCTTACTCAGTATTTTACTAAGTATTTTCAGTATTTAATTATTTTAAATAATTAAAAAATTATTTAGGTATCATGTTGACGTTAAACAAATATGCATGTAATACAATAAGTAAGTAACCTTGACAGATTTGTGCTAATAACAATGTCATACTTAGCTGCTCATGTTTCTAGAATCATAATTTGCTCAAGTTCAAAGCAAAAATATCAGTGAATACATGACACCTACATTGCACATGAATGCTGATATAACATAGATCTGCTTTAATGTTTTTTTCAGCACCAGAGTTGCTGAAATCTTTAGTGTTCTTTCCTAATCTGAGTTAGACCTTCCCCAAGGATAAGATAGCCTTTGTCTTTAAAAAATGTATTTTATCCTGTAACTGATAGAGAACATCCTTGTAATTTATCACAGTCTAATTAAAATTAAAATAACAATGCATTAAAAAAAAAAACCACAAAGCCGACAGAAACTTTAGCGTTATAAGGTTTAAGATGTTAAACACAATCTCCAAACATTTCAAGTAGTGAAAATTAATCACTGAATTTATCATATCATGCAGTGCTCAGGAACTATTTTGTGATGTCTAAAAATAAGCAAGTATTTCCACTGTAGTGGAAAAAAATAATCTTTTATTAAAACAAAACCAGGGAATTACTTACAATTTTCAATTGTGCATATTTTAGGCTTACTACTTTGAAAGAAGTCTTTTTGCTTAATTTTGTATCAGTCTGATTCCCCTTTCTACTTCTCAGGTGAAAATATTAAAAAAGAGCCCTACCTGCTGAAGATACAGTAGAAGTTCTGTAGCTAATGTATCAGCAAACTTGCCTTGACTAGTACATGAAAAATATTATGTGTGTCTTTTTTACATTTTGATTTAATGATTATGGTTTGTTCCCTTCCAAAGAGCACTGTATTTGATTATTTGTACTTGTGCAGGGTTTGTGAACGTGAAGCAGCTCTGGAATCAGCCCTAAGAATGCTGCAGCAATTTTACCTGGATCTCGAGAAGTTCCTTGCTTGGCTCACAGAAGCTGAAACAACTGCAAATGTCCTGCAGGATGCTACACACAAAGAAAAGACACTAGAGGATGCCAAAATGGTTCGGGACCTCATGAAACAGTGGCAGGTAAGCCAAGCACTTCAGTATAGAGGCATTTGACAAACATCAGAGTTTATCAAGCATATCTGATATTTATAGAAGTTATATAATTTGCATCAAGTTTATTCTTTGCAGCTTAACCGAATTAGTTTTTCTCCATTACTTTCAAATACATGAAGAAATGGTAATTTGGTAGTCTATTATCAACACGCTCCATTGCGGTAATAAAAAGAGATAAGGATGCAAATGTTCATAATAAATGCCTGGACAGATCTCATACAGTTATTTTCCTCTGGGGGAAAAAAAAATCTTAAAGAAAGATAATATTGTATTTATTGTTCCAGAGAATCCTGAGGAGAAAGAAAATTAATTAGTTGAGATGGAGCTGTTGAACTATGTTGTTATACTTCCATTGCATTTTCTTCACTACAGTTTATTGAGAGGAATACAGATATGTCTGCTTGAGGTCTTAAATTTCTTAAATATGAGGTTGATTGGATGTTTGAAAGGCAGGACCCTTTATTCCAGTATTGATAGAATCATATAATTGTTTAGGTTGTAAAAGAACTTTAAGATCATTAAGTCAACCATTAACCCAGAACTGCCACGGCCATCACTAAACCATGTCCTCAAGTGCCACATCTACACATCTTTTAGTAGCTCCAGGGATGCTGACTCAACCCCTGCCCTGGGCAGCCTCTTCCAAAGCTCAGTGACCTTTTCAGAGAAGAATTTTTTTGTATTCACTCATAGTGCATGATTTTGATTTTGACAGGAAGTTTAAAACTGTGGATTTAAGGCCCTGAATACTCTATGCCTTGGTTTATTTATTGATGAAAAACATACTGTGAAAAATTTAGCTATAAGTGATTAAAAAAAGAGTAAATTTATATAGTAGTTCAACAATTCTTAGCTGCAAAATAAATTCATTTATTATGATGGGTAATATTTGCAGTAGTCAGAACCCAGTGCTCTGTATCAAGTATTTATTGTGAAAGCTTTTTGTTCAAACAGGTTCATTTTCCTGATAGTGGTGCAAGTATTGTCTATTTGCTACAAATGGGTAATGGAGCACAATTTTATCAATATAACAATTTCATGATGCCAGCTGAATGATCAGGAAAGAGAGTATGGCTTTTCATTCTGTTTCTCAGGTATTGCTGCATTGATTCTTTCAGGCTTCACACCCTGCTTGTGAGATTTCTCTCTCACAATTCACTTTGATGTATAAAGATGAAAAGCAAGAACATGACATAAATATGTAGTTTGAACACAGTTTATGCATATAAAAGATTCAGAGAAAAAGGAGCTTTACTACGTCACAGAAGTCTCTGAAATATGTATTTATGTTCTTTGTGGAAAGGGGTTATTGCTCACTAATTCACACAATCAGCCACATAAAACATAAATAATGATAAGCCTTTTTTAAACTCTGTATTGTGGGTCAGAAATACACTTACCCTACATTACAAATCAGGCAGTGACTGAGAATCAGTATATTCCAAGAAACTCACTGCGTAAATTGTACATGTATCAAAACAGACATATTCTAACACAGTCCATGTCCTCAATATGGTTTGTTATCATCCAGTATGTGTAGTAAAACTGCAAGCCCTGCTCCAGCATAGAAAAAATCCTAAATTCTTTCAGTCAGAATTAAAATTTTCCAATTTACTTTTTTTCCCTACATGAAGTCTTTTTCCTTTTTTTTTCTCTCACCTACCAGGCTGAATTCAGATCCTAGGAGATAAAATAAAATGGTGCTTTCTAATTAAATACCAGTGTCTCATGAGTTTTTGGAAAGAAACTTTGACTCCCTGGGTTTATTAGAATGCATAAAAGTTATGGTCAAATATAACAAATGGATTTAGATCTGCAGTCTCTGTCTTGCTCTTTACACAGTTTCATAGAATTGGATAATGTGAAAATAGTCACTAGGACTCCTGAAATCCTACAATTATGTTTTAATCTGATGTTTTTAACCACTAGGTATAAACCAGTATTTTGATAAATAATTTTCTACACAAATAATGAAAAACCTAAGTTTCTGAGTTCAGTAGTAACTTTGTATCCTTGTCACTACAGATGTTTATCTCACTTTTAGTGATTCATCAGCTTCCTGCTTTACACTCTCAAACTTTATCTTATTCCTTTAACCAATTAGGAAAATAATGACTTGCTGTACAGAAACTTTTCATATAGCAGCAGTTGCTTGTCTAGGAAAATACCGTGTTTTAGGCATTTGTTTTCCTTTTCATGTTCAGAAACCATTAACTCAATTGTCACTAATAAAGATTAATCTTTCCTTAGTAGTTAGCAGTTCATTCAGCAGCAGAAGGAGAAAGGTGAGGTTTATATAACTGCACATTCTAATTACACAATGATGTAATTATATTAAAATGTTGCATTATAAACACCCTGTTTGTTTGTACAAGCATGTATTTGCATGGATCATTTGTCTGAACTGACAGCAATGTAATAGTTGAGGTGATTCATACAGTTAGAATACTTTCTGGAGAATTTTCAAGGGTACAAAACCGTTACTCCAAGGAGCTGTGTAATTATGTACTGCTTCACTTTTTTTCTAGTTGAAATACATCATGTGTCCTCATGAGGCCTGGTTTGTTAAGTAACCATATGAAGGAGATGAAAATTAATTTCACTTTCTGCTTTCATACTTCTAGTGATACAAACTCTCAGCTGTGTTAATTATAATCGTGGGTCAGTTTACATGACACCAGGCCTGCTGGTGACAGATGGAGTACACCTGTCCCAAAAGGGGAAAAGGATCTTTGCACAAGTGTTATCAGGGTTTAGTGAAGAGTAAACTGAATTTGAAGGGACAAAGATATAAAACCTGTCTCACTGGAGATAAGCCTGGGGACAGCATGTTTGAGGGATGTTGTCCTAGTGAGGTCCTTTGGTATGACAGCTCAGTGGAGGTAGGGGCTGGAGATCCGTGTGGCTGCAAAGATACAAGAGTTACTGATGAGTTAGACACCGTGGAAGCACCTGAGAATGGTTGTACAGAATTAGGGGTTCTCCCTGCAGAAAGCTGGGGGGATCTATAGCCCAACATCCAAATGCACCAGTGCACACAGCAGGGACAACCAACAGGAAGAGCTGGAGCCCATTGGGCAGCTGGAAAACCATGGCACAGTTACCATCACAGAGATGTTGCATGCCTGGAATGTGCTGTGGATAGCTATAAATTCCTTAGAAGAGATAGGCAAGGAAGGAGAGGTGGTCTGACAGCCCTGTATGGAAAGAGTGTTTTGACTGGCTAGAGCTTGATGCTGATGCCAACAGGGTTGAGTGGTTTTGGTTAAAAATCAGGGAAAGTCCAGCAAGGCAGATATTCTGGTGGAAGTCTGTTATAGACCTCCCACCAGGATGAAGAGAAAGATGAATTATTCCATAAGCAAATGGGTTAAGTCTCATAGTCACTAGTTCTTTTTCTCTTGGGGAGCTTCAGCTTACCAGATATCCTCGGAAAATGCAGAAACAGCAAAGAAGCAGTCTAGGAGGTTCCTGGATTGTGTGGAAGAGAACTTCCACAGCATTCTCCTTGAGAAACCAGCTGCTCATGGCTTGGACGGGTGTGCTCTTAGCTGGGTAAAAACTGTCTGTGGGGCCAGGCCCAGGGAGTGTTGGGGTGTGGAGTCACATCCAGCTGGGGACAGACATCAGGGATGTTCCCAGAACTCAGGTTTGGGGCCAGTCCTGTTTTATGAGGAGTGACTGAGGGAGCTGGGGGTGTTTAGCTTGGATAAAAGGAGGCTCAGGCTTTCAGCTGATAGCAGTTATAGCGAGATGGGAGTTGGTCTCTTCTCCTAAGAAGAAATGGCCTCAGCTGTGCCTGAGCATGTTTAGATTTGGTATTAGGAAAAATTTTCTCCAAGTAAAAGATGTCAAACATTGGAACAAACACTGACTTCCCAGGGAAGTAGTTGAGTCACAATCCCTGGATCCCATGTCACTTAGGGATGTGGTTTAGTGGTGAAATTGGTGGTGTTAGGTTAATGGTTGGACTTGATTATTTTTGAGGTTTTTTCCAACCTTAAGAATTCTCTGATTGTATGAAGTATTTTCTGGCCTGTCTTTTTAGCAACAATTGTATGTGGCACTTTTTGCAGCTCATGTGATATTAGATAGAATTTTGAAGCTAGTGTGGATTTATCCTGTTACTTTATAAGTGCAATCAAAGACTTTTTTCACTGAAATCTGACGAAGAATACTGCATGTGACATCTAGGTAAACAGCAACTGGAGAATGCTTTTGTACTATATACACAGCTTAAAAATGTTTCTGAAATAATCTATGATGACTGACAAATTATTGGTAGTATAGACCTGACTAAAAGTATGCCAGAATATGATAAATGAAGCAAAGTTAATACTTCAGCATGAAATACATAGCAGATTGATTTTTATTGCCACCTCCATGCTCACTTAGCCTATAACCTAAGTAGTTTTCCATTAGAGTCAGGAGTTTTGCTGCTCATAACATGAAAAATATGCAGTGCCTCAAGTTATACATCAGAATATACAGTATGGGCAGTACCCTTATTTTCTCACAGTAATCTTTTCATCTAAAACCATCATCTAAGGGGCATGAAGAGCAAAGAAGGCACTCTTGTCTCTTCTATTCCTATCAATTCTTCAGAGGTGCTCACTTGTTTTTAAAGTGTCCAGGCAGTTGGTTTTTACAGTAGTAAAAAGCTGAGATAGATACATATTCCTGACATTTCTCAATTATTTATCAGGATAGGTTATTTGAGAGATAAAACATTGCTTTCAAATTTATTTCAAATATAATTTATATATTATTATCCAACTCAGTTAATTTTGTGAATGATATATGGATTAGATGATGAATCTCTGTAAAATAGAAAAGAGAATGTATCTGTAATATTCTTGCTCATTTCAATTGAACTTACTAAAAAATATTAATTACTTTTCAAGTACTTCCATTCTCTGTTCTGAAACACTTTGTCATTCTCCATTCTGAAACCCTTTTTCAGTCACTTGTGTTTATAACTGTTCCCTGAAAACTTTAAAAATAACATATAATCTTCTTCCCTTACCTGTTTTTTTAAAAAAAAGTTTAATTCTCCATTTTTGCCTTTTATACTAACTTGTTGCCAATTCTAAAATAAAATCTGTTCTACACCACCTGGAATAGAATAGCAGTGCCATCTTATTCCACTGAGTAATAGAAAAGAAATTCCAAAATCTTGAGTTTTAAAACAAGTACTCTTACAACCTAATCTGAGAAAGGGCTAGATGGCATCTCAGAGTGATTTTTTCCTCAGAGTGGATTTTTTAAAATATTGGTTAATATTATTTTGAAAACACATGGTCACAAATTTTTCAGTATTGCAATTAGCAGTCTCAAGGAAGGGGATTAATGTTCCTTTGATGTTAACAGCAAGTGCCAAATACTGAATACCTTCACAGGAGATTCAGGTGGTGATTCTCAGGGGGATGATGATAATACAACTGTTCTTCTTAGGTGGAAAGAGAAGTGGTCAGAAATCAGCAATAAACCAGCTAGATAGATGTCACAACTTTTTGTCAAGTACTTTGTTTCAGTTTGTTTAGTCTGGATGGTCTTCATTATAAAAACAGAAATTTATTGCTGCTGCAGCTTGCCTATGAGTTGATGCATGAATGTGTATTCTGCTTCTGCCCTCCCTGTTTCTGAACTTAGAAGAAAAAACCCTTGTCAGCACAAATTTTCTTTTGGGAGGTAAAAGGCTTGTTTTATCAAGATATCTAGTTCTCTGGTACTCTAATAAGATTTAAGTACTCTTAAAACTTATTCTCATGAAAATAAACAGCTCTCAACAGCTCTCAGAAATCTCACATATAAAGTAGATGTCTCCAAATAAGAACATAAATTTATTTTAATTTCTTATTTGCATATGTTCTCATAATCATGGTAGAAGAAAATCCCATTTTTCAAATATGCTAAATAACATAGTATATTCTCACTTGGTTGATTTATGTATTTCCTCTGTAAAAGTTTATTGAGTTTACTGGTCCTAATTTTTCATTTGTAGATCAGCATTCAAACCCTAACAGCTTTAAACACAGGTTTTCAAACACAGATTAGATGGGAAAAGCTTTTGTAGCACAAAGTGTGAGGCTCTGTTGTGTTGAGTAAGATTATTAGAGGAGGGCATGGAAAAATCACAAGTAGAAATGGAATAGAAGGGATAAGATGGTTTGCCATTATTCTGAGCAAGTTCCAATTCCTGCATTTTCTCCTAACCTTATAATTTCTACAGAATGTCCCATCACTCGTCATGTAGGCTTTTCTAAAACAGGCTCTCCCTCATCCAAAGAAGGGATGGATGGACTGTCTCATAATCTTTGGAAGTATATGTAGCCCATCAATTTGAAGTGGCAGGAATTAGACTGAGTGGTTACCAGAACTTTGAAAACTTCTGCCATTCCATCATCCCATGACCATCAGTATTTACTAGTGCAGTCTAATCTGTTATTTAGTTCTTCTATTCACGTTGTATTGATTATAGCACATTTATTTAAAAATTGAATAATCAGTAAAGAACTAGGCAAAAACCCAGTGGTAGCTTTTAATATATTCTGATGATGAGTTTAAAAGGGTATCTGTGCCTTATGCAATTAGGCCTCCTACCAGACTGTTAAATACACTTGGCTAAAGAGCACATAATTTTTCATTTGTGAGACCAAATATGTATTTTCCCAAGGCAGGTAAAAAGAAAAAAATGATTGTATTGTGAGTATTAACATGTTAATGTAAAAGGGATAAATTGTACAGTGCATAACTGAGGAAAAGTATTAATTTTGGTTTAGGGCAGATATATTCCTGAATATATAAGAAGTCAGTGACCTACAAAGAATACAAATAAGGAATAAAATAAAAGTACAAATCACTTCCAGAGAAAAGTTATACTGGCTTTGTGCAAGGTTATTAGATAGGACTGAGAAAAATAGTTGTCTTCTAAAAGAAGTGCCTCCAAATTTCCCTTTTTATGAGTATATTGCTGCCATGTCACAGGTTTTCTGGATGTGAATTTACACTTTTTCACAATACCAGCTGTTCTGCATATGCACTGTGCAGCAGTTGTTTACTGTAGCAACTCCCACTATCTACTTTTGACAATGTTTGGCAAAAGTAACTTTTCTGTACCAAGTGTCCCACTTTATTTTCTGTCAGAAGTTTACACTTTCTTTCTTTCAACTACTGACAAGAATTTGAATCTCTTCTGTCAGCACAAAGTTCCACATGTTCATTTCTCCTTGCATGCCACATTTTTCATTTGAATTGTTTATTTTCATTGGATTCCATTTAATGTTTTAGGTTTTCTCTCTTGAGTGGATAATTTCATTTTATTGATTTACACCACATAAACTGCCATTTATCCCACTTATTAATCCAAAGACTATTTTTTTGGCTATTAGTACAGAATTATGATGTCAGCCTGTTTTGCAGACTCAAATTAAAATTAATAAAATTAAAATTAAAAAATTGAGTCTGGACTCAATTTATAACTAATATCTTTATCTCTGTACTCTCTGTGTATGTGAAAAGATAATGCAAAACCAGAAGAGGCCATAGGCAGCAAGAAGCATGCATATTAATCAGTTCTAAAGATGAACATTTTTATTTTCTTTCTTTGTGTAATTTTTTTCACGTTAGAAGTCTTCATAGCTCATAGCAGCTTGATTGAAAAAAATGTGTCAGTCAAAAAGAACTCATATCAGGTTACACTGATCATTTGTTGTGAAATAAATGAATTAACCTTAAAAAGAGACTGTGTGGCTTCTTTTTATTAATGCCAGAACATTGATTTCTGGTATCTGAATTTGATATTACAGTTTTAGGCAAACTTTTCCAATGGAGGAAATGTGAGCACCAACTAGTAACTAAGATACAAATTATATTCTCCCCAGAAATACCATACATTGTCTACTGTATTAAACCTACCTAATTTTGATTTCTATTTCAGTCTGCTAGATTGGACACAATTTTAATGACTTTTTTTTTTTTTTTTTGGCAACTACTTCATAGCTCAACAAAAAAGAACAGCAAGACACACTTTCTAGAGGACTAAGTACAAAACCCAGAAGACTGAGTCACTTAATTTCATTGTTGAACTTCAAAGGTCTTTTGCTGGGAAAAGCTTACAGTTGTCCTGCTATTTTTTGTACTGGTTATATCAAAGTGTATTTCCCTGATCTATAAATGAAGTGGCAAATCCTTTCTTTCCAGAACCTGGAAACCTGCTGGAAGCTGTGAGATCAAAGCTATGAAATAAACCTGTTCTCACTTATGTTACACCTATTACAGTCACAACAGTGCATTAGCCTGAGCGGATCATCTCTTTTTCTTTTTAACTGTGATATTGTAATTCTATGCCTCGTGAGTAAGAGTTGCAGCACTGTTTAAATCTCAGCTTGTTGATTTGCTTAAAAAGAAAAAAAAAAAAAAAAAAAAAAGTAGTCATTTTGTTTTAACCTTTGATTTGTGAGACGTGGAATACTACGGAGGGTTAGCACCGCCTGAAAAATACCGCCAAAAAATGTGATTTCTGCCAGGGGAGCTGTAAGCGAGAGCTTGTTGTTTCGTTGTCTTGTGTTTCCTGTTGGATGTTGAGCACACAGTTTTAGCCCCGGGTGCCCTGGGGCTCACACTGCCCCAGGTGAAGCCAGCGTCTTTACCAGTTTTAACCCAGCTCTGGGATGGGGGCGCGGAAGCAGAAATTCGGCGTGGTGTCCTTGGAGCAAACTTGCAGCTGCATTTCCACAGCCAAGTCCTTGCACTAAGCCTCATCCTGGGACACTCAAGGGCTGTTGATAGCAAAAGGAATTTTACAGACTGTCAACACTTATAGAAACTCTTCACCCAGGTGTTTGGGTGAGATGGAGGAAAGGGAGAGGAAACTATGGGTATATTTAAATTGTTTAATTAATTTTATTTTAATTTTGAGGCTACTTTACTAATTTAAATATTTTATGGGTTTATTTCTAGGATCTTTACAACACAAGGCTGGAGCTTGATATTTCCACATATTATGGAGTCAGATATTTAGAATATATGCTAACATAAATTAGATTTGCTTAAAATATTTCTTCTTCTCAATTTCTATGTTCTTATGTAGTTTCTGCTTTTTCATTGTTGTGTAATTTTCACAGCATGTCTCAATACTTGGGAACAAATAGAGACAAGCTGGACCTGACAGAAATAGAAAAAATTATTTTGAGTTTAGTTAAGAAACTTTGTAGAAATCTGTCTTTATTAGCATGCTGTTTTGCTGATGATTTCTCTGTTTTCATTTTGGCTTATAGCACTGTAAATTAATTTAACATGAAAGGACGAAAATATTGCTTTTAAATTTTTCTCATTAAATTATGAAAAAATATTACAATAAATAATAGAAAAGAATGCCTCTGGTAGAAGTTTCTGTTTACTCAATCATTGCTGCAGCAAGAGTGAATTATTGCAGAGCTAACTCAGAGGCAATATTTTTGCAGCTACATTACATAAAACAGATGATGTCAAAACTTCAAAAAACAGCACAGAAAAGAAAGCACAATCTGGATCCTTTGAAAGTTAAACATCTATTTATATTTCTGTGAGGGGCTTGGGCAAGACAGTTGGCTGGAATTGAAACCTCTCACATCTCAAGTGTTGTGGTAATGAAGTGAAAAGTGAATTTCGTTCATATCCTGCATGCATCAGCTCTAGGTGCTGAGTTTGAGGTCAGGATATTCCACATACATGGGTGATTATAAGATCTGTCTGGGAGGGTAAAAATTAATTCTGTAAGTTACAATAGGGATGCTGATATTATCATCCACGTTACTAAAATATCTGTAATTTTGCATTACCTGGAAAGAGCATGTTTTGTTTTGTTTTGGTCTTGGCTTTGTATTTTGGTGTCCCTGTGGACTGTACAGGATATTTTCTATACAGCTTTTTGTTGCCAGGGGTGTTAAAAACCTTCCTTCTGCTTAGGTCTTTTTTTCCAAGGTATCTTACTGTTCCATCCCTTTGAAATAATCCAATTTAGCTTCAAGCCTGGATTGCTCCAGACTTATTCCTCTGCAGTCTTTCTGTTTCCTGCTTACATTAATTTAAAGAGATGTGCAGAAACCATGTTGTACCATACATTACAGGCAGGAACTGGGCCTGATTTTATTACTGATGTGTTTTCTGTCTTATCCACTAGAAATAAAATTCTGTAAGATATTTTAAATCATTGTCAGACAGATATCTTAGAAATTAACAGAAATGCTCTTAATTGCTGTAATGGTAATGAGTCCTTTGATACTTAATGTTATGGAAGGGATAATCTATAACCCCTTTTTTTTCCCTTTAAGTAGTGATGAGCCACAGTAAAACAATACAGAATACCTCTAGTGATACCATAATATATTTGGGTTTTTTCCTCTCCTTATCTGATTTCTGATTATGATTCTGAAAGATGCCTTGTGAATGCTAATTTACAACTGAGAAGTAGAAGAGCCAAGAAATTGTTATTTTCCAGGGCATTTCTTGGTGATTTAGTAACCTTGTGATTTTGTAATTTTCTTCTGCAAGACAGGTAGAAATATTACCCTTTTTTATTGTTGTTGTTGTTGCTAGATACATTAAACAGGTTCTATTTATGAAGCATTTTTGAATGTCACCTAGAAAACATGTATTAAGTGTGTTGTTGTGTTAGGTTATGGACCTATTAATTTCCTTATGGACCAATGAAATAAGAAACTTCTTTTGAGATAATTTAAAAACTTAGTGGGCTTGAGATATATGGATAATTATCTTGCTATATATACACATGTTCATACATATGATTTTCTGTGTGTTTAGCTCTCTTTCTGTGCATTTGGCTGTCAATCTCCAGAATGAATTCAAGGTTGCACTTCTAGCAGAGTTTTTATAATACAGTGCTGACACTGAGCAAGCTGATCTCAAGAATAGAGATATTAGAAGATAAAACATCATTTCTTCAGGAGTGTTGTTGATGATATTTACAATCATGAAGGTAAAATGTTTGCAAGTTTTTCAAAGTGTTGGGCTCAGTTGTGCCTTCCTCCAGGCCTTCAGGAGTTACTGCTCTGCAGCAGGCAATGCTGAAAAATAAACTGTGCCACAGATGCTACTGGGAAATCTTGAATGCTTTCCAGAATTTGCAGTCGCAGCATTCCCATGCCACTCACTTCCCACTGTTTTATAGAAGGTGATGGTGTACAGTTGTTTTGGGTTATTCCCAGACCTTTTAGTTTTGGGTGTTTTAGTAACTGGGGGAAGTAGAAGAGAGAAATTTGTATTTTCCCAAAAGATTGCTCTTCTTGCTGACTTACACCTGGACAACCAAACAAAAAAATCTGTTTACATTTGGCTGTCTTCTGGATCATATTTTCTGAAAACAAATGTGTGAAATTGTGTTATGCTTAGAAAATCATACTTTAGGAGCTACACATCCACTTGGGTGAAAAAGAAGCAAGGCTTTATGGCTTCTGTAACAAACTAAGTGATGCTGCTCTTGTTAGGGATAATAAATGGTGTTAATAAACAGTTTCAGCATGTTCTACAGAGGGAATTTATTAGCTAAAATTATTTTGTAATTTAAATAAATTATTTTGAGTCTATCATAATTGTCTCATGGAATATTAATGAATGGAGAGAGAATAAATTTTAACAATTCCCTATTCATCTCCCTTTTCAGGCACAGAGAAATACTGTTCTATTTTAAGTTATTTCGTGCTACACTTCTGACACCTATTTTGAGTTAAAACATCTGTAAAAGTTATATTCTTTCTTCTTATTTTTCTTTGTTCCTTAAATTGTGCCTTAGCATTTGCACCACTGAAAAAAAATGTAGAAACAAATGTTCAAATCTTCTTTAGTTTTTTGCTGATGTTGGTGTAGATATTGTCAGAGTAAATTAGTACTGCAAATGCAAAAAAAAAATGCATACATAAGGATATGTATGGTTGTTATAAATTGATATGAGTAGCTGATATTACTCTTTATTTTCAGGAATGTTTTTTAGCTGCTGTAAGGGCTTTCCCCTCTGGAGGTGGGTAGAGAGGATAGCAGTGATACTGACATTTGCAGAGCAAACAGATGCAGCAGTGTTGGAGAAAGAAAGTAAAAATATATGTAGATATGAGACTCTAAGGACATGAAAGTGTCCTTTCAATTTTTTTTTTTTTTTTTTTTTAAGGTTGGTCTATTTGATGCTCCAGCCTGTGAGTTCATAGTGCACCCAGGCCAGATTTGGTTTGGGTATGCTGGGTACAACCACAGACCACTTGCTCATTAGTGGGGTTGGCTTTACCCTCAGCTGTACTTTGGAAAATTCTGTTCTCATGAAATGCTTAGCACTTAATGTTCTGTAAAGAAGCCATACTTTTGTTTTGTTTTATATGTGCTACAGTATTTTTGAAGAAAACCAGGACTGGGGTTCCCTGGGCCTAAGTTAAAACCATTGCTCGTACTAAATAAATTTGGCAGTTCTGGAATTGGATTTTTTTCAAATTCCTTTTACATTACATTCCCAAACCATCACACTGATTCATTGTATTATGATTTTAAAGAATGCATGTGGTCTGCCAGGTGTGGAGGGGAAACAAAACAAATTGATGTTCCACAACCTCTAAACCAGTCTTCTGACATTATTGAGATGAAGTGGAGATTTCCATGGAACTGGTGCCCAGACTTGAACAAGATGTCAGCAGCTATTTTAATGTTAATGGGCTGGCAAAGTTGACAGAACCAAGGAAATCAGAAGTTACAAATTTCTTTTGCTATGCAGAAAGTATTTCAGCGTTTCATATTACAATGGTGTTGCTTTCCTGAATCTGTGAATTATGGAGGCAGTGAGAGCCTTAATTGTTTGAATCATTACTGGTTTTGTAGTCAAACAAGTCTTTACCATGATTGACTGTTTTCCTATGAATTTAGAGATGCAATTAGATTAAGGGCTGTTCTGTGCTGTTCTAGCTGAAGGTGAAGAGAGATAATTATGAAGTATTTGTCATTAATATGGCAGGAAAATTGTTATTATAAGAGGGTAAAGAGCCAGCAAAGTAGCAATATCATAACTTCTTTTCTAAGCAGTGAAAAAATCTTTGTAATGAGGATCATATTTGCATGAGGTGGCTGCATGAGGTCTGTGTGAGCTGTTCAACATGATTCCTGAGTTATATTCCTCGTAGTTATATCAGGATTAATTTTTTGAAAAGTACAATGAACATGTGAGTGTCTTATGGTTTAAGCTAATCACATAAAATATCAGAAGATTAACTTCTAGAATATGTATTAAATTAGACAGCTGAGAATTATCTTAACTTTAGAAAATTGATTCTGAAAGCATGTAAAGTTCATTGGCTTTAATACTAGGGTCACATGAGCATAAAGATTCAGATTTTGGTCTGTCCAGACCAAATCAGGTTGCATTCAGTCCCCAAATGTATCATTAGGGCTATTTTTAGAGCTGGTTGTCTTCCTTTGATAGGAATAAATATTTTCAAAATTAAAGCTTTTCAGAGCAATAAATTAATTTCAAAGTAAATTTAATAGGAACATACTGAATAATTTTCATTATGGTGATTTGGTTTTAGGAAATATATTAATTTTCATGTGCATGCTATAGCAAAATATCATTTTATGGCACATACACAGTGATTTAATATTCTGTTTTATGATTTTGTGATTAAATCAAAATAAAAGATGGCATAGTTCTGAGTCATAACTCCCACCCTCAATCAGGGTGATAGTGTATTTCCAAGATTTCAATAATTCAGTATTCATATACTCCACAGTCTTACTCACAGAGCAGGAATCTTCTTGAAAGTCCCCTGAATGTGTTCCAATGAAAGGAAGAAATCACAACAGACCAAGAGAGGTGTTTAATATCTTATTATTTATGTGTTCTTCCAAAAGCTACAGAGAATTAGGGAGGACTGAAGCAGATGAATGAAGACAGAATAAATAAAAGTTAACTCAGGCCAGAAAAAAGCTGGTGAAAGGAAGAGGGTGGTTAGGGATGCTAATAAATAATAAAATTCTCCCCATCTCTCCCTAGCACTTAAATTTTGTGTAATAACTGAAAAGACAATGTCTTTTATGTTGAACCTATCTTAGAAAAAAGATATGAAATCCAGCACATATCAGTTGTTCTTTTCTGAACTTAAAATTTCTTTATATGTGTACTATAGAAATAACACATGAATTTTTATGTAGTCATTAACCTGTCTTTAACATAGCAAAGACATAACAGCTACTATTTTTGTCCCATTTCAATGAAATTACTTTTGCATACCAAAATACTGCACACAAGTAGAACTAAGATGAACATGAACCTGTGGTTTTATTGTTGTGTGTTGTCTCTGTAGTTACCAGTGTCTGTGCTGTCTTCAACAGGGCCACAATTATTCTTGTGTCATAAAAACATCACCAATCCTTGGTCTAGAAAATAAATGCCAGTTTTTAAGTGCCCTATAGTACAGTAAATAACTGAACAATTCAGAATGTTGCACTTGAAAGTATAAAGAAACTCTTCCTACTTTTTTTCCTGGATTCCCAGTACATTTTTTGGAGTTGGTAGCTGCATGCAATATCCTTCTATTCTTCTTTTGCTGACTTCTGAATTCCAAAGCTGAGATAGCACTAAGCAGGGTTTTTCAAAGTGTATTTTAGCAATCCTTTATATGTTTACAGCCATGTGTGTCTAGACCTATCATGCTGCATTCTGAAACTTTATAAGCCTTTGGAGAAATGCAACTGTTAAGAGTAATTTTATCAGACCTGAGAGGAAAAAAAAAAAAAAAAAAAAAAAAAAAAAAAAAAAAAAAAAAAAACCAAAGCCCTGAAATTTAACAGTGAGAAATAGTATTTTTTTTCCCCTTGATCTGAATATACAGAAGTTTCCTGAAGACTATAATCCTGCTCCAAGCTGTTGGAACATGTGTTTTGGCCTCTATGGTCTGTCACTTATTTATGGGGGTTTTCTTAACCTTAGTTAGGCCCTTCCCAAGAGCCTGCTTTTACAGGGTCAGATTTGAAACTGGTGCTATAAAATTGGTATTACAAGTTATAGTTTTTTCATATGTCTGATTACTTCTTTGAATTGCTTGCTTGCTATACTTTTGCAGGAAAGGAAAGAAAATTTTGAGGCATTTTCATTTCCTTTCTAAAAGGGACATTGCCTGTCTTCAGCACTGGACAGAGCGATGCGAGGTGGTTTGGGAATTCAGAAGTGTTGAGTTCCCTTGCTGAAGTGTTGAGTTCCCATAGGCCATGTTCAGAATAGGGCTTTTTTCCCTTGCTGGTGGCACTGGAAATACAGAATGTACCCACAGCAGAAGCATATGGTATTTTGTAATGCTATTATAATTTGTACAGTTGAAAAAGAAAGATTTGACATTTCCTCCAAAGAACCACTGTTGCAGAGGCTGCTGGAAACCTGTAACTCTGCAACAGGCAGACATTAATTAATGCTGTGTCACAGTGAGATTCCTATGGAAATGTTTATTATACATACATTAGAGTGATGCAGAGTGCTTGGGTTGATGTAATTGCAGTCAATTATCAACAAATTAATAATGATTTACCTACTTTTAAAATACCTTTATGATATTTCCTCTGGGTTATTAAACTGTGAGGTCACCAGAGGAAAGATTTTAACACGCACATTCTTTGCCATTATGAGTTAACATGCACACTTTTCTATCAAAATAACTTCAATGTGGTAGGTTTTCCATTTCAATAGGACAAATCTATTAGCTTCATTTATATTTACTCTCATTAGAATTGACAGAATGTCTAAAAGCTGTCAAGGCACTATCAACTGATTTCTAGGAGAAGTAAAAGTTGAACTTGATTTTGACACTCTGAGTCTTACAATATGAAGCCAAATATTAAGAAACATCTACTCAGAGAATTGACTAAAAGTTATAGAAGCAGAACTAAACCTTTCATATGCTGTTTCTGAAGTGTAATTGAGCATATAAATATGAAGGTGGATATAAATTCAGGCTCTTTCAATGAAGAGAGCTTTCCCATGAAAATACTAGATTTGAGAATTGCCATAGCAACAGTGCTGTTTCAGAAAGGGACTAACACTATACATTTTCACTGTTATATTTCCATTTCAATATATTTTCCTTAAAATTACCCATTTTCTGGACTTCGTAATGTTAAGGGAGTGTCATACCTGTGTGCTAGCTCCGGGGTCTCTGAAGAAAAATATTTAACTAAAAGGAATTGATCTGCAAAGTCATAAAATGGCAACCCTAGCATTTCAGATGCAGCATGTATTTGAATAAAAAACAGTGATACTATAGCAGTGAAAAAGCAGTGTAAGATTTTTAGTGTAAGTATTTATCTGATTTTTAATTATTTAATATAATTTTCTGATTTGTTGGAGACACAGGGAAATCACTTTTGGCAATTAGTAATAATTTTGAGTTTAAAGAGGATGAAAAAAAGACTTTTCCATTTAATAGTCTAATTTATTTAGCAGTTAAACCATAAACATTTGGCATATTTGAAGATATTCTTTATATGATGAGCTAATTTGGTATTTGTGCTGTATATGATATAAATAAATTAATTTTCTTGTAATATTTGTGAAATGTGCACTTCACCTTTATTCTCAAGAAATATATTTCGAATATATTTTCTCCAATTTTGCCCTCAGTAATGTACTTCTTTTCATTTCTTTTGAGTTATCAAGGCTTCTATTGCAAGGCTGTTCTTATGTCCACTCTGCCAGGAAGCTAAATTATCTGAAGACATAGCAAAGAATATATAATTAACTAGAGCATCTTAATTGCTCTAGTTACATTTTTTAGTTTAAAAGAGGCAGCAAAACTGATCTCTTTTGATGGCCCATAGAGTGGTTCAAGTGGTTCACAAAATGACACTTACAAAAAAGAAAGTTACATCTGATTTTTTATCCACATTCTATATTTACAGTCTTCTTATCTGGAACTGGTATCTCCTTCATTAAGTGTTTAATTCTTTATCTTTTTCACAGTCTTTACTTTGGTGGGTTTATTCTATCCCTTCTGTAGCTGTGGATATGGAAAAAAGTCTTGTCCATTTGCTACGGCTGTGGTCCCTCTGGTGCTAGAAAAAGTTATTTGCTGTTACAAAAAAATCCAGTTTCTATAAGACATAAATAATGTCTGAACTGAAGTTAAAGAGTTGCAGAATTATAAAATAACAACTTTAGTGTTCTTTTAGAGACAATACCAATATTGAGGTAGCAAGGACAAGATAATCTGAAAAGACAGCATTAAATTCTCTTTAGCTGAATTTTTACATTTTTTTATAAAGTACAAAGGGAAATTTCATAATGGGAAACATTTTAATGTTTATCCCAAACAGCAACCAGAACCTCCTTTTCTCCACTGAGAATTCTTGTTTCTCAGCCACAAAAAGAGGTTCCTTCTTTTGAAATCTGTTTTCTACACTGAGTTCCAACAGACCTCAGCTGTCTGCGAGTGCAGGAAATTCATTTAGTATTAGATGTTCCTTTTGCTAAAGGCCATGACCTTCAGATTCCTGGATTTCTGACTTTGTATTCAACATAAACCTGACATACAGCATGTGTTGACTTCCTCGTCCTGAGGATAAGTTAGCTTGAGTTAGGTTTGCAGTTAAAAGACAACTGTCTTTTAGAGGGTTGAAAAGTAATTTCTAATCTATATAAATTGACTGTTTCCCACAGCTGATACAATTATATTAAGGTAAGTTGAGAAGCAAAACAGAAAATATTTGTGTATTTGGTAGTGTATTTATATTTTCAATGAGTACAACTTATGACCTCTACGTAAAAGGGGCACACACAATGCCTTATCAAACCAGAAACTGCTTAGGTATAACACCAGACTGAGCTAAATGCAATTCTGAATATTAAAAAGTGTCTTTTATCCTTTCAAAGGAACATTCACTGACTACATGAATGCACATGCTTGTGCATGTGCTTACACTAAGAATGTAATAAAAGCAAATTAAAAGAATTTAAGGAGGCTTGCAAAGTCATTTTAAAAGGTCTATCGTAAAGTATGTTCATTCCTGCTGTGTCACATGAGACAATGGAAGAAAGATTATTTTGGTATTTGTTTGCAGTACTCCTGGTTTCACTCTCCTCTTCCTCTGCAAAACACAGCACCACTGCAGCTGTAGTGGAGATGCAGATATGCCTAATTAATAATAAAAAAGAGCAGAAGCCTAAGAGCAGACTTTCTGTGCCACCGGTTAGAGGATCCTGGCCATGTTTGTGCTCTGGGCAGTTTTTACAGCTGGTGCCAAGTGTTAGGATTCTGATAGCCCCCGTGGCTCTGATGGCATTCAGAAAGGGCTGACCCTTTATGTTTCACTTTTTGTCCATGAACCAAGACCTCTCACACCTGTCTGGGCCGGCCAGTTGCTGCTCTTCTCTGCTCTTCTCTTCTTGCTGTCAAGTTGTGTTTGCTCAGTTGACCCAAGGCTACCTGTGTCATTCCTACTTTTTGAGCTGCTTTAAAAGTTTTGTTTGGTTGTATCTGTAAGTGATACACCATATGCTTGGCCATCTGTTGTTTACATTCTTTATTTTAAGGAGATATGTAGACCACTTTAAATAAAGGCACTTCTATTTAAAGTAGCATCAATACTCATGTTGTCCAAGCACACCTTGGCAGGTAGAGCTGAGCCAAGTCTTAGTCCTCTTAAAATTGTTGTGATTACAGCAGTCTTGGTGGACAGTAAAAAAGCAAAGAGTAGTAGATGGATGAGAAATCACACTTTCATTTTAGTGACTGTCAGTTTTAATGTCTTCGTCTACAGTCAAAACAGGTATAAGAACTCTAAAAATGGCTCTAAAACATCTAAAAGATATCATAAGATATCTTTTTCCTTTTTTCACTTTTCATCAGGAAGGACACATTATTAACTATAGAATGTAACTTCTTGGTATCAGCTTGAGGCTGAATTTTGTCATACAAAGATGTTAGCTTTTGAAGAGCATTTTAGAGACTTTCCATTAAGTATGATCTTGGAAGTTTCTGAAGATTGAATGGACAATAAGGAATCTTATACTACAATTTAAAGAAAAAATGTTTGGTTATCTTTTGTGCTTTCTCATTTCTCAGAATACTTTGGTGAGGAAATGGGAGCAAGAGGAGAAGAAAAAAACAGCTTCCATCCTACCCCAGTTCTGAAAGGATCTTTTATATGGTTGAGCCTCAAGATTTTGCCAAACCCCAGAATTTCCAATTCACAAAGAAAATTTTCAATTTGATATTAGGCCGAATCAGACCAGAATGAAAAGTTCTCTAAGTTACCCTGAAATTAGGCATGCTTTGTAGCTTATTTCTCTTCTCACTTCCAAAAACCTTTAGTAATCACAAGGAACTTCATCAGGACAAAAAAATCAGAAATTACAGAAATTTCAATTCCAGAAGATACCCACCAACCTTCAATGGTATCATTTGTCCCCCTTACACTGAGGTGACCTGGAAGTAGCAGATGCTGAGGAAGGGATGTCCTGGTTTAGCTGCAGTCCCCAGGAGAGGATTTGTGTTTGTGTGCACTTTGCCAGCAGCCAAAGCATTCACCAAAACCCCGTCTTGAAACTGTTTTGTTGGAAAGTTTTGTTGAGCCTGAGGCCTCTCTAGAAAGGCATTTCTGGCAGTGTGAGTGGTGAATGACTATGAGAACACCAGGCTATGGGAGATTTTGTGAACAGAACACATACTGTTTGATTTGCCAAGGAGGCTGCTTGGTTTTCTCTTTCATTTAAGTATGACAAGTAAAACAGGCTCCACTAATCAAGTTTCTTAATCAGATAATTGTATATATTTTGGCATCTTGATTCAGTAGAAATGATGCAGTGCTGGCAGACTGATGTCAGATAAAACAGATTTGAGCATTACATCAGTGCCACACTCACAGATACAAGGCTGGATAGGATGCTCAAGAACTGGGACTTCAGAGACCCTGGAGGCACTTTTTAAGAAATATCCCTTCTGCCATCCATTTCCAGACAGCTGGATGCTTGGTTCTGGAGTTATATCACTACTGCTGTTAGATTTTAAAAGGCTGTGGGTACATGCCACCTTGTAACCTGACCTTTTAGAGATCTCATAATGTAAAGCCAGTGACTCCATATTGCAGCATATTCATTTTGTTCATCGTGAGTTGGGTTGTTTTGTCAGTCTGTGTTACAGTTGGTATCTAAGCTACATTTCTGCTCTTTGTTGCCCTTTTGCTTTTTGTTATTGCTTATGCAATAGCAGCGCTACAATACCCCTCTACGCAGAATAAGAATATTATTAATTATTATTTACTTGGGTTTTATTTTAGTAACAAACCCTCTCTTTTAAAGCAGAATAAAAATGCTTTTTTTCCTTCTCATTTCCCGGTTTTGATGTGTTGAAAAAGACTTAACAAATTTATCCTTAATTTTTAAACTTGAAATAATGGGAAAGAAAAAACCAGCATTGTAGAGTTTGCATAGCTGCTGACTTAATTCTGCTAATTTCTTCTGTAGTTCAATTTGTAAGAAAAGCTTTTAAATGCAGTAAGTTGAAGTATGAAATATATGGGATTTAAATGTATTTTTTATATGTACATTAAACATTTGAGTTAAGTTTGTTTCAAAGCTTTTTCATTACATGCTGCATCATCAGAAGAAAGCTCTTAAAATGTATACTCCTGTGATCTGAAGTTGCCTGGCTTCCCTAAATATGCCAGCATTTGCAAGATATGCTTTGAAATTAATAATATTGAAAAACAACTCAGCAGTTGTATTTGCCTTATTTAATTCCTGCTGAGATGATTATGCTTCTATTAGCTGTGCAATTATATTGCACGGCTCACTTGAAGTATCTCAAGCTGTAGCTTTTTTGATTCTGACTATTTTAGCACTTCACAGAAAACTTCAAAGGTTGAACCACAGTGAATAGATCTTACCAAACTATTTATGTTTCTTGCTTTGAATTACATTGGCTAACTTCTGTCTTATTTATTTTTAATAAGCATCATGTTTAATTGTGATATTTTTTGCATGTGAAAAAATGTGTTTAGACAAATGTAACACTATCGAGGTTAGGTACATGGAAATAGCCATATGAAAATCTAAGATTTCTATGAATTTCTATGTGAAGCTCTACTTTGAACAAATATTCCAAGTTTACAGGTTTTGTCTAGGTTTATTAAAAATAATTGTAGGTAGAAGTGAAAGCCTAAAAAAGTTGATGTTTGAAGAATGAATGAGCAGAGGTGGAGGTTGGAAGACCTCTTTAGGGGTCTTGTTTAAAACAGGGATAATTTGTGGAAATTCAGCTCTCAAATGTTGGTACACCTTTTGATTGTACAACTAGATTCCATTGATTAAATGTCAAAGTACCAAACCACTTGGATATTGGTTTGGGAATTGTGTTAGTTTTAATTTAGGTGAGTATTCCACATGGAGGAATAATGGTTTGGAGGATGGTAGCCAATTTATTCTTAGTCTTATATAGTAAATTCTAAGCATCACAATCTCTTAATGGAATTATATTACATTTCTGAGGGGCTTTTGGTGGTGTTTGTTGGATTGGTCTTTTTCCACCAAGTTTCTGTCTTTTTGTTCATTTTATTCAATACTGGACAATAATATGAGTCCAAGCAAGAAAAATAGGTATTTTAATCTCTGAGAGATATAATTTGTACAAATTCTTTAGCAAAGATATCAAAAATAGCACTGATATGAAACAAGAACTATAAAAAGTAGTCAGAATGACTCTTAAAAAGACAGTGCATAATATTCTACTGCTCCATGACACAAACAGCTAAATTTGCCGTTTCTGAACTTTCTACAGTGAGAAAAAAAAATTGATTAAAGCATTTGTTTACTCCATAATATGTATTGATGTGATCTTAGATTTAATACCCAAACAGAATCACCTTATAAATAAACTATGTGAAAGCATATTTTAATGTGCTGTCCAAAAAAGCCTGTTCCCACTGGATCTAACAATCTGAAGCATATGCCCATTTTATTTTGTGAATTGTATTTACTTTTGAAAACACATGCTGTACTTCAGCTTGCATTTTGAATGCATCTGTAAATTGTGAGTGATAAATTCTCAGAAGTTATGAGAAGTGGCTCTAATCAAACAGTGCCATAGCAATAAGACTGTTATACATAACAGGGGATTTCTAGTTCACAGTTCACAAGCATTTTCAGAAATTCTGAGGCCTTTCACACATGAACAGAGGAGGCACAGTATCTTATGCAGAGTAAATCCAACTGTGCTGCATCAGATTTTATGTGCATATACTTCAAGACTGCACAGCAAATGAGCAGAGGTTATTCAGATTTTTGTTTGTGCTGCCCTTGATGAAAGCACTTGGACAAGCAAACTGCACTGCATAGTATATACAGGATATCACTGCATATTTAATCTAAACGGAAGTGATTTATCCCTGCAAATAGTGGAGAAGAAAAATGGTATTGTCACATTCACAGGCACAGATTTCACAGTGGAAGTGGAGAATAGATTGAAGAAAAAAAGCTGGACTAAACCAACATATCGACTCCCTTTGAACAATATTTCCTTAAGACCAGAAAGTTTTTGGAAGCTTCAGGCTGGAAATTCTCAGTTGACTCTTGTGGGCATAAAAAACATCAGAGGCTTATTTAAAGAAAAAATATTTCAAATGGGAAGGTAGCTAAAATACAGTCAGGAGCAAAATGTGCACAAATTTCTGCTGGGAGTGACAGCTTTGGTGGGAATTTGAAGTCAACTGCATAGGTCTTATTTTCTGCAGACCCAAAAGAATGCACTCATGAATTCATCCTCCCCTGACACACTACAACACGAAATAACTCACACATGGACGCTAGATGCAAAAGGGGAAAGAAAAGAACCCAAAGAGAGATTTTATTTTCTGACTCCACTATATATAGAATATCAAAAGTGACACTGGATTGGAGGATGAAATTGCCACCTCTCCAACCACACTGGTCAAACCAACAGTCCATCAATTCTCTCCACCCACAAAGAAGAATGCAAAACAATCATTGTTTATATGAACAGTGTGAGAAAATTCAGTAGAAATATGTAAATGTCAGAACGCATATAAAACTTTTAGAAGAACTTTAAAACTCTCAAAAGAATAGGGGGAGACTCCCCTGTTGGCTGGGACTTGGGGGACCTTTTGGTTGTTTGGGTTATTTTAAAGAGAGTTAAGTGTGTGTGTGCTAGGAAAACTTGAGGGTTCTTGGCTTTTCAGCCACTTAAAGGACATAAAGGGACTGCTGCCATGGGAAGGGTTCTTGGGAGCACTGTGGTGGTTGAGAAGCTCTGCTGAACCAGGCCCAGAGATATGTGCCTGAATAGCAAAAGTCCTGGTGTGGGCTTTGAAACAGCTCAAATATCAGAGAGGGAGTTTCCATTTGAGAATACCTGAGAGAGGCTGGACTTTAGAATGACATCCATCTGTAGGCATATAAAGGTTATCCTTTTAAAGATGTGTGGAAATCAAGGGATGAAGCAGCAGGTTATGACTTGGTGTCCATTGCATACAGGTGTAGGAAAATTTTTCTGCTCTATGACACAGGTGGCTACAGGAAATTTAAAAATAAAAATTTGGAATGTGAGATTCATATAGATGATTTCTATATGATGGGGTTTTGTGGATTAGGAAGCTTGGGAGAAAAAAAATTCTAAAAATTTGTCAAAGAATTGTCTACAACCCCATGGCAACAGGGTTGGAACTAGATTATCTTCAAGGTCCCCTTGCAACCCAAACCATTAAAGCATTAAAATAATAAAACTAGATATGAAAAAAATATGGAAGGCAAAGCCCAGACTCATATGAGTAGCTGTCAGTGTTGAGTTTTGTAAAAGTGAAGACAACTAATGTGTTAGTAATATATCTTAACAATGTTCAGGAGCATGAACAATGGTAGAGTACTTTACACATTGCAGGTAGAAGACTTAAGTAAAATATATCAAATCATACTTTTTCAATGTGTGTCATCTTTTTAAGGGAGTCAAATTATGAATTAGCTATAGGAAGAAAGCAAATAGAATATTTTATGATGCTATATGTGGGAGAATTTCTGAATAAACCTTATAGTAGTGTACTTACTTGCTTCCAACATGCAATTTTGAAGTTGCCTGAGTATAAATTACTGCTGATGGTGAACAGGAACCCTAATTTAAAGAAACATTTTTCAAATCAGTTAGAACAATCACCTGATCTTAAACATTACTTAAGGAAGTAAATTTTATGCTCAGGATTAGACCCAGGATAGTTGTCAGAGCTTTATTTTAAAATAATTAAAAGATGTGAAAAAGTTTCATATTGTGAAAAAAGTTAAAATAGGAACATAAATAACCCAAATTAAGAAGAATGAGCAAGATGAAACTCATGCAAGGCAGGAACATATCACACTGGACATTTAAAAAGTAGAAAGCTTTCTTCTCCCATCTGTACAAGGCTTTCTTAAATTTATTTCCATACACATATATTTTAAAAACTGTGCTTGCTAAAAGTTAATGTTCTTGTTACTATTTTTTTCTACCTGTCATCTATGGTGTTGGAAATTATATGGATTTGTCTATTTTGTATAAGAAAATAAATATTCCAAATGGTCTTCAGGACAGATTGCTCAGATTCAACATTAACACTAAATGTTCTTTTGAACATTTTAATGAAGTTTAAAATAAATCTTGCATTTCCAATAAGTTGCCAAATACTTCAGAGAAGAAAAAGTCCAAAAGCAAGTGTAAGATTAAAATTGTTGCTGAAGCTAGTACATGTTAGTAATTAAAAAAGACAGTTGGTTGCCTTTTTCATTTCCCTTTTTTTAAGCTTAAGAACCCACTCCTGCTGTGCAGAGTTAGAAGTCCATCCTGCTACCTCTTTTGTCATCAGCACTTCTGTCTGCATATAAAGACACATATTAACTCTTTGAGGCTATTGGAAAAGCACACAAAGCTACAGGGCCCCAGATGCACAAATTTGCCTTGTAAGCAATAATTTATTTATATCCTTGTCATATAAGCCTGCTTTAGACAATGAAGTAAGCTAAATGATTTATGTGCTGACATCCATTTGTTATCTGCAACCTTACTGGGGTTTTTTTGAGTAGTTTATAATAATTTAGGATTTTTTAAATCTTGAATATAGATCTTCTCCATAGAGGACAAACCTCAAAGATTGATAACAAATGCAGTTTCTCATAACACCCTTCTCTCTTCACCTATCCTGACTAAAATATGTTGAGTAAATTTTCCAATTTCCTAATTATTTTTTTTAATTCCATGCCCAATGAGATACAAAGACAAAGAAAAATAAGTTTCTGCTGTGTTACTTGAGTGTATAACTGTTATCGAACAGTGGCAAACAAAGTGGTCTCAGCAAGTGTGTATAAAAAAATAGGATTAATAGTGGTAGGCTTTTAAAAGATCAAAACTTGACAAGACAAAATTGGTTATTTGACAGTTACAGAATTGGCAATTAAAAAGAACACAGTAAGTATTCTATTTCTGAAGACAGGAACATGCACTGCTCTTTGATTAAAGCTGGCTTGTAGACTTTTATACTTCATTCAATCATTGCCACTTTGTATAGAAAAGTCCACAAAAGAAATAGCTGTCCACTGAAGTTTGAAGGGTGAAGCAAGAAGATGGAAGAAAAATTGTTTACAGTGAAACAAGAGGTCAGTAGAAGATAAGTGGTTCTACTGTGAAACAAAAAGAAGTTAAATATCAGGAACAAACTACCAGACAAGGTCTTACCAAGCTGCAAATAATTTTTCTTTCTACAAAGGTGGTAACTGTTTCTTTATAGCATAGAATTATTGTGGTTGTTTTATGCTGTGATAGCATGTCACAAGCTTTATCTAATTTGCTTTTTGCCTTTCTCTCTGATGTGAATTTACTGGTATGATGAGCTGAGGATTATATTGTCCAAAGGAGTTCATTTGGATGTTTCAGTGTTATGCTTTATTTCTTCATTAGTTCTAAGCTTTCTTCTTCTTCTTCTTCTCCATTCCTGTAGATACAGTAGACATCCACTACAACATTTTTGTTTTCCAGCCACCTAATCCTGGCCCAGAGACTGTGCACTACATCATCACTCACTGTAGGGGTGTGCAGTCAAACATCTCCTTTACATGACCTGAGGTCTGACACCTCCACCTGGCCTTCCCTGCCTGTCCCTCCTGAGCAGCCTGGAGTTCTCCACCCCAGAACTCCCACCCTGGCACTTAAGCTTAGTGGGAAAAACCACAGACTAGTGGTACCAAGAACAAAATATCTCTGCCTCTCTCAGAACCTAGGCTTGAGATCTCGTTAAGTTAAAAATTATTTTCTCTCTCAGTTATGCTTCGTTAAGAAATTGTTGGAAAATCACTGAGCAAAGAGACTTAAGGACATCTTCACTGCAACTTATCAGAAAAATGCAAACAAACAAAAAACCCCAACAATACCCATTCCTATTTGTGCTTGCATCTTTCTGAAAAGAATTTTCCTCTTTTTGGTGAGACTGGGAGAGCCAAACTTCTCTTCATGAGCAGTTACAGGAAGGCATGCTGGTGAAATGGAAGTGTTATTTTTCTGATGTAACATCCTCAGTGATCTTCATTTTCTATTTTTATAAATTCCAGAAAATTTTATTAATGACTAATGAATGCTATGTACCCAACATGATACTGGTCTTAATCATTAAATATTTCAAGTTCAGATCTCAGTCACAGGGACATGTAACTTCAGTGACAATTTGCATATTTGTAGTAATTATAACTTCTTTTTTTTTTAATCTCAGGTGCAAGAAATCTCACAAACGAAACAAATCAGTGTCTCTTGTTTATTTGGTTTGTAGAAGATGAAAAGTTGGAAAAATTAAACATTTCTAAAGCATTCTTCAGATTTTTTTCAGAGATTATTATTAAAGGAAATTTGAATTATGTTCCCGCTCCAGATGCCTAGAGAGGCTACCTAGAACAGATGCTAGACAGTGTTAAAGGAATAAAGTGTATAAGATAAAAATAAATTTATTAAAAGCCTTCAAAGAATACAGCTAGGGCAGTACAAGAGCCTGACCATTGCTCCACCCAAGATGGGCCCAAGATGGGCTCAAGATGGACGCTGGGTCAAGAGTTTTCACACTTTTCTAAGTTGTGGTCCATTTACATATTGGGGTTAATTGTCAAATTACAGCTTCATGTTATGAAGTCCCATCCTCTCAGTTTGCTCTCCTAAATTCTCTGTTGTTTGCACTTTTTGGGCCCAAAGGTGCAACAGTGTCCTTGGTTCTCAGGCTGGAAAAGGATTTTTCAGTCTGACTAAACTGTGAAGAGAACTTGCTAACACTTTATATGAAGTTAAGAGTCACACACTAATGCTGTGCAGAATCTAGAAATTATGAAAGCTAAAACTTAAGACATCACTCCAAGCCAATCATTCATAAAATATTCCTATTTTATTCTGGATGGGATTTTCAAGTATAGCTCCAAGTGAAACTCAGAGAACAGTAGTTTCCAGGTCTGAGGTACCCCAAAAGATTCAGGTCAAAAGAACTGAGTCCTACACAGTACTTTAACAATTTGCCTCTCTTCCTATTGAGTTGTATTTTGTGTTGTTTTTTTGGTCTTTTCTTATGCCCTAGCAATCAGTAATAACTTCAAATACCTTCATTTAAGTCTCAGCTTGTAAAAAAGAAGTTGTAGTTATTTTAATTAACTTTTTAAAAGAAAGATCTGCATGAATCTTGGCTTTTTACATAGGATACAACTGAGCCATTGACTTGCTAGCTGTCAGGGTGCTCATTGCAATTTTCAGGAAGGAACTAAAAGTAAAATGCCTCAGGTTAATTCCAAGTCAAATGGAATTTCAAATGTCTAGATTTTTCTTGAAACAAAGTTGCTGAGGTTTTACCACTTATTGCCAGAAATCATTCTAATACTGTAACTGCAACATTCTGATTGCTATATATATTTCCCCATGACTTTTAGGGAATGCAGTCACATAAAAATGTTGACATTAAATAACTGAGAAATGGTATTTAGACTAATTATACTCTTTAAATAAAGATAACATGCAAAGTGAGATTATACAGAACAATAAATGTACAGGAGACTAAAGTGTTTATTGTCCCTGTTTTGAGAGGACCTGTAATGGAATTTATAGAAGTCTATTTTCTATTTTAAAGGAATTAGACCCAAGACTTTTCTGGGTTATCTAAGGATAAAAGAGATTGCCTTGGTTTAAGCTGGCATTGCCCTGCAGGAGACCTGAAGGATGACTTGCACAGGTCCTGATGGTGTTCTCCTGTGTAATAGGCAGCCTACAGCTGCACATCCAGGGAGAGCTCAAGTTTTGGAGTTACTACAAAGGTAGAATGAGACACGGTGCAATAGCAGGCAGAGTACTGCCTCTCTTCTAAAGCAAGCCTTTTGTGTTGGGGGTAGTTTGTCAGATAGATTTAGTCCCTGAGGGACTGGTATGGACAGCAGGGAAAAGTTGTTCTATCCAGTTTCACAGTTCAAAGAACTCTCTTTTTGCTACAGAAGCTTGTCTTGACGGTTTAGTGCTCTTCAAACATTTTCCTTCCTGCTCTTATATCCTTTTGAGCAGACCCTTAATCCTTCTGATTTTATAGTTTTCACAACAAAGATTAAAGCAGCACTGATTGATAGAAAGCTAATCCTGGGCAATGGTTACTTTTCTGTCCCTGAATTTGGGATGCTGTCTTTAGGTCTTAGGGATCACCTGCTGTTGTTGGTATATCAGTGCAGGCTGTGCTTCAAAGCTCACATCTCATCTGCATAGAGCTTGGTGTTGTGCTGAACAGACTGTGTGTCTGATTCTTGGAATTAACTGTGACAGCAAGATCATTTTGGCAGATGGTTGCTGTGGCATGTGTATAGGCATATTTGAAGGATGATGGTGTTATTCTATTTCCTAATGATCATACCTTTGCTTATGAAAAAGCCTTTCCTTTTGCCTGTTTTGGTTTGTTGTTGTTTTTTTGATTTTTGTTTGGTTTTTTTTTATATGCAAATATATGAATTGTAAAGTCATTCCTTGGTTGTTCTTTCTTTTTTCATTTCCTTTAATCTAAGATAACTTCTGCGTGTCAAGCATGTCCTTTGGCAAGTAAATGAATGTACAAAGAGGAAATATTAAACGTTTGCCATATTTCCTTTTTCATCAGCTCCTAAAATTTCCTCCTGCAGACTATTTTATTTCATTTTGTTTCTTATAAGACTGCATTCCCTTGAGATATTGTTTAAGCAGCAACTCATGTCTGTCCTTACTTGCATGTGCCCTGGGCAAACAGATGCAATTGCTGAATAACAGGCATCAGAGCTCTGAGTGTCAGTGTTTGGTTTTCAGGCTTTCAGCAAGATTGGAAAGGGAACACAAAGCTCCACTGGGAAACTGAGCATCAGTATTTCATTTAGTGGTACAGTTAGATTATGAAGCACTGTGCAAAATGGTATTTTTTCAGAAAACTCACAGATGTGGAAAGGGAGTTCTGAATTTTCTTTATTACCAAGTCCAGTGTATAGAAGCTGTTTGAAGATTACAGACAAATTCTCAAATTTGAATTTCAGATCAAGCTCTTTTTTTTTTCCCCTTAATTATATAAAAAGTACTTTGGTAAAGGAGGTGAGATAAATTAGAAAGTTACCTTTTCCAGGGAGCTCCTCTCTTATGAGGTTGGTCAGTCATTAAGTTTTCTCATGCTTAAGAGAGGAAGGTAAGCTTTTCTGTAGAGACAGGTTTCTGTACTAATATTAATCAGCTAGTTTTCAGTTTAACACAATAGGCATTTCAGATAAAAACAGTGTATCTGAAAGGAAGTTTTAATCTCAGTGAGACCAACCACTGAATGAGTGCATGGTGCAGGTGCATTATTATCCCTTTTTCAGTGAGTATTTACTGAACAGTGACATTACTGTCAGTTATGCCATGAGAATTCTTTCTACACAACATTGATTATATGTCAAATAGGTGCAGATAGAAGATAATAAGTGGCATTACACTGAATAGTGTAACAGTAACTATAGTTATGAGTGCCTTGAGGAATATTACATTCATCCTTTTCCAGCCATAATTTGCTTAATTTCATCTTTTAAACCTCTGGGATTTCTTATGCTCATTCCACTTGGTATGAAATTTCATAAACTACTTCTGGGATATAAATTCTATTTTTACCTAGTCTCTCTCTCTGTCTCTTCCCTTCACATCTAGCCTGGAATTCCTGTTATTAGCAATTCACATGCAGATACCAGCATATAATTGTTATAGGAATTATTTTACATCACTTCCAGTAAGATAGGAAATGTATCTTTTTTTTTCAAAGATACAAAACATATAATGTGTCTCTTCTTTTGTGCTTAGCTTTCTGGGCTTAAAACCCATACACAGGTCTTTTTAATTCTCTCATGAAAGCAATAATGATACTTCAAAGAGGATTATAGCAAAAAAGAGATCTTATTTCCATAGGGAACATGTAACTTTTGGGTTTGTTTCTTCAAGCAAACTGTACTCCCTGACACAAAGGTGAAACTATTCCTCTGTGATCACTCACACAGTAACTCAGATGCCCCTGTTATAATTTCCTCACATTCTTTTTCATTCACTTTTTCAGATACGAAAGTATTTTGAATTAGTGGGTATTAAAATTTGCAGAGTTTTCTAAAAGTCAGAACATGATCTAGTGCAATTGACAACTTTGTGAGAACAGTAATTGCTGTGGATACAATATGAAGAAAGTTACAAAGTTGCTATATAAGCAGAGTATAAATAGTTGGTGTTAATCCCAAGGGAATGCAAAGTAGGGTTTTTTTCTAAAAATGATGCTTCTTGCTCTGAGCTTGATACACACAGATGTGAGAACTAACGAGTGTGTGTATTGGGTTTTTGTGGCCAGGTTTCGGTAGCAGGGGAGTTATAAGGTGGCTTCCACAAGGGTCGATTTAGATTGAAGATAAGGAAGAATCTTCTACAATGAGGGTGTTAAAACACTGGGAAAGGTTGCCCTGAGAGGTATTGGAAGCCCCATGCCTGGAAAAATTCAGGGTGAGGCTTAACAGGATACCCCTGCTCATTGGGAAAGGTTGGACTAGATGGTCTCCAAATCTCTCTTCCAATCCAAGCCATTTTATGTTTTTATGAAAGAGAGGAAGATGTTTCAAGAGCGGAATGTATGTCTTATTATCCTAATCTGATTTGACTCATAATAAATTAAACTAATTTTCCCCAGCCAAGTCTGTTTTACCCATGATGGTAACTGGTGAGTGATCTCTCCCTGTCCTGACCTTCATCCATAAGCCTTTTGTTTTATCTTCTCCCCCTCAGCAAGCTGAGGAGGGCACCTGGCATCCAGAAAGGGTCAACCCAACACAGTGTGAATACATAAGACATATTTTTTTCAGAATTAAACTAAATATGAGGCTTGTTTGTTTGTTTGTTATTAATGTGTCTTGTTTTTGTTCTGATTGAATCTAAAGAGAATCTGGGAGGACCATTTTCAGATGGCAGCAGTTCTGTTTAAACTGAACTGATCCTGCTTCTCCTGCCTACTGTCAGCAGGGTTCATACAAAAGCAGGTGTTGGTATCTTTGGGTTTGTCACATGAATGTCTTTCAGAAGCCTCTTGAATATACAGTTGTTGCAAAAGCTACTGTGGGAGTAAAACAGTTATTCCAAGCCAGGTTTCCACAATAAGTGGATTTTCCATTTAATTTTTGTTTTCATTAAAATACAACTTTGTCTCTTGAGAAGTAGTTAGCATTTATTATGAACAGTAAACTGGCAGTCGGTTCTTTTTTGTCACAATCTGATATGTTGTTTTAGACAGTGTCATTTCCAAGATTGCCTGTGGTACTATGCAGTGTTCTTCAGCACATTTTTTAGCTTTGGGTGGTATAACTAATGTGGCTGGACTGCATGTTTGAGCAAAGTCTTCAGCTTTCTGGGCTACTTGAGCTCTGCTTCCAAGCGTATTCCTGAATTTTATGAATATGTGAGACCTTAGGTTATTTTATGATCTGTTTTCTGAAGAAGTGTCTCTCAGCCACGTGTTTGTGTCACATTTAGTGTATAGTTGAGATCAATGAAAAAAACATATTGAAAACTTCTGGATATGAGAGTAACTTTGATGTGATCAGCAGTGAAGTCAAGTACTTGCAGTGTCCTGTGTCAGCAATTTATGAAGTGTTTGCTAAGTAATCTTGACTGAAGAGCCATAAAAGCAATCCCAGGGTGTAAACCTGGGACTTGATGGTATACTGTGGAGCGACAGTAGGTGAAGAGGCATATTTGATCTCTAAAGAAACCTAAGTAGGAGTATATGAATTTCCTGCAGTATTTAAGATCTGCCTGATATAGTGACTTACTGACAAGAGTGAATTCTGTCTTCTGAGAGCATATCTAAGCCCTGAGTTTTTATTTAAGTTTAAAGAGAAAGAGTCTGATTCTAGATGGAAAGGATGTTTTTTGTTTGTCTGTTAGTTTAATTTCATATATATTTGCTCTATTACCTCTTTTACTGTATGCTCACCTCAATTCCTTCATTAGTAGCAAGTCTACTTTAAAAGTGTGCATTTCACTTTTCTCACCTTCTTGCCTTTGGGTCTTGGAGCTGGTTTTCTCATCTGGATCTAGATGAAAACACTAACATGACTTGACCAGTATGACTTCTGAATGAAAATAATTCAATTTTTATGATGATAGTGGAATTATTTCTCTTTTACTAGAATGAAGGGAAGATAGAAGGAACAAGTGTATTTCTTTTCAATTGGTGGATTTGAGAAACTCAGTGATTCAAATTAATTGGTTTTTTTAATGTCAAACTGAAAAACATGAACAGAAGTTAGTTTTCACCTCCAAGTAACTTATCTCCTAAAAAAATATGTTAAGATACAAGTTTATTTCATGTCAGACTTTGCTGGTGATATTTTTTTCAGTGATATTTGCCATTTTAACCTGATACTGTATTTACTGTGGGAGTACATGCATCTTGCTAGTCAATTCAAGAAAATACCAAATAATTATTTTAGAATGTAAATCTTATTCAGAGACCCCTTGATACAGGAGTTCTGTTCAATTTTGCTTTTGAATTCTGGCTGCAGCAAAACATGATTAGACTGCCACAGAGAGACCAATCAATATGATAGTTAAAGTTGCTATTTTGAAGGATATTGTTAAAAATTAATTTATTTTTCAAGTTCTGAACTTTTGCCACTTATTTGCTTATTTCAAGACAGTTAACATACATTATTAAAGCACCTAAAATAAATCATGCAGAACATGATTCTGCATGTGGTTCAGCTTATTCAGAAAAACATAAAGCTATGGAACTTCTTAGAGCTGAAAACTAATGAGGATGGACCTTTCTCTCAAATTCCTCACCAATGCAGCTCTCCAGTACAGCAGCAGTCGGAACGCTTGAACACCTCAGAGTGCAGGGTAGCAACAGCAAGTCAACATAGTAATTAATTTAATTCATTTTACCCATTATAATTCAGCTGTTGAGTTGGGGGTATTCACACAGTACAGGTTTAAAGGTGGAAGCCCTGGTGTTGTGGTTAGAGTTGGTGTGAGCAGGCTGAGGATTTGGGGTTTGAGGTTCAGAAGGGAAAGCCCACAGAGGGAGGCGGTGGCATCACCTTCCCCACACGTCCCTGCAGTAGGTGGCAGCTCCTCTCTGCAGCCACCCTGGTCCTGAGCCTGACACCTCCTCGTATTGCTGTGCCAGCTCTCTTGGGAGCAGCTCTTCAGGGCTGCCTGGGCCTCTGTTGGGTTTAGGAGGGAGTCCATTTACACAGGGAGAGGCCATAAGTGGTAGCTTTGGCCCGTTGGCTTCTCACTCAGTGTTTAAACACGTGGTGCCCCTCACACTGAGCAGGCTTGCAGTTAAAACATCAGCAGAAGATAAAACCAACTTTCCTAGTGGCAGTTTAAACCCAGCTCGTGTCAATGAGTAAACTGACCAACATTGGTGCACTCTGTTTTGTTGTGACGGGAAGAGCCAACATCAGTTACAGTGACTTTGATAACACTTGACTGCTGCACAGCAGCTTTCTCTCGGTGGTAACTTTACTGGCATCTCTTGCTTAAAGCCTGGCAGATCAGAAGATCCTGAGGCCACACTAGCATAACCTGGATTTCCACTGAAAATCAGGATGAAGTGTTCTTTTGGTTTTTATGCTGCTCAAGTGCCTGCCCTTCCTGGCTCTTCCTCAGGACACCTCCAGTAGGGAGGATTTGACACAAGTAGTGCAGAAGCACTGGAACTTTTCCCACATTGCCTGTTGCATAATGCCCACCAATTAACCTGTCCTTGATTAAGAACAGTTAATTGCAGTGGATCTTGCATGCTCACAGAGAACACCTGAAATAGTATAAATTCCTAACTGAAATCTAATTACCTACAGAGCAATAAAAACTCCTTCTAAAAGGAGTTTTAAAACCATAATAGTTATTGTTCTGCTTGATCCAGTTTTAATGATATGCAACATATGAGGCCTCTAGATTCTGCTTTTTGTTTTGGATTGTTCTCTTGTAAAAAAGATTTTATGTTTCTTTAATTAATTGATAATAGTGTTATGAAACTGGTGTACCAATCATTTTTCTCCAGACATTTACAATGTTACCAGCAAAAACTTTAAATATCAGGATATTTTTTTGAAAGAAAGGAAGATTGCAAAAATTTTTTGTAATGGAAGAAATTAGGATAATGCTTTGAACAGAAATAATTTCTTTTAAGTATAAAATGCCTTCAATTTTTGTTTTAAAGGATCTGAAAGAGGATTATATATATTCATGTATTTAGGGAAGGATGAATGTATGTATGAGTATCATAGGTACTAAAACATGAGATACCTTATTGTTACATGTTGGTGTACTTTGAAACAAATATTTATTTATGTACAAATAATTTTTCTTCTAGAAAAGGTCATTTATAATTAACAGATATCAGATATTTTTCACTATTGGTTGGTAAAAGAAGAATAAACCTGTCTTTTTGTCTTTCATAAGGTTTTTTTTTCCTCTAGACCTAGAGACAGTTGTGTATTTCAGCCTTTCCAGCTGTGTGTTGTAAAAGGAAATAAGTATTAATTTGAAGTACTGGAATGTCAGCAGAGCTAAGAGAGGTAAATGCTCTGCAAATTATGCAATAGGACTTTAGGACTTTGCATGAGTAAACTAAGTAGAAGTAAATGTTGCTGTGGAGGAAGATGCTCTTTGTGCTGTTACTGTTTGATCTCTGGAAAGCGAGGAGAAGAAAAATCAGACATACTGAAAGTAACAGCATAATTATTTTGCTGCAGAAATGCTGCCAAAAGATTGACAGGGTGAATGTGCTGACAGCATGAGCAGGTGGAGTGGGATCAGACATTCACTGAAGTACAGGGGTTGGGACGTGCATATTTGGTGGGAGCAGACCTCCTTCTAAAACCTAGAAAACTCTGCTGGTTTGTACTGGGCCTCATGCTTCTGCTTTCAGAAATTTGTATGATTCTATGCACATTTATGCTGTTTCCCTCCTACCCACTCTAATCTCAAATACAGATTTCAAAGGCAGATAGCTGAGCCCATTCTTAGACATCTCAGTAGAGGTGGCTGATTTTCTGACACATAGAACACTTGCAACTCCTACTTGAAAAATGTGCTTTGTTTGCCTTGTTGGATTGGCTTGCCTGAAAGAGAGTACAGGCTATGTTAGTAAAATACATATTTATATTTTACACCACACAGTAAAAGTTCTTCATTTCTGTGGCTACAAGGAATTTTTCTTCATTAGTGTAACCTCAGACTAACACGATGGTTTTTTCTATTTAGGGTTTCCATCCTAGATATAATGAAAAGTAGATAGAGAAAATAATAATTTCCATTGAAGTCACTATTACCAGAATAGGATATATTTCTTTAGACAAGGATCAAATCCTAAGTGAAATATAAATGCAGAAAGATTTGTTTCTTTAAATATTTGTTTCTTTATTTTATAAATTTATTCATATTTTCATTACATGTAAATGAAATCAGGAGTTTTCTCAGTCTTCAAAAACATATCCAAGAAGTCCACAAATTCCTTCCTAACACATGAAATTAGCTAATAATTGAATACAAATAAATTGCTAGAGGTCTCAAAAAATATTATTTCACTATGATCAAGGGAGAAATATAAGACCTTGTGCTATGGGCATAAAGTCAGGCCTGTGAATAAATATCTGCACACTAGAGGCAAGTATATGTTCAAATGACTGTGTTAGTGCTCTTAAACAGCAACTATTTCAAAGCTGAGGCAGCCCAGTGTAAATGAAATCAAGAAGCACACACTGCATTTGCAGTTACTGTCAGCAAGAGATTGCTGCATCCTTAGATGCACCATGAAGTCTCTTACAATCTGAATATAACCTAAATTGAAGGCTATTTTGCCTGTTTGTAAAAATAATATTTTCCGAAAACAGGGCTCAACTTGCTAAAGAAAGCTTTTTTTAATCTTCTGTTAGATGAAAGTAGCATTTGAATATGAAGTTTGGTCACATCTTTATTCTGGGACTTGTAGAATTTTAAACCCTAACAATGATAGATGCAACTTACACAGATTGCTTTCTGTAGAGCGAAGTTATACTTTTGCTTCCATTCATCAGCACTTGATTCTCTTTTAGAGGACTAGCTCTTACCCTTTTTTATCTTGAAAAATGTGTTGGGAAACCAGAAATGCCCTAATTATATTCATAAGCTTATCCTCACAATGGAAAAGACCTTTTTATCGTTCTTTTTAATCAAGTCATTAGCATGAAGCTGAGAGATGTAATCATACCAGACTGGAATTGGGGTCATGCCATAGGCTAGCTGAATAGGAGGCTTCTTGGCATGGTGATGTATAGCCATTTCACAACAATGCTTTTAACTCAGTAACTCTGCCCTTTAATTATATTTTAAATCTCATTTGAGAAGTTTTTATCATTATGTAAATTGTTCAGTGAATAGTCTCATTCTAAAGACTCAATAAAAGTTTTGCTTATGGACTGGGAGAGAAAATTACTTAAAAGCTTGATGGGGGAATGGGGAGCATCAAAGAAGGAAAAAAATCCAAAAACCAAATCCAACAACCAGTTTTTAAAAGAACTATGACATTTAAAAGAAAGAACTTCCAAGGGACCAGAAATGCCTTGCAAACCAGCAGGAATGCTTCCCTCGTATGTTCCATCATTAATCTAAATCATAGCATCTTCAGATACAAATGTTCTCCTTCAAAAAGTATGCATTTCTTTCTGTTCCAATGGTAGCAACCAGCTCACAAGGAGAGACTGCTGTAAAGCCTAATGCAAACTGCCTTCTATTGCCAAAAACAAAAGAAGATCGAGTGCACCTTGCACTGAATCTTTCACTCAGGCGCTTAAAGTGCATTTGGCTTGCTGTGCCCTTAATTTAACATCCCCAGAACTGTAGCACTCACAAAACTATTCCTCCATATAGCAGACAGGAGGATAAGCTGTGATCCTGAGTGGTGCCATGTGCATGGATTTCTGTGCCTCCAAAGGCTACTGGGGTGTGCCAGAGCACTGAAAAAATGTCTCAAACTCTCTAAATCCTCACACAGAGTTTATACTTTAGGCAGAATCAGAAATTTAGAGGAATTTAGATGTAATTAAATGAAATCAAGTGGGATAATTAATTTGAAATCCAATTGCTAAACTGCTAAGAAGTGCTTTACAGAGCTGCAAATAGAGGAGAACTAGGGTCCTTTAATTTCTTTAAATTATTGCATAATGAATTTTTTCTACCTTGTGTAAAAGATAAATGTTTTGTCATCTGCACTGCATTGATGTCCATGTTTTCCATGACTCACCTATAGTCCAAGAAATAAAACAAATTCCTTCTTTCTAGGGCTTCATTTTACTTCCAGACTATCAATCCTTCTCTGGTGTATTGCCAAAATAATGGCAGATTTTGACATGTGTCATGTTATCTGTCATGTCTATATATTGCATGTGGGATATGAAGGATATTGACACTGATTAATTGTTTCTGCTAAGGTATCTCAAACCACATTGAATTCTTGCAGGACTAGCTGTGCTGGGTGGAAGCTGACAGAGCTTTGAGTGCATGGGATTTCACAGCAACAGCTCAGCTGTGCTTAGCAGGGCTCTGTGTAAAATAAAACCTGTGGAGCCACAGGTGAATTTCTTCTGCCTACCAAAGGAATTAGGGCAGTGAGGATCTGTGCTTACACGGAGAATGGGAGCAGGAATTCCAAGGGGGAACAACTTAATTGGGCAAATGAGAAATACACCCATCCCCTAGCTTTTTGGAAGCATTGGGTGTGCTCATTTACCATGTTAGTGTACTTCTCTGAAATAATGTGTGGTGGTTGCAAGAGCTCAGGACAAAAGTGAAACAGCCAGAGCAACTTTCCTCACCCTGTTTTGCCCAGCAAGATTGTTTTCCTCAAGACAAAATGCATTTCCTCTATCACCCTAGTTCTGTGTCTTACTTGCACACAATCTATAGAATAACATAATGTAAATATGCATTTTTAAATGTGTAGAAACCTCTAATACATGTTCAGTTATTACAATCAAAATATTATGATACCTTTTGTCATCTAACTGTATAGTTCATCTTAATAAAGGAGGACTTCACTCAGCACCTAATGGGGTTGCAGTTCTTTCCAGGCAGTTCAGCTCACTCTAAGAAGCAACTTGTGATCAAAAAGATGCTTTTCATTTTGCTCTCTGCTCTTTTTAAGAGCAGGTAGCTAATATTTTTACAACATAGTGTCAGTAATAACAACTACAGAAAAAATGCAGCATACACTCCAACTGTAACTCAGTAGAATTATATCAGGATTGATTTTTTTACCCTCTGTAGTCTTTTCATGTGTTTGAACACATTGGAAAATATGAAAGTGAAATAAATAATATATGTTTAGTCTATATGCTGTGCTTCTTGGTATGATATGTAATGGCAACATATTTTTGCAAATATTTTAGCAATTTTTGAGATTCTATAGCTCTTCCTGCTTTATTGTTGTCAAGAAAATAATAATTCATATTGTGTTTTTACAACGTGGATTTATTTATTCCAGAAAACAAATAAAAGGTATATAGATCTTTTTCTTATAAGTTCTCTGCTTCTCTTGGGATCTGTAAGTGTCACAAAGAAAGGTTCTGAAATGCACCAACCTAAATGGAGAAAATATTGTTGATGTTGTTTTCTTGCTGCTTAGTTGGTGTAGGCTTCCTTCATAGCTGCAGTAAACTACTTCTGGGAGCATTAGAAGAAGAGCAGTATACACAAGTAATTTGGAATGAGGAAAAATCAGTCTTGGATATTAAGCTTTTGATAAGAATATTTCACTTTTCATGTTCATTGCCCACTTAACTGTCCAGATGTGTTGTGACACTACGTAGTATTCTGAAATAAAAAAAAAAGGATGTGGTTTGCTTTTATTTTCAGAATTATGTATGTTCTGGAGAAAGAAATAAAATGTGTAGACTATAAGACACATTTTCTAAACACAAGAAAAACATGGAAAGGTTTTTTTTCTTAAATTTTGTCTTATATATTGCTATGTGTGGTAAAACACCTAGAGGGCATAGATTTGACAGCTTCCTACTGTGAATAGTTATTCAATGTTTCATGGCACATGTTCCTGACAAGGAAAAGGAACAAGCTTGTAAGTCTGGTGTTTCCATCACTACCCTGAAAACTAAGAACTTTGTGCAACAGGTAGTGCATGTAATTATTTTGTCCAATAATAAATTTATTGTTAATTAAATTTAGGAGGACCTTAGAACTATACAGAAATTAACAGTTAACATTTTTACTGTGAACTTTATCCTTTCTTGCACATTGTTTCAGCTGTTTACATCAGTATTGTTATACTTTACCTGGTTTAAATAATATCTTATAATACATATATGGAAGAAAAGAAATTTGGTAGTAGAGTATTCCTCATTCAAGTGAACAAAAATGAAGTATCACAGCTGGAAGTTGAAGCTAGCAACAACCAGACTTTAAATAAAATAGAAATTTTCAAGTAAGGAATGTACAATATGTGGAATATTGTACATTTTTATGTACCTTAATAATGCCATTTTTAAAAATACAAATTGTCTGAACAACAAGAAATAAATATAATATTTATAATACAGTTGTATTCTGCAGAGTTACCTCTGATGTACATCAAACTCATTCCTAAGTACTTTACTGCTTGAATGACAATAGATAAGTAAAATAGTTGTAGAAGGATTCTTACTCTGTGCCAAAGATGTTGCTAGCCCACCTTAAAACTTCCCCAAATATTATTCTAGTCATTACTGTGAAAGGTATCCAGTTAAGGACATTTGGAACGGCAGTAGGTGAACAAGGCCAATCCACTCATGATTCAGTGCAGCTAGCATTGCACTTAAAATATCAAATAAAACCAATTCAATTAAGAACACACCAAGTGGACAGATTGTGTACTCCCCTCTTTCAAAGTCGTTCTTCTGAAGAACATTGCAACAAATTTCCATTGGGGACTATCTGCGATGCTCAGTTAGTGCTGGGTCTTGTTCTCAAATGCCATAAATCATTTCCTCTTCCCCACTTTGTCTCTAGCACTTTCACTTCAGGCAGCAAGAAACCACCACAAGAAATCTTAGTGCTCCAACATCCCAGGAGAAAATCTGGAGCTTTATTCACTATTCATTATTTCTTTGTGTCTTTGTGTGCTTCTTTGTTTGAAAGTAAAATTGCTTTTGTGCAAATGTGACTGCATATAAAGTACACGTACGCTCATTCATGTATGTGTTGATATTATTATTATCATTATTTTTATTCCATTTAATGACCTTGATTCAACCACTGTTCTCTGCAAATGAATCTGACCTTGTGGAGCTGCAGCATGCAAACGTCTTGGGGAAGGGCAGCCAGCACACAAAGGCTGCATTGAGTGTGTGGGCAGGCAGGAATGCTGGTACCAGGCAGCTCTCTAAAGAATGTTCTTTTGGCAGAAACAGCCGTGCTAAAAATGAGGGGGAAAAAATGAATTCAAAATTTAGAGCTGGCCTGCAGTTACGAGGCGATAAGAAAAGTTGGCTGTTCAACATGAGCTGCCAGTTGCATATTCTAGGTCCTTGCTATTCTCAGGCCCTCCTACAGCCGTGGCCCCAACCAGTGTTTTGATACAGCACAAAGTGGCTGTTTATTGCTATTGACTGCTGAGGCCTGTGCTCCAAAATGCGTTCTGTCAACAGAATGTAAGTGAACGTGGCATTTTAAAGCCTGGCTGCTGCAGACTCCTAGATCCTTTGGAATTGCCATGCAGCAGGACCAGTGTTGCAGTCCCCAGCTCAAACTGAAAATGTTGCACAGGAAGACGTATCATGTGCAGGTCAGATTTACCTGAGATCCTGAGGATTTTGTGTTTCTTTGCTTTTCCCTCATCAGCACAGTTAATATATCTTGTCCTTGCTTTGTTGCCTGTCAAAGGCTACATCTTTGGCTTTCTAAATTTTGTTTAGTATGCTCCGTGTGGAAAAAAAGGTTGTATTCAACGCAAATGGCCTTCATGTGGAAGGGAAACATGGCTTTGTAAACAGGACATGATATTGCTGTAAAAGGAGTAATCAAAACCTGTGCTCTTGTGTTGCACTGTGGATTTTTCCACTCTTGAAAAATGATAGGTTCTGTGGATTTTTAAAGAAATCAGATATATTGTTTTCTATTGCTTCCGTAGGAACTACAGGCAGAAATTGATGCTCACACTGACATCTTTCACAACCTGGATGAAAATGGGCAGAAAATCCTGAGATCCCTGGAAGGCTCTGAGGATGCAACCCTGCTGCAGAGACGTCTGGATAACATGAACCTCAGATGGAGTGAACTTAGGAAGAAATCTCTAAACATTAGGTAGGACCTGAACCTAAGCAAAAGCCTACCATTGGTGTATTAAATGGGATGCTATAATTTGCAAGTAAAAAGGTTTAATTTTGTTTCTGGTAGCACTGTTTTTGTCTATTTTGAAGTTATTTGTGCTGCTTTGGATGTTGGCTTAACTTTGTAAGAACAATTAGGTTTTTGGGTGTGAAAATGATAGTAGAGGATTAGGGTTTTAGGCATATTATAAAGTTCTGTAATTACAGAAAGAAACAGTAACTGTACCCCTCTAAATGGGTTTTTTCTAGAATTGGTTATGACTTATCAGTGAGTCATGAAAGAAAGTGATTAAATAGCCAATATTTATTATAAGCTTCATTTTAAAGATTGATACTTCCAGTGCAAAACTAAAAATATCCTCAAAATGAGAAGAGAAATTATTTAAGATTTTAACTGTTGTTAGAAGAGTGGACAGAATTTCTAAATAAAATCTAGGGGTAAAGAAATCCATAGGTAGTATCATGAGAGGAAACACTCTTGTTTGCAAGGAGAAATATAAAAAATGGTAACAATAGAAATTATCAAGTGATTATTCAGGCTTCAATGGACTGAAGGTTTCATTTCAAAAGAAATTGTTGTGGAAACTTTTCTCCAGAAATAAGGCTTTTGCAATAGGCAACCCAACTCAGTTGCACTCAGTCTTGGGCATTTTTTCATTTTCTCACTTGCTGTATGTTGGTGATAGTTCAGAGGGCAGCAAAAGACAGAAGTTTTTTCCAAAGTAATGTATGAAATATTAGCTTTTTTCAGCTCAGGTCCTGAGGGAGGTCAGGCTGTGTAATGACAAAAACCATCTTCGTATCATCAATCATTAAAAATAAATGAAGGCTGTGATGTTGAAAAGCTATTCGTAACTAAAGAAAAAAAGACATATTCCTTCTTTTTTTTCCTTCTGAGGTGCAAAAGAAGAGGAATAAAACCCTTCAAAGTGTCCAAGATTTTTTTGTTTGCATGCATTTTACCCATGAACATGCTCAAATACAGTGATTTTTGAGATAATAAACAGTCAGTTGTCCAAATATCAGTAATTAAATGTATGGGACCTTCTGTCTTTCATTTTTGCAGTTTAATGTATTGTTGTCATTAACTGAGTCAAAACCAGTAAACCCCAGTTATATCACAGTGGCTTCCTGCATTGCACATTCAAAGCAACAAACCTTCCCTCTAAAATCTGTGCTTCCAATAAAAGGCTTAAGGTCTTCAATAACTTACTGATTAGGATAAGAAACAATTCTCAAATTCTCAGACATTTGGTTTAAGCGCCGCTGGCCACCAGACTAAATGAAAATGCTCTTCCCAGTCTTCCTGCTTGGAGCTCTTTCTATCCATAGCGCAGAATGGAATAGATTTCCTCATAACTAGCAATGCTTACACAAAAGAGGGATTAGACAAGACATATGAAATGTTCTCCAGACATCAGACCTAGAAGTTTCTTTATTTAGTGTAATTTTTAGTCTGCTGAAACAGAAGACCCATGCCATGGATCAGCTTGGGTGGGTATTATTTTCTAAATGCATTAGATAAAATATATGGTAGATATTAAAGAGAAACCAAGCTCTTTCCATTCCTCCCTTTCTTTCATCTGATATGTCAGCACAGTTAACCCTAATAAACACTTTCTTTCTTATAAATATTTTTAAAACTGTTTTATTATTATCTCTTTTGTTTGCACATCTTGGACACAGTCATAAATACTTGCGTGTATGCATATAATGTACACTGGTGTGTGCATGCATAAACCTGTTTTCCTGAAGATGAAGGAAGAACAGAACAAGACAATTTCTGGGAAAAACAAAATCACCCAACTGATGAAGGTCAGAGAACAGCAGCTGTAACAAAGAACCTGCATTTTTCCCTGTAAAGCCTGTTTGTTTCTATTTGCTGCCCTTCTCCAGAAGAGGTGGAATCTTGCATATGCCAAGATAAACATGAGAAAAGGCAATTAGCCTGAATCAGAAACTTGGCTCCTTGGCTGTCTCCTGTCCTAAAATCCTGTGGTCCTTGCTCTGGTTGTTGCCTCCTGCAGCTCTCCATAAATATCCCAGCTTCTCTCCCCCTTGCTCCTTTCAGAGGTATCATAGAATGAAAGAATGGTTTGGGTTGGCAAGGACTGTTAAGATCATCCAGTGCCAAGCCCCTGCCATGGGCAAGGACACATTCAGGTTGCTCAAAGCTACATCCAGCCTGGCCTTGTACCCTTCCAGGGATGGGGCATCCACAACTTCTCTGGACAAATTGTTCTAGTGCCTCACCACCCTAACTGTAAATAATGTACAATATATAAATATATATATAATCTAAATTTTTTAGCTTGCATGGCCCTCTCCACACTTCACTGCCTGCAGGACTGGCCTCTCCCTGCTGTGAAGCAGTTTTGCCCCAGCTCCTAGATGCCCTGTAAGAGAATAGGTCAAAAGGCCTGGTCTATGAGTATCTTTCACACACAGGATCTATATGTGTCCTTCACATGTGTGTCCTTTTTTCATTTAAGTCTGAAAAAAGAGATTTTCCAGTAGCTCATATACTTTGAGAGCAGCTGAATTTTCTGTCAACATGTGGTTAATCTGCCCCTTTTCCTTTCTCTTTCCTTGCCACTTTACCTGATGTAAGAGGTTGGAAAGAAGACAGGATTCACAGAGCATTTCAGAGAAATGCAACTGTCCCTACCTTCATCTATTCATCCTTTCCATATCCAAACTAAGTAATAAGGTTTGCAAAAATGCTGAGTCCATATTTTTCACATTTCTTTATAGAACATTATATATCAGGTATAGGAGTAGAATCCTTAGTGTCAGAAGAGAATGATTTTATGTGCAATCACTGTAGAAGAAGATAAATGTTATATGAACAAAGCTAGAACTTAAACAGAAATGTATGAAATAAGAGCAAATTTGTCTTTATTTCCCAGCACATTTTTTACTGTTATATAATACTCCTTTGGTTTGAGCTACTAAGAGGATTTCTTATGTTACTTGGTGGTGAATTATGATTTTTTTCCAAACCAGAAAGTAAAAACCAGCATATTCATAAGTCCAGAAAGACAAAATTTTAGTGGGGTTTATCTACAGTACAGAGAAAATTGAATATTTTATCAGTCCACCCACAGAAAACAGTTGCTGAAATTTAGAAGCTCAATACTTGATCCCAAAAAACCACATTTATGCATATGCAGAAGAAATTTTTAGAAAATGTCCTTACGATGGATACTTTTTTTGCATTAAATGATATTTTGTCTTTTAATTTTCCCACTGTTTCAAATAGTTTTATTCACACCTCTATTTAAACAGCATTGACATTTGGCTAGATAGTGTATGAGGATTCTATTGGCTTTAACAATTTCCTCGTGACTTTTTTTTAAAGAATGGCATTGGTTCTCTTAATTTAAAAAATTAAGTGAATGAATCTTGTGTAAGTTGATTGGTTTGTGTGGTGGTTTGAAGAAATGCTTGGTCTTCTCTGAGTTGGGAAACTGCTCTGTGCGTTTCAGGTAAATAATGTCCTAGTAATCCTAAGTGATGACTACGTTTCTCATGCTAGTCCTGCATAATATTTGTGCACTTCTAGTGAGACTGACAATTCAGCCCAGCCATTACCCACTGCTGAAGAGGGAAACTAAAAAGCAAAAAATCCCCAACCAATCAAAAGCAAAAATCAGGAGATGTGAAAAAAAGCCAGGACTGCGGAACCAAATTTAAATCAGTGTTGCCAGAATCTAATTCAAAGCTACTGAAGCTATTCAAAAATCATTAACTTAATGAAACGCTGGGATCTTTCTCAGTAAATAAGCTTGTACATTTTGGTTTTTACTTCCACTGTGCCTGAATCTATCTTATATTTAACACATGCTTTCAGATCCCATTTGGAAGCCAGTACCGACCAGTGGAAGCGATTACATCTCTCTCTTCAGGAACTTTTGGCATGGCTGCAGTTGAAGGAGGATGAATTAAAACAGCAAGCACCCATTGGTGGAGATCTTCCCACTGTGCAGAAACAGAATGATATTCATCAGGTATGTTGGTGGTTTGGTTTTTTTTTTAATTATCCTTTGGTCATGTTTTTTTCCTTTGCAGGCTAGTGCTGTATGACACAGTCCTTGTTGGAAAGAATTCCACCTATAGCTTTCAAACACAGCAGAGAAAATCAGCCTTTTGGAGAAGGAAGTGTTAACAACCATGACCTTCAGAGACCTATCAGGCAGATTTCATAGCCAAAACAATTACTAACCTAGTAATTTTTGAGGATTAAATAAGTAGTTCAGATTTTTTCCTAGATCAGGCATTCATGTATACTTCAGGTATACTTTTTGAAAGCCTAGTTTCAATTTTGGGAACATTTGTGACAAGAGTAGCTGATATCAGCTCTATTGCACAGCTCTGCACCATGAAACTGTTGTGATAACTGTGGCTCATACTGATTTCATCAGGGAATTCTTGTGGAAATTCTTATGGGGGACCATTCTAGACAGAAGCTGGTATTAAAAGAGAACCTGAATAGAGGACTTGCACAGAAAGTTGTTTGTTTGTGTTTTTTTTTAACCCACCAAATGAACAAACCCCAGAATAATATTTCAGAATAATTCTTCATACAAAGATTCACACTGATTTTTTCTTGTGGTGAGGGTATGCTTAAAGTATGTCTTCTGTGTTTAATCAATTCACACCAGTCTGATGCTAACCCGATGTCTTCTTTCACCTAAACACTCTTGAATTTCATATGCCATTGAGGTCTATTCAGGTTTGAACAAGAAATCAAAGTTCTAGTACCTCTGTTTTTCAATATACATTCAAGCTCTCCTCTCCTTCATCTCCATGTGTCTTTAATTAAAATAATGACATTATAGGAGGTTTTTACTTCCTGTTTGATGTCCGATTATGCTTCAGGGTGCTATCTGAAAAGTTATTTCAAACAAATGTAATTTTTATTGAAAAATTTAAATTATCTGTCAGACAGCTTGATTTCATGAGAAAAGAATATTCCAAATCCAATGATCATCCTCTCAAAGCATTGTGCTATATATATATGTAACTTCCTTTGTGAAACTTGCCACAAAAGTATTGTTTCTGAAGTTCCTAAATCTTTGATTTTATTGCTTAATGGAGAAATGTGAAATGGTGCTTTAAAACAAAATAGGATCAGTGCTTTTTCTGTTCATCAGGTAGCTGTATATAAATATTGCTCTAATATATTGTCCTTTCTCATGGGGAGGGACATATTTGAGAACAGATAGTGAGATCAAATTTGCAAAGTGAACATGAGGTATCTTGTTGCTTTAAGACCCTGGGTTTGTGAAAAGTCTGGAAGTACAAGTCAGACATGGCTTTTTCTGTAGGCACACAGGCATTCATCTGCTGAAACAAACTGATGGGAAGTAGTGTCAATATGGTTTGTCAATGACCTATCTTCACTGAATGATTGAGATAGCAAAAGGGAAAGATGAACAAAAACATATCTGTCTCTCTCAGTGGCAAATTTTTCTAAGATAATATAATGCTTTTCTGCAAGGGGCATCTTTGTCAAATTTCCTAGGTCTTCCCTGTGGAGATGTGATGTGTAGGATGTGTCATTCTCACAAAATTTTATGTGGGACTTAAAGCACTATCACAGAGACAGTAAGGTGAAAACATCCATGACTTTACAGGGCAGCACCATTCCTTTTTTCATCTTTCCCCTAAGAAGTTAAGGCAAGTGTTATATATAACCATGAAAGTTAAGAGAAGCCTGAGGTCTGTTTTAGCCATAAAGTAGCAGCTTCCATAAAGTAGTTTAAAGGCCATCCAGAATATCAAGATGAAAGAAGCAATAGAGATATTGCTTTAACTCAATATGACATTAACTCAAACTCTTTTTCCAAAGTCAGCTCTTGAGCGAAAGCAAGAGTTAGACAGAGATTTCTATAGAATTGTTACAACAAAACTTTTTCCATCTAAATAATATTTAAGTATTTGAAAACATTTTCTCCTAGACAGAAGAAATATTTTTTTTTATCTAAAGAAATTACTTCTTATAGTATTTTTATATTGTTTATCACTATATAAGAGCTTTAAGGGTTTTCAAGAATTCATCATAAATGTGGCAAGTCTTCAGTAGTGAACTAAGTGCTGTCTCTGTCACACGTCAAACAAATGAAGTATTTGGAATTTTTAGGGATGACAATTATTGTATAAAAGTAAGATACCATAGGGGCAAAATGACTTCATAAAATAGATCTTAGTTCTCTTTTTTAACTTCTCTGCCACTTGTGGGTACATAACACAGAGCTTTGGTCATCCTGTCTAGTATCAAAGCTAGAATGTTTTTGTTCCTTTTCCCTTCTGTAGCGCTTCAGAAGGGTGAGTGTAGGTATGCTGATTCCCTGTGGAAAAAAGAAGAAAACAGAATACGTGAAAATAATTTGCCTTGTCTGATCTTCAAATATATCTGACAGAGAAGGGAAAAACGGTCAACATGGAAGTTGACTTCCGGTTGCCGTTGACAAAATCTGTTTGCAACATGTTGGTTGGTTGATCGGTTGATTGGTTGGTTGATTGATTGGTTGGTTGGTTGGTTAGTTGATTAGTTGATTGGTTGTTGGTTGGTTGGTTAGTTGGAGTTTTTTTCCCTCCTGGGCATGACAGACTTTATCACTCTAAAAGTTTCTTTTAAAGAAGCATATATACAATGGCTATATCCAAATGAACACCTTAGCTGATTTCTGAACATAAGAAAAATGTTTTCAAATGTTTTCACAAGTATACAATTATCTAGCTTAAAACTGGAGCCCAGTACTGGAAAGCTGGTTCTGAGAGGTTTGGGCCCTTGCTTAAGAGCAGAGCTTAGCTCTCAGGGTATTGGATGTGAAACTAAACAGTAGTTGTGTGTTGATCTTGAGAAAAATTATCTGTTGACTCTTCATTTTGTTCTCCTGAATGTCACTTCTGAAAATTAGTCTTCAGTAAACTAGAGAAGCATCTATCAGATTTGACCAATCTTTTAAATTACTAAAACTTCCAGTTCTGGTCTTTCTTCATAAGTACAATATTTGGTTTTCCTTCTATGAAGGATAGTTTTTGTCAGGTAACGCCAGAACTGAACCCAGCTAAGTTCACTTAATAAGTGAATAAGCTTCATCAGGGGAACACTATTTAAATGCAGTTTAACTTATTCAATTGAGAAATAGCATGAGGACTGCAACATGATTTTATGCCTGAATCCTTTTTTTAAAAAAATGTTGCAAGTTGATTTTTTTTTTGCCCTTAAAGGTAGAATTTAAAGAGGAGCAAACCTATTTAACCTCTCTATCATTCAGAAGACCATCTGGAATACCACAGAGATTCATAAAAGAGATGAAAAGAAGCTAGTTCTTTCGACTTGAGTGCTTCTAGTTGCCAAGATTGGCCTTAAAAATTTTAAGAGTAGGATTCATATGAAAATTTCAAATGCTTGAATCTATGCCAGAGGAGAGTTTGAACTCAACTGAGAACAGGGGTATCCATGCAGTTAAAATCATTGTTGTGTTATAACTGTGAGGTGCTTTTTAGACAAGGAAATTTGGAATGTATCCCAAATACACCCACATAACTGCTATTTGTTTGAACTTATATATATAGTAGGTCATTTTTTCAGTTTTTGGCATCTGAAGAAATTGTCTCTATTGCAAAGTTTCAGAATGTGTGGGGAGGGGTGGTGGTGGTGTTAGTCAATGATAAAAAAATGCTCCTGTTCTTCAAAACATTATTTAATTACATTTTTCTTTGTTTTGCTAAGTATCAAAATATTGCTTTAGTGAAATTGAATTAATAACTGTGTGCATGTTACTGTTAATCTAATTTAAGTAACTCAGGCATCATGCAGATAGCCTGCTATGTCTTTCATTCTTTTAAGAGTTGGCTCATTTGCTGTGTAGTGATTTTATTAACAGCATAAATAGCATTTATGAACATAGAAAGTACTTATTAACAATTCCATGGAAACCCTTTCACATGAAACCCGTAGCATATCTGCCTAAGGAGGAGTACAGTTACTGCTTCAACACATTAACCAGTTATTGGGCTATAGCTGAGATCTACTTTTAATGATTAGGACAAATCCCATATTTCATTCTGTTTGGCAAATGTGTTGAATTAATATAACTGTATTCTTTCTGTTTAAAATACATTGAAATCAAAAATTCCTAGTTTTTAAATAAGAGAGATTAATGCTAATTTTACTAATGCAACTCCTTTTCTCATTATATTTTCATTTTTCAATTTAAACAATCATTGTTTCTTCATTTAAAGAGATTTAAGGACACCCATGAGGTGGTAGAGGTCCAAGATAGGCTGATCAATATATGCATTATTAAAATGGTGGACAGAATGCCATTACTGCTGTACTGTTGATGACAAATAGACATGCTTAAATAAAGTAGTTTACTTAATTTTTTGTCAGGTCATGCATTATGTGGATTCGATTTCCTCTACAGTCACCATGAAGTGTGGAAGAAGTTAAGGAATTCAATGAAATTAGCCTGCAATCATTATTTGTACATTAGACATTCATTTAGGCTAATTCTGCTTTCAGTGATGGCCTAGTTATTATAAAGATGTATTTGTCAGGCCTCCAGATAGACAGATAGACAAATTCCTTTTTTTTTTCCTTCCAAAAAAAGGGGAAAATGTGGCTATTTATGATTTTTACTGGTATTGTATACATATCTCATAACAAAACTTTAATCCAAAAAGCTGCTTTATCTTCATACAGTAAGAACTCTTTTTTAATGGGTTAGCATGAAATGAGCATTCATTATTTTTAATGCCGTTCTGTGCTACTGCTTCAGCCTCATGTTTTTTTCATCCTCTCCTTTTCAAATTTCTTTAATTGAAACATATTTTCACTTGGTAGAAATCTGCAGATCAAAACTAGGGAAGGAGATGAGAACTGTAAATACTGCGTATTATTCTATAACTCATGATTTTCAGACTATAATTGCTTCCACCAGCTCAAACATTCAGACTGGAAAAGTTTGGGGGAAAATAGTTTGACACATTGGCTCACTTTTCCTTTATTAGTAAAGAAGGCACCTTTTCTGTTTGTGACAAAATACAAAATGTGCAAAGTCAGAAGTTCCTATTAGCATTTCTCTATTGTTTTGAGGAAGATACAATGATTCCTGCCCATAGGCTTTATGAGATTCATTGCACATATGTTCTCCTTCTGTTGCACAAGAGTTACAGGAGGACTGTGGCTTTAAACCTCTTCTGGAAAGATAATGCCACTTGGTGTATTTGATTGCTGTAGTTTTCTGCAAAAACAGTCCAAGCTGGAAGTAGATATATTTTTGTCCTTCTACTGTTGTGCACATGTACATAGCCAGGGGTGACCTGTCTACAGCAGCAGCAGCAGCAGTTCTTACAGAAGGACTACTCATTCCCAAATGTTCAGAGATGCTTCTGGCTTTTAACTGTTCTCCACATCAGTGTATTTCTGTGTTCCCCTGGAATATCGATGGCTCCTTCCTGCTGTTGGTGTGTGTTTGCAGAACAGATCTTTGTGCAAGTGCTTCCTTTTTGACTGGTTTGGGGAACAGACATTTCTGAGAAATAATACATCTTTGGAAACATTTTTGAAGCATATTATATCTTTAAGCTGTTACACCATTTAATGTTTAAAAAATACTGGTTTAAATGCGTTTGACTGTTGATGTTACTTTTAACACTATCAGCAGAGAGCAAAGCACACAGTCCAAGGAAATCACTGTGCTGGATTCTAAGTTATGCTTCCTGCTGGCTTACTTGAGCTGCAGACCTGCCACACCATTCTAGTGGGACTGAATGATGTGAGGAGAACACAAATGCTAATTAAAGGAATAGATTTTCCTCATTTGGAAGAATGAAAAAGGCTTATTATATTTCCTCTTTCTATCGCTCTTCATGCAAGAGTCAAGTGTGAATTATAAGATTATAAACCTAAAAATGTCTTAATTTTGACATATTTCATTCAGCCCTGTAGTAACTCCACTCAGTTTTTATGCAAAAAAAAAAAGTCCAGTAGTAGTTTACTTGTTAATATACAGTGCACTTCTTTATTTGAGAAAATCATTATTTGTGAAAATTATTATTTGTGAAAATTGGTATTATTTTTAAAGGTTAACATGATTGTTTAAAACATTTAGCTCAGGTATTAATCAAATGACAGATACTTTTATTATAGCAGATAGACTCGGTGAAAATATTCCAGTCCCATTATTGACCTTGACACAAAATAAAGATTTTTTGCTTTGTTATTTCCTTCAACAAAGCAGACTTTGCTTAAGGGTTTTCCCAAGAGCAGATAAAAACCTTATGGTCTGTTCTTGACCATTTAATAAAAAAGTGTATTTAAATATTTGTAGTAGAATGATGTAGTTTTTTCCTGAAGTTTACTTTCCTGAAATGTGTTAAGAACATTTTACCTTTGAGTTCTCATATTATAAACTGTACATGCTCCCACTATTAGTTCTGGTAGGTATTTCCTGTACAGATTGTCACACATCAAATATTATTCAAAGTGTAATGAACTTTTTAATATTGAATTTATAATCCTTCATTAGTTCTCATAGAAATACAAATTTTGTTTAATTATTAATTTAACTGAATTGATGCATTTATTACCTTACAAACTTATATAATGCTGGTGTTGTAAAGAGAATTTTCTAATCCCCACAGTAAAATATCTGTTTCCTACCCATGGCATATGGCTCTCCTTTTTGCAGTATTGTATTTTATGTTACACTTCACTATTAAATTACCTGTATATTTTATCTCTACGCTGCTTGAAACTGTATGTATTCAACAATATTTTGTAAATACAGAAGAAAATATTGAAATAAAAGAATGGTAAGGACCATTTAGATAAAATTCACTGCAACATGCAGAAGAACCAATGCAGCATGCAACCTACAAGCTGGGTTTCATCTGCATTTTTGTGTGGTGTCCATTTGGAATCAGTCTAATAGACTCTCATATTCTCATTAACAAAAATGGAGAAATTAATAAATAAATTCTGAGATATGTGTACTTTCAGTGACCTACCAAAGCTTATAATAGTAATCTTGAGTAATGTACTCATGGTCCTCTAAAAGCAGGGTGTAGAAGAGAGTAAAAGAGTAAAAGGAGCTGAAGAAAGAAAAATGCAGTATGCTGACAGCACATTTGCTCTTTTGAATACAATGTGATTTCAGGTTTAGCTAAAGCTGATTCTTTTCATTTGTGTGTATGTGTTTTATTGCTTCTTGTCATACACACGTGGAAGCTGTTGCTGGAAATTTTGATCTGACATTGGTATTCTGACTTGGTGTTTCCTTATAGACCCACTTACAATAATTTTGTTTCTTAGACTTTCAAGAGGGAGCTAAAAACAAAAGAACCTGTTATCAGGAGTGCCCTTGAGACTGTGAGAATCTTCGTGGCTGAGCAGCCTGTGGAGGCAGTGGAGAAGGTCTGCCCAGAACCCAGAGGTAATTGAAGCAAGACCAGGATAATAACACATTGCTGGGAAGATCAGTGATGATCAGCGATGATTAAATAAATCCTGCCAGCCGCTCTGAAAGCATTCCTTTTACACTGCGAGCTGAATGCCAGTATTCAGAAACTAAGCTAAAAATATAGATGAAAGCAAGCCTTAGCAATCCTTCTGAACACTGTGGTACTAAATAGACATGCATATTTATAAGCAGATTTTGAAACTGCCTTTAAACCTTCAGGACCTGTCTATAATTATAGCCTCATTTGAGGGCTCAAAGCTGCAATTTAAGCTAAAATTCACCTTGTAGTCTCAGTACTACAGGAGATCCCAAATCCACCTAATTGCAGCAAATGCTTCACAGTGATTAATATTTATCTATGTGCAGAAAAATTGTGCTGAATCAGATGATAAACTTCTAGCTACACCTTGCAAGTTTCAAAATGTACTTAAATGCATATTTTGCTGATATTTATGGTGGCAAGATTTAAGATTTTCAAGATATTTTGAAACAAAAATACATTAATAAAACAAATTTCACAGATGCCTTTGGTTATGAAGACTTTCTTACTGAGATTTGAACCTATATGGATGGCAACTGTATTAGTTTTAAGACAGAATATGTCTTAAAAGCTTCCTCACTTTCACATTTAGATCTGTCACCTGAGGAAAGAGCCCACAATGTCACCAAACTTCTGCAAAGGCAAGCAGATGAGGTCCGAACTGAGTGGGATAAGCTGAATCTGCAGTCTGCTGATTGGCAGAAGAAGATCGACGATGCTCTTGAAAGACTGCAGGGCCTTCAGGAGGCAATGGATGAGCTGGACCTGAAGCTACGCCAGGCTGAGGCATTCAAGGGATCCTGGCAGCCAGTGGGGGACCTGCTCATTGACTCTCTGCAGGATCACTTGGAAAAAGTCAAGGTATCTGACATATATCAGTACCTCTAAGTATAAAATAGTTCATTGAATGAATCTCCATATAAGTAATTATCTTTTAGAGTGAGAAATTGATATCTTTGTACCATAGTGATTTATATGAAAAAGTGCATATAAATAGTTTTATGATTTCAGAAGTTAAAATACAATGGGATCTTCATTGAGAATGTATATTGCTGACACAGGTAAAAGCACTATAGAAATGTGTAAAAATCCTTAGCATGCTCAATGTCAACTCAGGAGATGAAAAACTGGCAGTTAAAGAAAGAAAAATAAAATAGATAGGAGAAGATATGATTAAAGTCTATTGAATTTTTTGCTATATTATATTTTCTTAAGTATGATGAATACATAGGTGTTTTTATAATTGTAGAGTAAAATTTATACAATTTGAAATATATTTCATGATGGTGGTATTTGATTCTGTCCTTTTTGATAAATAGGCTTCATAACTAAAGATCATCTTAAAAAAAAAGCAGCAATCCTGGAAAAATTGTCATTATTTTCTATAACTTAATGCTTATCTGTTTTTAAGGGTTGTTTCATAAAATCAATGCTTATCGAGAAACTTGGGCAGACTTGTCCTCTTTCAGCAAGACTGCCATGGACAGACTTGATAAATAATACAGGATTCCTTCAGCCAGAGCACAGTAGAGGCAGTTGCCATTTTGATAAGAACAAAGTGCCTCTGTTCCAGTCACATAAATGGGAATCATCAGTCATTTTGAAAGAGACCTGAGTTAACTGTTATTTTCTCTAGATGAACATTAGGATCTAAGAAAGAGGAAGTAGAATGACTAATGGCAAGAAAAATATTCCTCTAAAAATCTAATGTAGTTTATTAAAATGAAAGTCCTCAAGTTTTAATCACACAGAAAGTTTAATGAGAGCTCTGTGCAGATGCTGTACAAGAACAAATGAAATAGTTGCTGATGAACAGCTAGCTGCAAAATTTGTTTATCTTCATTTAAATTCATAAATGAACAGAAGAAATCTATTTATAAATTCTCAGAAAGTGCTACTACAACCGTGGTTTGGTTTTCTTTTTTTAATTTTGAAGAAGATATCCTGAACAGAAGCACTGAATCTCTGATATTATGGGAAAACAAAGCAAGTCACTTAATTCTAAAGCTATGAGCAAGAGTGTTGACTCTGTAATTATAGTTCTGAGTCCTGTTATTGTTTAAAAAATAAATAAATATATTCTAGATAACATAATTAATGACTTAATAAGGGTTAAATACTTTTCCTTTGCAAATGTTTCAGTTAAAAGCTAAATTTGTTGAAGTTACATAGCCTTCAGTTAAAAGCTGTTAGTAAAAAGTTTTTTTCTTTATAAACTATATTATCAGCCAAACATTATGCAATTGACACATTATCTATGTCTCATCCCTGCTCTGGTTTTCATGATGAGTATCATGACTGGTATTACAGTATGAGGCAAAGTATCTTATTTCTCTCTATACATCTGAGAAACCCAAGCACCTTCTGATCAGATCTTCAAAACATTGGTCGTATGAGATTGCATTTCTTAAACATCCTTCTTTTAATTTGGATTACAATAGTTTTCCCGAACCTAACCTGATGAATAACTTCCTGGGGAATGTGTTTAACTTAGTGTCATTTGTCACTGTCCTCTTTACTCATAATTTCTGGAGCTGCTAAGTTCATGGTATAACTTTCAACTCACACTAAATAGTGGATCCTCATTTGATCAGTATCAATGCTGTATTTCTACTAGTATTAGTAGTAGTAGTATTACATATGCTTCATCTGCATTAATGTACAAATTGGTGTTCATCTCTGACTGTGAGAACAAGAGATAGCTTCAGCCATCTGCTCCAAAGGATCCAACTAGACTAGAGGCTATCTAGAACCAAACTATTCTTCAGACTTCTCTGCTGTCATCTGTTATTATCCCTTTTTTCTTCTCTCACATGAGTGGTCTTATCTTCAGGCTGAAATGTAACTTACTTTCTTAATAACCTACATTATTTCTGTCTCCCTTCCAAGCATAGCTTTCTGTCCAGAAACCATCATTTAACTGTCTTAAATTCATTTCAAGCCCAAATAAATCTATTATTAGTCCCTTAATATCCATTGCCTGATCAGTTTGAGTGTAGCTCAGGTCATATTTTAGACATGGCCTATGACTTCTACTCTCTGCAGCAAATTCAATGATGCTTTCTCCTTGCAATCACTAACAAAAAGTTCTTTTCATCGGCATGCCTGGAACACTTAGGGTCTCATGAGACCACCACTCAGATTTTATATTAAGATTTTGCTGCTATGCAATTGATATGCAATCATGCCTACCTCATCCATTTGGTATCTTATTCAGAGACCCATTCCAGGAACTGATGGTAGAACCAGTTTTTCTCTTTCTTCCCCAAAGATACTCCTTTGCCATCCAAAACTATGATAATGATTATGCTAGCAGCATGCAACAATCATTACATGTTGTGCTGATACCTCTTCACTGTTTTGTTGTTTCTCTGCAGACATCTGCTGAGAAATACTTCCAGAAATTAGTACCCATAGGAAGTTTCAGGGTTTTATACTTTTCCATTCTGGAAATTTTGGTTTCTTATCTTAAATTAAAAGCCATTTTTTTGAGATGTTGTGCACAGAGTTTTGTGCCTGAGAAGCCAGTTTTAATGGTGTGGTTTATCTTTAGCTAAAGGTAGTTTGGCTGCTCTCAACATATTCAGGAGAGCACAATGCAAAGCACTTTTTTCTGCCAGTGATATTTTAACATACCATTAGCAACAATATAACTGCTTCAGTTTTCTGTCATACACAGCACTGTAAGGCAACAGCAGAGCCTCTAGACTCCATGAGTATAACTACATTCTAATTTTTTTTTGCAACCTCCGTAAAACAAAGCAAAACAAAACAACCAAACAAAACCAAACCCATAACAAACAAAAAATTCAACAAAAATAATGAAGAGTGGGCGGTAGTGTCTGTGGTTTCTTTAGGTCAAAATAGAAGTGCATATCTCTAGAACACCTTCCAAATAAAGGACTATTCGTCTAGAATCATGTAGATTTTTTTCAATTAACTCCAGTCTGCTATAGGATAATTAGTTCTCCCTCACTGTCACTAAAAGAGGGCACCTTGACTCAGGATAATGATTGATAACTGTGAAAAGCAGAACAGAATTTGGTGACATAAGTCTTGTATTTTTCTGCAAGGAATTTTCATGAAAGTCTTAGTCTTGCTCCTAAGAACTGCTGGTTGTTCTTTCAGATTCACTTTTATAGTTATGAATAAAGCAGTTACATGGACTTTGTGTATAGATTATGGACTTTATGTATTTAATGTAACAAGGATATTCATAAAGACTGCAAGTATCCTTTTAAATTCTTTTGTCAAAGCCTATTTACAATTGTAATACAATTTCTAGTTGAATTATATGCTCTCTATTTCAGACTTTCTTCAGCTTAATTGACAGTTGAAGCCAATTATATGTCACTGACAAATGTTCACTGGAAAGTGTCAGCCTGAAATTCATTTATTTGTAAAACAAATAGAGTTTGCACTAATTCACAAATCAGAAATGAACTGATCACTGATCTGCTCATCATCTACTCCAAAATTACTCTCTGTGTGCAGGGACTGAGGACAATCCTTTTGTCCCCAGTCAAGTTTTGTCAAAATGAGACAAAAGTGAGACAACCCATTCAGATAATTAGCTGAGTGTCATTTGTGTTCATATCCAGCCATAGAAAGAAAGCAAATGGATTTGCAAAGATCAAAATTCCATATTATTACAAGCATCTTAATGCAAAATCAACAACTTCAATTTCAGGACACTGAATGAGGGTAGGTAGTTCATAATAATAATAATAATAATAATAATAATAATAATAATAATAATGATAATAATAACGTTGTATCTATTCTTCTGTGGACTCACTTTGGTACTGTTCAGCTACTGCTGTGCTGCAAAGGGATATTTCAGCAAAGGGAACTCTTACAGTGGTGTTATGAGGGAAGTGTGCTGACAAATACCTAATATGGAGATTCTGACAGCAACGTGAGTTGTTGAATTTCTAATTTATGTTTTCATCCCAAAATTATTTCAAATGCTTGGATAATTGATAATTTTCTATCCTTCCCCCCAAAAAATAATGATTGTTATATGGAGCTATTAGGGGTCACATAGAGGGAAATTAATGAATGGCACCTAAAAGCAAGCCAATAGTCCCCGTTCATCCCCTCCTAGCAATGGGCATGTGAACTGGAGATCAGTTTTAAATAGATCAATAGAATCTATGCAGGAAATAATTACCTGGAAGATGTATTGAATAATCAAAATTTCCAATCAGCTTGATATCAATAGCAGTGCCAGATTCCTTGTTAAGCCAAATAGAGGTCAGATTGCAATGCGATGCCTATTCTCTTGTTAATTTCTGCTAACATAAAATTATGCTATGCACAAAATTAAGTTAGCAGAGTTCTCACTGTCCAGTCTGTAATGTAAAATGGCATTATGCATATAGCAGCCTCTGAGATATTTTTTCATTCTCTTTCTTTACTGATAGACTTTCTACTGTATCTACACTCTTTACTATTCTTAGTTTTAAAAACCACAAAAAAGCTAAAGTATTTCATATGCAGAGTTTTAAACTATGAACTATGATTTGATTAAGTGTTTTCAAATTTTTTGTACAATTAGAAGATGACACCATCCATTGGTTCATTGTTGAATGGGAAACTATTTCCCTGCAGTGTAGGAGATGGAAGTGTTAATGCTTTCTTCATGCTACAACTAAAGTAATTACTGTTACAAATGGCTCTCAAGCTTACCATTTCATACACATCATTCAGTGATAGAATCATAAAATAGTTATTTATGACATGTTCTTAAACTGCTTCAAAATGCATATACATTTTTTCAGTTTAATTTGAAGCCAGCTGTTACCACCAAGGGCTATAATCAATCTGGGTTAAGATGTTCTATTTCCTTAAGTGAGTCTCCTAATAAGTTCTGTGCTGGACTCTGGGACTTTTAAAACTATTACATACAGAATAACCGTTTCCTACTAATGAATCTTCCAGCTTTCCAAAACCCAAAAATCAGTTCCTAAGAAAATTAGAGATGATCTTTCTAAACAGATTTTGTATTAGTAAAATATTTGTAATTTAGAGATTGTTCTAAGATGCTATAAAAGAAGGAGATGATCTAATGGCATACTAGAGGACCTTTAGGCTTTAAAAATAAATACGGTCAATAAAAAGAGAATTTACAAAATATCAAATCTTCATCAACTGTTTTACTGCTAATATAAACAAAACCAACATTAGAGTACATGGAAGCATAATAAAATCTATTTTAAAATAAACCAAAACCACACTGAAATTTACTGGAACACTTTGACATCCTACACATGTCCTTGTGATATATAATAATCTTGTGAATTTAAAACTTTGTGCAGTTTGCTATAATGAAAGAAATTCTTGAAATCTGTTCAATTTGTTAATGGGTCAACTTTTGAGATGTTGTCATACATCAAAGACACTTCAGCTAACCACATTACTGAATTGGTGGCAGCCTGGTATGTTGTTTTTCCCTTTTTTAAATGCATTTTTATACAAGACAGAATTTAGTAGGGTTGTTTGGTTGTCACTGTTGAGGTCAAGTTTAATTTGCTAAGGTTTTTCTTAAATATGAAATTGAGTTCAAAAGTATGAACTGTTTGTCATGCAATTGTACCAGATTTTAGCTCTTGTATGCTTCTTAGCTTGAAGGAGATAAAAGTTATTCAGTTGTGTCCTGTGGTCTCTCAATCTCATTTAAACAGGTTATGAATCAACTTATTTTCTTACACAATCAGAAATATGTTCAAAAGTGGCTGTTTAGTATATAAAAATCAGGTAGTTTTACTAATACAAATTTCATTTAAAAGTATAATCTGCCTTATGTTCTTTCTATGTAATCAGTCAGATAAGATTGGAGAGTTTGTTATGGCAATAGCCTAAATCTAAATCCATTTTAAATACCTGAAGCAAACAATCATTCCCTCTGCTGCCTAAGTTATGCAATAAGTTATATATTACAATAAGTTATATATTTCTTATCTCAGGTTTCAATGCTACCACAGTATCTATAGTTTTTTACAGACACTAGATTACATAGGTTTTTTGTCTATATCAAGCTACCTGTTTTAAGGAAGAATCCAAAATCTTGTTTTATATGGGAATAATAAGAATGATGATGAGCAGGCTGAGAAGTGAAATCCTCATCTTTTAAAATTACAACTGCTCTTCACCATACTACTATTGGGAAACAGAAGCATAATTGTGATACAGAAAAAGTAGCATTGCTCTGCTAACAAAGAAACAAAAATGAGTATTCTTTAATTAACTTTCTGAGGGATCACAGCTAGTGTAAGGAGCAGCTACTTGTAGACCACTTTACAAAGAACAAACACATGCAAAAAACTGTACCAATTTAACCCAATTTCTATGAGATTTATGTTAACTGTATTAACACAATTATTAATAGAACATATTAACTATTTTGTCTTCGATTAAGGATGTTTGGGCTAAAAAATACTGATAGTCTTTCCCTGACAGCTAGTGCAGAAAAATTCTTGACCTCTAAAAAGGGTGACCAGTCAAGGTGGAAATCTTTTCTACCTCCAACCCAGACTGGTAGAAGATGCTATTATTAGATCAACATGTTTCATTTAGAGCCAAATTTTTCCTTGTATGAATTCACCCTGCTGATTTCAGTGGGAGTTCAACATGCACATCTGCAGACAGATTTTTAAGTATGGGCAATCTCTGATCTTGGTTTCTGATACCCTGCTGAGAGAACTGACTAATACTTGTATAAAGACTTGTCTGTCGTTTTATGCCTCTGAAGTTCAGAATTGAGGTCAGACCAGAACACTTTTAAGAGATTTCTCTTCATCAGTTTATCAGAGGGAAGAATGAGGCCTGAGCTTTTAGAAAGAGTATTAAGCATCAATTTTAAGTACCTAAGTGGCATGGTTATAGCAGGGACTCTGACATTTAGCATCGCTTTTTGTTTCAAGTTTGCCATATAAATGCAGCATGCATAGATATTAGTCTCATAGTGAAGTATTACCATTCCAAGACATGACATTAAATCAAAGATGCTCTTGACCTGTTTTGGTTCTGTTCAAAAGCCTTCTTTTTCTTATGACCTGAAAATGTAAATATTTAGTCAAGAGGGAAAAAAGTACTATGCGAGCAACACATCTCTTACTATGGGACCATTTTATTCAGGCTTTGCTAAGTGAGTGTGGCACAGGGAGCTGTGTGGCTAAAGGGAGCAAAATTAAATCTAAGGAGTATTTATAACTCTGATCTCCTATATATAGTCTGGTACTGGACCACTCCTGTGCAAGGAAAAAGGACATACCAGAAATTATTATATAACCAGACACACAGATATTCACTGAGACAGGAGAGGAGGTAAAAGGGAAGAGTACCAGAAATGTATTTTAATGTTGTTTGTTTCTGTGATGAGGCTTTTTTTCCATTAAAAGAATCTGTCAGTACTGTGTTTCTAATGAAATCTTTTCTTAAAACATTGACAAAATAAATTCTTGGGAACAATCAAGTGTGTAGATTCTGTAATGATATTGTTTCTATGACATGGGCAAGTCAATGAGCAAAGTAAAATCAATTTATCAAGCTCCTGTGCTGGTATCCAGTAATTGTCTAGGGACTGTTTGATGCAAGGAGTGCAATGAATGTTAGATTGCCTGGAATGTTTATCAGGGACCCAGTGATTTACACATTTCTCACTTTTATCTTTATAAATTTAAGGCATAATAGAGTTTAATTTCATTTTTTTGGCAAAGGTTAACCCATAATAAAACTTTATAATTGCTACTTAGCACTTCTATAGTGCATCTCATGTTGCAGATAGTATGAGTTAATTTTCTCAGCTTCTTTCTGAGACTGCAATAGAAGTATTTTCCTCAGTTTATAAATAGAGCAAGTGAATCAATTAAACTAATTTGTTCAGACAGCAATGCCATTCAATTTATTCTTATTCTCTTTATATTTTACCTGAAATTTGTTTTATTTTAGTTGGGTTCAATTGTTCATTGGATTAAGAATGATAGTTTCATCAGTTACAGCAGGAGCCACAGTTGCCATTTCCCAGAGCCACAGTCTTCTCCCCCTAAAGATGTGGCAGGGCAGCCATGCAGAAGGATTTCAGCCTGAATGCCTGGAAAGGTGGGCACTGCTCGTGACAGTTGTGCTCAGACAGCCTGTGTCTGATGCTGTTGTAGAAATCCAAGATGTGTTTAATTTTTTAAGTTTTATTTAACTGTGTCATTTTCAACATTTCATTTTAATACTCTTTCTTCCTACATTAGCTTAAAAAGTAAATCACTGTCACTTCCAGTTGTTAAAATCTACTGTTAGAACTGAATTTCCTCTCTGGCACTGTTGAAAGATGCTCTTATTAGATGTAAGAAGTCTAGGAATTTACACCTCAAGTAGGCCCATGGGAACCTCATCTGGTTTAACAAGTGCAAGGTGCTGTACCTAGGTCAGGGCAACCCCTGATGTCCATCCAGGCTGGGGGATGAACACACTGAGAGCAGCACTGCTGAGAAGGATTTGGGGTTGTTGGTGGGTGAGAGGCTGGACATGAGCTGGTCATGGGCACTCACAGCCCAGAAAGCCAAACATATCCTGGGCTGCAGCAAAAGCCCTGTAGGCAGCAGGTGAGGGAGGGGATTCTGTCCCTCTGCTCTGCCCTGCTCTGGTGAGACCCGCCCTGCAGAGCTGCATCCAGCTCTGGAGTCCCAGCACAGGAAGGACAGGAGATATTGGAGTGAATCCAGAGGTTGCCAAGATAAATAGAGGGACAGTGCACCCCTCCAATCACCACCCTTAGCACAGAAGAAAGGCTGAGACACTTGGGATTGATCAGCCTGGAAAAGAGAAGGCTTCAGGGTAGCCTAATTGTGGCCTTCCAGTAAAGATGAAGAGATGGAGAGAGACTATTTACAAGAGCATGTAGTGATGGGCCAAGGGATAATGGCTTCAAACTTAAAGACAGTAGGTTTAGATTAGATATTATGAAGAAATTCTTTACTGTGAAGGTGGTGAGACACTGGAACAGTTTGCCTGGATAAGCTGAGGATGCCCCATCCCTGGAAGTGTTCAAGGGCAGGCTGGATGGAGCTCTAAGCAACCTGGTCTAGAGAAAGGTTCCCAGTCCACGGCAGAAGGGTTGGAAATAGATGATCTTAAAGGTCCCTTCTGACCCAAGCTGTTCTGTGATTCTGTGTTGACCTGGTGTTTCACCCATGCCCACTCCACACACATCGTACAGTGGTGCTGAAAAGGTGGAGATGGGAATTTCAATATTAATTCAAGAGTTGGAACACAGAGCTTTCAACAAAACTGCAGGTCCATCTGACCTGCATTCTTCTGAAAATTAGAGACTGAGTGGACTATAACAACTTCTTTCAGCATTAAGCTCTATGAAAAACTTTATCCCCCTTCCTAGAGGTAGTAATTATCAACTTTATCAGGATAAACATTATGAAATACCTACAGGGTAAACTAAAAGACATGAGAGAAGAAAGCAAAGATTTCTTCTAAGATCTCTATCAGTTTTTGTTAGAAAAAATTAGGAATTTCTGAAGCTTGTCAGAATTGTTTAAAGTTGGTTAGGTGTCAGAAAACAATCTGTGTTTTAGTAATCTCTAAGCTAAGCTTTTGCATGTATCCATATTTTTCCTCCCAAGCTACAGGATCTGCCTGCTGATATCTGGAAGCTTGAGGTGTTTTCTAATGTTATGATACAGGTGTTGCAATCTTTCTGGTTTAAACTGCTCTCCTTTTTTTTTTTTTTTTTTTTTTTTTTTTGTCAGTGTGGTGGTTTTAAAACCCATTTGGAAAATAAACCCCACTGAAAGTGCTCACTTCCCCCTCACCCTCCTCTCCATAAGAGGGAAACAATAACAGAGATTCTGATTTAAGGAGAATTTACTTGAAAAGCAGCAATGAAATAAGAAAAACTAACAGGAACAGCAACAATATTAATAGCAGAAGTATACAAAAGACTTTTTGTATGTGATTTACATACAAGAAAGGATATTCACTGGCCAAGGCCATGCGTGGCCGCTGAGATAAAAGGCAGAAATGGCCCCTGACCCGCAATGGCAACCTTTTTCCTCCACCCCAGACAACACCCCTGTTTCTTCCAGAGGTGAGGATCCCTATTTCCACCCCTCAACAAGGACATGGAAGATATGGAATACAGCCTAGGCTCACCCATGAGGCCAGCAGACCCATCCCATGCACAAGCCCCAGCCCAGCCCCTGCCTGACCCTTCCCTGCTCTCTCTCATGACTACGGTGAGAAAACCAACTCTCTCCTGGCCAAAACTGGGAGAGTCAGTGAAACAGTGCATTTGCTCTTAAAATGCCATGCTCCTTTACAACACAGTAGAGATTTGCTTTGTAGCAACTATTTTCTGAGGACAAGGAGTCGCTATAACCTGAAAGAGCTTTTGGTGATGAACACAAGCTATTATTCAACCTTTTCTGTTTCTATATCTAACATACATTGTGTACAAATTAACTAATAGCAATAGATACTGTGTTATTAATAATTTAAAAGCAATTTCACTGAGTCTTCAACCTAAGCATATATATTTTGCAAATGCTTTTAGCTTTAATAGCGCTGACTGAAACCATACTAAAGGGAAACTCTCCTTTGCAAAATTTCTTTTATGTTTCTTGTGACCTTGGTGTAGTCATTGTTAGACCTTCAGATCACAATTTGAAATCCTTCTAGTTACTTACAGTTCTGAGGTACTTCATCTCTTGGTTGCAAAGTAACTGAGTTACTGACTTTGATTATATGGAAAAATTGGTGTGGAGCTGTTTGTAACACTTCAGCAGGATTGGGCTGTCATGACATGGGTAGAGTGGTTCTTGTACAGTGAATTACAATCTAAATTTGCTTATTTACTTTTCCCTCTCCATGGAGGAGAACACAATTTCAGAATAAATGGCAAGGCAGTAGCATGGCTTGTATTTGTTCAGGAATCATAAAACTGTATATCAGCTGTTGATTTAAAATAAATAAATAAATAGATCAAAAATTATAGTAACCTAGTGATCTGTGTTTCAGGATAAGGGCATCTATTTATTAGTGTGCTTCTGTTCATTAAATTAGACACCCTAATAAATAAATATTTTCTACTGGATATAACATTGCTACAAATTATAGCTTTTTCCCTTGAGATTTCAGAAAAGAAGAAAATTAATACCTGGCATTAGTTCATTTTTTATCTTTTCAAATTTTAATAATCTTATTTTTAAAGAAATACTGAGTTAGTCTTCCAAATTGCAGGAAATAACTTTTGAAAAATGTAATGTTTTCCTGTTTTAGAAATAGAGAATTCAAAACGAGAGAGAACTTAAAGTGAATTTGATTTTCTTCCTCCCCTGATGTGTTTTGTTTGAACTATTTTTATCCCAGAAGAGGATTTATATTCTACTGTAGTGCACTCTTGCTTGGTCATTTCTGAGTTTATAAAAATATATAGGATGGAAAATTAAATCAGCTGAAATCCATTTGGTCTCAACACTGCCTGTCCCCAGGAGCACTACAATCAAATAAAAATACAGGCTGAGTTTAAAAGTGAGCTAAGTGTAGCATATTGAGCTGGAGGCTGACAAACCCAGGTTTCAATGAAATTTGAGTCAGAGTACACTAAACCCCTCAAAGAAGAAACTAAATCATTTTGAATGAAAAAGATGGAGACTGTTAAACTGTCCTGGGACAGTTCAACATTGTGTGGCTTTAAATACAAAATGAGAAGTGCTCTGGCCCATGAATACTTCTCCACTTGGACACTAAGTGGGCTGAGGGAGAGAACCTGAGTGAGCTGGGAACCTGCTGTGGCAGGTGTAGGGCAACCACACACCTTACTGTACACGTGGATCCTGCTCTGACTTAGCTGCAGCTGCTGCTTGTGTAAAACCATCCCATAACAGAAATTCATCTGACACGGGAGAACTTTTCTCCCTAAGTCATCTCATATTTTCTTCACAGTGCCAGATGTTCTTTTCTGTCTCTTTCACCAGTTGTGAGAATTGAGGTTTAACATAAGCCAGTGCTAGCAGGAAACTCTTCTATTTGAGGGAATTCTTCATGAAAATGTCAGGCTGGCATGAGGCCACAGCCTTGTGTAAGTGCTGCTCACAGAGCAGGGAAACAGACTTTCTCTGTAGGCAGTGTTAGCCTTTTCTTGAAATCTGCTTCACACTAAGTGTGAGAAATACTCATGATGGAGCATGTAAGCGCATGGATCATGCTCATAATTCTGGTCATACCTGAGTCCTAATGGGATGCAGTCACGAGTGCAGAATGATTTGGCAGATGTTATTGAGAGGCCATTATCAATCGTCTTCAAGTGTCACGATAACTGGGAAAAATTCTGGCGTCCTGGAAGACAGCAAGTGTTGCTTTCGCCTTCAAGTAGGACAGGAGGAAGGACACAGAGACTTATATGTTATTTAGCCTCACCCAAATCCATGGGAATGTGATGGAACAGATAATCTTTTAAACAATCTCCAGGCATATGAAGGACTAGAAAGTTGCATTGGAGGCAAGTCATATGTGAGGTATCACAACGGTGGATCCTGAGTCAATATCATTTAACATCTGCATTAATGAAATGGTCCCTGGGATAGAGCTCACCTTCAGTAATTACCCACTTGATACAAAAGTGGGAGGAACAGCCATTACACCAGATGGTTGTGCTGTCATTCATACAGACCTTGACAGCATGAAGAATTACAGAGCAGTATCTCGTGAAGTTCAACAAGGAGAAATGCCAAATCCTGTGTCCTGGGAGGAAGAACCCCAGGTAACAGCACACACTCAAGACCAATTGGCCAGAGAGCAACTCTGAAGAGAAGAGCGTTGGGGTACTGGTAGACAAACAGCTGATGGGAACACACTCTTAAAATCCAGTTATGACAATTACTATGGAGATGCCTCCGCCTGAATTAAGGTGCAAACAAGACCATATGCTGAAGTCAATAGTATGGATTTTATTTAACAGTAAAATGTGAGGTAGGGAGATAGAAAGAAATAGAAAAGGATTGAGAGGGGAAGAGGGAGGGGAGAAAGACAGTGAGAGAAAGAGATCAGATGGAATGATAGCCACCACCCATAGATCCAGCAGTATCCCGTTGATCCTCCTCACCCTGGGCTTCTCAGTGGTGGGTGTTCCAAGGTTGCTCAAAACTTCTCACCATTTATCTACTTTAGCAAATAAAAGGAATCAATGCTCATTGGCTACACAGTTCTCTTATTTGGTTGGTTAAATGATTCCCTCACTTCCAATGCTAATTACTCCCATGCTTGTTCTTTCTCTTTGTTTGAGTCAGTGGCCTCCTGTCTTGAGTCAGCAGGCTATGGTGTCCCCCCACCAGACCCAGCCACAGCCAGCTACCAGCAGTTGCTGAGCTGGCCTTCCCACAGACTCCTTGCAGTGAAACATCCTTCTCCCCAGCTTCACTTACCTTTCCTTAGACCTGAGATGATTGGACAATAGTACCACCTTTACCTTATCTCAAGTTCCTGTTAGGTGGGTTAACTCAAGGTCCAAATTTCAGAAATCCAGAAAGCATATTTGGGATGGGGTGGGCTTTGGTGGTCGCAGATGAGCAGTTGCTTCCTTTGCATGCTTTGCTACAGTGGCAAAGTCCTTCAGTCCTTCATCTTAACAGCATTTGGACAAATTGTGATCTTTAAGTCTCCTACACTGACCCTCATGGCAAAGAAGGCCAACAGCACCCTGGGGTGCATTAGGCAGGACATTGCCATCAGCTTCCTCTCTGCTCAGTCTTGGTCCACCTGGAGGGCTGGGTCCAGTTTTGGGCTCCAGGGTATGAGAAAGGTATGGATTTCACTGGAACAGGTCCAGTGCAGGACCACAAATAAGGTCACAGGACTGAAGCACTTTCCTGTGAAGAGAGGCTGAGAGAACTGGGACAGCTCAGCCTTGAGACTCAAGGCAGCTCAATATTTTATCAATTTGTATAAATTCCTGATGAGAGGGAATGAAGAGAAAGCTGGACTGTTCTTAGTACTGTCCACTGACAAGAGACAATAGGCACAAATTAAAACCCATCAAGTTCCACCTGAATATGAGAAGAGACACCTGTGGCTGTTCAAACACTGGCACAGGTTGCCTGGAGAAGTGGTGGACTCTTGATCACTGGAGATATTCAAAACCTGACTGGACACGATCCTGGGCAGCTGGCTCTGAGCAGAAGGGCTGAGCTAGATGATCTCAAGAGTTGCCTTCCAGCTTCAGCCAGTCTGTGATGACAGTTTAGAGTTTTGTGAGAATGAAAACATTTTTAGTGCATGCTTTTGCAATGATTTTCAGTAGGCATACAAACTTATTTAGAAACCATTATGCATTTAAACACTAATAACAGTAAGAAATTTGTGTTCTTGCTTCAGTTTTTGTACATGTCCAAGCTTGTGCAGTCTTAAAAAGTTTATTAAGAAGTGCAAAACATTTAATCCCTAAATATAGTTGCTAAAATATTTAGTCCTGTACAAAGACAAGATACAAACTGCCTAAATAGTAAATACCATTGCTGGAAAACTAGAGATGATTTTAAAATTATTTGTTTTTTTTTTTTTTCTTCCTTTATAAAAAGCTAAGAAAAATGTTTTAAATTCCTCATGTTTAGGCTTGTAAAAATGAACATTTGTGAAAGAGGATACTATCTACTGAGGTCTTGCATTTACTGTCTCTGGGGGAAACTAACATTGGGATCAACTTTAATTTCCAATATTGTGCTCTAAGCATAAACATAGTGTTCAAATCAAAGGCTGGTGTTGCTATAATTGCCAGTCCATAAAATTTGAGGAATAAAAGTCTAGAGATTATGCCAAATTGCCTTTAACATCTTATACAGGCATCGTGCCAGTTCCATCCACAACCAAATAGATAGAGACTCATTTCCAGAAGCTGGCACTGAACATTCAAATCATTTGATGCATTGGTGAAATGAACTTTAAAGTCTCTTTTAATTCTTGTTTGCAACAAGAGAAGGTTCTGCAGTATATGCACCGTGAGATTCATGGTCCCTCCGCCCATGAGTATGGGAAATACTAATGAGTCTTGATTTTTACTAGTGTGTTCAGGGTGACTCAGGACAATATAGCTGGGAAAAATATCACACAATAATGCTGGATTAATTGTCTATACATGGTCTCACATTGATTTTTTAAACCTATTTACAAGTCCAAGTGCTGTTAAGGAACACAAAGGATGGAATAACACCCAAAATGGGTCTGCTCCCTAGATATTTTTCACATACCAGGAATGTTGCAGGTAAGTAGGAGCTAATAGGAATACTGACTATTTTAAATCATAATTGTAAGGCTTAATAGCTTGTTTTAAGTTTCTTATTCAACAATTGCATACCAATTGCAAATAAATAATTATTAGATACTGTCTGTTTATTAAATACAATTTTTAATAATAACAATATAGCTAATATTTAATATAACAAATATAGCTAAACTCAATCTCAGTACTACTGAGGTGTGCATAAGGATATATGACTTTGTATGTGCATGCTGATATTTTCCTTTATTCAGTGTGGTGAATGCTAAGCAGCAATGATTTCATACTCAATACAGCTGCATAAATGCTGCTTGTTCTAACAAGACACTGTTGTGGACTACATCTAAACATACATGGTAGGTGTTTGGACCAGTAGGAATAAGGACAATAAATGTAAAAAAGCATTTTTAATGATCCCTTGGCATTTTTCAATAGCAGACAATAAAGAAAAAGCAGTCCTCATTTGAGTTTTTCTCTGTGCACAAGGAATACTTGATGTTCTGGGAATAGACTTCCTTTTCAGGGTGTATCTTCTAAATGGCTTAATGGGCTTTAGTCACCCTATTCCATTAACATCAGTGAGCTGGAAGTTACAGGCACTTGATTCAATTTTAATTGGACTCCTGAACTGTGTTTGGCTTGTCAGCCAGCAGTTGAGCATGTGGTTGAGGGAGAAAGGGTTAAGAAATAGAAAATATGCATTGTAGAGTCGGTGTTCCTTTCTGAACTTTATCATGAATTCAGCAACAAAAATTCCATGAAGCTAGAAAAACATTTAATATTGACTAAATAAATTAAAAGTATATGCTAAATCTTTTATATATGTATGTTTATATAAAGGAATATTTAAATATATTATATACATATATATGTAAGTATGTACAATTAGTATAAAATAGGTAATACTGATATTGAAATAAGCTTGTTTTCTGTGTTTTACTCTTCTGCTTGAATGACTAGTGAATTTTCTTTCAGTTTTTATGGAACCAATTTATGAATCCTAAAGGAAAAAGCAAACCTTTTCATGGCATTGACAAAACCCCTCCCCCTTTGGTGAATCTTTAAATAAAAAGACCTAGATTTTTTTTCCTCTCTTCTGAACATTGGGCAGCCTTCCAAAGCAAAATCAGTCTGTGTTAGGGTTCCTTAAATAAAAGATAGGATAAAAGCACCCACATGGCCTGTGAAATGTGGAAGAAAAGACATCTGAAAAAAACTCTAAGCATCAAATTTTCATAAATAGAGTTGATATTCTGGAAAGAGATGAGGGCTACATGGTGGTTCTTACTACCTTGGAATAGGATATCCAAAGCACAAACAAATTTAATGGAAAATATGCAGAAAATGTCTTGCAAATAATTTTGGGAGGCTTATCCTGCATCTTATAAAATATGTTAGAAACTGATCTGTAATTACAGACACTAGCCTAAAATCCTTTTGGAATTTAAGTTCTAGCACTAAATGGAAAATACATAAGAAAATCCAAGAGAATAACCAGTAGGGAAAAGATTTGGCTTGGTGCTGAGCACTGCAAGTTCAAAACGTTGCTATCATAATAGGGATCATTATGAACTAAAGGTCAGCAACTCTGCAGGGACAAAAATAACCCAAAAAACCCACTGCAGCATGGTTCAGTTTTCAGAAAGAAAGCTGCACACAAATGAGGAAACCTGCTGAAAAGGAACCAAAAGGACAAAGTGTGTGAAGGCAGCACAGAGGAACTGCATCCTGAGAACCAATCTATACCATCCAAATGGATTCAGAATGACCTGGAAAGATGGGGTGGTTAAATAAAATAATAAAGAAACCTATTTGAAGCAAAATGCAAAGAACAAATTGTCTTGATTAAGATCATTAAATCACCAGAACCAGATGGTTGTTTGGTCAACTGTTCTAATGGAAGTGTAAAATAGTTGTATTTATTAACAACGTTTTCTTATTTAAAATCAGGGGGGTTTAATGAGGAGTGATGAGGGACACACATGGTGATAATTTTCACAGTGTGCATGTAGTCAGACCTGTGGACCTCGAGACCAGGAAATCTGGGAAAGGATATTTTGTAGAAGAGAGACCAGTTTTGTAAAAGTAGGTGTGCCTTACATCTCCAACTGGGACTTTAAAGAAACACGAGCATAATGTTTAAGGGGCTATAGGCCATTTGCCATTTCTCAGGGGTTTTAAGGATGTCTTCCAGCAAAGAAACCAAGTTCCAGTGAGACAACAGAAAAGGTCTTCTGGTGGATAAATAACCAATTATTTGGTAATTTCCTGTAAAAGATGGAAAACAAACAGCACAGATCATTTTTCCCAAAGAGGAAGATGATGTGCTCCAGAAGGTCTACTCTGTTCAGCATGTACATAAATGAACTGGAAAGGAAAATTATTAATGCAGTGGCACATCTTGATGATACAAACCTATTGAAAGTGTTTAAGGTGAGGACAAACTGCAAGCTTTCCTCACAGTTATGGAAAGCCTTCACAGGACTGACTGCCAGCAAAGTACTGACTGACAGCAGACAAAACCAAAAGCTGATAAAACTCAAACAAAATGTAGAAAAAGCTATGCCAACTTTCTGTGTACAGTAATGATCTCTTTAGGCCTTTCAAACATTCCTTTAGCACCCATGAAAGAGGTCTTGGAATCATAACAGGAGTCTGTAAAAATATCACATCAGCACTCAGGACTGTTCAGGAAGCCAATGAAATGTAAGGAATTACTCATAATTAATGAAAAAACAGAAAATATCATGGTATAACAGACTAAGTAAAAGGTATCCAAGGACAGAATAAGTGATCTTGGAGTGGGGCTTGTCTTATTTTTTTGTCTTTTTTTTTCAGATAGCTGTCTCTGTGTGAGTTACTTGCCTAGGGTCCCTCTATAGTCAATAAAAATCTGCTCGTTTCTGTTGTTGCAATTCAGAATGTGATTCTTGTCATCCTATAGTAAAATCTTACATTATGTTCAACTCAAGAAGATGGGTTTGATTAGCTGTAGATATAAAGGCAACTCACCCAGATGTACATACCTTATAGATATGGGTAAATGTGGGTACATTTAATCAAATATATCTCAATCTTTGCATTTTAAGCAAAAGGAAGGAAAAAAACATTATGTAGATCTTGTACATCCTTACACAGTGCAAAGTCCACTAGGAATGGTTGATCTCTGTCTCTTATGAGCTAAGATTTAGGACACAAGTAGGTCTCCAGAAACAGGTTTAAAAAAACCCCAAAATTCTAATCTAAATGTTAAACTTACCATAGGATATTTTGGATCACAAAAGACTATGCTAGTTCAAAAATCAAGCGTATAATTCCTTGGAAAAGATTCAATCAAGATCTGTTTGACATAAAAATACAGCTTCTGGCTCCATAATCTCTGAGACTCAAGTTACTGAGCTGGAAGAGTGCAAGGGACAGGGGAGCTGATGCTTTCCCTTACTTTCTTTCTTAAAGAATTGTGTTGGCTGCTATCAGACAAGGGACTGGGCAAGATGAGCTTTTTGTCTGACTGATTATGGCCACTGTGTGCTCTCTAGACTTTCAGTATTTGTCTGGTTAGGATGCCTGTGGTATGTGTCTTCTAGAGTCCTTGCTCATTTTCCAAGGCATTTTGAAATATTTTCTAACAAGACTATACGGATCATTTAAAATCCAATCTACCACCTACAGTATCACAAACCACTGAAATTCTGTCTTGCATAAGGACAGTTATAATGAAGATAATTTGGGGCCGGTTGTCCTATCGCTGTTCATACTGTGAACTCATTTGCACTCTGAGCAATTTAATGGGTACATCTCCTTGTGATAGTAATACACTACTACTCACCATGTATTTTGGTTTTTAAATTATCAGCAATATAATTCTGTAATTTTTTTTTGATATAAGCTTGTTATATGCTTAGTACTCTCTATGCAGAAAGAAAAAAAAATAGAAAAAAATCAACCAGTCTTGTATAATACAAAATTATTATTAGAAATATAAATATTTCTGTAACACATTTCCAGTAAAAATTCTAAATTTCTTCTTCTACAGATGCTTAGCTCTAGAATCATGTATGCTGACTTATGGAATGACTGTCTGTGATAAACTATTGCTTAAAGAAGGCTTACAGTTGCTGACTTCTTAATAATACAAAGTCGTACTCCAAATCTTTCTGTGGTTATTTTTCTCTTTTCTGTCTACAGTTTTCTAATTGTAAGCTTATTGGCCTAATTAGATAGCTGTTCACTGACTAGCATTCCTTTTTTTGTTCTTGATGTTTATCATGTTTGGATTTGGCCAGCTAATAAAAACACAAGCAAAAATTCAGTCTTAGCAACAATAGAATACAGAATATTGAATTTAAAGGCAAAAGCTGTGGTATTTTGTGCATTAGAATATTATTATCACATTGCAAAAATCATTATCCTTGCAGCACAAAAAAATTAATTAGGACATTGATTGAAGAGAAGGCAGAAGATGAGTTTTCTTCTTCATTTCCATGTCTATTTCATTTCATTCGGTGTGGGTTGCTTCTGTGCCATAGCCTTTCTGGTCTGTAAAATAACATACAGTCAAAAAACATGCTGACTAATTATGAAAGATTTTCTCTTTCATTTTAATTTGGATATAATGGCTGTATGATTTACCTAATAATTAATGTCGTTGTTTAACTAAGACCAGTACTTTCAAGTCCAAAATGCAGATGCAAATAATTGGCCTGAAATCAGCCAGATATTTTAATATATGTTTAAAAACAATTGCCTGATAAGGCCTGTGTGCTTTGCCTAAGCAGTGATGTTTTTTTTCAATTAGAAACTTGATCCTAATCCCTTACAAATAATAGAAAATTGATTTGATTTAGTACAGGAACTGCATTAAAGTGCATTATAGTGTACAAACTGATCTTCCCATCTATTGATCAGTATTTATTCTATCATTCTATTTTTATTTTTTATATATATATATATATATATAGTGTGTGCATTGAATTTTTATTATATATTACCTTCATTATATATTTTCTGTTATATCTAAATATATACAAATGTATATCTATATTTTATGCAAAGTGGTCATTGGTGACACAAGATTGGGGGTGTTCTCTCATCTGGGAAACAAAGCAACACAGGAGGAACTGAGTTGATCATCTCAATTGTAAGCCACAGAGTCATGACCAGGCACCTTGGGCCATGATAGCAGATCACAGAAAAAAAGCAGTAAAACAACCATTTGTAAGTGAAGTTCCCAGATAGAGGTGTATATATTTTTTTCAGCCTTTGAGGCCTTTACTTTGCAACAACAAATGCCTACTTTTACAGCATGTTGTTTGTTCTCTGAACTCACTTGCTAACTAAAAAGTTCAGGGTAAGCACATATATAACTCTCTAGGGTAAAACGAAACGTGAGCTGTCTTCCTTTTCTTTGTATTTCAGACCTTGCTCAGCACTAAACCATAAATCAGCTCTCACCAATAATGTGAGTTCTACTCCAGTGGTATAAAACTGGTGAAATGGGGAAGTCAACTGTTATATCATTAACTTGATGTATGCATCTTCTCTCACATCGTGGCATTTGCATATTTCTCTGTACTTCCTCTACAAAATACACATCCCTTCGATGGTGTATTTTAAAGATAGATCATTAGAGTCATTCACTGTATGAGTACCACTTAAGCCAGTCTAACTCCTTATGTTGCAGGGTAATTTAACATAATTGATGGAACTCAAGTCCAGTTTTAAAAGATGTTTGAGTAACAATTTTTCAGTTATGTTTACCTTTAGTGCTCTTCATGGCATTCTGACGTCTATGAATGTCTCCATATTATTTACTCTTAAGGTTCACTGAGATACTGGATGGGCTTTTTTTTACCTTAGTTTGCATCATGTGTTGATGAAAAGATTACTAGTCAATAATTTCAAGCTATTTGATGAACTAAAATGAGATGCAGACCATATGTGGTTTATATTAAAAATGCTGAGAGAAAGGAGACATATAGCAGACTAATCTAACAAGTACATTATTCTGCCTTTGTGTGCAGACATCATATGGCAATAAAACATGATCCTGAGAATGACAGAATTTGTCCCTTAGAAATGACTCATTGTTACATTTTGACATACTTTATCTCATTAAAAATTCATAAATGTCTCCTTAGAAAAGATAGATATGGAGCAGTGGAAGATCTACATAGAGATTCCTCTCTTTGATAAAGTCATGGTGCCCTGAATTTATCTGAATGTACCCCGATACATCATGGAGACATCCTCATCAGGTTGTTGATTTAAAAAAAAAAATAAGTTTTTAACAGGCAGATTCTGGTTTTCACATACATTATTGAAATTACTAGCTAAACTGCTATGCTTTTATGCATAGTTTTAAAGGTTATATTAAAATAAACATTATTTTGTTTTTTCTTTTAAATATGAGTCATGTAAACCAGTTTGGGATGCATAGCATTTTTATCTTTTTTCTTCTCTTTTTTTTTTAATGGACTTCCCATTATTAACCTTTTTATTAGTAACACAGACAATACCCATGGTAAAATCATAGCCTTATTGGGGTCTGTCAAAGTTTCATCATTTTTCCATTTGTTGCATTTGGGAACAGCTGTCTTCCTCTGTTTTCCTGTGCTAAACTGTACTCATCATTCCCATCCACCCTAACTGAACATGTTAAACACATGTTTAACAAGTAAAGGATGAAACGGGAGAAAATTGTGCTCTGCAGTGCACCTCCCAGTGGGTGTGCTGGTTAGAAATTTGGCTAAACTGGGCAGAAGTGGCTGTGAAGGCTCCAAATTCACAGCATCTTCTGAAATGCCTTACACTTGAGACCAAAAATCCATATGAAGTTAAATAAACAGACAGGTAATTGAATCATGGCCGTATGCTCTTTCCTTTCAGCTTGGCGTGTAATATCTTTACATTACTAATCAGCTGGTAGCATGTGGGAATGCAGGACATCCCTCTGGCTGCCCTGGCTGTCTCGAGACCCTGGCAGGGGGCTCAGAGACCTTGGCACGAAGTCAAAAACACCTGTGGCTTCGATTTTAGCCTGTGGAAAAAACTGCCAACTTTGTATGAGGAATTACAAGCCACAAGGGTTTGAGTAGTGTGGTAGTTGAATTAATACAGGGTGAAAAAGTAGAATTTTGGGGCTTTTTAGAATGGGATTCAAGGGGACAAGATGGAGGGATTTGGGCATGTCCTGTCCTTCTTCTCCTTCTTCTTGCCCTTCATGTCTTGCTGTGATGGTGACACTTCTCTATTGGTTTAAGGTAGAGACACACTGTCCAACATAAATGATAGATGTTGGCACATTACTGTAAACATAGCACACGTAGTTTTTGGTATAAAATGTAAACGCCGCCCAAGAAGGCAGACAGAATGCCATGGCAGACTTGCTAGACAGAGCTCAGCAGGTCAGAGAAAGAATGTTATAGATAAGAGAAAATAAACAGCCTTGAGAAGCCGACCTTACGCATTCAGACTTCTCCTTTGGCTGCGCGAGCTGGGAAGCAAGGACTTTTACACTCTCAGGGTCACCTCGATCACCAGACCCCAAGAGTAGAAGAGCCCATAGTTTTTGAAGTTAGGGCTCATATTAATTTATATTTATATTTGATTCACGCAGGTTTATCGAGCAGAACTTGTTCCCCTGAAGGAAAAGGTGCATCACGTCAATGAGCTCGCTCACCGCTTCACTCCCCCCGACATTCAACTCTCCCAGTACAATCTCAGCTGTGTGGAAGACCTAAACACAAGGTGGAAGGTGCTGCAGGTATATTTCGCATGAATTCTTTATTTATGCTGCATTTAAGTAAATATTCCTATTTCTCTGTGCTTTGTTCCCTGTGGGACAGCACCAAAGGTGTACGAAGGAATGAAAGATGAGAAAGCCCAAGAAAATGTTTTGTTGTTACCATTCATAAATGCATTAGACAGAGGCCCAACCTGATAAGTGTTGATGCTTTAAAAATATAAAGGGCAAGCCACATGTTTTGCACACATTTCAAAGATAATACGTTCTCTTCCACAGAGCTCGGGAAACATTGTGAACAATTCACTTTCACTGTAAATTATTGCTTTGATTTATCAAATCAGATATTTGGAAAATAAATTTTTCATCTTCTCTGAAGATACTTGGAAGACAGTATGTCAGGGTGAGATGTTATTGCTGATAGAACAGATAGTTAATTGAAATATTATGGTATACTGTCTTTTTTCATATTTACTTAAATGTCATCTGGAAGATACAGAGAGTAAGGTGAAAGCACTCCAGTAAATTTTTAACCACATCCTGAGGGGAAAAGACATAAGTAACTTTGAAAGGTTATGATATACTAAAGGCCAAGTTGTGACCCTTGGAAAGAGGAAAGACACATCTGTTCCTATAATATAATTTTTCTACTTAAAAGAGAGCAGGGTTTGAAATGTATTGAGAGGCAGAGCTCATGTTTTTAGAAGAGAATAAAATAGCATAGACTAGAATAGAATAGATCAATTGGAACTAATATATAATTATTTAGACCAAATGCTCTTCATGCAAGATCTGCAGGACACTCACATCCAATGGTGCTTTTTAGAATATTATGTATTTTTCCATCTTAGGGCTAGACATTTTTATGTATGACTAGCACTCCAGTTAGATATAATACCCTTTATAGAAAACTGAAATTTTTACCATGTAATAGGATAAGCAGAAATGAAAATAGTTTTTGTTTCATGCAAAACCATTCTCCTTCTAAGGTATGTTCTTGCTGTTTGTTTCTGGTTTTACAGTTGTCCAGTATGTTTCTTTTTCATTCTGGTGGTTTTTTGGTTTTTTTTTAATTTATTTATTAATTGCCTTTCTTATGCTAATGTCACCTAAAATAGCGACTTTAGTCTTTTCATATTTTTTTTAATATATATTTCAGCTTATTTTCATGTGTCTTTCTTTTACACTGGTTGTGTTTTCTCTCAGGCTTCTCTTAATTCTTATTTTCAAAATTGGAATTTTCTGTGTTCCTACTCTTCTCTGTCTTTCCCCATCTTCCTTCCCTTATTTCTTTTTGGATTTTTTTCTGTATTCCCCTTGTTTCTTTTCTTAGTTTACTTCTCTTTTTCTCCCTCCTTAAAGGTTAGATCTCTCTCTCTCCCCTTGCCATATTCCTAATGGGGAAAATATTTCTTATCCATGTACCCCATTTCTTAGAAAATATCACTGTAGAAAAATCATAAAACAGAGAGATCTGTGCTATTGCTTGCCAGAAATATACCCATCCATGGTTAAGTGTAGGAAAAGTGCATAAAGACATAAAATGTATCACATCTGAAACATGTTGTAAAGGAGGTAATCATGTCTCACTTGTTTTTTTATTAACACTTGAAACTTACATAATATTAGAGGAGGAAATGTATCATCTTAAGCCAAATCGTAGAGATTTTATATTATATTCACTTTATATTCATAAGAATAAGGCCAACCATAGTAATTTGCAGTATTACACAGTGGTTCTACAGTGAGATTAGTGCTGTTAGTGAATAGAATCAAATATTACTCCAGAATCTTCACGGAACTTCATTTGTATTTTTGCAGTAAGGCACGTTTACCATTAATTTGCCTGGTTTGTATTCAATTTTAGTGAATATACTCTTGAGTCTAACTGGTACAGAAATGTACAGAAAGCACTCAACCACTCACATACTCAGCCAGTCCTGGTTTTGAACTGTTGTCTGGAGTGCATTTCATTAATGAAAGCTGACACACTCAGCTCAGTCACTGAAAACTCTGTCATCTTCTGTGGACTTTGAGTAGCTTCATGCCTTTAATGGAACAGTTTTGAGGAAAATATGCTGTTTATTTTTTTATTTTTCTTAAACATTATAGGAGATTAAATCTTTCCAAGGAGCTACTTGTTAGGAATTTCACAAAGTGCTCTCATGTGTGCTTCAAACAGTGTATGTAATGAGTTCCTCCTAGGGTAGAACATGTCTTGCAAACCCTTGCTTGCTTCCAGTTGACATTTAGGGAGCCAGGAATCCCCTAAAATTGGTGGGAGTTATATCCATTTCACTAAGTCAGAGATCTGGTTGGTGTAATGCTGGTCAAAGGGCAAAGCTCCTGACATGCAAAAGAATTTACAAGTATCCCACAGAGAAGATAGCTTTCAGTTATCAAGAAAGATTTTTTTTTAAATCAAACTTTGTTTGCTTTCATTTAGAATAGTACCTTTAATAAGCTGAAAAATACAGTAAGAACTGTGTTTCATCAAAAAATGTATCTATTGAGATATTTTGCTATGGTATTTATACTCTAGTGCTTTTACTTTTCAAGGTTGGTAGTTTGTGAGTGGTTGTCTTTGAGCACATCAAAAACCTAAATCAGCCCAAGGTGTTTTCCAGTCTAAACTCTTCTATAATTCCATGATTTATATCCATATACATAATGATTGTCAAGAAGCATAAACCCTAATTTCAGTATAATTCCTAACTCCTCAGCTCATCTTGCACCAGTAGCAAAGATTCTGCAGTATATGGGGATTTGAAAATTGTCGTGGTGCAAAAAACATGCTGTCATTTGTTAGAAGGTCCAGCCACAGCTATTATTCTGTTCCCTTGAAGAGCACTCTGCTTGCAGAAGCTGTGAAGAGCCAGCAGGCTTTTAGTACCCTGCAGGCAGTTATCTGAAGTCATATCATCATTTTATTTGTATTCTGCTGAGGACAGGCTCTTTACTGAGCTGCATCATGCACACTAGTGTAATAAGTGTTGCTGCAATGAGTTATTTCAAAAAACAGCTTCTTCTGTGTGCTTCACAAATATTAGCTGATTCTTTCAATCTGTGGTGAGAAATATGAATGAATCTTACCATCTGTATTTCCAGAGGTACTAATATCAAGGATATAAAAGCCAAAAAGGAAATCCCTTCTCCCCTGAAATCAGTGTAAAATTGTCACTATGCATCAAAGTCTTGCTGGCCAGTGAATCTGTAAAGAGATGAGTCACAGACATTCTGGGCAGCCGTCCTGAGCTCACACCTTGCTTTTTATAGGGGTTGGACACCAAGACAAGGAAGCTGCAGCAAGATATAAGCTGAAATCAGCAGTGACCTATTGTAGCAGGTTTTAGGTTTGGACTTTTTTAAATTTTACTTCACCTTCTTTCATGCCTTCTCCAAGAAAAACATCCTGTAAAAAAAATGAGATAACAACAAAAATACCTATGTAAAAGAAATGTCTTCTTAGGTCTCTTGCAGTTGAGTTGAACCAAGTTTACTTTTTTAAATTGTATGTAGTGATGGTTCCAGGAAGTAAACTTCATGTCTAAACCATGGAATTAAAATCTGAAAGTGATGAAGTATATTCTCTCATATCATTTTTCTTAGAGAAAATGAAAAACCTCTCTTGCTTTACAGTTCAGTCGTCCAATTGGTAGTGCACAGTATCATTGTACACGAAAGCTCTAATTCCATATTTACACTGAATATTTGTCTTATATTGTTCTATATCTTAAATTACAATTAGAGTTATTTCTTATTAAACAGTGAGTGTAAACTGGGGTTAAAGTTGATAGATTTAGATGATGCAACAGTAGCAGGAAAGATGTTTCTTCCTCTGTATGAGACAGAGAATGTCATGTCTAAATGAATGGATGATATAAAAGGCTGTTATATTTTTATATTTATATATTATTACCTTTCTGTTACCTTAGCAGTTTCTCGTTCCATTGTGATTTTTCATTAATTTTAATAACTAGTTTGTTTCTATTTATTTGGTTTTTCCTCCTTTTTAAGTTAGATTTTGACTTATGTAATCTGTTAGTAGCTGAAAAAAAAAGGGAGACAACTTTACTAAATATATGGAGCCAAAATTCTAGCTCAGTTAGAATTATTGTAGTTAAGTCACTACTAAAATCATGGTGCTTTTCGACCTTGAAATTTGAAATTATTTTGCAGTTGCAGACTTCATCTTCCCAGCAGAGGGAGATTTTGATCCTTTTTGGAAGCTGAGTTTTCCCATCAGACTACTTAGTTAAAATGTTGGTTTGTATGTTCCATGAGAACAGGAACTTCTGCCAAAACCACAATTATTACAGCTCTTTAATGGTCTCTTATTTTTTTAATTGGCTATGCCAGTTGGCTGCAGAAGTCATAGACCCAAGCATTTTTCTTCATTTCTGTTAGGTTGAGTCTCAGATTTTCTCAATGTTTGTCTGCAAAATTATGCATATAGAATTCATTTTGCAGTGATTTGTTCTTTAGAAATCCAATTTATTTATTTCTGTAAGTTAGTGAAGGAAGGCCAGCTGTCAGGATTGGGATTCAATTCTATTAATGCAATGTGTCAAAAATTGGAAATACTCCTTCCTAAATTAGGAGGACACCTTCATTGTGACATCTTTAGGGCAGTCAATGAAAGAAGTGTGTAAACATAAACAGGAATGGTTATCATCCACAGACATGACAGAAGGAAAACTAATAAAACCTTACTAAATTTATTATATGTATGATGAATTTCACTTTGCTGGAAATTGCAAATGCCTTAGTCATATTTTGTAAAGGAGGAACATTCATTTTGAGAGTTTTGTTATCCTCTTTCGTCTTCCTTTACTCTGAAATTTTGGCCTCTCAGAAGATGTTTTGAAGAACCATGCAGAAGAATAGCAATTTACCCTACTATATATCCTCATTACTATATGCATCTGTAGCTTTCTTTCAATGTATTTTTTTGTTTCTTATAAATGTGTGTCAGTGCAGGAGATTATAAAAGCTGAGATATGCTGTTTATATGTGAAAAGAAAAGCAGCTAAAATTGATCAAAAGTAAGGAGATATGTTACACGTGCATCTTGAATTTAGCGCTCTCTTGTAAAACCTTTGCATATACAATATATTCTGTAAGATCTCCCATTTATCTATTTGATGGATAGATGATAGGAAAAGATGGGCATATTAGTTGAAATATGGAAGTCTCATTTCCTTATAAAGGAAGACTTGAACAATTTACTTCCACCTGTCAGCAGTTATAGATTATGTTTGGCAGCACACATCCATATGATTCATACCAGACTATATTTAGGATACTCAGGAAAACAGAGGTTATGATACTATTGAGAATATATTCACTGGAAACCAACATCCACTAGTTCTGTGGGGTTTTAGTCAAGTAGTTTTATCTAAACCATCCAGTTTGTAGCTCTTTAACTTATTTACCAACCACCACTGAAGCTGCGTTCTTTAGTGTTCATGATCTGAAATACCTGATCATCTCAAAACCATTATTTGAAATAATTTCTGTAGAAGTCCCTTTGATAAGGAGTGTGGAAGTTACATTTGAAGAATTAAAGCTCTGAGTTTCAGTCCTATCTGTATAGTGTAGATCACAGGAGTTAGAAGCTTTTACCTTGGATTCCAAAATTGCCCAGATAGCTTTGGGGTTTTTCTTGCACAAATTGAAAGAATATGGCCTGATTTTTTTCAACACCTTTTTAGGTGTGTGACCTGATTCCAATCAGCTATGTTTAGGCTGCTCATTATGGAAAATTAGGGTTGTTTAAGGTAAGAATGTGTGAGAGGAAACAGCTGGGAAGTGCAGAAGGTTAGCAGCAGTCATTAGTGAAAGCAAACAAGGACTAAACAAAAATGAACCTTGCAATTATAAGTCAATCTCCACTCCTAGCTTCCACTCCACAGGCCCTTTTCCTTCCCAAAATGTTATCAACTGTCACAGCTCATAATTTGCAAGTTAGATTTTGCTAAAGCAATAGGAGAGTTCAGGAGGCTGTAGGTCGGGCAGGGCAGGATGCAGGGTCAGCTGTCTGCTGGCACCAGATGGATCTTTGACATTTGTGGTTCCGCTCCATCCCCTGGAGGGGACATGTGCTGCTGGCACTCATCCTCTGACACTCATCCTCTGACACACATTCCCTGACACATCCTCTGACACTCATCCTCTGACACATCCTCTGACACATCCTGTGACCCATCCTATGACACACATCCTCTGACACACATCCTGTGACACACTTCCTCTCACACACATTCTCTGACACACTTCCTATGACACACATCCTCTGACACATCCTGTGACACATCCTATGTCACACATCCTATGTCACACTTCCTATGTCACACATCCTCTGACACACTTCCTCTGACACACTTCCTCTGCCAGTTTGCGCCCGCCCAGTTTGAAGCGAGCTTGGAGCAGACGTACAAAGTTTGCTTTGAACGTGGTGGAACATGTTTGTGGCAGATAGAGCCTTCACTGAATTTAAGAGCTGCCCAGTAAAGGCTCCCTAATGTGATTTTCAGAGGCTTGTAACTCAATGAAATCATAATGAATACCCTTGGATTGAAAGCAATATAAAACCCCTTAGACTCCAAGTGCCAGTGCCAAAGTATTGTTAAAGGTTTTTAGAGGGAGAATGTAAAACTGGCAAAACATATTTCTCTTTCTCCCCATTTTCACTAATCTCTTCTTCTGAAATGATATGATTTTTTTACAAGAATCTTCATTTGAAGTGATTAAAAGCCCAAGGAAAAGAAATAATGCGCACATTTCGAGTGCAGAAGGTTAATGTTAGCCTTTTTTATTTCTTTGTTGAGTCATTTTGTCTCTTTCTGACATATCAATTATGTGTTATATCAGTGCAGATAGTTTTATGTCAGGCTACTTTCAGGTTACAGAAAGCTTTTGCAGTCTTTAAGGTAGGTAGTATTTTGTGCTCTGTTTTTTATATCTTTTTGATTCATTGAGACTAAGTAGGATTTTTTTTCTGTTTTAGAAGTACTGTTAATAATAGAATTTAAAATACTAAAAGTGTCAGTGGCATTAAGTTGTGACACAGATTTGAAACCAGCCTTTATGGAAGATTATGTGTGTCATTTTAAAAATATTTTCACAAGGTGCTCTCTAAAGTTGCCACTGCAGTTTTCAACATGGTTGGAGTAAAGCTGAATGTTGTACCCTTGTATAAAACTATGAGCAGTATGGAAGTGATGTAATGGTATGTTTGCTGTAGAGAAGAGCATTTTATAATTAAAATAGCTCAAACCCTCTTATATGTTGTGTGTGCAAAATCTTCTATAGAGTCCTTCCTAATATGGATCTACCCAGCACAACAGAGGCAGAAGGTGTTATTTCAAGATGCTTATCTTGTGGATCATCTAAGCTGTTCAGCTCTTGTGCTTGTTGTTAGTTTATAAAACACTGATACTGCAATAAACTTTAGAAATATACCCACTGGTTACAGAACAAATATAGCATGGATTACAGTTGCTGACCCAGAGTTTACAATTTCAGGTTTTATTATTATTCATTTTTTGTTTTTTTGTACCTGGAAAGATCAACATCCAATTCTTGTTTGTGGAAATGAATTCTTTAGGGTATGACATTTTTGGGGGGAGCTTCAAGTATGGAGGTTGAAGACTCAGTTAGTTTTTCTCTTCCATTTTACTCAGGTGTTCAAAGTTGTTTCTCTACCAGAGTTCAGTTTTAAACCAAAATTAATTAGCATTAATCAATCCAGAAAAATAATCCTAAGGTTACATCTGTAGGTCGCATATTCATTTTGTTGGATGTTTTCACTTTCATTCCTCTGATTTCTCATAGCATCCTCAAGTGTTTCTTTCCTTTCAGTACCCTCATTATGATTCTTTCATCTGTAAAAACAAACAGTTCTGTCCTAATTAATTAGTTGACACATAGCTGATTATAGAGTGCTGTTTCAATGTAGTGATTTTTGGGATATTCAGAAGAAATAGAAGATTGTGTTTTCCATAAAATGGCTTTGTGCTTTTTGTATATCCAAGCATTACAGTTCCTTATCTCAAAACATCACATTTCAAATCCTGAGTTGATTTTGTCTATACTTTTGCCAGCCAGAAAACTAAGATAACTGAATTAGGGTTGCATATCAGTTGTCATAGCTACCTGCAATATATCTCTGAATCTGCCTAGGTTTACCACTAATGAGAAAGGGGTTACATTTTTCTCATAAAGCCTCCATAAGTTTATTCAGCTGTAAATGACCTGTGAAATATTGTCAGACTGGTATAGTCTGTTGCAGAAATCGAGTGAGCTTCCTCTTTTTAAAAGTCAGGATTTAATCCTTTTTTCTTCACCAGTGAATAGGAGGTCAGCTCCCATCAAATAAAGTTTCAGAAAGACAGAGGCAAATCCAATTTTATGATCACCACTTTTCTGTCTCAACACTGTGCCCCCACATCGTTAGACTGTGCTCAGTAGTTCCCACAGCTGATGGGATAAGCCTGTGATGTTGAACAGTGCTAGGTCATGCTGATTATTTCAGCTTTGCCAATGACACTCTATGTAATTTTTTTTCAAATTATTTTAACCATCTTGTGCATGAATTTACGTGTTTTCAGGTGTGTCCATTTATGGATCAGAACAACATTTATAAAATATAGCTGAATTATAATGACATTATGCTGAGTTGGTGTAAGTTTTACTGATAGTTTTTACTTTTAGTTTAATGTAGTTCTGATAGTTACATAGTTCAAAGATCTGTCCCATTCCCTAGAAAAGGGGGCTAGAAAAACAACCTCTCTTTCATGTACATTTGTGTTAATAAGTATTTATCCTTACACAGGCCAAGGCCCCTGAATCAGATAATAGTGTCTTTGTGATGTGAGCTACACTGCAGTGCTGGACACAACCTATGATCTTGTATTATTCAGCATGTTCATGGAAAGCATGTTTACCATCGATGTTGTAAAATCTGCTTCTGTTAGTCTGTGAACTGCAGAAAACAAATCACAGAGTGCTTAACATAACATTTACGTGCTGCTGTGGGTGCTCAGGGCTAGCACTGTGAAATGAGAGCTGCCACTGCACACTTTACTCTGGTATGCTGGAACTTAAGCCCCCATGGACCGCTGGCTTTGGCCGCTCTGCCATCCCTCCCAGCTGGGCTGACTGCATCCCTGCTGAGCCTGCTCAGCTCAGATATCCTCGGGTGACCCAGCAGAAACAGTTGTGCCTTTTTCTGCCAGAAAAATACCCAACACCTTTATTGTACAGTAGATCGAAGAACACCTAGGAAAGATGTAAAAGTTGAAAGAAAAAAAAGCCTTATTTGCTGTCTTTAGGAAGCAAAACAATTCTTAAATCTTTAGACAGGAGATCTCACTTGTTCCTGATCCTTCTAGCACTTTGGAGGGACAGTCCCAAAAAGACGTATTCACAGTTGTACATAAAGTAGATTTCTTGAGTTCTTGTGTTATTTTACTTACATGATCAGTATATTCACACAGCTTAGAGATACTGTATTTCACTGTCTTGCTCATATTCAGATAGGCTCTAACTTGCCAGAGATTTGTAATTTTTTTTTTTTTTTCTGAATGAGACTATAAGTAACAGATGTTTGTTTTTGGCTCCATTTCTACATTCTTTGAAAGCTGGAGAATTAAATTGCTGACATTCAGACAACACTAATTCACATATCCAGGGAGCCTAATTTGCCATCCCTGAGATTCTGATTCCTGGTGTTCATGGATTTAAAAACCATTTCAATGACACAATATAAGAATAGGCTGGGGAGTTTCAATAGTATGCTCCTGCTGAACATAATCACATTTTATAAACATCTGTGTCATTACTGCTGTGATTCATCTCTAAGCTGTATACAGCTGTGTTTGCAGTTTCAATTAACAATCCTCTAATTTCATATCCATCTCATGTTGCTAATTTAGTTAATTTATTCATAATTAAGAGTATTCTATTTTCTACGAAGGTTTGTTGAGCTTAATGCATTATAAAAAATTAAAAAAAAACCTAAGGCTGAGGCATTTTGAGTCTTTCAAAGTCACATCAGAACAAAAATGCCATTAATGTACCTAAAGGGGAAGACATGATATAAGGGACATTTTTTTCTTTTCTCAGTGTGGAATGAAAAGCCTTTAGAAGATATTGGCTTTGTGTTTGAAAGCAAAGGACAGTATGAATGTCCTCTTTTCTCCTTTTTTCCCTTTTCCCTTTTGCCCAAAATCTAATGTAATTCTATGGTTTAAACTAATACAGTTGGTTTTAATATGTAAAAAAACCCAATATCTCTAAAAAGGGTGTTAACAAGAGGAGGTATGTGGAAGACATGAATCATCCTACTTCATGCATTTTTGTTCTCTAACATTTCTATTTTAGATTACAACGTATTTAAAAAGACCCGTGTGATTAAGAACTGTAAGATAACTTTAAAAAATTAAGCTTGACACACACTCAGGTGGAAGAAAAGGACTGTCTAAGCATTTATCAAAATAAATGTTTGCATTCTTAGAAACCTTTTTTGGATATCAGTACAAGACTATTGTGTGAAAAATGGGTTATATATCCTAGAAACAAATCTTCTCCAGTTGTCCACAGTCTAATGATGTTCTACATTTTTTCCAGGTTTGGTTACAACTCTCCAATACTGTGTAAATACAGAGATACTGTCTTCTCTGTTATCTTCACAAGCCCCACAGGGATACTTACTCCAGGAAGTGTCTACAATATTAAAGGAGTTGTATGTATAAATGGGTCTCATAAAAAAAAAAAAAAACTAGAAAAGTAAAAAAGCCCTCCTCTTTAGCATGAAGGGTATTTTGATATTTGTGTGTTAGTGGCAAGGTGAGCAGAGTACTCAAAGTTCAGCAGCCCTTTCTAGAAAAAGAAAAGAGGGAGAAATACAGGACAGTCTTCCTCCTTCAAAAAAGGCAAATAGTTGTTTGAGATAAGTACTAGTGTGAGTATTGCTATAATTTGAAGTAAACAGAGGGAAGTTGTATGGAAAACATTGAAATAGTGTGATCAATATGTCTCAAGAAGAGCTGCAGGTTTTTAATGACAGCTGCTGAATCCTTTATAGCTGAAAATCACAGTTGTCTGCTGCATTTTCCTTTAATCTTCCCCTGCCTACAATCTCCTTGATGCTCTTTTTAGTTTCTCTTATTGCTCTTTCTCTTCAGGAAGATTCCTTTCTTCCTCTTCATATAAGCTTCTCCTTGTCTGTCATACCATCTACAATCATAACACTATTTATTAAGAAAAGGCTAGGAAGAAAATCATTAAACAAATAAATAGAGAGCACAGCAAGGAACTTTATAATCTGAAATTAGAAGAAATTAGAGGGATAGAGAGAGGAAAAGTGTAATGTAGGGTGAGGTAGGCTTTTTGTCCTGGCAGTTGTATGAATCACAACCTTTTCTTTTTCCAAGAAATCTCTTAATATCAAAGTTAGTGAGAGATGCAGTCATGGTCTAGGCAGACCTCTAAAGCCCTTCAAAGCAGACAGTCTCATAATGATATTTTCTTCTACTTGTCAACTGTTAATGCTGAAATGCAATATTCTGAAGACAATAAAAGTTTGAACCATTTCAACCTTTTAGCTGCACACTCTGTGTGTTTAGCAAATAGAATGACAGTTGCTTGCTGTACAAATTCCAGGCCACCCCACCTTTTTCTGATTAAAATGGTGATTAGGGTTAAAGGAGATTATAGCAATTTGCCAGGGTCCTGTTCTGCTGCAAGCTCAAGGTAAAAGGGTGATTCAAGTGCCTGCAGAAAGATAGATTATCACTGGTTGTTCAATTTCCAAGCTTCTCTGGATTTTTACACTCTTCGTGTAGATTCTCCAGATTTTACTATGCAAGAAAGGAAACATATTCATTTTTGATACACAAAAAAAAAAAAAGTTAATGGTTTTTTTCCCCTCTAAGGAGAGATAGGTATTCAAAAAGGAGCGAGTAGGTCTTTTAAATTTTATTTTATTAGTATAATATTCTGGACGTTTGTTGCTTTTTCTTTTCCTTTTTCTTACTTTACATAAAATGACAGGGCAATTGTATCTTGTATTTCAGATGCTAAGTTTAAACCCTGTGGAAGTCTGTAAACCTATGTGAATTCATATTTTAAAGAGAATTGCATGTGATTTTCTTATTTATTTAGAGAGACAAGTATTTGGACCTTGAACCGCCTTCCTGCTTAAATTAAGTTTTTCAGATAAAGGTTTGGGGGTTCAATTCTAAATCTTCAATTCCATTACATTAGACATGGGTTTCCCATCTGTGTTTTTCCCAAAAAAAGATTTTATGCATGGCATATTGTGAAAAATATGGTCAATGTTTATCTTCCGCATATTTTTGCTGGCAGAGAGAAAACAAATACCTGTCATGAAACTGTTGGCACATTTTTGTGTGTTTCATCTTTGTGCCTTTAACATTGGAGGATAATTTTATTTTTGCATGCTCTCAGAACTCCTGGGGGATGTGCCCATGCAGGGGTAACGTGGCTACCATGAGTGTTGGGTTCCTGTGCTCACACTTGCTGCCACACAGAGTAGGCTGTTGAAATGACCAGCTCCCAGTTTGAGTTCTGGCTGCCCACATTGGCTTAGTCATCATTTGTTTTGCTACCACATATGCCTGTTTTAATAGAAAAATCACTATTATTTGCAATAAATAATAGACTTGAACTGTATTGCAGTTAATATTCTCCCCCCCTCCAAGAGCAACTTTTCAAAGACTGCTCTCTGATCTTAAGTAATGCATTGAAAAGCCTCCCATCTGTCTGAACATCTCTTTCTCTGGATCAGCCAACACCTAAAATGTTTATGTTTTATGTTTACTTGTTATCTAAAACCAGTGTGGTGATTTTGAGTCATCGTCACCTGGAAAATAAATCTGCATTTAACTAACCAAAAAAACAAACTAGCCTGGGACTGAGCAAGAAAAAAACCATCAGAAAGGAAAGGACATCATTCAGGCTACCAGAAGACCTGAGATTTTCCAGTTATGAAAAAGCAGTTTTTCCCTCTGAGAGGATGCCCACATCTGCTACTGGATGTAGGTGCAATAAGTGCTGTGTGCTTTACCTGTGCTGGTCCTGCTCACTTCAATGGAAGACACATAAAGTCAGCAGGATTTATCTCCCTGGCTCCTGGTCATGTCAATCTCTTACCCTCCACTTGTGGAAAATCTTCAAAGGATCTTGGCCTGTTACACTACACAAAAAACTCTGTGCAGACTTGAAAACCAAGATTTGTTTCTGAGGGGTTTTTATGTGCTGTCTTCCCACTCTGATGACTGTATAAATCCCATTAAAGCAGCAGCCTTTCAAACTACTTCAGCAAGTTTTGGTTGTGGATTTTCTTTCTTTCTTTTTTGAGTATTCAGATGCATAGGTGAACTTCTAGAGTTTTAATTATATCTGTATCTGATGAGTTGCAGCAATGTAAAAGGAGTATGGGTGAGATTCAATTTTAGATTGCAGCTTAATTAACTGTATTTGTAAAAACCAGTGCAGCTTTAATTAAATTTCTCAACATTAATTTAGTTATTTAATTGAAAATTTGTTGGGATAGTCCTTACAATTTATAACTCTTTCTGTATGGGAATCTTAAATAACAGATCATAACAACTAAAAATAAACCCCAAACTGTATTTAAGTTTTTGCTAGATTTCTAGTGGCTTTTTGCAAATAGCAGAAAGGTTTGGGGTTTTTTTCCTCCTAAATATTTATTCTGGTTCATGGATTGGACACCTGGACATCTGATTGGACAACCTGCAAGTGGTGATTGAAGATGTATTTTTCTCTTCTCATGTGTGTTGGGGTTGGTTTGTTTTTATCCCATGTCAACTGTTGTCCCTTTTTCAATGCCATATCAGTGCTGGATTGTGCTACTACAAAGCTACCCCTTGCAAGACTTTCCAGGTTTGGAGTGAGTTGTGACGCACAGGGAAAGTTGTCTGAGTTGTGGACTGCAAAATTCCATGCTGTCAGAGATGTAAGAAGTAGGGGAGCAGGTCCAGAGGTGGGAGCAGGAGTCAAAGACACTTCAATGCTTGTGTAGCCTTCCATGGGCACCTGCACATTTCCAGCACAGCCTGTGGCTGCTCTCCAGTTTCCCCCTCCCCTAGGAGAGATGTGGGGAGACAAAGAGAGGCTGGAACACTGCACATGTCCTTGGGGGAGGTGCAGATATTTAAATAAAACCTTGTACTGTGCATCTTCTCTCATGAGATGAAGTCGTGAGAAAAGGTTAACCATTTCTTTTCACAGTAAGACTCCATTAACCTGAAGCAGAAATATATCTGTTCCAATAAACATTACATGAAAATTAGAAGTTATTTCAACTTGTGTTCCATATCTGAATGTAGACCAATGATCACAATCTTTCAGTGACAGCACTTTGAATTTCAAATAGTATCTGCTTTCCTCTACTTGAAACTATTCCCACTGCCCTACATTTCCCTTAAAATTCAAAAATTAATTTCACTTATACTTTGCCAAAGAGACTGTTCCTTCCCAACACTTATTGCATACATCAGTTGCATAAATGGTAACTTTACGTCCTTCTAGTGCAACTGGATATTTTCATTGATTTTTCTCATCTGATTCATTAGAATCCCTTCTTTTTTTTTTTTTTTTCTGTAATGCACTGTCTAATCTGTAAAACAGAACAGAAGAGGACTTTGTGTCCTTCCTGTGTCATATCTGTCAGGTTACATATTTGAGACAGAATACAATCCTACTTGCTTCCTTTCTTTGAGGTGCCTTTCTTTCTGAGTTTATTTCATTCTGTTTTGTTGTGGTACAATAGGTTGCTTGAAGAGCAGTTTGACTTGTATCTATTCTTTAATTATTCAGTGAAATGAGCAGAAAGAGTGAAAATTTCCATGAAGACATAGAGTAATACATAAATCAGGAAGTTGATTAGGATGTAAGTCTTATGAATTCATGAGCCATTTTTCCCAATATTAGGAAGTGCTTCTAAATGAACCAAAATAACTTGTTCACAAGAAAGTCTGAAATAATGAACAAAATTTTTATGATCTCAGCCTACTTGGCCAACTTATAAAATGGGTGGTGGTGATTCTGGGATGGTTGCTGTAGTTGTAGTGTCTTTGATAGCTGATGTAATGTCTGCAGACTGTTAGAGCCATAAAATTACAAATCCAGAAACTGGTGACAATTATTCTCCTTCCTAAAATTTAATGCACTTATTTTAAAGGCTGTTTGCTCTAACAAAGAGTTCACATTCTAATATTTTATATTGCCCAGTTGATATAGAACATGTATATATATATATATATATATATATATATATATATATATATTTATATATATATATTTAATATATATATAAATATATATATATAAATAAATAGTGACTTCTACAGTAACATTCCAAGGACTACATTTCTTCTATACCATTCCATCAAGAAGGTTTATCCTAACTAATTTCATAGTCATGCATTATTAATTATTCTAATAAAGTCCATCTTGCAGCTCCCTTGGCAGTGTTTTGTTTAATGGCCTCCATGGCCAGGTGCATTTCAGCCACATCACCAGTTCTTGAGCAGAGAAGGAGATGCCCAGTTTAACATTTGTAAAATTTAAATGTCAACACACTGTCAAACTTCAGGAAGATCAGGATTCAAAAGAGTCACCAAGTCTGCAGTTTATTCTACAGCTCTGAAGCACAGCTGGAGTCAAAGCACTTTGCCTTTCTACCAAGTATGATGCAGGTATTCAGTTACAATTTATTGTGATATGTATTTTGCTTTGCCTTTAAAATAGTAAATAATATTCAAGTCTGATTACTCAGTAATGTGTTTTGGGTTTACAAATGTGTACAGTCCCATGACAATTCATAATGTGGGAAATACAACTTTTAGAACATGACTTCCACTGTTCCTAATATTTTATATTTAATGTATGCTGGTAACACAAGAAAACCTGTAAATGGCTCATTCATTTATGATGATTTATGATATAAATCATAAATTTATATGCATTTATGCATATAATGCATTTATGATATAAATGGCAGAATTCCTAAAGACTGAGACTATAACATTTTGAATATAAATACTTTAGCATAATATAATATGAATCTATTAGGGAAGAAATGTTAGCTGCCAGTATAGGAGTTGTTGAATAGTTTCCCAATTAATTAGAAAATCCCACTTCTGTTGTTAAACAATTTTAAGAGCTTGTAAAAGTCACAGAAAACTGGCAGGCAAAATGGTTTTGTTGATGTAGGAGTCGAGATTAGTAATACATTTTCTCAAGGGAACAATGTTTGAACAAATCCAAGGTTTTATTTAAAACTTCTAAAACTAGGGAAAAATAGGGCTATACTAAAATTCCGTCTTTTGTCAGCCTAACTTATCTTTGAAGGCAATCCTCACATTTCCAGTGTTATTGATTCTGTTTTGAACCATAATGCAGTCACAAATGATTATTGCTCTGGATATACCTCACTTCTGTAACTTCTGTAACTTAATGGGTAGTCATGACTGTACTGTAAAAGTGCATAGTCAATGCTGCTGAACCTGTACTGGGTCAGAGACAGGAAAAAATGCTGGTCCTGAAGTGAACTAATTCTCTAGAAGTGAATTTGTTTGTGCCTCCTTAACTCAGCCTATTTAACCTTATGCAGTGAGATGTAAAAAACAAACACAAACATAACTCCCTGCCTGTTTAAAAGTGTGGTATTCCATCTATTCTATCCCAGGAGTCCTCCAGAGGTCTTCAGGAAGTTCAGTTTTTTGCTAATTAGAAAATGGCTTGAATAGAATGATGTGGAGTTTCTGCTGGTCTTATTGAAGGAAAAACAGCTAAACTTTAATTCTGTACTTTTCAGATATTATTTTGTACTCAAGCAGACCATGATTTTTTGTAAAGTTTTCTAAGTATAGTCAGAATTTAAGTTCTGGGATGATTTTGGAAGGAAAAAGGCTGTTGTATCTGTATACTCCTTCCCATATGTTTATGCTCACACTTCAAAACAGATTTTCTGAAAAAGAAGGGAAACAAAAATATGTTTGAGAGCTGACAAGCAGGTATATAATTTATTCTTGCAGTACTATAGGCTATCACAACAGACACACAGATGGTTGTCTGAGGAAAAAAACCCTGTGAAATGAATTTAAATCCAACAGCTACCTCTGTATAGACTTTTAAGGATTTACCAGTTTCATGGAAAGTATTTCAGATTAACACAAAAAAAAAAAAATTAAAAAAGACAAGTTGCCATGATATTTATTTTGAAACAATTCGCTCACCAGGCCATTTTTTCTATTTGAAAAGTGAACTGGAGTAGAGAGAAAAATAAATTTTTAAGAGGCCTAACCTGCAAATTGCTGTCATAATAGAGATTATAATAGCCTTTTTTTTCAGCTTTACTTTTGGCCACACTTTATAAAGAATATGTACCTTGCTATGAGGCAGGGCAGGCAGTGCATTTTTGAAATCTGGAGGCCACTGAACCATGGAATGGTTCAATTTGGAAGGATCTTTTGAAAATCATCTCCTCCAGACCCTGTGCAGTGAGCAGGGACATCTTCCAGCAGACCCAGCTGCTCAGAGCCCTGACCAATCTGACCTTGAGTGTTTCCAGAGATGGGAGAATGACTGCTAGGTAAGAAAGGAAGAAAACACAGAAAGCAGGACAAGAAAAAATAGGACCCTTACACTCTGAAGAATAGCTTAAATCATGCAGAATGTGATAGCATGAAGGAAAAAACTGGAGCCCAAGCAGAACCTAATAGGAAATTGGCAGAGGTGAGAAAGAGGAGCAAAATGGGAGGTGAGGGAACTTCTTGTTGGTATTGGAAGTGAAAGTCAAAGCAGAATTTACCTCTTTAAGTGTTTTATGCATTGCTTTGCAAATTTTTCTTTTAAAATAATCTGAACTATGAAGAAATGAGTACATTTTGCTCATATGAGCCTATAAAGTTCTATTTTTCCTTTTCCAAATTCTGCACTCTTAAGATAGATGATCCTGCCAGTTGTTCTCTCATATGATGAATGTTAACAGTACAAGATCTGTGCTCTTGGTTTCTCAGCTGTTGCTTTTTTTCTTCTTTTTCCTCCCTGATTGCCATGATTGTTTTCACTTGTACAAGACAAATGCCAAATAATAAGACAGTGTAATGGCATGGGCAGCTGAACTAGAAACACACTGATAGAGTTTATTTTCTTGGGGGAATGCCATGGAATGTTCTACAAGGACATACATTTCAAAATCAAATGCAACCCCAGTTTCACTGTGGCTGTTTTTCTCTAAAATACTTGTAGGCTTGGAAAGTCAAGTTTTTTTTTTCATTCTCACTGCACCCTGGCCAGTTCACCAGCTGTTCTACAGCTTTCTCAAACTGTAGTTTGGAAAGTTACTTTGGGGTTTGTAGCTACCTTACAGTGTCATGTCTGCCACTGCTGGCAACTGTAGAGGATAAAAATCACCCAGTCCAAAGCAATTCCAGGTCATCAGAGTGGAATCTGGCCTCTGCAGCCAGAAAGCAGTTACTGACACAGGACTGTAGGCCAGCTTTGCTATTCCAGCAGTATGGAATCAAAGCACTTGTTTGTTTGTTCAGAGCAATCTTACTGTGCTGTGGAGTTACTGACTGAATGGACTGTCTAAATAATGTCTCCTGTCTTAGGTTTGGTTGGGTTAGAGTTTTGATTTTTTCCTGAGACTGTGAGGGAAGACTATGGAGGTTGTGCAAAGACTATCAGGATAGGAAAGACAGAACATAACAGGATCTGCAGAGAGTGAGTTCTAATGGTAGAAAGAGAAGGGAAAAGAAAAATCTTCCCACAGAGAGGTTTTGCCCTCATTTTTAAAGAGATAAATTTAAATAAGTATAACAAAATTAATGCAACTAAATTACATTAATAGGCAAAGAGAATGAGTAAAACAAATGGACTAACAGAATTTGTATGGCCATGTATATAACAGAAACAAAGTTTCGTTTGCATCATACTGAAAGTAAGGGCTGACATTGATTTAGAATTAACAGAGAACAGCTAACCCACTAGGATGGAAAGGTTTCAGAGTTAAATGGCTCAACATCCACAATTTTACTCCATGGGGTTTACATTAAGTTAAAAAAGTGTGAACACAAAAGCTCCCAGCACAAAAGCTCCCAGTCAAATCTTTGCATTTTCCATTTGTAAATTTCTGATTGTACATTATTCCATTCTAAATAAAGTTACACAAGGCTTAGTGCAGCTTGAAATTTCTCTGTATATCTCATTCAAATGTATAAATTCATTGCTGTAAATAGTATATTGAGCAAACATTTTTTCATTTGCTTTTTACAGATGATCTAATTATTTTTATTTTACACAATCTGTCAAAAAGTTTACATAAATTTACTTCTGCCTTCAGATTTCTTTAGAAATTCTTGCCATCCTGATGTATTCCTGTAGGTTGACCCTAGCTGGATGCCAGGTACCCCCCAAAGCTGCTCTGTCAGTCCCCTCCTCAGCAGGGGAAAGTTCAGTGGGTATTATAATGGCTCATGGGTCAAAATAAGGACAAGGACAATCAGTGACTCTGTCTTCTGTGAGAAGCTGCCAGAAGCTTTCCCCATGTCTGACAGAGCCAACGCCAGCCAGCTCCAGGAGGGACCCACCACTGTCATACATTGATGGTGTTGCCTTGGGTGGGTTTCTTGCCTTCTATAACCCCTGAGAATAAATTTCAATCTGGGAAGTATTAATGAATTTTTTAATAAAAATATGTCCTCTGCTCTTCTAGCATTCAGTTTTACTGAAGGAATTAAGTCCATCCTTCTTTCTTAAACTGTACATATGGTTTTAAAGTGCTCTTTCACTGCTTTTTAAAGGCGTTTTCATAGAAATAATGAAGAACGTAATTCTTAAGTTTTATGAGTTATGAGACTGTGTTGGTTTTATTTTTTTTTTTTTAGTCTTGTGGAGTCTTTTCTTGAGCATGTCCTTCATAGTTAAGTCTTTCATAAACAGATTTTTTTCAAGAAAATGCTAATTTGTTCCTTTATTTACCTAGCTTGAAGGCCATGTGTCAAAGTGCCACTGTGATAACAGCTTGTGAGTTAGACATTCAGAAAGGATTTCTGACTTAGTAAATTAAAGTTTTATAATTGCCAATTAAACTGCCTGTCAGTGGATTATATGGTGCTGCTATAAAGATACTGCAAATTCAGGTTTTGAGTCTGGCTTCAGTCTGTGTGGAAAATCTTGTCTTTGCTTCTCTCTTATCCTTATCCATGTTCACAAACTTGAATTGCACCCCCTTTCAGTGGCACTTTGTCTCGGGATCTCCATCTTTCTTACTGTCTATTCTTACTTCTATTCTTAGAATTTCCCAATTCTCTTTAGAAACAGATGAGTAGTAAGGCAAGCCTAAACAGAAATAAATCATTTACTTGGGGAGGGGGGGAGTTATAAAAAACAGATAGCTGTGAAAATAAGCTGGCAAATTTAAGAGAGGTTTTTATGGCATTCAATAATAAACAATAAAAGCATTTTTCAGAATGTGATGTATTTTCTGGAGGTGAAATGTTATTTATCATGGTTGAAGCTGTGGAGGTGATAAACATATTTTAACAACTCTACCATGAAACACACAAGTTTGTTCCATTCATTATTTAACTGATGTGTGAAAAACACATGTTTAATGTTTGCACCAATGTTTGAAGTCTTTGAAATGGCAACAGTCGGTGCAGACCAGTCACAGTTTTCCTGGAAATACAAAATATCTTAGTTTAATTCCACCCCGTCCTGTGGGGTTGCACCTTGGAGCTTTGCTCCACTAGGAAGGAAGAGCCCTCCCTCTCTGCTCATGGGAGGACCTGAATCTGTGATGTGGATAGATCAGGGGGTTGAACAAAACCATTTTCAAAGATTTTAGCTTCATCTGAGATCTTTACAGATTGACAGTGGTAAATAGGGTATTCAGCTTTTCAAAGAGGGTTAATTAAAACAGATTTAAGATGAAAAATGCATGTAACATTACTGGAATTACTGGAACAAAATGTATGGCACTTAGCAAGTGCAATATATGATAGTGGGGTTTTTTGACACACGTGAAGTGATGGTTTTCTTGCCTGCATGCATACACTGTGATCCTTCATGCCAGGATATCTTTTAACCTTCACTGTGTACCATTCTGCATCCTCAGTAAAGATGTTGCTTAGCATTATTTATTAATTTGTTCATTATCAGCACCTTTTCTTCTCAAATAGAAGAAACTGGAAATCAGAGACTGTATCCTCCAACTTAAATTAGGTTTTTAACATTTTGGTTTAGCAGTATGGGGTATATGTAACTCAGGTTTTGCTTTCATGTTAATTGAATTTACTCACAGAGAGGAAGCAAAAATACATGGATTTTGGCCAGCTGCAGAATGAAGGCAGTGCCTCTCACAAGTCATATCACACTATTATAGGAGTGTTGCCATTATCTTCAATCAGCATAATATCAATCCTATCAGCTATTGCTCCCATCTGAACAGTTATTTGCCTAAAGTAATTTTATTACCTTTCAGCATGCCATATGCATGTCTTCCCCAGGGAGAAAGAAAAGCTTTTGTGCAAAATCAGGAGCTGTAGCAGTATTCAAAGAAGTGCCAGATAACAGGGAGCATCAAGCACTGATTGTGTGGTTGCTCCCAAGCTTGAGCAGCTGCTGGAGTATGGAACATTCTGCAGAAATCATTGAGACTGAAAGCCTGTTTTCAAAAGGTTCATGGGACAAGAACAATAAATAAAAGTTTGCTTAATCCATCCAGCAAGTAATCTCATGAAATGAAGTTTTTCTTTTCATGCCATGTCAGCACTTGATTGACAAAGTAGTTTCAGTCATCTTGAAACAGAGAATTATACTCTTGAGATTTCCAGATGTAAGAAAATGGATGAAACGAGCAAATAATGTGAACAGATCACATTGTTATAAAAGTGTCCCGACTGACATTGTCCTACTTGTTTCACCCTGCACAGCTAAAAAGGAAACCAAAGACGGGATGTGTTTGGGATATTTTTAGGACTAAGGATTATTTAGAGTGAACAGATTTATCACTATTGGTGTAAGTCTCTAAGAGGAACAAAAGGCGAGAGCAGAAAATACGAAAGAGAGATGGAGGATTAATGCAATGGCTGGTGCATGTAGAATCCTTTTAGTACATTATTACCCTAGAGTGTCCTCCTGTAAAAAACATTTTTGTCTTACCTTCCACCATCTCCTAAGCCTTCTGTATCCCTCTTCCTCCATGCTTCAGTCTTTCCAAGAGTCCTTCTCCTTGGCATGCAAACTCCCTTAGGAAAACTAAGCTCCACAAAATTCAAATATATACATATTTTTACTGGATTATTCTGAGGTTTATGTCTTAGTATAAGCAGAATTGTCTCAGGAGATGCATATTTCTCTTCATTTCTGATTGAGGAAAAGGCTTTTGGCTCTCTCACCTTACAACTCCTGAGTTAGAATGAAAATAAAATTCACACAAACTTCCCTGTATATGTTTTTCCATGGTGTGACACATGTAACAGCACAGTCTAAGCAATTCTTCAGCTCTTATTTACAAACACTATTGGATAAAATTGAGAGGTTTACTACGTATTTATGAAGAATATATTTTCATTGCATTTAGGGTAGCAACATAGGTTTGGGAGTTTGAATTGAAATTATAAAAGTGAAGGAAGATGCTCAACAACAAATTAAGACAAGAATGAGGAAATGGTGGAAAAGACAGGACTGAACATCAAAGTCTCTTGAATACTAATGGGATCATAGTTCCCAGAGGAATCAGAGGGCAAATGAGTGAAGGGAGCTGAAGGTGGTGAAAGAAAAATCTTTGAAATGGTAATCAGCTAAAAGTAGTGCTGAATAAAGACAATACTGACTGAAGCCTCTGCTTCTTTTAGAAGTAACCTGCATTAAATACAGGTCCACACTATGAGAATTCTTACATGCACTTACGAGCAACTATTCCCAAAACTAATGCTAGTAATGGCACAAGAAATTCACAAATCTGGGGGAAAGGAGCAATAAAACTAATATAAAGAAAGATCAATGAAAGTGAGAGAATGTAGCTAGAGCTATAAAAGAATAATCTTCACTGGTGATGCTCAACCAATACAGGATTATTGCATAGGTATTTGTTCTGGGGCAGATATAAAACATTCCTTGCGTGACATTCTGCTCACAGTTCCCTAAGTCACCAGAGAACCATTTCCCTTGGGACAAAAACAGTGTATGTTACCTGACCTTTCAGAAACAAATGGTATTTTCAGTGCAGCATGAATTTATTATTTTTTATTAGTTTAATGAGAGGGGAAAAAAGAGAAATGGGGTAAAAGAAAATCAAAATAACCATAAAATCTTGTCAAGAGAAAGTATGATTTTACCTTAGGGATGGACTATGAAATATTAATAAAGAGCATTTTCAAATTAATTACAAAAAGGAACTTATTTTAAATCTTTGGAAATACTTTTAAAGAGAATAGAAAGGAGTCAGTTCTATTTCAAAAGTATAAAAACCATAGTGATGAGAAATAACAGGTTTTTAGCAGAGAAGCAAAATAAATAAAAAGAGGCCACAGGAAACCCTTTTGTATTTCTTTATAGTTTCATGTTAAGGAGACGTAACTGTGTTATACATAATGTTATTTTCTGTGCATGCCCCAAAAGTGAAGGGAAAATGCCTGAAAAACCACATCTATCAAACAGCCTCGTTAGGGTAGGAACAGTAGATAGTTAGAGCCTAAAAGGAAATGTTTCAGCAACAACAGAATCATAATTAATGGCTTAGCCTTTTCCTAAATCCTTATGTTATTTAACATATGTAACTAGGAAAACACATAGCAGAAGTTTTTTCTTGTGAATAATGCTTATCATAATTTGTAATCCAGAACCCACCAAATGTGTTTTAGCACAATTTAATAAGATTTAATATCACTGACACAGCAGAAATTTTGATATTCATAGCACAAAAAGAGAGGACTCACTTCAGATCTGTCCCTCTTTCCTGATTCTGTAAGACCTCTGTTCCTCAGTTTTAATTGCAGTTCACTCCACCCTTTGCTGTAGGCCACCATCATTCTTGTTAATTCCTTCAGGCTCTCTGCAGCTGATCCATGTGTGTCTTGGTTGTGGGGCCCAGACATGACCACAATATACCACCTAAAAGTCATATGGATGTTGAGTAATCCTGAAGGATAGACAGAATGATGTTTAAAAAAGATAAAAAATTATGTGGAAACATTTCAAAGTGTATAGTATGAAGGCATGCAGGTGCCATGATCTCAGAAGTTAGATTCGATCTCATGAAGAATATATGCCACGCTGAGCTCCTCACTAGACAGTTTTACTTACCACAGAACACATTCTCTCCCTAGTTTCAGGCACCCAACTCCCACTGACTTTGAAAATGCCAAACTGCATCAAAGTTAGATTCATTTTAAGATCAATAACCTACCAGAGGTTCAGGGTAGCCTATGCAATTTAGTTTCTCTTTTCCCCAGCTTACAATACAGAACTAAGGGTATCTATAGTTTCAGCTTCTGCTGAAGGCAGAAGAGAAATCGCTGGATCTATAGGTCTGCACAGTCAGAGCTCTAAGGAGTTTGTTTTATGTGGATGTATAAAAGATACAGAAGAGCTTTAAACTAGGAATGATATGCTGGAAAAAGAGCTCTTGAGAACTTGTGGCTGAGGGTTAAGGAGCAGAGCAGTGTAGGTGACACTGTAGTGGGTGTCTGCTGCAGGCCACCTAACCCTGCAGAACAAGTGGTTGAGGCCTCTTACAGGCAAGTAGAAACAGCCATCCATGGGGGAGCAGCCTGATTATTTGCTGGAGAGACAAGACAGGAGGTTGTAAGCAATGCAGTGAGTTCCTGGGAAACTCCCTGACATAACTGATGGAGGAGGCAGTGCAGACAGATGCTCTGATGGACCTCAGACTCACAAACAAGGAGAGGCTCACTGGGGAGGAGAAAGTCAAAGACACTCCTGGCTGCAGTGACCATGAGAGCGCTACCTGGACTTCAGGAGAGCAGACCTGGTCCTCCTCAGGGATCTGCTTGGAAAAATGCCATGGAATAAACCCCTGGAAGTAAGAGAAGTCCAAGAAAGTTCATTAATAAGGAAGGATCACTTTCCAAAAAGCTCAAAACTGGTCCATTCTGAGCAGCAGGGAGTCTAGAGAGTGCCAAGAGTCCTGTGTGCATGAACAAGAAGCTCCTTGCAAAACTCAAACACAAAAAAGGGACTGCACAGAAAGAGGAAGCCTGGACAGGTAACCTGGGAGGAATAGAGAAGCAGTGTCCAAGAGTATAGAGATGTGGTTAGGCAAGCCACAGCCCACCTGGACTGGGATCTGCTAGGGAGTGTCAATGGATATTTTTTATTTGAATTTGAAGGTAATATAAATTGTAAATTGAAAGCTTTTTAATTGGTGTAGTGCTGCTTTCTGAGAAAAATAGTTGCTAAATATCAATGTTTGTAAAATTAGTTTATTGGTATACTATAAAAGGAATACAGCAAGGAATCTGGCAGAAAAAATAGTTGATATTTATTAAATTTCATACACAAACGATATTAAAAAAGAATTAATGTGGTTGGACAGTGAGGAATTTGAAAGCTTTTTTAAGAAATACTCCAGAATGGAGGGCAGCACAGCAGTTGCTAGTACTTTTGAAAGGCTGAGCCCATTCTCTGCTCATACCAGTTTCATAAAATATTTTATATCCTACACAAGTTCATGGATAGAAATTAGGAACATAGAGTGATGTGAATGGCCTTGCAGAACCTCCACCATCTTGTGTGAGAGCTTCAATGGGAGCAGTGGGGATATCAAATGAGAGGTGTCCCGAGATAACATCTTTTATCCAAAACAAGTAACATTTTCTAAGAGAATTGTTTCCTAAAGATATTTGTTCTTAAGATTTCACATGGTTTACAACTGTTTTATTCTCTCCAAATTTGGATGGTTTTGTTATTTAAACTTTAAGACTGAACTTTCTTTCCTCAGGCATAGAGATACACAAAAGCCAAAGTGCACAGATTTAGGATTATAAAACAAAAGCCTAAGAAGCAATAGCTGCTTATTCACAGTAGACATATTAATTCAAGGAGATCATGCTTTTATTTACTGTTTGCTAAGGCTCTGCGCCCCAAGCTTTAAGATGTTTCCTGAATTTATATTACATTTCATTCTCATTTCATCTGAAAATACAAAACAGCAGTGAAAGTACAATACATGTGTTCTACTATTTCTTATGTTTTGGGTTTTTTTTTACTGAAAGGGGAATTGCATGAAGTCACTCAGATTTCAAACTGCTGAAATATACAGTCCCACCATGACCCAGAAATTTGAATTTCGTCTTTCTAACAGCTGTAAATGCATGCAAATAGCATTGTACTTATCTATTTTTTCTTTAATGTGGAAAATAAGCACATTTTTACGCTCTCAAAATATTTCAGAACACTGAACTTTTCACCAGAAAACTAATTGTCCTTAGCTGTTTCTTCAACTCAGTAAATGTCAAGACTTAAACCTGAACTTCAGCAGCTGGGAACAATGGCTATCAATTGCCTTTCCCCCCTGCTGTTCCTCATTAACAGCACAAAGTGTGTGTATTTAAATCCATGCTTATAGTCTAGTGTCTGAGGTGGGTGACTGAATTCAGTAGCTATCAGAAGCACGGTAGATCAGATCTTCCTGTTTATTGATTTGTGAAGAGCAGCCTCGCACTGCTTTGACAGCTCTGGCTCAGTGAGAGCAAAGGAAGAAGCTTTTCAGCTCTTGGGAGGAGAATGGCTGGGCAACATTAAAGAGGGTCTTGTAGGAGCTGGGTTCCTTTGATATGCAGTCAAATTGTCTGTGCTTGGTTGGAGTCAAGGTCAGGAGGCTGTGGAAGTGCTATGAGTATGGTGAGGAAATTAAAGGAGTGTTATTTTAATAAGTATTGTGTGGATGCATGCTGATTGATACAGAAAATTGCCCTTCTCTTTTTGTGAGAACAATTTTTGGTGAAGCAAATTTTGACCAAAAAAAAAAGAAAAAGGAGATTGTGTGTCCTTTTGCTGCTGCACTAAATATAGCTGTTTAGATGAGAATCATCTATTATTTCTCTATTTTCTTGCCATTTTTCCTCAGAATCCCAGCCATTCAATAGTTGTCTTAACTCTTTACATTTAGCACTTTTTTAAGCTAGTGATGTCATTTCTGCTATTTCATGTTAATAAGTAGTTAAAATTGCTACTTGCACACCTTCATGTAATTTTTTAATAAACTACTTGCCAAGTTGACTGAATGTGAATTCTCTGAGAGCGCTGAGCACAGAGAGGCACCCAGGCAGTGACTTTGGCTCATGGACCACTCATTGCAGGGTAGTTCAGCTGGCAGTCAGACCTCAGATAAGCACCCCAGGGGAAATTTCCTCCACTGAACTTGTTCAGTTGAAAATCAAAGCGATGGGCAAGGCTGTGGCAGGGTTATACCACAGCTAGACCAAGGCTCTTATGTCCCTGTAGTGTTGGTAGATCCAAGAGGACAAGACCGATGGATTGACAGAGAGACCATTCTGGCTCTCTGCTGAGGCCACTCCTTGTTTGCAGGCACAACTTCAATTACGTGATGGGTGTGCCTCCTTCCTCCAGCACATCGTGGAGGAGTTCAGCAACTCCAGCACTCCTGGATAGTTGCTGTTGGGCACTTTTTGAGAACATGGAAAATACTGACAGTTAAATAGCTCATATTTCCTTCTTGATCTAGGTCTGCTTTGCAGTGTGGACATCAACACAAAAGAACACTTTATATGTCATAAAAATATTCTGAGTTAAACCTCAAAAAATGAAAAAATAAGGCAAATTCCCCCTCCCACCAGAATGTAGTAGTAGACCCAAGTTAATTCCATCAAATCCTTATACTGACTGCAGTGGAGCTGTTATAAAAATGTTGTCAAGGTTGAACCCCACATTCGGTAAAGCACTTAGAAACTATTCCTAGCAACTGCATGGCAGAGCTTTGCCTTTGTTATTCTCTTAATTTGTTTTTATGAACTTGATTATAGATTCAGTTCACAGGGCTGCATCCAAATGATGGGAAACAGAACTTGTTTCATCAAATGTTTTCAAAGTCTTTAAAGGAGAAGGACTTTATTTTTTTTCTTGCCATTTTTTTTTTGCAGAAGCTGTTTCTGTACCATGTCAGTATCATTTACAATCAGTATAGGATTTTTAATATTACCATATTCAAACTTGAGTATATTTACTGCACTGATGTTCTTTAATTCGTTATGATCCAAAGAAGATAAATGTTATGTAAAACATTGCATTAAATAAATAATGGAAATGCATGTCTTTTCAAGCATGCATCCCCAGTGAAGAAAAGCAACGGTTCAAGTATCCCAATTACAGAAAAATCTGATGTTTGTTTTTAAGTAAAAATTAGATATAAAAATGTTTTGGTCTGTTTAAATCAAGTTCTCATATCATGATAAAGCAATAGCTGACTTTTAAGAAATTTATTTATTTATTTATTAGTAACAGTTCTTGTGGAGAAATACTGTAGAGTTTTACCTGAAAGGTGCCCAAATGAAATCCACACTCCCATCCCATGGAGATTGGACCAGGTGACCACTGTGGTCCCTACTAGCTTTACCCATTCTGTGATCCTGCATGTTAAATTCTGGTGATAGTACCTTTAAAGTAGTATTTTTTTCATAGCTAAGCCAACACTACTGAAATCAGAAGATAATGTTTTCCTTCATTAATGATACAATTATTTTTCTTCCCTTTAAAGCAAGGAAAATGAATGCTTGAATGGGCTTGAAAATTTTGCAGTTTTCTTCCCACAAGGCTCCAGTTGTTCACGTTTTGTTCTAACTGCTCTTGGTTCAGAGCATAGCATACAAAAATACAAGAGATACTGTTTGTGCTCATTTTGGAGGAGTCTATTTCACTTGATTTGAAGGAAAAACAAGAACAAGAAAAAAAATCTAAAATTTGGAAATTACCTATGGCTTGTTTATGAAAAATAAGAAACTCTTTTACATGCCAGTGTGATTTTTTTTAAGAATCATGAAATATTTATGAAGACTTATATGGATAGAATCTCTTTCTTCAGATTGTTGATGTATGAGTCACCAAGTTAAATCCAAATCTGATTTTATTGGATCAGAGACACATTCTTCTGTAAATTTAAGCAAGGATTGTTTAGATGGGTATTTTTTTGTACACCATTATCTGAGTTATTTTACCATTTATGTGTTAGTTCTGATAAAATTAATAGAAACTGAATGCAATAATCTTCCTTGCTCTATGACCAACAGTGAGTTCATCTTTTAATGTCTTTTACCTAAAAGGTAATATGCCAGTACATCAGCAAATGGTATTTCCTGGGAGCCAAGTGGAGTAACGTTTTGTACTCTCAGGTGATATTTCCTGGAGAATTCTCAAGATTTCTCAGTGTTTTCTTCTTCTCTGTATTGACAAAATCTACCTCTAGAAAGAGTATTTCCTGGCTCACATCCAAAGCCGTTCAGTTGGAAAATTAACCCTGAAGTGTGTAAGGTATTTTATTTTGCTGATGTCCATATATGGCTAAAAAAACTTCAGGTTAATAATTTTGTGTAGTTTAAAGGTTACCTGGATATTTTGAAGGGATTGGAATTCTCAGTTTTAGCACACTTACAGAAGTTTATTGGCTGTGTGCTGGCAGTGGTCATGTGCACTAAAGGGTTCCCATGCTCTTTGCTGACCACTATTTGGCTTGATATCAATATCAGTTGAAATTTTCCTATATGAAACACTGCTCCCCACTGTGTGTTTGTAAAGTTCTCGTTCTCTTTAGGGATTCTTCATGCCAGCAAAATTTCTTTCCATCCTGGTTGACCTAATGGAAATATGTACTAATATAAAGGAAGAGCCATATATTTCATTATTAACCAATATTTCCTAATGACAAAATAAGCATGTTATGAGGTAATTTTAAGACAATTCTAAAGAGTATATGCATTTTCATTACATTTTTCCAGTGGTTTTTATTTGCATGTGTTTAGGTATGTATAAGATTATCTTTCTAGTCTTCATTGAAAGATCATTTCTTGGTTAAAAATAATAGCACATCAGTTAATTATTCTGTACTTAAGCTAATTATACTGATGACCAGAAGCAGCCCTTTCGTGGTTTTCTATGCACTTACAAGCTGGGGAAGTCTGTATCTGTGCAGTGAATTGGGTGTGAACTCAAGCTCAAAGTCAGTCCCTGGTATGAAGTATGTCTTAACAGAAACATCTGCCCATGCAATTCAGTGGGAAGCCAGAAAAGATGACATAGAAATGAAGGGAGCTGCAGGAAAAGCACCTGAAAAATGGTCTGAGGAAAGAAAGCAAATAGGCATTTTTGCTTAGTGTTAGTTTTAAAATTGTAAGCAAATAAATCATGTCTTGGAAGTAAATTGCTGTTGCTTAGTTAAACAAGATTTTGGGGTCTAGGAGTTATCTGGCAAACATACACAGTCGTTTCAAATAGCTCATTAAATCTATCATTTTAAATTTTTCCCTTCTCACTGTATCATGCCCAGTTACTATACAGTAGGTCCCCCCTACCACCAACCAAAAAATTCCCTGAAAGTTTTAAAATGTGCTTTTTACTTGTGCAACCCATTTGTTTCCTTGTTACATATATCACAATTAGGCTAATTAAAATAAATTTACCTTCTGCTTTGCCAGTGTTGATGGAATACTTTTACTTATAGGCAATATTTAAGTGAACCTGCCTCCTGTCAGTTACTCTATTTATTACATTTCAAAATTATTCTATCATTGCCTTCAATTATTTTTTCCTTGTTTTATCCAATCCCATTCTTAGGTCTAACTTAATGACATCCTTCTAGCATACAGGCTATAAAGAGACTGGTAGATGTCACTCATACACCAGGGAATCTTATTGTAACCACCCCCTTTTTTCCACTTGCTCAATACTCCACTTCACTGAGATTTTCCAGAGTAAAGATAAAACCAGTCTTTAGTGGTTTTGGTTTGTTAATTTGAGATTTTACTAATTTTGAGATTTCCTAACTAATGTGTTTGTTTCCTGTTGTGAGATATGATTAGGAGAAAGGTAAAGTAGGTTCAAAACTTTAAAATGGTATAAAGAAAATTTTATTAAAAGTAACTAAAAAGAAAAAAAGGTAGTAAGAATTAAAATAATCTTTTCAGAATACTTTTTCTCCCCCTACAATTTTTTTTTCATTGATAATGTAAAGAAACAAAGCCTCAAATGTTTAGTTAATTACCTCTAAAATAGTTTTTCTTTAGTTTACTTAGGGAGAGAAGTCCCTCTTGTTAAGGTTAAGGAGATTTCTCCATAAGAGGCAAAAAACAAGTTTTTTGTGGGTCTTAATTTTGTCACGAATAACAGCCACCTGGGGAACTCTGTTATCATGAAGTGTCTTCTATCTTTTATAAGTTTTCCTATAGTTTGTTGGTGGGTTATGTTAACTTATGAGGTATTGTTTTAAATTTGAGTTGTTTAAAAGTAAAAGTTCTTATTATCTACCTATCACATATGTCGTAGTTTAACATAAGAGTTCAAGGAAGTGAGACAAAAACTTTTTACGTAACTAACAGTCTATTAAACCACTGAAAAACTGGACCTAAATAAGTTCTAAACTATTGCAGTACACCAGCCCAACAAAACCTTAGGAACATGCTCTTCAAAGGTCTGTTCTGAGGAAAGGGTTGAGGGGCCAAGGTTTGAGTCATTAAAAGAACAGCAAAATGTTTGTATCAGCTGCTCTCTCTTGGTTAACCTCATTTCAGCACTTGGTTAAAATATGGTTATCCTGTCCACATTAAACGAGATTACTTTTCACGTGCTGATTTATAATACTGTGCTTTCAAAAGTACTTTAGAAAAAGTATTAACAGATGGATATTCTGACTTCGGTATTGACAAGCAGCAGTCATACTACTTTCAGGTATTTAATGTCAGGCCAATTTACTATACCTTATTTATCAGCCTGTTCATTTTCAGCTTCTTCTAGCATCAGTTAAGATGGGTACAACAGAAAAAAACCCTTTTTTTACCTTCTTTTTTCCCAGTGACACATTTAATCTTATCTGAAGACTCTGAAGTATAACATTTGTTGCAGGAAACTGCTTAATTTTAAACTGAATGTTCACTAATAAAAAAAATGATCTAACTATAATTGCTTTTTGTTTCTTGTCTAGAAAAGAGTCATTTTTTTTCTCCTCTCTTAACAGGTGGCTGTTGATGAGCGCATCAAGCAACTGCATGAAGCTCACAGGGATTTTGGCCCTACTTCCCAGCATTTTCTTACCAGTGAGTGATTTGTTATTTCCCATTCTTCCTGTGCAGTTTGCATACACATTTAATTGATAATTTTGTAGCCATGTCTAGTTGTTGTTATGAGTTTCTATTTGAGACTGTATTGCAATTGTTTTCTTTTCTTTTTTTTTTTCCTCTGGGTGCAGAGGAGTGTTAAGTAAGTTCATATTGTCCAGGTCCAGAGTAAAAGGAAAATGTCTGCCGTTATCAAGTCTCTGTCTCTTTGTCCTTCTAGTTCTGCAAGGCTCATCTTCATTGGGGGTTTCCTTTAGGACTAGCAAATTAAAAAATATATTAAAAAGAGTTTCTGATGATTTTAACCCAGAAAGGATTAAAATCCCCAACAAACCCCAAAACAACACAAATTTTATCTGGTTAAAGACATATTCAGCTTCAAAAAGGGACAAAACAAGACATGCAAGAAAAAAAATTTATAGGATTTGATCTGTTAGCAGAGCAGTGAGAGGATGAAAACCGGTGTGGGAAAGTTGGCAGAAGAGTGGCAGCTAAGTAAACTTTTTACAACTCTGCATAAAATATAATTGCCAGCAAAATTCCCACTTCACCTCCCACCCTTCATCACCCACTTCACGCATTCTTTTATCAAGGATGTTTTGAAGTACACTGAAAGACAACTTGAAACACCTTCAAAGCTCCAAAGCAGTGACTAAAATGAAGCTTCTTAAAGGCCATGTCTTTTCCATTGTACTTCAATTAAGGAAAGTAAACAGTAAAGCTTTATTTAAGAGATTATATCAGCAAAAAATAACACAGTCACAGGATAATGGTCTCCTACATGCAGAGGGACAAGCTATCCAGACATCAGAAATAGATGTTACTATTATTGCACAGCTACATTCACAGTGGGATAGAGGACAAACTTTTCTTCAGCTGATACTGCCTTGTAATTTTAATAGGTTAACCATTTTCCCACTGAAGATCTTAATGGGAAACTGAAAATCCTCACTAGGATGTCCTGCAAAATCAAAGCCAAGGTTGCTGTTGTGCCATATAAGACTAATGCAGGCTGATTCAACCCTGAACCTTCTTTTGACAAATGATTATCCTATGAAGAAATAAGCCCTATTTTCATTATTTCTGTTTCAAACCCACTTTTCTTTAACTCCTGATTACTGGGACTACTTTAATCAGCTCAAGATACATAACTGCAAATCAGACTTGTCAAGACTGAACATGCAAGAGCTATAAATATGTGGCATAAACACAATATTTACAGATACCTGTTTTTCCTTGTGACCCATGGTGTATTCTTGGTGAAAGAATAAATTTGTAGGGTAAATTAAGCAAGCCTGGAAGAGACTAGAATGACCTGCACTGCATTGTAACAATGATCAAGGTGTGTTTGTGCTGGTGTTGAGTGCAGTCAGACAATTTTCCTAGGCCCATTCTGCCTTATTATTGCTAAACTAGATCAATCTAAGAGATGATTAGTCACCTCTTTTAGCCCACCCACCACCAGTAAGACATTATTCTTCTTTGTAACTAATTAGAGCCAGAAAATTGTGCACATCATTCTCAACACTTCATTCCACTTGAGGATCACCATAGGAAAAAGAGTTAGGTGAAAACGTGTTGATTTTGGAATTAGTCCAACTATCACTTAGAAAAATGGGCATTTGTATTTGCTTATTTGTTCTCTCTCTCTTAGATGTGTGTGCAAATACATAATGTTACCCAGGCATGCAAATTTAGGTATTTGAAGCTCTGAAAACATCTGCAGAGTCCTTCCCAAGTCTAAAAGTTCAGTCACTGAAAACTGCCAGTACATACATCAGTCACATCTTTCAGAAGCATCAAATTCCAAAAACATCCGCTAGCATGTACTATTACTATGCCTAGGGAAAATACCATGCTTTGACATGCTTTTTATGCTTTTTTGCTACCTCTGCTGCCTCCCTGCACAGATGTAAACACATCTATGGGAGAGAGAGCGCTGCACAAGAGGGTGACACAATCTTTGTCATCCAGCCCTAGTGGTTTTTCTGCAGCTGTACTTTTGGGGGTGAACAAGTTAGACATAAAGGTTGCCAAACAGAATCAGACAGATCAAATGAAGGTGAATTTAATGGCTTGTAAATTAGGTTTCAGTACATGGTAGACAGAGTTGAAGTTGATCAGTCTGTGGCAGTAGCACCAAAAAGATTAATCATAGCAATTTTTATGGTTTTATTTTATAAGCTCCAAACTCATAAAGCATTTTTATCTAAGGAGATGAGATACACATAAGATCAGTGCAAACTATAGTCAGTAAGAAAAATTTTTAGTTTATATGCCAGTAATAATCTGTTCATCCTCCCTACTGAGCATCAACTTTCCCTCTTCCATACATGCTTGCTCATCTTAAGGTGAAAGTAATAATATCTGTTTATATTCTTATATGAAAAATTATCCTTTTATAGTTGATATACCTTTAAGTAGTTCTGCAAAGAGGCTGGTACTGCAGTCAAGGTCACATAAAATCAGTGACTGAATTACATTTCTCTCCTATCTGAAAGAAATAAATATGATCTGCTAGTCATGGTAACTTTTTCATATGCTTATTATTTTATACATAGAAATTATAGCATCATCTGTCTTTTTCTGCTTGGTTGAAACTGAAGCTGCATGGGGCTATTGAATACCTTGAACAAAAGCAATGGGGGAGTGATGCAGGAACCTCATATTTGTCATGCCCTGTGAGGCAAGAAATCAAGTGGTAGTCCCTGTTTCTAAGCACTTGCAGCCTGTTCTAAGGGCTGTTCATAGAGCTGCTTCTGAAACAGATTGGAAAGAAAGTGTGAGCTAGAGGGATAAGAAGTGTAAAAGCAAAGGAAAAAAAAAAGTATTCTTATTTGTGGCATTTTTAAATTAGATATGGTTTCTCTCCATTGTCTTTTCAGGCAGTTCAACATTCTTTTTCCACTCTTTAATCTCTTAAATGACCAAGTGCCAGTGTTTATCAATGCTGTGGCACGGGATAATTCACATGTTTCCTGGTTGTAAATTAAAGAGATAGTGGCAAAGGAATGGGATCCACTTGTGTCTCTCTCCTTTAAGGCTTCAGTCTGCCTCAAGTATAAAAGACTTATCAAAACTGGCCCTTACTTTTCACATGAACTTGACCCTCTCTGGGCCTTTTGCATTTTTAATGGGTTCTCTCACCTCACTCCTTGAGCTTCTGACCTTCATGCTTTCCCCAAACTCATTTTGCTCTGCCAGTGTCCACAGAGTCAGTCTCAGCTCCAGCTCAGTTCATTCCTTGCCGAGGACACACAGCATTCACAGCAATAGTTAAGATACATCTGATAAATCTAATACATGGGCAAAACTTTATATCATGAATTCCTGGAGTGAGTTTGTTGGTTTTGAAGAACTTGCTGTTTAATAAGAATTCTCTGAATCAGGGTGTAAAAACCCTGTAAAAATAAAATCTTTCTATTAAAAAGAAACTTGTAAATATTTAGCAAAGTAATTACAAGAAAAATCTGTGATCCTTTCATGGATGGTGGTACTTAATTTGGGAATTATATACAGTAACTGAGGTGTTAAAAATAATATCTGCAAATTTTAAACACAATTCCAGCTCCAAAGTCTTCAGTGACTCCTCTGGAATAATTTTACTGTTTTGACTTCACCTTTATTTTTCTCTGTGATTCTGCCTCTTACAAAAAATGAGATTCATTGTCTCTTGTTGGAAGACCTACCTATGTATGTCACAATAGTTATTACTCTTTTTGATATGCAATAAATGAGAGGTAGCATTGATGTCAGATTGTTTCTAATATCATTTGCAGTGCTATTCAGCAATCACTCACACTTAATGTGCATTGCTGGTGATTGTTCATTCATGTGCATTGCTGGTGATTGCTGAAAAATAGGTGTTACATCTTTTAAAACCATGAGCAAACCTTGTAATTTACTGTGCAGCCCCGGTATGAGCCATCTTTCAGCAAGTATAGCATGTCAGTGAAGTGACTGCATGAAGCAGTGCTCACAATATAACTGGCAATTACTTAAGATCATGACTGGAAGATTCCAGTGGTTTTCAAGCTCAGACAACATGGACTTTCATCAACATGAAAAAAACTGGGAATACAAGGAACAGAAAGAACATTTAAGTTTGCAAGGCTAAAAGGCTGATATTCCCATAGCCAAATTTTAGTGATTCATATTTCCCAGGCTATGAGCTTTTGCTGCCTGCATATGTCAGTACCAGACTGTAAAATCCTCATACCTAAATTTGTGCTAGGACCTGGAGATACCTAACAGGATACCTCACTGTGCCTTTCAGTTTTGGACTTGTAAGTAAGAGCAGCACTTAGTTCAACACAAGATGAGGCCGCCTTAGCAGCTTTCATTCAGAAACAGAAAGATGGCAAATGCTGGAGCCACCAGTTTGTGTTGTAAGTGATCAGAGTGCATCTGCTGCATTTTATAGCAGGTAATTGTTGCTTAAAAATAAAAAATACAGTCACAGGTTTGGGCTGTGTATCCTAGGTCTCTCCTTCTCAGGATAAACTCAGAGCTATTCAGGTTCAGATCTGAGTCTTTTTTCTTCTTAATTCTGTGCCTTTGTGTTTTCCTTCAGGTATTTAGGCCATTCTCCTGAGAAACTGGAGATGTGGCTCTGAATTCCTTTCAGATGGGAGAGAAGTCAAGTACTCACTTCTCTCGACTTCTGTGAGTGCTCAGATTATTATGCAAAGCAAAGACTAGGGAAGCTCTTTCTTGCACAGGCAGATGTCTTTAAAAGGGTGAGTCCTGCTAATTGAGACATCCAAGTCTAAAAATGAGAGGGCTCTATGACTCTTAGGACACTTTACCCATCCATCTGATAGATTATTTTCCAGTGCAAGCAACTGTATCTTTCTCCCTTTTTTGTCACTGCATACATTATATCACATTGTCCTTCAGAGATACTTTTGACAAGCAAACATTGAAGACCATGTCCGTCCATCATCCATGTCCTTTGGAAAAGTGGGTTAATATTTTTACATATCAGAGGAAATGTTTTGAATAGAAAATATCACCTGGTAGTAGAATAAAGACAGAGGATAAGTGGACACAAACAAATCAGCCTAACTCTGAGAACTCTCTGAAAGCAAAGGGATTTTATTATTGTATTTAAATGTATTTAGGAAAAGGTACTCATATAATATAAACATTTAAATATTGTCATATTAGCTAGAGGAGCCTGATTGCTAGAAAACTGTTTTTCTAATTCAGTATAAATGTAAAGGAAATACATGTGCTTCTGAAAAAGGAAAAAGTAGCCAAGTACCAACAAAACCAAATACACTTCAGAGGTCTTGCCATTGTGATTATCATGGTGAATTTCTAGGAACACTGGACACAAATTCAACCTCAAAACTTGTGTGATGTGTACATCAGGTTTAAAGTTAAGAGAAAATGCCTTCAGTCCATTTCTCCTTTGTTTAGGATATCATGGCCATAGCTACAGCTTTTGATAGTGCTTGCCTTGGTCTGACTGCTAAAGGTCTTTAAGAGTAGTAAAACATTGCCATATTTTGAGAGATTATCTTTATGCTTACTTTTGGAATAAAGTTAGTAGAATTAATTTTACAGTGAGCTTTCATTTTTTCATTATGCATTATTCTCAGGAAAACCACAAAAATCTCTCTAGAAATCTTAATAACTTTTTAAATTTGCAATTAAGTAGTATTTATTGAATTCAAGTTTTATATTTATATTTTCCTCTTTTCTACACTTTTGTGGTAAATGATCCTATCTATACAATATATTGGGATATAAATTTCTGAAAAAAAATTGTAAAGTCAGTTTTCAAATGATGATGTTCTCCCCCTCTCTTCACCCAGAAGCAATAAATTTTTCCTCGTAATTAATATTTTTGTTTGGGGGAAAAGAAATATTCCAATAAAAAATATTTTAAAATGGAGTTGAAAATAATCCAAATAATAATTCTTACTGTTCCAAATAATAATTCTAACTGTCTCTCTTGTGTTCTTGGCTTTAATATGTCATCTCTTTAAAAATGCTGTATAATATTTATTTTAAAGAAGAGAGGGATTTTTTGAAGGGAGTGAGTAGGAGATATGCTATCTTATTTTTTTATAGCAGCCTAATCAATTTCTGTAATTTATCCTTGGGTGGCAGAATATCCTATATTCTGTAATGCTACATAATTTACAAGTAAACAAATACTATTTTTTGCTCTTAATAAGATTCAAAAGATGCCTATTTATTGTCTATTATACTTTTGTCCACTCTCGGAATTAGTATGTTGCTAAGACTGATTCTTCTCCCCTAAATTTTTTTCACCCTGCCAAGTTTAACTCGAATGAATTTAACAACATTCCCATGTTGTCATGAGCTGTATGTTGTGTTCAGTTTAGGACATCCCTTTGTTGTCAATTCCAGGACTATGATACAACAGGGATATTCTATATATGTATATCGGAATTTTTCTGTTCTGTTATGTAAGACATGGAATATTTACCAAATATTTATTTTTCTATTTATCTAATTTCATTCGCCATAAATCACCACCAACTTGATTAGGTCATTTTATAACCTCATTTGATCAACCAGTTTTAGAGACTCAAGTTAAGAGCATAAGAGTGTAACAGAAGTTAGCAAAGTGGAGTTCCTGTATCTTGGGGTATGTGAGCCATTACAAACTCTATCTTTATTTCTTTGCTCTATTTCATTCAGTGTTCTGCTATTAAACAAGTAGATTCTTGTATTTTTGCCATTTTACAGTCGTGTGACATTTAAGAAAATGAGCATTAGGTGGATTTTATATTTCACTATACAAAGTGGCACTTGGAAACTTCTGGAAACACTGTTCATGATTAAAGGTGTGCATTATTTAGGTCTTACCATATAATGTTGACCCTAAGCTGCAGGTGATAAATCTGAAGTTGGCCATAAAAATTCCAGCAGGAAATGCAGGATGGAAAAGCCTCTTTTAACTCTTCTAAAATGACTGTCATAATTGACTCTGATCACATGTTGAAGTTTTTAATGACTAAAAATCTCTTCTTAGAGATTTTTCGTCATTGAAGATGACTTCTTCTCTGGTTACACGTGCTCTAAATATGGTGCATTTGGTAAACATCTGCACATGTGCTACAGCGACAGACGGTGCTGACGATATTCCAGGGTGGACTTAAGAAAGGCAGAATCCAAGCTGGGAGAGGGCTCTCTATTTCCAAAATGCCCATGAATCCATCCCCATGGGCAGCTGGGGCTTGAAGAAGAATAGATCCCAAGCTGTGTAGACCTTACAAAAGGCATGTTTGGATTGATGTTTTCATCTTGTAGCTTCTCGGCTGAGTGGTCGATGTATTCTGGCATCAGTTTCTCAGCTACCTCATGCAATATTAGACCTCAGTGCTACACAACATGGTCTGATCGTTCATCAGTCTTACCTAGAGCAATAAAAAATTCACATAATTTAGAAATCGATCTAAATCTTTGCTGAAAAAAACCCTATCTTTTACAGGTATATAGTGACATTAGTTGCAAAGGATCTCAAAGAGCTTGCAGGTTATGAAAACACTTCTATTGTGTCACTGCCATGCACATTTTGGAGGTGGCATCCTGCCAGCCTGCATCATGCACTGATTATGGTGGGGAAATATTGCTTCAGCATATTCTCTAAGGAGGAAAAGCATGACCTGCTTATAGTCTCTGGAGAGAAGTATTTTCTCATTTGTAATGTGTTATCTGAAAATAATAAAAATGTAGTCCTCAATCAATCTTCTTTCAAAAGTTAAGGTAGCTTACACACATGGGAAATTCTGGTTCTTGGGGAATCAGAGTCTTTTCCTGATGTAAAGATAATTTCATCATTTTTTTCTCCCTGCCTGCCTTTATCTGAAGTCACAAAATTCATACTTTGCTGCAGTGAAAATAATTGGCATCAAAACAAACTTTATGTGAATAAATAAACAGTTTATTAACTCTATGTTTGTATTAAGGTATTAATGCTGATAATGCTAGGTAAGAACAGTGTAAGTCACATAGATCATGTACATAGAATATCCAGGCTGAATCAGAGAATGATTATCATTATATGTGAAATGTGAACATAATTCAGCACCTTGCTGAGGTCCAGACACTATGGCCACTAAACAAGATAATGTGAATGTAAAAATGAGCTCATCTTTAACTACCACGATGCTGAAAGGAATATATAATAAATACAATAAATTTCTAACAAAGTGAGAAAAAAATAGTTGACAGCATATATGTAACAGTGTATGAACACTACACAATGCTTCTTTGTGGTTTCTGTCCAAAACCCCTCAGTGAAAATTAAGTCAAAAGATTTTTTTTTTTTTTAGAACTGAAAATGTACACTCATATGGTGACTAAAAGTCTGTGCTGACTATTTAAATAAGGACCACTGAGAGTAACATTTAAGTGTGGACATACCAAATTTAATCTTTGAAGGAGAAATAGTTTACCATTGGTAAACATACATGTATTTTTCATTATGTTAGCACTGCTAAAGTGAAATATTTATAAGATTATTTTTGTAGTATTAACTACTATCATCCTGTTTAATATTTCATTCAGATCCCTGCATAGATTAAAACAGTACTGAAGTTCAGAGAGCCAGCATGCCACCATTTCACTACACATTCTGCCAACAAGTAAGAATGTCGGCTTACCATCAAGAGCTGTGTTCACAGGCAAAACAAGTCTCAGCTCTTAGAACACCTACAGAAAGGAATAAAACTCAAAAATTAGGTAACCATTAAAATGTATGCCAATGCAAATAAAGTGTAGGGAAATTTAAATTCGCTCTTAAAATGCCCTGTATTTCATGGTGGTATTTAATTTCAGTTACAACATCACTGAAAGTAGCTGGGTGTATGGTAATGGGTTCTTACACTGTGCAAGCTTGAGCAATAAAATACTTTGGAATTACTCTCAGCAAACAGGAAATGTCTGCTTCTTGAGTGCTGTAGCACACAGGGATACTACTATTTATTATATATTATTTTTTAGTATATATATTAGCATATATACTAAAAAAGTCTTTGCTAGCAAGACATTTAGGTGGACTTAACCATTTACCTGTACTAGTTTTGTAATGGACAGTAAACCTGTACTGATAACCAAAGATAAGAAACAGCTGGTCTCAGCTTCTGGGCTTCTGCCAAAAATGAAATGATTGTTCCCTGTGTATAGCTGTAAAAAGTACTGCACTTTTTGTCAACTCAAATTTATGCAAGGTTAGAATCATCCAGGAAACCAGAAGTGTATTATAGACAGCTTCACAGCAACCTCTTGAAGGAATTCTAAATCCAATTATGCAGAATATCACAGAATTGTTTGTTATTCCTATAGCACTGAGCTCTCATGAAAGCAAAAGTATTTGTTCCTCTTCTAATGGATCAAGAACACTATTATATGTAAGATTCTCTGATAATAAGTTATGACTGCAAAGCTTTTACCCAGATTAATTCAGAAGCAACAGATGAAATACATCTTCTGAAAAATATGCAGCATTCTATCCTGTCCTTTAGCTATTGAATTAAAAACAAATCTTAAAGTGGAACAACTGTAACTTGGTAGCATTCCCATTGGGAATATTAATGATTGCTCGGGAGAGAAATATGCAACAAGGTCAATTTTTAGCTAATACTGAAGGGTATTTTGTTTTCAAAACTGATAACTTACTGTAATCTGATTTGAATTATTCCTCAGACAATGCCATTTGCCATGGGTAAGAACCCTAGAATTGTCACTGAGTAAGCATTTCAGAACTGGTTGATGGACCACACATTAGCCCATATTAGGTTAGAATTACTGAATGAAAGCATGTAAAGAAATCACATAGTAACTGATAGTGTAAAATGAAATTGTGATCTCTCTCTAGGGCCTTGGCTTTTGTTTCCTACTGCCATCTAGAATGGAGAATATTGGATCAGCCACCAAAATTATATTTACATCAGTTTTTCTTCTAACAAGTAGAAAGAACATTTAAGCATCATGGTTAAGAATTTTGTATGAACCTGAAAATGGGGTTAATAGTTATTTTGAAATTTTTAACATCAAAACATTACATGATATTCTATTTTTGATACTTTTTACATTTCTACAAATCACATAACAGATTGTATCTTTACATCTTTGAGGCTGTAGCAGAGCACAGAAACTGAGCAGCTGCAGCTTGTGCTACCAGGACGAGCAGCTCAATGGACAGCAGCCTTGGCCTCCACAGCTCTTCAGCCATGCAGTCTGCAAACACAGAACCAAAGGGCAGTGCCTGGCCCAAGAAGGATTATTTGATCATATATAAATTAGGTGTATATTTGAGTATTTGTATTAGAAAGTGCATATGTTTTTTTTGGTCCTGTGTTCATGGGTCATGCCACAGACTTCAATGGCAGTGCACTGTGCTAGTTTTCCAAGAGATCTAACACTGTAATTAAAATTCTGTTTCTTGCACATTTTGATACTTACTGATTCTCATGGTTCATACCTTTGAAATTTACTTTTCTTCTTTTAAGAACATGAATCTGTGTAAATGTAAGTAATAGGAAAGCAATGACAGCTTAGCTACAAATGGCTGGCTGGGGGTTGAAGGCAACAGCAGAATGTGCAGAGATGCTGAGGTAGAATTTTTGGAACTCCTTGGCCACCAGCAATCTGAAACAGGATTATCATATTTATGGAGAGAGACTTTTCACAAGGGCATGTAGTGACAGGACAAGCAACCTTAAGATGAAGGAGGATAGGTTGAGATTGGGTGTTGGGAAGGAATTCTTTACTGCAAGAGTGGTGAGGCATTGGAAGGTTATCCAGAGAGGTTGTGGACTCCCCATTGTGGTTGAGGCTCTGATTAACCTGTTCTAAAAGGAGATTCCCTGCCCTTGGTGGGCAAATTGAAACTACATGATCTTAAAGGTCCCTTCCAATCCTAAGCATTCTATGATTCTTCCAAACATATTCCTTCTTTTCCCTGCTTCTTAGCATTGTCCAAAATTTATATGAAATCCATTCACCCTCTCCCCAGCCTGTATCCTGACTCCCACCAGCTCTTCCTTCTCCTCTCCAAAAGACCATCTATAATGGCACCAGTTTCTCCCATGGCTGATTTGTGTCCCCTCAGTGGAATACCTAGTCTCCCCCCAACCCTTCTTCACAATTCATGTGCAAAAGTAGTCAGATTTCCCTATACAGCAATTTGAAAAACACATTTCATCTCCTTTCTCAAACTCTTGTCCATACTCCAATAGGTGGGCAAGAGAGAGAAACTATACTTCATTCTACAGACTGACTTCTGGTACAAAATAGATGAAATATGTATATTGGTAGTTATTATTTGTATGGATTGTGATTTGTTGATTTGGATAAAGCAGGTTGGGAGTGGCATTTTTAAAGTATCTATTTTGAGTAACAGAGGGAAAGAGCCAAATGGTCAAGCTAATTCCTAGTTGTCCTGGTAACAGTTGCATTCCTTCGTGAACAGCAGGGGTCACTAAAAAGAAGGGTTATACTGGGTGAAGCAAACAGGCTTTTTTTTTTTTTTTTTTCCTCCATTAGATTACTTTTCATATGTTTTCTGTTCTAATAATTGTATTAAAGAAAGAAAATTCTTGGTTCTAATTTGTTTGACAGATAAGAAACTCCTAATAAAAAAATTATCTCCCTGATTGTGGCCTAAACTATAAATTATCTCTACCTCTAGTAAAAAATAATTTATAATTATTTTCTGAAATGAGTTTTATAAAAACTTCTTTTACAAAATATTTTCATTGTCTTGTAAGATGATGTTGACATATAATACCATGATAGCCAAGAATGAGCAAAGTTATTTCCTCTCTATTTGTTGTGATCATACTGTCATTTTCTCCATTATTTGCTTTTATTGGAAGACAGTAAGACACAATTATTAATGTGGAGAAATAAAAATAAAAATTTCCACCATTTAGAACAAGTCAGCAAGAGAATAACAACAAACAAAATACTTAGATGGCCTCTCAGTGTAATCTCACTCAACATAAAATGTAAACAAGTGCCTAATTCTGTTCTTAGAAGGATGGGAAGTGATGACCACACAAGGAAAGAAATAGAAGAAAATCCAGTCATGCACCTTAGCAGGAGGAATCCTACAAGAGAGCACACCATAAAGATATGTTGCTTGCTCTGCTTCGTATCTGTTTTGTGAGCTTAGCTTTCAAGGAGTTTTTGTATTTATCTTTGCAGCTGAATGAGTTCAATTTCTCTCAGATTAGGATGGAAGTTTCAGAGCAGCAGGTTAATCCTTCCTGCCTTCACAGGCAACTGAGCAAACAGACCTGTATCAACGTGGCCGAGTGTAAAATTGTAATTCTAGAGATTAACGTTGTCTTTCCTGTTTGACCTCCACGTTTCTCTTCTAGGTATGTTTGTATGTATGTGTGCAGTTATTTATTTATTTGTTTGTTTGTTTGTTATTAACAGCTTCTGTCCAAGGCCCCTGGGAGAGGGCAATCTCACCAAACAAAGTGCCGTATTATATCAAGTGAGTATAAATAGTAATTCATTCCATCTCTTTTCATTTCTTATTTAACAGGAGAGTTAGTAATTTTCTTAAATGATTGTGAACTGCTCCTATAGTATCTAAATGGGAAGGACAAAAAGGAACAAAACCTGCAATGTATTTCACAGAAGTGTGCTAGTTATCTAAAAACACAGTAGGATGTCCTGATTTGTAAGTTGTTTAGGTTTATGCTGCTATAAGTCACCTGCAAATGAAGTAAAGCTTTGAGGTACCTGGATTATAATTTAAATTGTGCCATTGCCCTCTGTGTGTATGTGTGGCAGGTTTTGCAAAACCAAACCCCCAACATTCTGAATTGCAGTTGTAAATGTGATACACTAGGGGCTTTTTAACCCTATAATTTTAATGGCTTGTAATAATGTAATTAATTAATAATTTTAATAATTTATAATGGTTTTGAATGCACATACTCAGTATTATGAATTCCTTTAGGGACACTACTTGGTCAAGTCCATAGCTGAGGTATTACAAGGGGCAACTTGTAACTTTAGCTCCTAAAGCCTAATCTTTTTGAGTTTAGCTCCTAAATTAAGCTAGATGCTTTAAAAGATGTGTCTGCAAAACAAATGAGAAGGACATTTTTTAAAAAATCACAATTTGGAAATACCTGCTTCTCATGCCCTAAACAAAGCCACCACACAACAACAAAAAAAGACGGTTTAATACATGGTAATGGTCATTTTATTCTCTTTTGAGTTCTTTACCTGTAACATGTGCTTTGAACTACTTATCCTACCTCTGAAGGAAAGAGATGATGCAATGCCAGCTATAAACACTGTAGTGCAAGTAACAGACATGGATGTTGTTTAATACACCTTTTTCCGTGGCTCCTCTTTATACTCTCAAAACACTTTGCAAGCTCAACTAGTGTCACTGAAGGCATTTGGTTAGTGAAGGCTCTTGCAGTGGCACTTCAGTTGCAACTTTTACAACAGGGTGAACTTCCACAGCAGCCTGAGAACAAGTATTTGAGTTATGCATGAAGGAAATTCTGTGGTGCAGTTCAGAGGTTCAGTTATACCTGGCTAAGCTGGTTTACTCTTGCTTTAATCTTGTAAGTTTTCTGATGTTTGCATTTGGCTATGAATAATGGAATAGTCACAAAGAAACTGGAAAGCTCTATCAAGAAGGAGGGGCAGTCTACCAGAGACAGGCTGGAAAGCAAGTCAATTCTCTGGCATGTAAGACTCAGTTTATGGCACTAACATGAAGGTAAAGATCCTCCTTTTCTCTTTCACATGGCATGACTTGCCATTATGGGGAGGGGAGATTGGAGGGGAGGGGAGGCACAGAATGCTGTGCTTGGCACCTCTGTCTGTGCCACTCCCACCCAGCAGCCAGGTGTAATTGACTGAAATGGTTAATGATGGTTTTGCTTCCTTCTTTTTAGTCTTCTGTTCTAGGCCATTTAAAAATTCAATGGAATATAATTTGTTCACTTTGAAAACCATTTTAATAGCCATAAACAACTGTAGCATTATGCCATGGATCCTGATTTAGGATCCTGCCAACTACACTACTTTGTCACAAATGAGTGATTCAGATTGCCTGAAGAATTCCTGTCAGAGGTATTAACAAGCATGGGTTTAATATGAATTTATAAAAGTGCATCTCAGTAAAGTTCAATGGCAAGGTTCACTCTATTAGTTACTACATTATACAAAGGAAAATCAAGTTTGAATCTATTTCAAATGATTTACACATTGACCAAAGAGCCAAAGGGTAAGGTAGACCCTCCCAATGTGTCATGAGTTTCAGAGCAGACCCCCTTGCTTTCTAAAGTCCTGATGGAGCTTAGCTGTGGCTAGGTCCAGACTTAGTCTCAGACTTGGACTATGGCATATGTCTAAAAGGAATTAACTACATGGATTTCATTAATGTTTATTCAGCATGCTACCAGCCACTTACCAAGGATCCATAAGTAAGGGGTCTCTCCACCTTGGGTAAGGAAGGATTTCTTAGTCTCAGGTAAAGAATCTCTGTCCTTGAATGGAGTCTTATTTCCAGGGGAGAATCACTGCTGTGCAGTCCAGTTGCAGTTTAGAGAATTCAAATTGGACTCATCCAAAGACTGGTTTGTAGAAAAGTCTCTGCCTCAAGGAATAACCATGAGTGTTGTCACAGGGCAAGGGGAGGTCAGCCACGCTGCCCAGTAGGGAGAGCTCCCTGAGGTGGCTCCCTGAGGCTGTCAAAGCCATGAGATAAAGTGGTTGGCCTGTAGTCAACTTTAATACAGGAGGAAGGGTATGTGTGAACCTCCTTGTACCCACAGCCTTCTTTGATAAAGACCCTTGGAAAAGCCACCCGGTATGCATGCATGACTCACACAGTCCATGTTCCAAGCTCATGTGCATCAATGCTCTCTGGGTCACTCTGCCCCTTCGGGAGTTTCTAGAGGAGTTCTTGGCCTGGATACAGCTCAGGTCTATACTTGCTTTGAAGCCTGTACCAAATTACTGATAGTTTGGTTAAGGGGTCAAGTACATCTGTCATATATTACTAGTTTAATTAAAGTTTCAATTTAGCCACATCTTTTATAGAAAAACTTGCTCTCCTTGAGATGCAAAACAAAGCGGTCAAGTTTTAATGCATCTTACAGAGCTGATATATCTACTGCCTTCTCCAGCTATCTTCAATCATTTCTTTTTCATTCATTCTCATCACTCATATTTCATATTGCAAACAACAAATTTTTTTCTGTACCTTTTTGGCTTTTAAAATAAACACACTCTTTTTTTAGTCTTTGAGGCATTAGTTTTCTATAAGTTGTTAATTCTCTAAAACAACTTCATGAAGGCTAAGAAAATACAGGTAACACTGTGTACATGTTTACACAGTTTTATTTCTGTCATCAATGTAGAATATTTGTGTTAGACCTCTTCATTAACCAGATTTGCTCCACATTTTACTGGCTTTCATTTTGTCTGTTTTTCCCTTGATGCTTAAGTGTTTTATCTCATCACTTTCCCATTTGTGATGATATTGCGCTCAATAATCCGTAAATCAGGCAGTACTTCATGCTAAGTCTTCAGCACCAATGTTTATTTATGGTTAGGTATCTTCAAGACCTGTGATTTTCCTGGTTAAAATTTCATTTGTATACACTTGATTAATCTGTAGCAACTAGTTGCTTCCAAAGTTTCAATAATTTCCTCTTGAGCTTATTCACACCAGTTGGTTTTGGGGATTTTTTTGTTTCAAATTGTATTTGGATAGGCAACATTGCCATGGACAACATAATTATCAACAGTGTACAACCTGCTTCAGCTGTTCCTGGTGTTTGGCATTGGATTCTTTCTTGGCCTAGTGTCATCCTCATGGAAATTGCCTTTCAATGGCCTTGCATCAGCTGCTGCATTTCCCTCCACCCTTTCATGTGCTTCCCTCCTTATGGAGACCACAAGCTAGACCAGAATTCAGCCCCAGCTTTCTCTTCCCCAGCAAACTGAGGAAATCTAGTTTTTGTGTTCCAGGACAGCAGAAGTATCCCAAGCTGCAGGTGGACATGGCTGCCAGGGCACCGAGCACTTGCTCAGACCATGAGGTGCTACTGAGTTAAAAAACCCTCTCCTTTGCCTCTGGGGTAAAACATGTAAAACTGCTTGAAAACACATTCTATCCAACCCTTTTTGTTTTGATCTTTTTTCTCCTTGATATATTCCTTATGTCTAGTACAGAATGTAAAGGTTTCATTAGATTACAGAAGGAGAGGACTATAAAAATATAGTTTTCAGTTTAATCAGCCCTGTTCTTTGAAGACCTTGATCCTGCTCTTACTGCAGTGCAACCTAGAAAATGGAAAGGAAGAAGCAGGCACAGGCATGTCTGTGCTCTTTATTAATGTTTTAGGGATTCATTAAAATTTCTAAATTTAAGTTTTTAGAAGACAAAAGAGGCAATTACTCTACATTAGAAACCTGAAAAGCAAATGGAAGAAATGCACACCTCAAAGACTACTGAATATGTGTCTAAAGATTAAAAAAAAGGTCTCAAATTCTAAAAAAGGCAGATAATAAAGGTAGGGAGGCTGCGGGTTTTTACATTGTAATTCAGGTTAGATCAGATTTTAGCAGAGCTGAACCCCTGATGAAAGGGGTTCACGTGTGCATGCATGCACATGCATATTCTTATCTTCCAATCAAACAGATAGAGGAGCTTCTCCAAAGCAGTGACAGGTAACAAAATTAAGTGTCTACTTTCCATTTTTCAGCACCAGAAGAAGTATTTGGTCACGCTGCAGGATCAAATCCCTCTGCAGTGTCTGTCCTCCCAGGGCACAAGGGACATTAAGCAGCTCGGCCCTGAACCATGTTTGCATCTCTCTTGTGTGTCTCTTATCCTCTGCTCTCCAAACTTGTCCATTACTCACTGTTGGGAGATCTCTGTTGCCTCGGATTAAAAAGGAGGAGTAGGATTGAAGTCTGCAACATACTTTCTCTCTAAAAAAATATTCAGTAGTCCTGCCATCGTGAATGTGTTGAAATCTAGGAGGTGTGACTTCTATATTTGTACCAAACTTTGACATTATTCTTCCTCCGTGTATCTAGCTTGCCAGTTAATAGTGTCTGCCTTCTTACCATCTTGCTGTGCCCATTCTTTTGAAAGATTTAAAATGCTTCTGCAAAAATACAGTAGTCTTTCATCTCAGTGCTTCCCACAAAGGAAACCTTCCAAGTTATTTCCCAGCCAAGCTTATTTTCTTATACAGATTATAGCAGTTCACTGAACTTTGTCCTGCTGAGGACAAAGCTGGATTCTTGGGAGCACAGCTTTGAGTCCTTGAGAAGATCCGTGTGAGCCTCTATCTATAAATCAGCTATGCAGTGAGCTAGCTCCAAGGACAAGGCATCTCCACTTGCTCACTCTCATCCACATTGTAGTTTCCAATGAGAATATTTGTTTTGCATTTAATGTATCAGCTTGTGATATGCATTTTTGCTAGTTTTAGATCCTTCATTCTTTTCCTATGTCACACTGGAGATCTTGCAGGCCAGTTTCTATAAACACACTTCTTTGTTGTCTTATTTTTTATCTCCCTTTCAATTGTTGTTTAGCCATGCAGAATTTCAACACAGCTTAGACCCCCGAGTTTTCATTGTAAAAGCAAACAGATTAACGCCATGATTCTTTTACTTTTGTTCAACTTAGACACTGGATAAATTAATGTATCTGAATTAAATTCTGCTAAGATAAAAAGTGAAGAGATGCTGTTCTGAGAAAATCACTTGGGTTAATTGTTTCTTCTGCAGAATGTAGATAAGTACAAGGCACAAAAGGAAGTAGGAAATATCTGTCAGATGGAGCAGAGAGAGACATGGAGAACCATAAATAAATAATGTATGATTATGTATATGTAGTGAGTGAAGCTGTGAGCAAGCTATGAAAACCATGTGTATGGCTGACAGTAAACCTATCTACCAAATAAAAAAAAAAAAGTATTATTTTTGCATCTTAAAAGCATAGTTATTATGGGATTTTTCCTGTCTTTCAATTCTGAACTCTGCATAGCAAAATTGAAACTATTGTGAAGGAAAGAAAAAGTACAATACTTTTCAGTTTGCCTCTATGTGATGTAAATTCTCATGCTGTCTGGCATAAAAACCTAAATGATATTTCTTAGAGGTTTGTCCAAGCGCAGAGATTTTCTTTATGATTTGTAGGGTTGTGAAGCCTTGGTTCCAAAACTTGTCACTAAAATTTAAACTCAGAGTGTAAATAAATGAGAAATCTTGAGCCTTTAACTACTTTTATAATGAAAGCAGAGGTTATAAACAGATGTGTTCCTGCTGACTGAGCGAGAGCACTCAAAGAAGATATCGTGGGTCTGCTCCTCATTACCATCTGTCAGCAGGGAGTTACTGCCCTCACATGAGGAGCAACTGAAGGCGATTTAATTTGTTTTTAAATGAATTATAAGTACTCAGCAGCAATTTTAGTGTATCCTAGCTGGTGTGGGAGCTGAGGGCAGGGCTGTAGCCTCTGATTTGGGGCAGTGAGTGAGGGAAACCATGTTCTTTCCCTCCATAAACATAGCGCCTGTTGTGGAGGGTGGAGAGCAGCTTCCTTGGGTGCCTGCACAACACCTGGTCCTCTTGATGGGAGATTGCTCGTGGTTAAGTGGAAAGTAATGCTCCTTAGCTTTGTTTTCAAATTCATTCAGTGCAGATGCTCATGAAGAGTATGTAGTGTTAAGCATTACAGAGGGGTTAAACAATGCAAGGATAATTTTTGTGCAGGTTAAGTCTTAAAATGTGTTACGCAGGTAATGAGCTGGGTAAGAATTTTGGATGGAATCTGACTTTCTTGTTTTCTTAATTATAGGGAACATAGCAACATTTAAAATCTAATAAATCCAGCTAGTCATTGCTTTCCAGCTCTGGGACTAGGAGATTAATATATGAACTGTTTTTATAGGCAACAGTGTGAAAAAGTAAACTTTTGGTACTGTACAAGGAGTTAATGTATTTATAGTGTAGCAGAATATAATTACATAACCTTAAATATTTTACTTTTATTGTAGCTGAAGTTGTTACATTTACTGTAAGCTAAATGCTATTTTTGCTTGAATTTTACTTCATTTCTATTAGCTTCATTTTACTCCAGTTGTTAAATGTAGCCTGGCTACACTTAACAACTGAAGTAAATGAATGAAAAATTACATAGTCAATATAAGCTTTACAAAGTTGAGTGACATCTATACAATATGGTCCTATTTTATAGAGTATATGCCAAATCTTCCATTAAAAAGTAGATTTTACAGCTGCTCCTGATAGCTAAAATGAATTGCTATCTACTCAAAGCCCATCTTTTAAACAGTGTGCTTAATAAGCAGGATTCTAAAAAAGGAATTATGTTTGATTTCCACTGGAATGCTTTGAACTTGAAAAGATTAGACACATTAAGGAAAAAAATAGAAAGATTTGCCTGTCAGAATTTTCCTTTTTTTTAAAGATCAATTACGTACTTAATTTAGATGAGAGACAAAGAGGAGAAAACTTCTGACAACTGTCCAATGTAATTTTCAAGGAAATGGGGAACAATATCTCAGATTCCTTACATATTCGTGTTATATCAAGAAGCCTTATACTTCCTTTTTTTTCTCCAAAGACTGACAGCTTCTCCAAAGCAGCACTTGTCACATCCATTGCCTGCATTGCCCTTGGTCCAATGTCCCTTCTGTTGCAGCCAGCTCCACAAATAAGACAATTTCTCCATTTCACATAAGAAAATCTCCATCCATATAATAAGGGAGTCAGCATTAAATTGATCCCGCTTCACCTTTCTTTGTCTTTTTTGTGATCTCATCAGTCTAAAATATGGCAGGAATGTAATTTCTAATTGTGCTTCAGGAAAGGCCTCAACACCAGTGAGGAAGCAGTGGGTATGGCCAGGTAGGATTTACATTTCCAGCTCTATTTGCTGTGGATGCACAGTTTGGTCGACTGAGGAACGTTCTCATGTTGGCACCTGAGGCCATGCAACAACCCAGAGCACACTGAGAGTGCAATAATTGGCCACGCCAGCTGGGCTCTTTCTGTTTCCCTTAGTGGCCTGTCAGGGCAAGGTCAGGTGTTTTCCTGGATTCTTGTACAAAATTAATTCCTGGATCCTGCTGAACTGCTTCTGAATCTATTCTTCCTCTGACCTTCTAAGTTGCCAGCTCTCCTGCTAACTGTAATGAGTTAGTATTTTTCAGAATATTCTCCACCTGTCTTTACAAACACTTCTTGCCATGAGAGATTTGTTGAGTCTTTACTTACTGAATCATGATTATGGATTACTGGGCCCATTTTCCTCCTAATGGGATGCCTTTCAATGATTTTCTTTTCTTCTTGTCAAGTAATAGCTGAAATCAGTTCTGTGTTGCACATTGGTCCTGTGATATCCTTATCTTCAGATCTTAAATATTGAGAACTAGTTTGAGTATATGCTACATTTAGGAGCTACATATTCTAAGGGACACATAAAATTATTTAATGGAGAACTGTATAAATGTCAGTAAGGTTGCAGTTAGACTTAATGAAATATTCTAATGAATAGGTTAAGAATGATGAAATCATCTATATTAATTTTGCTTATTTCTCATTATCTGTTTCAAAAGTTGAATTTTGATCGATAGATTATAGTTTCAAATTTGATCTTTAGGTTTGGCAGCCTCCTGCATGCTACTTATTTGTTTTGAATTTCAAATATTCATCAGATAAACTTTTATATTAGGAAATTTCTGGCTAGATAATTTAAGAAAAACAAACCATAAAAAAAATACATCTAATCTCTGAATTAATTCCTCTTCTTACAAGTGATTTCTCTAACACAAGCATTCATGGCATTGCATTTTCCATGGCAGTTGAGCTCAGAAAATGAGATTTTGTTACAACACAAGCAGCATCCTTTCTATAACAAGCCTAGCAGGGTCACTGAGTGGTGTCTACAACCTACAGAGTAGAGTAGTGAGTAGATGTCAAACTTTGCTCCTTATCACCTACCCACTCTGTGTGTCAAGGTCCTCCCTCCTCTTTTTCAGCAGGACCAAAATTTGTTAGCATAAATGTCATATGTAGGTGTTAGTTTGGGAGCTTGAAGGGGGCACAAACTCAATGCAGCAATAAATTACTAAGAATTAAGGTTGCTGTAAATACAAAGTGTAAAGTTGTTGGTATGAGTTTTATTCTTCACTTATGTACTTCACACTTTATAATGTGAACTTACGCACTATTATGTTAATGAAATTTAATGGTCAGTTAAGTTGTGGAGTTTAACGTTAAAATTTTTATGCAGTAGGTTTTTAAAGAAATCAAAATATTTTAAACCATGATAATACAGTCTCATTTAGGTATTTTATATTTATCTCGATGTCTGCTAGAAAGGTTTATATTATTTCAATGTTTAAGTATTAGATATCTGGCTAGTAAATAACCCAGATTGCCTTTTATTATGCACTTGTCTCTTAGTTTTCTTTATCAAAATATTTTTCTGTTCACTACTGCAGAGCTAATACAGGAGTAGAGGGGTGAAGATACATTTTTCTGTGCTTCATTTTTCAATAAATTCAACTCAATGTTTTCTTAAATGCTGCATTATTGGACAAAATGTTGTAAAACCTTTCATGCTTGAGGGTTGTGTCACCCTGCATGAAGCATACTAAGAAAAAATGTTAGAAAGAAATGTTACAGACATGGAATTAAAATATAAAGAGTAGCTAGAAATTTAGATTTGCATGGGAATAGATAATTCATGCAAACACCTCAATTATATAAGCAACATGGTGCACCATGATAAGATTTTAATCATAACCCAAAGCTTTTCTAGTTGAAACATGGGTGTTATACTTTGTTAATTATTAAGAGACACTTCTGCAGGAGAAGCTTGGTCATAGACATCCCAGGGAAATGTTTGCTAAAGGATATATGGTAATACAAATGTATTGACCTAAAAATATGGAATAAAAAATATGAGGAAGAAAAATAAAAAGAAATTAAATTTCAATTGAATAAAAATACTGAAATACTAAAAATACTGAAATAGTAAAATAATTTTTCTTTCCAAACACTATTTTCCAATCCACCATTTGCCATCCAGGGGGTTCTATTAGCAAAGGGATACACAATTTGACATTGTAAAGAGTGTGACAAAAAGTGAACAGATCCTGCTGCAAGCTGAAACACAGAAAAACTGCAGCTTCATTAGAAAATCAGAAGCTGCATATGTCCTCCCAGATCAGAGATTTTTATCTACGGTTTCATCTTCAATTTAAGTCTGCTTAATTGCTTTTAACTTTAGGACTTCATCAAGGGCAATGCTCTTAGGTGACCTTACCTGTGCACCTTTTTTGAAAACATAGGAAAAAAGTGAAAGCAACTGCAAATGTGACTTGATGCAACAACAGCAGCTGCAGTAAACAGGATACAGCCATAAAGACTGGATATGTCCCTAAGGAAACCAGTGTGTAATTTAGTTTCAGATATAAACACAGAGAGAATAACAATATGAAACATACTCACAGGTGAATATTCCCTCAATGAAGGGTTCACTTGAAGGTCTAAAAATGCAAATTTGATAGGAATCCTAATGTTAAAAAATACGTTATGTGCACATATATGCATTCTGTTACTCCTGGGATTCCCTCTGCTCAAACAGTTAAGGAGCAATTTGAAAAGAGTTTAAAGCAAAATTCTCATCAGTGAGGGTTTTTTTAACCCTGTTTCTGAGAATCCCTGGAATGTATAAATCATGCACTGCATTTGATAAATATGATTAAACAGCTAAACTCAGGAAGTTCTGAAGTAAAGAAGCCTACATTTATGGTAGTTTTTCTTACATCTTGATTACAGTGTTGCATGTCATTAATTTGCATTTACTTCTGTGCTTGAAAGCATCCTCTACTTCCATTTTATCACCAGCTCCAGTCATACTGCGGTTGCCAATTTTACTGAGCAGATTTTGTTAGTAAATGAGAAGTTCCAGTGTGAAATACTTTCGTGTATATTAATCAGCTTTTAGCTACTGCATGATGTTCAATTCCTTTTTTGCTGTGTTTTGGTGATCCTTGACTATAAAAACATAGTCATTGAATATTAAAGTTTGCTTTCATGGCACAGTGTTGATATTCAATGTCTTCTGTAAGACAATGCAAGTTCAAGTTCATTAAAAAAATAATTCTGAAATTTTACACAGTTTAAAATATAAAACTAAATTCTGTAGCTGAACTATCATTCAGAGGTATTCACCAACCAAACCTATAGGCTTTGGGTTTTTTTAATATAAATCCCACAATGGTGGTTTCAATCAGTATAGAGGACTTGCACTTATAATTCTGTACTTTCAGAGGTAACTGAAAAGCACATAAGACAGCTCTAAATTTTGTTTGGATTCAGATTATATAATTTTCTTGAGGTAACCCTAAACTAAAATTATATCAGGTACAAATCTCAATAATCTTTAATTGCAATATGTTTGGATTTTGGCTTTCTGGGGGTTTTTGTTCATTTGCTTGTTTATGTGGTTTTTTGTTTCTTTGTGGTTTTTGTTTCTATTTTGGTTTGTCTTTTTTGGGAGGCTTTTTTGGGTTTTTTGGGAAGGTTTTGGGTTTTGGGTCTTCTTTTTTGTTGTTTGGCTTTTTTTTTTTATTTTGTGAATACCATTTAGAAATTCACAAAAAAAAAAAAAAAAGGAGAAGGACTACTCAACCAATGACAAACCATACGGTCTGTCCCCAACAAAGGAAAGCACATTCATCAAGCTGCTGCCATAGTACTGTGCAGCAGTAGGAATTCAGAGAAAAGGGCTTGTCACAGTGAGGGAAATAGAATTGGAAAGCACTATTTGGTTGAAGGAGAAAAGTCTTGTTTGCAAAAAGTTTCTTTGAAGTAATAGCAAGTTACAGATGGTATATTTCACAACAAGAAATTAGAAGAATGACACCTGGGACATCAATTAGCTGGATATTGGAGAACAAGTCTATTTGCTTAACTTCTTAAGTCCCTTAGACATTTGGACCATATCGAAATGACTTGTTTAGGACTTTGGATTTCTAGTGATGTATTTTCTTTGAAGCTTTTCTGGTCCTTCCTTCCTTACATGGAAGGTTCTGTTCAGGACTGCCCTTGATATAACAAAACAAATCTTTTCTCTGACACTGTTCAATATGCAGAACATTGCCCTCCTTCTTCTTGGAATTTGTGTCTTTTTCCAGTCCATGTTTTTTTTTTCCTGCCCAGTCATTTCTAGCCTCTGTTCCATTTTCTCTTTAAAACAGCTCTTAATAAGGTCACTAACAATTTCCTGCCGTCCAGTTCCAAGAATCTTTTCAGTGTTCACTTTCTTCTAGGTCATTCCACCACTTTCAACAAACCATCTTGTTGCTGTCCTTTAATGCCTCCTCTTGGCTTGCTGACAGGCTTTCCCTTGTAATAATTTACTGTTTGCTTCTTCTGTATCTTCTTTCTTATGGTCCCTTTGCAGAGCCAGTCTTCCCACTGGAAACTCTGCCTCCAGCCCACCACCCTGGGCTGCCACCACCCTTTATTCTACATTCTTACCTCTCCGTTCAGAGTTTTGTTTAATTTAGTTATGCTGATGACTTCTAAACTTGTTGATTACAGTTTTCCTTCCTGTTTATAGCACTTGCCATTAGATGGCTATTAAATTCCATGCTCAAAATAGATGTTTTCTCTCAAACACCAGTGTTTCTCTGTTGATGTTTCTATTATTTTACAAAATGTTTTGCTGCCTCTGTTGTCTATCCCATGCACTTTATGCCTACTTACTCATTTAGTGCTGCCGGTCCTTAAAATAATTTATCTCCTTTTCCAACACCAAAAAACTATATTTTTTCTGATTCTCTTCTTTTGAGAGATTTTGACTTGGTACTCAGTCACTCTGATTAGCAGTAATCTAATTCAACCTCAGCCATTATTGTCTCATTAAAAGATACTGTGTTCACTGCATTAAAAATAGCCATAAAATGAATTGTAACAGCTCAAAATTTTTATTACTAAGAATATGAAATATGTGAGAAAGACTTAGAAGATTTTGGAGGCACTGTTACTCTTTGCATCACCTAATTCCAGATTACAGCTTGGAGCATCATTATTGCTCAGTTACATACCACTGGATGTCTCAATGTACCTCTGCACAAAAGGCAGATACTTTTTACATTCTACTCATTCACATGGATTAACAGAGAATTTTAAGGAACAAAAATATTCCTTTCTTATCCAGGTGTCCAATCTGTCTTGAAGAAGATTGAGGTGCTCTTGATCCCATAGAAGTCTCCATGCCAGCAGGCTCCATTAATTTAAACCCCTTGAATTCTTTGTCCATCAGTGTTGGCAGGCGTTGATATTGTCAGAAATACCACTTTCTTATCTGGGGAATGAGCTGTAAAAATCTAATTGTCTTGGTAATGGTGTTTGGTAATAATTTTCTGTAAGGCATTTCTCAGATTATTTCCTCAATTTCAGATTAGTTTTATAAATTCTAAACCTTTGTGTACTGGGAAGCTACCAAACTTTAATTTACAAGTGTCAGTTTGTTAACACACATCAGTTCCATATTTGTAAATTACTGTTTGCTTGTGGCTCCCTCTGAATTCCAGCTAGCTTGTAAGGTTTTTCCCGCTGAGTAGAAGAGAGCCTTGTCCCTTCTTGTTCTGAGAAGGGCAATATATATAGGGCAAGGTCCTGTAGAATATATAAATATATACATATATTTATATTTTTATATATTTATATATTTATAACATAGGGCAAGGTCCTGCAGAAGTGGGGATTAGCCCTGAGCCCACTGGCTCTCAAGAGCAGCTGGCTGCCTCATGGCTGTGCATCCCATCAGGTACAGCTGCATTCAGCAGCACAGAGCATACAGGTATTATCTGCAAAAATTAGAGTTGTGGCATTTTCAACATCAAGCCCTTCTCTGAACAGCCCTATATGAAGAGTGGGTGCTCGCTGAAGAAGGTCTTTGGTGACAGGGCTGTTCAGTGGTCACCCAGTTACCTCTGCACAAACCTAACAGCAAGACGACAACAAGTTCTGAGTTAATGAATCTAGGGCAGAAAAACTTACAATCAGACACAACCATTCTCAGTCAGATCTATATTTTTTCCTGTATTTCTTTTTAGTGCAATACCATGAAATTCCAGCCATCTTGAGTGCAGAGTTGTATTCAAGTACAGAGGCTTGCACAATAGCCAACAATTCAAGGGCAAAATTGGCCAGGCTGTTTTAAAACAGCTCTGGAGTATACCAATAGTCTCAGAGTGGATTTCATACTGGTCATGCTGGAAGAAAGTTCAGCTACTCATTAAACCACACTTTATCATGAATGAGAATTTAGAAGAATATTTTAGCAGCTATTCATCCTCACACCAGTCACACTTCCAGCAATCTCACACTGAACCAGAAACACAGCATAAAGACAAAGCAAGTCCTTCACCAGCTCAGCTCTTCACAAGAGAAGGCAAGTTTCCTTTCTGTTCATGCAGGATGCGACACAATGGATCTCAACTCCAAATTAGATTCTCCAAGCAGTGCTACAATGGAGATATTTAATAATAAAAATTAGTCTGCATAATGTACTCTCAACAGCTGTCTGTGAAGCTTTGCAGTGCAGTATGCTTTCCTCATTGCAGTCAGTACTACTCACACGCTGTTAGCAGCATAGCACCTACTTTATATGCTCAGACAGTGCCCCAAAATTAGAAATGGTAGTTGCAACTTTTTTCCCTTCTCATGAGAGATGTAAGCTCATGATTTTCAAGGGCTTGGTGCATTAAAAAAGAGATTACTATTACTATCATGCTGGTTTTTTTTAAATATCACCTACTTGTCTCAGCACTTCACAATTAACAAGTCACAGCAATAACCCCTTAACTTAAACCAGAGCCGTATCCCAGCACCCACTCAATTTATTTTTATTTTTAATTTCTTCAAAAATATCAGCTCTATTTTCCAAATCCTAACCGCTTTTCTAAGCTGGTATTTAGCTGAAAACTAGTTGGTTTTTTTTTTTTTTTCCTGGCAGTGTTGGCAATTGCATTTCCCCTTTGCTGGACCTGGTGTTCCTTTAGCATGGCTCAGTTGCAGTTCTAAGATCCATTGTGCTTTTTACTATACTGTCAGTCTCAGAAACCTCTTTATTCCACCTTGCTACTAAAAGGAGAGCCTGCTTTCAACTTCAAGTCAAGCTACAGTTGTATTATTCTAAAGCTTCCTTTGGAAAAAAAAATTAGAACAAAGTTCCCATCAGCGGTAATTAATTTTGACAGTGTGGGCTTTGTAGCAATTCACAAACCTGTACTTTGTGCATCAGCATTCCTTATTATTCTAATTAAAGTGGAACATTGTGCCCTCACCAGTCATTAATGGGTTTTCATTTTGTAAATGACATTTGCAAAAGTTAAAACGGGCAGTTCATATGAAGTCCACAGGCAAGAGCGTTAAAATTAGCATCACCATAGCAACAGTCTTCCATCATTAGTATTCAGGGCAAGAGCAAATGTTTTGTTGTGCTTTTGTTTCCAAAAAAAGATTTTTCTTCACTTGTCATTCATGAATAAGAAAGGCTCAAACCCATATATTACAGGTAAAATTATTATATTAATTTTGATGTAATTGTTCTAGAATTTCCCAATTTTTTCAAGGTATTTATTTTTCAGGGCAGAGGTTGAATTTCACAATCTCTACAGCTGTGTATATCTAACTTCCTGACTGACACTTATCCCTTGCCAGCCTGCTGCTCAATGGTACAGTTTCATATGAAGTCAGTCACTTCTACTCAAGAATCTGTACCAAGTAACAGATTCTGCTGAGAATCTGTAAAAGATGCGTGCACGACAAAACATGGTCAGTCCTCCCGTTACGTGGAGAGTGCATCTCCTCTGTGCTGTGTTTGCTGGTTAAGTGATGCTATTTATATATCATTATTCCCCCTTCTCAGGAACTGAAATGTAAGTGCACACGTCATGTCTAGTGAAACAATATTCAAATATCATCTGGTCTTGCACCGTTTAGAATTATGGAGAGAAGAAATGGCATCTCCTGCTGAAGGAGACTAAGGTAGATTATAAGCATACTCCAAAGTCCTTTATTGGAAGAGGTGGGGCTGGCTACCTTTTTTCCTCAAAGTTTAAAGAGGACTTGATTGTCTGGAAGCACATTGCAGCAATATTTCGCAGTTTGAGAACAAGTTTAGCACTGTATCTCCTAAATGTACCTAGAGGCATCCTGCTCACTTAGGTCTGCTACAACGAAAAGCACATCGTCAATACTGGGAACACAGCAGTTTTCCTCTAGAAACAAATATTTTGTGTGCAAGCAAATAGGAGTTAAGAAAAGAAAAGCAAGAAGAAAAGATGTTAGTGGAAGTAGATGATGAGCAGGGTGAGGTCAGTAGGACTGCTGGTTTACTTTGCAGTATCCTGGATTTTCAGTAACAAGCACAGATTAGAAGTAACAAAATGTTCTCTTAGCATTATGTCTCTGGGTTTTAATTTGGCACAGGAAGATTCTTTCTTTCCTCTTCATTTTCTTAAAGTACTTCATTTTGCATGATTTTGCAAAGAAGAGTGTTTAACAAGTAAATATACTCTAGTGCATTGTAAAAGATGGGGGTATTATCAATTTCATGAAAGATATTCATGTATTTTAATAGATGGGGCACATTTCCATGCAGTGGTTGCCTCTCTAGTACATGACCTTGCAGTATTGATTAATTTTTCAGCTAGTGAAACCTGCAGAACTGGAAAACCCTTAAAATGGTGAATACTTATATACCTGAAGAAAATCACTCTCAGATTAAATAAAAATTATCCATTTGGTTAATTGCAATTATGTAAATGGTAAATGGCAAAAGTTGCCATTTGGTGTTTGGCTCTTGGAGGGCTTTAACACAGAAGGGGATTGCAGTAACTCTAAGGTTCTGAAATATCCACATATATGTTTATGTGTTCAACCTCCTTCTTTTACAGAAGCACCTTTTTGTTAGCTCAAGTTTATTTTCCCTCTGTGCTGATTCACGCCACTTTTTTTTCATTTTTTGGTGGCTTGTCAGATGCTTTCTGGGAGATACAGCAGGCTAAAGCAGTTCATTTTCTCTTTCTTAGACTGCCATATCCTACTGCAGTGAAGATACTTACTGAACTGTAATATTTTGAAGAAGTTTGCCATTTGATCTTCACAGATAAATTCAGTGGAAGAGAGTAGCCTCATAAAAAGGAGTAACTTTCACTGAATCCAGAATGTAGTCTTCATTTAACTAAAGGGTTTTGTGCCTATCATTCTTTCTAATTTCTTTGTAAATCTAAGTTTAATACTAATTTCTTGCATTGCTGAATCTTATAATCATCAGTTAAGTAACTCACCTTTTTTAAAATCAGCTTTGGAGATCTTTTTAGATTATTAGCTCTTTGCAATAATTGAACTGTTACATCATTAGAAATATTTACCTAAATTGCAAGGGGTTGATAGCCTTGTTTATTGCAGAAGTGACAGCCAGAGAGGAAGGATCTGTGACAGACTTCTGTTTTCCATTCCAGACTTCATTCTCAGACAGACCCTTGAGCAGTGGTGTGGTAAATGAGAGGAAACTGCCAGTTTCTTATTTATCCAAAACAGTTAAATGCTGTTTCCCCAAATATATGCAGATACTTTCTGCTTAGGCATATCCTTGAAAAAGCTACTGAAGCTGTTCTTCATTAAGAATGTTTCTGCATTTGGTCTGGAAATACAGAAGGAGATGCACCTCTATGAGCATGGATTTCAGATTTGCCATACTAGCTGCAGATTTCCCTAATAGAGAGTAAACTCTGGAAGTAAAAGGAAGCACATGAAATGTCCTCAACTTTCTGTTCCATAAATTATTCTTTAAAATCACACCCATCTTCAGCCTATAGAAACCTCAGAGAGTGGGAATAAGTGCCTTGCAGCTGTTTTCCTAAGTGTAACAGACTGTATTTTGTAGCTGGAAATGTCAGTGATTACAGGAATAAAAAATAAAACCCAAGAGTTAGAACTACTAAGCCAAAACCACATTTTTATTTCTCATCTATAAACTTTTAGTACAAGTAATTGGGAATATAGGCATCTTGAAATTTTACTTCAGTGTTTAGAAAGAAATTTCTTCCATATTTCTGGCAGGGATATCTTTTTAGCCAGTGGGACACTGTTGTTGAATATCATGTTTTAGCTCTATGCTTCAGATTACCTTAAGTATCACCTGAAAATTAGAGGCTAGAAAACTGATTCCCAAAGATCTCATACAGATTAGTTCACCATCATTTCCAAATCCCGCTTTGAACTTCAGAATATAAAGTCAGCTACTTTGATATAAACCACCATGAGATTATGTTTCTGGCTGTAGTTGCACTTACCTTATTTATTTCCTCATTACTTCTTGTTAATGGGAGTGCTTATGCTTTTAATACTGCTGTAATATTACCAAACAATTCCATTGCAGACAGTGTTCAAGATCTTTGTATTTGACAAATATTTAATCCTGCACATTCCTCATTCATCTGCTTTTCCAGTATTTTAATTGTGCAGTGGCACAAAAGCAGTTAAAACCTTATTAATATGGTTATTACATGTTAAAACTTTCTTTCATATGCTATTATATCTTCTCCTGTTTCTAGACTGAAGGAGGAATACATATTTCATCGTACTCTTAACAATCTTGAAATGAGCAGAAGAACCAGAGGACCCACAGGTTATGGTGGTAGCAGTTTAGGCTCTCACCAGACTTGCTGCCAGAAGTTTGGAAATCAAATTTAAGTTCTTCATTTAACGCAGCTTGCATGGATCGAGAGAAATGTTCATTGATTTCAGCAAAGTTATTTCATGTTTTTAGTACTCTAAAAGGGATCAGAATGTGGCTGTCAGCATTCCCTCTCCTGTAGCATGATTTTTCACATCAGTGCCCAAAGTATTGTAGAATAAACATTTGCCGCTAGCAAAACGCAAATCTGTATCTGTACAGTGCTCTCTTGAGAAAATTGAGCGCAAAACCCTCAGCACTGCTTTGCTCTGGGGCATTTTTTCACCATCCTAGAAATAAGGAGTGGAAAAGAGTCTGTCAGTGTGAATCCTTTATCAAACTCGCCTGTGAGGGAATGCCCACATCATGTGGTCTCACAGTAGTCTTCTCTGCTTTGAATTGAGTCAGGCAAGGGGAATCATTTCTCATGTGTCAGTGCCAACTTGGTTTTGGTCAGTGGGTGTGTTTATAACCCAGAGACCTCCCAAACAATTCTTCTTTTGGAACACATGACTTTTTATAGTACTTAGAAACTTTTTCCCCAGTTTTATCCATTCAAATTAAGTTTCCACCGACTTAAAGAGACCTTTCTTACTCTTGCTGACTCCCCTTTTCTTGCTATTGTGCATTAGGTTTATCTCCTATAAATAGTCATTTAAAGACCTGAGAGCCCAGTGGTGCAGTCTGGAGTTCTGCTCATCTCTTCAGTCAGTTCTGTGGCACACTTCAAGGACACTGACAAAGATGGTCGCTACCTTGCCTTGCCTTCCCTTGTTGCATCTTGCAGATTTTCAGCTTTCCTCAACTTGCTCTTTAGTAGATCCTGAGAACAACTGTTGGACATTTCCTTAAGTCACAACTGCTCTGTTCTTTGTGGAGAGGTTAGACAAAAAAGCAACCAACCCAAAAAATTATCTAGAAAACTGCCTCCTGCCTCCTTGTCCAGACTTTAGTTTTCCTGGACAATTTGCTTGCCACAATCTCCTTCTCTGAGCTCAGCCTGCTACAAGGCTCAGCATTCTCCAAAACAACAGCTCATATATATTCTAATTTTGCACTCTTCAGGTCTTTTAATACTCACCATATCAATGTGATGTGTATCAAGCAAGAGCATTTGCCTGCAAGTTTGTTTGTTTGTTTGTTTCTGAAACCTTCCTTGAATTACATAGCATATCCTTCTTGTCTTAACTAAGAAAATAACATATGTGCTGATGAATAATGAGTAAATCTTTTCAGCAAAATAAGAATAATTTGGAATTTTTTATCAGTGCAAGCCATTCATAAGTGTACCATGTGCTGACAACCTTTAAGACAGCTTCACCTCACAGATTTCCACAGCTAGTGAGACCAAACAGGTGGCAACTCCCAATCAGTGCCTTGTTATCTCTGAGGAGCTTTGATCTACCTAATGAATAATAAATAAGATACTGCATTTTAATAATCTTGTTGCTTTCATATCACTTGTCTTGCAAGTTGTTATTTACAGAAACTCATCCTGACATTGTTGGGGTTTTTTTAATTAGATTTTTTTGATCATTTATTTATTTCACCATACCTACCAGTAGACGGATGATACAGCAGCTGGAAGTTATTATACTGCATATCCACTGCTTCCTTATCCACCTTTGTCCTCTTCTTGTGGCGGCAAAAGATGTAACCAATCTTTTTGTTTCATTAACTCTACACCATAGAAGAGGCTGACCAGATGATCCTTTTAGATTAAGATATTGGCTGACATAAAATGAAGTTAGGTCTGAAATTCTCCTTGTTTTCTACATGTACTCCTCACTATGAGGCCATATAATGCCATTATGCTCCAGTAAAGACCAATTTTTTTTTAACCATTAAATAAATTTGAAGAGCCTCCTTACAAATAGCATTCTCAATTCTGCTCTTACATATAAACATATAACCATCTAGGCTTGGTGTTGCAGTATTTTTAGCAATTTAGTACTCATACTACTACTCAAATTCCATGTACTTACTTGTGGTCAGTCTGAAGGTTTGAAGGCAGGGAGGATCAGAGCAATCCATCTCTGTGTAAAAGGCACTACAAAGCCAATTATATTTACATAATATATAACAATATAGAATCATAGAATACTGCTGCATTGCTTATGATTAGGTATTGGTTTTATTCACTGAAATCCAGTGCTGAATTTCTCACCAAACTATGCAATGTCAAACTTAGCATTTAATTAAATGTTAAGTTAGAAAAACTATATAACAGACACTTAGTTTTACTCTAAAAGGTATTTAAAATTATCCTCATAATTGCAAATTATACCAAAAAATGTAGAGAAAATATGATTTTAGCATAATGACCTAAATTAAGAAAATAAGAAATGTCTTTTCCAATGTTGGAGTTGGTGGCTGATTATATAAACTATACCCATCTTGGAACAAGTTAAAAAAAAAAACCTAAAAATGCATCAAATTGTTTAGAGCAAGAGAATGGGATAGTCTGTCAAAGCAAGAACAATGTGTGCTCAGTAAGGAATGCAGCCAAAATTTTGTTTGGAAGTACAATTCAGCTCGGTGTGTAGTATGCAAGGCACTAAAAGGGTTAGAGCATTGTCACTACACACTGTGCTCTTGCAGCTCACAAACTTGGCAAGATGCAGAAGTGCTGTGTGAATACACAGTCCAGGGGAGCAGATGAATATTCTTCTATATTCTATCTTTTACCAGTTTCTTACAGAAATTTCTACCTAAACCACTGCTTTGTATATAAAGATAATCTGAGAAAGGAGTGCTGGTATGCATTGGGAGTGCTCTCTCAATTTGATAATTTTGTCAAAAATTCTACCAGTTTACAAAAAAAAAAAAATTTGTGGAAAAAAATAGTTGTTCTTCTTAGAAAATGTGACTGCTGCAAACTTTGGAAATTACATATAAAGTATTCAGCAAACTTCACTGGTAGTGATTTGGTTTTGTCAGATTAGTTGCTTTCTGGATAGAAAATTCCCTGCTTAAAAATTATTATTTTGATTACCAACTGATTTCTTTTTGAAGCTCACCACAAAAGCTTGAGGATCTAGTGCAGCAAAGAACTTGTGACTGTCCTGCATGCCAGGTAAATCCCAGGCATTTGAGCTGGCTCCCCAGTGTAGGGAGAGGTTGTAGCCATTTCATATGATGGATTTATTCTGCAAGCCCAACTAGTTTCAAAAAGATACTGTTTCAGATACCATTTTCAGCAAATCTTTTCAAAGATATCATTTTCAGCAGCTCAGCGGCATCAACTCCTACATTAGGCCAGATAATTTGAAATGAAAAAAATTACATTTTTAAAATCAAAACTTATAAATGTGAAGGAAATCATGCTTTTGGTCCACAGGAGCACTAAGTGGGGAGTAGAGGAATACCATGGCCTGCCGTAGGGCCATCCACCTCTCAGCAGTAAGAAAAGGGTCTCTGTGTGAAATTTGGACCAAGAAATGACAATTATTCTCAGGGCAGACATACATAACAGTGTAACTAAGAAGATATGCCACTAGAAAGTTCAAATAGCCAAAATATTGCCACATTTGGAGAGTTGCTCCCTCTTGGCTATTTCATAGACTAAATGATTTAATTAAATGGCAACATAGACATGGCCCCACTGGCCTGGTTTTCTACAAACTGAAAGTTTCATGTGCAATGTTGACAAGAAACAATTAGTAAAAACAGTCACTTTCTTCATCTCTTATCAAACATAGTGTACTGTTATCAACAAATAATTGTTTTCATTGCATAAATTCCCTTCTAATTATTTTTTAATTTTAAAGCTCAGTAAAGTATAATGTTTACAATGAAAACTATAAATAAGTTAAAATATGGCATAAAGTAAAAAAATATTTATTTAGGGAATGGAAGACTGTTAATGACGATACCTTACTTACAAACAAGAAATACATTTCTTTGTTTTGTTTCCTAAAATGTAATTCTTAGAGCAAACCTTAATAAGGAAATCCGCTAAAAATAAAACTCTCCAAAGGTTTTAGTTCAGTATTAAATACCCTGGTTAAAAAAAAACCAGTGGATTAGATGGGGTCTAATCCTCCATTCTCTGCTTGGGTTCTACTTGGCAGAATTCTTAGTCTGTCAGCTTCTGCAAATCTTTGCAAAATTATTTTTATCCTTAATAAATTATTTGCTCTGTTAGTTACCCTAAAAACAGAACAAACTGAGGAACATGGGTAGAAGGAAAATAATTTGAAAAGTAATTGCAGTAGAATTTTAAGAATGAGAATGAAGAGCAACTGCAGCAACAAAACTGTGGAAAAGTAAAAAGAGATCCATTTCTCAACACTGAAAAATTTTAAATGTCCATAAGCAAAATAAATTTTATTGCTAAAGTACAAAAGTATTTAGAAATCACATCTTAACCCTGTATAAGGTCGAAGGTCTCGTTTTGTATTATTATTATTATTTTCTCTTGCCAGATGTGTATTAATATAAAGGCATTAACTAAAGTGGTGATAATTATTTGCAAAATGACATTTTGTTCTGAAGTTGGCAACCACAGACCAGACCTGTTGATAGTAATTGAAGAAAAATTATTTACCTGAAGAGAAGAAACATTTTTTTTTAATATGACAAACTGATTTTGTTACTTTGGGATTAGAGATGAATGCTCAAACACTTGCAATGTTTTATGAGACAGAAGGTGTGACTTTAGAAGATCCTTCTTTCTGACTTTAATGACAGATAGAAAATCTTCCACACAGTACAAAATATGGTATCTATGTATTAAATTTATGCCAGTATGAAATGGCAAATTCTGGACACTATTGAATAAACAAATGGTTTGAATGCTGTGCTCTGCATTTGTAGTGTACCATGTAGATATAGAGAAATCTTGGTTTAATTTAACACCTTTTTTTTTTTCCCTGGAAGGAAGGTGACAAAAACTGTGTGATGTTTTTTAGGCCTGATAACAGGAAATAAGGTATTTTGAACTCTTAAAATAATCTGTCTTTCTGTGGCGTGCAGTGAGGGAGATGATTAAGATGGGTAACTTCACTTAGTGCTAGCAATAGGAATTTTCTCTTTAAGTCTGGACTATTTTAGAAAAAGCTGAAGATTTTGATATGGTAGATGTGTAGGCTGACATTTCTGATAATGTGTTCAAAGGAGTTAGATGTAGCAGCAGGAGTCTAAGAATGTTAATATGGACCATAACCAATATTTAAACCCTTAATATTGTAGGGCTGCGTGGATTGCTCAGGATTTAGATTGCACCTTTGAACACAATTTCCTAAAGAAGCAGCAAATAGTTCCAAATACAAATGTTTGTTTAGTTCAATGTGGAAAAATGCTCAGTATAGAAAGAAAAGAAGTATTTTGTCTGATTTTGAGCTAAACACATTCACCATTGTTCTTGAGTCGATACTGGATTATGGAAGGTCCTTGTGTACCTTTGATCATAAATGTCAAGGCTCTTTGACTTGGGCAGACAAGAAATTTCTGATTTTCATTGCAAATTTTTCACAGTGAAATTTGGCTGTGTTGCGAGAAAGGAAATCATCATTTTGCATGTTGATTCTTTCCCTAAGAGATTCCATTTTCTGTTAAATAACTGAGATCAGAGAACTGAATGAAAGTATGCCAGTAGAATTGCAAGCTATTTGAGACCTTGCTGAGATGCACCGTGAGACATTTGGCTCACCTGTAACATATGAAATACTGAAAGTGCACCTAGCTATTGAGTTCCACAAAATGCTATTATTAGGCTTTGATAAGCATGAAGCTTAAACTGTGCAATATAGTTTAGCAAAACTTTTTCCTGTCAGCTGGCACCCACAGGATTCTTCCCTGAATTAACTGCCAGCTACTGTGCTGGGGATAGGAGGAGCTACACAAAGATATCTAAGTGTAAAAGCTGGGAGCATTACTTTGTAGGGAGAATCATAGTATAGTTAAGAAAATGGAAGGTGCAGAAGCTGGCTGGAATTACATGAAGTATGTGCTAAAGCATAAATGTTTGGACTTGACACAGGACACTTAAATGAAATCCTTTTCATCAATGAAATCCACTTACTAGGAAATAATTTTTATCTTACTGCAAAATTCCTTTATATCCCTCTTTGCTGAAGGGTTTAAGTGGTAACATAATTTTAGATTCAGTTAGGATAAAAAAAATATCTGTGCCCTAGGACATGGCTCCATTACAGCTGATATTGGTTCCTCTGTCTCTGGAAGCCCCAGTTAATGCAGGCATCTGTGTGCCAGTAGTTGTTTCAAATGCCTGTATATAAACACTAATTTTCACTCTTTGGCATGGACAAGATGAGATTGTTGCCACTTGCCATTAACGGGTGCTGCCAGAGCTGTATGAGTAATTGTCTCATTTTCTAGCTAAAGTATATTTTTTCATAGGATATTGTTTAGGAATGAAATAAAAAGTTCAATTTCAGAAATGGCATATGTTAATCTTTTGCTTTGCAGATTTTTTTTCTTGCTGACCTCAGGTTGGGAGTAGTTGCACAACCCTGAAGCTGCATTTCTATGCAAATAAATTATGAGAAATGTCACCTGGATCAGATGAAAGAGTTAGCCTGGATGGAATTACTGGTGAGGCCAGTTGGGTGTAGCTGCCTCCTCTGCCATCAACTTCTCTAGGCTGATTCCTTCCCCAAGTGCAGTGCTCTGCTTTCTGGATCCCCACGTAAGACATTGAGAAAGGGAGAGCAAAGCAGTCTTGCCATGCAGAAGGACTAAGCTTTGCTCATGTTACACCAGGGTACTGGGAGAAGCTAAAGTCTGTCTAGTTTTGAAACTATATCAATGTGATTTACCAGGAAGGGAGAGCCATCCCTTTCCCACTTTAAGGCTCTGTATGGCCCGATCAAGGGGAAAAGTTAGGAGTATATCTCAAACTGATCTTTGCTAAGTTCAACAGCCTCAACATGTCTGGGAAGAGGATGAAAAAGCCTAGTGTGTCCATAAAAATAGGCACGGCCTTTTGAGTTTGAATTATATATTATGTGTGGTATATTATAATAATTGATGCAACAATAAGGTAGCTAGGACAGGTTCAACATATATTATAAAGCAAGAGAAAATACAAATTTCTGTGAGAACACAGTAAAGCATCCATTGCTAAAATACAGGCAGAATGCAGACAGCAAAGCATGAATGCATTAATTCAAAGGTGCAAAGTCTGCCCAACTAATGGTCTGACTGGGAAGCTGACTGTATATAGCTGTCATAAAATGCAATCGATTTCATTGTTCTCTTCTTTTACTACCTAACTGCAAATTTACCATTGGAATATCCTACTAAATAATCTTCAAGCATGATCTCAGTGGCCTTTTCCCCCAAAGGAGTATTTTCTCTTCAATATGATTTTGAAATAAAGTCCTCAATGTAAGAAAAAAAAATTCTGTTTGTATTATGTAAGTCACAAAAAATAGATTTAATAATGTCAAAAATATGTATATTATGGAATGCAACACAACCAAAAAGTAAATTAGTACAAAAAAGAAGGCATTCTTCTCTTTAATGTCTGTGGAAGCCTTTGGAAGAGGGGACAACTTGTTAGGGATTGGGAATGAAGGGTGAGCAGTAGCTAGGATCAGGTTTTCTGGTCCTGAGTGAAGTAGGACTGCACAATACAGAGTTTCTTGATCTTGAGATCTATACATTGATAGGAAACAGAGAAGGCAATGATTTTGTAAGCCACCTTTTTTTTTTTGCAACACATAATTTTATGCATAGAAAGAAAGATTTTGAGGTGAAAAGAGCACTAGTGAGTGAGAGAGTTTATGAAATCCTTCTTATTTTAATCCCTCCAGGAGGCAAAACAATCATTTATTTCCAACTGGGCATGGAAAGAAAAGAAAGAAATGGAGTTTGTCTTTGCTGCTTTGTTTAATTTATCCTTATTCGTCTGCATTTTTTTTTTGTCAACCCTACTCCCTATAATGATAACCATTCATTTTGCCAACACAGATTCCTCAAACCAAGAATTAACTGTGGTCTAATTATAATTTTTCAAGTCTTATTTGTGCATTGTAAAGATCAGCAGGCAATTTTGTTTGACCTAAGTTTTCGGTTGGCAGATTTTAAGTCTTGCTATTAATATATATATATGTTTTTTTCCTCCTCTTAGCTTTCCAAAAGAAGGGGTATTACTACTTTTAGTTTTCTAGCATTATGTCAGCATTTTGCTTCTTGATCTCCTATTTTTGGGACTGTTCACACTCCAGTTCATCTCCATCCCAGAAGAGTAAGGGTTACTCCTTCCATAATTTTCTTTCTTTGCTGTGGTTTCTTATGGAAGGGAGAAAAGAGCTTTTGCTATTTTCAGGAGCTTACCTGAAGAGCTCATGGTGCTGGTGGGATCAGGATGTGCTATCCACCCCTTCCAGTGATGTGTGCAATCGTACTCAACCTCAGTCCCACTCTGCTCCTCTTTTCATGGTCATACACGTGGCAGTGGAGACTGAACGCTCTGCCACTGTCACTAGCACTTAAAAAATAAATGTAGCCTCTCGAAATTTTCCTTTCCAAGATCTCATCAGGCTGGAATTCATACATGTATTTAATATATTCAAAATGACAGGCACCCTCTCATTCACCTTTCAGCAACAGCATGCAGTGTGGTGCAACATAAGGCACACACAGGCTGCTCCTGAGGCTCCACTGTACCCATCTTGTAGGGTGACTAAGATTTCACTTTTAATCAGGTGTCCTTACTGTAGTAAAAGCAAGTACAGCCCAAAGGAATGTGAAAGCTGTGCCGCTGTGCATTCAGCAGGAACAGAAGTGTTCCTGTCACATGTGCCACATACCAATACTTTCCATACTAGGCATTACATTGCTGCAAGCTCTGTAATATTTACTGCAGAATTAGTTTAAAAAAATAATAATAAAAAAAGAGGATACATCTTCCTCTGTCTATTCCAGGAATATCTCAGTGAAAAAAATGATTGTGAGCTCCATTTGCCAGTTACCTGCCTTAGAGTGCAGAGAATGAGCCCTGGGTAGGAAGAAGCACCAGCTTATCATCCTTCATGTGGGACAGAGGTTGGGTTTCCCTCTGGACAGGGAGTGGTAGGCTCCTTCCTCAGTATCTATGGTGTAAATGACTGATTTTAAGTATACTGAGTTCTGAATGTTTTACTAGTTCTTTAATTTACAGTGCTGTGTTGGGGAAAATGAATGGAGCATTTCAAAACTATTTTCTTTGTTGCATTTACAATATTTTAATGTGTTTTCAGTGGTAATGTACAAAAAGAAGAAAAAAAAACAACAAAACAAACTAGCGGCATCCAAACCAGTATTCTCTTCTTGGCTTTTCTGAGAGAGCTATAAACAATTGCCCAGACACCCTGGAGGTGTCCGCCCTTGGAGCATATTTAAGACACGTGATCCAGGAAAGTGCCATTGTGCCATCCCAATTGATTTTTAGCATTTATTTATACCAAAAGAGACTCAAACAGTGTAAGGGATTAGCCAGCACAAGGAGGCTACACACTTCAGAGAGCTCTGGAAGTAAGACTTAGCTAGTAGGAAAATGTTGTATCTTCACTTCCAATGACAGTAAAATTAAAGAAGTGTTACTTTAGTTTTCTAACTCATAAAATGCTAAAGTTACAAGCAAACTTGTACCTTTAATGTCTACCTAGTTTTAGGCAAGTCCCTACAATTTCTGCAATTGGGTTTCCACATCTGTCTGTAACATGGAGTGATGATGCTAATCTTGTACAGAAAACATACAAAGATTTATACTCAAGTGTTAATGCTTAGGAATCACTTATTTTATATTCATATAATTAGTTTTAATGTGTACGTGACTCTGGCTCTTCCTCCATTGAAAAGGGACAACATTCTGAGAAGAACTTATTAGAACGGAAAAAATTGCTTTCTTAAATGCAGAAATTCCAGTGACCCTTTGGACAGCGAGCAATGCAGTCAGACTGACTGCAAATCCAAGTCATCTCTCTATTTTTCTTGTTTTCCTGAAAGAGTTTTGGGGTAATAAGACCACTTCTAAATATCACCCCTCATTTTTTAGGCAGCCATGATTTCCCTTTAAGCACCTGGTGTTATTAAATGTTGAAGACATAGATACATTGATTAGATACAGTCCAGGACAAAAGAATAGTATAGAAGAAATAAACACTGCTCTTCTGATTAAGGTCTCTACATAGGTATACAAGTTGACTGAGTAGCCCTTGCATTACAAAAGCACCACAGGGAATTAAAATTCTGCTTACTCTGTAATCCTGTTTTATTATTTATAGGGAGGTAACTATCTTTTATCAAATAAATGGCTTAAAATTAAGTATGGCATAAAAATTGGCTTCAGTTACAAATGCCAAAGACAGTAGCCATTTGCACTGCAAACAAAATATATTTATGTAATAAATTATGGGTAGTTTAAAAGTAATTTGGAGTAAGAGTGGCATTACTTATGCACATTATACAGAAAAAATACTATTTTCAGGTCAATCAAAATAGCTAAAAGCTTTGGTGAATTTGGAGACAAAAATCAGAACTACATTAAATAGATTTTTTATAAAAATCAATTTATAAAGTCAATAGGCCTTAATCCCTTAATCCTTCAACATTCTTGTTTTCCCTGGATGTTCTTGAGTGAGTAATAGTTTGAGTTGGGAGATCAAAGGGTTAATTTGCTTTTCAATTGGAGAATGACTCAGAGTTACCCTTTATTGTAAAAAAAAAAAAAAAAAAAAGAAAAGAAAAAAAAAAGTGGTGTGTGGGTGTAAGGTAGGGAAAAAGAGCCAAGAAAATGGATTCACTAATTGGGGTTTTCACCTGCTGTGAGTCTAATTGAATACAATGCTTTAATTGTAACTCAAGGAGAAAGAAGATTATGCAAAGTATGAGAAATTCAGACTGTTTTTTAAATTCTTATTACTTGGCACTATTGTATGGGAAAGAAGACCAGCATGATAATAGTAGCATCAAGCTTCTGTTAAGGCAGGCTGGGAAGCTCCAGAAACAGTGAAAATTGAAGGAATATGTATCAGGGAATCAGTGCTAGATACTTCTGAAGGAAAACAAACCACTTTGCTGTGAAACGTCTGGCCTCTGGCTACCGTCCCTTTGCATGAGACGAGCAGCTGCTCTCTCCTTGTAGTGAACCCTGAGGTTCCTCCCAACTAGGATGATAATCATACTCTTTTAAAGACTTAAGGAGAGTTTTGTCACTTCTTAAAACTTGCCTAAAAGTGTGAAAATGTGAGACTGCTGATATAACACAATTGACAGCCTTTAGCCAGTTTATTCATGTCAAAACCAAGATATAGTTAGAGCAATTGACCTTATACCAGGTCCACTGAATTAAATGGAAAATTCACAGTCTAATGAGTTTTAACGTGGCAATTTATGTTTATGCAGAAATTATTCCTCAATTTTCTTTCCATATTGGAGTAATATTACAGATACAAGGTTACTGAAAACTGTCAGTTCTGTTCAAACAACCTAAATCATCTAGAAACTATGAGAATTTACATTTAATTCCAATAATGTTTATATTTACATTTGAGGGCCTGAGGGGTTGAACCTTGAGCACCTCTCACATTAATGCTTCTAGAAAAAAAACCTGTGGGCTTTCCTTGAACTGCTTGCTGAACTTTTCTTAAAATCAGATAATCCAACTACCTGGAGCATTAAGGGAAGCGCTAAATTTCCTGGTGCTTAGGCTAACACCCTCCAACTTCAATGCCTACTGACATCCATGTAACAGGGGTGGGATGAATTTTCCACGCTTCTAGGTATGCATCTTCCTAGTGTAAAACCAGGGAGATTCTTTTGTACATTTGAAAGGTAGAGAATAGATTTAGATTTGATATTAGGAAGAAATTCTTTACTGTGAGGGTGGTGAGGCACTGGAACGGATCGCCCAGAGAAGTTGGAGATGTCTCATCCCTGGAAGTGTTCCAGGCTGGATGGGGCCTTAAACAACCTGGTGTAGGTGGCAGGGAAGGTGGAACTAGATACTCTTTAAGGTCCCTTCCAACCAAAACCACTCTATTACTCTGATTTGAAAAACATTGGTTTTGGGGCGGCTTTACCAGGAAATCACAATATGTAAGGCTTGAAAAACTACTTGGTCATGGGAAGGACAGGGAGCCTTCATTAGGGGAGACTGGCCACGCTGATTTGAAGTGCTTGTGACACCAAAAGGAGATTGTTGGCTTTTCTTTGTGTAATTCATATTGCGTAGGAATTAATGCAAAGAAGCATTGCAACAGCAACTCGGCGTGAGCAGAACTATTTCTCCTGCACTGACAGATCCAGGGGAGAAGCTCACCCTTCCTCCCCTGCGGGGCCAAGGCAAGCCCTTAGAAATTAAATTACCTGATTCCACTCATGAATAAACCACTCGGCATTTTAGGCATAACATTAAACGCTGAGGAAAAAAAAAAAAAAAAAGTTCAGGTTAAGGCCAATTCAAATCTGTCTGGATTGGGTGCATATTTTAGCTAAGTTTTCTTCCCAAGCCCGCTAAAGGCGAACTGATTCGCCGTCTCTCAGCACACCCCTGTCTCCGGCCGGCCAGCGCCAGGGCAAAGAACACCCAAAAAAAAATAAAAAGGAAGTCAAAGGAAGCCCCGAGGGCTTCCTCCAGAATAGCTGCACAGCCCTGGGGAGACCAGGGAGGGGCGAGGTGCCCTCAGCCGCCCCGCAGCCGGGATGAGCGGGAGAGGCTCGGGGCTGAGGGCGGGCAGCGCCGGCACCGCCGCCGGGCGGGAGCGGAGCGGGGCGGGGCGGGGCAGCGCCACCTCCTCCTCCTCCCTCCCTCTCCCTCTCTCTCTCTCCCTTTCCCTCCATCCCTCCCTCGCTGCCGCCGTCCCTCCCTGCCGGCGGGGCGGCCGCAGTGGCGCTGAGCGGCTGGGCTGGGCGGACGCGCTGTTTCTGCCTCCGCGGCGCCGCCGAGCAGCCGCCGCCATGAGGGAGCAGCTCCGGGGGTAAGGGCGGTGCGGGGCGCGGGCGGCAGGTGCGGGCGGGGGCGGGCGGGGGCGCGGCCCGGGGCCATGCCGCGCTCCGCGGCAGGGGCGAGCGGCGTGGCCGGCCGCCGTCTGCGCCGGCGGGCGGCCGTACCTGTCACCGCTTACACGGGAAATCGCAACTTGCCACCGGCTTTCTTCTGGGAACTTGGAAGGGCGTTTGGTTCGCTGCCTTTTCCCCGTTCCCGAGGCCGTAGTTGGGCGCTGGATGCGCCCCGTTGGCACACGTAGGAGATGGCGGTATGAGCGGCACGCACGCGTGGCACTACCTGTGCCGGTGCCCGTACCTGTGCCTAGACCTGTGCCGGTGCCCGTACCTGTGCCTAGACCTGTGCCGGTGCCCGTGCGGGCTGGCGAGGGGAGAAGCCGCGCCAGGGAATCGCGGCTGTGCCGGAGGTGTGGGATGCGCGGCGCCCGCCTCGTTACTCCGCACGTTTTGGGGCTAGCGCGGTGCTGCACAGCGTCACCTGCGCGGAACATCGCCTGTGGGGCAGCTCGGGTCGGGCGTGAACTCCAGCGGAATTCCTGAAAGCAAACGTGCTCGGGGGTGTACGGCTTCTTTTCCCCCGTAATTTCACGCTTAGAAGTAATCTTTCAAGTTAATAGGTAGAAGACGCTGGGAGGGGATTCCCTCCGGGCGGTAGCACTGCAAGTGCTGTATTTCTTGTTGCTGTATGGCACCTTATATTGCCTTTTAATAGCTGCTGTAAAACATCTTGCAGCCCGGGACACCGGAGGTGGGCACTGGAGTTGGGCAGAGAGGTGGTTTTTGCTGGCATATGTGTGCAGAGCTGGGGAAACGAAGGAACCTGCTTCTATCGGGGATCTTCGACCTTTTTAGCACTAAGGAATTGTTCAAGGCCATCGCTTGTCTAAGCCTGGATTTGACAAGACCCTGCAGTGAAATTGCTTTGGCAGAAGTGGAGAGGAGAGGCTTTGGAAAGCAAATAGATCAGCCGAGAGTGACAAGCCGGGGGGGCAAGGCTCACCCAAACCAAGCCACTGAGCGGGAATCTTTTCCCCTGACAGAGCAGACAAAAATAAATGTTTAACATCAAGGGGAGGAAAAAAGGGTTACTATTCAGTACTTGACAGTTGATATTTGGCCCTTCTCCTATTTTTCATTTCCAGTATCGGCAAGAAACTTTAATATGTATCGGTGCCTGCTTTCAGCAGTCTGATAAATCTTGCAAAAGCCAATAAAACAGGCTAAAGTCAAATTCCTGCTGAAGAGACGCTGATCCTTGGCTTAAACAGAAGTAATCTCTGCACAGATCAGTAGTCTCTAGATTTACAGATGAAAACAGTAGTTCTTTGTAAAGCACAAAGGAGTGCCACCTTTTTACATTGCTAATACTTTCCATAGCACTAACTTGTTTTAGCTTAGGAATTAATGAAGCACTGTAAAAAGAGAAATATTAAGTCTTTCTTTGCAATCACTGTCATCTTCCGTTGGAAACATTTTTCTTTTAAATGAGAGGTAGTGTCTATTCATAAGAGATGTTTCAGTTGCATTTAGGTTAGTTTAGTAAAATCCATACAACTATCGTGTTTATTTTGGCTTTTTGACAACAGTCATAAGGTGGTTGGAGTAACATTTGATTCATCGTAAAGACAGAAGGTGAGAAGTATTGTAAATCATGTTGTTTGAAGAGAGATGACTTCAGAGCTTTGTACAATACCACTATAATTTTGGCACCTTTTTCTGAGTATATGTAACTATTTATTGCTATGCGATGGAATTATTTATTCTGTGCACATCTATGCCTTTGCACATCTTTTTCATGTCGCATTTGCTAATGAAGGATGTGGGGAGATGTGCAGCAGAACTGGCTCTGGTATCACCAATGAAGTGGGCTGTAAGAGTTTAAAAAGGACTCTGCAGTTGCAGCCTAAAATTCTGCTCTGGAGCTGAGCAATGAATACACGGGACCGAATTTTTTTTTTTTTTTAAAGGGGTGAGGGAGAAGAGATGCAATCAAAAACAGTTAAAAGATTTGTGAATGTTATGGCGTGGCTGGTGCAGGAATGTTGTGGGGGGATTTGTGCAAGAATTTGGGTGTGGGGGAGCATTGCTTTCAGTTCCTCCTGCTGCTGGTGTTGCTCAGAAGTAATATAAAAAGAATGAAGAAAAAGTGACTGTATTTTGTCCAAACTGATCAAGTCATAACAAGAGAACTGTAATTCAGCCAGTGTGTCTGTTAGGATATCATCTCTTGATTTCAGGTTTCCAATCCTATGTGTTGTTGGCTCTGCTGACAGTGATGAGAGACAAATCTCTCTGCTGTTGGCAGGAACCGGGGAGTTTACACAGGCATAGTGTGACAGAATTCCCTACATAAAAATTATCCTTGCTAATATAATATAATCATCCTTTAATGAAGTGGTCCTGTGGTTCTCAAAGGATGTATCAAGTGAAGACTATGCTTTCATCCCACCGAATTATCAGTGTGTTTAGTGTGCCAGTCACACCCGCACCAAGGTGTCACCACTGGCCATTGCTGCTTGTCTTATTTCAGGCCTGGTTTTAATTTCCTTTCCACTTCTGCAGCTCAGGTCAGGTGAGAAAGAGGAAAATAAGCCAAGTGAGTGCACTTATATTATTATTTGTTTCAGAATGCCTGTGATTCAAAAGCTAGTGATCAATTTAGTTGACCTAAATGTAGAGCCAAATTGGAAAATATATCCTCTGAGCATGTGCAATATTGCAAAACTGCTAGCTGTGTGTGCCAGTGTCTTTTTGTGTTGGTGGTTTGTTGGAAAAGCATTTTGAGTACTTATTTCTGCGCATACTCTCACTCTGCTTCAGCTGCTGCTAGTCAAGAGGACTCAGACTACACTTTTGACGTGTTTCTGACTAGCAGGCTGTAAAGGGCCTTGTTCACCAGAGTTTGAAACTCTGGCAAACACTTTGCTGCAGATCTATTAGGGATGCTACAGCATTCCCAAGTGTGTTTGAGGCTGCCTGAAACTGCTGAGCTGGCATTTCACTTCAGACGGTGCTCACAATAAGGGCATACACACAAATCCTCCCCCACTGGTCCAACCCCAGAGCTCACAATTAAATGGCCTTTGAAAATGGCAAAGAGGCTTACGAAGAATAGCCTTGATGGAATCTAACCTTTCCTGGAGCTGCCCTTGTGTGTAGAATAGTTGATAATTTTCCAAGCTGAAGATGTTGAGAGGAGAACACCTTTTAGCTAGAGCAAAATATCTGCAGCCTTCTTGTGTTCTGCATGTAAAGTACCAGCAAAGTCTGCCCTGGCTCCATACAGCCACTCAACCTCTACAGTTCCCTTCCAAGCCTTTGCTTTTTCCTGCAGGAGCACAGAGGGGTGCTGAGGGCTGGCCAGCCTGTCGCTGGGGCTGGAACCAGATGGGAGCTGGACGGTCCCTGCTGAGGGTGGGATCCAGCAGGTGCAGGGCACTCTGCCCCATGGGTGCTCACTGCTGGGACAAGAGTTAGGAGCTCTGCTGGCTTGACTTTTGTGGTCTTACAAAAGGAATATTTCCTCTAAGTTGCAACGAAGTTTCAAATTAAAGTAAAAGGGGAGAGGTACCTGCCCTGCAAATTCAGTCTTTGTTACTTGAACGTGAAGCAAATTAAATCATTCCTTACAAAATGTGCATTTCCCATGATAATTAATCATAAACTATGAAAGAAAACCACGCTGAGTAGAGGTTTGGGGTTACTGTTATTAAAAATATCTGAAACCAGTCGGAGTCCAGTGTTTCTTTGGAAAAGAAAATTTTATTTACAAGGTCTCACAAAAGCAGTTGTGTATTTTCAGCACTAGTAAATGCCAAAAGCTTAAACCGTACATGATAAACTCACTGCTAAGTGGTTAGGCCTTATGATAAAAAATAAAAAATTCATTAAATTACTCATTGGTATAACTTTGATTTTTGATACTAGTTTTTCACACAAAGATGATCCTTTTGTTCTTCTATCCCACACCAGCATGGGATATGTCCATAATGCTATCTATATTCACCTTTACCAGGTATCTAATGGCCTTTAAATGTTTTCATAAGGAATCAGTTTCTTTGAAGGCTGCTAGGTTGACAGCTATGGAGTCTGAAATTCAGTTTGTCCATAGAACAATTTGGGGCTACCTAATTAATTTCATACAGAAAGGCAGCTTATTTTTGGAGGCTTCTTGTAACTGTTCACATAAATTCTTTTTCTCATTTTTGCTACATGATCCGGCATACAAACCATGGTACAGTTCCTGTACCCCACTCCTGGGGCTATCTGCCTATGGGGAAGCAAGCCAGGGTGGCCAAGCTCATACCTGGGGAACTATTGATGTGGGACTGACACTGGGTGCAAACAAACTGCAAGTCCAGGTCTGTAGGTGTGAATGTTTGTTTGGGTCTGCAGCTGTTCACCTGAATCGTGACATCTCTGGCTACAGGGTTTTCTGCCATGAATGCACTTCCTTCTTCTTTTCCTTTGGAGTGCTGTTATATCAATAGAGGCTTCTCACAGTGAGCTTTTAGGAATGAAGCTGTTTTTGTTTTTCTTCAAAAATTTGCTTTATACCTGGGTATGATAAAAGGTTCTGGTGTTACATTCTCCCTGCAGAACCTGCCTGCTCCAAGCGGGATAGGAAACACAGGAGCTCAGATACAGGTGGCCCAGATCCACAGGTTTTCACTTGAAGCTACCCAGTTTCTGGGAATAAAAAAACCAACTAACCAAAAAAAAACCCAGACCAGGCTGAGATTTCCGAATACAATTGCATCGACCTCCCTTTGCAGGGCTCATTTTTAACAGAGCAAAGAACAGGAATGGTTTTGCTCTTGTGGCATCCTTCTCCCATTTTCATTGCCTTCAGCCACTGCAGGAATTGAGAAGGGGTGGGAATGCTGAGGTTATTGAGCCGGGGCTTGTTTAAAACCCTGTGCTCAACTAGGGCAGCTCTACGACAGAGTTCTTTTCTTGTGCTTAGTGCTTGTGATCCTTTTCATTCTTTCTTGTAGTTACAGAGCAAAATCTGGAAATATTATATATAGTGAGCTCCTGAACATATAGAGGTTACTGGGGCAGTAAGTATTCACAGGAATCAAATAAATAACCTGTCTTTTAAGGCCAAAATTAAATCATACTAAGAAAACCTGGCACAACTTTCTTTTTCCTTGAGTAGAAGTGGTATTGAAGTGATACATTGGAAGTTTTACCTCTTCTTAGTCTATAAAGGGTAAATGTTCACTTGGGAACATCACTGCCTCAAAATGAGAACTCAAGGACTGTTTGTTCTCTAAAACAACCTTGTGTCAATGTTCCAGGGCACAGTGCAGGCCACAGGTGCTGCTGGGGGGTGGTGGTTTGGTCTCCTAGAGCTGGAAGGTGTGTGCTCCAGGAGCTCCACTGTGCTGTGGGTCAGGTCTTGCTCTTCTGCATATGTTCTCCAGAATGATGTGTGCGTGTTGAAGCCTGCATGTCTGCTTTTAAGTACAGAAATGGCAAATGTATTTGCTAGCAATGGTATGCTACCTACGTGTTCCATATATTTATTTTTTCTAAAGGAGACTCACAGTTGTCTCTTAATGCAGCTGAATTCTGTTTGAATTGAACGGGACTTTATGGCTACAGGACAGATAAGGATAATTTTCTTTCAGGCCTTCTATGTTAATGGAAACATAATCATGCTAGCTATGCTCTCATTAAAAAACAAATTCAAAAAGTATAACCTTAGGAGACATGAGTTGCTACTACATCCACTAACACTTCATTCTGTTGACTTTCTCACGCTGCCTGTCCTTCGGCAACACGTTGTGTTGCAAAGCTGGAGGCTGCTGACCTCAATGCAGAGACTCTCCAATTTACATTCTGGTGATACTGCAGCATTTCATAACCCCGCTTCAGCTTTTCCCTGGCTCTGCTGCCGGACACTGCACAGGGACCTCCGGGGCCAGGGAAAGGGCCTGGGAGTCCCAGGAAACAAGCAGAGCAGCCAAGAATCTTTGCTAGAAGAGATTGCCTCTGCGGGTGCAGCGTTGGTCTAAGAAGTGGTGTAAGCTGTACCAGATGTTTGGTGGATCAGAAGGCTGTAGCTCAGGGATTTTAGCACAGGTGTCTGGACTGAAAGGAAGTATTGGACCCACTGCATTGGGTGGTTCTTACCTACTACATGGGAAAGGGTTGAGAGAGCTTGCAGGGGAAAGGAAGTCAAATATGGATCTCAATGTCTGGTCAGAGTTTCCAGAAATTCTTTAAGAATGAAGCCCTTTGAAATGTCTGTCCTCTAGTTTGGAGCACCTGGAGAATGGCTGGTACAAAGCAATGAGTTCTTAAGACTTGATGGCTTGCAAATTCTTCAAAACACTGACATACTTGCTGTCTTTTTAATTAGCACTACTTTTAATTTTATTTCACGAGTCCTTGCCTGAATAAAGCGCTCCAGATTAATGCTTCTCATTGAAAGAAAACACGCCTGGCACTGCCGAGCCCCCCGCTGGAGCAGCCCAGGCTGCGGGCACAGATCGGGCACGGTGCTCTGATGTGCACCACTGCTGTGAGATGGAGAGAGAAATTCTCTTTACTAACTTTCATGTTTTGTGTTGTAGCCATGAGACGCAAACGACCTGCTGGGATCATCCCAAGATGACTGAGCTTTACCAGTCATTAGGTAAGGCATCTCTACCAGATGTTTGGTGCTTTTATTTTTTTTTTTTCTGTTTCAACTGAATGATTTGCGAAGGCAAAAATTTCCAGAGGAAGCAAATCAAAATTAAGCGAAAGAGAGAGGCAGAGCTTTCACCAAGGTTAAAATTTTTTGCAAGGGAAATACATAAGGCACACATTTCAAACATGCAGTAGAAAAAAAATTTATTTCATTTAGCACATTTGGAATGTATGCTGGGTTTATAAGGTAATTTTGGAGTACTGTTACAATCTCTTTACTGAAAGATTGGAACAGAAGTTAGGAAAAAATAATCCTGAATCTTTTCACTGTCTAATCTGCTTTACAAAAGGCACATGAAAAAATCAAACCAAGCTGCTGTTAATGTTGACTTTTGGATGGTGGGAAGCCAGTTGAAGCAATTTGCCAAACTGTGTTACCACTGCTTTATTTTTAAAGCACTTTCAATACTTAGAAGGCATAGCAGCTGTCATGATGTCATTTTGATTACCCAAATTGCATGGTTATTATGACTTCAGATGTGCCTCTCTGGTGGAGGGTTTTTTTTTTCCTCATTTTTTAGCAGCTTTGGAATTTATTAACAGAAGCACATCTACAAGATAAAATAGGTTAATCTATGCTCTAGTGTAGGCTGCTTGGCAGGCCATTTAATAGCTAACTCTTTGATTTTAATAGTTGTGTTAATAAATAATAGAGGGTATAATAAAAATTAAGCTATTTTGCTGAAAGAAATACCAGTAAATATGCTGCATTCATAAAGGAGGTTACGTCTGTACAGCACATGTACATAAATCAGCTTGAGCTCTAGGACTGTCAGATCTAGCATTCTGTGCAGGCTTATTTGCCATGGTGAAAAATAGCTTAAATTACCACCTGCTAAACTCTAGTTTAGCTGCTGAAAACAGTCTAATTATGCCAGTGTAATCTATTTCAAGGGAACTCAGGTATCTCTATGGTGCTCTGCAGTTCAAGGCATGCTAAAAATACTTTAGAAAAGTGATATAAAATGAAACGACGCAGTGTGAAGATTTTTTTTCCTTATAGTATTAGTAGTGTGTAAGCAGTTGGTTTGAAAATTAACCAGAATGCAGCTTTGTGTGCCAAAAAGGGATATAAAATGTGTAAGTTCAGGCTAACCGAATGCAAAAGCAGACAAGTAGGGACTTGCCACTTAATTACAACGTATTGCCCCGTGTGTCTCCTTCATATTTCTGCTCTTAAAGTGAGTGGTTTAAAAGTTTCAGGACAAATGGTAATTGCACTTGCAGACATCCCTTTAATATAGGTAGGTCTTCAAACAGTTGCCTGTTAATTGAACTGCACTCTGACTCCGCAGCTGCTTTTGATCCACAGATTGTGTGGTATTGCTGATACTGTTGTTGGTCAGACCTAAAGTCCTGTTGCAACTGCTTTTCTTCTGCTGTTTCTGCTGTCCCTGTTTTAGCCAGAATACTCTTATATACCAAGAAGTGAAAAGGTAATAAGGGAGAAAAGTGTCCTGATAGATTCAGGTCAGCAGTTCAGAAGATGTGTGACTGCTGAAGTCAGTTTGCATTTAGTTTAACTGAATTTTATCACTGTGAGTATCAGCCAAATGTCAGGAGTTTAAGACAGTCTTATTTTTTACTGCTTAAAGAAGGAACATATTCAGGCAGATTTTGTTTCTTACTTACTTGTGAACTTTCTTTTTCTCATGCTGTTTTCCTTTTCAGGAGCATTGAATGTCCAAAAAAGCTAGACTGTTCTATTTCTTTTTCTTTTCTATTCTATAAATAGAATATATATAAAGACTGTTCTATTTCTTTTAGTTGTGACCAAACAGTCGTTAATGTGAAAGCAATACTGATTTTAGAGAAGTATGCATAATTAGTATTTTTATGAGTACACAGAGGTGTTCATATATGTCTATAAAAGATTCTAGACAAAATGACTCTTTGTGTACTGTCACATGAGTGAAGCTTTGATGAAAGTGCTACTGAATAACCTACTGATTTATTTTATTTTTGAACTGAGTGTAATCACCATTGCCTAACTCTCACACAAGCTGCATAATACAAGTATAACCCGTTTAGTCTTGAACAGAACCCTTGATGTATTTTCAGTGCTTTGCTTTGCCTCAGGTCAAAATGGTAATAATGGGATGTTTGAAGTCTTTTCAGGCTGTTCAGTAATATATTATCTGAGACGATATTATTAAAGTCGATTTTGTATTGCATACTCATTATATCCTATTATTTTACCCTCCATTAGGATCCCAATTTTGTTTCTAATTCATATAAAGAAGTTAGTAAAGAGCTGAGTATGTATTCCTTTTTAAAAATCTGGTAGAAAGCATGAATTTGGCAAGCAGGTAAATGCAAAAAAGTGAGACCAAGTGCATCAATGCTGTCAAGAGTTTTCATTTCCATTTTCCAACTTCTGCACTTAATTGGTATGGAATAATTGTGCTATGTGATGTAGCTCACTATACATGGCAGTATATCATAATTTTCTACAGGATGGTTATGTCTAATTTAAATTCTTACAAATTACTAAAAGCTTAATTTTTTTAAGTGAATGAGGAATGTGTATCCTGGCACGAGGTAACATCTCTCACCTCCCTCTGAGGTGGAAGAGATGCTTCTCCAAAAAAGAAGAGTAATATTAATCTTCACATATCCAATTCACACACCTACAAATTGTTACATTACATTTTGATAAAGTAGGTGAATTTCAAGTAAGACTTACTGGTTCATTTTTCTATCTTTGGAGATCTGGCTATTAATAAAAATGAAGCTAAATTACTTAGGAGCATTAGTTAGTACTAATAAAAGAAGGTAGCAGTGTGTTGTGCACAGTCCTGTAACTTCTTCAATTGGGACTGCATCAGGAGGAAGAATCTACAGGAAGAAATTATACAATAATCTGCCTATGAAGGAGGTATTCTCAAATTCTCTTGGAGCTCATTTGCTAAAACATAGCTGATTATAAAGATACTTGTTAAATACTTGATTGAAATTATGTATGTGTATCAAAAATTTTCCAACATGTGGTTCTTTCTAACAGAGACTTTCCTTTTAAGATGCTAAGGTGCTTGTTCCTGACTAGTCATTATTTAAGCAATGTAGCATTTTATCAGGGTTAATGAAAAATTTATCAAGTTGAGCAGTTTTTACTCTTCTTTATGTTATGGCTACTTAAAGGTACACAATAAGCTGTCTATATTGAATGATTTACTTGTTTAATGTTTAGTTTAAATGGCAGCAGGAAGAAAATGTTGGTATAGATTAAATTTAAAAAGAATCATGTAAGTTAAGAACATAGAAAAGAAATAAATGCTGAAATAGGAAAGGCAGTAAAAATCATTATGTGTGAGCTTCAAAGGATCAGAAGCTGACAGTCATCCCAGTTTTGTATTTACACCATTATGAACCACTCCTATTTTCTTCTAACTTCCTTCTGAAAGTCTTCAAAGAACCAAGAACTGCTCCAGCTGCTTTTCTTTCCAAAATTAGTTCCTCTGCAGCAGATCTGCTCTTTTTACACTGTTTTTTTACACCCCCTTACATATTTTTTCATCCTTCATGATGACTCCAGGGCATCACAGAAAAGGGAATTTGTGTTGTTTCACTGTCTTGGAGACCACGGACCTTTTTATGAGGGGAGAGACAGAAGGAACAGGAATCATAAAGTGGTCTGAGTTTGCTCAATTTTTTCATATTATCTTCTGAGAGTGAACATTTAATGTCAGACAGCTTAGCTCTGAATAGTAGTATTTTGCCTTTAAGCTGAGAATGATTCCAACCTTTGCTATGGTGGCCCAGGAAGACTTGGCTTGTCGTGCCATACTGTTAGTGTCCCCTCCTCCAGCCTTCCTATGTCATGTCATGTCAATTCAGTGCAAGTGTCCTCAAGGTGCATTAGTGTCACCATGAACAGTAATTGCAGTCGCAGGATGCAGTCAGAAATATTGTTTATCATTCCTAATTTACCAAGGCAAGACAAGAGAGTGAAAACCACCCTCATTCTTGCAGGCTGCAGTGCACTGGTGACAGCTCTCCATTTAATTTAGAAGATGAGGGGCAGTTCTCTATGGATTACATGAAAGAAATGTCAGAGTTGCTTAACACAAGGTGGGAGAATGCTGTAAGGCACCTCTGAGCTTTCAGCAGCAGCTGCTGTGTGGTCTTGTGCCTGGCTTCTCTTATGAGCTTCTAACTCCCAGTGACCAAGGCTGACCAGCTTCATCGTCTTTGGTTTGTGTATTTTGATTTGTCCTTCTGAAATGCTGCCTGGAGAGGCTGAACTGCCCCTGACTGCCATTGCAGTTGGTATTCGCAACTACTAAATCATGTATTTATGATGAGGTTTTATTCATATTCAGCTGTTTTCCATGTTTGCACCAGTAAGACCCATGCCTAGTGCACACATCAGTCAGAGTTCTACTGCAATCCAGTGAGATTATCCATATGGCATCTCTTTAAAGGCTGCTTATTCACCCATGTCCTTTTCAAGCCCATTTCAAAAAATAGGATTTCTTGTGTTCAGTCAGCCTTGGCCAGTAGTCAGTCTAGAGGAGGTCATCCTTCTGTGTGATTGAGTCCTGTGCAGTACACACCTAACAGACAATAAACATGGCAGAAGTAGAACTTGGGGGTAGCAGTTAACCTGGCATCCCTTGAGAATGAAAGCACGGGTGTATTAGCATGAAGGAGGCTCTTCTAGAGAACATACTGGAGGTAACTGCACTCTTGGTTTCCAAATGGACACCTTTTATTATTATTTTCTGAAGTAGTTTGTAATTTATTTATTTTAGGATTTTCCAGTATGATTGTTTCTCACCAGAGTACGTAAAAGGTTTCTGAACTTTCTGTCTGCAAACTCCACTCATGTCTCAATCCCATAATGGGATGAACCAGGTGTACGTCAAAACCTTTCTTACATTTTTGTGTTTGCAGGCTGAAGAAAAGACACTCCATTCTACAACTCCCAAAGGTCATGTCAGTTGGTCTGATGACAGGGATGCTGGCACATGCTGTGGTGTTCAGCCACTGGGTCTAGATGCTGTCAGTAGTATTGTGGTGCCCTGGGTACCTCCCTCTTGTTAATTTGTAGAGACACTGTTGGCTTTTTCACTCAGGTGGACAGGCCTAGGACAACATGTTGGGTTGTTTCGTGAAGAGTGGTTAAGCTGTACATAGAATAACAGTTTTCTGTTATTTATTACCAAAATCGTGTAGATGATAGCATTAGTTATTGTTATAATAAAAGTCAATGGCTGAGACTCAGCTGATATTAAGCAGTGTTACTTGATTAATTTCTTTCCTTTGTGCATTTGTGTCATTTGCATTTTAAAACTGCAATTCCAGAAGAGGCAATATATGTCACTGTAGGGCACCATTAAAAGATTAATTTACAGGTTTTGGGCAGCAGGAGGAAACCCAGCATTCTTACTAGCCAGACAGGGAATCTCAGCTGTGTTGAAACAATGTGAGCTGAAGCTTCTTGAAAAGGCAAGAGTGCAGCTAATGTCTGATGAAATATGGAAAATTTAGTGGCTGTAGAGGAATTACTGTCTATTCAGGACTGTCCAGTATAGAGTTTTTAACATCTGTTGGGAAGGCATTGTAATTCCCAAAATAGGTTATCCCCAGGCAGTGTATTTATGAACAATCTTTGAGCATGTCACAAACTGTGGCTGAGTAAGGCTTTCATGTTTCTTGGTATATCACTATAGGTTCATATTTTCTGTCCTTGCACCTGAGTAAAAAAACCCCTAGAACACTGTAAGTCTTATAAAATGAAGATGAGGGTGTTACCTGATGAAATCTAATTTCTTTAAAAGAATTAAGTTGTTAATTTCAGGTTAATACCACCTGAAGCATGTAAGCTGCTCATTTCAGTTAGATGATGTCCAGACAGTGAGATAATTGCTGTCTGTAGGATCAAGTGAAGGGTGTGTATTTTGCCCTCATTAACTAAAAAATCAATAATATTCACAATAATATAAGCAAGAAGCCCCTTTTTAATGTAAGGAGGAAAGGTAGTTTCCTAGTAGAAAGGAGTTTATGAGATACCTTCAGATTACATTGGGAGAGAGAAAAATGGTATGAACAGCCTTTGGTGGGAGGTAGCCTGGCCCATCCCAGTGCTTTTACACAGTGTCATCCAGGGTAGGACAATTTCAAATGGAACCTCCCAGTCACTCAGCACTCTCAGCAGATGAAGCAGCTGTGAGGTGGGGGTCAGACTGTTTAAGAACCACTGTGAAAAGCAGTTCAGTTATAACACCTTATTTAAAACCTGTTGTCTGGGTTATAGATGTGACTCCTTAAGAATAAAAACAAATACTCCCTTATGGTAGATGCTAAACCTCTTCTTAAATAGGTTATTGTAGAAAACTTACTGATTTTAATTTTTTTATTGCTTTTAGTTATTTTGCAAGCTATTTTATGCAGCAAAAGCTTAAGAATATGAGAATATGTTTTTCCTCTTAATATACTACTCATATTCCAATGTAAAATCCAGAATTTAACAAGAGAGGATTTAAAAAAAAACACAGCCCAAACTGCAAGATTTTATTTGATTCTGTGTCAGTAGTCAGTAAGACATTCCAGGAAGTGGTTTGAATCACTGACCCCTTCTCAAACAAGTGGGTTTTTTTGCTTGATTATGCACTTGATTATGCTGCATGTAATTGCAGGTATTTCTAGAATACTGTAGAAATAGAACATAGCCCTTATGTTTTGAGATTTCTCTCAACATCCAGAATTATGCAGAAAATGTTAGAATTTAATTATCTTATCATCTTTCCACAGTATTTCTGATTTGAGTTACTCCTATCAGCAGTCTGAACTGAAGTACCCTTCATTAAAGCTGCATTTGTAATAAAAGCACTCATTCTTGTTCACTGTTATCATGTTGTTAGCCAGAGAAAGATATAGGTTCACTTGAACAGAGGGGTCATCCATGGTTGAATGGTGGAAAAGTCATGATTTCCCTTTGCTCTGGGATGTAAATATGTCACCAAATACTCCCTCGTGATCCTTGCTTCTGTTGGTTCCTTCCAGGGGCCAGGTGACCTCTTCCACTGCATCATTGTTTCAGACCGTAAACAGATTATGCTGTTGGGCATTTACATTGTTTTGTTCACAGCTTGAAAGTTGCCTTGTGAGCAAGAAGAGAGGGAGTATTGTTAGCAACTTGCAAAAGTTTCACAATACAGCAAGAACTTTCCAGCCCTCTGACCACCCTGTTCAAAGAATGAGGTGGTACATATTTTCTAGGAGTGGGAGGAAAGGGCTGGAGTGTGGTGCACTGAGCTCCTCAACCTGCTCCGAAATGATAAAAGTTTTGGAAGCAGGGCTTAATGGGGCCTAAATCTTTCAGTGGGCTGTGTGGAGGTGGAGAAAGCAGCATTTTTTTTTTCCGTTAGGACCCAGGAAGGAAAAAAGCAAAAACATTTTCAGAACAGAGGTAAGAACTACTGGTGTTTCCATAGGCTTTTGGAAGGTTGCTGCTGGTTGAGCCCCCTTCCTCCCTCCTCTGCCTCTTCCCAGCAGGAGCAGCTGGGGTTTGAGCAGGCAGTGTATCTGTGCTCCTCACTCGAGGTCCCTCCACTCGATCTCAGGGGTGGCTTTATGTCCAGCGCTCCCCAGCCCATCCAAGACTCATTCCCTGGCAGTCTTGTGTTCTGTGGTTCATTTAAATGGGGTCTCATCCAGCAAGCCAAATGTTTTGAACCCAGTTAGGAGGGGCCTGGGCTCCTTCCCTTGCTGCCCAGAGCAGCACATTTGTTCCAGCAGTAGCCCCAGGGGAGGAAAGACACCACTGACGGTTCATAGGCATAGGGAGGGGAAAAGCAAAATCATTACGATGCAGTGATCTTAAGTGACTGTCACCATCTGGTAAGACAGCTGTCCATCAGGAGCACGGAGGTGGTGGCATAAGGAAGACAGAGGTGAGCAGCTGGCACAGGGACAGTAACTGGGTGCAGGCTAATCCTGGTGACAGCAGCGAAGGTGGCAGTGCCAGTGTGTGACGGCTCAGCCTTGGCTTGCAGAGCCAAATGAGCAGTGGTGCTGCTGCTTTTCCAAAACCTGAGATGAGGGCTCCAAAATGAGCACCTGGCATTGCTGCTTCATCATTTAGAGCAGATGCTTCTTGGCAGCAGTGTCGTTAAGGTTGATGATAAATCCAGTGTGTATTACATATACAAGAAAATAGATGTAAACTGTAGCACTTCGAGGATTAAATGTCTTCATGGATTGTATTTTCTGCCTTGATCGAGGCCTGAAATATGCATATATATTTACTCACATTTCTGAAAATGTAAATAATAAATAGATAAGCTTCTTTCAGAACACTCAGGGAGAATTTAAGAAAGGCTTCTTCATTTTGTCAAATGCTAGCCATAATATTCTTTTACAGAATATAAATACAGATTTGCAGAAAGGGTACAAAAGGTAATTGAATTCATGGTGTGTTTGTGAGACACTGCTTTATTAATTTCCATTTAAGACAAATTAAATCTCTTTATTTAACTCACTGTATTCTACACCACATAAAGGACCTGTCAGGATGATGGTGAGAGACGGAGGTGGCAGGAGCAATACACAGAAGTGCCCATTAAAAAGGTGTATGCAGCTGTGCAAAGAAAATAAATGTTATACAAAGCTGAAACTTCCTTTTCTGCTCTGAGACATGTTTCAGAAACGTTCCACAACTTTTATTAAGGTATACAAAATTACTGAATTATCATGCCTCATATTATTCATTCAGAACAGCTTAATTAAAATTAATGTAATTGAGACAATATTCCCTCTGCTACCTATACCTGTACAGCATTATAAATGATGTTGGGATAGTTATACTCAAGCTACCACATTTCCAACAGCTTTATAGCACCTTAGCTCGTATGCCAGCAAGGAAGTGTTTTGTCTTTTCCTGTTTTTCATCATATTCTTTCTCTAAGAGTCTGTCAGGCTTAGAGGAAGCTTACTGAGCTAAAGGGACCTTTATTTTGAGCCACTACATTTTTTCCTCTAATGTTCTTTTTATATTTACATTGTAGTTTACATTTTCTAAACACTTTCCCATCCGTAATTCCTTAGGCTCCATGGGTTTCATCAGTAAATTAAAGGCATTCAGCAGTGTTGTCAGGTGCAGAAACTGGCTGGCACAAACAGTGTGTTTCTGTTCTGGAAAACCCTTAAGTTGCAATATGCCAAGCAAACTCTCGGGAATGATCCTTAGGCTGCACAGGAGTGTGTGTGCCCAGGAATTAGTTGGGTAGGTGGCAGGGCCAAGAGCATGCATCTGTTTGTTCAGTGGTGGGTGGCTGCCCTGTAGAGTATGAGTGTGTCCCCTGCCACTCCTCAGTTCCCAGTGCAGCTGCTGGCAGTGCCCCTTTGGGACCAGCTTCTGTGCTCTGGTCTGTGTGTCTTTGTCCCCACAGTGTCCAGGAGGTTTTGCAAGCCATGGTTAAACTATTCAGTGGGGACTTGTGCTGATGTCCTTATTTTGTTAAATGTACAAAGGCAGCTTAGCAAAAGTTGAGCCAGACAATGTCTTCCCAACTGATGCCATTCCCTGTCACACTGCCAGAGCCACTGGCTTCCTGCCATTTTGCAGGTGGGGACCTGGAAACTCTCCTGGCTGGGTGAGCTGGCATCTCTCCAGAAAGGCTCTACGTCTCTGGGCACGGTTGGGGCCTGCTTAGGTGGAAAGCACAGAAGTTTAATTGGATGTTTTTAATAGTTTTTTGTTTTAGCAGTAGCTGAGAGTCACCTGTTTCTTCCTGGGCATAGGTTTCCCCTTGGGGCTGCCTGCACACTGCCTGGCTGATGCATAAGGTGAGCGAGGGAGAGTTTCAGGGTCTTATCTCCCTCACAGTGCCTTTGGTGTGAAAAGCTCTGCAGTATTTTCAGACACACTGCTGCAGTCACTGATGTTCTCCTTTCAAGTACTCTTTAGTTCAGTGCCTTTGAACAAAAGGAAGTAACACTTTAGGACTTAGTGGGGTTTTTTTTGGATGGTTGATTGTCAAGATTTGAGGTCTTTAACTCAGTGACATTTCTAACAATTTTTTTTTCCGCCTCTGCTCTTTTAACCAACAGATATAGTCTTGTAGTTCGACATAACAACGTATTCATGAGTCTGGTTATTTCTAGTGTGTAAAGCTGATCTTTTATTCTAATATTGCCTCCCTACAGCTGACCTGAACAACGTCAGGTTCTCGGCGTACAGGACTGCCATGAAACTCCGCAGGCTGCAGAAAGCCCTCTGCTGTAAGTACCTGCCTGTGCCTCACCCTCTGCCAGGAAGGCTCCATCATCAACACTCAAGTTTATTCACAGATTTCAGACACAGAAAACCACTCCCATACATATCCCCAGCTCTGCCTGGTACATGGAGACGTCTCACCTGAAGGGCCTCCTGCTGCCACCTCTTTGCATGATCATTACAAAACCAGAGTGCTGGGTGGTCTGTAGATCTGTGCCTTGTAAGGCAGAGCAGCAGTTCAGAAATAAAACTGAACATACCGTACATATTTCTTATCTTTACACACTTTAGCCAGGTATTTTCACTGTGCCATGTCACTGTGCTGTGTCCTGTGTCAGCCACAGCTTTGCAGTCGAAAGGAGCACAGTTGTGGTGTGTTGGGAACAGTGAGAGCTTGGGTGAAATAATTGCTTCAGAGCTGGAGTTGCTAAAGGTTTGTTAAGTTGAATCTTGAACCCTGAGGGGTTATTGCCTTTAAATGAGATCATTGCAATAAACATTTAGCTTCATTTTTTCCCCAGCTTTCAGTTGTTTTGAAAAGTCTCTCATCAGCTGTTACATTAGTGATGTGCATGTTCAAACATTTTAATTCTCCCAACTGCTGTATGTTATTCTACTTTTCACTAGAATTACTTTTCCTTTTCAGCTTATTGTAACCTGATAGCTAAATAATTTACTGAGAGTTTTCTTGATAGGCCAGTCAGTTGCCAAAGCAAGCAGTTTATTAGGCAGTCCAATTGGGAGGATTATTAAAATATTTTAACATTCACTATTTGGCATTTAATGACAGGGTTAAATTTCTGACACAGTTGCAAATGTCTCAACTGTTGATTTATCTCAAGTTGGATTTGTGCTCACATGCTTTCTGGAACTGTGTCAAACCTCGGTATTTTTGAGCGTGTTTACTTTTAGGCTTATAAGCATGGGTGAGTTCTGCTAAAGTGTGCAGACCTAATGTCTGAATGTATAAAAAACAGGGGGAAAAAGGAAAAAATAAACAATAAGGGAGAAGTCTTGTAATATAATGGAAGATTTCAACATGAATGCAGTGACAAAGAAGGAATTACGATGATTAGAAATATAAACATCTTTCCATGGTACAGCACTTCTGCCACACTCACTGTGGAAATGTGGTACAAAGAAACTGGAGTGATATGCAGTGAGAAGTATTCTTAATCAGTGCAGCACTGAAGGAAACAGAATTTTTGGAATTAACTAGCTGGCAGTGCATAACTTGTAACAGGTTTCTGTGACTGCAAGTGCAAAACTTTGCATCCCATTTTATCTGTATTAGAATCATAGAATATTCTGAGTTGGAAGGAACTCACAGGTATGATCCAACTCCCAACTCCTGGCCCTGGGCAGGACACCCCAAGAGTCACACCATGTGCCTGAGAGCACTGTCCAGATGCTGGTGCTGTGACCACTTCCCTGGAGAGCCTGTTCCAGTGCCCAACCACCCTCTGGGTGTAGAACCTTTTTCCAGTATCCAAACTAAACGTCCCCTGACACAGCTTCAGACCATTCCCTTGGGTCTGTCACTGGTCACAGAGAGAAAAGAGCAGTGCCTGCTCTTTGTCTTCCCTCAGTCTCCTCCAGGCTGAACCCAGTGACTTCAACCCCTCCTCATATGGCTTCTCCATCGTCACTGCCCTCCTTTGGATGTTCTCTGACAGCTTAATGTCTTTTTTATATCATGTCACCCAGAACTACCCTCAGCACTGGAGGTGAGGCTGCCCCAGGGCAGAGCAGAGCAGGACAATCCCCTCCCCTGCCCGGCTGGCCATGCTGGGCCTGATGCCCCCAGGACAGGGATGTCCCTCCTGGCTGCCAGGGCCCTGCTGGCTCACATCCAACTTTCCATCAGCCAGGACACCCAGGTCCCTTTCCCTGGCACTGCTTTCCAGCCTCTCATTCCCCAGTCTGTACAGCCAGGGTTGCCCCATCTCAGGTGCAGAGTGCAGCACCTTCCCTTGTTGAATTTCACATGGTTGGTGACTGCCCTGGCCTCTCATTTGTCGAGGTCTCTCTGCAGGGCCTCCCTGCCTTTGAGGGAGTCAACAGCTCCTCCCAGTTTTGTATCTCCTGCAAACTTGCTCTGAAAGTATCCCTTCCAGTTCTGTGTTCAAGGCCTTTATGAAGATGTTGGAAGGGCACAGGGCCGAGGATGGAGCCCTGTGGAGCCCCCTTAGTGACAGCTCACCATTCTGATGTCCCCCCGTTCACTGTAACCTTTTGTGCCCCATCTGTGAGTTAGCTGCTCACCCATCACGGTGTGTTTTTCCAACTGGGGGCTGGGCTGGACATTTTGTCCAGAAAGATCCTGTGAAAAACAGTATTGAAAATTTTACTGAAATCCAAAAAGATTACATGAACTGGCTTCCATTGGTCAATTATTTGGGTTACTATGTCATAAAGTACTGGAATGGTCTGCCCAGGGAGGTGGTGGAGTCACCATCCCGGGATGTGTTTAAAAAAAGACTGGATGTGTTTAAAAAAAGACTTGGTGCCATGGTTTAGTTGAGGTGTTAGGGCATGGATTGGACTCGATGGTCTTGAAGGTCTCTTCCAACCTAGTGATTTTATGATTCCGTGTGATTATGTGAAAAGGAAATTAAATTTGTTAAGCAGGACTTTCCCATCACAAACCTGTGCTGGCTGTAGTCCTTCAGGTGTTTTTCAATAACTGGTTCTGTCATTAAATAATTCTAGACTCATCTTGGACTTTTGCATTGGGTTTGTGTGGCCAGGTTTTGGTAGCAGGTGTCTCCAGGGGTGGTTGCTCTAGGAAGCTGCTAGAAATGTACCCCATGTCTGACAGAGCCAATGCCAGCCACCTGCAGGACAGACCTGCTGCTGGCCAAGGCCAAGCCCAAGTGGTAGTGCCTGTGGGATAATGTAGTTGAGAAGGGTGTGGGAGAAAATCTGCTGCACAACAGTGGCTGGGGAAGAGGAGGGGAAATACGTGAGAGAAACAATTCTGCAGACACCAAGGTCAGTGCAGAAGGAGGGGGAGGAGATGCTCCAGGCACCAGAGCTGAGATTCCTCTGCAGCATGTGGAGAAGACCATGGTGAGGCAGCTGTGCCCCTGCTGCCTGTAGAGCTCCCCAGTAGAGCAAATACCCACCTGCAGCCTGTGGAGAACCCCATGCCAGAGCAGGTGGGTGCCCGAAGGAGGCTGTGACCAATGTGGAACACACGCTGGAGCAGGCTCATGGCAGGAATTTTGAAATCTTGGTGAGGAGCCCACGCTGGAGCAGGTTTGCTGGCAGCACTGTCTGTTCCCCAAGGACTGAATCCTGTGGGAGGGATCCACTCAGGAGCAGTTTGTGAAGAACTGCAGCCAGTGGGAAGAAACTTGCGTTGGAGCAGTTTGTAGAGGACTGTCTCCCGTGGGAGACTGCACAGTGGAGCAGGGGAAGAGTGTGAGGAATCCTCCCACTGAGGACAAAGCAGCAGCAGAAACAACATGTGATGAATTGACTGCAGCCTCCATTCCCCTGCTGCTGCTGCAGGGGAGGAGGTAGAGAATTTGGGAGTGAAGTTGACCCTTGGAAGAAGGGAGGAATTGGGGGATGTGTTTTAAGATTTAAGATTTATTACTCATTATCCTCCTCTGATTTGATTGGTGATGAATTCAGTTGATTCTCCCGAGTCGAGTCTATTTTGCCTGTGACAGTAACTCGTGAGTGATCCATCCCTGTCCTTATTTTGACCCGTGAGCATTTCGGTGTATTTTCCCTCCCCTGTCCAGCTGAGCAAGCTGAAGTCAGTTCATCTCTTGAGGTTACATTTAGGTAAATTTTCAGAGAATTGATGCTCTCAGAGACGTGCAGTGGCGCTTACACTGATTACTCTAGCACATTCTTCATACTTGTATCTAAGGAGAAGTATTTAAGGAATTTGGTTAGCAGGCTTTGTTCTTACAAATATTTTTGCCTGGAGACACCATCATTATATTTGTGTATTCTATCATTTCAGTGTCGCTTGTGAACTCAGTTCAATTAGGTTTTTTTAAAACCTGAAGTCATTACAAAATTATTTTTCTACATTTTGGCAATAGTAGAATTCGAGCACAGTGCTGGGTTTCAGGGCTCCTACGCAAAGCCAAAATCCCACTTGCAGTAGGTGCTACTTTCAGCTCTTAATTTTAATTTATGTTTTAAAATTTCAGGAGTTTTTAGAGAGATATATATATCCATATGTGCATATATATATATATATCTTCTTTACTGCAAACTTCATAGAAAACAGCAATTTTGTCTACTGAGGAGTACTCTAAAAATGTGTGTTTTATAGAAGGCCTGCAGAAGTAAAGGTACAGCCTATTTCTCAGTGTCAAGAATAGAAACACTTCAGAAAGGGAGCTGTACTTAAACTTTACTTCTTATCAGTTCATAAATCAGCTCAATGAATATTCAGACACTAGGATGTTAAACCTAAAGAAGAATGTGGAAAATAGCAATCCTTAACAAGTAAATGCTTATGTGTTATTTAGTGTGTGGCTTTATCATTTCAGCCTTCAAAACTGGTGAGCATGCCAGGTGTAACAATTGCATCAGATTTGGTAAATGTACTGATTCCTTTGATAATCACATCAAAGCATGATAACTTTCTTGTTTTGCTACTTTTAAAGATCTGATCTTCAAGAGCAAACCACATCAGGACATCATGATGTCAATAAAATGAGATGTATTCACAAACTTTTCTTGGAAATGCAGCAAAAGAAAATATACAAGAACTTCTGCTAGGGGTCTTTTTTCCATTAATTGTATGCAGACTAGATTAAACATATTTGTTTAATGTGTCAGCCTGCAGCAGCAGATTACAGAGAAGATGATCTTGCATTCTGGGAGAACCATTTATACTTTTTATTACCAGCCATATGTTGAGTTTTCCCTAAGTTCAGTTTGTGACCTCTAGAGTGCACTTTCTCCTGCCCGTTAATTGTCATTTCTGTCCTTCAACTGGTTACTTATTCCATGTTGTCTTTTATACTTCTCCTGCAATCTGGCAGTGTCTAGTTAAAAACATCCTAACCTCTTCTCTATTGCCTTAGAGGCCAAAGAAATATTTATATAAATGACTTAGACTTCAGAGTAAGCTAGAAGCCACTGCTCACAGAGATTTTGGAGGCAGTTTTGGAATTTTAAATAGAAAAGTGCAAAAGGGTGGCAGAGGACCTGCCCCAGAGAACCAGAAGTGCAAAGCATAAAATGCTGTGGTTTATTTCAAGTAAAGCTTTTCAAATCACTGCATGGTGCCAAATACTCAGCTCTTCAATACATATCTGACTGTGGAGCTTGTCTTGTGCAAGTTGGTCATTCACAGGACCTCCATATCTACTTTAAGAAAATAAATATTCAGTTCTCTGTTCTGGGAGAAGACCCCACACACATATTTCTTAAGTCTTGGTGGGAAAGATGAAGGAGGATCGTAATGTGATGAAGGCCAGAGCCTTCCTTTTTCCCACAAAAAGAGGTTCCCTAAAGCAGAACGTGTTGGCAAGCGCTTTTTGCTTGTTAGGAGATAACTGTGTATTACAAACTTCAGGATAGGACAGGAGGCTGATGAAGAGTGGGCTGAAAGGCTTTTCAGAATGTGCTGTTTATTAACGGGAAGAGCTTTCACAAAGTGGAATGACCCATGTTTAGCAGTAGCTGCATATATAATTATGCTGCCACTCAAGACGCCTGAGGGGTTCATTTAATTACCGTTGATTCGTAGTCTCAAAGGAACTGAGAGTTCAGCCTAAAGCTCAGTTATAGGTGTTGTGAGGGCTCTGCTCTATTTTCAATTTGACTAATGAATTCTTAGAAGAAAAGCATCTTTCTGAGACGCTCAGGAACAGATCTGATGCTTTTGCAGAATATAACACTGATCTTAGCATAGCCATATTTTTAATGCTAGTACGTTAAATATAATATTCCAAAATACTTTATTTTAATAAATATCTATATGCTAATGTGAAAAAAAACTAAAACTCCAATAAAACTCTGCACAAAATCACAGAGTCAAAGTTAAATTTCTTGGTGTAATAATAGGGATAGCATTCCAAGCTTTCCTTATTCACTCTAGCACTAGGTATGTTAGGCCCAGAGGATGAAATTTTCAGAAGTGCTTAAGGGATTTAGTAGCAGAAGTCCCTATTGATTTCCAATGAAATGTATACTCTTGAAATTCTTTTGGCAATTGCAAAATCCCAGCGTACTGTCCAAGCAGCATTGCGAACCAGCCCTGTGGGCAGCTAAAGTATTTCTCATCTCCCACTAGGACATCAAAGGGGCAGTTTCATCCTGGGTAAAATAGGATACTCAAGTGTCAATTTGCCAAATGGGCCCTTAAGCAGGATCAAATTCTAAAAATATTCCTATATGGTGTTCTGCATTTAGCCTCCGCTCATTATGTAGATTTTTTTTTTATGTTATTAAGAGATGCTGCTTACCAGAACTCAAGAAAGCACATTTTTTATTCCAGTGAGAGAAAAACTGGTCTTGAAGTTGAGTCAGTTCATTTTCCAGTTTTGTGAAGAATTTCTTGGATGATTTTGGGCAGTTCATTTTGGACCAGATGCTACTGCCTTGGGTCATATTACATTGTGCTGCACTACGTGACTGCTCATGGTATGAGCAAGATTAACAGCATCTGGGCCTCAACATCCCCATTGCTCACACCCTGGAAGTTCACTGCAAGGAGTTACGAAGTGGTTTCCTGTGGCTGCCGGAAGATTGTCATCAAGCATCTCATCTTTCTGATTTCCTTTGTTCTTGTTCCTGCCTTACTTTGTAAACCAACATCCCGTGATTTTGTATGCTCTAAGTGTGTTGCTGCTTGGTGATGTTAGTTTGCAGAGGTTAAGAGCAGAGAAAGGGAAGTTTAGTTTTGCCCTGGACATCCACATTTCAAAATTCAACTGACTTAAACTGGAACAAAAATCAAGTTTTTAAATGTCTGTGACAAAAAACTCTGTTGCATGTTGACTAATAAGTTTGAACATGCCTTACTCTGTAAAGCCATAGAGGTATTTATAATTATACATGCTATTCAGAATTAAAAATGGATCTATTTAATTAATAAATATTGGAACAGGACATTTAGTGTTTCCAGAACCTTCTTTCACTGTCCTCACTAGAGGAAAAGTAACAGAGAGGTTAATCACACTTCAGCTCTGATTTGTTTGCATAGTCCTTGTGGAGTTTGGTTTGGTTAAGATTGCTCGCCTTCTCTAAGAAATGGGCAGTGTATCTCAGGAAAGCTGATGACCTGTGCTATGGTGAGAGCACGTTTGGTGAATGCAGTAATCAAATATTAGCATGTCTATCTGTAGGAACATAAAGCACGAAATGCATAGTTATTACTTGCACAGTAATTTGTGTAATATTTCCATAGGACCCAAGAGTATAATAAGTACTTTACAGCTAAAAATTAAACTGATACACATTGGTCTCTAAGGCCACAGCTAAATAACCGTGCATCTGTAGGAATCCTGAAACCAGTCTTGCATGTGACTTTCAGAGGACATTTTACATCCTCTGGCCAGGCACATAAGTCAAGTACAATGCTCTATTTACTTCTTGGATTTGGGTAATACAACCACTGTTTCTCTTCTGTCTTAATGGTTGTGGATTTTTTTTTTTTTTTTATTATTATTCCCACAGTGGATCTCCTGAGTCTGTCTGCTGCCTGTGATGCCTTGGATCAGCACAACCTCAAGCAGAATGACCAGCCAATGGATATTCTGCAGATCATTAACTGCCTGACCACCATTTACGATCGACTGGAGCAAGAGCACAATAACCTGGTCAACGTTCCCCTCTGCGTGGACATGTGCCTCAACTGGCTTCTGAATGTCTACGACACGTATGTATGGGGGACTCTGGACATGGGAAAGCTCCAGAAGCTTTCCCAGTAGCACGAGGGGAGGGGGAAGGTGTACTGAGCTGTTTGCCTCATTATAGCGTGGGTGGCTTGGAGCTGAAAAAAAGGGTAGTTGAAGTGAAAGTTTAATAAACCTAATGGTTTAATGGCTGCATTTAGCTGAATCAATACAGCCCTTGGTTAGGCTTACAATCCTGGATTTACTAAGCTATGTAATGAGAGAGCTGGAAGACAAATTTTTAAGCAGATTTTTGTGTTCAGACCAATTCTGTGACTGCATGTCTGTCCACAGTAGGTCATGACTTTACATTGTATTTTAATTTATTTTGATAAAGAAATTCAAGAGAATTATCAAGAAGCAACAGAATGAACACCATATAAACTCGACTGTCTATACCTCTGGATGTTAAACCTTTGCAAATATGTCAATTTTCTATAGCTTTTAATCTGTCATTCTTTTTCAAAGATGGAAGAGGGTCATCTCTTGTCTAATGTGCTTACAACCCTTAGCTGTAAGAAGATTTGAGAAACATTTAATTCAAAATTAATTAATTTTAGAAAGTGTACCCATCAGTATAAACACAACAGACTAAATATACCTGAAGAAAATTTATGGGTATTCCTTTTAAGTGGGTTAATGATACTGCTCATGATGCATAGGCAAATTCCAACATGTTTGTAAGCTCATTTTAGAATAAGCCATTATATTTGTATTTGGTGAATTTAATTTTTAAAAAGTCAGTTGTGTGTTCATAAAGTTTTTATCAGCCACTTGCAGCCAGACATGCTCATTTCTGTGGCAGAATAAACATTTACCTGTAGAATTGGAAGGTCATGGGACAATTACTGTATTTCCATTGACATTTTGAACCATACTGTTGTTATAGGGCCATAACATTGTTCTTCCATCCAACCTTTGTCACAGCAGTGAAGCTTCAGTGATCACCTGCAAAAAAAAGTACAGATTTGTACAGATCATGTCTTCCTGAAGGATCACCTCCAATAAGTCAGTTTTTTGTGACATCCCCTGCAGCAGCTGCAGTATCCTGCGGATTACCCAGATTACATTACATTTATTTTAGTTTACCAGTACTAGGGAAGGGGGCTATATTCATTCAAGAACCAGATTTTATTTGTTTAATCTGCTTTGGCTTTCACGGAACAGTGATCCACTTCTTAGTTACCATGAACCATAAATAACATATAGAGGAAGACTTTCAATTAGTGAAAACAAAATGTGTGTTAGGGATATTATTCTGTATCAGTCACATAAGAGGCAGAGAGGGAACTAAAGATCATGCCACAAGCTGCTCCTAAGATGAACTGTCCAGTTTGGATGTGACATGTGCACTAGCCATGTCCAGTCTAGCTTTCTTTATGTTGCACTGTGCTGCAAGTACAACATTAGAAATTATAATTATCTGCCTCCAGGCAATTTCCTTGGTATGCTGGGGAGCTGCATATTGCAGAGCACAATGGAACACAGAGGTGTGTTATGTGTGAGGAAAGCTTGTAGCTATTTTACCAAAATTCAGGTTAGAATTACACTGGTAAGAGAGAGGTGACCTTGGGGTTACATGTGTTTAGTTTTCATTGTAAACTTAATAGGCAGAGATCAACCAAAGTGCACAGCGCTACCAGAGACGTTTAATTAAATGTACTGCATCTTTACTTTTCTTATAATTGAAAACTGTCATTTGTAAAGATATTAATCAAATTCACAGTCAATGACTGATCTAATTATGGGTACAGCTCTGCAAATCCAGCACATTTCGGATTTGTTTTAATTGATCAGTCACTCATGCTCATTTGCAGTAGCTTGCTAAATTATTGGTTTGACTTGGGAGGAGAGGAGAGTGAACTGAACAACTCATGATTCGTACAAGTTTCAATTTAATTGCCTTGCAGAGCAATCATTATTCTGTATTCTTCTCTTGTATAATTTGCATGAGTCTGGTATTCATCAGGAGGAGTTTCTCAGGGCACAGATGATAATTAATTTGGAAAAGATTTGAGGGAGAAGAGTGAGAGGACCAGAGTGTGGAAAGCATAGGTAAACTACAAATGCTTCTTATTCATGATGAAAAAAGCAAGAATCTTTAATAAAAAGCTGCAAATTCTAAATTTGGCTTTGTCCACAGGTTTCTGTCTGTACCTTTTATAGGGTTTGCAGGGCAGATGTGTGGGTAAATGAGCACTGCTGGCTCCTCAGCTCTTTCTTAGGATTGAAAAGACCACATGCATCTTTACCTGTGGTGCAGCCTGATGCATGACCATGGCCTGCCTCTACTTGATTTATCTTCTTCCCAGTGGGGGCCTTACTGGTGACGCTTCAAAGCTGTTGATAAGTCTCTGCTTCAAAAATGTTTGGTTTAGGCATTACCTTCCTCTTTTGTGTATGTCTTTGTTTGCAATAGATGTTACATATTTGAAATGCTATCAGAAACAAAGGTCTGGGGGGGAAGCCAGCAACTGGAAGTAAATTGAGTTAAAGCAGATGACTGAGAGAAGATGTGAAGGTTTGTCACTGCGTCGCCTGCAGCTCAGAGGAGGATGTTGTTCTCACTGTCACATTAGAAAGCAGAAGTAGTAGCGTGGGCATGTTACAAGGCAGGAGTGACTGTAGGGGGGAGGTTGATAGGCAGCAGGGGCTGGTTGGAGTGTCTCAGCCCCTTGGCACTGCACAGGAGAGGTCTGAGTGCTGCCAGGAAGAGCTCAGAAGCCACACCAAGGTGTTAATGGCATAACAGTACAGCCTGCCTGCCTTGCCATGATTTCTAGGCAGGCTTTATCTTTCACCTGAGCATATTACAAGTGTCTCTGTCACTGCACACTTCTGGCAGAGGCTGCTTTTTTCATGCTTGGCTTCTTGTTGCCTTTTCAGACAAGTCAGGGCATGGCTGACAGACAGTAAGGAAAGACTTTCTAAAAACAACTGCTACATTGGATTTCTGGTGAAAGTAAAGCTATATTGTCTATGGCAAAAGAGCTAGTTTGCTGTTCTCTCAGGGACCTCGTCTCCTCTGAGAATCCCTCAGCAGCAGTTCATAGAGATGCTTGTTCAAGGAAGCATAGTGTAAAGACCCTTTACTCACTTTTTTATAAAAAAGGAGATGAGTAGTTATTTCCTATCAAGACCATTTCACGCAGAATTGATACAACAGCACACTGCAGTTCAGCTATGCCTGTGAAGCCACAGCAATTTTTTATTTTTCTAGCTTAATTAATAACCATCCAGCTTGAGTGTTCTCTGTGAGATTTAATTTATGAAGTTTACAATACTGTAGTGAACTTGGTTATAGGAAACAAATTATGACATGAATGGATTTTTTTATCAGCCATTGTTTCTTTTCCATTAGGGGTCGAACAGGAAGGATCCGTGTCTTGTCTTTCAAAACCGGTGTCATATCCCTATGTAAAGCACACCTGGAAGATAAATATAGATGTAAGTCGATGTAATTATTTTGGGTTTACCTTATGTTTGCGTTTCTGTTTTATTCCTCCTGTTTATTTATTGAATAAACATTTAAATAGCGAACAGAAACATTATTTTAGATATTGTAGATGCAAAGTGTGTTGCTTCACCTTGTACTTTTAAGTTATTTGTTCTCTGTAGTTTTAGGTAATTAAGCTCAGCAATTGCCAAACATTTTTGATCACACCCCTCCCAGCAGAAAAAATTTTGACCATGCACCTCCAATAGATGTAGATCTATTTATAAATTATGTTCATGTACTGGTGTACTAATTTGTTGTCTACATAAAGCATACCAAAAGAAAAAAGTAAATAAGGATGTGATAAAGATTAAATAAACACTATTTTGAAACTTTCAATTGAATTTATTATCTGTACAAAAAGTATTTCTTTACTGCACCCTAATGGATTGTCTTGAGCACTCCCTGAGGCACAAGAACCCCTTTGGACACCTCTGGTTCAGCACACGTTTAGACACAAAAATGCTTGTCTACAGGACACTTGCATGACTATTTTCAAATATATTAACTTTTTAAAATGATTCCCACATTGTGGTCAGTCTTATTATGTACATTGTGTTTAAATATAGTTGCTGCCTTTAAATAAATAAATTATAATAAATAAATGTTAAAGGTGGGCAAATTTTGCGTAATTTAAGAGAGGAAATACTTGGAAAAATTTCACTTGGCAGTCTTAGTTTTACCTGACTAATAAGTCAGTTCACTAGTGAGACTAGGATCCAGAAAAGAACCATTGATAAATGTAGTTCTCAAGAGTAACTTTCTTGTTGAATTAACTGGTAATTCATTCATGCACTTAAAAATACCACTGAAAATCCAACCTAAAGGGTTTGACCCAATACCATTGATCTTCATCAATTGTTATCATTTCACTCTCTACTAATGCTAGCTGAAGAACTCTAAAGAGAAAACAGACAGTACCAACAGCGGGGTCTGTGCATGACAATGTGTAATTGGATCAGATTTTAAGGCAATCACAATGAATGTCACAGTTTAGATTTCTAGATGTTTCATGTGGGTGTTAAGAAAAAGAATTCAGAAAAACTTTTAAGAAAATTAGTACAGATATTTTTCAAAATAATATTTCATCTAAGATTATCAAAGTTATAAAGGAAAGCATTTATTCATATTGTAGATTCTCCTGCAATGTGTGTGCACAGTAATGCATAACCTATTAAGTGTCCCCTAACCTTGCTGAGGACAGTTAATGTTTTAATGACAGGGAATTTTAAAGCTGAATAACTGTGGGAGAGGAAGGAATTGTGTCTGTCATGCTGTGGTCTGGCTTTGCCATCCATGCTGAAGTCATAGTGCAGTTGCCATTAGTGTTGCTGCAAGTATGCAATGACTTGCACCCTTACAATTTTTTGTCTCATTTGTGCAGCAGGGCAGAGTTGGCTGTGCTAGAGCACAAGTCTTAAGGCTTGCAGAGGTGATGGAAGTATTCATCCCAGAATTACTCATTATAAAACTAGACTTTGCAAGAGTGAAATTAATGTAATTAAAAAATAATCCTTTCTCTGTCTGTTCTTTTATTCCTTTGGAAGAAAACAGGTGTCAAAGCAGTGCTAGGAAAGTTATCTTGAGCAGTGCTAGAGCACCTTTATAATTGTGTCCCTGGTGTTGGGTAAAATATTAAAGTGACTCCAAAAAGAGCATTATTTTATTCTAGTCTTATTTTGCTCTCTCTTTTTTTTTTAAACTGTTGAAAAGTAAGGAGAATTTATTCAGGTAATGTATCGTCAACAGATATGTTGCCAAATAAATATTTCATTTACTGATAACCTGTTTTTTCTCTTTATTATGAGTTCTATAACCTCCTCAATATATATGTAGTATTATTAATTCCCACCAAATTAAATTGAGCTTATGAAGGGATAATAATTCTGTAAGGATTCTTTTCTAGAATGATCATGGCATCAAGTGACATCAAGAACATGGCATCAAGTGACATTTCACTTCAGAAGCGAAAAATTAATATGATAATAAAACTTCTGATGGATGGCAGGTTCTGCCATATTGTAATTTTCATTTGATTTTAGAAATTCCCTTGAATTAAAAGATCATTATATATGAAAGTTAGGGAGCTCTTGTTTATTGTTTTAACTCATCTGGAAGAGAAATGGATTCTCTGAGTTGTATGTTGATTACTCAGATTTGAAAAGGTGCTCTATGTTGTATGAAATTATTTTACCATTAAATATTGTTTTTCAGACATCTGTGTTGTGGCTTGAGGATCCTGCTGTTTAGTTAGCTGTGATTGAGTCTCTGCTTCTATTACCAGTAACGACACAGGTGCTGTGTTAGAGTGGCCTTTCTTCCCAGGTACAAGCCAGTAACAGTATTAGAAATTACCACAAGACTCACATTTCACAGAAAAACCCCAGTGTTTTTGGGAGCAGAAGCAGCCAGATGGAAGTCATATTTGTGTTCATGTCCTCCAAGGCTGATGACCGCACCTGTGAGCCTTGGAAACGACGCAAATCTGGGCTGCTTGCCACATCCTGGTGGTGATGCTTGACCTCTGCTGTCCTTCTCCTTCCTCCAGACCTGTTCAAACAAGTGGCAAGTTCCACTGGCTTCTGTGACCAGCGCCGGCTGGGGCTGCTGCTGCACGACTCCATCCAGATCCCCCGGCAGCTGGGGGAGGTGGCCTCCTTCGGGGGCAGCAACATCGAGCCGAGCGTCAGGAGCTGCTTCCAGTTTGTAAGTTCATGTTTTGCTGCCTCTGAATTCTCCACTTGGTATTTTGTCTTGAGCTCACTTATAATTCCGAGGAGGATTGACTATCTGGGATGAGGATTAGGGTACTGCGGGTCATGTGATGGTATTGGCCATTGGCTTATTAAGCTGTTCCTTTGATGAGGTGTATTTGAATTAGCTCAGACAGCAGATAATTGTCACTGGGGCTCCTGTTGGAACTGAACCCTGCAAATGGTGTAAGTCTTTGTTGCAGCAGCTCCTGGCTTTACAGTTTTCTATTGCCCAGCAGTCGATAACTGCTTATTGCTGCTATGTAGTTGAACAGCAGTGGTTTATATGAATTTTGGGCATGTACATACCAGTGGCAGCCAGGTGCCCCGGGGAGCGATAGGCAACCGCCTGCAGTGCTGTCTTGGGGCGAGGAGTGCTCGAAGAGCTCCTTCCACTCCTTGAATGGATACTACCAGTTTTCTTTTAAAGAGTACTGAAAGAATTCCTGTCCTGTCTGTTGAGGAATACACAGCAAACTGGAGGCTCTTTTTCAAACTTGTAAATTATTTAATCTGGGGAGGGAGAGAGTTAAGGGAATTATTCATCCTTATCATAACTACCAGCAGAATGCACAAGATGAAGACAGCTGCTTAATGAAAAGGTAGAGGAGGGGAGGTAATGTATGGTCTGTGATTAACTCTAAATGCATCTTCTACATTACAATGGAAGAAAGCTCTTTTCCCATCTCCTCACTGTCCCTGAGGGATTTTTTTGTTAGCTTGGGGAAGGGGGGAGTTGTTTGCTTTTTTGCCTGCTGCTCAAGTTCCATTATGTAGTAGTTTCAGTTCTGTAGTAAGCAAAACACAGCAAGTGTTTTCAATGAATATTAATGCTTGGAAGTAGACTGCAAACACACAATGACTTCGAAAATAATCTAATTCTAAAATCACCACAAACTTCAGTTCTGGTGGGACATTTACTTTCTGTATTTTTGACATTTCTTTTAACAGATTAATTCTACAGGATTTACCTTTTACTGTTCCTGTCATTCATGCCATGACCTTTTATAATTCTAATCAGTATTTGATGCCATTTCAGAATGAGTGTTTTATAGGGCTATGTCCTGGGTGAATAACCCATGCTCATAAACTGTGCACAGTAATGTTGATAGCTGTGTTAGACCCTGCTGGTGCTTTCAAGCCTTGACTTCCATGTTGAGCTTTCAAGTGACACCAACACAAAATGATTATGCAGCAAATCCATGGTAAAATTTTTGTACAAATGACCTTCCTCAGGAATTAGGTTGTTAGGATTCTGTTGTTTTTCCATGTGAATATCAACAGCACTTTAGAACACCATTGAAAAACTGATAAGGAAAGTGACCTCAGAATCTGGCAAAACCATAGTTTTTTGTAAAGAAGGCTGCCGTTCTGTTTGTTTGCACAGGAATAAAACAACATAAAATCACAGTGATGAAACACACCAAACTCGGGTTTTTTTAAGTAGAAAGAAGACTCTTGGAGATGGTCCTGTACAGGTCTGGGAGTTGGACTCAGTGATTCTTGTGGGTTCCTTCCAACTCAGCTTGTTCTGCGATTCTGTGATTTTGTGATAACTGTTTATTTGAACAAAATGAGTTAGCAACATCGTCATTAGAAATGAAGACGTGCCAGCAGGCTGAAAGCTGTACCACATTCAGCTGCTGGCATTTCTAGGAACAGCCCAAGCACAGCTGGACACAACCTTTGGCATGCTCAGAAATCAGAACATCAGAAAACCTGAAGTTTCTTTCTCTTACCTGCACTGAAAAGTAGATTTTTTTCTTACCTGCAATAGGAGGAATATCATCTTCTCTTTTTTTCCTCCAGATGAAGCTTCATTTTAACTCTCAGAGTGCAAGTTGGTTTCCAATCTAGGCTAGAGCAGAGCAGACAATCTTCTAGGAGGGACAGAAGGGGGGAGGGAGACTGAGATGAGGAGGGGAAATAGAGGAATAGGTGGGATGGAGTCCTAGGCAGAGGAACAGAAATCCAAACATAGGGAAAGCCCTAATGAAAGCGAAGGAGAAGGAATTAAGGAGTGGAAAGGATGACCCTTAGGGAATGACAATAAGAACAGCAGTAAGAATAATAGTGATGAAGGAAACAGTGTGGGTAGAATGTGAGGTCTGCAAGAAAGGATCAGCCAGGAATGCAGATGGGGAAAGAGATAAGAATTTTCCATGAGAAAGGGAGAAGGGGAACACTGAGACATCCTTTTGGTGTAGGATGGTGGGCACCAGGATCCACAGGCTGGGGGACAAACACAGAAGTGTTGGTGGGGGGAGCACAGAGCAGCCCAGGAAATAGGGAGGCTGGAAAATCTGGACAGCCAGGCAGTAATGCTGCTCCCAGAAGCCTCCTGTTACTGGAGCAAGATAATTAATTTTTGTAGAATATTGTGGGGGTGCATAGTTTACATTACTGCATGGAAACTAATTTAAGTCTTTCTTTGTACGCCCACGTTGAGGAATTCTACTTCTTTAGTTTGGGTTTTTTTCTTCCCATTTTTTTCCCTCTTTCTGGTGATGATAAGCCAGCAATATAATTGCAGTCATGTGAGAGTCGCAACAATTGTGTGCTTCAGAAATGGTTCTCCCAGCTCCCTTAGGTTAGGTGCCCTGGCAACGGCCTCGTCTGTCTGCACAGCAGCAGAAAAAAGGGGATGTTTACTGTTCCCAGAGATAACAGGGGAAATCTCTCCTGCTTTTTGAAGAGTGAGTCCTTGGGAACGAGGTTTGGGAAGGGAGGAACCCAGCCCTGATGTTGGCAGCAGCCTTGCCTGCTGCACACCTCTGCTCCTGGGAATTGGGTCCCTTTCTCCTGAGGCTGCTGCTCCAGTCCTCCTGCTACTTCTCCCTCTCCCAGCAGAGACTTGTGCTTTCTGTAGTTTTCTTCATTTGCAGGAAGGTGCTGGTACAAGTTCTTGGGAGGAGAAGGGTATCATGGGACTCATCTTTCCTATTTGGAGTTGAGGGTGTATAATTTCTGCTTTGAGATTTTAAAGAAAAAATACTTTTAAGTTTAGAGAGGAAAGAGCTTGATCCAGTGACCACTTGAAGACTGTATAGCTCTGCTTAAGCTCAGAATGCATCAAAGCAATCTGCAGATCCATGAAAAATTGAGTGAATTCAGCGTTGCTGCAGTGTGAAAGGACTTTCCTTTTAGTTCTGTGATGAGTACGTTTTTTAAGTAAACAGGATAGGGAAATGATATGGAGTGAAGGACACACGGTTTTAATCACAGTGGAAAATTATTAATATGCTTTCCTCATATAGTGTAAACAGGACCTAGGAATTCACATCACTGCCTTGGATGAGTTACTGTGACATTGGGACTTTGAAGAAATATGATGAGAGAGCAGAGTGCAGCTCAGAAGAAAATGTCCCTTGCCATTTCTCAGTAAAATGTTGGATAGTTGGTTCTTGGTTATAAAATGCTTTAAGTATGCTTTCTTTCAAGGATATACTTGAATTAGAGTACTTGATGTTAAAAACTAGAACAGATGAAGCTAAGGAGTAGTAAAATATGTGCAGTTAACTCATACATGTATTTTAAACCTTGTTTTGCTTCATTTTGATGAAGCAAAGTATTTTAATTTTCTGTATTGTATAGTCTTCATTACTAGATTTGTACTTGATCAATGGTAAGGCAAGATCAGGCTGCTTTCTAAAACCATGGAAGTGTGTCCAAATCTGGTGTATTTACTCAGGCAAATAAAATCCAAAATAGAGCTGTCAGTCCTTTTAGGTGGCGTTTGGGTGTTACAAATCCTGGGCCAGGACCCTGAAACTGACTTTGGCCATAAATGCTGTGATTTGAATTGGTTGGACAGTTGTTTCTTGAAGCATTGTTTATTGCTTTTATTTTTGAGCAGTTAGGAAATAGGAGTACCTGTGTACAAATAAGTATACATATAGTTATGTATACAAGTCTATATGAAAATAACTTAAAAGTGTGGTGTTACTGTTGAGGGACTCGATCTCTTTTAAGCGATTCAGGCAGCCCTTGTTTCTATTCATAGGATATTTCTTCTGCTCCTGGCTCTGACAAGAGGGAGCTGGCCAAAGGGAATCAGCAAATCCTTCCTCAAGCTGCTGTGCTGTAAATGTCATAAAACAGCAATTCTGATTTTATTTCAGCAGGATTTTGTGAACCTGTGCCTGACTTTGGAGGCAGTCTTGAAGAGTCCTACAAGTGAACTGCTTTCAAAAGCTATTTTAAAATGGTTTAAGGGGTGGGGATCAGGAAGATGCTGTTCAAGTGTGGATGATATAAAACTACATGTAGATAATATAAAACTACACTAATTCACTCCTGGATTAATGTTATTTTATTTTATTATTCGTTGCCACAACACAAAAAACATTGACTGGCATAGTCAATGCAATCAAGTGAAAATGCAGGAGGGGAAGACAAGGGTGAACAGGGTTAGGTCTGACTCTGGGGAGACAGGGTTGCTGTTACTGGCTGCTCTGCATTTTTAGACTTTAACAAGTCATAAGAATCCCATCCCTTAGTTTTGTTTGTCCAAAACAGTATTTGCTAATGTAAAGCTTTCCACCCGGGGTGAAAAACACCATTCAATTAACAATGTTAATTCATTTCTAGTCAATTTCCTGCACTGCACATAAGCAGAATATAGCTAATCAGAAATGTTATCAGAAATTTCTGCTGTATTATCTGGCTCAGTCTAAAAGCATTCCACATTTTTTATGTAAAATCCCAAGTGTATTTTGTAGCATATTTCCTATTATGGACAGACAAAGTTAATATAGCAGAGGATATTTTTTCAGCTACTAGATAGAGGAAGAGAGAGGGTAGAACAAAAATCTCATCTCCCAAGTATTGCATAAAGATGCTAGCACCACCCAACTTCCTATTTCCCCATTGTTTCTGCAGAATAAATACTGAAAAACAGATGTCTAGAACATAATGAATTTGAATGTCCTCCATAACAAATTGTTACTTGTAAGTTGGAAAGCCCTTAATGAATTTTACTTTATGATTCATTCTGTTATTACCATAAAAATTGTGAGTTGCACAGAAATGTGTTCAAGAGAAGAACCATTAATATTCTTTACAGCTTGATCTTGTTGCTTCAGATATGAATTGTATGAATTCAGCCTTTTTCCCATATGTAAAATCTTCAGCTGCTGCCTTACTGGATTTAGAGATTATTAAAAAAATTGTAATAGCAGCTCAGGAGACAGTCGAGAACTGTCTGTCCTGTACTGTCTGACCCTGACCAGCTTTTCTCCACGTGGCTTTAAATCTTCATGTAATATAATTCAGAACCAGTTCTGATACATTTTAATGCACCTAATCTCTCGGAGCACAGGTTTTGTACAGCCGCCATACGGAGCTCTGGCTAGGCAGCTATTGGGACTGCTGGCAATTGACAGTGACTGCAAAATTAAAATAGATCTAGGGTGTTACAGAAAGTCTTTCATTGCTGCAGCATTTTCCCTGCAAATTTAAAGCAGCTACAAGTGGAGAGCAGCGCTTTGAGCGGCTCATTCTTATTCTGACTGCAGCTTGCACTGCAGCATTTCTGTACACCTCATGTTTTTCTATTAGGAATGGTATATTAAAGAGATCCTCTTAATTTTTATTTTTTTTTTGAGGCTTAGAGGACCTCTGTATAGAAAGTGTAGTCTGCTAGGCAGGGTAATGGTTGGCCAGTGTAGATGCTGGCTGAAGCTGGATCCCTGGGTGAGTCACAGAATGTCTCTCCCCTGCCCCTTTTTTGGCCTACCTTCCAGCTGAAAATATAGATGGTCATGTTTTAGAAGCATGCCTTTCACTTAGGAGTTCCAAAATTAATTTAATTCGACTGAATTCACTGATGTACTGGGGCAGAAGGCAATATCCACTGTTCTGAACAAATCCCCTTGCCAGTGTTGACTGGACTTTATTGTGCTTTTGATTTTCTCTGTTTATTTTAGGGGGGGCCTTCCTAAATTCCGCAGCTACATGAGAAAACAGAGAACTAGGGTTTAATGCCGAAGACTTCAGAAGTGTTTCAATGTGTGTTCCATTTAATAGAATCCTTCCATGAATATCAAATTGTGAAGGACTTTATCTGAATAATTGTAGATATGTTCTGATTTGATGTTTTTTACCCCAAACATCCAAAAAAGGATATTTTTGACTATACTGGAAGACCATGTATATGGATCCCAAGTGTAGTGATAGGAGTCGTTGGATGGTTCCCAAATGAGCACCTTAAGAAGGAAGCTCTGACCAAGAATCTTTGTTTCTGATTAACTAAAGTATTGCAGCAGCATTTTAAGTCAATTTTAATGCAGTTCATTATTCAGGGCATATTACAGGGCTTGTATTTCACATCTTTTTTACAGGGTTCTATCTGGGAGACTGCATTTTTCTTAGCCTTCAAATATTGATCAGTTAATTTGTTTGTCAAGGTTATAAACAGTGTTAGATTTAAAAGAAAATAAAAAAACAAAACTACAGCTAATTGGTTTTCCCTACAGCTCTCTCTTCTGCAGACCAGTTGGGATATTTTCTTCTCGAAATTCGTTGCTAGCATTTTTAATGGAATAAAGTTTTAGCTAGGCTATACTAAACTCAGTTTCAAACTAATGAGAAACTGGACAAGTAACTGAGAGCAAGCATAAAAATCCTCAGCACTCAATCCCCTATTCATCTTGGTCCATGTACATGATACATTAATGCTTATTATTTATTTAAGTCCTTCAAATGGGTTTGGAACCACAAAGGAAGACAGTCAGCCTTGTGAAGTTTAAAATATAAAAGACTGGCCCACCGAGAGCTGTATTTGAAAGCATAGAGAGAAGGGAAAACAGAAGATTTAAATATATTCAGACCATAAATATGCTGTTGCTGTGGGTAGCATGGAAGAAAATGTCTTGAGGAATTGGAATTAGCATGTAGTGATGGTTTAGAGAAACAGAGCACGATGTTATCCCTCTTCATCACTTGGGCTGTTCCCTGTGCGGACACATCCTCCCTTCTCCCACCCTTCCCACTAGAGCCCCTTGAGGTTTCCACCTGATCTATCACCTCGCTTTCAGCACTGAAACCATCTCCCAGTTTCTCAGGTAACAGTTTTGTGCAGGCTTCGTGACACCCTGCACGACAGAGGGCTGTTTCCTGTAAACACTGACTCCATCATTCCACTCCACTGTTTTCCTTTAAATCCCTTTTGATGCTCCTTGCCTTTGTTCTGCACTGTTCTTTGCAGTGTGCAGCCTGCTGGTACAGTGTAACCTCTACCATGCACAGACATGACTACTGTACCCTGTTTCCTTGTGGGTTTTGTGTCTTTGTTTTCTTTTTCCATACTGTGGGTGCTCTGGGTAGGGATGATACATCATTTTTTCAGTGGTGTATGGTGCCTGCCACAGTGGGATTTGGCTCTGTGACTGAGCTGCCTTGAAGTTACCATGGAAGAGATACCTGAAATGTCACACTGGTTGGGATGGGATGGGATGGGATGGGATGGGAAGGCAGCAGAGGAATGGGTTTGCTGGGAAGCATTCATTGGCTCTTCTGCTGTTGGTAAAGACATGAGTGTGGGATGTAATGGAATCTGAGAACGTTATTTTGTGGGACAGAACTGTATTGTGTTTGCAGTCAGTGATGGGAAATTTAAAGAAGAGGTGGTTTGAGGCATTTAAGGAGAAAGGGTTTACATGTTCAACAATAGGCTTGAGAGAGATTTGAATGATTTCCTTATGTGTGCATTATGAAAAAAGGTCAGTGTGATAATGAAAAATGTTAAGGAGAAAGGAATTTTGATCAAAAGACATGCAATTTTTAGGGCTTGGATAACAGTTTTTAAAATAGGTGAGAAGCAGTGCTATACGGTCTCAGATAAGAGAGACAGAGAATGTGAGATCAGGCATCAAAGGTGATCCTGTAAGTGGATGATTTTCTCTGTGACAAAGTACATGGTAGTGCTGTCTATTGTAATAGAGAGAATAAGAAAAAGAGAGATTTGAAATATTAATAATGGTTTTCAGTTCCTGGCTTGAAGGCAGGATCCTGAGATTTTTTTATTTTTATTTTATTTTTTTTATGAGTAGTTGGACTGGGAGAAGAGCTGGAGTATATTCTTGGAAGAGATGTGGAGTTGACAAGAACAGCTTGAACTGTTAGTTAGCTGGTGAGTAGACAGATCAGTTGTGCTCAGCCCCTGTCATTTTTCCCCTTGTGCTGCAGGCCAACAACAAACCAGAGATCGAAGCAGCCCTTTTCCTGGACTGGATGAGGCTGGAGCCACAGTCCATGGTGTGGCTGCCTGTCCTGCACAGGGTGGCTGCTGCGGAGACCGCCAAGCACCAAGCCAAGTGCAACATCTGTAAGGAGTGCCCCATTATTGGATTCAGGTACAGACTCTCTCCCTTTCAGCCACGTGTGCGTCTGCTTGGTGGATCAAGAGCTCTGCCTGATTCCAGGAAAATCAGGAGCTCCATTTTATAGACATTTTGTTCTTGGAAAAAATAATTGTGATGGGGTCACGCATGAGAGTGGCACCTAGACTGAGTACAGTGCTGTGGGACTTGAAGAGGACAATAGTCATCTCTCAGTTAAAATATGGCACTTCCTCTGTGTCCCAGTGTTTCCATGCCCCAACAAAAGCATTGTTGGATTGCACAGTAACACAATTTGCCTTACATTCAGCGTGTCCTATGCAGTTGCATTTTCTGAATTGGATCCTAATGAATTGCTTTCTGTCATAGCATAAAGCAAGGAAGTGCCTTGAAAATTCTCAAGCATGTAGAAGCTACATGTGCATTTCTCTGGGAAAGAATGTTGGTGGAACATTAACCTGGAGTGGGGGAAATGTTGCTGGTCTATTTAAACATCTGGATTGACACCGTGGTTACTATGGCAATGAATAAGTCACTGTGTTGTAAAATGGCTGTGTGTTGGTGTGCCTGTTGAGAAGCCACTTAAGGGCTAAGTAAATACTCACTTTCAATTATGCCTAGACTTGTTTTATCACTTTGCTTTGCAATAGCTGCTTTGTATGGTTTCTGCCCTTTTTACACACAGTCTTCTTTTACCATTGGCATTTCTCCTTGTGTGTTATCGTGTTGTTTACAAAGAGCTTTCTGTAATTTTGTTTCTAAAATCCAGACAGATAACAGCAGCAAGCAGTGCTACACAAAAAAGCCATCATTTTGCTCTAACCTGGGAGCAGATGAATGTAGCTTTTATGCATGTAGTGGGGCAGTGCTTTCTGCTACAATTTCACAAACAGTGGGAAATGGGGGAAATTTTGAAGGTATTTATTTCTTTGTTTTGAATCTGAGGCTGTTGCTCTAATAGTCTAAATTCTATTCCTTTTGCTTTTTATTCCCCATTAATGTCTTAACTGGGAAGTGATAAATATTGCTGAGGAAGAGCTATGGATTGGATGTGAGTAAATCAGCACATCCACAAAGCCTAATTTTCCAATTCCCAGATGGAGTTTATGAACTACTGTATTACTTACAAGTTTTGTATAAACCAGCCAAAGACAAGTAGGTGGAATTGAAAAGTGCAGCTCTTGGAAATATCAAAGGATGGCAAGTGAATGGATAGTCTGTTGTAAGCACCGAGAACTCGGGGAGCGGACACTGGAGCTCTGTGTTTGTGTCTAATTTTACTTGACTGATCTCATCTGTCTCTTAAATTTATATAACAAATCTATTATCATGATAGTAGAATCTGTCTGTCACAGACTTTTTTTCTCTGTCTTTGCAAGTCATTGAAACCCTGTGTACACACTTGACAAAAAGATACTGTATTGGAAGGCTTTTAGAAAGCTAATACTGTGCACCCAGTTCATGTAAAACAATGTTCTTTTGAGGTCGTTGTGGCTGAGCTGCTTCGTGTATTTGGAACAAGACAGCCCTTATGCCTCCGGCTCTTTCAACCACTTCAGCACAGCAGATACAACAGTTAGCTGCCTCATAGAGCTGATGAGATTAAATAATGGCCCAAAAGTGCATTTGGAGTTTTGCATGGATGGAATGCTCTACAGGAAAATTGTTTTTATAGAGGTGCTAGGAAGGACATGAGGGGGTTGCCAGAGTGACTTACTGAGAGGGCATTACTTTCTTGAATTTTCCTCCTGGAGGACATTCTATTTTAGGAATCATGATGAAGAGCAAAAGATCTGAAGTTAATGTCATAGAAATAAAAAGTGTGGTATTGTCTTTCATATGTTAAAGGTGAGTGAATGTGTAGAAATCTTCATTGTTGCCCAATATTAGAAATATTTTTGAAGATTGAGATCTATGACAAACATATGAGGCAGCAGTACTGTCCCTCAGGGCAGAGGAGTATTAGTATTGCTGGGCATTGCATACTCTGTGACATCTCAGGGAAGAGAATCTACTAACACAGCAAACTTGATGGCCTGATATGAAGCAGTCACATACAAAGCTCTGAAGCCGTGATTTTTTTTTTTTTTAATCCTCTTTTAGGTACAGAAGTTTAAAGCACTTTAACTATGACATCTGCCAAAGTTGTTTCTTCTCTGGCCGTGTTGCTAAAGGTCACAAAATGCACTATCCCATGGTGGAATACTGCACACCAGTAAGTAGCTGTTTTACTGACCCTTACCGTCCCTTCTTATGTAGACAGTAAAAAATTCTTTTCCTGCGTGCAAGGTAATGATGTGTTCGGACTGCTTTTCTTCCCTCCTCCATAATTAAATCTCCTTTTATATACTATACATGTCAGCAATTTTGTTGCTTGGTCAAGGATGCTCCAGTGGTTTGAAGTAAGCTGAAGTTCATTGTTTGCACAATTCTGTGTCGTAATGTATTGTTGTGTGCTAATGACTTGTTCCATGTTCAGTGCCATAGCTCACTTTATGGATCCTCCTGGAAGCACATGATTTGTGCAAATACTCATTCATATCTTGAGTCCCAAGGTTTTCTTCGTATCTTGGGTCTCAAGGTTTTCTCCAGACCAGTGTGTGATTTTTTTTCCTCCTTTCCTCATCAAGTTTCCACTTCACTTGCTTTCTCCCACAACACTATGGTTGCATTTTTAAGTTTTTCACTATTTCATGATACCTTTATATTGTCTGATCACTTGATGATATAAAATGCCAGGGAAGTTCTCATGGTTGCAAGGTAATTTCATTTCTGAAGGGGGGAAGCCAGGGCATTCAGTACAGGATGCTGCAGTGATGGTGTGGTGAGGGTCTTCCCCCTTCTTTCATCGTTCCCAAAAGCACTGGTTTTGCATAAATGTTTCTTTCATACCTTACAGCTGTCAAGGGAAATTCTGCATTTCTCTCTCAGTGTGCTCCTTTTTTGGCCTCTGAGGACCAGTGCAAAGGGGCATAAATTAGAGGCACTCAAGTTAAACTTCCACCATGTAGCAAGATTGAGCTTTCAGCTGCATTTGCTATTGCTTGTGTTTGTCTTGAAGCAGTGCACTCTCATCAGCATTTCCTGGTGAAATAGGATTATTCCTAGTCTTTCATCTGCTGGTAGTCATAAATGGTGAAAAGAAAGCATCAAAATTATACTTGGGCTAACCCCATAAAATTATATGAACAGTCTTTAAATCTTCATCCAAGCAAGAAGGCATGGCCAAAATGAAGCAAAGACTCTCAGCTTTTCTCAGAGACCTAAAAAAGGGAGAAAAAAATTAAGCCCTTAAAATATTATAGTAAAGCAAGTCCAGAATTTTTGTTAGTTTTAACTTAGAGATAGTTACTTGCATTATCTATCCACTTTTACCCTTCAATGGCAATATTCCTGGGAATCTCTGCAATGGCAGCCAATGCACGTTGCTGGCTCTTTGTCAGTGTTCGTTGGCTGTGGTTTTCTGCGCCGTCCCTCGGGGACTGAGGTTGCTGGAAGGACGATTTGCCTGAACTGCTGCACCAGTCAGAGGGAGCTGCTGGCGCTGCCTGGGCAGGTCTGAACAGACTTCTCCATTGCAGGCATTCCTAGAGCAGAATCTCATGATCTGAGTCGTAGGCAGGGTGGGTGAGTGAGTGAGTGAGAGAGACCATCTCCCTGGGAGCTTTCTTTCCACCTGTGGCTGAACCCCTCCTTCCCAGATGGACTGTGGCTTTGCTTTGCACTTTGCCACTCTTATTCTTGCTAAGAAACAACTTGGGAGATTTGTGAGTGATACAAACCAGTATCTTCTGAACATTTTGTTACCCTCTTGATGTGTTTTGAGTAAAGAGAAATAAAAAGGGATTACGAGATGCACCCCCAGCCTGCAGCAGCTCATTGCAGTGCTGCATCCAGCAGGTTTGTGTTGTCCCTGAAAATACAGATTACTAAGAGGTGAATGTGGTGGTGAACAGAAAACCTGCCACCACGTCCAGCCTGCTGGATCAGAATAAAGAGCCATTCACAGCCAGTGGATTTTTCCCTGAACTCCAGCAACCCGTGCTAATGTGCCGTGCCTGGCTGCACAGGCAGCCAACTGAATTAGAGGAGGATTAGCTGGGGTGGAGGGGGAAGTGAATGTGACACACAGCAAGCCCCACGCTTTTTTGTGTTGCTGCTATCACAAAAAATTTACCCAAGTACTGGGGGACTGAGCATCCACTGAAGCTATGTCTAGTTTGTAATTATTTTGTAAACGAATGACAAAGAGTATGCAGGTGGCAGAGCATTTATCAGTCTTCCTCCACACTAATCTCTCACCTTAAAATGCATTTTGGCAGACACAAGACGTGTGATGCCTTCTTTGATAATATCTTTGCAATAATTCACTGTGCACACCAAAGTGTTCTGATATTTTTACTTTCCCTCCCTCTTAGTATCAAGACATTTTTGAGCACTGCAGTCTTTAATTCTGCTTAGGGGAGTTTTGAGAACTCATGCTAAATACCTGAGGGATGTGATAATATTCTCTCTCTTGCAAAAGGTTGAGTCAGAATAAGGGCAAGGCAGTTGCTTGGTCTTCATTTAGACAGAGAAATTGCTACAATTATTCCTGAAAGCAACACATCTCAATTTATTGTTGAAAGAGATAGGACTTTTAAAGAGTTTTCAAACAAAGCATAGAAGACAACTTATAGACTGAAATGTAAATGCAGGATGATTTTTCTGTTAGGGTTTAATGAACAGTGACACATGAACATAAAAAACACCTTGTTGGAAGGAAGTGTGTCAAACTGATAGACCTGTCTTCATCTAGGGTTTCCTCTAGGGCTGAGGTCTGGGGAGGGGGGTTGGCATGGCATTTTCTTAAACCAATCTGGGAAAAGTCAGCTGGTGGTAAAGCTATTCCTGTTTGGTTTCCGAATAGTTTCGGAACATGCTCAACCCATCTGTCTATATGTTGCTTTGACTTAAGAGAGCTGGGATGCTGAAACTCCACTGTTTCTTCTTCATAAACCAGTTCTACTGGGAATTTTGGTCTGGATGATTTTACTCTGAAAATCATATGTAATAAAACATCTGTGGCATAAATCAGAAGGTTTGGCTGAAAATTGCCTCAGTTTATCATCTTGTCCATGTAATAATCACATTTTCTTTGCCTTTCTTGTGCTCCTTGAACATTTTTTAAATGGCAGTTGGATTATATGAGAGTTGCCTGATGCTTTTAGTTGTACTAGAAGATATATTTTCTTCTCGGGATTCTTGTGGTACCAGCTAGATTGGGATGTTTCTGTGCAAACACAGCATTTTGCTGTTCAGTTGCCATGGAAAAGGTTCGGGGGGAGAGGGGGGAGAACAGTCCGAGGAAGGCTGAAGCAAAGAATGTTTCATTTCTAATACCTCAAAACACTTAACCCAAATTGCAGCCAAATGCAATAGAAAGTGTTCTCAACATCAAAAATAGACAGGGCATTAATAAATGGTTATAAATGTCACAGGTGAACAACTGGACAGAAAACTGTGCTTAGCCTATTTATATCAAGATTAATAATAGAAGTTTTTCTGTGTTTCCAGCAGATGTGCTCTGTGTGCTCTCTTGATGACAAACTGGTTAAGAGCTCTCCTGGCAGGCATTGCAGATGGAATTCAGCAGAGGGAATTCCCTCCTCCAGAGGCATGGGAAGGGAGCCACCTCAATAAATCTCCTTTCTGGAGTCCTCTGGGTGGTCTGGGCACACTTCATCCCTCCCTTCCCCAAATGTATTTACTTCTGATGAATTAAGGAAGGGATACCTAATATTACCAAATAATATCTCAGTTTCTTGAAAATACAGATGCTGCTGTACTGGCTCATAGGTTCTGCTGTGTCACTTCTCTGCCAGCCATTGCTTACACTGAATTTTCCTGCCAGACCAGACTGACCAGAAAGGGAGCCAAAATCTTTCCAGCTTCACATGAAGCTCATAGGTGTCATAAATACAGAGATAATATTTGCCTTTTCTGTTTATACTTTTCAGACTTTCTGCAGATATTTTTTCAGGGCATCCTTAATTTTTCTACCTTTTAAAAATCTATGTATCTGTGTTTGAGCAGCTCTGTGAAGGTTGGCTGAACTTACGGGTTCCAGCACATCCATCCCCTCTTTGCAGAAGGCACAGAACTCAATAAAAATGTCAGAAAGATTATCTTTTCTCTGATTTCTTTCCCTTAAATTAGATAGATTGGAGAAGCAATATTGTTATGTGGGTCAGGAGGAACTTAATTTACTGTAAAAGATCAGTACTTCAGAGTCTAGTGTTTCTGCAAGGTTCAGAGAAGGGAGTGCAGCCTGACTGAAGTCATTGAAGTCTTACATTAAAATTCATCAGAAAATTGCCTGATTCTTCGTCAGGCTCTCAATAAGTCTTGAATCTTCACAGCAGACATCCTTGAAACTCTTCCTGACTCTTTCTGGTCTTTCTATGTCTACGTTGTGTTCCTCTGCTGGTCTCTACAACAGCAAGGGAAGCCTGCTGCAGGCAAGGGAGTAGAAAACTTCATGCAAATTTTTCTCTCCTCAGAGTATTGATCTTAAATGCCTGCCAGTTTCACATTGAACAGGTGCAGGAAGAAATACCTGATCTGAGAGCTTTAAGCAGCTCTCACCTGCTTTTTGTTTCCCTTTGAACAAAATATTAATGGCACAGAAGGCTGAGGAGGGAAACTGGAAAGAAAAGGTACCTAGAGGCTTTCATAGATTGACAAGTCCATGAGATGGAGATGCCAAGCGAGTAGTAAGAGTTGGGATCCAGACAGTGAAGCACCCACGGGAGGCATCCAGCCAGGACACACGGACTGGCTGTGTGTCCTCCACTACAGCCATTTTAGTGCTGAACCAAAATTAGGCAGAGCGACCCCCACATAGCCAGGTGAGGAAATGGCAAATTATTGTCTAATTATTGCTTGTTTTCTTGAGATCACCTGAGGTGAGACATGAGCCTCTCAGGGGGTTTTGAAACATCTTTTCTTTCCCTCCTTCCTCCCCACTAGCAGTGTCTGTGTAGTGCATTGTAAGGTGACAGTGATGGACAAATAAAATTTACTGTTCCGGGGCTCAGGCTGTTGGCAGCTCTGCTTGGTGTGATCACAGCTCTTCCAAGTGACCCAGCAAAGGAAGAGGCAATTGAAAAACAGTGACAACCTCATGAAAGATGATTTCATTGTGATTTGTGCCTTTCAGACAACTTCAGGAGAAGACGTCCGTGACTTTGCCAAGGTACTAAAAAACAAATTTCGAACAAAAAGATATTTTGCAAAGCACCCACGAATGGGCTACCTGCCTGTGCAGACTGTCTTGGAGGGAGACAACATGGAAACGTGAGTAGCTCTGAAGTATCTAAGTAGCAATTCATTTGGTACACTATTTGAGCTCCCCAGCTGGTGCCAGCTCCTTTCACTTCCTAAATGCATAAAGCCTCTTTATGTCTTTCATTTCTGTTTACCTCGCCTGGCAGGAAAACACAAGCTGGGCTTCCAGTTGCCATTGCCTTTATCTGCTTTCACCTGTCCTTATACAGGAACTTCAGCTTCAGTTAGCAAAAAAAAATAAAAATACTCACAGTCTTACTGGCAGTCTTACAGAAGTCTAAGCTTGATGCACAGTTTGGAGGCTAATGATACATTCATTAAATTTTTATTTTTTTCCAAAGGGGTATCTTTCCTTGGTTTTATTTTTTTAATTAGGCTGCGGTGTTTGTGACCTTCCTAGATGATTTCTTCTTTTCTCAGCCTATAAATTTAGTCTTACTAAATGACTGATGTCTTAATGGAAAAAAAAAAGCAGTAATGATGCACATGGAGAAATCAATGACTTAACCCAGTTCCCTTTGGTTTTTTACACATTTAATCAGTTGTTTAATGGCAATTGCACGCAGCTTGTTCTCGCTCTTTCTCTCTCTCTCTTTAAATTTTAGATTTCAAGGTTTTTTTCTCACTTTTTGGTTGGTTGCTCTTCACAGCCATTCATGTTGGTCTGTTGGATTTCTGCTTTTTTGTTATCGTGACTTTTTTTTTTAAACTTTCTGTAATTATTTTGCTGCTGAGTTTCTTCTGCCTTTCTCTTCACCTCCTCATTTTTTGTCTTGCAGTCCTGTTACTCTGATCAACTTCTGGCCAGTAGATTCTGCGTGAGTACTTTTGCTGAAGTGTGCTGCTGCTGCTGCTGCGCTCCCTCACTTTTTGTTTATTTCTTTGCTCAGTTTTACATGAGATCATTTCCTTCTTTCTTTATGGTTATTTCCTTTGATGCACTCTCTGAAGGAATGTTTTGATCCCAAATGAGTAGAATGAGATAAACCCTGGAATTTCCAGCAGTCATGGATTTTGTGCTGTGTACTCTTTCTGGAGTATGTATTTTTCATGGAATTAACAGGGGTTTCGTGCAGACCTACTAATGCTTATCAAAGTTTGTTATTTAAAAGCCTGTGTTTCTGAATAAGTGTCAATCCCTCTGAATGTATGCTAAATGCTGTTTGAAAGACAGAGATTGAACTTGATATGGATTTAATTCAGTTTCAGGAATGACACAGTTTTGCAGATAAAGCTATAATTTGGGTTTATGTGCAGCCGTGCACACTCGAGTGCCCCAGTTAATCCAGAGCTCACTGGGTATTTTATTACAGTCTTTTAGATACATTCAGATTTGTGAAGGCAGGTTGAAATGCGGAAATGTTTTCTGTATTTTTTTCAGAAGTTAAAAAAGCAGCAGTTTTCAGCTGTGGAATAGATTTTCATTCTTGCACCACTCCAGCAGTTGCATTGTCTTACTGTTGTAGTAATAGCCTCAGCATAAACTAAAGACAGATATATATTTACCATTGTGGCATTTGCTACTTCTAGTGTTACACAGATGCTTTTAGAATAATGTTAATTAAGGATCAATTTTAATTCACATATTGATAACTAACAGGAAAGATTTTTTTATATTTCTATATGGTGAGATGTATATGGCTTGCACCTCCATTGAACTTTTTGTAGAATAAACAAGAGTGAAATGTATACACTGGAATATTGATTTATAATTTTTGTTGGGAGCACAAACCTTGGGAAGCTAAGGGAAGTGCTCTAACTCTAGGAAATTTAAGCAACCAAGAAGCACATCTATTACTGCAAACCTCATATGGCTGAGAATTCACCCACAGAGAATGCCAAAAGTCTGGGGGCAGACTGAAATAGAGGGGCTTTGAGCTTGAGGATGCACTTTTATAGATGCAACTATGGATCTAGATTCCTTATATTTCAGAACAGTTGCAAAGTTAAAAGTAACATTTGAAGAAAGCTTGGATCATGTGGAATGCCATCGCTGTGTCTCACATAATATGAAACTAAGCTGTCACAACATGGTCATTTCTAGTTACTTACAACAGTAGCATTGTGGTGTGCCTACATCAATAGATTCACACAAAAGGTTTGCTTTTACATTCTACAGAGAGTTTAACTCACATGTAATACTTGAGAAAATGAGAAATACTGAGGAGCAGGATTTGTGCAGAGAGGTTGCACTCTTTGTCAGACTAACTCAGGTATCTTCCAGAGCGTAATCATTCCATCTGGTCTGACAAGGAAGCAGAAAAATAGGAAATTAATAGTGGCTGGAAATAATTGCCCTTAATTTTGTTCTGCTAACTTTCTTTCTTTCCTTCATGCTATAGCACCTGACCTGCAATTCAAGTTGCTGAGCTACCCAGGTTTAAAGCTGTTTCTCGCTTACAGGGTGACTCCAGCTTCAGCAGACAAGCCAGTTGTCATAAAACTTTGCCATGTTTTCTACACTCATGCCTTTTTCTGGTGCTCTCATGCCAGTTTTCTGGTTATCCTTGAAGTGCCTCAGAAAAGCATCATCTGGCGGCACTCAGCAATGCTAGTGCTATTCTGACGCCAACATGTGGTTTACATAGAACTGCTTGTAAATAGATAATTTTTTTCGTTGGAAGTTAATGGTTCTTACTGCTTATTATCCAGTATTTTGCCCAGGTATGCTGCTTGCCAGGCATTAAAGGGACAGTTCACTAGTTGTGAGAATGTGTATCTTTTTACTTGAACTGTGATGGTACAATGATACAAAGACAATTTACTTGTTTCTACACTTTCAGGAAGCATGAAATAAAATGCTGAACAAAGAAAAGCACCCTCATCCTGCCAGCCAGGTCTCTGGGGGTACAGGGCATTGCAGGAAGGTGGAGTTTGCCACTTGGTCACCACTTCACTTGACTAGAATTCCCAGGCTGCTCCTGCAGACCCCAGGTTGAACGAGGCAGCTGTGGAGCCCTTGTAAAAGGGATGGTTATCTTGTCTAAATATTGGCTGTGTCACTCAGCCTTCCTGCTGGCTGTTTGAGCTGATTAGGTGTGCTGAGTATGTGTGCTCAGAAAGGAAGGACTGTGAGCTCTAGCACAGGTGCTTGGTCACTAAGAGTATGTAAAATACAGCACAATCATTCTCAAGTTTGCTCAGAGACTGGCAAAAGTACCTTTGAGCAGCTGAATTCAACACAAAGTAATGCTTCTCCAGCAGGTTTGCTTTCTTAAGCAAACTTCTAAAAAGCTGTTTGAGGTATATCTCCATGGCAGTATGTTCTAAAGTAGAGACAAACCTGGAATGGTAGTCTCATTCCCTGCTTGCATCTGGCAGAACCAACTCCAGCAAGTTACACATCATGTTGTCTTTTAAAAAACATATCTTTTTATATGTATTACTCAACTTGGTCACTTCTGAAGTTGCAGCATCATTTCAAGGCAGCAAGGATATATTAATGCATTCAGGCCTGACTTTTTGCCATGCAGTACTGCAAAAAGAGACATCTCATTGCTCAGTAGGTCCCAACCAAATGCTGTCCCTTCTTTCAAACTGGTACAAATACATGTACAATGCCAAGGTGATAGGCACTGAGAGAATGACCCAACTCAAAACTGAAACTACTTTTAACACATATTTCCTAGTCTATGCACAGTATTAGCATCAACATTTGTGTGTGTGTTGAAAACAAGACTTCTTCTTGCATTGATGGTAAAGTTAAGACCAGCTTAACATCTGCTGTATGACAAAAAAAAAAATAGAAAAACTGTGGGTAAGTTCAATTTATCAGAAAACCATGGTTATCCTGCCTCATGATCCACTGCTCTAAAGAAATTGCATCCTTTTCCCCTCCCTTCCCTACATGTCATTACACAGAATGGGATATCAAGTCACAGAGAAGCGATTGCCCCATCCTCCTTGCTGCACTAAGGAACTCTGTGAACTGAGTTTTTATCCTCTGGTGTGCTGTAGTAATGCTTGAATATGTGATGAGTAAAAGTAGAGGCCAAAGTTCATTTTGAAGACAAAATGAGATTTGTTATACTTGGCCTATAATGTCTTAAAGAGGAAAAACTTTGCTGTTCTATGAAAAGAGATATTAATGATGATGCTTGATTTGTATACGTATCGAGCATACAGCTCTATGGTTTCAGAAGGATCCTAATCTAGAGCCCTTTGGAGGCTGATTAGAAACCTGGAAGCTGAGAAGTCCAGTAGATTTACAGCAGGATTGTCAAACTCTTAACATGGGAACAGAACATTACAAACCAGAAGATTATTACAGTTTTGGTTTATAACCAGTAAATACAAAACCTGTCAGATTGTGCAATGCAACACAATCACTTTTGGGCAGTCCCAGCCTGAACCACAGTATCCAACAATTCAAAATGGGGAGAAATTCCTTCCTCAGTCTGGAACTAATCAGGAGTTCCAGAAGGAAAGTCAGCAGAGATGGAATAAAGGGGAGTTGAAATTCAGCCAAAGTATAAAATTGCCATTCAATTTGGGAAGCTGCATCACTTTTTGTTAATCTGGCACCTCTCAATACATGTTAATTGGCTAAATCCCACGTGGCAGCAAAGGGTGCTGTCTGAACTGCATAGGCAACATAATTTAATGTTGATGTTTTCCAGAGGTGAGGCTATAAGAGACAATACTCTAATTGTCACAAAAAGTCCTATGAATTGTTTTCATCAACAGAAAACTGAAGAGGACCTCATACCATCTATCAGACAGAAAACCCAACATAACTTAGTGTCCCCCTGTATAACACACTGAGCTACCATTGAGATTGCAACTCTTGAAAGACATTAGGCAAAATCATCAGTGTCTGCAGTGTGTTATTAAAGGTTCATTTCAGACATTATATGCTTCTTGTATTTATTTCTAGCTGCTTGTGAAATAATTCTTAAAGGCTCCTTTAAGTGGGATGTGCTGGAAGCAGGCACTGGAGCAGGGTGGGAGGCACAGGAGAGGTTCCCAGCAGGACATTGGCAGCCTGTGCAGGGCTGCATGTGAAGCAGAAATGCCAGTGAAGGAGGCAGGTGTGCAGGGAAGACCAGGGTGAAAGCTCTTCTATAAATCCTTTGGGAGTTGCTGTGAAGAAGAGTCGTGGCAACAGATGGATTGCAAATGGTCAAAAATCCCCAGTGTGACACCACAGAACATTGCACCGATGGCTTGAGGAGGCACACGCAGCACCTGGAGTTCGAACTTGCTTTTTATCAAACATGGCATAAGGCATAGAGATGTGAGGGTATAGGCATGGCTAAGTGTCTTTTTACTTTTAAAGGGGTATTGTTTGTGATTAATCAGTGTTTTCTGCCTTATAGGCCTGCCTCGTCCCCTCAGCTCTCACACGATGATACTCATTCACGCATTGAACATTATGCTAGCAGGTATGAGACCAGCTGGATGTTAGGCAGATCTTTCTCTAAAATTACTTGAAAAAAAAAAAAAAGAAGAGCTAGAGGCTACCTGAGCACTTCTTAAAGAAACATAAAATTTGGGGTTTTGCTTTCCAGGCTCTGGGATGCAAGAGCATCATGTGTGGTTGGTGTTAACCAGCCTGTCCTTGCATGCCAGAGCACCTGTGTGGTCAGAAATGGTTTTTAGGTCCCTTGGGGTCCTCATTAAGCTGTGTGCTCAGTTACTGATACTTTGATAGGACCTGTGGCAATAAGACAAGAGGTAGTGTTTTAAACTAAAAGAGGACAGATTCAGACTAGATGTAAGGAAGGAATTTTTGCAATGAGGATGATGAAGCACTGGGAGCAGGTTGTCCAGAGAGGTGGTAGATGCCCCATCCCTGAAAACATTTAAGGTCAGACTGGACGAGGCTCTGAGCCACCTATTTGAGTTGAAGGTGTCCCTGCTCAGTGCAGGGGGGTTGGACTGGAGACCTTTAAAGCCCCTTCCACCCCAAACCCCTGGTATTCTGCAATGAGTTTCATTTTTAATATGGACCCTGATATAACAGTACAAATGAGAAGAGCAGAAACCTCCAAACTCTCATATGAATCTCAGGTGTCATTATAATGTTAATTCACCTCATTAAATATCATAAACAGGATTTTTCATTGATTTGGAGGATTAAAATAGTGATATATCACTGCTTTAGTTCAATTCTCTGCTTTCATACTGCTCCTAAGAATGAAAAAGTGGATTAATGGCACAAATGTGAAAATGTTTTTCTACCAAGCAAGTAAATTTTCAAGGGCTGAGGTAATGAAAAATAATTATTCTGGCCTCTTTCTCTCCTCCAGTATCACTTGATCAGAAGAGGTGTTTCTGAATTATGCAGGACGTTTAGGAGGGGCTGAGTGTGAAAACTAATGAGAAATGACTGTTTGGTCAATGACATTGCCGGGTACAAAGCAATTTGTGTAATCCCCTGGCATCTTAAGGCTTTTCTTTGATTTTGGAATTAATTAATAGAGAGGAGTTGGAATATAACCTCAGAGAAAGGAGTAAAAACTTGGAAGTGAGTTTAGCCAGGCCATTGCAGCAAACAATCTTTTGTGATAGCTTATTGCAAAACCTTTTGGTAATCAACAGCGAGTGTAAATTAATTTGAGTGTCAAACTCATCAAAAACATCACGCTCTTTAATTCTTTCCAGAATGTTAGATCATACAAAGTTTTTTGAAAAACATAATTGGTTTTAATGAGTCTTTTTTATTTTTCCACAGGCTAGCAGAAATGGAGAACACCAATGGTTCTTACCTAAATGACAGTATTTCACCTAATGAGAGCATGTAAGTAGGCTGTTTTCATGGGTTTGAAATGTATTTTCTTGGGAAGGTTAATAACTTGAAATTTTGTAGTGTTGAATTTGCATGGCCATGTATCACATCTTTTTCAATTTAATGATGTGCTCATGTCCTTTCAATTTGTATCATAGTGTCTGGATAATGTCTTCTAGCTTAATACCAAATTTATGCAGCAAATGATTGATACCTTCAAAATTAAAATTATTACTTTGTTTCCAAAAATTACTGATGTATTCAGCAAATAATTTCCATGTTCAAAATATGGTCATTTTCTGATGAGTTCTAAGGAAAAAGATATAAAAACCCCTCCTATCTTAGTTCAAGCTTAAGCATGGTTAAATTGCTGTAAGCTAGAAAATGTTGGTGTGGGAAAAGTGTCATACAAAACATAAGTGAGGCTAAACAGAAATCTTTGGTGTACAAATACCTGAAATACATTGCAAGGGTAAGCCAGGAGGAACTGATCATCACTGTGAAATACTAGCAGTAGTAAACTGTAAGTTGGACAGATCACTGCCAAGCATTCATTGTATTACTTTAAATGTAGCATTACAAATAAAAGTTTTGATTTTTAAGAAGTAGCTAAATCTGATATCTCACTGAAACCCTTTGTGGTTCTCCTCTGATAATATTCTGGTCTTGTTTATTCTCTGAATAAGAGGGCATAGAACTAACTGTGGGTAATGTTTCTGAAGACAGCATGGAAGCAGCTATGTCATGGGTGCGTTTGAAAATTTGATCTTGGTTCATTAACTGTGTAAGAGAAGCCATAGCATGGATTCTAAATCAATCAGATATGAAAACCCCAACTACTCTAAAAACATTTTGATCTATTCTACATGATCTTATCCTTATCACAGTTTAAGGGATGGATTTTTTTGACGATTCAGACAATTAAATCGTAGCAGTCCTTTACAACACAGAATTCTGGCCAATTTTCTTTCACCTAAATTGAGATTCCGAATGAATAGCATTTCATGAGGTTGACTCTGAGCCTGTGAGCTCAGAATATTCTTGGATAGCAATAAAGCTGTTTCTTTGTTTCAAAATAGTTTCACTTCTGGCTTGGTAGGATTGTTGACTACCAGTTTTGAAAGAAAATCTCCTGTAGAACCAGGTACATTGTTTTAAGGCATTGGTAAAAGGGGAAAGTTAAAATGACCCCTCAAAATTAATATCAATGCAATGTCAGTAAGTTTCATGCAATTAATGAAAACTTTGTTTCCAAGTCATATGTTAATTCTGTATTACTATGGATAGTAGTAATGCTCTAATAGATGGAATTTTGTGTTGTCTCACCGAAATATTTCTGTGTCCTTGTCACAGAAATCATGCATACACTGTATCTCTTGTATTACAGTTTGGTCTTACTGTTCAGTTCACTTTTTCCATCAGTTGGAAGTTGTAATGTAGCATGATTCAATTAATAAGTTAACTATCCAGTTTGTTCCTCAGTTTGTACTATTAAAATGAGAATAAAACTGTGCATCTTGAATTTTGGTAGAAACATTATCCAGATAAATACAAATTGCATCAAAATCAAAGCTTACCATGAATTCACAACTGTAATTACTTCGGTTTTGCATATCAGATTATGCCTAAGTATTATTTGTTATTTTTGCGGGGTCTGGATTATTTGGCTAATCAGTACAGGTAGAGTGATAAATGGAAACAAGGAAGGCAGGAAATAAAAACGCAACATATATATTTATATATCACAAAACGTTTCATTAGGTAGTGTCACTTCAATGATGTATAAAATATCTGTGCAGGCTGAAGATCACACAAAAAGAGTATGCTTGTAAAATGACATTTTACTGCAATAGTTATGTCACTTGTTCACAGTTGATTCACTTAAGATCTGTAGGAACATTTATAAATGCAAAGGAGTGGTTTGAAGGAAATCACAGTTGAAGTGCTTCATGAAAAGTATAAATTTAGGAACTGGCAAGTCTCTCCTTTTGTGAAAAAATAATACTTCTCTTTTATGAACTAATGTTAATGTGCTCTATGTTGCTTTGGCACTCCTACAGTCATAAAATTGCATCATTAACATTTTCAGGAACAAATGCAAACAAGGAAAATTATAATTTTTGAACAATAACAGCTGTTCAAAATGCCTGTTAAATTCTGGTTTAGCAACATAACAGGAAAAAATCCTAGACTAACTAGACTGAATGGTTTTGTTCTTTGAAATCTCCAACAGCAGTGTCATTTTTATTGACCTTGTCCTATGGTGTCAAGGGAAACCTTTCATGGTTTCTCAGTGACTGGTAGTGTAAGTTGCATTGCTTAGGGCTTGGATGCATCTCCTCAGCACCTAAACCACACCTAAAACAATCCATGTAGTTCTGGGAGGTGATTGAGGTCTTAAGAATTGTATTTCCTTTTCTCTTCCAGAGATATTCCTGTTTTCAGATGCCAGACAGCTTCTGGGGCAATAGTTATAAAGAGATCCTATCTATCAAGCAGAATGTATTTGTGTTCTGACAGTGTACATCACTTTTAAATTTAAAAAAAAATACAAACATCTGAGTGGAAAATAACATACTTTTATTATACTAGTTAAGGGTTTTTTCTTTGTTTGCCTAATTTAGAATTTTATAGAGAAAACAAGATAAATAAAGCACACACTTATTACATAAGGAGAGTTTGTAGTTATAAAAAGAAATGCATTGCCCTTGCTTGAATGACCCTTCCACAATGCAGATCAGGCAGTAGAAGATTGCTTTTTTGTGCAAGCAAATTCCTAATTGAAGTTTGTCAAAAGAGGAGAGCTGAGGTTGTCAGCTGTTGCAAAACTTGGCTTTAGGTACCTAAGAAGCAGAGAAGGAGGGAGGTGGTCTCTGCAGAGAAGGAAAATTACCAGAAACTCAGTGAAACAGGTCAGCAGATTTTGCTTTAAGGTGCATTGCTCTGCTGTAGGTTATAAAGAGTTCAGCAAATCTCTTTGTAAGAAATGAGAGACTGGGAGTGAATCATCTCCTCAGATTCACTGTGAAGTTGAAAAGCAGGAAGGGAACAGCCTGTTTTCTCCTCCTCTGTTTTCCAGTGATGATGAACACTTGTTAATCCAGCACTACTGCCAAAGTCTGAACCAGGAGTCCCCCCTGAGCCAGCCACGAAGCCCTGCCCAGATCCTGATTTCTTTGGAGAGTGAGGAAAGAGGGGAACTGGAGAGAATCCTCGCAGACCTGGAGGAGGAAAACAGGTGGGTTATACCACCAGCTGCTGAATTTGAAGTAAAAAGTCTGCAAAGCAATTCTATATTTCTAGGGATAAAATGAGTTACAAAACTGGTTTTTTCTGACAAATAAGTAATTTCATTGTGGGTAAAAGTTGGGTCCTCTTTCCTTTCTCTTTGTTTGGTGTTTCTTGTTGCCATTTCTTTAGTCTTTCAATACAAAGTATTACTTACCACTTCTAACTTCAAATTTACTTGAAGTTATCTTCTTTAATCACCATTCAAAAAACCCGAAATGGATACTTGAAGCATCACAGCACTGCAGTCCTATTTATACAGTACTCTGGAATCTTGGGCCATCCGCACAAAAACCAGGAGTTCTTGACCTTGGAAGATTGGTAATTACAACTGTGAATTACCAAAACCACTCTGTAAGATATAAATCATCAAGGTATAAATCAGTTCTACCAAAAAAACATGGGTTTGTTTGTCTTCTACTACCTTCAGCTTTTACAGTACAGTCTGTTGGCATTTTCATGCTCTTTTTTTCTTGCTTCTGTAAGAGCTAGGTACTTCTGTTTACATTGAGGATTTAATGCACTAATCATTTACCTTAGACTTGTCAAGGAAATAGTGCACGAGTTGGTAGTGTCATAGATCTTCTCTCCATGTATGTCTTCTTTGGATGGTGCTAATCAATTACAGTGGCTTCATCAGAGACTTTTTATCAGGAGGGTCTGGGAGAATGGAGAAGATGGTAGGCATCAAGAATGAGGACAATGTTTCACGCAGAAAGCTGTAGTAAACAAAGCTCTTGCTTACTGAACAGCAGGGAGATTTCCTTTGAAACAAGCCACAAACTTCCTACTATATAGCACATAAAGCCCAAGTGCTTTCTGAAGTGAAGAAAAATCAGTATTTTGAAATAAGACATCATACTTAGCATGTTCAGGACTGTAGCTAAGAAATATCTAGTAGCTAGTACAACACAGATGATAAGATAGCTTCGTTTCCAGGACATGGGTGTTATTTTTTTAAGCAGCATTAGGTAGTGAATTGTGGAAGAAGGAAAAAAATCATAAAGGTTTTCTCTCTGTATACAAAATAAGCTGCCTAGCAGAAAGGAGGGTGACTTTTAAGGCAGACTAGTTTTTTATTAGAAAGGTAGTATATGAAAACTAGTATAACACGGAGCTAGATAGCTAAATAAGCTAAAAAACCCTTTAAGAGTTCATGCCTTAAATATCTGCATGGGCTTTATTTAATTTAGCAATTACTGAGGGATGGTAACAGATCTCTGGCAGGAATTACAGCTTAAAAATACCGGGTTTGAAGTTTGCCAGTCCTGGATTAAACTAGAGCTGTAGTCTCTAAGGTTGATTTTCTCATTTGTACTACTGGAGGCGCAGTTATGGATGGGCTGCCACACAGGCAGCCTTGCCTTTTGTGAGTGCTCAACACAGCAGACACAGAGAGCTCTGACTCTGTCTCACAGTGTAGAGGTCACTCTGCTCTGATTTTCATTGATTATGACAAAATCATGACTTTTGTCTCTGCAAACTGCAGTAAATAACTTGTATGTAAAATGTTAAGGTAGCTGCTGAAAAGTGACAAAGTTCTTGTTGTCCTGATTGCTTGTCACAGCCAGATAACCATGAGTTTATGGATGAAACACTGATTCCTGTTTAGAAAAGTAAGTTCTTCAGACAGGATCAGTCAGGAGGCATTCGTGTAACTTGCCTACTTCTAAAAACAGTCTTGTCCCTTTAGAGTCCCATTTCCTATTTGTTCTCCTCCGTCGAATTTGTGCAAACCTTTCTTGGCTGTTGCCAAAGGTAATCAGCAACCTGACACCTAATTCCTTGTGTGAACCTGGTTCCAGTGGGTGAACACATCTTCCTTCCCATGCATTTCCTGAAACACCCTCCATGTAAGCTTTTGTTTCTGCCTCAGGATGAAGACATTCCTTTGTTCACAGCGTGCATCTCTTGCCACTGCTGAGCTGGATGTGGTGCAGGAGTCACCCTTTCCTGCCTGTGTTGACATAACTCCTGTTGCATACACTTGTGATAACTTCTGCTAACTCAGGTTTAGCTCTCTCTGCTGTGTCTTGTGCACTTTTACTGTAAGAGTCAGGGCATGCAGTCACTTCTCAGCAGCTCCCAGGAAAGCAGCCACAAGTGATGCCTCAAGTACCAAGAGGAAATTGTGCTGATACTGGTACCTCATTGTAATTTCTCTTTTTCTTCTGCTCTCCACAGTTTTCTGCTTTTTAAAAAAGCCCTTTTCTTTTTGCTTTGTCTCTTTTGAGCCGTTGATTGAATTCTGACCTCCATTTGGGTTTCAGCTACAGTTTCTGGCCTCCCAAGTATTTCTATCTTGACTTGTTACTTAAATTAAAAAGACTCATTGAAATTGTAATTCTGAGGTTTTGCTTTTGGACAGTTTAAAAGCTCTGTTGCCTATTTTGAATTCTTCTGAAATGCATTCTCTAACTTAGAAATTAACCTAGCTGTGATGTGGTTCTGACTTGGGTTTTGTCAGTTCCAAGGACCTTTTGTTAGATATTCATTATTTATCTGCTAGCATTTTAAGACCTTGGTGCTTCTGTAGCTTGTAAGTATGACTTCCTTAAATAATGTATGGCTAAGATTTTACTGCTAAATAATTTATATTTGTTAAAATGTGAGCATTTTAGAGAACATTTTCAATGGCTGAAAGTGTTTTATTTGAGTTTTAGATCTTCAGGCTTGTGCTGAGTTTTGCATCACATGGAATATTGTGATAAGACCATTTCTGTATTAAATAGACAAAAAGCAATCTTGCTATTTGAAGGCATTATTATTGTGTTGCAATATAAAAGAAAAACGCAATTATAAAACCCTCTCTAAAACTATTTCCTCATGAGTGGATGTATTTCAGAGAGAGAGAAGACAAGTTTTTGTTGTCCATCTAAAGCAGTACATTACATAAGTTATACAGTAGGATAGGAAGTACAGGATGTACTGTAGTGGCGTTGAATAGAAAACGTGGTTCTGCAGTGACAAAGTCAAAACTTTTTGCAAAGAATTAAAATGTCTTCCTGCTATTTTAATGAGTCAGGAAAATGGATATTCCTAATATTTTAGTTGAACTGAGGTCTTGTATGTAAGAGGGAGACTTCTCTCATGTTCTCTCCTCTTCCTCCCAGCTCTGAGCTGTCCTGGAACAAGAACTAAGTAAATGAGATCTCCAGTCAGAGCTACTTGCCATTCCTTTGCTTTTCCTGACTTGCAGTGGGAGTGCAGTGGGCTGTGTGCCACCAGAGAAAGCACTGACACCCTGAATCTCAAAGCTGCCCTGTGTCGGTGTTCCTCCAAATCTGAAGACTGATGAATGGCCTCCTCACATAAGTTCCATCTGTATAGTTGCCAACAGCAAGAAAGTGATGCATTTCTAAACATGCTGTGGCTCCTCCTGGTATTTGTTTTGGCACTGAAGAAGGGGAACTAGATCTTCTGAGTGTGAAGCATCCTGAGTAAACACTGTCACTCTAGTGAGGGACAGGGGGTAGGTGGTTCAGCTACCATCTTTGTCTGTTTCTTCAGACCACTGATTTTCTGCAGGGAGATGAGAAATAACATGAATTTGCAAATTCTCAATTGCCTTTGAGTGGACTACTCAGCAAACAGAGTCCACTAGGATTTCTGTCACCAGGCAATTAATGCTGCCAGTGATAGATGTGATTCATAATTCATACACTCTTTACTACTCAGCTCTGTGCAGTTGCATAAATCAAGGTTACACTGCATGCTTCCTATGTTACTTTTCTTCACAAATGCCTCAAAGAGTTGCAAGTATTGTAAATGGAATATATGGGGTTTTTTGAATATTCTCTTACTGAAGAAGGGTTCCTTTTCCCAGTGATAAGCACATGCAGCAGCACTGTTTGTTTGTGACAGCCAGATGTCAAAGTCACCCAGCCTGAGCCATGGTGGTGGGAGGTGAGGTTTCCATGTACTGCCCGTGCTTGCTCAGTTGCATTCATTTAGAGAGGAGCATGTTTGTATGTGCCTTTCTCTTATGTCCCATTTTGTGGTGAAAGTGTCAGAGAGTGCCTCTCCTCAGGACCCTCAGGGCTGTGGCCAGTGCCTTGGGTGCCTGGCTCGCAGCAGCAGTCCTTTTCACCACACAGCTTAAAACTGTTCCAGAGGGAGGAATAAAGGCCATTTGTTCTCTCAGGGTACTCTTATAGCAGTTTTCAAATTCTTTCCTTCCTTTTTAATTTTCAGCTTTTTTCCATTATGTTAATACACCTCTTCATTGTGGTATGTTTAGATCCCAGTTATGATATTATTGATTGTGTGCACTGCACATCACTCTTATGGCTCTGAAGCTACGATGAATCTCAGTTCTCTGGATGGAGGACTGTGTAGCTGGACTGAAAAGGTGCAGCTGGAAAACTCAGTAATACAGGTGCACTGGGGAAACCCACATGCATCCTTCAAAATTACATTTCTTTGTGCCAACAGTATTATAGTATTTAATTACAGAACTCCAGAACTCCCAAATCCAGACATACCTCTGGTTGGAAAATGTGCAATATCTTTTACTTTCCTTTTTTTTTTTTTTCTGTAGGCTTTCAGAAAGATTTTAAAATAATTTTTTATCAGATATTGAAATGATTTTTATCTGAATTACTCCCTGGTCCTTACTTGTATTTCAATACCACCGTTACTGGAAGGACTTCTCTATATTGATACAGGTGGTAATTGCAGATTTCTTTGTAGCAAGGTCTGATTATGTTGTAAGTATGACCAAGTGCATTTATTCAGCTTCCCTTAGGGCGATGTTTTATCTTTTGCTTTACAGCACTTCAAACTTTTGAGTGTGCTGTTCATAGAGTATTGCGTGTATTGTGCATCTGGGAAAATCCTCATGGGGTAGTGATAGCCACTGTGCATGGACATGGCGAAAAGCAGGCTTAATGATCATTCCTGTATAAACTTTAGTCAGCAGTAGCACCATGTGTAGTGAACATGTTGCCATGTTCATTCCTATTCCCTTTTGTATTTTTATTAATTATTCACCAGTTTGTTCAGCTAGAAGTATCAGAAGACATTAAGTCAGGCAGAAGACATAACTTACATGACAATATCTATTGCCAGTATAGATAGCCCTTTTTTTTTCTAGATAATTTTCATGAACTTGAAACTCTGTATTTCATTAAAACAAAAAAATTGATTAGAAAAAAACCTCTCTATAGTTATCGCTCTTTGTGTGGGTTTTAAGGAGAGAAATCTTGAATTTTGGAACAGCCTGAAGTTAAAAATGATTAGCTCATTTTATAATAATGTGAAATTTCTGCACAGGAGGGATCATGTAGGTCAGACATCCCTTAGAGATTATCTTGTGGGCAGTGCCACTGTCCCAGGTGAGGACATGTCCATCATGCAGCTGCTGAGGAGCTCGGGGACCTTTGAAGAACAGTCAGTGGCTTGTCTTTGTCCTTGGCATTGCTTTCTCACCCGTGTGAAATGATGTGTCCTGCCTTCTGGTCACAATAAAGTTCTTTTAGAAGTGTTTTTTTTGGGAGGTTTCCGAGGTGCTGTTACGCTTCCAGACCAAACTGTCAGAGTGTGTTGTGGTTTGCAGGCAGAACTGGAAAAAGGTGTCTGTTCTCACAACCTCAAATAAGAGCAAGTTGGAAAAAGTAAAATCTGGGTCACTGCTTGTGATGAGTAAGCAGTTACCAGAGCACTGAGCCGTTTTTCCCCCTCTGGGAAGCTGTAAAAGAGCATCATAGCAACAAAATCCCAGTGCAGTTTGTTAGGCCTCCCTTGCCTATGAAATTTCTGATACAAGTTACTATTTTTGCAGCTTTGGACTGTTACCTTTAACAAGGTTTCAGTTTCTTACCTTCTGTGCTTTCCCTGCTTGGTAGACTTTTTTTTTTTCCATGTAGAACACTATAGATCATATTAATCTATGGAATGTTTTACTGAAGTAAAATTGGAGTTTTATGGAATAAAAGAACAAGCTTAGCAGTGCCATAAAGTTACAGTAGTAGACAGTAGCACTCTAGGCAGGACAAAGAAGATGAAAATTATAGCCCTAAAAGCCAGTGCAGTTCAGTTTAACAGACTGGGTCACTAATTCTCATCTTCAGTTGATAATTTTAGCCCTAGGCTGGAAATGCATTTGCAGATCTGAAGAGAGGAGAGTGATATGACCTGACTGACGGCCAAGTTCTGTGTTTTGCTCTGCCTTTTTGTGTGGCTGCCTCTCTTCTGTAAAATAGATCGGCCAGCCAGGTGGCACCTGCTTTGACTTAGTGTTTGCGAGGTGCTGTGATAACTCTGAGTCCTCCTTTAGCACTAATGACCCCTCAGGTGCAGCCATGTGTGGAAGGGAACTGGCAGTCCCTCTTCTGCTGGGAAGGATAAAGGGCAGGCAGCTGAGGGAGGGCTGAGCCCAGGACAGACCAATCCTGGCTTCAGGAGGGTATCTGGAGCCTCCTGCATGAGGTGCCCTGGGAGGGAATCTCTCTCCCTGTGAGTCCTGCTGATGCCAAGAGCCTTCAGGCAACTTGAACCACAGATCCATCCAATACCAGCTCCGTGCGGATCTGCAAGGAGTGAGCCCACAGGTGCGTGGATTCAGGAGAGGGAAAGGCAGCTGGTGCAGGTGAGCCCTGAAAAGTGAGACACATCACACCACACGAGAGGCAGCGCCTTGTCACTGCCGTGCCGGGGCCATAAAGCTTTTGCCCCTTTGTCACTTCCCAACAGGAACCTGCAGGCAGAGTACGACCGCTTGAAGCAGCAGCACGAGCACAAGGGTCTCTCTCCACTGCCGTCCCCCCCGGAGATGATGCCGGTCTCTCCGCAGAGCCCCCGGGACGCTGAGCTCATTGCAGAAGCCAAGCTGCTTCGCCAGCACAAGGGCCGCCTGGAAGCCAGGATGCAGATCCTGGAGGATCACAACAAACAGCTGGAATCGCAGCTGCACAGGCTGAGGCAGCTGCTGGAGCAGGTGAGTCCTCAGGCATTTCTTCTGGGCCTCTGAAGAGTAATTTTCCAAACAGTGTGTGAAGTGTTATCAATAACAAGAACATTCCAAGAAATCATGTCTGTAGAAACAAGTCAGAGAAATGCACAAAATTGTTTTACAGGCTGCAAGTGAGACTATGGAATCGGGTTTCGGTGTTCTTATTTAGTCTTCTTCCTTGTTTTATTCAGAATTAAAATGCATTGGCTGCATGGATGAATTTGCTTAAGAACAGGCTGAAAATTGTGTGTATTCATGGAATAAATAAAAATTACAGAGATGTAAAATACTGAGCTGATATAGCAATGTCTTACTTTTTTTGCTTCAATTTCAGCCACAGGCAGATGCCAAGGTGAATGGTACAACACTGTCATCTCCTTCTACCTCTTTGCAGAGGTCAGGCAGCAGTCAGCCAATGCTTCTTCGTGTAGTTGGCAGCCAGACTTCAGAAACCATGGGTAAGAAAATGAAGCTCAGGTTGTCACAAAAATAATATGTCCCATTTTCCAGAAAAAAATCCTTAAAGGTAGAAAACACTTTTCCGTTTAGTTCAAATGAAAAGAAGTAGACATTTGCAATGATCTTCAATGTAATCTGGCTGTTTACACTTTGCATCTTCATTATGATTCAGTCTTTGCTTTTGATCATGATGTATCCAGTAACTTGGATATTTTGATATTAAACACAAAGCTCAGCCAGGGCTTGACTTCTGAAAACAAATGCTGCTGAAAAGCTAACTGTTCTATTCAAACTGACTTTCAGTTATGAAGCATGACATGGCTGATTTAAATGTACATAATATTAATTATGGCCAAGAGACTAAATGTATGATTAGTCATCCCCATGTCAAATGATGTGATCTTATTTTTAATATGTTGTGGCTCAATCAGTAGGATGGAGCTGTCACTCACAGGCAGTGCTCATCTAGTGGCTTTTCTAAGTATCACATCAGATGTGATAATGAATATCATAAGAGTTGTGGAGTGAGGTTAAATAATAATATTCTGTAGCTGGAGGTTGGAATTATTATTTTGGTGCTTTTAGTAACTGCCATGTGGCACTTTCCTAATTTCCTGTCTGTTACAAAATTAGTAAGTGTTTATTACCAAGTGGCAAGGATTTTCTGCTAGTAAAAAAGCAATCAATCTTTTCAGCATCTTTAAGATAATGCACTTATACTACTTCAACAAGATGACGTTTCAAGTCTGATTATAACATTCGGCCTCATACAGAGAAATTTATTTTATGTATATTAGTGAGAGCTTTTCACTGCTATTAGTGAAAGTGTCAATGGCAGTGAGAAATTTAATGGGAGGGCACATTCTGCCGTGTCTAAAGTGCTGTTGTGGTGGGAAATGTAGCTTTTGGGGAGGCTTTTTCTTCCATTCCAAGTGTGAGCAATAATTTCTGCCTATGACAGTATCAAGCAAGATAGGTTCTGTACAATCTGCAATTAAAAATGTGAAATAAATAGTATCTTTAGGAATGCTGAAATTGAAATCCTGGGGGTGAGTGTCCAATCACAGGTAGCAGGAATTTATGGAAAAAGTAAAAATGGACCTTTCATTAATCATGTTACCAGTGGAGAAATATTTTGTTATGTATGGCACACACAGAGTACATAAAATATATTAGTAGTAGTCTAATTTGCATCAGCTTTCTGGAGAAATGTCATGAATTTCATCACATAAATACATGAATTAAAACACAATTAAAAGAAAATATAAGAAAACAGTGTTTCCCAGCCATCTTATTAGAAGTCTTGTAGTTTTGTCCTTTAGTAGGACAAAATACAAAAATACACTTCTTTTCATTTGACTCAATATAAAATTATTCCCATTTACCTCAGAAGAGTGGAATTAATTTGTTTATACAATAGAGCCATATAAACTGCTAAAACTTTTTAAAGCAAATATTTCGACATAACCTGATTTTATTTGGTTTGATGGAGCCAGTATGTGGGAGGACAGTGAGATGTTATCAGTAGCATCATACTGAGACTCAGCAGAGCCACACTGTTGGCAGCAGGAGTGGAGCTTATAAAAAAATTACTAACCAGTCTAACAAACCACAGCTAATTCAGTTTGTTAAGTGTCCTTTCACACCAGAAAGCTTTGCTTGCCAGGCTCAGAGTTTTCTGAAGCTCAGCTTAAAATACTCTTAAATTGTGAAGGCAACGAGAGCGGTGGTGGAGCGGTGGTGGAGCGGTGGTGTCAATAATGCTGCCATGCAGCAGCCATGAGTCCAGGAATGAGGGAGCCATAATTTTTGAGAAAACACTGAGGATCTCCAGGTGTCTCAGGCAATGAGGCAAGGTAGTGGTAGCTTTTATATGTTTTTCTCTTTAAAGTTACACCTTAGTTGTTCTTTTTCATTTGAAAACCCACTGCACTTTTGTCTTTCTGCTTTGCTGAGGAGAGATTGCTGTGAAAGGTGTTCCACCAGCAGTGTTTTGGTAAAAGCAGTGACCCACTCAAACCCTTATTTACAAACAGAACTTGTTAACTTGAAGAACATCTGGGCAAGTGGAACGGTTCTGCTTTTCTCCTCATGGAGTCCCAGTGGGAAAGTCCCTGTCCTTGGCCTTTCTGCCCAGCAGGGTATCAGTAGAAGAGGTTCTCTGAAGTGTATGAGGCAAGAGGCTGTTCTGAACTTTAAATTTGTTCAGGTACCACCAGAATATTTGAGACACACTTATCTCTCTAAACCTTTTGTGGAGACACAAAGGGGGAATGCTCTTCTGGGTAAAGAGAGGAGACTGAGCTCTGAAGGTATCTTTACTTCTGTCAAGTTGTTGGCTGATGGCTTATTTTGTCCTTTACAAGAAAATGCTCAGAAAATATCATCCAAATAAGGAAAAAAATTAAAATAATGCATTTTAAATAAAAAATACAACATTTTTGGGGGTCGGTAGTGCAGCTTATATCAGCAGTTATGAGGACATTTGGAAATTGGTACCTGTCCTCAGTTCGCGACCAGGACAGCCGAACCATGGCCCTTTTATTGAGATCTTTAGGGCCAGGAGGCTTTCTTCAGGCTGATAAAATCCTCAGCCTGGGTAGAATCACTGAGATCTCGCTCTGAGTTTTCACCTTGACATTCAGCAAAGGCTGCAAGGACATTGCTTTTTCTAAGACACCTCTGTCAGTGCAATGTCTGATGTGAAAGTAACTCATGGTGTGAGTTGATTCGTGAGTCCAGCACCACTCAAAAGCTGAAGAAACTGCAAGCAGCCTCAGCAACTATTTTTAGACCATTAGTGGAATAAAAGGAGCTGATACAAAGAGCATCATTTATATGAATTAAGTGCTTCTTGCAGACACTCTATCCCACTTCTTGTGCTGGAGTGGGAGAAATCACTCTTGGTCAGAAATAATTCTTGTTAAACTCCCAGCTTAAATATAGGCAGCCCTGAAATGCTCCTTTCATATCCCTTTTCTAGGTTTTTCACTAGCATGGAGCACCTTATCGTTTAAAGAATGTAAATGTTAACAGAAAATCAGACAGTTTCCTACTCAAATAGGGCACAACATGTTAGAATAAAGGGTCATTAAGTCATTTTCAAAAGAAGTTATGTAACTCAGTTAATACGGCAGGCAAAATTGCTTTTGTGTTTCAATAGAGATAAGACATCTAGTGAAAAAGGAGAATCTCACTCAAAGTATATACTTTAGGTTTGTTTTTTTTCCTAGATGCTTTATTTATATTGGAGGCCAGGATCTGCATTAAAAACAACATATGGATTTCAGTTATATGAAACCATGAGCAAAAAAAATCCAGTAAAAATAAAATGTATTGAATTTCCCATTAAGCTGCTGCCCTATAATCAGGTTATAGAAATTATTCAGTGGGAGAAATGTATTTCGCTTTATTAAACTGCTGCTAAACCCTTTTACAGTACAATTGAGTGTTCTTGGAGCGCCAATCTGAGGCAATTAAACTGTCAGAAATATTAATACTGATGCAGATGAAAATCTGGGTTTCTACTGATTTGCACAGCTAGGCAAAGCAGTGCCAACATGAACCCAGCACTATTAGAAAGCTGCTCAACAGCAGCACTCACAACAGCAATTTCTTTTTCCATTAATAGAATAAGAGAAGCTGAAACGACGAGTGTCATTTATGGAACTAGATGTTCCTAGCAGACATTTTACCCTACTTCTTTTACCAGAGTCGATTTCTTAAATCCCTCTTATGAATTAAAATAGTGTTAATTGTCTCAAATTCCTCATTTACTTTCCCTTAGATCCTTATAAAGAGAGAGAACAGTAACAGTCAACAAAATTCACCTTTCAAAATTTTATTGTGCACTAAGCAGAAAATGTGTCTGAGTGAACAGCCTTACCTTTGAGGAGGACTTGGCAATACAAACTGTCAGCACAGGCTCTCATGCAGTGGTGTGGATTTGCTTTGCAGGTGAGGATGAGCTGCTCAGCCCTCCCCAGGACACAAGCACAGGTTTGGAGGAAGTGATGGAGCAGCTCAACAACTCCTTCCCCAGCTCCAGAGGTGAGCACTGCTGCCTGTGGCAGATGAGAGGGAAGAATATAAAAGTGTTTTCTGTTTCTTGATGTTTTCAGGGGGTTGTGTTTTGGCATCAGGCTTTTTGCTGCTCTTTGTTTTCATTTCAACAATAGCTGTAGGGAAACCCCTCTTGCTAAGGGTGGAGGAGCAGCCTGTTCCTCCTTACCTTAAGCTGCCTCCACAGGTAGCCCTAGATATGTGGAAGAAACAATGTCTTTGTGAGACTCTTTCTTCCCCAAGCATTTTCTTTGCTTCCCTCTCTCCATGTTCCTTTTTTCACAGCTTTCCTTCTTTTTAGTTGATCCCCTTGATGATTTATTTTTAATACATGTCTTAGCATATTTTCCTTCTGTCCTTATCCTTCTCCAAGACTGTGGTTTGAGATAATATTAGAGTTCTAAGTCAAAGTTCTCAACCATGTAGCCCTCAGGTCCAGAGGCATGGAGGGAAAACAAGTGAGGTGCTTGTTTGTGCAGCATAGGCTGCACTTGTTCATACAGCCACAGCCTTTCTTCCAGTGTTTCCATTTCTCTCATTCCTGTTGTTTGCTAAATATAGGCATTTGTATTACCAGAATTTATTTGTCCAACCTTTTTTAATTTAAGCTCTTTTCTGAGCGCAGAAGAAAATACTCTGCTGCCAAGAAAAACAGCTGAGATTCCTAGCAGGAGATGGGAAGTTTGGGATGTTGGCTGTTGCTGTGAAAAGAGGCTCAGCCACTTGGCAAGAGAAAGCCCTGGTACTGCCAGCCTGATAAGTGGATTTCAGGGGGCATAGACTTCCTGCAGGGCCCTTGCACAAGTGTCACACATCACCCAGGGGTTTTTCTTTAGGAGATAAGTGCTTTGACCATTGTACTAAACTTTCAGTGGAGTCAGGTTTTCTCCATCCTTTGCTTTCAAAGCAAGTTCAGCTCTCACCAGAAACCATCTGTCAGGAGTGGGATAAAAGTCAATATAAACTGTATAAGATGTCATGCTGTAGATCAAAAGATGGAATCATTTAGAAAGATATCATTGAATAAAGTCGAATACAATAAATTGTCAACTGCAGTCAGCTCCACCTCAACATTATGTAAAAAAGTCTTATGTCCAGCCCTCATTTTGCCCAAATGATTGCTATGAGAGACAATAGATGAAAAGTCTTCCTAATATTGCTATGTAGATTAAAATGGACTTTTTTTTAAGTTGCTGTGTACACAAGGTTACAACAGACAGTGTTTTCTTATTAGTGACCATCATTAGTGTAAATATGTTGTACATAGATCTTGCATAGTCACATGTGTTTAGATGTAGGTATACCATGTGTGAAAATATTCACCAAATGTGATGTCTAATTTGTATTCATAGGTGATGACCCTATCAGTGTTTCTTTTTAAAAACAAACTTAGTTTTCAGTGAAATAGGAGCAATTTATAAAACAAAATTTAATGGGATATTTGAAATAGAGTGGTTCATTTCCTGTCTAGAATAAATAGGTAGAGGTCAGTCTCTAGACATCACCTTCTGGTCACTGAAAATAAAAAATGTTTCTTTATCTTATTAGTGAAAAATACAAAGCTTCATGAAACAAATGGAGAGAATATAAAATCTAGTAGGAAAAAGAACTGAAATTGATAAGATTAGATAATAATTTAATTTTGTAAATTAAGCTGTAGATTCAGATTTTCGTTCTCAGGATGCAAAATGTGGTCATTTAGCTAGGGAGAAAGAATGTGTTCCCTTATTTTGTTTCTTCATTCAGTAACTGTCTTGAAAACACAGTAGGTGATCACAAGCATCCACAAAAGGTATTGCAGCTTATGTACTTCCCTGTGTGACTAGCTGCCATGGAGAACAAAAATACTGTCTAGCTGGGTGGAGGGCTGTGAGTGAGGAGGGGGCACAGCCTTTGACATGAGCCCCCCTCAGCCAAGGCACGAGAGGAGCTCCTGGTGCAGCAGCAGGAACGGGCACAGCCCAGCAGAGCCAGGCTTCCCTCGCGACTTTGCTTTTAGGTCTTGGCCAAGGCACTGCCAGGCTGAGCCAGAATCTGCCTCTTCCCCTCCCTTGGGCTACACAAAAAGATCCGTGCAGCTGGGAGAGAAACTTGTTCAGTTTTTTGGGAATTGTACCAGGTTTTGGCTAAAGAGATTAGGACTTCAATTATGTTTCTGTGTTCTGCATATATCTTTTGATGTATTTGCGTGAATGCCAGGTTAGTGTAATTCCTTTTGGCTGAGTTATAGGAATGGTCAGGCTCTCTGTAAGAAACAGTTTGTCCTAAAGCCAGTGCAAGTGGATTGCCATTCATTAGTTGATAGAGGCTGCTGAGAGCTCTAGTAAACTTCTGTTACTGAAGTTTTCTTCTATTCCCAATTTAATAATTCAGTTATATTCAATTGATACCTGCAAACACAAAGATTACATCTGACATCTGATGTGCTGCAGCTTCATGTAGACTTTCAGTATGACATGAAAGATGCTGTGGTCAGTCAGATTCCACAGGCATCAGGCATCTCTGATTTAAAATTTTCAAGACTTCAGGAAGAAGAAAAGGAAGCAGAGTTGATTGGTCTCAGCAAACTCCTGAATCAGGAACCTTTTTGCTGTTGAGAGGTATAATCTGTATCTCAGATCTCTGATCTTTAACAGAAGATCAAAGTGCATTTGCAGAAGAGTGAAAGCAGTTTGGCAAAGTAGCCTGAGAAGATGGCATAATGTTAAGGACTCAGGCGTGGTGCAAGTGAAATTTTACTTCTTTCCAGTACAAGTTGGATTGAATCTCAGGTTGCAGGTGTGAATACCTATCTCACATAGATGCTCAGGAACAGAAGAAGAAGCCCTAACAAGCAATAGCACATATCTATAAAAAATACTTTTGGTTATATTGATTCTTATTAGGTAAAATTAAAAAATTGTCAGATACCAGAAATGCAGTTGTCTCAGTCTGCCATTCAGAAATAGGTTGTGATAGAAGAGCTGAGGGAGCTGGGCTTGTTTACTCCAGAGAAAAGGAGTCTCGGGGAAGACCTTATCACTCTACAAGTGCCTGAAAGGGGGTTGAAGCAAGGTGAGGATTGAGCTGTTCTCCCAAGTGTCAAGCAGTAGGACAAGGTGAAATGGCCTTATGTTGTGCCAGGAGAGGTGTGAATTGGATATTAGGGAAAATTTCTTCAGGAAAAGGGTTGTCAAGCATTGGAACAGGCTGCCCAGGGAAGTGTTGAGTCAACAGCCATGGATGTGTTTAAAAGACATGTAGATGTAGTACCTGAGGACTTGGTTTGGTGGGGGCTCAGCAGTACTGGGTTAACAGTTCAACTCAATGGTCTTGAAAGTCCTTTCCAACCTTAATGATTTTATGAAAAAATATTTTCTTTGTGGCCTGTAAAAATAAGTGTGTTAATTTTCAAGCTAAATATCAGCGCGTCACAGCATAGGGAGTGGCAGGCCTTTTGAATCAGGGACATAATTCTGGGTGTCCTATTGCCTATTAGAATACCAACAGCTTGGAGGAGTTCAGAACAATATGACAAAAGCAAACAGAATTTTGAAGGCTTTGGTTGTGAGAAAAGTTCAGAGCTGAGCAAGCAGTGAGGAGAGAAAAGGACAGAATTTATATGCTTGGGTGTACAGATGTGTAGTTGAGCATCACAGACATATTCAGCCTAAATGTTGTCCAAAGCACCTGAAGAGTAAGACTTGCTCAGACTGGGAAATAGTTTACTAAAGTGAATAGTGGCTCTTATTTTGGAATTCTGAAACAAAGCAACAAAAAGCAAGAGTAATTGTCACTCACCTGAAGATAGATTCCTTAAGATTATATTTTTCAAGCTTTTGCTGCACAAAGTTGTTTTTAAAAGGGCATCAAGGCTTCATGACATCATTTTGAATGTATTTTAGAGAAGCGAGTGCAAAACAGATTGTGTCATGGACCTGTAGAAGCAGACCTCAGATGCAACAACCTATTTACCTTACACCTTTTATAGGGCTTTTCATTTGTGTGTTTCTTCAGTTTCTTTTGGCAGTCCTTGGCATTTCCTAAGGAGAACAGGACTTTCTTGCTCCTTGCACAGCTGGCTCTTGATGCCAAAAGCTGTTTAATTTCTAGAGAGATTCTGCTGAATACCTGATGATTGCTGTCCTTAAGGAATTTTTCTTTCCTTTTAATCTAAAAGGTTTCCCATCCACTCCTCTTTTACTTTGCTGCTCCCAGCAAATTCACAACTGCTGCAGCTGCTTCAAACAGCTGCTGTGCTAACTCAAAACAGATGTCAAAGCCAGAGGTCTGACATTTAGTGGAAATCTACCATTAAATGCCACCTCAGTGGTTTATTTGACCCTGCTCAATAATGGGCCACAGAGGAAAACATTTTCACGCTGTGTTTGTGCCCAAACGACTAAATCTCCAGGGAATTAGTTTACAGTTAGAGAATAAGATTGGCAGGATTTTCAAAGCCAAATTCATCTCTCCTGCAGCACTGAGGATGAACAAGTTGCACCACTTCAGGTGGCTCTCATGGTGGACCAGGCTGAGTTTTGCAGCTATGGTTTCATGGCAAATGCATTCTGTGAATGAAGCTCAGAGAGGTATTTAGGGGCAGAAGTGCTTGAATTAACTGAAGCTGATGAGAGAGCTTCCCAGATTTGCAAGGCTGGGCCCCCTGCTGGGAGATAGTGAAGAAGTGGGAGCCAAAACTGGTTAGAAATGAGACCATCATGGCTTAAAAGAGCTAAGAGGCCATAACATAATGTGAGAACATTTGGACAGAGACTGGTCCTCACAATTTTGCATGGTATTGCTTAACACAGTTGTGGTGTGGTGCAGTGAAATTACAAGATCCCACAGCAATAAATGAATGGCACTAAGAATAGCACCCTTTTTTAGGAGTTTTATTTTTATCTCAGTCACATTAAAACATGCCAGTCACATTTTCTCCTCTCACTTGTGCGCCAGCCAGGCTCTGTCATGAATGGGACTAACGTCCTAAGTGGAACTAGCAACTTTCAGCACTGCAAATAATGCAGTTTCTCTTATTCTGACAGCAGAATGTCTCATGATGCAGACTTTTCACACTTTACTGAGTCAGTGAAAGAGTACCCTGCAGTTACTGTACTGTGGAGTATTCTGGAAGTACTCTTCCATTTGAGATACCCTGGCTCTCCTGGATTGTGTCACCTGTGGTCCTGGATCCCACCACAGTGAGCCCAGGTGACTAAGATCCCTTTGCTCAACAGAACTGATCTGGCTGAGCTTCTCTGCAGATGGGACAGTGGTGGGGTGAACTAGGTCTTCCCTGTTTTATAATGCCCAGTTCTGGTGTAAACTGAGAATATGGTAATGAATTTAATAAAACTTCAACAGATCTTTCTTTTTGTTGTTTTGAGAAAAAAGGCTCTTTGCAGACCCAGATCTCCTTTTTGTGCAGCCTGTCCCTTTCCTGAGCTCAGTGACAGGGGCAGTGCAGTAGTTGCTTTGTGCTCTCTGTTTTCACCTGGATCTGCAGACACTCCTGCATGAAGTTTTTGGTGGTGCCTCTGCTTTCAGGTTTGACGTGGTCACTTGCTGTGTACCTTTGCCTGTGATGCAATGCCATGTAGCTTTCAAAAAAAAAAAAAAAAAGAAAAAGAAAAACTCTTCTATTTTGTAAGGGCAGGAAATGTTGATTTGAGCAGAAATAATAGATAATTAGGCACCCACAGATTGCATATCAGTATTTGGATGCCTTACAGAACACACAGAACTGTGGCAATATAGACAATCTTCTTCCTCTGCAATTTATGCCAAACCATACTCCTTGCCTTAAAACTTAGAAACAGGCATTCATTCATATGCAAAGAAGAAAATAACGTAAAATCCATTAAACCCTTTTTAATCTTCCTCCAGAAGAAATTAGCTGTTGCTGTAGTAGTGTGGATCTTTGCTGCATTTAACAAATTCTAGGGCTGATTACTCACCACAGACTGTCCTCACCAGCTGTTTTGTGTGGTGCTGAGCTACCCCAGTTACCTTTAAATGCATTCATTTTCAAGCAGAATCCAGTCTGTCCCATGTAGATTTAAATTAAACACTGTGTAGCTGCACTTGTAGGTGCTTGTGCAGACAGGAAGGGGTTTTTTAAGAACTCCAGTATTTTGCTTGTAGGCAGTTCCTTTTCTCTTCTTCACCCAAGCTAAACTGTGGACCCAAGCTAATCTCCTGCTGGGTCCCATTCCTGCCCCAGGACTCCTTCAAACCAAGCTGTACTATGCTGCAGTTTCTGGACTCCTTAAGCTGACCTAAATCCTGAGGCTCTTCATCAGGAAATGACCAAAGTATGCAATAGATTTTTTTATCTTCCTTTCCAAGGATTTTCTGTTACATGATTGATATTGGTGAGACATTCTCATCTCCCCTTTTAGAAATCATTTTTTAGGGAATTCGTGACTCCTGGTAAAAGTGCCAGAGGAGGTCTCAGGCTGTGCAGACACATGTAAGTCCTAAAAGGTTAGGCAGGCCTGTGAGGTGGAGTCCTTAGAGCTGAAGTGACACCTCTCTGCACCAGCACGTGTGGCACGGACATCACTGGAGTCAAGATTTCACTGAGGAGCAAAATAAAAACCCACGTGTAGAGCATGTTGTTATTCAACCTCTTGCTGTCATTTTTAATAGGAAGTGTGCTGCTGGGGAGAGGGAGAGAGGCAGGAAGGGACTAAAAGTTCCTCTGTTCTGTAAATGGTAACCTCTGCTGTCTAAGCCTTCAGAAGCTGCCCCCGCCCTTTCCATTGCCTGGAGTTTGTCAGACCTGTGCTGGTCAGTGATGCCATTCCTTCCTCTGCCCTCTCCTCCTCTCCTGTACTGCCTCTGCTCTGCCTTGCTCTGCTGTTGACCCTTGTTCTGCAGCTTGTAAAATACCCATAAAGCTGTTTATTGCCTCTCTTCCCTTCTCCTACAGCCTGCCAAAGAGCAAAACCCAACAGCAATTAGGTTACCATTGTGCTGACTGGTGTGCTCTCCGTCACGTGTCTGTCTCTCTCCCCAGTGTCCCACACATCATTTAAAATTGCATCATTTACAGCAGCTCTGGGGCAAAGATCATCCTGCATCGTCTGCTGCAGTGACTTTCTCACTAGGGCTGCAAGTGTGGCATGGCAGAGCTGCCAGCAGTGTGACAGTGACAGTGGGACACTGCTGCTGGAGACAGCCAGACTGTTACTGGCTGTGTGGTGGAAAGGTGGACAAAGGGGTGTTTCTGCTGTTGAGTAACACCTGGCTTCCCCTTTCTAAAAACAAATGTGCTATGAGAAGTGTTTGAGAAGAATCAGCATGATCAAAGTATGGCTTCTGTGGAGGCTTGTTAGGAGCATCTTTGCAGCTAAACCCATTATTGACTCCATTTTGGTAGTACCTGAACATGATAAGATACTTTCTCTTTTTGCCTTTTTTTACTTGAACATTTTTCTCTCTGCCCCCTCGGTTTTACCATGCTTGCAGGTCAACATGTTGCAAACATATTTTGCAACATATTTATCCTGAATGTGAGTATGTTGCATTCCAGCGTACTTCTGTAGGTGTGAAATAAGTGTGTACACATAGGCATGTATATCAATGCATACCTTAGTGTATGTAGGCCACAATACAATGTAAAGTGTCTGGGTAGATAAATTTGACATGGGGGGAAAATGTTTTTACCACTTACACTGATTGTTAGAAGTACTCAAATTCGGTAATTAGGATGCTCAGAAAGTGAGTTCAGATCTTGTCTGCAGTCGTTATTCTCAACTGACAGGTGTGTAAGTTGGTGTAAGTAGTTTTCTCAAGTGTTTTTGAGAAGTTAAACCAAGCCATAGGTTACAGAACTGTTGTTGAATAAATCAACTCAGAATCATCAGTGGATTTCAGTGCACTTTTGGTCTTTGTTTAAGCAGAAATGCATTTTTTAATGTTAAATTGCTAAATGGAAATTGAAGTGTCTTTTACAGTATAAAATATATGTTCATGTGTGGGTTTGTTTTTTTTTTTTTCCATTCTTTCTGATAATTATTCCACTTCCTCTCTCTGTTCCTAAAGGAAGAAATGCCCCTGGAAAGCCAGTGAGAGAGGTTAGTGAGACGCAGGCTCACTGCCATGGCTTCTGTTTGTCACAGCTTGCTTTCTGTGCCCAGCATGTGTGTGACACAGCACGGGGTTGCTTGGGTTTGGTGAAGGGTGGGGGTGGTTTTATTTTGCTTTGGGTTTTGTTTGGTTTTGCTGAGTGCATTCTCCATGTGTGCTGTAACAGTGGTGTACCTCTCAACTTTCAGTGGAGACAATGTCAGCTCAGGCGTCTGCATTTTCTTACATGCTCTAGAGGTGGAAAATCAGGAATGGGGAGGAGAAAATAATACGTTGAAATTAAGCCTCTGAATGATAAATGTTGTCAGTAAATATGCTGCAGTCATTGACTTATGTTCTGTTGCTCTTGTGTGTAAGCACAGCAGGGAGACGGGGCTCTCTTGCTGTTCTGCTTACAAACTCACAGCTATATTTATATATGTGTAGCAGTATACCAACCATCATCTCCAGTGATTAAATAGTTTTTTTATATTTCTTCAGAAATATGAGAGTTGAGAGGTATAAGAGATTCAGGTTTTTTAATTTCCTGATGTACTATTGCAGAAAGAAGAATGCTACTAACATTCACCAGCTTCACAGTGTTGCATTCAGCAATGCAAATGGGCTGTGGTTTTCACTGTGCACTTTGGACATGGTTGATTTGATGCAAAATAGGTTTTGGAATTTGTGTGTCGCTGCTCATTAATGGAGGAAAGTGTTTTGCACTGTGTTGTCACAGCTCCTTTGAAAGCATTTCCAGAGAGCCTTGATTTTTCCTCTGTGAAGCTGCTCTTCACCTCCCAACCAGATACAGTGTTTGAAAGATGAATTTCTAGTGAAAATTATTATTGAAGATAAAATATTCAGAGACTGCCTGAGTGCAGTTGCAGTGACTATGAAATGACCTTTTCTGCACGGAAGACATTCGGTGTGGATGAGGCAGGAATTGAAGGGTAACTTGGTTTGCAAACTTCTGCTGGTACAGAGGGAGGGGCTCGTGGAAAGTCTCTTAACAGAGCTGCTGTGAACCCCCAGTCTCTGACAGGGTGCCCTGGGAAAGCCAGGAATTGTCCTGATGTGGTGCCTTGAAATACTGAGGTTCTCTGCTTTGGCTGTAGGTGCTGGGGCAGGTTCAGCTGCTCCAAGGTATAAGACTTTTGGTGCAGATTAAGTTTGTCCTTAAATGGCAAGTCCTCTCATATGGATCGAAAAAGGGTGCTTGAGATGGCATCAGCAGACTGTACAAATCCAGAAATGTAATGGAAAATACTTCACATTGAGTCCTGCTTGTTCTCAGCTCATATACTCTGAGAACTGTTTTCCTGTTTAGTAAAAACAGGTCATTGATTTCCATTATCTTCATTCATATTCATGCATATTACTCAAAAAAAAGCTTCTTCTGCAGAGGGCATACTTGATACAAGTAATTAACAAGAAAAAAAATAATTGGCTTGTTCTACCTGATCTGATTCCAGCAGTTTAACCCTAAAAAATTGACTTCAGTGAACTGCTCAGCACTCTCTGGCTGAGTTTGTGCTCCCTAATGGTTTCAGAGGGACCTCAGTAACGTGGAGAGCTGGATATAAAATGCCATTGTCCACCTGCTTATGAAGGATATGAGCTATGGTATAGAACAGCTTCTGCTTTAGGTGTGAGTCTGTACGTGCAAAGGCAGATCCTGTGGTTTAAAACCCACCTGGCCAGGTTTTGATTCTATTACTCACATTTGGTATTGTCTTTGTGTGTAATCCCGTAGATTTTGTGGCATTACTCAATATGAATAAGGGTATCAAAACCCAAGTCACCAGCAGGAAGGATTTTTCTTTTGTCAGGAAAGGGGTAGAAATCTCTTCTGCTAGAAAAGGCCCTGTATTGTGTTGGGATTTCTCAATTTACTTTCCATCCACTCTTTCAAGTCTGAATGTTCCACATTTATTTTTCTGACAAGCTGTAGTATAAAATTGTTATTCTGTTACTGTGCCCACACCCGTGGGCCTTGATTCCATTAGAGTCTCTGAAGCAAATTCAGCAGATGTGAAACACATTGCTCTCTGTGTGACCAGAAGTGAGGTTGTTAGTATATACAGAAATAGGTATCTTCTGCTTCCCAAGCAAATGGCAGCTGTGGATTTTAGAAGTTGAAATTAATACTGTCCATGTCCACTTTGAACTTTATTGCTGCATTTCAAAGTGTCTACTAGTTTTTTCATTACATAGCAGCATTTTTCAACCTTTCAGTGCCTCAAGCATGGATAAGACTTTCTCAGTTTTAATGTTAAAAAAAAAGAAGAGTGAAATTAATGCCTTCTTTGATAGCATTACTTTAGAAATCTGAATAATAATGGAAAGTTCTGATTTTTATTTTTCTAAGTGCTTTTAGGACAGTATTTCTCTCATTTGCTAAACCAACCCAAACTACAACATCCAACATCCTACATTTCAGTAGTACATTTTCAGTACTATGGAGGGCAAGTGAGCAGCATTCAGTGGCAGCAGCAGAGCCCTATGGAAGCAGTGAACTTAGACACTAATTTAGGTACAGTCATGGCAGAAGGGTGTGCACTCATTGCACATACAGTACCAGGAAATCATCATGTCCTTTGTTCTCAGCTCTTTGCAGTCTCAATTGACCTGGCTGTTATTCCCATGTCCAGGAGAAGCAAAAATCCTGCTGGCAGTGCAGTGACACCCAGCTGAGGGTCTGCCAGTTGTCTGGCTGGAGCACAGCCACCACCTGCTCCTCTGGCCCGTCCTGCCATCCCAGGGCTGTCCTGGAGACCGTGGTCCCCCTGCTGCTGCTGCATTTACAGTCCAGCTGTCAGCACAAACTGCAGTCAGCAGTGCTTTGTGGTCATGCTCTGAGCTCTAACCTCAGATGGCTCTGGAGAAGACACAAGTGTTCAGTTTTAGCAGAGGAAATTAAGACCTGAGCTGGAGAGGGAGTGTGGATGTTGCAGGGGAGAGGGAGCTGTATCTCCTTAATCACTGCAGCATCCATCAGGGCAGCTTTTGAGGAGGGAAATCAGATTAAAAGCATGGATATTTCAAAAATATTATATCAATTAACAGACAAAGGAAAAAAGTACTGTCGGACATTTCTGTTATTTTTAAATATTAAAAAGTACCTAGGGATTCATGGATCCATAAGGACTTCTAATTGCCTGAACAATGTAACAGTTTATACCTTCTGTGGCATACATCTGAAAGGTTTTGTGTTTGTGTTTTTGGTTGAAGTTATTCTTTCTAGACCTAGCTCTTTTTTAACAGAACAAAATAGTATTAATTTCTAAAGATACAGTTTAGCAGTCTGGGTTGTTCTAAGCCTACAAAAGGGTGATCAGTCTTCCTAAGAATGAGCAATATTGGAATCCTGAAGAGCCCTGGAGTTTTCTAGAAACAACAGATCATAGCAAATCTGAATGTGAGCCCATCACCCCACGAGCACTTCTCACAGCTGGGCTACCCAGTCACAGCATTGCTCTGGTTATACCAGAGGGGAGTGTTCCCACAAAGTCATGGAGTTTAGTCAGAGTTTCAGGTGAGTAGAGCAGGTCAGCAGCTCAGCTGGTTTGCACCAGCATCTCCCATATGTTCTTCATTTCATATGGCTTTGTCAGATTTTCACTTGTGATGGTATAAGTTGCTGGATTGATACCTGTCTGTGTGATGCCAGTGACAGAGATTATCCCTTACAGCTAAAATAAATGTGGTAGGATACATTTACTTTAAAATAAACTATGTTTTGACCAAAACTTGTCAGGAATCTTTCGTATGCAGTTACTTGTCATGCTGATGAGGAAATTACAAGGTTTTGCTTCAGATGGATAGGATGGCTATACATTTATGATGTGTGGATGAAATTGCTGATTGATGCATCTTTTTCTTTGCATATTAGTGCAGTTAGCAAATTGTCACCAGATACCAGATACCAGAACCTAGTATTTTTTTGTATTGCTATCTGGCAAGCTGTGTCACAGCACAGCTCACTGTCCAATGGGCAGCTTCTTGAATAGTTCTTCTTTAGATCCAGCCTAGTTTTGTATCATCAATGCTAAATTAAAAAAAGAACTCTAACAACCTTAAAAAAACCTAGTATTTGAATATAGAGAGTGGTAGTAGTTCCCCAGAAGAAAAAAGCTCCTGAGTTGCTCAGCATGGCGAAGAGGCTTTGGGGAGACCTTTCAGTACCTTAAGGGGGTTTATAAAAGGGAGGGACAGGGACTTCTGTGTGGGCAGATAGTGATAGGAGAATGGGCAGTAGTTTAAAACTGGAAAAGAACAGGTTTAGACCAGATGTTAGAAAGCAATTCTTGACTGAGGGTGGTGAGACACTGGCAGAGGTTGCCCAGAGTTGTGGATGCCCCACCACTGGAAGTGTTTGAGGCCAGGTTGGATGGGGTCCTGAGCAGTCATCTCTAGTGAGTGGCATTCCTGCCCCTGGCAGGGAGGTTAGAACTGGATGGTTCCTAAGATCCTTCCATCCCAAACCATTCTATGGTTCTCTGAATAGTCTAAGGTAATTTTTTTCTATTCCATAAAAGCTGCTGAACTGAGATCACTCCAGGCTTTTACTTACTGTAGGAATGTGAGCAGTGCATGACTACCACAAATATACAAGCACTGTGAGGAGGATGGTGAGCCTGATTTTCCCCACAGGGAAGGTTCATTCCCGCTCCACTTGTGTCAGCAGGAGAAGCCACTATGTAGGTGTGCAATGGTCAGTCAGGCTTCTGCATGTTACAGGTAGGGACTGCATGAAAGGTGTATCCTGGATGTCCTGGTCATGTCCTTCCCTCATTTAGGTGCTCCTTCCTCAAGGACCGTGGTGAGGACTCAGCATCCAGACTAATGCAAAGCATTTCTGAGAACCAGAGCTGTGGGCAGATGGCATTGCACTTCCTGTGTTTTTCCAGATAAATATTCTATCACAAGTGCTCCCAGAGAGTAAATCAAACCCCCTCAGGCTAGGGTGACATGACATTTTGCTGAGTAATACTTCACTTATAAATGTTCAGATGCTGGCACTCTGCAGCATGGAGACTTCTTGAGTTGGAGATCACATGCACTTTTTTGCATCTAAATAAATCTTTCTTCAGCAATTATTTTCTAACTCCTCTTTTAACTCATTTATGTGTTTGGCCTCAACATCAGCCTGTGGCGAAGAGTTCAGTAATACAATTATGTGCTGTGTGGAGTATAATTTCCTTCTGCTTGGTTTAAGACCTTCTGTCTGCTCATTCCTTCTTGTCCTTGCAAGAAATCTTGAACAGTCAGTCCTTGGTTTGGATGCTTATCTTGTACGGTGGCTAGATCTCAGTCACGTTCCCTCTTCAGTCATATTTTTTCAGGAGGGAGACTCCAGGTAAGGTGCAGCTGTTTAAACCATGATGTCTCTGACATTTGAGGTGCCAGAGGGCATTTGAGACAGTCATAGAGGTCTGAAATCTCGCACAGGACTTGGAGGAGAGAGACACTTTCCTGAACAGCAGTGGGAGAGCAGACAAGGCGTGCCAGGGGTTAAAATGGCAATTTTTGGCAATTCAGTCTCCCCATCCTTGAGTTTATTTGGTCTCTAATTGTGATGAAGCCCTTTCTTACCACCCATTGCCATTTGCTGCACAGGTGACATGAGTGTGAGACGTAGCAAGTTTCATCTCCAGGATGGTACTGTGTGTTTATTCATCACTTCTGTGTAGAAGGTTGTGGTTATACTATCTTAGGACTTCAGAATGTTTATGGGTGAAGGGAAATGCACAAGTGAACCCCTGCATAGTAGTTAGCTGGTAATTGTGGCATCTTTCTTTGTGCTGGACTGCTGTCCAAAAAGGAAAGGATATTTTAAAAATGTTTGAATTAACTGACTGGCTTTTTTTGGTCATCATCATATTTATCTTTGCACGTATCCTGCTGAGACCTCTTGGTTGTACTGATTTAGTTAATTTGTTTGTTTCTCTTTTTCTCCTTGATAGAACATTGGATGCTCAAACACTTGCAGCATCAGTCAGAAACTCTTCTGTGATGTCAGTGGACTTAATTGTTGCTTTTGGTGCACATTGATAATGATGACACTCCATCACCCGGGGGAAGATGGCTTATTTGCGGGGTGGTTTGCCATAGCTATTCAAGCCAGTGCTGCTGTTAAATGCTGTACAAACCTGGCAGCTTTTGCTAATCACAACCTGTTGGACTCATCCAGGAGACTTCTGGAAGTCTCCTCTGGGGATGGCGGCGAGCGGCACACAGAGAACGACGGATCTGTGACGTTTTCCTATCCACGTGCTGCTACGTCCTCTTTGTTTAATTTTCTCTTTGACTTTCTTTTTCAGGCCACAATGTAGGGAGCCTTTTCCACATGGCAGATGACCTGGGAAGAGCGATGGAAACCTTGGTGACCGTGATGACCGACGACAAGGTGTTAGAATAGCAAGATGTGTTTTACAACTTCAGGCGTTCCGCATGGTTTTTATAATATTCATACTACAAAGAGGATTAGACTGTAAGAGTTTACAAGAAAACAAATCTATATTTTTGTGAAGGGTAGTGGTACTATACTGTAGATTTCAGTAGTTTCCTAAGTCTGTTACTGTTTTGTTAACAATGGCAGGTTTTACACGTCTATGCAATTGTACAAAAATTATAAGAGAACTACATGTAAAATCTTGATAGCTAAATAACTTGCCATTTCTTTATATGGAACGCATTTTGGGTTGTTTAAAAGAAATTTATAACAGTTATAATGAAAGATTGTAAACTAAAGTGTGCTTTATAAAAATAATTGTTTATAGAAACCCCCTTAAAAAAAAACCACAAAAAAATCTACTGAGGCAGTGCATTTGTTTAGTATCATTTCAGCTCTGTAACAGTATCAGAGAGATTCATGTCCTGTGTTCTTTTCCTTGCCTATCCAAAAGAAAAAAAATGAAAGTATTTCCTGCAGTGATACTAGAATGGCCACCTTACATTTCTCATTGGTTTTGTCTGACTAGGGCTGGCTTAGAAAAAATAACCAAAAAACCTGAACTTCCAATGAAGGTAATTACTTTTTATCTTTCCAATAAAATTAAGAATTACATGACTTACTGTCCTGGTTTTGGACAGCAACTAGCAATTACACAGCTAGTTTGCAATAATTAAATGAAAGAGCACATTATATGACAGAGCCTGCAAAAAAAAATCAATTAAAAAAGAAAAAACTCAGAAGAAATAAAGAAAGGAAAGAAGTTAACAACCATCCTGTGTGCCAGTGTTTCCTCTGCAGTCTAAATTCCTGGATACTTTTAGTAAAGGAACATAGACATTGCCCTTACTGGTTTGAACCCTGGGGCTCAGCAGGTCTGGGGACAGTTCTCCCCCCATTGTCACCTTTGCTGCAGAGGACAGAAAAGGGAGAAGCTCCCCCCAGCCCCCTGTGGGGTTGGCTTCTGACCCAAAGCACAAGTAGGGTACGCAGAGAGCTCTGTCCAGCTCCCAGTGCTGGTAATGGGCACGGAGATCCTTGACCCTCTGGAAGAGGAACCCAGAGCTTCCCACCGTCCTGTCTCATCCTGCTGCAGCAGCCGGTCCCAAGGAGCTGTGGTGCTGCAAGCCACCTTTGGGAAAGGCTGTGGAAGAGTTACTGCTGTTCTTGCCTCAAATGGTGATCAGGTGAAGGTAGTCACACTGCTCCATGAGTATTTATCACCAAAACAAAGACCCTGGTCCTTTCTCCTTCTCCATTTCTCTGTTCAAGTAATCCCCTGCACAATTAACAATAACATGAGAAAGAGAGGAGCTGATAGAGAAACAGATTAGCCAGCTTGACTGCAGCTCTGTGAGAGAGAGGTTTGGGTATGAGGTGCTCTCAGAAAAAGCTTTACCACTTCATTTTCTTAACCAGCTTTTAATTTTACCATAAAATACATAGAAACACAACCATCTGACTTTATATTGCAAGAGTAAAAAAATCTGTTACCTCTTCTTGTATGAAGTGTAATTAAACTTGGGAAAGATTTTATTTTGAATGCTAGTTAACATTGAACATGGCTAGTCATGCTATTTCTACCTCACTTTGGTTTTGTGGTGTTCCTGACAATTACGTATGACAATGTTACATCATCACCACGTGCCCATTGTGTGACCAGGTCTCATTGTTAAAGTAATAACAACGTTAATCATTTACAAAAAAAAGTACAATCCCCCCCAAACCTCTGCTTTCCTAATAAAGAGCTTTTTAACACCTTATTACAATAGGAACCCTCACTATTTCTCATGTCCTTTTTTATCAGAAGGTTTAAATTGCAATTTGAGAAAGAGATGGGTTTCTTCTTTTTTCTCCCCCCTTATACATTAAACCTTCTCTTCAGAAAAATTATGGAGGAAAAACAGATTGCACGATTGTTTTCATCAGGGTTTTGTTTTGTTTGTTTTACTTTCTAGATCTTAGTTTTGGAGTGAGTCTGTCAAAAAGTATTTAAAAAGTTGAAAGCTTTATTGCTGCTTTTTTAAGCATAATTTGGGAATTATTTCATATTCCTTATAATGACAAGTATTAAACTGTAAAACATGATCAGTGTAGTTGAATACATAAATACCATATGGCATGTTATTTCATCGTTACTCAGTATGGTTTATTACTTGGATATCATAATATATTGTGTTTTAACACCAACACTGTAACATTTACTAATTATTTTTATAAACTTCTGTTTTACTGCATTTTTTCACAACATACCAAATTTCACCAAATATATGCCTTACTATTGTATTATATACTGCTTTACTGTGTATATCAATAAAGCACGCAATTATGTTATATAAAAGGTGCAGGAGTTTTTTTGTGCCGGTTCAGCACACACCCAGCACATCTCCCCAGCAATCCCTGCCACACTGCACTGGCCAAACTCCCTGCTGGCATCACTCCAGTGCCTCAGCTCTCCCTGGTTTGGGGTTTTCTCCCTGCTGAAGTTGTGAACCTCCTGTGCTACCCAAGCTTTTGGGGGTTTGCCAGCCACGCTTCCTGCCTCATCCCTGACAGGACATTCAGACTAGATTGATTCAGTCCAACACTTGACAGTCTCCTTGCCACCAGGCATAATGTTAGGAAAACCCTCTCTGGGGCTTTGGGAAGTGTGTGTTCCCATCAGAGAGGCTGATCACACATCTCCCTTATCTAGGAAATGTGTAGGCTCTGATACCCAGACTCCACTCAGCTGTGCCAGGATGCTGCCTTTGAGCTACCTTTTGGTGGTAGAAATAATTGATGAAAAATAGTAAAATACAAAGGCAAAACCAGCATATGTTTGCCTATGACTTCGATAATACAGTGAAGGAGAAGGTGGGAATTTCCTCATTTCATTCACTTGAGGAAATAAATACACATCCCACATCTACTCTCCCAGACTCGAGTTACTCTGCATTCACTCCTACATAAGTCAATCAGCGTGAGCTTTGCTGTTCTGAAGTCTTCCATGAAGACTGTGCAATCCACAAAGCACAGCAGCCCCCCTTGATGATTCTGTTGGATTCAATTAAGCAAGAAGGGAGGATAGCTCCACTCATTTCCCCCACACCTGTGACCCCATGATTTACGACTCCTGACATCCCATCAATCAAACCTGGTGCTCCTGAGTGGCTCTTAGGAATGTTTTCCTTATGTATGTTCAGCAAAATATCCTCCTTAAGGACTGGTCAGCGTGTTTCCTTTGCTCTCTGGGCAGAGGGGAAAATTAGTTCTCTTTGATTTCATCTGCCTTGTTAGTGTGCTGCCATTTACTCCTGGACTTCTCAGTCTTTGCTCTACCTTTTCAATAGGTAGATAGGTAGGTAGGTAGATAGGTAGATAGGTAGATAGATAGATAGATAGATAGATAGATAGATAACAGATAGATAGATGATAGATAGATAGATAGATAGATTAGATAGATAGATAGATAGATAGAAATCCTGAGGCCCTGCTAGACAGGTCAGCAGCACTGAGGGGGTTGGAGGTTCCCTTCCCAATGAGGCCACAGGTCTCCTCTGCTCCCCACTGCCCAGCACGGTGTCACACAGCTCAGGGCAGCACATGCTGGTCACCTGCTGCACGGCCCCTGCTCGCCACCACTCAGCCAGGGAGTGCTGCCCAGCCCAGCCCTGGGCTTGCTGCTGCACTTTGGGAGCCCAGCACACCCTGCCAGCCCCATGGGGCTGTGTGGGCAGCTCTGCTCTGCTGCAGTGATGGGGCAGGAGAAACCACGGAGGGAAACAGCTAAGCTGAGTGGAAAAAACACCAGTGTCCTTACAGCTAGGATGGGGAAAAAGAGGGAAAGCAATGGTGTGCAGGATGCATGAAAGGTCTGCAGCTGCCAGGGTGTGTGATTCACTCCATGGTGGTGCCTGCAGCAGAGCATCCCCGGCCTTGCTGGGATGGGTACACGTAGCAGGCACGGTACCTGGAGTGCTGCATGAAGCACAAATGCTTCCAAACCCACCCACATGCAGGCAGCAAGAGCTGCCTGCCCTCCTTGCCCAGTGGCATCTTCCAAGCTGCTGTGATGCTCCATACAGTCACTTTTGCACCAGGGTGCCCTGCACTGAAGGACAGCTACCAGGTTTGTGCGGGGTCGGGCTGAAGTTCTGACACGCTGCATGGATGGGATCTTCCCCCCTGCAAAGGTGCAGGAGCAGCAGGACCCACCCGGCGCCCAGCCCCAGCCCAAGCACCTTGGGCACTTCACTGGCTGTGACCCATCCTGGCTGCCTCTGGGCACATGTGTGCAGTCAGGCTGAAAAACAATAAATCTTCCTCTTCTTGACTCAGGCTCACCGGGAATTTGTTTCGGCTCTGAGCAAGCATATCAACTTGCTAGAAAGTGCCATAAATCTGTGCAAGAAAAATGGGCCTGCTGAGACCAACCAAGGTGTAACATTTCCATACATGAACCCCATAAGCTGATAATGCTGCTCAGCAGCTGAGGAATATGACTGCAGCAAATAAGTAGTAGCTCATAGTGCCAAAAACTTGGTATAAAATCGCCTGTGGTTAAGGGAGGGATGAGAGTTAAGGAAATCTTGGAGCTGTAGAAGTGAACTGTGGAACTTCACAAATACGAGGGGCTCTTTCAGCCTATTGCCTAAAGCCCTACTGCTTGCCAACCCAAGGCTCATATCAGTCAGCTTGGCAATTGTTTACCAGATGTAAGACTTCTTTTTTGTTGTTATTTTCTGAGCATTACAATGGATATGCCATTTATTTAATAGCTGGCACATCCTTGTAAAAAGCTGAGTCCAAGCAAGTTCTCCCTCTTTGCTGACATAAGAAACCCACTCCTTGTAAGCCTTTCCTCTTTCACTCTCTCTAACACCCCTCTATGCACACATGCACAGATAAAGGAAAAGGAAAAAAAAAAAAAAAACAACTGTACAGTATTTTATTGTCTTTCTTGCTGAATGGAAGAGGTTTTTTCTCAAAACAAATCATCTCCAGGAATAACAGCATCCTCACACCAACCTATTGGTATGTCTAAATTTGCAGCAAGTATTAGAAAAAAAGAGATAATTATATACATATATTTCTATAATAGGAAAACAAGAAATTAAGTTAATTCACTCAGCATTCCTTTATTTGTTTCCTTCACATGTGCCCTACTTGATGACCCAAACCAACAACATGGAGTGCCATTTTGGAGGTATAATCTCCTTCAGACCATTATCAACAATACTAAATAAGATGAGAGTCTTTAAGAACACATTATTACATAAAGTCAAGGACAAGTTTAGTAAATCCATCAGTTATAGGTCCATGAGGCTGTAGAAGATGGCTTGGTCCCTGGCACACGTGATCTCGCTTCTTCATGCCTGTGTGCCGTGAAGCTGCCGCCAGCATCTCCACATCTCCCAGCTGCTGCAGCTCAGTGCCACCACTCTGCTGTGTGTAAGGGAGAGAGCCACGTCCCTGCTCACCCCCAGAGCTGTGCTCCTTCTCCTCAGCCTTGGAGGCAGCCAGGCAACAGCTGAGCAGCTGATCTGTGGGGCAGCATGGTCCAGCTGGGGAGCGCGGCAGCCAGGGACCACACCTGGACCACACCAGGTCAGGCCTTGCACGGTCATTCAGGGGACAAAAGAGGCAGAGTGGAACCCCAAAGCATTTGGGGGAACAGAAGTCGGGTGTTGTGCCTACAGGGAGATTTACACAAGGGAGTTTTTATACACTGGTGGTGCTGCGACACAGTGTGAGGTTAGAGCTATTTCAGATGAGGTACCATGCCCCAAAATAAGACTAAAATTGTTCAATTAAAACTGTTCTAACTCCTTGCTGTTTAGTTTGCACTAATGATGCCCTTCCTCATGGCCTCGGGTGGGCTAGTACATCATCAAAAGTATCATCATGAGAGGATTTTTGCCTCTGCATCAGGGTACTTTTTGGTTGTGCCTCATTCACCAGACAAATGGGTTTATTCTAACACTGATGTAGGAGATGCTTCTTTTTGCACAGAAGATTAATGGTAGTTGCCAATATAATTCCCTGCTGCATCCCACAGTGAATGTTTAGATAAAGGCTGCAACCAGCTGCAGATGATAAGACATGAAGCTACTGGGGTTTTTCCTACCAACCACAAATATGTGATTAGAAATTGGAAAATATTAGGTATGCTAGAATAAATACATGAATACATAGCAGTATACCCAGAGACAGACAGAGGCATGAAACACAAGACTTCCTTGTGTGTGTGTGCACATTCATGAGCACACACACATCCCCAGACATGCTCACACAAGCCCTTTGCTCTGCTGAGCCTGTGAACCATTCAATTTTAAAAAAATTAACTGGAATCATTTGTGTCAAAATAGATAAAGCTTGACAATGTGCATTAATTCAGCTTTATGTTAAATTATAACAGCCTGTGTTTTGCAGCAGCAGAGCAGTATTTTATGAAGCAGTTGCTGAAGTTCCTTCAGGAATTTTGATTCCTAAGGAAGTGGCTGTAAGCACATTGGCTCAATCTAATGTCTGCTTTTGTTATTCTTCTGAAACACCTGGAAGAGCTGGCATGGTCTTCCAGCCTTGGCAGAAGATAATAAAAGGCATCAAGCCTATAACTTAGCTTCTTTAATCTTTTCTTCGTCCCCCCTTTTTTTAACCTCACTGATAAACTCAAAGCCTTTCATCAGCAAGACCTTGCAGGCAGGCAAACACCTTTCAATGACTTACCATGCATGTGGTTTTTTCTACCTGTTTTTGTCAGCTTCCTCTTCTATATTAAGAAAAAAATTTAAGTCTAAACAGTACATGAAGGGAAAAGACCATTTGCATCTCTAGGTCTTTTAGCTGCAGGTACTCATATGACATCCCAGAGTTTCCTATTTTCATACTGCAAAGCTGCAGTACTCTAGGCTTTTATCAGATGCTGTGAATATGGAACATGGGGGTCTCCCCCACACACACTTTTTTCAGTATATAATGATTCCTTTAAAAGTTCTCTAATCCTTAGGATACTCTAAGTCTCCCAACAAAAATATCTTGACTTTTACTTTGTAGTCACCCATTTTTTGCTTCTGATGTCCTGGCCTGGTTGCACACAGTCCCTTCAGTGCTGGGCAACTGAAGGCAGCCCTGGCTGTACCATCACCATCAGGCACTTCCCTCTCCCACGCTGGCTGCCTGTCCCTGTCCCCAGCCTCACTTCCATCCCCATCCCACACTGTCCTCATGGGCAGCAGAACGGTGTCCCAGGCCTCCCCTTAGCCCACAGCACCAACCCCACTCCCACCAGCCTCCATCCCTCAGTGACAAGGATGCCCCATTCCCACCCCACTCTGGCACAAGCTCCTGCCAAAATTCCCCATGACTAAAGCCACCCAGAGCTCTCCATCACATGGCCAACACTGCAGGGCTATGCTCACCACAGCCTCATTACTCCCTCTCCCCTCATGTTTTTAACAAACCCCATGAACAACATCTCACCACAAACCTGATCCAGGGATCCCTTCCAGTGCAATTCATTTGCTTAACACTCCGTGTTGCCTTTCCTCCTGCTGAGGTTTTTATTCCTCTCCACTAATTTCCCTACTGAGTCTCATTTTTTCGTGCTTCATTAACGTTTTCCTTTGTGCCACTTCTAATACATAGCTTTACTTACAGAGCAGCTCTGCCCCTCCGGTGCCCATCTCCCATTCCTGCTGGGCTCTCCCCTTGCTCCCTGTACACTTTGGAACATGTAGGCCTGGGGTCCCATTCCTCCCTCATAACCTTGGGCTTGATTTTCTGTCTTATCTTACTCTCAATGTCTCTAACACTGAAGACTTCCACGGAGAAATTCCTTCTTTTTTTAATGCACTGCTGCAGGTGATTACAGTCTCCGTAGGAAGGTATGCGGTTCTCCTTTGATTGTATAGGTGGAGTTTTTCCTTGTTTCGTGTCTTTGAGGAGTATGGGGTTTTTTTTGGTTGGGTTTCTTTTTGTTTTTTTGGAGGTTTTTTTTTTTTTTGTTGGTTTGTTACTTTTTTTTTAAAGACAGTGGTTGTCATCTTGCTTGCTGCTGGAATTTGTGTTGGCCCACATGACCAATGAGGCTGCATAGCCCCCCTGTGAACCGTGACTGCCAAAGGCAGCCCAAAGGACTCTGCTGCCAAAGGGGGCTGCAAACTGCATGGCTCGTGTCCTGTGCAGGCAATTCACTCAAGTGGCCATTTTTATTTTTATTTTTATTTTTATTTTTATTTTTATTTTTATTTTTATTTATTTTTATTTTTAAAGAGATAAACACACAAAGTCATTATCCACAGTACTTGTGGATACCTGCACCTCACAGAACAGATAACTGCAGACCTCGCAGCCAAACCTGAAGTATGTTACTGTGGAAATCAGGCACTAAACACATTTTGCTGCTTACCTACACTCGCCCCTCAGCACTGAGGGGCTTAGAGAGGTGTGATCCCCAGCAGGTAAAGCCCATGGTGACAAGCCCAGCTGGGTAAATGTCAGGCATCAGCAGCTCTCATGTGCTTGGGGTACTGGGGATGGCACTGGCTGCTGCTACAGGCACCAGGGCAGGGAATGATTGTGATGCCAAGGCAGACTGAGGGGGAAAGGGCAACGCAGGATATCTCCATTTCACTTTGAATATGGCTCCAAACTAACTGCAGTGAGTAATTACCTGTGAAAAAGTAATAGTGATGGTTTCATAGTTTAGAGGAAAACTCCTTTAGCAGCGGGCTGCGAGACACTTCTGATTTCTCCTGCCATAAAAGGGCATTTTTCTGCTTTTGTGTGAGAAAAGAAATCACAGCCATGAAGTATCTCACATCAGTTATTGCTAAGGCAGCTGTTTCATTATTGCATGCACTACTGGGTATTGCATTTTCCAGACTGTTGACTGTTGTGCTCGGGTGGCCTTCCCACCCATTCCCCCCAGCCCCAACGGAAGGATTCCATTTCCATGGAAAAGGTGACATTTTCTCAGCTCCTGTGCAGAGTTTTTCTCCAGCTAGGCTCTGTATATGATTCCAGAGCTCTGCTCCTTGCCTAGCACCTGCAAAATAACTTTCCTGACTTCCATTTATACAAATTATTTGACCTTTTCCCTTTTGCCTTCAGTCACAAAGCACTAAACTTCCAAGGAGAGCCAGCTAAGCGTGGCACAGCCTTCCAGCATCCCACAGAAGGAGCAGAGCATTGGGATGCCTGTTGAGGCAGGGGTTTCATAAGCAAAGACACTCATTGCCCCACAGCTTCCTGGCTGCCCAGGCCAGGTGACAGCATTGCTGGTTGGGATCTTGCCTTTACTTCCCTTTCCTACAGTTTCTTTTCTGCCTGGGAGTCACTACGGAGACCTGGCTGCAGCTGCCACTCCCAGGGAGGGACATGCACGTGCTTCACCCCTCGGGAACGTATACACCAGAGAAGCCTTTTGGTGGGGTCAGGGCTGGTAAGGAGCCACCTTCTTCTTCCTCACCCTCTTTACACTGATTTGAGTTATTTAAGAAAAGAACAGCACAGAAGTGAGTCATCCCAAAAGACCCTGTGGATCAGGGGAGGCTCAGTGGAAAGGCCCTCACTTCTCTCATCTTTCCCATGCCACATTCCAGAGCCAAGACTTTCCATGTGCCTGGGGCTCTTCTGCCCTTCCCTGTAACACTTTAAAGGATAGCCTGTGTGGAATGATGGAGGGGGCTCTTGTCTCTGTGCATTGTGAGGTTTCTGGCATTGAGAAACCTTGCCCCTTCCTTCTGGGGCAGGAGTTTTAACCTAAGTTAATGATGCCTCCTAAATTTGGTTTTTCCAAAGTCTGGGGACCTCATAGTCTCGCCTATAAAAGGAAAGCTATTGAAATTAATGCTCCTGGTCTTACTCCTTTTCTTTTTTTCTTCGTCCTCCCTGTTGCCTCCTCTGCCTTCACTCTGGAGCTGTGGGAACAGTGGTCCTGAGCTGGCAGCAGCAGCATCACCCACACCCCTGACCCCACACTGGCTTTCTTGGTGTTGTCACAACAATTGTTGTGTGACACCGAATCAGCTCAGCTCCATAAAATTTCTTCTGTGAGGCACAAAGTGGCACCGTGACCAAGCTGTGCCTCTGCCAGGTCACAAATGATGTCCCCAGAGCACACAGGCAGACACAGCTCCGGTGCAGAGCACAGCAGTGGTGCCTGTCCATCTGTCCTGGTGTCCTGCAGCTCCCACTTGCTTCCAGGTGGCTCTGCTGAGCTCTTTAATGGGCTGTTGGGGTACAACAAACACCGAGGGCAGCGCTCAGCGCTGTAAACTGGATGGTCACTTAAAGAGCCATAAGATCTAGAGAGGACAGAGAGCTGCATGCATTTTTTTGTGTCATCGCTGCATAAGAGACTGAGAAATCCTGCGGGTTGGATCCATTATGTGCAGCACATTATCCTGTGACATGGAGAAGAGACACGGGATCGTTCCCAAAATATCTTTCCCCACTGATAAATTGCAGCAAGCAGGTTGGAAGCTGCGCAGCGTGAAGGATAACCTACTTAGAGGAACACATGCATGATGCTATCAGAAATATTGATGCAGTTACAGCCCTCAGGACAGCTTTGAGGAAGGGGTTATATCAAATCACACTTTGCAGAAGTGCAAGGGGGACAGCAGCCCCGAAGCAAAGCCACCCCACATTTCCACCAGGCTGGGCTTTTCCTCAGCACCAGGATATTGCTCACTGCAGTCTCCGTCCTCCCAAGTAGTGTGAATTTAAGAACAGGAAAGAGAAAATAGGTGAATACTACTGTGTTCCAGTGGGTGCTGGAGGGGTGTGCCTGTGTGCCAGCACATATTTAACTTTGGGAAGCCCCCTGCAGAGATGCCTCCAAATTATCAGACACAGGGAGATGGCACAGAAGGGCTGGGGCCACTTCCTGAGAAAGATGAAAATTTGGGAATCCCTGGAGCCAGAGCAGGCATTTGCACAGAAGAATCTAAATCCATTCTTCCTGATGGTGGAAGTGGGGGATAAGGAGGAAACACAGGGGAAGCAAAGTTGCAAGAGGGCAACTCATTGGTTGAGGTGTTTTGGTTTACACATGGCTCCAGATGTTTCAAGATAATTTCGAGGTGGCACAGGCTGTGGGGCACCTTGTTCAGCAGTATACTTGCAGCAGAGGCCTCTTTAAGGCAGAAATGGTTTAATTTACGAAAGGCTCACGTGGAGCTTTCCTGGCTGAGGCAGGAGCACAAGGCAACTGATGTTTTCCAAGGCAGTCATCCATTAACAGGCGATTTCCCCATCCTTCCCTGAACTCTACAGCCCTCTGCTAAGCTCTAGTGCACATCATTTCTGTAAGCACAAACCAGCATTTTAATTTTAAGCACTTGACAGTGTCATGGGTTTTGCTTCAGTTGTTCTTACATGCAGAAAGACCCCAGGTTTTATGCTGCACTCCAGTAAAGGCAGCAAATAGCAACACAAGGAGCAAATTACTGGGAGCTCGACATTTCTCCTGTAATCTAAAGGAAAGAGAGAGAGAAAGGGAGAAAGGGGGTGGGGGGTGGAGGGGGGCAGGGGGAGAGAGAGGGGGGGAAGAAAAGAAGCTCTGAAACTGCAGGAGCTAACAAAATAGCCATAAAATATTTCTGCTTCCCCCCAGTTAATATTTAACATGATGTGTAGGTAGGATGCTGTATACCAGTCTGAAGTGTGAGTCCCAGACTGAGCACACAAAATGCAACTGTACATGACTAAATGCAGCCATACATGGCAATCAAACCTGCCTGCACATGGGGAATATTCTCTTCAGTCACAGCTAAGCAAACAACAAACCTTTCTCTTCTGCAGCCAGCCCCAGTGCCTTTGCTACCCTTTGGTGATTGCATTGCCGTCTGCAAAGCAGCTGGGGGCACAGATGTGTCTGCAAGCAGCAGGGGTTATATAGAAATATATATATCTAATCAAACTTTTATTAACCCATGGCCTTCCAGCTCAAAAGAGGCACAGTCAAAGCAGCCATGATTTGTAACAGCTTCAGCCTCCTGACTGAGTGGAAAATCATTTGCAAACTACTTCTGATTTTCTGTGAAGGGTTTCATTATGTGCCAGCATTTCCAGGGTTTGCTGCTCATGGTTTGCTGACCTGAGGGGTTGCCCAGGGGTGGAACTGGGACTGGGTGTCCAGGGCTGTGCAGCACCTTCACTACCCATACATGGGCCCCTCCAGCAGGGCAGGAGACTGTCTCTCACAGAGAGGTGACACGAGGATGCTTCAGCTGGGAAGTCCTCAATTTGTGTTGCTTGTGTGACTTTTTGTTCTATTTCAGCTCAGTGAGATGCTGAGCTTGGGGGGGGGGGGGTCAGCCCCTGACACCTTGCAGCCTATGGCACCCTCACACCAGCCTGTAATGGCAGTGTCCTCTGGAGTCAGGGCTTATTGCTCCTGCTGCCTGGCTGGAGTGCTGGGTCCAATATCCCAGTGGGGAAAACACATCTAGAAAAGCCTTTTCTTTCTTAAACAAGCAAGTAACAAGGAACTCCTTGCCCAAAATACTAGCCAGCTGTGCAAAAATCCTGATACTCTCAGATTTCCAAAAATTTTCTGTTCTTTATTCTTTAGTAGTTCCTACAGGATCCCCTAAAGCTGCTCCAACTGCTCCAACTCATTTGCAAACTATCCCTCATTCACCCCATCCCAGCCCATTCCCACCTGCTCCAGGGACTGCTTCTTATTCACCCTCCAGCTCCCCCTCTCTGTCCTGGGAGCTCTGGGGGTGTCCTCACTCCAGAATTTCTTTCCCTCTGCCAGCACCACAGGGTGCCATTGGGGTGCCACAGGGAGGGCAGGAGCCTCCTCAGCCTCTCCTGAGGGGCATGGCACAGCAACTCTGCTGCCAAAGGAACGGTGGCTTCCCTGGAGACAGCAGGGACAGGGGCAGACACGAGCCACCATGTCCATGATAGTAGGGGATGAAGGAGCTGAGGACCAAAAGGATCCCAGGAAGGTTTATTCCAGTGGGGCAGAAGTGGAGAGAAGTGTCAAGCATCTGGAAGACATTCTCAGCCATCCTGCTCAAAGCAGCAACAAGAGTCTTGTCTGTGAGGCAGCAAAACCAGGATGAAGGGGAGAGAGAGAAAATGAGAGCATAATTTAATTTCAGCACTGCATAGAGGTGAGCTTGTGGCAGCTTGTGGCACACTATTCCCTCAAAAGTGGTGGCTCACAGAGGAGCAGAAACCTTTCTGCTGCAGTTTTCACTTCAGCTACAGCCTGGCACGCCCAGTCACCGCTGCTTGCTGCCCTCGGTGCCGTGCTCCTCCTGGCCTTTTCCGGAAGGCTTTTACCCTGCTCTCTCTCTCTGGGTGCCTTATCCACTCTCCATTCTGTCAGCAAGTCTTCTGTTTCTTTGTCTTCCTAAAGGCTCTGGGGGCTCTGTCCCCTCCCCTGCTGCCTCCTGCTGTCCCCCCACGCCTTTGGCTGGCACACACTGTACCTGGAGAGCAGGAATCCACCCAGCCAGCCCTGCCAGCTCTCAGCCCCTCTGTCCCCAGCACCTGCAGCTGTCCAGCCCATGGGGAAGAAGCTCCTGTTCTGCTTTCCACCCCAGAAACTCACCACGATGAGACCTGCCCTGATGAGCCAGTGGGCAGTGACGAGGCACCACTGGCACAGCAGGAAGGGATGGTGGGAAGCAGGACTCTCTCTGCTGCTGGCACTGGCCTTGGGCTTTGAGGGCAGTGCAAGGTCCCACTGGCTCACAGGCCCTGGTGCAGCTCGTGCACCACCCAAATTTCCCAGCAAGTTGTGCCTCTTGACACACACAGGGTTGGACGAGCTGGTTCCAGCCTCTGCAGCTCAAAAAAGGAAGGGGCAGAAATGCCAGCCAGCATTTGCCTTCTTCAGGCAGGCAGGCAGGCAGGCAGAGCACAGGTTGTTGGTGCTCAGCGGGGGGATGTATCAAACACAAACGTTGTTCTGTTACCGCTGGGGGAAGGCAAGCGCAAACAATCAGATGTCCTTTCCTATTTTCTGTGTCTCCCTCTGCGATGCTGATAGAGGGACTCCAAATGTTTCCAAGCAGGCAGTGCCTATCTGCAGCAGGCAGACAATTTCCAAATGTATTAGCGGCACAGAGTCAATAGAGAAATAGCAGTCCAGCATATCATCCAATTTTCAAATGTAAATAACTAGACCACTGTTAATTTGAGGGACTACAGCAGGGAATAAAACGAGCCCTGGCAAACACACACAGCAATGACCGCTGGTCGTAATCCATTACCTTCAGGCGTGCCTGTTGTTTTTCCCCGCTGGCTGCTGTGCTGCAGGGCAGAGGAAAATCAGTGGTCTCACATGTGAAGAGTGGGATGAGCCCCAACAGCCCCACCAGGACACAGGGAGGGCAGGCTGCTCCCAGGGGTGCCAGCCAGGCACGGAGCACCCGGCACAGGATGCAGCCCTGCCTCCCCTCTCCTGCTCTGGCACAGCTGGCAGGGACAGGACACTGAAGAGGGGCACTGGCAGTGCGTCGCCAGCAGCAAGGCTTGGCTGCTCTCTGGAGACCCTGCTCCTCCCCTCCTCTGGCCCCAAGAGCAGCAGCACTAGCACCTCTATGTCCCATCTCAAAACCAGCACTGATAAGGCATTCTCTGGCAGAGTAAGGCATGAGATGAAGCATCTGACTTCCTCCACAGTGACTGTAGAGGACAAGAGAAAGAGCGAGAAACCTTGAGGGGATCTTGGGAAGGAGGGAGAACCGGGCGAGGAAGATGCTTTTAGCAAAAAGCGTCTTGGGGTTTGCCAGTGTAACTGAGAGTAAAACTGTCCCCTTGTCTACACCACTATTACACGACTGCTGAAGGGAGGCCCCTTTAATCCCATCTCTGGGGGCACACGCCAGCTTGCAGAGAGCCCTCAGAGGAAGGAATGTGCTGCAAGTGCAGCCAAGATGCAGCAGAGGAGAGGCTGGTGAAGCTGTACTTGCCCTTGCTGGAATGCTGGGGGCCAAGAAAATGGCTCTGACACACAGAAAGGCAGAGACAAAATCGGTCTGTCCAAAGGAGGAGACCAGTCAGGCAGATGGTGTCTTGTGTAAATCTGCTGGTCTCCATTGAACACAGCAGGAATGGACAGGTTTAGCTCAGTCCAGTGAGTTCAGTCCAGGGCTCCCTGTCCTACTTTGTGCTTTTCTCACTCCTTTTCTGAACCACCAGTGGACATTTGTATGGTGCCCACAACGAGGGGGGTGCACTGGAGGTGCTAAACTTAAGGTAGCCAGATTGGAAAGGTCACCATCTCACCTCTCCCCATGAATAGGAAAACACTCTAAAAATGAAAGATGAACATCTGCTTCAAATCCCAACATGCCCCAAGGCTCAGTGGAGAGCAGAAGGGGTGGGATATTGCTGGGGAGGAGGTGCTGGTTTGGCAGGCCAGTGACAATGGCTGGCTGCGACCCTCCCAACATGAATGTCTGCAGCTGGGCTGTTGGAAGGGCTGGGTTCGCTTCTCTGCAAGAGCTGTGTCACAGCAGGTCGCACAGAGCAAGGCAGGGCCCAGGGCTCACAGGGCAATGCAGAAGCCTGCAGTGGTGAGACAACCTGCGCTGTGACAGGAGTGATGTAGCCAGGGTGATTCCAGCATGTGAGGAGATCAAGATTTGCAATCTCTCTCATTACAGCAGCTGATCTAGTTGGGACAAAACCCAGAAGAATTCAGGCACACAGGACTTTTAGACTTATTGGCCTAAAAGCTAGTGCCTATTGCCACTGTTCATGTTTTCCCCAGACCCATGAAAAATACACAGGAGGCAAAAAGTGAAACATCAGACAGAAATAATGGCTGCCCAGAGATTTCCCACTAGCCCAGTGCTCCTGTGGAAGGGAGGTCCCGTGTGCTTATGGGGAGTTTGATGCTGAGCCCTCAGCTGCTGCTTCAGCCCCTCCAGGGCCCTTCAGCAGCCTCAGCTGCTGCAGGGGTACAAAAGCATCATGAAGATGCAGACCTGGCACAGAATGGCAGGAAAGCGGGGAACAGGGATGGACCCCAGCCTGTGCTCACTCATAGAACAGATCTTTCTTAATGGAAAAAAAATGAAAACAAAGCAGAACAACACAACACGAAAAAGCAGAGCTGTGCCCAGAACTGGGAACTGTAAAGGGACTGATTTTTTCCCAGATTTTAATCTCCGGTCTAGATCAGCCGGCGTTTGGCCCCGTGCGGCTCGACGTGAGTCACGATGCTCTTTGCTGAGGGCCAGCCAGGACTGGCTGCTCTGCACAGTGCTGCACTACCTTGCAGCTACTGATTCACTGCAGTAGAAATGATAGATTGTTTTACAGGAGGAAGAGAAAGGAGAAAAAGCATTATGAAACCCACCGGTACTTAAAACAGTGGATGTGCTCCACCTACTGTCCATTGGCAACGGAGTGAGCCGGGATAAAAGGCGGCTTCCTCACCGAGAGCTTCATGCTGCCGTCCTCTCGATTTTTACATTGGAAGGGAGCCAGGGGAAAGAAGAAAGGAAAAATGGACGTGAAGAAGAAAGGAGAGTGAGAGAAGATCAGGGCTGCATGGCAGGAGAAAAAGAAATAAAAGAAGACGGTGGTCTTTCAATTTAAGAAAGAGATGCTTCAAGCATATGTAAGCTTGCAGCAAGCTTGGCCATGTAAAGTCATTTTGATTTATTTCAAAGCTCCCAAAAGAGGACAATTCTGTTAATGCTACATGCTATTTCTGATTGATGTCAATGGGGTATATACCTGAAACAACCAAGGTCAGATTCCCTTTGGCTGCTGACCCCTTCATCTCCAAGGTTTTGGGGTTGGGCAGGGCAGAGGGACAAACTTCCCAGGGATCCCCCTGTGTCCCCTGCACCCGCTCCCGATAACCAGAGCTGCTCCTACTGCCACAGCAACGTGGAATGGACAGACATGTGCCTCTTGCTCCTGGGCTTTTATAGACAACTAAACCTTGCTTCTATTAATCTCCTTCCCCAGCATAGGACTCTTTGTCCATTCAGATCAGTGAAGCCTGTGAGCTGCTGTTGTCTACACAGGATGTATCTCACCTCATGGGATCTTCAGTCCCGACAATGTCTCCTGTGAAAGAGAGGAGGCAGGGACACAAAGCAAACTGAAGGTAACACGTTCAGGAGTACTCAGTGTCAGAGTCACCATGGCAGCTTAAAAGTAGATATGTAGACACTTAAGTCTCATTAAGCTGATTGAAAATCCAGTTCTCAGTATGATCTTCTGAGGATTTTTTCAAAGTGAGAGCTGGGTCTGGTGTTTTGTCGCATCCAGGGTGGAACTGCTGCTCAAACAGGGACAGGGAGGAAAGACTCTGCTTGTGCCTCCATCAGCCAAAGGGTTTGTGCACAGGACACAGCCAGGGGAGGACAGAAACGGTAAACTGCAAACATCTCTCAAAATCCAAAATGAAAAAACTATTAGCAAAATAGGACTTACGCAATACTCTAAGGTGTGAAAGGGATCATTTACTCGGTGCTTGTTTTCTCATAAGAAAAAAACCAAAACACACTGAACCTTTAGAAGACCTGTCCTGAAGAAGAATATTTTTGTCTGTGTTGAAATTTATATATCTTTACATATATATAGTACATATATACATGCATACACTTGTATATTTGTACACACATAAATATACTAATGCCCTCACACAGAGGTCAGGGAGATCACTTCTGCCCAGATCTATTTTTTAAGGTGTTTAAGCACACGGCTGTGATGCACATAGTCATGTCTCCCTGCCCTTACACTGTCCAGTTGCACATTCCCTCTTCTGTAGTGTCATGTTAATGAGAATATATGGCCCTGGGCTTTCTCTTTCTCTGCCCAAACAGCTTTGAGCATGGCTGGAGTGAGCACAGGTCCATCTATATCCAGCCATCCAGACCTGTCTGAAGCTGTGCAGATCCCTGCTGTCCTTGAAAGCCTTGTGCAAAGCAACTGCCCAAGACAGTGCAGTGTGTTTGTGACAGAGCAGTAACTAACCATAGGTTAATGCAATAACACTATCATTTAATATCTCACAGGACATCATCTGAGTATATTTCAGACCTGTCCTGAATACAGCTATTACCACTGGGTTGTAATTTGTCTGTGCCTTTGTCTGCAGCTGCTTCTCTCTATTATTCTGGAAAAAATTGCAGAAATTCATAAAAGCCACAGAACACGGGTAGGCTTATGAAGTGCGGTCCTGTTACCATTTCCTTGTCCTCATTATTAATCTACTCTACTTTTTCATCATTCTGTATCAGGTCTGTCTCCTACTGAAAGGAAGGTGCTTCCTTTTTCACTTTGCAGTGATATGAGCCTTTAATTCAACCCTGTCTGCTGGCTTTGACAGAGATGCACTAATTTGTAATCAGATTGAGGCTATGACACTGCTCAAGTGCACACAAAATATGAAGGATACAGGAGAAAGAAGGAGAAGGGCAGAGGGGAAGAGAGAGAGAAAGGGAAAGGCTGTATGTGCAAAGTTGCTATTTCTGATGTGACATTCAGCTCCGTGCACAAAGGAACACAGAGGGGCCCAGGGAAAGAGACTTGCTTGGGAAGACACCAAACTTCCAGCCAAAAAAACTGCTCTGCCATACCTCAGCCTGTCACCAAAATAGGAGGTAGGGAGGATAAAGAGATGACAAGGTCAGCCAGGGAATGACAGGAGAGGTACCAGGGACCAAGGGCACAGCTGAGGGCAGAGAGATGATGGACGACGCAAGGGAGGGATGTAAAACAATGAGGAGGGGGAAAGAAAGAAAACTTCAAGGCAAAGAAAAGGTACAGGAAGAAAAGAGCAAGAAAAGCACAGAAGAAGAGAAGGTGTCCTGACACCTTGTGGCACACCTGTGACAAGCAGGCAGGCAGGAGCAAGTGCAGGAGTGACTCACTCTGCCTGACTGAGCGTGTGTGGGGTTAGGAGCTACTGAAAATGAAGCTGCCACAGTCCAAATTCATCTTTCCTCCTGTAATCCGAGTAAAATTAGATACAGTTTCTGCTTTTCCTCCGGCACACTGTTCAGTTATAACCTTCCTATCCTTCTTTCTGGAGACCAGGGATAACCCATTCCCTGCCTTCCCCCAGGAGTCAAGCTGGTAGGAAGCCTAATAAAAGGTGGCTATCTCAACCATTTCCAACATGCCTTTTGCTTCAGAGGGATTATTCCAAGTGCATTTAGCTTTATTTTCTCCTCACTTTATTGAAGGTGCACACTCTGGTGGCCTTTCTGTGTGACCAATCTTCAGGACCCCAGGATACCTGTTTTCTTTCAACTCCTTTGAGGAGAAATACCTCCCTGTTCTGCCATACCTGTGGAATGGCTGGTTACATGTGAGTTACTACACCCAGCAACCACACATGCTGTATTAAAATTGGAATCCAATGGCACAGACATTGAGTACTATGAACTATTCATGAGTCTTTCTCAAGGTTTTGGTCCAAAATTATGATCTTAGTTATTTGTCACAAAAAAAGGACCCAGGTAGAAATAGAATTCCAAGCTATTGATTGCAAGCACTTTTATCTAAAAAGTCAATGCAGAACACTGAGAAACAGTGGCCTGACTTGTTTCTTCTTTTTTTATTCCTTTCTGAAGAGGCCTCCCTAGGGATTACACCTTTATGGTGCAGAACTGTGTTTTCCAGGTGAGTTGAAGCAGGAGGGATTTGAGGTTTGACAGTCTGTATCAAAGTGTTCCTCCAGTTTAGACAGCATGAGCAGAGCTTTGAAGGCTGTCAGCATCAGCCCAGCTCTGCTCCCACCCCACCAGCAGACATGCAGAGGGGACAGAGTCACAGCACTGCTCAGGGTCTGTGCAGCCCAGACCCATGAGGGGCTGCAGAGTGTCCTGGATCCAGCTGAGTGCTGCTGGCAGGCACATGTGGGCATGCAGGTACAGACACGTACATGAGACCTCAGGGGACCGCCAGGCCCAGCACTCTGCCCAGTCCTTGGCTTGAGCCTCGTGCTCTCTCCATGAGGCAGATCCCCTGGTCTCTCCCTGGCTCCCAGAGCACTTGATTTACTCTCTGGGCAGCCCAGCCTGATGCTCACTGGTGGCACAGGCTGACACACACACCCCTACACATGCCCCTCTGGGTCCCACTCCAGCTGCTGCCACTGAGAACCGCCCACACACACGCACCAAAATAGGCAGAAATGGTTTTTAATGAGAAAACAAAGACACAGTGCTGGCCAGGTGCAGAGCAGGGCCAGATAAGCACAGTGACCAACAACTTATGTACACAACCACCCTCTTTTAACCTTTATTCCTTATGTTTTCCATACTTGTTCCTCCCAAAAATGTCTTGATCCCTCCCCTTTCCCATTTTGGGTTCCTTCCCCACCCTGAAACACCCAGTAAGTCACACACCGTCCCAGGATGCTCTACCCTGCACCCCATAAAGTCCCATCCCCATGTGACAGGGGGCAAGTCAAAGGCATCCAAGTGCCTTTTGCTGGCCTCATTACAAATAAAGTCCTCCGTGGCCATGGGGCTGGTCACCTCCATGTCAGCCCTGGGAGGGGCAGGAGCAGGGTCATGTCCCCCTCCTCCAGCCTTGTGGCCCTGCTCCCCCTCCATGCGTGAGAGCACCAGTCCTTCCAGCACTACCACACTGCTGTGCTTCTTCCTACACAACTCAACATGCCCAGTTGCTCTGCAGTTCATGTGAGATTTTGGAAATGTCATCAGCAATTACCATAATGGTGCTCTAATGGAAGGGGGTGATATGTTGAGGTGAAGTGCCATCACCTTCAGCAGCTGCCATCACCTGCCACCAGCGTGTCCCGCAGGCAGGCACACACACATACCTGGGGTGAGGGCAAGCACAAATTTCTAAAGCACAAGGGAAGGGATGAAAGGGGTGTGAGGAGAGATAATATAAGGCAGAGACAAGCTGGGAGGTAGGCTGGCCTCGATCTGCTGCTTGCAGAAGGAGGCAGAGGATGAGGACAGGGCAAAGAAAGGATGGTGAAACACTACAGGAGCAGAACAAATCTTCTGACAAGGAGAACAACGTGGTCTGCAAGGCTAATTTTTCATCTGCAAATACATGGATACATGCAGTGAAGGAGAATGTGGAAAATAAGAAAATGGAAAAAGAAATACATTTTAAATGAGCCGGTGCATTCAAATGTGAAAATGAGCCAGTGCAGAACTGAGAGGACCTGTGTCAAATAATCTGATTACACCAAAGTACAGTTAGAAATGTATCTAAAGAGGCATAACTTATGAAAACCTCAGTGTGACTCTGCTTTGCTGAGTGTGAAGTGAAAAGTAACCTTTTTCTGTAAATCATTGTCTTGGTTTCAGCCAGGACAGGGTGATATTTGCAGTAGGCAGGAGGGAAATGGCTGGGAGCCGGAGGTTATTCTGTACCACCTGAGGTAATTGTAGGGAGCAAGGGAAGGGAATGTCTTTGGGAAGAAGGGGCTCCTCCTGCTAGAGTAAATGTGGTTGAGGTAGCTGCCAGGTAATGCCAGTTCTGAGCAATCACATGTGAATCATTTCTCTATCTTGTGCAATTTGTTATTAATGTGGCTCCTGTTACTGTTCTCTTGCTTAACCCATCACTATTTTCATTAAATTGCTCTTACCTCAACCTGCTGTTTTCACCATTTGTGCCTCCAATTCTCTCCAGCCTGCCATAAAAGGAGGAGGGGAACTGAGGGAGCAGCACACGGCTTGGAGAGTCTCAGTGGAAACACTAAACTGGGGACTACCATTCCTAAACCACAACAGTCGTGTAGGCGGAAAATTTTCTGCAAGAGGTTCAATATTATATCCACACTGCAGGGTTTGATAGAAATAGCTGTAGAAATGCTTAAGGTTGTGCAGCCAGGAGCTCTGCCACCAATGAGCAGGGCAGGTTACCCTCCCCTGGCTCTGCTTCTCTTTCAAAACAGTGACTGGTCCAGGAAGGGAGGCAGGTGGCTGGGAGGCCCTGTGAGCCAGCCTGTGCCCTGCCTACCTCTCTGCCACAGCACCATCACTGAGGCACTGAGATCATTTTAATTACCAGCACAAAATACTTGCATGAGTATCCTGCAATCGTGGAGTCACAGGATGTTTGGGTCAGAAAGGACCTTCAAATACCAGCTAGTTCCTACCCCCCTGCCAGGAACAGGGATATCTTCAACCACATGAGGTTGCTCAAAGCTCCATCCAACCAGGCCTCGAACACTTCCAGGGATGGAGCATTGCTCTTTGTGCTCTGAAACTTCACTTGCTTACCCACTTTAATCTTTGGCAGCTATTAAAATGAAGAGCTGGTAATTAACCATTCTCTGCACTTCATAGCCTGGGTTCTAGCATTTAGGCTTTTCAATCAGTAACAGGAATTTTTTAGCTCTTGCTTTTATTTTCATTCTTCTAGCTGTACTCTTGAAAATAATTCTCTCTCATCTTATCCTTCAGAGCTCACTAAAAAAAGGAGAGAAGCTCAACTTATGACTGAGTAATTTTCATAACAGACTTTGAGAGGTAAAAAGAAAATCTTGATGAACTAGGAGATGATACTCCTGCTGAGAGAGAATTTAAGAGACCTATTAGAGAAATACTAACAGTTTTGTTACAAGAATACTGCATTTTTAGGATAGACATTAAGAAGAGAAGTAGATGCTAAAGGATCTGCGTTAGAAATTTAGAGAAGTGAGTGCAAAAGAGCTTACATTCGTAGAGAGAGATATCATTAATCACAAGACTGATTGGTGTTAATTTCACCCCTGGAAGTGCAGAAAAAAAGTAAAAATTAGACGCTAGTGTTTATTGGCTGCAAAAAGTTTCTGTGACTAGGTAAAACTGTGTGAAGCCACTAAGATTACACTGAAAGCTAATAGAAGGACAACATTTTTTTTAAAGTAAGCAAAGAACCACAGTGCAAATCATCCTTAAAAACACTTCAGGAAATGCTATCATAATGGTTTCAGTACCCACACTTCATTTCTCATGGTGAGCTGTTTGGACCCACAGCCTCACTCAGCATCATTTAAAGCCTCTCTCTGCACTATATATACACAGCTCTGCCTGTGCCTGGCTCTTGGCACCGTGATTCCTCGACAAGGCTGCCCCCAGCTGGAGCTGCATTAGCAATTTCTGTAATCCATAAATTTACCTGCTTTTCTGTCACCTTTGGAATTTCTCCAGTGGCTTTAGGTCTTTTTCTTTGGCTGGCTGTGTCGTGAAACCTGTTGTTAAGGCTTCCCTGGCATCAGCCCATCAGTTCATCTGCAGCCTGAAACAAGCATTGCCTTTTTGTCTTTGGCAATTGCCACCTCAATGACCTGACACAACTGACTCCTTTGGGTGCTTCTGGGAGCTCTAGAAATCACCTATGTATTTTGCCTCAATAATATCCCAGAAGTAAGTCCCAGAAGTAAAATCCCAGAATAAAGTCCCAGAAGGGCTCTTGAAAATGAATGAAAGATTTTGAGAAGGATCATGGTCACCACCTTCATGGTTCCACAGATGCAGATACAGAAATGCCTTTGGTAATAGAGTGAAAATAAGAGAGGCAGATGGGGCACTGGAAGGATATTAAGAGCGCTAGAGGGAAAAAGCAGTCTATGGAAGAAGTGAGGTTCAGAATTAAACTGGAGAAGCTTTTGAAATAAAAAGGGTGCTTGAGGAGAGGTTAGGACTTACTGGAGAAGATTTCCAAGGTGAGCATATAGCAGAATAATTAGGATCAAGTGAGGGGGAACATAATGAGCGTGATGGTGAGAAGTGCTGTTTCATTGCTGTGACTGAAGGAGGTAGTGCTACAGGAGGCTTTTGGCTATGGAAAAACCAGTCTCATAGATAAATTATGCACCCCCCCCTCCCCAGCACAGAGTCATGCTAATATGATGTTGTGTTTCAACAGTGTTCTCGTATTGGCTGTAAAGCAATTGGCTCATAAATTAAGAAAAATCACAATTTAAGAAAATGTAATCTAACACTTTTCAACATCCTCTGAAGACAAGTGTCACTGGGGCACGATTTGGCTGGTTTGAACTGTGTGTCCTCAAGCATCTCAAGCAGCCACCACCTCCACTGCCCCAATAGCACTTATTTCTCCCATCCAAAAATGCTAAAAAGGCTTCTTGGGGCAGTCATTGAGGATTTCAGAGCATCTGAGACTCACCTGGGGCAGTGGCTCTGCCCTGAGACCCCACAGATCCTGAGCCAGAGTTGGCATGCAGTGCAGTGAAGGTGCACTGACTCCTGTGTGCCAAGCACCAGGCTGGGCTCTGTGTGCTGAGCAGCATTTCAGGAAGCTCAGCAAAGCCCTGCGTGTCCAGAACACACTGGATTTTACTGTGCATGCACTGCATTAGTGTATATACACAGAAGTTCCCTGTGGAAAAGATGGAAATCCTCCTGCTGAAAGAAATGTTTCTTGCACAAGCTGTTCAGGTCTGGTTTTCTGTACATTAATTACATTTTAAGTGCATTTGCTGAAGCCTTGTTTCACTAGGCATACTAAGTTATTGCCAGGAAGATGCTGGTTACAGGCAATGGAATGTAAAAATCATTGGAGTCCAGAATATGGTTTTGTTCATTTTTAGCCTATGTATTGGCAGATAATACAAAACCCCAGGGCTTAAGCAATTGCTAATGTTGCTCAGGAAGAGCACAATCTCTTTGTGAAACTGCTGCAGAGGTGGAACTGTGTCGTTTGCCTTTGCCATTTATGTAGTACCTTCAGAATACAGACACCATTTTCTGATTTCCCTGGTGTGCTTAGCTGATCCCCACCTGGGATGGAGCTCACATGGTGACTAGGAGCAGATCCTTAGTCCCTGCCAGAGCTGCAATGACATGAGTGCTGTGGTCCAGGCCACCCCCTGCCATCTGCTCTGCATTCTCTGGTTAACACCCAGCCATGAGAAAACGGTACTGCTGGAGAAGGTTGGAGGTACAGAACTGCTTTTCAGACCTTGCCCACATCAGCTCATGAAACACAGAAATAAGTGGAGCCTTCTTAATGGGACCTGCCATGATAAAGACTAACAGTGGCCAATTGTATTTTCTAGTACTTTCTTGATATATGTCAGATGGAGAGACAGAGATTGGTATCATGCATTTGCTTGGAGAAAAATAATACATGGCACTAAAACAACATCAGAACCAGTGCATTTGCACTTCCCAGTTTCCACTACTCAAGCTCACTGTTTCCTTCCACCATCACAACATAAGAGACACATGGTGTCTGCAGCACTGATTTGCTACACACCCTTCCAGAGAACACAGGGAACAGCAGGTGTTTCCAGGTTCCCAGGCATGTAGGTTTAAGATCCAGCAAGCTGAACTCAGAAAGGAAAAATAATGTTCATTCTGCCACACATTTCTACTTGTCTTTGTATGTACCTGTTATTCATGTACATATATATTTTGGTGACGCCTGGTAGCTCTCAGTGTTTCCTAAGCAAGAACAGACAGTGCCATTTGCTACTGGCAAATAATACTGCAATTAAGACCTAATGCTAATATGGCAAGTAATTCTGGAACAGGACTTTACTGCAGATTGCTCACTGGAAACTTGCTCAAGAGAGGAAAAAACTTATCACACGTTCAGACACACAAGAGGCAAACATTTACCCAGTAATGATAGCAGTTTGGCTTTTTCCTTAAGCCTTTGCTTTCTGTTGGCATCTCTGATTGGGACCAAATGCCACCTACCCAAATTTGCAGAATGCTGCTCTGCTGACCTGTTATGTATGTTGTAATGTCACCACCTGTCCATTTGCATTGCCCTTGTTAAACTTCTAAAATGATAATTTAATAGAAGAAGGTGATATGAATCATCAAGGAATAATTTGAATTATCATCTGTAGATAATTCATTATGCACACATTTCTTGTGAGATCCTCAAATCAGCAGGGTTTCTTAATCAGACTTAAAAATTTTGTCTGTAACAGCTAGAAACTTGACCCATACATCAGCAGCCAGGCCAACAGGTCCAATTCATGCTTCACATATTTTTCCCTGTGAGAAAGAGACACTTAATTACCACCAAGGTCACAGAAAAGGGGAAAAACCCTGTAACACAGAGTTGGTTTTGACAGCTCCAGTGCTGGCAGCATTTTCTGAAAGCAGGGTGATTTGCAAGCAGAAGAAAGCATGGCCAGCAACACTGCTGCAGTACTGATGTCCTGACAGGGTGCTCCAAACGAGTGCTGGTGCCAGTAGAGTTAGCACAATTCATCTTCCTCTGTCAGTGGGAGATAATATTTGCTCAAGAGAGACAGTCACACTCTATGTTTAATTTTATTAGCAAAAATAATTAGTGATTCTGATACAGCCTCCTTTTCTACTCTTCAGTGAAGAAAGAACATGGTTTGCATCCTTCCCTTTGTGGGAAAGAAAGTGTTTACGCAGTTTATGGAGAGATCAGGTCATGGCTTGACCATGGCACCCAGCTGTGGTGCAGAGTGCCCCGGGGCTGGGGAGGAGGTCTGCAGGGACATGCTGCACCCAGCCAGCACTGCTGCTGAGGGGGGAGGCCCTCAGCAAGACCCACAACCCTTCCTAATATTAATTCATTCACAAAGGAGTGAAGCCGTCACCAGCTGGTCCATACATCTCTGTCAGTGATGTCTTCTTCTGCCCTGTTGTGGGTTGGTTTAGTTAGGGATTTTAATAAATGTTAGTTAAGTTGATTGTCTGCACCCCTATTTTCCCTCACAATGGTTTGCTCCAAGCTGTCTACCACGGGAGCTCTTACATGTCAACCTTGTAGCCACTCCCTGATTCTTCTTGAAAGTTCTGTGTCAGTCACCCCACCTCTGCATTCCCATTTGTCCCAGAACACTGTACCCACCTCTGTCATGTTCCCATAGGTTGTTATGTTCTGTGTCACTCCCCTGTTGTCTGTCCCCATTGGGCGAGGGGGTTTTCCACCCCTGTCTGCCTGCCCCTTATTTAACCCAATGCTTTCTTTGTCCCATCGCCATTTTGCCCTGCATCAGCGCTGGGAACGGTTGCTCCGACCACTGCTGCGACCACGCGGGAAATAAAAGTTCTCAGCCTCGCTGGCAAAGTGCGCCTCTCTTGTCCCTTTGTTTCCTCCCAGCTGAAGCTACCAAAGCTGCGTGCCCACGCCGGAGCACTCAGCACTAGCAGGGAGGCAAATGCCATAGCCCTGGAGCGCCCGTCCACGTGGCAGCCACGGTCTCTGCAAGGGCAGCTCTAGCCGGGCTTTCCAGATGCTTGAGGCCATGGTGGTTGAAAGCCGCACTGCCCCACTGAGACAGATGGGACACAAAAAGGGGAACCAGGACTGGCACAGCCACAAGAAAAAGTGTTGAGGACAGCTCTCTAAAGTACATTAGATTTCATTAGTACATTTCATTAGATGTACATTAGTACATATGATTTCATTCTCTTATTTTCATGAAATGGCATTGATTTAGCAAGCATATAAACCCCTGCAAATTTGAACAGGAAGTCGAGGTTTATAAATCCACACTTATCCAGCCAAGTAAACGCCCCTAATCTCAGAAGTGCCAAGTAGCTGCCAGATTCCCCTGAGGTGAACAGAACTGAATACTTGGTGCCTCTGAAAGCCAGGTGATAAATTTCAGAGTTTTGCAAACTCTGGGCTAAGGGTTTTGCTAATCAATAGCCATTGTTCACATATAATGACTGGTCTAAGAGCAGCTGGAATGGATGACGGATGCTTGTCTGATCCTGAAACATTTTTACTGGATGGGATTCAGCAAATCAAAACTAACTAATTAGTTCTATTAATACTTATTTGAACTAGATTTAGGGGTTTGGGCAGGGTTGCTTTTCACTTGCTTCTCTGTTTTTTCATTCTGGCAATGCAGGTCATAAAGTTCAATAGGGTTGAGAAGTGCCTGAATTCTGGTCCAACTTTTGTTAACCAGTGCCTGAGCAAAGCAGACCCTCAAGGAGAGAGACGGGAATCAGCTCTGCACTCCAGGAAAAGGGGATTTCTGTGAAGAATGATCCCACTGAGATATCTTGGCAGCAACTCTATGCACTACCTCTGTGTCCAAAATTTTCAAGAGTTCAGCAGATTTGAGTGCTTTCGAACTGGAGGAGATGGTATCTCCTTTTATGTTTCATACAATAAAGAAAATACTTTTTTTCCCATGAGTAACAATTATTATTACTTGTATTTATAAGAATCATAAAATAAGCTCAGCTTGAAAATATGACTGGCTTTTAAGTGTGATCAGTTAAATACATTTTCACTGGTGGCAAAGCTGTTTTTAAAACATTTGGGCTGTAGCATACATGTAAAATTGGCCTTTCCATGTAATGGATTCCTCTTTTCTACAGCTTGGGAGTCCATTACAGGTGGTTTTTCAAGGTACCCTTGCAAAGGGTATCACAGAAAGGGTGCAGCAGAGAACAGGAGACTGCAAATGGGCTGTGCTCCATCACCAGAATGAAACAGCATCAAGTTGCTATTTTAGCTTTTTCTTGGTTGCTATATGGTAATTTGATTGTGTTATTCTACTCCAGCATGTGATTCTGTCTATTCTTCCCAAACTCCAACACAGGAGACATAAAGATTTACTTCAGGACTCAGTCAGTTTTGAACGTGATGAATTCAGCAAATGAGCATATTCTTGGCCAGAGAGCAGCAATCACGTCAGCAGGTAAGATTCACCTCACTGTCAGAAGATGGAGAGAAGATGTTTGATGTTTTGTAACATGGGACAAGTAGCTCCAGCATTCAGAGTGACAGAAGAAGGCATAAAGTTGTCAAGTTATCTTCCTTGCTGCTCTGGCTGTGGTCAGCAAGAAGTCGCCTGTCCAGAAGTGAGGGTTTGAAAGATTACATGCAGCACTGCAAACTGATGATGCCTGAATCTGAGCTCTTGCAGCTGAAGTAGCTACTTTATACTAGCAAAGATGTATTTCTTGAAAAGACACTGCTGTATTTACTTTCCTTAGCTGGGAGACCACATCAGATGCACCATGGTGTGTCTTGCATTAGGTAAAACAGTAAAACATTTTTCTCTTCAAATATTGTCTTAGAACCATAGAATGCCTTGGGTGGGAAGGGCCCCTAAAGATCATCTAATTCCAACCTGGTTGCTCAAAGCCCCATCCAACCTGGCCCTGAACACTCCCAGGGATGGGTCAACCACATTAAGTTGATTAAAGCAGTGACTTCTAGGTATGTTTGAAAGGTAAAACCATCTTGGCTTTGCTTGTTTGTTTGTTTGTTTGTTTGTGTTATTAGCACAGGTATGTGTTTCCCTTCAGGCAAGATGCTGGAAGTAAGGACGGTACTCCCTCACCTGGAAATTGCGGTACAAGAGCAGCACTGAAGCCCACAAAGCCCCGGTGTAAGACTGTTAAGAATAGGTTAGAAATTGTTGCAAAATAGTTGATAATTGTTAAGCATGCACTGTTAGTTATGGTAAAAGGGGTGAAAAGGGTAGTTATGAGAAATACGGTACTCTACGTACCATAATACACCGAGCCGGCCTGGACAGAACTGTAATGGGCCAATCAAGCGCCTTAAACCTTCATGCAAATGAAGGATCCAAACATAAACCAATCCAAAGGGACAAAAAACAGGATAAGAAGGGGCATCTTCAGACCCACTGAACTTGTGCCACTCCACCTGGAGCGTCGGGGACATCACTACTCAGAGGACCCAGCGCCGGCACTGCAGCATCCTCAACGGGAACGCTCCTGCTTGGCCCGCGGGCCCCCTTGCTTTAGGCCTTTCTTTTTATTACAATAAATGCTGAAATCTCTTTTAGTACCGGGGGTGTGGTGCCGTTTTTAACAAGACAGGCTTTGCCTGAAGAACTGGAGCATCCCTCACTCACCCCTTGGGAGGAGGGTGCTAATCGGCTACAGGGAACATGTTCCATGCTCCTCCTTCCATGGCTTTTTGCAGTAAATCTGTGCATTTTCCAGTCCTGGCGTCTGTGAACACTTCCCCTAAACGCCCATGGGGCATCTGCGAGCCCTGGGTACCCCGGCCTAGAAGGAGACAAACTCCAGTGGCTTTGCTTATTTCGACTCGCTTTGGGCTGTCTTCAGTCCCAAAGAGGTGTAATGATAAGCAGATGACAAAGTCAGCTATTTTTTTAAGGCAGCTTTTCAAACTAATATTTGAAGAAAAAGCAACACGAAATGCAGTTTTAAGGGTAGAAATCAGACGCTTTTCTGACTGCTTAACTTACCTGAACCAGAGGACTGTGAAATGAACAGCCTCGGGCACGTTTGACCAAGAGGGCTCGCGAGCAGGAATGGGACTGTGTGACTGATTCCAGAAGAGAGGGACTCCCTCTCCCCTGCTGCCTTGTGTAAACCTGGAATTACTCCTTCTGCTCGCCAAAGAACTGCCTTTCTGGAGCAAATAGCATTTGTCATTACCAGGAAAGGATGCTGACACTCCTTTTTCTTAAGGCTGGCATCATTCATGTATGTGCAGTTGGGCTATCAGACCAAGCAGGCAGGCTAGCTTACAGAAGTAGAATCAGCACATTTGACTCAATAACATTTTTTATCATTAAATAAATAAGTCTGCTAAAAATTCCCCCTTCAGCCATCAGCAAAATATTTTACCTACTAACAAACAACCACATCCCACTGCTGTGCAGCATTCAGAAAGCATTTAGTCGGGCTATTAGAATTCATTAAATTGACTCAAAAAGCACAATGGGCATATTATCACACAGGCACACGCACTTACACATGCACATTGTTCTCTGTCCAGGGAACACTCCCTGTCACCTTTCTCAGCAGTCACGCACACCAGGAGCTCCTTAGATTTTAATGAACTCAAGATTTTCCCCTAACTACCTGTCTCCAGGGCTGTGAGAAAACAAACACTCAGGAACGTGGCTCATTTGGCTGCGTTGTCACAACTTGTATCGGCTATTTCAGTCTCCCACAATACGCAGTCAACAGCGTTGGAGAGCCTCGCTGCTATGTTGTGCACAGATCAAAAGTTCAGAAGCCTTCCACAAGTTTGGAGGCTTAGTCCTGCTGGTAGTAACATCAATGATGAAATTGCAATTGTATTTGATGCGAGCAACAGCGGGCACCTTGGGTCTCATCCTGGGAAGTACTGAGCTGCTGCAGCCCTCAGTAAGTCCAAGGAGAATAGTTCAGCAAAAGCACATCTTATTTACTATCAATATATTTACCAGGTAGTCCAATTAAACTGGACAGCCTGTTTATAGAGGTTTTCTGCCCAGTAGAGCTGTACAGGTATCAGCCAACCAACTGTAACACAGCAGCAAACTGAGCAAAAGATGCTGGTGCTGGTCTCTTCATCATTTGAGCTGTACATCATTCACAAACATTGATATGAGTCAAATAAAGGTCATAGCACATCTATATCTAGCTTTAGGTGAAAGAACACCAGAGCCTTTTAATGCTGACAATGCTTTCCAAAATTTATTGTGACCTTCAAGAACCTGAAAATATTCTGCATCGTTATCATGTCAGGGTCAGCATACATTCATTATTCATTAGAAAAAGGAACTGCTGGGGTGACAGAAATCTGGTGGTATAGATTAGCTGCTGAGATTTTTGATTTCCCAAATCATCTAACAGGAAAGCAGCCAGAGGAGAGGAGAGGAGGGAGCAGAGAGCTTTGGTAATCATCTTATCTGAGTTAGTTATGCCTCAGCTTGCAGTACACATGTGGCCATGGGTACTTCAATAACCAATTAGGTCTCATTTTATCTTTTCCCTCCTCCCCAGCACCTTGTCTTTGAGATCATGACCTGATCAGAAAAGCATCTCTGTCTTATTGAAATAGAGATTTTTGGAATTCACTTAAGTTAACAAAATTAATTAAGCATTTCTCTTTTAGCTTGTAGGGTTATGTGTTGAATTTTAACCTTTTACTTAAGAAACCTCTGCCATGGTTCAAAGGGCATAAGAAAATGCAAATTTCTGAAGCTTCTTGCATAAAAGAACAATACCCAGGGATGCAAAGAACCCAGAAAAAGAAGCCCCTCTGTCTCTAAGCCTATCAAGACTGATGGACGTTCACAGATAAGCACTGAAGGACCGAAAGCGCACGCGCAGCGAGGAAAAGTTCAGAAGTTCAGTAATGAGGAAGATTAAAATCTTCAGCTTCAGAAGACCCCCAAGACCCCCATGTGACCACCACAGCAAACCACGCGTGCCCAGAAGGGCGTGGACCTATTTAGCATGAAAGGCGAGTACAGGCAGGGCCGGGGGTTGAATATGCACGAAAAGTTGTGCAATGTGTTGCATATGGAACACCTTTGGGAATAAAGGTGTGGGTCAGACCGAGGCTCGGGGCACAAGTTTTTGGAGAGCTATCTCACTTGTGCCAGGCGCTGACAATACATACCCACTTCATAACTACACCAGGTTGTGGAATCTATTTATTTATTCTGTGTATCGCTTCATTATCTCCTTGGATCATTCATTACTTCACTTAAATCTCAAATCCTGATGCCTCTTTGACACCAGGAAGTTCCCTGATGGGGTTTGTACCTGGCAAGGTGCTGAGTGACGCTGGCAAGGTTCCCCATGTAAAGGGTACTTCACACCTTGCAGAGATGTGACCCAAAGGGTGACAGTTTCAAACTGTTCCTTTCCAGTCCATTTTCTTGTGCCTTCACCAATAAACAGTACTATGTTCCTCTTTCCATCACTTTCCTTCCTGTCATTTCCCCAGCAGGTTTTATGTCTAGCATTTGATTTTTAAAGTCAGTAACTCCCCAATTACAGTGTCTGCTTGGTAAGAGACAGATCTTGCCTACTTCATTATTTCACCAAAGCTGGGGTCCTGGCAATGAATGTCAACTATACCAAAGGCAGTTGTTCCTTTTAACATACAATGTTCTTAGCTGCTTGACTGGGAGGTGGGGCTGTTTTTACTCTACATTTAGAAAACATGCTCATGCTAAGACTATTTAAATCAAACAGATCCTGAGGTGAGACAAATATAGAAGGTTCTGGGCTGAACCAGAGTGATCAGGGATTGTGCTGCTTCTGGAATGGCACAAAAACAGACCTGGAATGTCCTGTTCAGTGTATTCATTGTGCAATTTTTATTGTATTTCTCTGAGTTCTTTTTAGTTTGTGCCTTTGTACTGGAGAATTAGTTAAATGCATCTCTCACTAGAGCTTTTTTATTGCAAGCCCAATAAAGCCTATCTGCTTATTTGTTTATAGAAATCACATTGTGGATAATAAACATAACAAGGGTGCACAGTGGGTATAAACACTTAAATCACATTGCTGGAAAGGTACACTGAAACATACAGAAAAGAGAGGAGTGAGAAGAGTGTAGCAGCATATTTTAAAGGAGGAAGCATGTAGCTAGGAAATTAATGAACTACAATTATATTCCATTTTCTTTACTTTCTGTGCTATATATTTTCTTGTTTAGGTCATTGCATGGTTCATTCTGCACCACTGTTTTTTAATTATTTGAGTGCCTCTTCAAAACACTTTTTCAGTAGATTTGCTTTCTGTAGTAATTACTTAGCTGTCTGTTATTGTCCATGAATTCTGATGATATTTTGTCTTGGAATCCGTAAAATACAAAAAGAATTTACACTGCTGGAATAAGCAGGTTAAGGAAAAAAAAGTAACCTTTTGATGTATTTTACTGCAATGTAGAAATGAGTTCTTGAATATAAAACTGAATTTAACTCATAAAAACTGCAGAGTGAAGTTTCATTAGAACTGAGTTCATTGTAAGCATAGTTTTCAGAGCATTCTCCTATTCCAGACTCAGTTTCCAGAAGTCTCTGAATGCAATTTATACAGCTCAGCCCTGTAATCAATCCCTCAGTAGAAACCAGGAACTGCAGGTGAAAGCCTTAATATGTTGCATGGGGCCTAATTTAAGTGCCCTGGAGGCAGACAGTGAAGGATGGACCTCGCCAGGTCTCAAACATAGAGTGGCCTCTCCTGCCTTTCCCAAGGAAAGCCTGAATCTCCTCTTGCTGCCTCTGGCCTGCTCCCCACTCAGGTGCCTGGCCACAGGTGGCAGGTGACAGGCACTGTCACTGCCTCCTGTGCCAGGAGCATGGGAATGCTGGGTGAAATGGAGCCTGGTAAAAGTGAATTCAGCATCCTCTGCATCACCATTCACTTGAGCTGGATTTTCAAATATGCTGAGGAAAGGCCAGTAAGCAAAAGCAAATGCCTAACTAACTGAATGATGCCTAACAAATAAATGAGCTGCTTGCACATGTTTTATTATAAGGGACTAATGAATCAGGTATCTGAAGTCCATGAGAGAGCTGACAAACGGGAGCACTCTGGTGTTGTGTGGTGCAGACACAGCCTGGGACCTTCCAAAAGGGGAACTTCAGGCAGAGCAGCTGTCCCCAGCCAACAGCGCACCCTGCACAGGGCTGACATACACAGAAAGCCTCAGATTGTCCTACAGGACAGCAGGCTGCTGGATCTCAAATGTGCAACCACCTCCTGTGTCCTGCTTATGAAGAGGTGTCTCCAGAAGAAAGCCAAGCTCTGTGCCCAAGGCTAAACAAAATGGACTTGGGCTGTAAAGTGCTGGGATGAGACAAACCAGAGCTGTTGGGTGCAGCCAGCGGTGAGCAACCTCATCCTGCAGTGCCAGTACTGGGCCAGGGTCTCTTGAGTACCCAGAATGGTTACTGCTGTCACTGCCATGCCAGCTCCCAGTGATGTGAGTGCAGCCATTGGGAGAGGCAAGTCCTGGAACAGGACACCAAGACGACCTGCCCTTGGAAAAATGGAATTTAAATGGAATTTTGGCTCAAAAGTGCAGTTCAAACTTACCTGGGCCAATGACCATCTTTTTCTAGTGGTCCTTTGAAGATTTATGAATTCAAAACAACAAGCAAAGCAGCCAATGAACATTCTGGACATGGTTTTGACTTTACCCACACTATTTTCTATCCCAGCATACTTCTAACTCATATTATATTAAAACTGTTTAGTGTTATGTTCATTATAGTGTCTTTCATTAGAATGTCTCTCCTGGGTATGAAGACATAATCCACATGAATATTTTTTCCCATTATGTGCCACGTTATTAAGTCCATTATTATATTTTAATTGATGTTATTATAGCACATTAAGTTCTTTGACATGGGTTAGAGATAGTTTGTTAATAACACTATTACTAAAATACTAAAAGCTATGTTTCTATTCTGGTTGATGTCGAAGCTTTCAAAATTGTACTCATTCTGTCACGTAACTTGGGAACACAAATCTGGCATGATCCTGTCTTTTATAGTGCTTCTAACTTCCCCAATAATCTGCTGTTTCAACAACGCCCCTGTATGTCACTGAACTAGTGGTGACACAGAGCCATATATCACGGCTGGTTACAGCCATTGGCTGTAACAAAGATTTATCCTATCTAAAAAGTCTGAATTACTTCAGCTTTGCTATTTACATGAATAATGATAGAATAACTGTCAGGATACTTTTAGAATTTACTCTTGGAAAATTTTGGGGCTTACTTACAGTCTGTTGTGTTTTTCCCAATATTTGTTTCAAACGCCTTTGTGTCTCTTACATCCCCAGCACAACTGCAAACACTTTTATCATAACCAAATCCTTTCTAGCAACACCCTGCATGACTTAACAGACTGAATTTGTAAGCAACACTATCTCTGCTCCTTTCATCATGGACAAATTTGCAGTTTTCTGTGCCATGTTTCAGGTTAAACAGAATTAGAGAATAGCAAAAAGCACAGGCACCTTCCTTTAAAAAAACCACAACTAAGGAAGCTAGTTTACAGTGAAACACTGTAAATGGGAAGCTTCTGATTAACATGTGGGCTGAGCTTTCTTTCAGGATAAGACCTTACTTCAAAAGACTATGAAGAAACATCTAGTAAGAATTTCCACTGGTATAAAGCAAAAAAAAAGTAACCATTAAGCCTGGATTCAATATTTATGCTTGGGTCTCAAGCAGAGATTATATCTTTACTATTTTACACCATAAGACATTCCCAGGCATTGCACTTGAGCAGGTAGGCTTTTAAAATACAACAGTGGCCTCTGGGACCGTTTTGGCCTTAGGTAACTCATACTCTCATAATCCAACTCCTCGTGGCACATCTTGCATGTGACTACCCTATTTAGGAGGCCAAGAAAGTCCAACAGTGTGGGTGTAGACTCTTCTGTCAAAGGGCATTGGTTCTCAGCACACTAAATTTATTCACAGAGATGTAGTCAGCTAGTCCCATTGAAATAATGGTTGTTTTTGCCCATCATTCCTCTAATGTTTTCTGCAGAAGCTCAGAGACCGCCTCTTTTCCAGCCAGGATGTGGTAAGACCATTCCCATCAGCTTCAGTGAGAGATGAATCAGGTCTTGTAGGCGGAAAGCTATGGACAAGTAAAGCAATGAGGAAAACCAATCTTTTTTCTCTATGAGACTACCAATCCAAGGGTTCTATTAATGAAACTTATACAGATCACATAAGCTTCCAAAAGTTTGGAGAGGGCTGTCTGAATTGGATTACACCTCTCACCCAAAATGCTGCAAACCAGAGTGATGCAGCTCGTTCCCACCTCTGGAGTCACAGCCAAGCCAAAGGCAGACCCTACAGCCAGGGACTGTTTTGTGACCACTGGTGGGGCAGAGTGGACACTGGGACTGCCCTTGCCTTGGGAGAAAGCAAGCCAGTGGTGAAGGTTCATTTCAGCATATTTTCCTGGGATTCTGCTAAAAGCTTAACCCTTTCACAGTAAGAGGGAAGTCTAATTCACACCGTGTTGGGAGCTTTCCTTCACTTCTTAAGGCACAAAGTATATTTTCACAGCTCCTTGCCACATGGCAAGCTTGATATGCAATGACCAGAGTGTATGTAAGCCATTAGATATGTGAAATAGATTAATTACATGTGGCATTTGTAGACAAAGCTACTTGGTTGCACAGTTTCATGAACTCTGTCACATTTTTTCTAGACTTAAATATTTAACCTAATTCTGTAAGGGAAGCATTACTTTCTCAGGCTTTTTTTTTTTTTTTTTCAGATGAATGTTTCTCTTGTTTTCCTGTGTGATTTTTTTTCCTTTTTCTCAGATGATTTACTCCTCCCAGGGAAGACTGAAGGGTATGAGGGCAGCAGCCACTGTGAATACTGATGCCAGTTCTGTCTGGGTTGGTTTGATTGCTTAGTTGTTTTTTTTAATTAAAAAAAAAAAAAAACCTGACTGAAAACAACTCTCAAAAATCTTTTCTTGGCAATATTGTGTACAGTAGTCTACAGCCTACAACTGCATTGATGAGACCCATGGGCATTTATGGCAAGAAAGAAGCAGTCTTCCCTTCTTTACCCAGGTTTCATAATTTTATGTGTGGAGGATAACTCCTTTTGACTTCTGGATAAACTCTGCATTTTGTATGCAAGTATTTTGCTAATCCAGCTGCTTTCACTTCCCTGCAGAGAAATTTTTTTTTGGATCATCGTGATGACCTTCCCAACACCTTCAGAGCTCTTTTTTCCTATATTGCAGCACTGGACTCCAAAAGCTTCTCAGTTTTAATTCTTGTACTATCAGGAGGTCAATTAATACTCCAATGCTCCATTTCCCCACAAACATCAAGGGATATTGTGGTAATAATTGGAAGTTTTTGACAGAGCTCTCATTAGCGGCAGATTCATTAAAATGTTATTTAAAAAAAAAAAAAAAGATTCTGCAACTGATATTATCAAAAAGTATTTTATGCAGAGGAGATAACAATCCTGAAAGAAAAGAGTCCAAACATGCTAGGTGCAATTTCCACTCTCCTCTAGACATAAAAGGCTCTTTTCTCTGTTTCAGTGCTCTGCTGACTTCCAAAAACCTTTTGTGCAACCCCAGAAAGCACCTGCTACACTGGTGTAACAAAGTCATTGGGTTCTCTTTTTTTGTGTGAAAGATATTTACATAGAAAAATCCCCAGCCCCTGTTGCAATATGCATCCCTCCTCTGCTCCCTTCATTTAGCCACAGAGAGTGAGAAATTATTACACACTCCCTCCAGGACCTATGGGACAGCTGCTGTGCTGGGAGAGACACGAGTGAAACACAGGGATCTCTGCTTCTGGAGCAGCAGCCCAACACCAAACTCTCAATGGATCTAACACAGGACACAGGAGCTCGAGGGACAGATTGCTAATGTTCCCAACAGCATGCACTGACTGCAAAACAAATTCAGCAGTTGCAGAAAGCTGAAAGGAACTGAGGAAGGAAGGAATTGAAATTAGAAGAACTGTGCTTTTCCCAGTATTTCCCATGTACTTGAGTAGTGCTATGCATAACATTAGTACATAGTAAATCCCTGAGCAGAAATTAAAATGGCTGATGGAATCCTTGTCACGTCCATGATGATCTTTAATACCCAAATTAATAGCTGGGAAGCATATCTTGGTAGACAGATACTTAAAAGCTGTCTCTCCCCAAAGAGGCATCCTCCTTCTTCTATGAGCTAATCCATTTCTGCTAATGGAATTGGCAAATGAGCCTTTATTTGCACCCCAAAAGGGCACTTTCATGGTCCTTCTAAAGACCCTGAAACTTGGTGCAGCTTGTACATACTCATTTGCATTCCAAGTTTTTGGGACTAAGATCTCCACATAAGATACACAGTGTGAAAAGAGCCTGGCTTCAGGCTTCAGGGCCAAGGAAAATGTTAACAACAACTGCTTGTGTTGCTTTTGTTTGTGCTTCCTAAGGATCACAGATGGGGTTTTTTTTATTTGTTAATAATGCTCCTGGTTGTGGAGCTCTGGTGCATTTATCATCTAATGTGATTTGGTGGGGTTCCATCCCAGTGTGCCTGAAGCTGCAATGCAATATCCTCTCACTTTCACCATTCAAGGACTGCAACATTGGTTTATGACCTCATCAGCTTCAGGTTCATCATCCTCTTGAGAAAAGCAAAGGGCAATTCTATCACAAAGAATTGCTGCAAGAAACAAGAGGAGCAGCGTGGGGCTGCCTGCACCCTGAGCATACAGTGAGAGCTTTAGGAGATGGCTGGGAGCTGGACAAGAGAAGGCTCCAGAGAGACCTCATAGCAGCCTTCCAGTACTTGAAAGGGCTTGTAAAAAAGATGGAGAGTGACTTTTTACGTGGGTGGATAGTGATAGGACAAGGGGGAATGGTTTTAAACTAAAGGAGGAGAGATTTAGATTAGATGTTAGGAAGAAATTCTTTGTTCATAAGGTAGTGAAAGAATGGAACTTTTAAGGCTGCCAAGAAAAGCTGTGGCTGCCCTATCCCTGGAAGTGCTTAAGGCCAAGATGGATGTGGCTCTGAGCATCCTGGTCAGTGGAAGGTGCCCTTGCCCATGGGAGGCAGATTGGAACTGGATGATCTTTCAGGTCCCTTCCAGCTCAAACCATCTGATGATTCTGTAATTATCTGATTTGCTTTTCTCTCCCCCACCCACTTATTTGTTATTCTCCCTCTTTCTGTGTTAGTGGGTCAGACAGCCCTTCCAAGCAGCATGAAGCTGGCCCATGAGTGTGACTGAGTGCAGGAGGGCCAAGGAGCTGCACCAAAGGTAGGCCCACCATTGCCCCCTTTTCACACTCAGTACAGTGCTCTTTGAATTGAAAAAGGAGACCTGAATGGGTCTGGTAACCTGCTCAGAGCCTGCTTTTGAAAGTTAGTGAGTGCTGACTCAGGACCCCCAAGTATTTTCTCATTCCCTGGCTTTTGACTGAGGCAGCTCTGTGCTCCTCAGGAGCTGCTTGGGTTTTACCACCTCAGACTTTTATGTGCAGTGCCCTGACAGAAGTCAGTTTAGCAGCCAAGTAACAAGAGGCATAATTATTATTTTCAGGCTTTGCAATCAGTTACTAGATTTTGCTTCTGATAACCAGTTAACAGGGGTATTGTTTTGAGCATTTTGAAGTGCCAACCATAGCCCTTGCTGACCAGCTTCTTGTTCTTCAGCACTGGAAATGCATTGGGCATCTAGAGAAAATCTCTGCTTTTTCTGCACAGCAGAATATATGGGACTGTGAGTTGGTAGAATTTGATGAATGCAAAAAGAAGAAGGCATCTTAGATATTATATTTTAATGTGTTAAAAAGTTGTCTTAACCTGACAGTGTACACAGAAGAAGCAGGAATAAACTCTAACATTTCTAATTTCTGTGCTGGTCAGTTTTTGTGTGCATCAGCAGACAAGCTTCCCAGGCATCTGATCATCTGATCAGGATGGGTCTTTACTAACCCTCCTGTTTATAAAGGGATCCTCCTTTCTTGACTTTCTGCTCTCTTCCCATCCAAAAATTCATTTAGAAGGTAAAATGGCCAGAATGTCCTTTTACTGTAACTGAATATGGACTTTCTTCAGGCCACTTCCTTCAAAACTTCCTTAAAATCCTCTTATTCAGAGGATCCAATTTCTGAGGTCATATTGCCCTGACTTGTTTTGATGTCCTGACCCAGCCAAAGGGAGGACAAAATGAATTGCAATATATTTATGGCATCTGTAGCAAATCCTGCAGAAAAACAACAAAAAATTTCTGATAAATATACATGCCATTCTAGCTTCTTGCTATATTCAAATATATAATGACATCTGAAAGATATTCTCAGACTGAGAATATTCTAACTGTACTGAGCCTCTTGGCAGCCAGGGGTGGGAAGCACCAATAAGAATCAGCACCTGATCACATGCACCAGGACAGACTCAGCTCCCCATCACATGTGCCACCCTAACAGAGCAGTAAAGACAGAAGCTCTAATCAGCTGGATTGGTATGTCTAGGCAGTCTTTTGAGGGATACCAGAGGCTGTTGGTGAGATCAGACATCACCAATATCTTCACAGATGCCTGCAATTTCTGACAATATAGGCTCTGAAGGCATTGCTTTGGGACATCAGCATGAATGAATCTTGTGGTTAAGCAGGAAAATATAACAAGATGTTTAAGAGCCTCTTTTCCTGCAGATATGCAGCAGCCGGCCTCAGAGTAATCACTTCTCAAAATCTACTGGTGATAGGAATTATTACATTTAGCTTTTCCATTGTTTAAACCTTATCCTGGGAGAGAGGTTAATCTTTAGGTTTTATGTTTCCTTAATTTGACTTTATTTTTAGTGTATTTACAAATGAGATTTTTTTTATCTAGGGAAGCCAAGTTTACATTATTTTGCTATCCCAGTTTGCATGAATTGCCAAGGCTGGATGAGGCAGTCCCCAGGTCTGTAATACCATTCAGCTGTAGCAGGTTTTACAGTATTCACCCTGAAGCACATACTACTCATGGCATTTGACTACTCTAAAGTATCACACTTGGAATTGCCCAAAAGAGAGCACTTTTGACTTTAAAAAGGGTCTCTATAACTATTCTCTCTGCCTTGGCTGTTTGCTGGATGGGTTATTTTCTTTCTCATATGGTGAAGACAACGTTTAGCAGTTGAAGTAACTCACCATGCGCCACATTTGGATGTAATATTCACTAAAACCGGAGGTGAACAAATTCCCAGGTAAGGAATAGAACATTTCTTAAACACCTACATACACAAGGGAACTGATACTTTTCCAAAGATCTGAAACCAAGCCAGGATACAACAGAAGGGTACCAAAACCATGGCAAAATTATTAAAATACAGCAGCAAGAGCACATGGCCCCTGCTGACACCTGTGCTTGTGACTGGTAATGCCCATGGACACGTGGCTGCCTCACCTCCAGCATGTTCATTAGCATATGCACATTCACATGTCTCAATAATTTTATCCTATTCGGTACAAATTGTCCTTCTGTTCCCTTGTACCCATGTGTGCATGGAAGCATCATCACAGAGCTGGCAAGAGGCAGGTTCAGAGCCTGTGCCAGCCATTTCTCTGCTGCTCGTGGGCAATGTGCAGAAAAAAACTGTAATATACTGAAGGAAAGGAATAACAATGGGCACATGCACCATCACGCTTTCTAGAAGCAAGAAGCCTTTTGTTTTTCAGTTTGTTTTCTAGTTGCTTACAGCAAACACAGCATCACATGCACCCTTTTCTCCTCTGCTGCTATTCGCAGCAAAGGGAGCCTTCAGGTGCTCTGCAGCACCGTGCACTCATCTTGATTAAGGGTTTGCTCTCTCCATAGAGGGCCCATCACTAGCTCATTCAACACAAGATGTCTCAGACTTTAATTAATTTAATTGAATACATTTTATTTTATCTTACTGCTTCCTGTGATTCTTAATCAAAAGACAGCTTCTCTGCTTTCTGAGGAGGTGCATACCTTCAAAACTAGCATTTGGGAAAAAACCCACAACACTTTCAAATGGTTGCATCGTGTTTTAGTGAAAATCATAGAGACATGCTTCTAAACTGGCCTGCTGCTGAACCAGCTCTGCAGACATTACATATCTGTGCATACACTGTCACAAGAATACCAGCCATCAGCTGACACTGTTTTCATTAAGAAGTTTGAAAAACTGCTGGTTTTTTTCTCTGCTTCAAAGAGAACTCAGATGAGCAGAAGCCAAGCAGTAAATCTCAAAAAAAGGGCTTTGTCTTAAGTATCACAGTAATCCCTGTGCTAACAGTGAATACCTGATGGAGGTAGTTTTTCCCAGATGAGCCCAAATCAATAAGTCAAGGATGAGACTTGTGAGCATCAACAGTCTCCTTCTACCAGTGGCTGCAGCTCCTTCCACCAGTAGGACAGGAGGAGAGCTCTGAGCAGGGCTGGTCTGGAATGCACTTCCTAAATTTCATCCTTATCTATGGCTCTCACTGCAGCAGGAACACTCATGGCACCGACCGGCTGAAACAGAAAGCACAGAGAAAACAGAATCTTCCCCAAAGCAATGGGTCTGGGTCCTCCCTCACCAGCCTCTGGCTATGGAAATAGTGGGAACTGTGACAATGTTTTTTCAGAAATGTTTTTCTACAGAGCCAGCACTGAAAAAAACTGATACTCAGTTTTCCACAAAACCTCCACTGATTTCAATGGTCCAGATTCAACAAAGTGCCTACACATGCCCTTAATTTTGGCCTATTCTGTACCCTAGTAAAACAAACGGGGAGGGAATATTTCTGCCCCACAGAAACCAAACCTATCCCAACCTTGCTCTGCAGATGACTGTGTTTGTGGGCAGTCTGATTGGCCAGAGTCTGAACACAAGGAAGGCACAGAGCATTTTCAGCTGGAGCCAGTAGCTGAACAACACAGGGATAGATGATGGGGTGCTGAATAATGTATGCTGAAAGAAGAATGGAAGTGAAATATTGGATGCTCAGCACTTATTTAAATTAAAAAAAATCATATTAAAAAAGCAGGCAAAGAATGTGGGAAAGATATAGAGAAAATATGAGTCCACATTTTTATGTCCACATCAATGGCAACATTTTTAAGCTATTTATACTGATGTTTAAGACTAAAACTCCTTGACAATACTTCAAACAAGCAGACAAGCTAATCAAACTGACAACAGGAGCTATAGCAGCAGTTTGCTAGGAAAAACTCACTCATTATATGTCTTTGTACAAACACAATCCAGTTATATGAACTTAATACAGGGAGAAAACCTTTAATAAAAAAACATAATCTGAAAAGCAACTGTGTCACATAAATCCCACTTCCAAATGACTGTAAGTGCCCTTTTGTCAAGATTTATAATTTTCAAGGATTTTTAGTACTATTAGATTTGTTCTTCATCCAGACAAGTGATCCACTTCATGAGAGGGCACAAGCAGAAAGCAGCCAAAGATCTTGCTGGTTTAAAAGGACAGCAGTTTTGATAAGGTTCAGCACAATTTCAATTAACACCGATTTTCTGAAAAGGGTCCTGTATGTGAACACTGTGAGCAGAACAAGTGGCCCAGCACCAGGCATTTAAATGTTGCCATCCACCTGACACTCATCTCAGCATTACTTTGCTGGCTCCCCTTCTGCACCTATGTGATGACACACTGATTGGGGGAGGTATAACATCAAGATATGTGGGCTGCACATCAAATCTTGATGCTTAAAGCACCAAATAATGGTCTCCTTTTCAAGCAGAGATACCAAAGTCCTGCTGAACCACTGCAGTGTTGGAGGAGGTAAGAGCATGGCAGAGCTTCCATCCCTTTCCACACAGCAGCTGTGCAGATGGTCTACTCAGATGCTTTAAGATTAAGAAGGAACTTGTGGAAGGAGAATTGAGGGGGGGCTGCAGCCCCTTAGATGTAATCTGACTTTTGGTATTCAACACTAGATTGTTAAGATAGTAGACTTTGCGCTTTTCTTTCTCTCTAAAATTCAGGTAAGTTGCCTTGGTTTCACGTTTTTTTCTTCTTCAGCCAGGCTCTTCACTGTGAGATAAGAAGTTGAATTGACTCTGTGAATTGAAAAGCTGAAATTTCTTTTTCTATGTAAGTGCATGTCTCACCAGTTGCAAAACCACGTGAAGCCCATGGCAGCCCTCCAAGGGCATGGCAGGACTGACAGCAGCCCTCCCAGCAGTGCAGGGAGGTGCAGCACTGAACTCACAGGTGACTGCTGTGACACACACAGCTGTCCAAGCACTGAACTATTGACATTGATGGGGGAACCTGTGAATAAAAATATTTGACAACTATGAATTTTACGAATTTAGGCCCTGTTTACTCCGCTTGTCCTCAGATCAAGTTTCAGATTGGAAAAATGCGCCAAATGCTGTTACTTTTGTCATTTAACACATTGTGACTTAAGAACATTGAAAAATCCCCAAGGCACATGTCATGCCAATTAGGTGCTTTCAACAGTTGAATACATCTGAATAATAAATTCATTTACAACCTCCATGTGTGTTTTGGAAATAGGATGACATGAGGCCATACTGATGTTTATTTATACACTTAATGTGAGAAAAAAACCCAACTTTTCCCACAGCAAAGTCCAGCCATACCCATTTCTTGCACACACTTGTAGGAGCTGAAAGTCTCTTAGAGAGATTAACAGGCTTGTGATAAATTCTTGTTCAAAACTCTAAGGTAGAAAAGACAGACATGTTGTGCACTATGACACATCCTCTTTCTAATTTGAATTAACCTGTGTTCCTTTATTTTTTTAGTTTTTGCTTTTTGTTTTGCTTTCACTGAAAAGCCATAGGAAAAACCAATCTTTAATAAAACTTGTGATGATTTGTTATTTATACTATATAAATATATTAATATTTGTTGAAATTGCTTTCTCTGCAGATAAATGAGTCCAGCAACTGTATTCTTGGCTCAGGACAGAACACAGATTTTTTGCACATGTATACAGAGTGAAAAGATGAAAATTTTCCTATTTTGTTTCCCCAATATTTGACAATTCTGAAGGCATGAAAATAAAACTTTGAGCATTGGACTCATTGACTAAGTAAATAAAGCATAGGGGAAATCTTGACTTCCTTACAGTTGTGTTATAACCCCTCCTGACTCACCTGATCACTCTTTGTCATAACTTTAATTAAGAGCCAAATAATTACTTTGCACTAAACATTGCATAAACTCCATATAAATCAATTTAGGGCATTAGAAGCAATTCCTGTTGAATCCCTGTTTATCAAAGTTACCATAAATAAAAAGCATTTTAAAACTGGCTGAAATTAAGGAAGCCTGGAGGCAGTGCTGCTCTGCAGGTGTCCATGAAGCTCTGCTGGTTTATGCCAGCTCTGAGGTGTCCCCTGGTGGTTATTACAGTAGCAGGACCAGGCATTAACTGGCCAAATCTTTCCTGAGAGATCACATCGAATGCCCCAAAATGAAGAAAATTTATCAGTTTAGATGTAGGTAAAACATAAGAGATTTCAATTAAACAACAACAACCACAACACTGAAAAAGCTTTTATATGATGTTTTTTTTTTCTTTCTTTGTTGCATGGGGAGTTGCCCACCCCTGTGGGCTTTCTGTGTCATCTAACACATCCCTTGCCATGTCAGTGTGATAACCTCCTCTTTTTCTGAGCCACATTACACCTGTTTGGTTATACTTTGCTTCAGTATAGGAAGTACTGGCAAATACTCTGTGCCCTGCAATGTTTAGGTGTTTGCAGTATAATGCAAACCCCATTCACACTACACAATGAGCACTCCCTGGAATACTTTGCAAGGGTTATGGTGCTCCCTTCTGAACCTGTGTTACTCAAAATATTTCCTTGTAGAAGCTAAACTTTATGATCTTGCCTTTTGGCACATCCTGCGCAAAACTATGCTTATTCAAACACAAACTTTTTACTGCACTATTGATGCTCAAAACAGTAAGAACAAACATAATATAACCCTTGGTGCAGCAGAGGAATTGCAGGTCAGGGATGTGAAGCCCAGTCTCACTGATACTTATTACAGAGAAAATCTCTGTAGGGTAAACATTGTCTGGGTTAAAAGCAGAGATGGAATATGAACAGAAAGACAGAATAAATCAGCATCTTAGGAATACTTGACAATGTGATCCTTGCTCTGTTTATTCTGTTGACACTTGGTTCCTCACCTCTAACTGCAAACATGCATCTGATGTTTGAGGGGATAATAGGGTATAAAGTTTTGGTTTGAGCTCACATGGCAAGCCGATACAGCACTCAGGTAATTCATCTCAAATTAGTGTCAATAAAACTTTTATCTACTTTCTCTGAGGCTTATATGATGCCCTCATGTCAATGCTAGTGGAGAACCATATAGCATCAAGTGCCTATATCACACTGTCATGATTCTGTCTCTGTTTCAGAAGTTTTGGGTACTACTGCCCTGGAAGCCACTAAAAGGATGCATCAAATCAAAATGCATGGAGCTATGAATATTTTCAAGTTATTATTGAAGCCATTTTTTTAATCTCCCTGCTTAAAAACCAAATATTTTTATTTGTCCCAGGCCATGTTGTCCCAATCGTGCAAAACACCGAAGAGGGTCTCCAATAAAAGAAATCTCTATTTTCCAGTAGTGGAAAGCAAAACATGCAGTGATGCTTTACTACATTGTTGTGAGTGGCACTGGGACAGACTGACATCGGGGTGCAGCCTTACCTCAGCCCACCTGCAAACCCATGGCACCAGTTCTGCCCTGCTGCTGTTCAGAGATGCCTGGCCAGAAGCAAAGAGTCTGGGGAGGCCACAGGCAGCAGTGTCCCTCTGACACTGGATATTCAGGCATAATCCTAACAACCCTTTACTAGCCTTAAATGGATGGAAATAGAAGTTTTTGAGCATGAGAACATACTGACTTTAACAGCTACACAGACATTTTTAGAATTAAAAATAAATGCTAAATATTAGAGAAACTGAAAATATCTCTGATACTTATACTTGAAACTTTGTGCATTTTTAAACTATTTTTTAATAGTGACAGACTGAATATTGCTTTTTATAAATGTGGGGGAAGAAAGTGATATGAGAAAAAGAGAAAAAAAATGTAAAATCGGTAATGAAAAGAGGCTGTTTCAATGTGCTGAGTCCTTGAAATTAGAGTTAATTCCAGAGAAAAGGAGTCACAGGTAAAGGGCAGGTGCATAAATCATTAGCACATTAATCTATGCAATAACTTCATATTTACTGTTGCTGTCTTAGGAAGCTTAATTTATTCTTCTTTTGTTCACAGAATAATAACAGTTTTGGCCAGAGGTCTTTCTAATCAGTTATCTACATTTGGTTTAACTTACTTATCCAGGAATATGTTCCCTGATACAAAATGACCAACCCCATTTCTCCTCCATTTTTAATACATTTTTTTTTCAAAGGAAACTTGTCTCTGTGAAAAGATCACCCAGCAGGGATCCCAAACAACGACAAATACAACTGAGCTGTCAGGCTTAACACCCTCCTTTGGTCTTTCCCATTTCATCCTCCCCCAGCTGTTTTCCCTAGTGGTGTAATGAATAGGCCAATTGATTTTGGTTTTAGTAAAAGCTCCTTGCAACTGCTGATTTTAAGTATGAATTGGTCACTGAAACCCAAGGTCATCACTGTGCCTAGCAGTCCTTCATCTAGCTAATGTTGCCAGACTGAAATGTCTTTTTCAGATGCATTTAGTAAGCTTTAGTATTTGCGCCAAAAATTTCAAGACTCGAGGCTTGCTTTGAGTTGTCATTATTGTTGATTTTAAGCTTAAGTCACTGTGATGCAACTACTTCAGGGAATTAAGGGAAAGGGTTGGTTGTAAAAAAAAAATGAAGTATGACAGAAAGGGTCATGCTGGTGTCAGCAGCGTGTGCTGATCACTGTCAGGAAAATCTACCCATCAAATGTTGTAAGTGGTGAGCATTAAAACAGCAGAGTTTATTTATAGCTGATAAAGACTCATTAGGGGGTTGACAGTGAATTTTCCAAACATGATTTAAACATTCCTGACTAGGCAGCAACTAATACGACTTTTAAGAAGTGGAAGAAGGGAAGAAGGAAAGATAGAAAAGCAGAGGTAGAGAAGAAAGATCTGGTCACCACCAGGGTTCCACTGATGTCTCTGGTCCAGTTCCTCTGGATGGTGGGTACACACACAGCCCCTCAGTTCTGCTATTTGTAGCATATGCACATTTTGTTGTTCTTGAACCTGGAAGGGGGTTGCAAGTTCGTGGTGTAAATTCCTCTCCTCCCTGTCGGAGAGGCAAATGCAATGCTGTCTCAAACTTGTTTTCAGAGATAGTTACCAAGATAAGGAAGTTGGTCCCCAGAAATGCTATCCTACCTCCAAAAGACCCTCTTTTCTAACCCCACTTTGTCTCATTGGTATGGTAACATTCCCTTTCTCTTCTATGAAATGTTTGAGACATTAATTCCTTCAAGTTTATATTAACTCTTTCAGGTTTTCAGTCTCTCACAAGTATCACATCTATGGTGACCCAGTATGCCCAGTTTCACATGACACCATGCAGCTGAGAACACCTGAGTCTCAGTCTACCATCAGATTTTCTTTTATTGAAGAGAAACTATTTTTTACAAGGAGTCAGAAACATCAAGTAAACCTTAAAGGAAAATAAAACACAGAAGAGAGCTGGGGAACATGCAGACTGCAAAAGTGCTTTATGTCTTGCCTCGTATTCCACTTCAGCTCATGGGAAACCGTGCTACAGCCTCAAGGTGTCAGGGAAAAGGGAACAAACTATGCAACTACATGTATGATTTCTCATAAAAGGAAGAATTGTTGCTCCAGAAGCTGATCCAGCATACTGATGTGGTCCAGCAGGACAAGGCAGCCAGACATCACTGGCAGCTTACAAAGCTTTTCAGAGTTTGGCACTCTGGTTTCTGTAAGGAGATGCTTAAATTAGGGGTGAGCACACATGAAGCTCTTCAGAGGTGCACAGCACAAAAAGCATTGCCAGCACCTTTTCACAGAAAAACTCAGACAGCACATTAGGACTGGGGTGTAGCGAGCGTGGGTCTCCAGGACGGTTTGGATGGATGAGAGATCTCTGAAGTCAGGTCTTAGAAAATGTGGTTTATTAAAAGGGGGAAAGGTCCTGCTTGGAGTTGCCAGGCACAACTCGTGGCAGGCCAGGGAGAGAGGGAGAGGGAGAGAGAGGGAGGGTTCCAGGTGAGGGTCCCAGGAGAAGGTCCAAGAGAGCGTCCGGTCCCTCGGGCACACCTTATCAGGGGACTTCAAGGTGGGCTGGAGCAGGACTTGGGCCAATGGGGTCACAGATACCTGATACTGCAGGGGAGGGTCACAGGTGTGGGATGAACCATACATTGGGGGTGAGACAGAGCATTCCATGTGACCTTTGGACCTATCTGCAGGTAAAGGGCATTGTTTAATCAGAAGGGGGATTGCTTTCAACCTGGCTATACTATTGTTTTCTAGTCATTCAGTAGTCAAGGTTTGTTATTTCAAATCTAGTTCTCATCTCAATGTCTGTATTTTCCAAATTTTTTGCCAGGCAATCATATTTATAAGATTTTCGTATTTCATCTTCCCCAACACTGGGGAATGATCCTCTTGTCTGGCTCAGGAAATGCAGACTGTACTCTCACTTACTGCTCTCTGCCCTCAGTGGCTTCTCAGCTGTGAAACTGAGGCAATGCTGCCTTTTGGCAATGTGCTTTCCACATGAAACTGCTGTCAAAGTGCAAGTGAATATTATTTATTGCTACTTACAGTTTATACACCTAAATTGGGGAACCTGAGAAATGAACACATGGATGCGTGGCCAAAGAGAAAGCTAAACTGCAGTTTGGACCTCCACTCCTGATATGGGGCTTGGGAGATGTAGCCAAATCCTACAGTTTTGGAAGAGTCTGTGTAGCAACTGGTCTCAGCCTTCCTCCCTGATAATTGAGACATTTTTCAGAACTGAATTTCTATAAATGAGTGGAAATTCTCCAAGAGTACCAATCAGTCTCCAAATGCTCAGAATTGGATACATGTTAGAAATACAAGTTGTGTTTAATTTCCACTGCTAACATAGACAAATCAGAAGCTCAAAGTAAAAATGCTTTCCCATGTTATGCTTTTTCCTAAATCTTGTTCTGAAAGAACAGATATACAAATGATTTTACACACCTCTATTGAAAGTGTCTGAAAAATGTCATTGCATGCCACCATTTCTGTCAGAAGCACCCTGGTAGCAGAGGATGCATGATTTATCTGATGCTGCACTGTACTGACACAGATTGCAGAGTACATAGCACAAACATTAGTATAACAAAGGATGTTAAAAATATCTTCTAATACAGTTTTCAGGTGAGACAATGTATAAGACAACTAAATAGAAAAGAAAATTTTAAAAAGGTAAAGTGAAGGCAGGTAACAGGCAAAACTCATTTTTTACTTAATGTCTTTTCATTTAGTAATTCAAGACCCACATGCTTCTTAAAACAGTATAAAATCTATAAAAGCAGCTAAAGCAGTCATCCAAACTCTGTTTTCATGTCTGCAGCACACAGCTAGTGCTGAAGGTCACTGCAGGCTTACAGCCACTGTCACTGAGAGGGGGATTTGGTTAATGAGACCAACTACTGAACTATCCATTGATTCTAATGATTTTCAGTTCATGACTCCTTTCACTAAAATGAATTTTCTGAAGATAGGGTGAGGATATTCTTTTTCAAGATCTGACATTTACTTTTCTCCTCTTCCAATACACTGAAGTAATCTCTCAGTGGAGATCACAACAATACACGACTGGATAACCCAGCACTTCCTGCTGCCTTCTTCATTTTCTAATTTGTTTTTGCACACACCTGAACTCAAAAGGTCATCTCGTGAATACTGCACCCTCCTATTGCTCTTCAGAGCTAGGCAGGTTTGGAGTGCTGAGCACAGGTTGAAAATGGGCAAAAGTGAGCTGCATTGCAGCTGCATGGGACAGCTGGACACTTGTCCCCTCTGATGTCACCAGAGCCCCCCAGTGACAGCTCGTGCAGTCAGCTGGGGCTCTGGATGGAACTCAGGTGGAACTCACGTAGAACCAGAGAGTTTATAACCTTTGGAGGAAGGGACAGCCACTTGGGAAGAATACACAGCCTTTGAAGTGTTGGGCAGAGAGGAAATCAGAAAGGCCAATGTCTGACTGGAAGTTAATTTGGCCAGTGCCCTAAAAAGACAATAAAAAACCTGTTTCCATAGCTACATTAGCAACAAAAGGAGAGCTCAGGAGAACCTTCAGCCTTTACTGGATGGGGGAAAAGTGACAGTGACAAAGGAGGAGGAAGGCAGTGAGGTACTTAATGTAAGCCCTGCTACAGTACCCTGATCTCTTCTCAGGACAAGATGACCCACTCAGCAGATGAGAGAAAGGCTGAGAGTCTCGATTCCCTGGAGTTCCCAATTCTTTAACACTGTTTTTAATGGCAACCCCCTGGAGAAACTGATTGCTCATGGTGTGCTCTTTGCTGGGTGAAACACTGGCTGTGGGGCTGGGCCCAGAGCGTGGTGGGGAATGGAGGCACATCCAGCTGGGGACAGGCACCAGCGGTGTTCCCCAGGGCCCAGCGCTGGGGCTGTTTTATGGGGAGTGACTGGGGGAGTGAGGGGTTTAATCTGGAGAAGAACAAGCTCAGGGGTGATCTCACTGCTCTTTACATCTTGCTGAGGAGGGGAGAGGGAGGTGCTGATCTCTTTTCCCTGGGACCCAGGATGCACGGGAACACTCCACCTGTTCCTCTCTGCTGCTCCATCCTCATCATACTTGTCCCCTGCTCTGGCATAGGGCCCCTTCCAAGGGCTGTAGTGCTTCAGGATCAACCTGCTGCTGCAGGGGCACTGCACAGGTTCTTCAGGAAATGTCCATGTGCTCCAGCATGGGAGCTCTGTGACAGGTGCACAGATCCCTACTGTGGTGCCGGGAGCACCTCAGCCTCCTCCTCCTGCTTCTCCTCCTCATCCTGCTCTCAGGCTGCTGTTGGCAGGGATGTTCCTCACACTTCTGTCCTCCCTCCCTCCTCCCCCTTGCAGCGTTTTCCCTCTTCTCCCAGGCCTCCCCTGCAGCTCTACCTCTGCCAGGCTTGGACACCTGGGCCAAAGACAGCTCTGCCTGTGCCAAGAGTGACTTCTCAGCAGCCTGGGGGACACAGGCAGTGCTCCCACTTTGGAACGGGAGTGCAGGGAGAAAAGCAGGAGGTCTGTGTGCACAGGGCTGTCACCCAGCACCCATCAAACTGTGTCCAGAGGTGGCTGAGGCCTCAGCTGTGGGTCAAGATCTGATGATCAGAAATAGGTGACGCAACAGCCTCTGCAGGCCTTTGGGTGTTCCAGTTTATGGGACCACCCTCCTAAAAGGAGCAGCCTGAAGGAAAACAGGGGATCCCCATGTTGGGACTGCTGATTTCAGCAGCACCTGCTGGAGCATATCCAGAGAATGGCAACAAGGCTGGTGAAGGGTCTAGAACACAAGTCCTATAAGGAGCAGCTGAGGGAGCTGGGGCTGTTCAGCGTGGAGAAAAGGAGGCTTGGGGAGAGCTTATCATACTCTACAACTCCCTGAAAGGAGGGTGTAGCCAGGTGGGGGTCAGACTCTTCTCCCAGGTAACAGTGACAGGACAAGAGGACATATTCCTAAGCTGCACCAGGGGCAGTTTAGGCTGGACATTAGGAAAAATTTCTTCGCAGAAAGAGTCATGGGGCATTGGGGTGGGCTGCCCAGGGAGGCGGGGGAGTCACCATCCCTGGAGGTGCTTAAGAAAAGACTGGATGTGGCACTTCGTGCCATGCTCTAATCGAGAAGGTGGTGTTAGGTTAGGCAATCTTTGACTTCTACTCTGTCAACAAGGAGTTAATTCTCTGCTGAGTCTCAAGGACCAATAACAAATGGACAAATTAGAACAAAATGTGACTGAAGGGGGGGGATGTGCAGAGATAGGGCATCGTTTTTCTCTGAGGCCAGAAAAGGGAGGAAAGCAGCTGAATTATTACTGTTGTTGAGGCAGGTGCAGAAACAGTTACAGGAAGAAAATGAGAAAAAATAGAAATTGGAAAAAAAGGTAGAGATGATGCTGAAGCAGGCTGCTAATCTCCCAGCACTGTCCGGATTAGAAAACTAATTACATCTCCTGAAGGAAATGGAAATGGAAACACAAGGAGTGATGCCTGTGATAAGGAACCAGGGGAAAATGATCCTTTATCTCTTTCAAATCCCCCCTGCCACATGTATGAAGCCAGATCCACTACAAAACCTTGGGGTGGATGGGGACACCAGAAAATTACCCAATTCAACCCAGTTCAGGTGTCTGATTTGCAAGAGCCCTAAATCAGGTAGAATTGAAATCCAGCAAATGGAATCCTATCAATGCAGACATAATAATGGCCCATACATTCAGATTCCAGTTGGTTCCTGTCAACAATAAAATTTCTAATAGCAGATACAGGAGAACAACACTCAGTGTTAATGCAGCAGGATGCTGAGAAGTTTGGTGTATGACCCAGATGGGAAAGAGTTAAAATCACTGGAGTAAATGGAGCAGGTGTTACCTGCTGAACTGCAAACTTAGGGCTCCTGGGTGAGAGCAGATGTCAGCCACCCACTTTGCAATTCAAGATCACAATGAAAACACTTTGGGTTTCAACGTTCTGAACTATGGAACCTGGCATCTGCTGGACAGCAGCGTGTGGTCCTTCAGTTTGATGTTAACTCTGACACTAAAAGAAATCCAGAGGCTGCAGTGCTCTTGCTCCATGGGGTGCTTGTACTCCCTGGTTCAAGGATTGCTGGTGTATCACAGCACTGGATTTTGCTGTGGTGCAAGACAGAATTCCTAAACCTGACTTGGCCCCACTAACAGTTGCAGTACCAACACTACAAACCTAACAGGCACAAAAAAAGCAGCCGAGTGCTGGGGCATTGATGGGGTGCAAGACAAACTGTAAAAAGTGCCTCGACTCTGAGAATTCCATGTTAAACCTGAGATGAGAGACAGAAGCAGTCACTAGAGGGAGACAGTGCAATTTCATAGAACAACTCCAGAAAACTTTTCAGTTGGAAAATTAATAAAAAGCCAGAAAATCCGTGCCTGTGGGTTTCATGGGTTAATTCACTGGTAATACCTTGCCTAGTGAACTCAGAACTACAGGATCAACAGCAATATTTCCCCATGTTGGAAGAAGATAATAGATATTATGAAAAAAAAAAGAACTAGCTTGTCCATGTTTCTGTCACAAATAGCATTCACTTTTAAAATGCTTTTTCTGAGAGGCTAAGAGAAAAGATTGTCATAATCTTTGTACCTGTGTATCTATCGCATGACTAAAAACTCTTCCACCTCAAGTGATAATTCCTTTTATTTTGCTTTTTTAGCCTCTGAATTCATTACTGTTCATTTAACCATGAAGAAATTAAAGGCTCTGGCGTACATTTTCCTAACCCCTACTGACTTCCGATCTATGAAGTACTTAGTGATGTACAAATTTATTTGAAAGTGAGAGACAAGCTTCTTCGGGAACAAAACTTTGTGATCTACTAGGAATTAAGGAAACATGATGAGGTAGTGATGAAATATATTTGTTATGTATGGGATTTAAAATACATTCAATTTTAAGTTTTAAGGTTGAGGCGGGAAAGTTTACAAATTCACAAACTGCAGGCATTCCTCTTCTTCAGTCTCAGTTCTTCCCTGTAGCTCTCTGTTTCATCCCTTTCCCCACTCTTCTTTGCCTTATGTTGCCTGTGTCAGCATCATCAGTGACCTGAGGTTTAGTCTTGTGCATATGTCCACTTACAGACTGATCAGATGAGTCTAATCAAAGATGCTAAGAGAGGGGCAGCACAAATTATGACCATTTCACAAACAGCTTCATTAAGACTAAGACCTGGATAAAGCAAATTGCTTGCTGGATTCTTTGCCAAGAGTTCCTTGGTCAGTGAAGTCAACAGGTTTAACAGTAATGAGGAAATGCTGACAAAACACTGAGTGAAGATTGGCAGTAAAATACAGTCCCTGATAGGGACTGTAAAAAGATTGAAGACACATTTGCCTCCAGGACCTCCTCACACTTCTAAAAGGTTTTTCCAATACAGAAAATTCCTATTAGTTTAGCTGTGCTGAGTGAACAATATCCTTCCATGAGAGAATTGTTTATGCTAATCTAATCACCATTATTCATTTACAGCAGTATTGACACCAGGGGCTACCTAGCATGGCTATTCCAGTTTTTATGAAAATAATAATTAAAATGACACAAACCTGATTTTAGATGGACCTAGAAGTATGCAAAATCAGCACTGGATGCACAAGGTGCTAGTCCAATACAAGACATTTGTAAGATGCTTTATCAATATCTATGATGAGTGTCATTTATGGAGCAAATGCTGCTGCCCAAGGCCTGCTTTCTATTTGTCTTTCAGATCCTTTTGAGAAAAAAAACTAAAGCACAATCAGCTTTAAACAATTTTGTGCTCTGAGTCTTCAGGGGAAACAATAATTCTACATGCTTCTCCTTCTGCCACTCATGACAGCACTGAAAACATCATCCTTGCTAGTTCTGCTTGCAGCCTCCAAGGGCTGCCCTTGAGTGTGACAAAGAACGTCTGTTGTTTTCCTTTACTAAAATCACAGGTTTACTTTTATTGTTAAAACTTTAAGAAAAAAAAAACCTTATCCTCTCTTCAATCCTTTCATCTGCTTAAATCTTATCCAAATGACAAAGGTAATTACATAAATTACAGACAGTGAAAACTGGTGTATTCATTTACTCAGAGCTGAAAATGAAGGGAATGAATATTCAAAGCAGTGTGATGTACCACTGTGTGAGGAAAAAAAACACAGCAGCAAACTGAATTAACTGTTTATTGGCAGCATCTTTGAACTGCATCTGGCTTTTATGAGAAATAATGTCACTTGCCACCTAGTTGTCACTGATGTCAGCAAGCAGATGGAAGAGTGAACTGCCAGCTCCTGCCTTTCACCAGAAGCAAGATCCCTCACAGAGGAGTCTCCCTCCTAAATTTACAGGATCTGGAAAAATTCTGTAAGAATGAACAACATTTCTTGTGGAAACACAGTTTCTGGTAAATTTGGTTTAGATGCACTTCTGCCTCAACCCCACGCATTACACATTCTCAGTATATTTTTAGAAGTTCAAAGAAAAAGCACAATTCAGAAACCCTACAGTTGGCATGCCTTAGTGTTTTTTTTCCTCAAATCCTTTCCCCTTGTCACTATATTTTGCATTTTTCTTAGTTTGGGAGATCACTGTTGTGCTGCCTTGGATGGAGAGGTGAATTCACCTGCCTGATCCAACTCAAAGAGCATGAAGGCTCTATGATGATGGATGTGATTTTTAAAAGAAACAAGGTCAGCTAAACCATGAGTGAGTGATACACTCCTGAAGCAGTAAGGATTGGAAACTCTCTGTAAAACAGACCTTTCTTGTCTCCTAGGAAGGATCTCTTGCTTTTTTTCTCCTTGAGCTCTGATTTGTGGTTTTGCTTGAGAGAAGTGAAGAGAGGCTGCTTGAATCATTTCAACTAACTGGTTTCCATGCCTTTAGAGCTGCCAGAACAGGCTTCTGTGCATTTCGAGGACTCTGCCTGTACATACTATACACTAAAAATTCTTCAGATAGGAAAGCAGATCAGATTTGGGTGAGAATTTGCATGAAGTTCCTAAAGCAGATGAACCAGCTGTCCAGATTATTGTGCAATCCACAGATTATTACAGACAGCGAGCTCTGCTCCTGTTTCCATCCTTTTAAAGCCCTCTCCTCATGGGTGATTCTTCGGCACAGTAATAAAATTTTATTCATAGAAATACTTTCAATGCTTATTTCAGAGTAACCTTACTGGATTTACTTACTTTCTGACAATTACTTCAGGCACTTCAAAATACTGTTAATAACTCAGATAAGTAGCACGAAAAATGCATCATTTATTTATATTCACTTGCTACTCCCAACTTAATTCAAGGTGTCATCTACAGATAAAATCATTTGCCACTAATTTCATACCTTCTGCATGACACAGTAGACATTTGGAGAGATCATTAGGCTGACAGTCTCTGTATCCCATGTTAATTCTAGTTTTTTATTGTTTCTGAATGCCATTCATTTATTACTGTGGATGGAATTTCTGAAAATGCATTAGTGTTGGAAATCCCCAGACTGTTGTAAATTAGGGAATAATCCTTTTATTTTCCAACAGGTGTTATTTGAATGTCACTACAAACCTCTATATCCCTGGTGCAAACTGCAACATATTTTTCTCCTTGTTATTTGAAGGTATTCATCCAAAATTCCATGCTACCAAACATTAATTTGTTAAAAAACCAGTCTGGTTTTCTTCTACCACAATGTTTTGTTTAGTCATTGCAATGATTATTCATATCCTTGCCCTAATTGCCATTATACAAACATGGCCCATATCCTCACTGCTAATTCTCCAACTACCACATGCAGAATAGCTGCTCTCACCAACAGGTAGTTACACTGCTTTGCTGGAAATTGTTGTGCTCAGAATTGCACTAGACCACTTCAAAGCTATTAAAACGAGGCATACCAGAAATGCTTCTGAAGTGTTTCTTTTTCTAAATTGTTTCTTTTCTCTTCTGGTTCTTCCAGAGTGTGAAATTAAAAGCAACAAAGCAGCATCTGTGGCCCATTCTGCAGTTTCTGCTGCCCTCTGATGGGTGTAGTGATAGAGCAGCTTCGGGAGCTCACTGATTTTACTGTCTTGAGCTTGTTCAACGTGAGGGATTTAAGCCCCTTTTTTTTTTTGCCCCTCAAGTGAATACTAAGCAAATACAAGCGAATATGTGAGTTGCTGTTTATGCTCTCTCTTTCTCAAGTGGTCATTTGTATTTTTGTAAAGGACATGAAAAGAAAATATAGCTACTCATTTCTTTAAGAGAAAGAAAAGAAAAAATAAGGGATTTTAGGTTTCACTTTTGGCATGGTTCTTACTCCTGCTTTAAAGTCCTTGCTCCTCCTAATTGCATGTGTGGTAGGAGCCAAACTCCTGTCCGCAACACGAGCCTTGCAGCAAGTGTTGATCCACTGAAGGCTCCCACTCCTGCCCAAACATTTCCCTCTCCCTGAAAAAAACCTGAAACCTATCCCTGAGAACTCCACTAATGCCCCATTCTGCACCATATTGGTAGTTACTGCTGGTAAAATCCCACATTTTTTTCAAAAGCTACAGACATTATGCTTCATCCTTGACCAAGTCACATATGTAAACTCTTTCATGGAGAGACGGGGTGCCAAAACCAAAAAAAAAAAAAAGCTGTAACACTAGTGGCAAATTTCATAAGCATCAGCAAAGACAACAGTACATTAAACATGATCTTAATTTGTGACATGCCTTTGAAGCTATGCTACATGCTGAGAATGCTGACACCATATGCATGGCATGTTCTATGCCCTCATGTGCACTGCTCTGCATACAACATCAACGGGCAATCTCGATCAGAACTGAGAGAATCCAAATCAAAACCAAGTCAAATATATATATTTACTCATGTCACTGATGGAAATTATCAGGGTAAGAAAGTTTAAAACAGCAAGATGTGTTCCTTCAAAATAAATAAAGCAAATTTCCATGGTTAATTTTAAACATATTTTCATTCTCTTGAAGGACTTCTAATAACGATTTCCAGTGAAATCTCCTGTTTACTCTCATCTCACACATACACTTGACAAAATGAAATCAAGACTTCTCTCTGTGACTCATTACAGTAGCCAAACCTTGGTTCTAATTATGACAGGAACAGCACTTGCTGCTGATAGCTCTTTTAGCTTATTTGGATTTCTGTTGAAGCCATTGGCAAGGATGCTATTTATTTAATTAACTTTCTGGACACCACTTTAAACAACTCAACTGTAATTACTCCAATCTGGACAAAGACTTTATCTACAGAATGCACTAAAATATTATTTCTGTCTGATAACTTTTCCTCATCTCAATCAGCTTTAGACTGGAATCTGTATATGGTTGCTTACTGTGCTGCAATTTTTCTTTCTTTTTGCTTTTTAAATTCCATTGCTATGCTTGGGATGTGTTGAAGGTTTCAAAGTAAAATGGTCTGGCCTCTAATGAACTTCTTTCAAACTTGATGGATACATAAAGAGAAGACAGGATACAACGAGAGCCAGACAGTTATTAATACAAGTTGGTTTTTTTTTATTTCCACCCTTGAAAAAAATAATCTAATCAAGGATATTTGTATAGCCCAAGCAATCCTGTATGTTGCCCACACTTTGACCATAAAAAGAATCACTATGTTCACTGAAGTGGAAAAAAAAAAAGAAAAGGATGTGGACTTTTTGATTTGCAGTTAGAAACCTTACACTACAAAGAGGTAAATGAAAACTGAAGTGAGCTACTTTCTATGTAGAAATAAGAGATGGTGCCAAATGTGGAAAGATTCTACCAGCTAAGAGTCCAGGCTTAACACCAAAAGGGCCAACTAAAAGCAACATTTTCAGTATTTCTAGAAAACTTTAGAAATCAAAACCATACAAAACAGGTGAAAGATTCTTAGTAGCCTTCTGAAAATGAAGCAGCTACTGAAGGACACTGTAACATAAACACAACCCTTTTTAAAAAGGCCTGGGGTGGAGCTAGGAAATTGTAGACCAGTTTGACCTTGGTGGTAGGCAAGATCCTAAAGATATTAATAAGAGATGAGATCACAAGGAACACAGACTGGGCAAAGTGATTAATGGACATAATCTACTTGGATTTCAAAAAAGTATTTGACATAAAACTGCAAAGTAGATTAACGTACAATGGTAGCAAGCACAACATAGAAGGTGTCATCACTGAGCGACTAACGAGAAGCACAGGTACACCCTATACCTACCCATGCTATCTGCACTCTTGGAGGAAGTATGACAAAAAGTCATTCATTTAACTACAGACTGCAGACTGAGACTAATTTGTTGTTCCAAGGCTGCTGGTCTCTTAAAGATACAGGGGACACATTTTGCTCAAAGTGCTACAAGTGTAGTTAGTAGAGATTTCCCACAGTGGGTGCTGGAGGCTATACATATTCTGTGTTAGGTGTCCTAGCTTCCTGGTCAAACTAAATTATTTTGATTTCTTGGTATGAGTTTGGGTTTACAGCAGTGGAGATAAGCATTTAGCCCTTCTTCTACAGCATTGAGTTCTTTGATGGTCATTTATAGGAACCTGATTTGGTATTCTTTATTTATATCAATATTAATCCTGGCAAACCCAAGGAAGCTGTTCCATTAAAATGAATTTAAAAACCTAGCACTGAAAGCATTAAATGTGGGCCTGGTTGTCTGAAAAATCAATTGCATCAAATACAAGACAGACATTGGCTCATGTAGCTTCTTTACTGCTGATCCCTTGTAATGCCAAAAGGAAGTTCCAACCATTTACAAGCTGACGTACACAAAATGTGACTCCACTGGGATGCCATAAGTCTCCTTTGGAAGCCCTGTCACCATCAACAGCTCAGGCTAATATCAGCAACTGCTGTGATAGCTGTTCAGAACAGTCATTCCTTTTCCAAAGTGTAAAGTTGAAATGGCAAGATAAAGTTGCTGCTTACCCTCGTGTTGTTGCTTCAGCCAGTTATATTTATCCCATTACTACTGGAGAGCTTGGCAGGTCGCTGAAGCATCGTGATGAACTGAAGTTAATGATAGCAGGGAAGCCAGCTCTGTTCCAGATTTGTCATGTGGATGTGATGCCATGTGCAGTGGACTGCAGTATCAATGAAAGGATCAGAAAGGAGTCAGCTGATCACTACAGATTCAGTCCCTGAAAACCACACCACATCCACAGCCTGAGTCTCCCTAGGGCAAGAGGCAACCGCAATGTGTACTTCTGGAACTAGGAGGAACTGCCAGCAGGAACCAGCCCAGAAGGGTGTGTGTCCAAGTGGTGATGGATCTCTTAAGTTCAGCGGGGTAACTGAGAATGAAATTGGATTCAAATCTGCTGACAGCCATTCATGTGCAAGTCACAGTGCCACTCTCTTGGAAGTTTGGGTTATTTTGGTGGTGGTGATGTTTTATCAGAACATGCTCTGAATTTGGTCTTGCACTCTATCAGAAGTATTATCAGCACTTGAAAGTAAAAAATTTCCAATAACTCTCTCTATATCATAGATCTCACACAAACTCAGTCCTCTGATTTAGCAAAGTTGCACAACCTGGGCTGGGAAATGAAGGCTTCAGCTATTTACATCTACCTTTTTGCTAACGATGCTCACCTTTTGGACCTCTACCAAGTCAGAATTTCACACATCCCTTGCCAAAAGGAAGAGAAAGCCACAGAAACAATGTGTTCAATTTGCTTCTTGTCCATGCCAGAGATTTCTTATACAACTCGTTGTAGGATGCCCTAGGGTGTACAATCCGTGGCACACTTTCTTGTGAACAAAATACACTGCAAAAAGGAACCTTATCTTTTTTTTTTTTTATTAAATCTTCAGTCTTTGTCAGAATAGTCATGAACTGTTAAAAATTAAAAGAAGGGAATCTAGTTGCTAAGAGACTTTTGGAGATGACGAATAAAATACCCCACTCTTTGCTCCCTGCAAACATTAAAAATGTCCAAGAGAAGTGTCTCTCTATACTGAAGGCTGGTATTTCAGTCTCTTCACTGGGAGCCTGGCTATTTTCTTGGCTACTGCTCCTCTCAATCCTCCTCAGCATCTCCACTGATACTTTGAGCTTTGGTCATTCTGATAGGGTGGATTAGAAATAACATGGAAAGAAACATGTGTGTGTGTAGCAACTAATGTGACAAAGGAACTTAAAAAAAAAAGTAATTATGATGCTTAAGAAAAATCCAAATGCTTCGCTACATGATCTAATGGAAGAAGAAAAGCAAATACACTGATTTTTTAAAGTAGAGAGAAAATGACCACTGGACAAAGAAATGCCACAACATTTATCCACTATGATACATCCCAATAAAGAAAAATCAAATAAAGTCAGAAGGAACATGAGTATCAAAGGCCTGGGGAATGCAGGAGTTGGCACAGAATATAAGACGTTTCTGAAGAGTCATGGCTGGAACAATTTGTTTTCCCATGCACAAACAGACTTTTCTCCTCTCTGGGCAACACAGTTCATCACAAAGAGTTATCAAAAATATAATCAAAAGTGACTTTTGACCCCATGACAAAAGCATTGTACATTACTGCCAAGTTCTGCTAAGTTTTATTTTTCTTACATGGATTCTGAATTTGATACAGCTATGACTTTAGACCCTTGAGCTTTGTGGCCTAGAGCAAGGAGAACCAATCTAGCCCAGAATTCAGACAGCACAATGACAACATGAAAATCCTTCTGTCCACCTTATTCTCTGCTGGAGCCTCATGCCAAGCTAAATAAAGAACATGGTCCATTGTTCTAAATGATTTGAATTAGAATTGTTACCAAACTGACAGTCACTTAGGAAATATGTTCTTATTAAGAGTATTTCTGTTAAAACATTTAGACAGCAACAATGTAGATAAGTTAGCAAGTGGAATACTTCTTATCTGCATTCACCTAGCAATTTTATCAGAAAAAGGGTGCTAATCTCTAAACAGCTTACCCATAAAACATTTTATTAAATGAAAATTATCAAACTGCATCTTTTCATGTAACACATCAGAATACAGCTGTTACTTAGAAGTCAGCTCTGCTGAGCCAAACCTGTAGTTTCAGATTCATGCAGCACCATGGCCATAAAATTACCAAGGTTTACCAGGCATAGTGAGGGGCTGGGCTTTTCCAGAGAACACACAGAAGCTTGTGATGGGGAGAACAGAGATGTCAATATCGTGAGCCTTCTGTAAAGCTGTGGAAAAAGATACACGTGGCTAACAGATCCCTCCATCTTCACGGATGCTTGTCTCCTTTTGCTGGAAAGTAATGACCATGGAATTGCTCCCTTTTGGTGTGCTATCTATAAATTGAGGGCTGTGTTGCTGCTCTGGAGGTTTAGCCCTAAGGATACTGTGCTTTCCAAGTCCTACAAAGGATTTCAGTGAGCAAAGGGTACTCCAAACTGCGAGTCTGCTTGAATCTGTCTGCTCAGACTTGTGACTAATTGAGCATCTCACAAAATGAAGGAAACTGAGGGAAGGCGGTATCAACCAGGCATGCAAATTAAATTGTTCCAAAGATATGTGTTGAACAACTTCAGATAAAATGAATCACATTACTATGAAAAATTATAGGCTGTACAATTACAGAGACTGAAGATACTTTTAATTACCCAGTGTTAATTATCTACTTAAAATATTTTGGGAAGGATGAATAGGAGATCTGTTAGGAAGTTTATTTCTGCTGTTTATTGTTTAGAAAGCAATCGTTGTATATAAGCTAAACCGTCTACTTTAAATGAACACTTGGAGAGCAAAAAAAAAAGGTGTTTTGTATTTTGGAATGTAAATGTCTCAATAAAACTACTTAACTGTACTGCTAAAATCACAAGCAAGAAAAAAAATTAAACTTCCTCAGAATTTCTAAGCCAATTTCAGGATTTGGTGACATGTATTACAAACGCTATGGTGGAACTGATGCAGGTACTTTTCACCCTATTTAAGGAAAAACCATCTTGTATATTCTTTTTTGCTAGCATTAAATGGCAATGAATTTTTTCTATTCCAGCCCCATACACACTTTGACCCTGCTCTTCCCTCTTTACTTGGTTTCAGGGATATTAGCCTGCCATAGTAAAATCTAGATAAGACTCTCAGCTTACAATGACAACTGAGAAGGCTGAAATGGAAATACAGATTGATAGTACAAGTTTCTCTGATGTCTTTGGCTCCTGTCATTAACAAACAAACAAAAAAAAAAACAGCAAGGAAAAGCTGCACATGTTCATAACTCACACAGAAGAAAGCCCAGATTTTGCATGCTTAGTTCTCTTTCAACTGAGTCTTTCTCTTGATTCTCTTGTCAGATATTAAGGGTCTGAGTCTGTGCACATCAAATCAGTGGAAAATCTAGCTGTGTCAGGTTTAAATGTGCTCCTTAAAAAGTCTAAAGATAAAACCAGCTGTGATGGGTTTAAGAGATAATTTCTGTATACAATGCAATTTTTCTACAGTTACTTGAAAAATAATTAATGCTGGTCCCATTAGAATAAAACCTGCCTTATCCTCACACAAAACCAAATCAAACCAAAGAGCAAATCACACAGCTTTTGCAAGTCCTTGCAAGCTTACTGTCTTTGGTAACATTTTTATCTGAGTGAAGCTGCAGTGCTGACAGAATTCAATAGCACAAACTCACTCCTGGAACTGCACCAGCCCCCTCTATGTACACTTTGGCAGACACATCTTCTGGCTGAAAGACTGCAATGAGATAGGAAATAGAAGCAGTAAAGCTCAGCCTCAGCCTCCCCTATGCCGATGGCTTCCAGAAGATTTATGGCGTTGCTAAGAAAGGCGCAGGGCCAGGCGTCCTGCAAACCCTCGCTCCGGGGATACTCGCGGAGTTTTGTCTGCGCTTCGGGCCTGGCTGCCTTCCCATGCAAACGATGCATGAGGATTAGCTTCTGTGCCAAAGGAAGCACAGATAATTTCGCCTTGACTTGAATGTTAACAAGTAGCAGACCCTGTGTGAGTGAAGTTTGAAAAGCCATTTTTAAAAGCAGCTGTTTCTTTAAACTTCACTGTACTTTCCAATGAGTGGAAAACTGAATGGCTTTCACTTGAAACCACATGCAATATAGCCTGGTAACTTTGGGTAACAGTTTTGGTGTAGAATCCTTGAACCCAAGGATGATTAACACCGTTCCAGCTCTTATATTGCTGAAGGTACATGTTCAAAGGCATATGAAGACTCTGAAACAAAACATTTCCTTGGGGACAACACAGACAAAAAAGCAAGGTTTTAAACCTACAATAGCAGTGGCCGTCAGCTGCTGTGTGATGTGAAAAAAGTCAAGAATGTGCTTTGTGTTTTACTGCAACAAAGGATTGTGTGACAACATAAATTAAAAATACATATTTATCTGGCTTTGGAAATGAGCAGCTGCCTTGTTTCACATATAATTGGAAGTGTTTGTTAAGAAAACAATCTTCACTGATGTTAAAAAATATGATTTTTTAAAGTCATACTATTATTAGTGAAAAGTGAAATACTTATTAGTTTACTGCTTCACTTTGTTCCCTGATATTATTTGACTGAAATATGAAGTACTTACTTTCTCTTCTCCATTAATTTCATTGTAATAATGAAGATTTTAATTATTTTTAAATTGCATTCACTGTGTTTACTGTTGTGTTGGCATAGGTTCAACACAAAAGAAAATACATTGCTTGGAAAAGATGTTCATTTTCTGTGGTGGAAAGCTGCATGTCCAGTTAAAAGCTTATTTAAAAGATGTTAGTTACCTGAGGTATTTCTGTCTGAAAGTCAGCATTCATATTTGTTTCCTTTATTTTTCGTTTCTGGTTGATTTTTTTTTTCCTCTGCCCCCTGTGAACTTTGCCTATCTTTCCAAACTACTGGCTTGAAGAAACCTCACCCACCCAGATTTTGTCTGGTCATATAACTCAGAAGAATTACTGGAATTTTCTGTCCTTTTTTTGCTCGTTTTTATTCTTGTAGTACATAACAGAAGGTTAATCAGAACTCATTTTCATGCTCTGATAACCTGTGTAGAAAAAAAATACAGAAGGCTGGACTATGAGAGCCTTGATTAGTACAGAACAAATGTATCTTAAGTTATGCATGTTAGAATAGTTGCCCAATTTTATAAAATTTAAGTATTCCATACAAAACCAACAGCAGGAAGTTCTTCCTTGTCTTCAGAAAATTTACTTCTATTCATTAAGGAGAAAATGGTGGAATGAATTTCAGAAGTGTGTATTTTCAAAGAGAGCAGAAGGTGTTGAATCTTTATTGTTAGTGTCTCTGGGAAAACCTTTCTGTAGACCATCTGGAATTTCCTAAAAAGGAAACATTAATCTAATTTCACCTGATGACAGGAGGATTTGTTTTCTGTTTTCATATGCTTTATATTAGGTCCTGTAACTGGAAAAAGCCAGTGGTCTGTGGATCAAAAGATAATCATAGTGTTCGATACTGTGTGGCTTAATACTTTAATGGATTTAAAGTTACTACCAAGAAATCCATGGAAGCTAGCAAAAGGGCCTCAGCAAAAAGACAGATGTAAGAATATTTTTTTTTTCATCAGTTGACTTTCCATTCCACTTCAATTGCGGTTCACCACACCAGAAGTGTTGGAAGCACCTGCTACTATTGACCCCAGCCCCACACAGGAAGAAGGGCCAGTGCTTTTCAGCTGGCTGGAGACAAGAGAAGTCCCTTGCTCATAAACTAGTGCCCTCAGCAAGCAAGTTAACAGCAAAAACCCCACATATGACCTGGTGTCACTTTGGAAATAGAAGCTGTTTGTCCCCAGCTCTCCCATGAGAAATGTCTGTGAGTGACTCTGCAAACTCTCCTTGCTGCACACACCAGTCCATGGTGTCCCAGCTGCAAAATCACTGAGGTCATGTTGTGCACAGTCCTTGTGCACCAACAACACTGTCCTGTGCTCTGCCCGGGCCTTACATTATCCTTATTCCTGTAAAATACTCACATATGACCCAGGCTGCTGGGAGTTCAGTACTCTACTGATTATTGTCCCGGGATGCGAGTTTGGAACGGGAGTCACAGATGCCTTCAGAATTAGTTTCTCAAGAATTGAGGGGAACTGTTTCAATAAAGTCTTGCAGCACAAGCTGTGTTTCAAAAAACCTCTAGGCCTCAACTCTCCCTGAAGTACCAGTGTTCTTCAACCACCCCAGTCTTCCTCCAAAAGTGGTGTCGCCGAGTTTTAGAACTGCTGCAGGCTGTTCTGCACTACTGCAAGATGTCATAAACTGCAAATCAACAGCCAAGACACTTTTAACTATTTAATTATAGGGCTCTACCTTAAAGCTTCCTTTCCAAGAAGTTACATGCTTTGCCCAGTGATTTGAGACAAAATTCTCCATTACTATTTAGGAACACACGTAGGTCATAAATTACATTAATCTCTGGCTACTAACCCAATCTGTACTATGACACTACTGCAGCCTCTCTGCAGATGCCCCTGACACAAGAGCTGGTTCTGGTGTGGTGGACACATTCACATTAACTTTCATCTATACAGACTCAGCAGCACACACTTCATCACTGACTCTACAAACCTGCAGAAAACCCTATATATATATGTATATATAATATATATATATATGAAGTTTGTGAGCCCTCACTAGAACCTACAGTGCAATATTTGTATGATTGTAGAACTGCATGCTAGCTGGATTAAACTTGGTGTGGTTATGCCCCATCATTTACTGAGTAAAGATACTGCAAGTGCTGACTCAACAGACTGATGCTGAAAGTGTTTCCCACACAACTTACACTCTTACTGCTGGCCCAAAATATTTCAGCATGGCTGAAATGAACTTTCCATAGCAGGCTATAAAATACAATCAAAACAATCACAGAATGAAATCTGTTGTATTTTATATAATAAATAGGAACTTTGCCCAAACCTCCTATCCCGCAGCAGGGTTTCACCTTTGTGTGGTGTTACAGAGCGTGGTTTGAAAATCATTTTCTATTACACTTGTGCATCTTTCCAGGAATATAACAACAGAGAATAAAAGGAAATATTCACTTCACAGTCAAAACACACTGTTCCTTCCCTCTGGGACAACTCACAGGGCTGTAACACCCCTTGTATCTCTCTTATCCAACAAATGAGTAGGAAAGCAAGAAAGAGTGATCCTTAGAAAGTAATGCTTTTTATCAGAATTCTCTCGCATTCCCATGAGTATTTTGTTTCTACAGACAGGGTTTTTCTGCCCCGATGATTCTGACTGCTTTCACTAGCAACCATATCTGATGTGATGTGGTGATCTGCTATCTGCCCCTGTTCTGTTCACAGGATCAGCCAGCACTGAGCAATGGCTGGGCCATTGACAAGATGTGATGATGAGTTTGGACAAGCAGTCAGTACAACTCAAAAGCACTATCTCCTTTTCAAATGTCACACTTCAGTGAAAAATCTGGGAACTGGAAAAAACACCCTGATACTATTAGATCTGATTACAAGAATTGAGGCAAAAATGTTACTCTCATCCTGAGGGAACTGCAAACCACCAAATCATCCTGAGTTAAGGAACGCACACAGAGTCTTCTATCATGGTAATTTGCAAATGTGTTTCTTTTATTCTCAAGAATTTAAAAATCCTTAAAAGCAATTTTACAAATCAGACTCCCCAGTCTAGGTGCATCTATGAAAGACGTAAATGGCACAATGGACTCAAGCCAGGGGCATTGTGTGCACTGCGGAAGGGAAGGACAGCCACGCCTAAGATAAAAACAGAAGCTCATGTTATAGAATACAGCGGTCCCACACAATAGCACTGGCACAGAAGGAGTAAATGATGTCATTCATTTAAATTTCTGCTACCACAGGGGAACTCTAGGTATTCAGAAACTACATCTGACCAAAATTAACAGCGATGAAAAACACCCCCAAGGGAATCAATTATATTTATATATATAATCCAAAAGAGAAACACAGTCTTCATGTCACTTCAGGAAAAAAAAAATCACAAATTCCATTTGAATTATTACTAAAGCCTTTGAACCCTAACAACAAAAATGCATGCTCATAAAAGGCATACACACAAGGATGTCTTTTCACTTTTCTCACACTACATATCCCATTCAAACACTGAGAAAACACTTATGCTCCCATCCCTTATATGACTGATTTAATTCATCAGTCTTTCAGCACCAACTTAACAGCTCTAGTAACAACAACTATGCCAGAACTGCAGTTGTTAAGGAGATTCTCCAAAGGAACATTTGAAATTTTCTTAAGTTTTAAGCATGCTTTTGAAGCATCTGTTCTTCAAAAAGTCTAGTTCTTCCAAATCACAGACTAATCTGTAAAGCAGCAAACTTAATTATGGAAATTGCAAAATAAAAGTGATGACTGCAAGCCAACGAAGAGGTGGGGGCTGGCACCCTGGGGGAGCAGCTCTAGGGCTCTTCCCAGTGTCTGCCTTGTTCTCCAGGTCAGAAGACCATTCCCAAAGAGCAGCAGAGTTCTGTTCCTGCCGGCTGGAGGCACTCACAGAACTTCAGAGTGAAAAGGCATACCTTGAAAATGTTCTGGTACAAAAAGAGATGTGACCACAGCGTTTTATGTCTGAAGTGGAGAATAAGGGGAAAAGGGAATAGTAGGGGGTAATGCCTTATCCTTTCCTGGACACACATGCATATTTAAACATACACCAACAGGTCCCCCAGACTGTGTCAGGTGACCCTTCTGAGGGTCTAACAATACGCAGTTATTTAGATCTGCACTTCATAAGGCAGCAAAAGATTCCACCTTAAGATAAAGCAATGACATTTGGGACTGCTCTTGGGAATATTTTCCATTTTCTCAGAGGTTTATTTTGACTTCTCAGTTTCACTATTGCAGTGATTACTAGTAAGTTCCAAGATATCTTCTTTGAGCTCAACTTTTTGATCCATGAACCCTGTTAAAAAAAAAAAAAAATTCTTACTGCTACCTCAGTGACATGGCTGACACCAATTTGAAAAGAAAAAATAACCAGGGTATCTAGCAGAGTCAAAACAGCTTTACAATAGCTTTACAAACAGCTTTAGCAAAAGGAAAAGTACAAAGGATTATGTGTAATTCCAAAAAGTTTTGATTAAATTTGGAATCTAGTAGATGAATTGTGCTCTAGAAATTGTTTTTAGGGCAAAGAATTCACCTTAAGGTGAGGAAAGGCCAAGGATACACTCTTTAAATGTAATGAAACACAGAGAAGTGAGGTAGACTTACAAACCAATGGCACAGGACTTGTTAAAGAATATGCAGGCAGAATTAAAATTATCACAGAAAGGATATCCTTGACTGTGAGCTCCAGTTCATAGGCTTCCACCTAAATAATCCTGCTTAGACCCTGAATTCTGCAATTTCTTGAATACAAACTACCACAGGGGTCAGCAGGACCTGACACTAACACAAAGTACTACCACAGACCTAAATATGACTGCTTAGATTTTATCCCAAGGTAATTTCCTTCCATACGGAAAATAATATGAGAAAAAAGGTACGTTCTTGCTCTAGGCACACATTCCTGGTTTTTTTTTTCATGATAGTGTTAAATACTTAAAGCACTTTAGGACCAAAAAATATAACTGTTTTTTTTTGACAAAAACTCTGACAAATGGATGCACTCCATTCCCACACAGTGGGACTGTATTCCCCTTTAGACATCACCAAATAAAATTATTTGGTGCATTTCAGTGACAAAACACCGACCATGCTGTAACAGGGGGCTTCAAGACTCAGTTCACAGTGCTTAAGTTGAAAATTATGCTTTTGATTTGTAAATGGAACGAAGTCAGTATAGGAACTATTCAGACTGAAAACCTATGGAAGGGCCACCTTACCAAGACGTTTTTCTGACTGCAATTCCTAGGCACAAACATGCATAAAATTGCTTTCTTCCAAAATAGGAAAATGGGTCTCTTGGATTATTGCTCATAAAGAGAAAAGGGGAGCAGAAATAACTACATTTTTGTTCTGCTTAAAAATTAATGTAGCATGGAATTTAAATCTAAACCTGAGGCCTTTCAAAGATGGGCAGTAGTAACTGCCATAAGCATGAAATAAAAAAAAAATCACACAGAACCCAGGGGCATTTTCATCTAGAAGTTATTACAGAACTGGATTTAACAATGAATTCCATTTGACTTCAAGTTAACTGTCTGAGCTGCAAGAATTGAGGGCTAGCTTTCAAATTCTTCATTGCATATATTGCATTTTTTTAAATACAGGAAAAAAATGGTGATTTATTTCTGAGTCCTGATACTCTGGTTCCCACACAGCTGTCTAAGAACAGGCCTGATTACTCAGTGCCAGCTCTCAATGTTTCCAGCTGCTAAATCCCATTAGAAGCAGCTAAAAATGCATTAAGCGCTTTCCTAACATTACTTTTCCATATAATCAATTTTGGTAGTTGTCATATGGCTAAGAGACAGAAAAGCTGTATCAGCAATAAAATTAACTGCTTTCAGAGATGTGTTCAGCAAAGTTAGAACATACACAATCTTTGATTTCTGGGGTAATCAAGCACCTAATACCCATAAGGATTTTTTTCTTAAATTCTCGAGCACAGCCCTGGCTGTGCTATGATTAATTGTGAAGTTTCAAGACCGATTAATTTCCCAGTCTCACAATCCTGCTCTCAAGCCTACAACTAGCTAGGGGTAGATGAAAAATTCTGAGTGTCTGCAATTTCTGTTGGAACGCTCCTGCTTTGAAAGTGGGATAAAAGTCAGGCAACTGCTGGAGTCCTCCGTTAGTCCATTGCAGAGAACTGCAGAGGAAAAGCATCATTTCCAAACAAAAACAAAGCACTGGTTGCTTCTGAAGTGAAAATGAGCCATGGAGCCCACTTGTATGAAGCTGCAGTGTTTGCCAGGACTCACTGGAGCTGTAGTACAAGGACTTTACAGAGGGGCAGTGACAAAGTGACTCAGGTGTTGATTTGAAAAATCTGGAACCAACAATGACAGGATGAGTTAAGACAGTAGCTGGAAAAGTCAAAAAATGCTGAAGAAGCCAGGGCCAACACGTGTAAGCCAGGGCACAGAGACTGTCATGTGCACAACATCAACGGCTGTACCGAGGGCTGTTTCTTACATTTTAAGTGAGTCTACATATAGCTATGGGACCTGTTCATTGGCCTTAACAGCACACACTTATATATGGAAATTATGGATTTTGGCTGAGGAATAAGCACTTCCGCATCTTGATAATAGTTCCAATCAAAGGACAAGAATCAAACTCTTTTAGATAAAAGTATTGTTGCACTGAGATCCTGTTTACTTCCAGCTTTGCCTCTTGCCTCTCCAGAAATGTTAGTCATTTCGTGGCGTGTTTCCGATGTGGGGATTAGAATACAGGAATTCCTTAATTAACTTCACACAACCTCTGACACAGGAGCCGAGGCCTCTGCACACGGAAGGTGACGTGGAGAGTCAGTAATGGCAATACAACACGCATGTTCCCCCTGCACTTCCAATTCTCTACCAGAGAGAGACAGAAGGTGGTCACAGGGCTCTGCATCTGCTCTCATCAGTATCAGTGCAATGGCATTTTTGTGGCTCTGAAACGAAAAAAGACAAAAAAGTACAAAAGACAAAAAAATCTACACAAGACGGATGATGTTTAAACAAAGAAAAATATCTAAACACACACACATATCCTGAAAAACACAAATAATGGTCTTTATGATATGGGGAAAGATGCTTTAGACCAGTTTATGCTGGCATACAAACCAAATGCAATCTCGAGGCCCAGTGTGTGGATGAAAAATCAGTGTACACCCACTAAACCATCTGCAAGGCTCTGCTTCAACAGGAAGATTTCAGCCTCCGTGGATGTCAATTAAAAGTTCACACTGGATCAATCCATATTAATCATAACAGCCCCGAGTCCATCCTGCAAGCAGAGGGACTAAAAATATTGCTTGGACTGGCACAGGACCATGAGACATTTGGGTAGGAGCACAGCACAGCGGCGTTTTTCTGCTCGTAGCTATCCTATGCTGTGTAAGAACACACACGGGAACACACGGTCCAGAGTGAGCACGGAGTCCCCCTCACTGGAGACATTCCAGCACCGTCTGGACACAGCCCCGTGCCATGAGCTCGGGATGGCCCTGCATGAGCCGAGGGGCTGGGCCACACGACCCACCGTGGTCTGCGGTTCCGTCGACTGTGCCGTAACCGCCGTGTCCACGCAGCTTATCGCTGCTGTCAATGCCCAGAAAACAACACCTGAGCTCCTGCACAACCACGCTCGGGCTTCTCCAGAGGGGGAAGCCCGCGACGAGGGTCGCCAGTCACCTCCAGCACGCAGCCCTGTGTCCTGCCCCGGCCGCGGGGAAGCTTCGTTCGGAGGCGCGGATCGCGCCCGCGGCACCGCGCCGGGGGCGGCACAGCAGCGGGGCGGAGCCCCCTCCCTCACGCCGCCCTGGCCCCGCCCCTCGGCCCGGCCCCGCCCCCGCCCCGCCCCCGCCCCGCCTTCCCCCGCTCGTTGCCGCGCGCCTTCGCGCCCCCGCTGCCCCCACCCCGCCGCCAAGTCTCGCGAGAGCCGCGCGGGCCGGCGCGCGCGGGCCGCGCCATGTCGGATGCCGTTGGGCGCAGCCGGGGCCCCGCCCCGCCCGGCGGCCCCAGCGCCCCGCACTGAGCCCGGAAGCGCTTCCCGGCCGCGCTCTGCCCCGGGACCCCGCTCCCTGCTCCAGCCTCCGCTCCCCGCGCCCGCCGGGGCACGCGCCTCTCCCTCTCCCCTTCCTCAGGAGGAGCGGGGGGGCCCCCGCAGCGGGGCCCGGGGCAGAGCCGGGGGGCGGGAATGCAGCCGCCGGAGCCGCAGCCGCAGCCGGAGCCGAGCCCCCAGCGCAGCACGGTGAGGGGGGGCGGTGGTGAGGGAGAGGTGTGGGGGGTGGATTTGGGGGCGGGCAGGGCCGCCCCACTGCCGGGGGGCAGTGAGGGAGGCTCGGGGGACACTCCCCGCTCCCCCCATCCCGCCGGGCTGTGGGTGTCCCCCCCTCCCGTGTGGGAGCGGGCTGCAGCCGTCCCGGGGGACGCGGACGGGCTGCCCCAGGGAGCAGGGGGTGTCCTGCCCTGCGTGGGCCCGGGTGTGGTGACGGGAGGCGGCTCGTGTTGATCCTGGCTCCTGTTTTGCTGCCGCACTCCCACGCACCGAGCAGGGAAAACTTTGGTCTTTGTTTTTGGAGCCCTCTGCGGAGCGAGGCGGGCGGACTGCCCGGGGATCCCGTGCGGGTGTCCCCTGAGAAGGGGCTGTGCTGTCTGCTGGGCCACTGATGCTGCTCTTGCTGCGTAAAAATAAATTAATTAATAAAAAGCAAATGGATTCACAGGTAAATGCTGCCACTGCCCCTTGGACGTGACTGCAGCGCGATGCTGCTGCTGCTGTGCCTTGGCTCTAGGAATAGAGGGCCCCCAAAGGTAGCAAGGCCTCGGCTATGCTCTGTCCAGAGTCTTGGCTTCAGGTCGGGTTTGAGATCTTATCGACTAGCTTGTATTGGCTCTGAGGAAGATCAACTCGAGTTTCATTTTACTTGTTTTTTTTTTTTTTAATGTAAGTGGATATGGTGGATGGATGCAGTTCTTATTTATGCTGTTCAGTGTTGGTGTAGGACTGTGCAGTCGCTGTGCTTTTCTCCTTGTTCAAACATAACTTGTAACATGATATTGGCCGTTGTTTCTCTGGCTTTGGCAAGGAGAAAACAAGGAGAGGAAAGACAATTGTTTAGGTGGTTTGGGAGTATCTGTACTTCATGTTTTGGTAGAGATTCCCTGTGTCCGAAAAAATGGAATGGCTCAGATATGCTACACTTGGAAAGTAATGGAAAAACTTAAAGTAAGACACGGTGTTCAGGTAAACATGCATAAAATTGTTATGGAAGGTCTCAATGCTAACAGGTTTGAAGATGCTACTCTTCAATTCTGAATAAATCTTGAGAATGGTCAGGTCAACCTATCCAGCTGATGTGTCAATATATGTTTGTTATTTTTAGTGCTGGTGTTTACTGTGACAAAATTGAGTAGTATTTCTTTATGGGCTTATGTTCTCTAGCAGGTCCACCTGATCACTAATATTTCCAGAGGACTTAGTATAACAGAACTCTTAAAACTTAGAGGTAAAGCTTGCATGGTCAAAGGCCAGTCACTGTTCTGGTAACTTTAATTTCGTTTTCTAGCTCTGCAAGAAAAGCAATACTTTCTTCTGCTCCTCCTTAAGTATATTTGCAGTTAACATATTTCATGTAAAAAGAAGAAATGTTAAATTCATTTCCTCTTTGTAGAGAGAGAGGAACAGGATTCTTAAAAATAAAGTATTTCACAACATTTGTAAAAGCGTGCACTTTGTCCTGCCTTGTGAATGGTGTCTGTTGACAGCAGCAATCTGAAGATTGCCATAACAACCTGTATTAATGTATATACAGACTGCCTCTGTCAATAAAATTACCAACATACCAAATTTTGCGCACATTAGTAAAGAATAAAAAAACAACACTTAAGCCTGCCTTTAATCTTGAATCTTCTGGTTTAAACACAGGTAGCCATATAAGTGTGATGTAGTCTTATGAAATTATACTTTTGTGATGTATTTTTTTTCATCTTGCATCATAACCTTTACATATAATGATTACAGGTAAATGTAACGAGGGTATTGTGAGATCTGTGCCCATTCTTGTTTCCTGAATCTCATTGAGGCTCCTTTTTCTTTCCATGACTTTTCATCTTGAGAATAGATATTGTGAAAACATATCTGACTTTCAGCCAGCTTTGGTGATGTCTGTGCTGGTGTCTCTCTGTTAAGGTAATCCTAATGGAAAAAGACTCCTTTGAAGTCATCCAGGAGAGTACATTGGTATGATTCTTTGGGTTATCCAATAGTAACTCTCCTCTGTCCCCTCTCAAGAGTTATGTAGAACTTAAATGAAGTTTTTGGTTGCGCTGGTCTGTAGAGGCTTCCTCCTGATTTCAAACCTGTGATGATTCATTTTATATGTATTTGTAAACAGCATAGATAGCCTCAAAGTATGACCTGCAAAGGTATTCTTGGTTAGGGCAAGAGTTACATGGGTATGTACTGCAGTTCATAATAAATAGGAACCGAAGATATTTTATTGAATTATTTTTCAAAGCACTTTGTCTTCAACAGGCATGATTTTCAAATCCCTACTTTCATAGCCTTCAGTGTTTTAACAAAATCACCAATAGAAGCAAAAGCCTTTGATTTACTTTTTTGACACCAGAGGTATTTTAGTGATGATTGAGTCATTGAGTAAATGATCAAATCTAGTAAATTTTGGGTAACATCAAGTCTAAGTGTGTGCTTAGTCATCCAACTCAACTACGCTATGACACATTCTGCTCTGGGAGCATCTATGATGCTGCTGTTCCCTCTGCTGTGAGCTGAAGTAGGTGCAGTGCTGTGTGCTCACACATAAGTGCAAGTAAAGTGTAACTAAAGGTGTTTGAAGTGGAAGTTATTTTTATTACGTGGTATGGTTAAAAGGCAGGTGAAAAACAGAGTGTGAAACTGAGAGGCTTCATATAGAGCCTGAAACCATAAACACCTTTTGGGCTACTTTTGACTGCAAGATACGTGGTAGAAATATCTGTGACTTGTGGTTTTGCAGTATCTTCTCCTGTCCCTGTCTTTACTCTAACAGAAAAATAAAGCTGAACTGAAAAATATTGGTGCTAACTAGTGCAGTAAACTGATATTAGGGATTTACTTTCAAATCTCTGGCAAAGTTTTCTATTATTGTCTTTTTTTTTTTCCAGGTTGGAACTCTTGGTTTTCTATATAGTACAGGTTTTCTCTAGGCTTATTTCTGTATGGGCATAGTAGACTAAAATACTGCCCAAAAGGCAATATTGACTGTCTTGTTTTTGTGAGAGATTGAGAACCATTTTGCACAAGTTGACTGTGTGGTGATGTCATGGTGCCAGTTCTCAGGTGTGAAGCTCTCTCTCTAAATGGGAAGATGAGTTTTGAAATACTTGTTTAGACTCACATTGAAAACACTGCTAGAATAGGTTCCTGTAGTCTGCCAAACCTTCAAGTGTCAAGGTTGTCCTTTGAGAGGCTTTCAGACTGGGAATGTGCTCGTAATACTTGAGCAAAATGCTCTCTCCTGCTCCAGGCAAACGATGATAGTGTAGGTGGTTCTGTGGTACTGAGTATCCATGCTGGTGTCTCCTGTTCTGTGTGAGGAGGGTGGTTGGTCAGCAGCTTCTGTGCTCTATCAGTCGGTGTTTGAGAAGTGGCACTGTGGTATTGATATCCAGGAGACTCACGTGCACAACTTGCAGAAGAAACATCACTAGAGTATTTTCATTGACTTGAGAAGCTGCAATACATGTCACAAAATTCAGTATGTAATACGGTGAGACAATGCCGCAGTATTGCTGGTACAATTCAAGTTGTGCAGCGAGTTCTTATTGTTTGGCATTTTTTCTTGTTATTTTCTTCTTTTTGAAGATTAATTATACCACATAGATCACAATGTCTGTCTCAGCTTAACATCACAGTGGAAGTAACATTTCAATATTCTTACACCCCATTGATTACCATGTTGAATGTTACTCCCTTTTCAAGTATTGTTTTAAGATAGCCAACATAGCACTACAGAGTAAAAATGAAAAATGCCATCCATCTCTGTTGAGGTCATATACAGTTTTGTATTTTTAAGGAGCATTAGTTCTTCAGTTCCTGGTGGGCTTTATTTTATTAAGGGCCTGAATTCAAAGTAGTGGTATTTTAAAAGCATTGAATTACCAGGTTTTGTCCTAATCTGGCTCTTTTTTAAGGAAAATTACTGCTCTTTTCAGAGGGTTGTTTAAAGCAGGGAGCTTTGTAAGCAAATAGCAAAGTCACAAAGAGCAAGACAGAGAGAGATGAGAGAGGTCATTCTGCTGTGGTGGTGTTGAGCAGCCTGGCTGTCACAGCTCAAGTACAGATGTTCTCCTACCTGCATGTGGGCTTGCTGGTGGATCATTAAGAGTGTTTTCTGGAAAACAGCTTTCAGCAGATTCTGTTCAATCAGTCTTGTTTCACATTCCAAATGAAATACTTTCTTTCAAATGAAATTGCATATCCACTAAAGTGTACGTTAATTTGAAAAGTGGGTCAATTTCCGTGAAATCATGGTTGATCTAGGGACAAATGGAGAGTTTTTAGGGGAAAAAAAAACCCCCTATTAATATTTGTCTTGAATGTTGTGGCAGGAAAAAAAGTCGTATGATTTAATAGACTGCATTCAGTATTGACTGTTTCTTACCAGATTTGGTAAAAAGAACCACAGCAGTGCTGGTATTTTAATCTTGTTTCAGCTTTAAGCTTAAGAATTATTCTATTCCATGTTTATATTTTGAGGTGATTTGCCCCCAAGTCTCAATCTCTTTGAACAACTCTTCATGGTTTAGTGTCACAGCTGCATTAGAAATTGGCTGGCAAAAGGCTTTGTTTGTTCTATGTGTGTTATTTGTCATGTTGGTATAAATCCTCAAGTGTAATTCTTTGTCTTCAGTGGGGAGTTTGTATGCTTTGGCTTGACTCAGGATGTGGGCATTTTTTCCTAGCACTTGAAAGAGTTACAGATTTGTTTTGTTCTTTCGTGTTGGGCATTGGATCAATAAAACTTGATGAATAGGAGATGGTTGGTTTTTGGTGGTTTTTTTTTTTAAGCTAGATGTTGCGCAAGTTATGAAAGAAATATAGAACTTGGCTTTCGTGTGGATGTTGTTGAAGATCAGCTTGCAGAAATAGAAAGCCAGGTACTAGGCTGTTGCAGAGCATTGCGTTAAAGTGTATCTGCTTTTTTCTTGAAATTCTTATGTTTATCTTGAAGGAATAGTAATTCTTGCTGTAATCCTGCTAATGTTGGATCAGATAAGACAGTGTTCATTTGCTACAATTTCTCTTACTTCATATTTGCTAAAAAAAATCCAAATAGGTTAAATTTCTACTAGCAAGCATTACATCAAATATCATCTTCTCACTGCTGATTTGAATGTGTTAAAAACTTCTAAGTTACTTTCTGGATATCCTGCTGAAAAGTCACTTTATGTTCTTTCCTAGTAAAAATCAACTTTTAGCTGCTGCGTGATCTGGACATTTGCAAATGTGACTTCAGTAATTGCTGAGTAAGTGTTGTAGCTGAATTAAGAACACACAAAATTATATTTGAAAACTTTTGTCAGTTATTTTGTAACATTAGCATGGATTTTTTTCAACTCCTTAGTCAGTATCAAATGGACAGCACAGGGGAACAGGTATTTTAGTCCTTTATGCTGTGTTTCCTGCTGTTTGGGCAGCATCATGAAAGTGTAGTTATAAATATTTGTGTGCTGTTCCAACTTCATGAGCATCAATGTTTTATACAGGTGTTTCACAATAAATCTCATTGTTGGACTGAATGCTTCATGCATTGTAAGAACTTCTTGAATTGCTCAGGAATATGTTTGCAGTTTTGTACTTTCTCCTGCTCTTACACTGAAGCTGTTATTCTTCAATGTGTACTGATTTCATTAGTAAGCAGTGAAACTAAGAATTATCCCTGTTCACATCCAGCTTCCTTCTGTGTTGGCTTGAGTTCACTGGCACTTTCTGGAACAAACATTTTTTAATTATTATTTTCTTGGAATATCCAGTTTAAAGGAAGAGAGGTCAGACAGGGAAGACAGTTTGTACCACATCTGTTACAGCTGAATTAAGTTCATAAATGGTAGAATGTAGGTTCTGTTAAATGAAATGTGCCTCTTTGCTTTTGAAACCCAGCCTCTAGATGCTGTAAGTGCTTCTTTTGCTTTAAAGAAAGTTCCAAGTCAAGTAAATGTTCTACCTGCCAATCCCTTTCAAGATTTGGGAGTTGAGGGAAATGAGGCTGAAGGTAGCCTTAGGCCTAAGAGAGACCTGAGTAAGATAAGCTATTTTGGTCTGTCTTTAGAAATCATGATCTACTGTATTAAAAAAAAAAAAAAAAAAAAAAGGAGAAAGAGTCAAAAATCATTTAAGTGTTGAAATAAAGTTCCTTGATCTAGGAGTAAGGGGTCTGTATGAGGGAACTGGCTTCTGTAGAGGACAACTTGAAGTTTTCCAAAGAGAAGAAAGAATCCTCTCAGCAACTCTGTACAGCAGGTCTTGATGGTCATAGTTCCGTCAGGTGAGTGACATCTCTCTGTGGACACTGAGGCATCTTCATTGATCTCTGTTGTTGTTACTCATGGAGGCACTAGTACCAGCAACACAGACATTTCTGGTACTGTGATAAACAGTACTTCTATTTCTGTAGGAACACTCAGTCACTTGAAAGCTGCTTTGCCTTAATTGAGACATGTTTTCTGTAAAAGTTGTAGCAAAAATTTATGACACTTCTCCTAAGAGCATATGTTACCCAAGATGTGATCGAGGCATGGAGCTTGTGCTGTTTGGTTCTTATCTGTACCATTCAGTTCTTGGGTTTTGGTTTCAGAAATCCCAGTGCACTTTGTTCTCATGTCCATCTGTTACAGGGAGGTTGAAACACAGCAGTGGTGGACTGGTGTCTCCAGTCTGATGGAGGATTCCCATCCTGGAAACACAGAGGAGATGGAAGAAGAGTTCCTACTTCTCTTACCTTTTGAGAAATTCATATCTTCTGAAAGAGAGATTCTGCTCACTGTCCTGGTGGTTGGATGAGGTGGAGAAAACATCTTGTTGCCAGTCCTGGGCTCAGTGAAGCCATGGTACCTTTGGGGTGTCAGTTCATGGACTTGATGGCTCAGAGAGCTAGATGAAGGGGGACTGGTGTTGGGGAACTGACAGGAAAGGATCAAAAGACATTTGACTCTCTTCTGTGAATTGAGTTTTAGAAACATCCCCCAAAACCAAGCAGTCCTTAAGTGCTTTTCTCCCCCACCACTGAATCCTGTTAAAATCTATACCATAGATCATTGTTTTGTCCTGCTTCCTGCAAAGAAGTTTAAAGAATGAGATTCTAAATGTCTCTTGTTTTTTCAAAGTTTTGAAAGGTAAGGCTTTTGTGAGCTCTAGAAGAAGAGGAAAAGAAAGAAATAGGTTTAAATGTTAAAATTTCTATGATTCAGGTGAGAGGAAAGTAGTTATGACATTGACATTTTGATAAGCTTCTTATGTTTTGATTATGTGCTAGAACACAGGTTCCAGAAAGAACAGATGTGTCTTATGCGAGAAGTTGTGTCCTCATGACAGTAGCAAATTTCTGCTTTGGGGTTACTCTGAATAACTTCGCTTGAGCATAATCCTTGGATTACTCTATCTGCTTGACAATTCATGGAATATTTGAGTTTAAGCTTTGCCAGTAGCCTTACTTAGTCAGCCTTGGAGTAAGGACTGTACGTATTTTGAATTGGTTTTATGTGCTGCTTTCTGAACTTTTTTGCCACTGTTGGTTGTAGTGCCATGAGTAAAAATGGTTGACTGCCACAGGCTTATGCAAGCTGCACTCATTTTTTTAAGTTAAACTACTTATGGCACAGGCTTGTTAGTCTGTTCAGAAAATGAACACTCTACATACTTAAAGGGAATGCATTTAGATTTGCTTAGGGCTTTCTTTTGTCTGCTTTTCTGAGTTTAGTTTTGTTTTGTTTTTTTCACTGTAGTTGGTTTTATGGGGGTTGATGGTGGTGTTTTTGTTTTCCCAGCAAGTGTATGGTATAGTTAGACTTGTAGGGCAAGTTATTTCTGTGTATAGTAGAAGTTGTGAATTATGTAAGCATGCTCCATAATCATAAATAATCTTAATTTTTATGAAACTATAATAAAAGTCAAGCAAGGAGAAAAACTTGATGTTTGGAGTTATTTGTTCAGTACTACTAATGATCCCATATTCTGTACTATGAGCATCTTACTTGTTTGGTTACCTGATAGCATGTACAGTGTGGCAGAATGCCACTAGAAGACTAGCCAGTAGACAAATACCAAAAAAATTGATTTTTTCTTTAATATTCAGAAAGTATTTTGGTGATTATTTGAATAATGTGTTCTTAAAAGGCAGTTTAATAGCTGTATTGCATTTGTACTAAGCAGTATTTAATTTGGGTTCCTTTAATGGTTAATGATTTTACTAGCTATGAAAAAAGACTGCTTAAACATTAAATGAATTCACTTAAGGTGCAAACCTCAAAGTTGAATTATAATAGGTTTTTATTATACATATATTCAAGTACATCAATTATGTGTTAGTTTTATTAAATACTCAAAGATGAGTAACTTCTGATTATATTACTGTGATTATAAGTCTTTCTGCAGAATAACTTTTCAGGAGAGATCTGTGAGAATTACAAACTTGTCTTTAGATGTCGGTTTTAATTCTTACATGATACAGCATTAAACTCATATCAGTTCTATGTATCCCCAAATGCTGACATTTTTCAGTCACAATATTTGTATTTTGTATCAATTGCCCTGGTTTTTGGATTATTTTCTCTGTTCTGTGCTTCATATTTGCTAATCCCTGAAATTCATAACTAATCTGGTTTGATGGCTTGGTTTTTCCTGTGGTCAAGGCAAAAAACTTTTCCCAGTTCTTCCAAACAAAAAGGAAAATGAAGATTCAGGAAGGCAGGTTTTCAGGAAATTGAGAACAATCAACACTTGTCCAAGGTTTAGGTTTCTGGCTTGCTTGAATGTAGATCATCTGGGTTTCAAGGAGATGCTGGTTTTTCTGTCATTTAACATGGAAAATAAGAGTTCTACAAATCGTACATGTTTTCAGTGTCTAAATCACTGGGTAGAGTGTCACCAACCAGATATATTGGTTGCAACCAGAAGTCTTGGTTGCATAGTTCCTTGCAACTGTGAGGTTCCTGTGAGTAAGAGGAAAACTGCTCAATGGAATCAAAGAGTTCAGCCTCAGACTGGGACTTGGACTGCTTTCTTAATGAGCAAGTCTAATTTCTAATAAGCTTTCGTGCCTTACCTGAAGGAAGGTCTGCTCTGAGATCTTTGTGGTCAGATCTCACCCTGACACTTTGATCTAACACATCTTTCTCTCTCAACCTGGCTGCCTGCTTCTGTCTCAGAGTTTTGTGTCTCTCTATGACACAAAATATTGGGGGATTTTGAGGAGAATCAGGGAGCTGATCCAGTTTGGGTGAGTATTTAGTGCTTGTAAATCAAAGTTTTGCTTTAGTGATGTCCATGTTACCATTTGGTCTCTAAATTTGTAGTGCTATGTTGGGAGGAGCAAGCATCGAAAGGAAAAGAGAAGCAAATTCTTTCTTCCGAATTACTGTGTTTTTACAAGTTTAAAGTGATTATGAAATAGCCAGATGAGACTTCCTTTGTGACAATTTCTCTTGAGGCAGCACCCAGAGTGTGTGCTATTGGAGAGTGTCTTGTGATGATAAATATTTCCCTAGACAAAGATTCCCCCCCTCCACCACCACCCCAGCTTATTTCCTGAAGTTAAAGGGTTTCTGTGCCTAATACACACTTGTTTACATTTTAAAATGTTTTTTCAGAGTTCAACAGCAGTATCAAAACCACCTCTATTTTGCTGGGATTGCTGTTTCCTTGGTGATTTGAGTTGTGACTCTGTATGCTGGACAAACAGTGATGAATTTGGATATTCAGTATTACTTTTCCCTTGTAACTGCATATTTTCGTTTGTTTTATGATATTAATTTAAAAACTGCTTTAAAAAATGAAAAATACATTTGGAAGTTCTGTTTTATTTAGGTAAAACCAGTTTTATGAAAAATTTTGTAAATTAGGAACACATATTTTTGATTTCTAGTAATGAGATTTCCTTCAAATATTTGGTTCTTATTTGAAAATAATAATTTGAATTTTAGAAGTTACTTTTTGTAATAAATAATGCAGATTGAGAATTTTTAATAGAATTTCATCATGCTTATATTATTTTTTCATGATGTCATTGAAAGTTTATATAAAATTAATAATAAATAGAAGGTCAATACTACAATGTTTGAACCTGTGGCTTAATTGTGTGCCTGTTTGGGGGTTTTTATGTGTTTGCATTTATTCTGGACTTGATTCAGTTGAATTGAGCATGTATAACTACGTGAAGGAATGTCTTCCTGCAGAAGGAATGTCTTTACTCTTACATGTACTTGAAAATGTGTTATTATAAAGGCAGTTTCTCATTGGGCTGTTTTGTCTGTGGACTGTGCGTAGTTCATTAACGTCTCAAATACATAGAAAGTTGCTCTTCTCATCAAAGTCAATGGTTGGGTGTGGAAATCTGACATATAATCAAAGTAATAGATATTGTGTATTTGAGGAAGTATGTACAGAGTTGAATGTGCATTGTCTTCTGCACATGTTTAAATTTGTGTGAAATTTACCTTTAATCTATTTGTAAATTAGACAAAAATAATAAGATATTTGAGTTAAGAGCAACTCTATAGGCTAAACTGTGCAGACAGTAGTGGATAATGAGTGGGTGTTGAGTATCCAAAGCCTTGTGTATTCCCTGCCTGGAGCCCAGTAGCCCTTCTTGGAAGGTGGCTGAGATGGTAAGGTTGGATGAGATGGTATTATAATGTAAATCTGGTAACTGCAGGTTCTTTTGATTGTGGTTCTTGGGTAATATTTTTTTTTTTAATATTTCATGATTTTTCAGCCAATAAAACTCCCAAACTTTAAATTGTACTGAGTTTGGTTCACCATAATGGAAGACTGATGTTGTGCAATAGTGTGAAAATAAGCATCAATTATTGTATTATCTGGGATTTTTTAAAGCATGAATTACCTTTGTTTTTTAAAAGCTGCTGCTGAATCAAAGAACATGCTTCTCTGAGGTACCTAATTGCTTAATTTGCATATTTCTCCAGCAGTTAGAAGGAACAGAAAATCTGCATATGATTTATAGTCAGACTTCACAGGTCTGTTATGGTATTGCTCAGCTCATCTGGCCATTCACATACTGAACGTGTAGCATTGCTTTCCATCCTGTGGGGGAGGAATGACTCACAACAAAATCAAATAAGGCTTGTGCTTAAACAGCACTAAAAATGTCAAAGGTTTTCATCTCCCTACTTCTCCTCTCTCCCCTTTCAAAGCAGAGAGAACCCAAACTTACGCTTGAGTCTGGGTTGTGTAAATGCTTAGAGCCAAGGTTGTTTGCAATAATGAGAGAATTCTGAAGGACTCATTGGGCTGCTTGGTGAAGCAGAGGGTGTGACTACTTGTGCTATGATATTGGAATCAAGGCATCAGAATACAATGTTATTTTAATATGTTTTTGCTTTCAGCTGGTTAGGGGTCTTTTTATTCAGAAATGTACAGATCTCTCACTTTGTGCTCCTTTGTCCAGGGCAGGCATTTTGTGTCACTTACTGGCCTCGGGGCAATGCTGTGGTGGCAGTTGTGCTTGGCTGGCCAAGGGGAGACAGCAAGATACTTTAAACTTCAGATTTTTCTACTGTCTAACCTCCTGTTGTATATAAGACTGCATTGTATGTGTGGGAAGATAACACCTGGATTTTTTTTCTTATTTTTCCCCTATGTGTTTTCTGTGCATGATTCCCCTCTAAAACTCAAGAGAGTTAACGAGAAGACTGGTTTGAAAAGGTTGAAATTCTTAGTTACTAATTGAAGAGCTCCACATGCTTCATGTTGTTGCTTTCTACAAACCATATGGACACTCCCGCTTCTTAAACTGGGGGATTGGTTAATACCACATATCTTCCTTTGCTGCAGTATCTAAGCAAAGGAAACCTCTGTGACATACCAGGTGAAAGACAGGGTTTTGTGTTCTTGTAGTGCATCTGAGGCACTCAGATTGTTGGGTGGCTGTCAGTTCCAATCTTCTCTTCTGATGGAGGTGAAGATCCCTGAGCACAGCACAAATACCACAGCAAGCTCAGTGTAGTGTAGAGAATGTTTCAACAGTTCTTTAGCTATTGCTTTACTGAGTTACCCACAAAACTCTGTAAATCCTGAAAGAAGAGCGAGGACTATTAAAACAAAGAAGGACATTGATTTTGGAGGCTGCACCTACCTTGAACTGCTGGACAGCATCTTTTTGTTTTTGAGAAGTGTAATAATCCAAACCTCTTTAAGAGCAGAATGAGTTAGTAACTATTTTAGGTTGAAGCTGCCTTTGAGCCCTAGTAGTTTTTTCTTCTTCTAAAGCAGGATTATGAGGATAGCTTCCTAAAAGGGAAGTGAAATCAGTGCAGTTTTTCCTACCAACCTTAATGGAGTACAGTAAGGCAGATCAGTGTGGAAATTATTTGGCTTTAGAGAGATGCTGATTGCTTAAAGTGTTTAACTTGCATGTGTAACTTATATTTGAAAGGATATTTGCCATGTAGAATAAAAACAAAGTATTGTAAAATACCTTGAAATTATACCCTTGAAATTGTGAATAGGGACTTTTGGGTTAAATGCTTTGAAGAGTCAAGTACTACTTATTCCTGAAAGTTCCAGAAGGTGGGCCTCATTCATTTTGTCTCATATTCAGATTTATGCCATTTTTTTCAGTATCTCTACCTGATGAAAGTGACATTTACTTGTAACTTCATCAGCCAGCTGTGCAGTGTCAGCTGTAGAAAGACTACCTAGTAGTCAAGGACCTCTTTCCCTCTACTTTGTATACCACAAGGCTGACTCTATAAAGCCACAGGGTTGTTCAACATGTTCTTGCTATAGGTTGCAGTCACAGGCTCTTTCACAGGATGTGAAAGAGCATCCAGCTCCATCATCACAAAATTGGTCTTTTATGCTCAGCTGTATGTAAAAAGTTAGACATGCTACAGCCATGAATTGTGTTAATCTCATCACTTGGATTTCAAATTTTCTGGTCTGGTGTCAGACCAACAAAAATAAACAAATGTTATGACTGATGACCTGAATACTGCCAACCTGCCTTTGCAGGCTTGGTCATTGAGTTGAGTAACTAAGGTGTCCAGACTGCAAACACTGCTTTGGTTAACTTACCAAAGTCATGACTTAAAGCCTTGGAGAGAGAGCTAATGTGTGGGTTTTAAGAGGAGTGTGTGCTTTTATGTAACTATAACTGACTTACATGTGATTGTAATTCATTAATATTCCAATTTAATTTTAGAAAAAAAAAGGAAATTAGAATAAATGTTAGAAAAAAGTCAGTTTAAAATTGTGCTCAGAGTGCACAGAAGAGCATGAAAGTTATTTGACAATATGAACACTGCTCCATTATTAGAATAGAATATTCTAGCTATAAATATTGATTTTTTTTTTCAAATGTGTAGACTTTGGATACTGTATTGAATTGGGAACAGAAGAATTTACTGAATAGCTATTAGGTTTTTAATTTGGGAGAAGCAATAAATACAAGAAATATTAATAATAAAAATATATTAACAAATTTATACATACGCACACAGACATGTGTATAAATATAGTGAAAAGGTGTCACTGCCCATGGCATTGGGTTTGGATTTAGGTAATCTTTAAAATCCCTTCCAACCTGACCCATTCTGTGACTCTAGGAAGAAATTAATTTTGTTCATGAAAAGGTTTCATTTAGGTGGCTGTAATTTTCCTGCTGTTATCTGTAGTTTCTCAGGTGTTAAACCCACCTGGTTTGGAGCTCTCTAAAGCTTTCATTAGGTAAAGATACTGAATACTCTTCAAGGTCTGACGCTGTACAAGAATTTTGGCAGGAGTACATCAGTGCATTTTAGGATGAACAACTGTATTCATATTCTAGTCTTTCCATTATCTCTTTTAGCTTATCCCATTTCTGGCCCAAGATGATAGAGCAAGTGAATCTGAAATAACATTGAGACTTTCTTACAGAGATTTACTATTCAAGCAATTCCATAGACAGGACAGCTACAGCTTTATCTGAGTGTTGATTGTTGAGATGCTAGCTTACATGCCAGTGCTTCTTCCTGCAACAGATGTAGCTTATAGAAGGAGGGGAAACAGCTTTTGTTTCACCAGACATCTTTTTTTTTTTTGTATTCTATTAGTATTTTTAAATAGAGAATGCTGAAGTCAATGTAGAAAGAAAACATTTCAAAATGTCTACATCATGTAGTATCTAAGGCACATCTCCCTCGTAAGTCCATCTGGGGCTAAGATGAGATAAAATAATGTTAATAGAAGATGATTGTCATCTGATGGTCATCTGATGTTGCAGAAACTTTCAGTTGTAGAAACAACAATCTAATTTTAAGGCATTGTCCCCTCTCTGCCCCCAGAAGCGCAAAAAAAAAAAAAAAAAAAAAAAGAGTAAAATGCATACTCTGGGGTGCGTATGACACCTGTATATGTACATATATAGCTCATACACATACATGTCTGTATGTATTTATGTTGTTGGCAAATAAATTTTAATTTTACGGTGCCTCCTGCTTTGCCCAAGGATATTGGGCACAGCAGTTCCTGACTATGGCACATGGTTGAACACCTCTACATGTACAGGTGTGATCACAGATAACCTCAATGTGTCAATATGTTATATTGCAATAAACATAAATAACATTAATGTGGTGTGGAACCTCGTTATGTGACTGTCTTGCAACACTTCCATGAGCAGGTATTCCTGCAAAGACTTGTCAGGAGATACCACAGAATCAGCAAAGTCCATGTTAGATTTCCTTACATTAACAAATTCTTCTGGGATGATAGAAAAGACAGGCATGTTGCATAACTTGTTAATCATATTTTATAATAATTATCCATGTTGAAGAAATTTACACAGTCAGGCCACCAAAGTTTAATTCTAAACTTTAAAAATGGAAGTTGATGTTTTCTGCTGTAGTGAGTATGGTTCATATTTTTCTGTACTGTTGTTCTGTATTGACTCCTATCTGTTCTTTTTTTTTTTTTTTTTTTTTTCCCTCAGTCAGTTTTCTCCTTTTTTGTTTCTTACTTTTTGTTCCTGTCTATATGTGCTTGTCTGCTTCCCTCCTCAGTTTCATATGTGAGGAGTCATGTCCTCCATCAATTTGTGTTTGCTGGGGATCCTGAAAGGTGGTTCTTTCATCTCTTCACTCCACTTCTTTCCAATCTAGGGTTTTTCTTCTAGTTTCGATGGCCAAAGTGAGGAGAGACTGGTGGTCATCAGGCCAGAGAATGTTGAATGTTGTGCTTCCCAGTGTCATTATCTCCTTTCTGGCCATATTGGGTGTAAAAATGTAGGGCATAAAGTGTGCAGGCAGTCTGCAATTGATGTTGCTTTTTGCAGAGTTGTCACTTGTATGGGCTGCTAATAAACTTAACGCAGGTCACTTAACCTGAAATTAGTGGTAATTACAGTCTCTTCTGTCTCTGTAGGAAAAGAAGTACTTCTACTTTACAGTGTAAATATACTTTGTGATAATTTTCTCAATGATGCAGAAAAATATAAATATTAAGACAAGGTGTGTTACAGAAATTGCCTTCATCCTGTAAAGCTTTTCCATATGTTCAGTTATCAACAAAGTAGAAAGCTTTGATTCAGTGTATTGAATATAGAGTATTTTCAAGATTTGTAATAATAAAACTCATCAGAGACTTAACAGAGAAATTGTTCTGGTCTGTTTATTTTAAACTGTTTTTTGCAACACTACTATGGCAAGCCATCACAAAAGTCTTATGGATATTTAGAAGCAGGAAACCTGGTATTTAAACAGTTGATTTAAAACTTTTGTCCTCTTCTTTCTGCCTTGATAGTTGTTTAATTCTAATACTTCAAGCTTTAATTCAAATAGATGAAATTTTCTGCGGTAGCATAAGTGATTAAATTTTATTTTTCAAATTTTATGTTATTATAACTCATGCTGTTGCTGGATCACAGCATGATTGACTAAGTGAATTTAAATTTTGTAGTTATTGTACAGCTTCAGCTCACTATGAGATGATGGCCAAGCTTTTTTCATAAAATTGTTTTTTGAGCCACCTAAGTAAAAAACGGGTTTAAAATTCAGAAAGTATAGCCCTGAATGTTTGAAGTGCAGTAGTGTGCCTTTTATAGAAGTATCTGCAGGCTTAGACAATCAGCGTGATTGTGTTGCTTTTACTCTGCAGATGGAGCCTCTTTCAGATTTACTGATAACAATCCGTTTGTTTAGAGCAGTCATTTTTAATAGGGAGAGCCCAAGTCAAAGTGAAAAAATTAAAGAAAATAAGGGGCACGTTTAGGCTAATTTTATGACTAGCCATTGAAATGTGTAACAGCTGATTTATGAGTATAGGTAACACCAAAATTTTACAAGTTCAGTGTGAGTAATACAGATTTGGTGGGTTAGTTGTTGGGGCTTTTTTTTAAGTTATTACTTCTCTCTTGAGACTTTTTGCAACTTCTAGATTTAGTGAATTCCTACTGATCTGAAGTCCTGCAAAAGTACTTGTAGTGTTTCATTTTGTAGAAGTGCCTTGTGGAGAGACTCGTGTTTTGACTTGTAAATAATATATCTTAGGAACAAAGCCTGTTCCGAATGTGTTACAGGTGAATTCAGTATATAGCTATGAATTTGTCATGTAGGAGTAGGAGATAATGCTGAGAATCACTTTGTGTAGGAGCTACTAAACATCTCAGGCTGGAACAATACTGAATTCCTGTTGTGGTGGTCAGGATTCATACTGGTGCTCTGCAGGTAACTCAGTGTCCATAGCAATATTTGGAGACATTGCTTCTTTGAGAAGTGTTAAACTTCTGAGAAGGAAGCTCACTTTCTCAAACAGATTGTGTATGAAACAATAGTCCAGTACTTTTGCACTTTGTTAGCTCCATTTCTCTCCTGTATAGTAGGAGACTCTCTCACCTTCTAGTAGTTGCTAAATGTGGAAATATGAATAGCAGACTAGTTAAAAATGAAGAAAAAGCTGAAGTTTATGACTGATGGATTTACAGTAGACCTTCTTCAGTGCTTTATAGTATATACTCAGTTTCACATTTTCTTGTATCCTTTCTGGCTCATTTTGATTCCTGGAATAGGATATCGCTACCAAAAACTTTTTGCATCATCATAAAACTGGTTTTATTAGGGCCAACACAGAAGTTGATGAATCAGGAAATCTGACAGTGTACTGTTTCCTGCAGGATTTTTCCGAGACACAGCCTCATTTCACAAGTGTTCAGTCAGAAATCCTAGATCATATGGCCTTGTAAGAAAGGCAGTTCATTGTTCTCACAACTTTGGGTGCAGTTGTGATACTTGTGCTAACCTCAGGATTATCTGTGAGCTGTACAAACTCACTTGCATTTGCAACTTGTATTTGTGCCTTGTGTTCTGCAGACCCCTTCTGGAAGCTGGTATTTGTGGCATAGTAGCATCATTCCTGAGCTATCCCCCTGCCTTGGAAACTTTCTCTTTTGTAACTTTGCTCCGTAGTGAGAGCTGCTTCTACTTGTTCACTGTGTGTGAGAGAGCCATCAGTTCCTTTGAAGTATGTACTGCTGTGTTGCAGCTTCTCAGTGTACAAGAGGCTTAGAGGAAAGATTAAGGGAGACTTCTTACCAAGGTCTGTCATGACAGAATGAAGGGCAATGATTTTACATGGAAAGACAGTAGGTTTAGATTAGACATAAGGAAGAAATTTCTGATGAGGGTGGTGAGGCACTGGAACAGTCTGCCCAGACTAGTGATGCTCCATTGTTAGCAGTGTTCCGGGTCATGCTGGACAGGGCTTTGAGCAGCCTGGTCTAGTGCTTCCTCAGCGGGGCTTTGGAACTGGGCTGACCTTTGAGGGTCTCATCCCAACCAGACCGTGCTGTGACTTACTTAATAGAGGAATTACTGGCCAAGAACCTCTTAGCTACTTGCTAAAAGGAGTATCATTGTTCCAGTTAAGTGGTCTTCTCATTAGCATTCAGTTTTTACTTTTTCCCGGTGTAATATAGTTATTAAAAGTAAATTCTACTTTTTTGAGGTTTGACTTGTACATAGGATAGGGATGAGTTTCACCCCTTTTGCTTACAAAGAAATGGAATAAATAATATCTCTATATAAGTATTTAGTTTGAAAAGACAAGTTTTGGATCCCTCATTGCAAAGACTTTGATGTGCTGGAGCATGTCCAGAGAAGGGCAAGGCCAGGAGGGGGTCTGTCTCTTCTCCCAGATAAGTAGAGGTAGAACAAAGGGAACTGGCCTCAAGTTGGGCCACGGGAGGTTCAGGCTGGATATCAGGAAAAATTTCTTTGCTGAAAGAGTGGTTAAACATGGGAACAGGCTGCCCAGGGAAGGGTGGAGTCACCATCCCTGTAGGTGTTCAGAAAATAGGTAGACATGGCACTTAGTGATACGGTTTAGTGCGCATGGTGGTATTCGGTCAGAGGTTACACTTGATGATTTTGGAAGTCTTTTCCAACCTGAATGATTCTGTGATGTAGCTGGAAGAGAGAAAACAGTAAATGAGTAACACTAAACATGAGTTCATTTCAGTGTTGATGGCCCATAAGGATGGCAGAGTGTAATTAAAGGGGAAAAAACAAAGCAAACACTAAAGCACACAAAACAACATAAAACACATGCCTAAGAGGGAACAGTGATTGATAATTATTTTTTGAATTTTTGTAACAACCTGTGTAATTAACCTGCTTGTGCACCGGTTACAGATGAAACCTTTTTATGCTTGAGTTGTGTTTCTAGGCAATGTCACTGTTCGGCCAGAATTGGGTTTCCTCTGTCCAGGTTTCTGTTACCTCAGAGTTATATATTGGTTTTGTGTGATAAAGACACACCACACTGTATTGCAGTATTACTCATTTATAGAGTCTGTGGAAAGAGTTTCAAACATGGATAAAACTGATCACTGCTTATGTTTTAGCTACTGGGAAAAAAAACCCCAAACAAGTGAAGGAATGATTTTGTTGCTCTACACTCCTTTTTCATCCAGGATGATAGTCTTCTAATCATGCTGACTTTAATGATTAACGTTCCATTTCAGTACTCTGAGCTGTTCTAGGCCATCACATGACACATCTGGGTAACTGTTGTATGGATAAATGGGCAGGGATATGGAGTTGTCAGGAGAGCTTGTATAACTTTACCATAAGAGATTGATTGGTCAACAGTCAGCTTTATTTTTAGTTTCATTCTGCTGTATACCTCTTTTTTGTGCTTCACATTGCCTTCCTACCATCCAGGGGTTTTATGATCTTGTACACAAGTGAATGACTGTTCATCAGAAGACAGCTTGCCAAACCATGAAGCTGTGGTTTTACTGACATAGCCAGTCATTCAGAACAGTGTCAGCAGCATGCTGAGCTCAGCTTTAAAGCTAAGCTTGACTGCTTGGATTTTGCTTTGTTGAACTTTACAAGTCTGTATGAACTGACAAAATGTCTGTGAGTTCTGTTGTGTCTTTCCTACTGTGTGAAGCAATACAATCCCAAAGCTGTGGGATGTATTACCCTGTAAATAAAGAAAACTTCTCTTAACAAATAGGCATTCTAACTTCTGAGGTGAAAAGGTTGTGCCTAGCTATATACAATCCTAAAAATTATTTTAGCTGGACAGTAGCAGGGAAAAATAATCTTTGGGATTTCTCTTATATCATGTTTATGCAGTGAGTGTGTGACTGAAGATGGTTGTGAGGAAAAATTGCTCTTGGCACTGTTAAAACACTTTAGTTTCTCGTGTTTCTGAGATTTTAAGGTCTTCGAGCTAGCAAGTCTTTGTGAAGATGTCACATTACCATAAAATCATTTGCCTGCCTTTGCTGCAAGAGCAATCCAACGTTTTAGCTGGGTTGATGTAAGTGTTGTGATACTTGTGGGATGAGTTGTTTTTGCTTATTTGAATGGTTAAATAAATGCAAACTTAGTGTACAAATCTGTTGTCTTCCTTTTCAGCACTGGAATTAATAGCTTGTGATGATTTTTAACAATTACAGCCAATGTAATTTTCTACTGCAGGCAGGCACCTTTGAATTTAAGGTAACAGTGGTTCTACAGGCTGCTCAAGGATTAGAGGTAGGATTACATGATTGCATCTGCAGCCAGGTCATATGCTGGGCATGTTTACAGGGCTATAATTGATGCCTATTAAATAATAGGTATGTGTAGGATGGGATGTTAAAAACCACGTTTATGCATACTTAATCCTTTGTGTGAAGCAACTCAGTTTGAATTTTTATCTTAAATGTCATGGTTCTAGACAAGCTGATATACAAAAATGCTGTTCTTCAACAGCTTTTCTGCTGTGCATTTGCAGTCACTGTAGGAAGTACCACAATAATTATACACCTTAACATCTACTTGAGTACTGAAATAGAGAAGTGGAATTGGGATGTGATGATACAGTAATGGCTGAAATTATATTTATTTGTTAAAATGCCAGTAGTAGCTAAAACCCCAAAGATACTAATACTCAGTCTAATAAAGTGCTTTCTAAATATTTTGTCTGAACTAATTAGTCTCTTGTCTTCTCATGTGTTATTGTTGGCAAGCAGTATATGGACAGTATCCTGGCCTTTGGAAACACTTAACCAGTGTGTCAGCAGAGATGCAGGGGGTGGAATCATTCCGGTGGTAAAGAGCTGCTGCCTGTAATCAGTTCATCTGCCACAGTTTTCAGAAAGAGTTTTTGTAGAGGACAGTGTTAGTATTGCTTGGATGGTGAGCAAGTGATGGGGCGTTCCAAGGTGGTTTCAGTTCTGACCTGGTAGCTGGTGGTAACTTTGGGGCTCAGCTGACAGGCAGCTTTCTTGCAATGCCACAGCATGGTCTCTGCTCCAGTATTGACAGCATTTGGTAAAATCCCCGTCCTTATTTAGTGCAGTTTATACAAGAACAGCTTTTGCTTTTATTATAAATCTGCTTCAGGTGAAGGTGTCCTCTTGTTACGCCTTTAACAGATGAGATGAGTGATGTGTGCTGAAGAGTGGGAGGTGGAGTTCTTGGTCTTGTATCCCTTTCCCCTTTTTACCTTTTTGTCTTCCTTTACACAGTGGTATGATGTTCAGTGGGTATGCATTATGCATAGAAAGCTTGTTAAACTACTAAAAAGTGGTTTGTTTTTTAAATTGTTTTAACAGGTCGAGTTAGTACAGTTGAGTTGACTGAGGGTGAGAAGAAAGGTAGAGAAAGCTGTTCAGTTTTTTGTAAGTTGTGATTACCAAGGTGGCTGTGAGGGTGGTGAAGGGTCTGGAGGAGCAAGTGGGGGCACTGGGCTTTCGTAGCCTGGAGGAGACTGAGGGGAGACCTCGCTGCAGTTACAACTTCCTCAGGAGGGGAAGAGGAGGGGCAGGCACTGATCTCTGCTCTGTGACCAGTGACAGGACCCCCGGGAATGGCATGGAGTTGTGTCAGGGGAGGTTTAGCTTGGGTATCAGGAAAAGGTTCTTCACCCAGAGGGTGGCTGGGTGCTGGAACAGGGAAGTGGTCACAGCACCAAGCCTGCCAGAGCTCAAGAAGTGCTTGAACAGTGCTCTCAGGCACAGTATGATTCTTGGGGCTCTCCTGTGCAGGGCAAGGAGCTGGACTTTGATATTCCTTGTGGGTAGCTTCTGACCCCAGTATATTTATGATTCTCTAAGCTGATTTTTTTTATTTTTGTATTCTGCCTCTTGATTTTTTTCTTCTTACACTTCAATGCTCAAGTATTGTTATAAAACTTTTAACAATTAAATTTAAATTATTAAGGCCTAAGAAACTGTCTCCCAGGTAGCTTGTTTTCTGGAAATTCACTCAGGAATTACTTAATTGTTCCATACATAGTAATTGTATAAGTGCACATCAGTACATAATTTATACATTTTCAGGTAGTATTGATTGACATAATTAATAATTATTGACATAATTTAGTTTCAATTGGTTCTTATTCCTAGCGATTTAGGTGTCTTTATTTAAATTGATTTAGTGTTTCAAAAATGACAGTAGAAGAAAAGATTTCCTTCTCTAGATATTTGAACAGATCTTGGGGAGGATCAAGACTGTAGTAGTTCTGCTTTTTTATTTACTCTTTCAGAAAAGAGGCATCAGTTAATTGATGGAACTGTTGGTTGTTTTCTTAATTCCTAATAGACACAAATGGCTTAAGGAAAAGATTAAATGTAAAGATACTGTTTTCATGTATGTATCATTTGGGCATGTAAAAGGTGTGAAAAGGCAAATTACTCTATTTCTTTAGGACTTGAGTCATGGTTTGCTTAATCCCTGAGGTTCACTGAGTGGCTCCCGAGGTCAGCTCTGTGTGTTAACACAGCGGGACCAATTCTGTGACAATATGCTGTGGTTTTGCCATTAGAACTGCCATGTATTAAGCACTGTTAATTTATTCCATCTTTATGGGATACTTTTCATCTAGAGTTTGGGTACTCTCAACTCTTTCCTCAAAGCTACAGATGAAACATCTTGTTTTCATTTTGACTTTGGGTTGGTGTTTGATGCGTTGAACTTTCAGTAATTACAAGGCTGGTCATGTAAGGCACCTCAGTGTGTCCCTTAGCCTGCAAATGCTGTGGAAGATAGTCTTTGAATGATTACTTTTCCTAGCGTGTTGTGGCTCAGCAGGAGTTCTTGTCTAAGCATCTCAGCTGTGTAGCCTTTGCTGTAAACCCTTGGCTCTCTGAATAACTTGGTTCTCTGCCTGCCGTGTGCTGTAGAGCAACATGGGAAGTGGGTATTGTATTCCAGCCAGTTCGTGCCTGCTTAGAGTGGAAAATGTGCAGTCACTTGTAGTCAGATCAAGTAGAATAAGCTGAACAAAATGCTGGACAATAGGTAGGACAAAAGGCTGGGCTTGGACATAATGACAATAGTAAATTTTGTGGTGTTGGCTGTGGGAAAAAAACCCCAACAAATTTCCACAGTAGCTTAGCTATGTAATCCAAGGACTTCAGAATGATTGTGTGTTAGTTCATGCTTCTCAGTAGTTATTTTGGGTTTCTCGTAGGCTTTTTAAGGCTGTCTGTGTAACTGTAAAGGCTGGAAGCTTCAGCTCCTCAAAATAAAAATGGAACTTTGTTACCATTGTATTTAGAAGTTCGATAAAATTCATACTTGGCCAGTAACTGCCAATTGCTTTGTGTTATACCTCTACTTACCACACATATTTGGGAAATGTTAGAAAACAAAAAGGTAACTTCTGTTATTTTAAATCAGTAGTAGAAAAATATTGAATGTATTGATGATTAATCTTTAGTCCACATGTTACATTTACAGTCACCCATGCTACATTTAAACTTTTATTTTACAGGAGAAATTATGCAAAAGCTCTTGCCCATGCAAATGAAATTTTTATAATTATTAACTTCTGTTGCAGATGCTATCATTTGTTATTCCAGAAGTTTTAACTGCAATTTAATTATTATTATTATTAAATGCAATTAAAACAGAAGTTTTTAACTGCAATTTATTCTGGTAGGGTACTCCTTCATTACTGCATTTCAGCCTTTGCCTCCTGGGATAAGGAGAGTTGTCTAGAAACACATGGAGCTTGATTGCTGTCAGGTTTTGAGTATTCTTGTGATGCTCTGCCTTTAAGAGTATAATGTTTGTTCATCATTTACAAAAAAAAATTAGGTTTCTGAAAAATCCCTTATTGTGAGTGTAGACAGGAATTTTCTGGTGGAAGCTTCATTTCCTTTTAAAAAAAGCAATACTGCAGTGGACAGAAATGAATTGGGATGTACAATATACGTTTATTGCAGTATTTCTTAAGTCACAGCAAGATAATTCACTTATCTCACTGTTCTTTAGACTTGTCTCATTTATCTTGAAAACGTGTGTGATGTGGCAGATGTCATACTGGGTACTGGAATGTATGAGGTGGGTCAGAGAGGGACCCTTTTTGTGAGCACAGGTGGTGTTCAGTGATTGCTGATGGCAGCTGAGGGCTGTCCTCATGCAGAGCCACACATCGTGGACTGGACTTGACTCCTGCTTTTTATACCCCTAAAACTTTAACCAAAGGTTTTTTTATACCCTAAACCTGACACTTTACTTTTCTTTAGAGATACATACTCTTGTTTTCTTGCCTATAAAATAAACTTCCAGAGGAAACTGATGGAATTTTAGTGCCTAGAGGTATGTGTACATTTGCTGGTCTGTTGTGCTGCTGGAGGCTGCTGCTGGAAGTTGAACTAACAAATGAAAAGCTGACTGAATATCTGTGCCGTGTGCCACCCACAGTTGCGCTGAGGTCAAGATAAGCATGATTTAAGCTTGGGACTTTGGGTAGCTAATATATTATTAAACACCAGCTCTGCTGGTATCTCAGTCTCATTTCCTTTCTGAACACAGCAGTGCATTCTCTACAGTTAAGAATTCCACTGAGCAGTATTGTTGGAAAGGCTTTTGAAGCTTAGCAGTGAAAGATGTGTAACAGGGACTGTGTCATGCAGCACCTCATACAAAGTTTTTGTGAATCTTTACTCAGACATCAGCTACCTTTTGGTCACTGCTGTGATCATGAGCCACAAGTGCAAAAAGCGTTTGTTGACTCAGACTGTATTTGCCCTCCAGTAGTCCACTTGGATATTGAAGTTCAGATAGAATATTTTTGTTGTTGAATACAAGAATTTTGAAATGGAAGGAGGTGTAGGGGATTTTTTTTGGTTTGGTTTTTGTCACTCATTATGTTAGTATGAATATAACAGGTACTTCACAAAAATCTTATGTAGATGCTTTCCTAATCCTGCAAAGGACTCTTTAAACTCTGATTAATTCTTGTTCAGTTTCCCAAAAATTGCTTCTGACTTCTTGGATTTGTAGTGATGTAAAGACAAAAGAGTTTGAATCCTGTTAATAGAGCAGCTACTTCTTTTTCCAGACTATTATTTCTAGCGTGTTGTAAATAAGACATCTGTACTTGATGATAACTTCATTATTTTCTGCAGACTGTTCAGAATTTCACTGGGAGTAAACATATAACAGTTCCCTTTTATGCAGGTCACAATAATTAAAGTTACACATGGTGCCACAGTGGGACTGAGTAAAGACCTGAACTAGCACATTCCAGTGCAAAGCCATATAGATGTACCTGTGGTATGTTAAGTGTTTTAATATTACTATTTGAGACATGATTATTCCCACCCTTATGTTTAAGCTATTGTCTCTCTCGGTAGTTAAAATGCATTATGGTAGTTTTTCTACACAAGCAGTTTGAGAAGGACAAAAAGTTGTGATGGCTTAAAAGATTGTGTTTTCTTTCTTACAGAAAATGCCAGAAGCTTCAGAAGACCACAATCACTGGAAGGCCTGTTGACTTCCGTTCTCTGGTAATCTGGAACATCATCCATCGGGCATGGCGCAGGGCAGCCAACAGCTTGACATGCAGGTACTCCATGATCTCCGGCAGCGTTTCCCCGAGATACCTGAAGGGGTGGTATCTCAGTGCATGCTTCAGGTATGGTGATGAGTCTGTGTATTTTATTTTGGCATAAACTACGAGTTCAGTATGAAAACCCTTTTTAATAGTACATGTGGAGCATAAAATTTGATTCCCTTGGTTTTATTTTAAAAGGTTGGAAGACTCCTACTTGCATTTCTTGTCTTTTAGATACAAAAGTTCTGTCATTCCTCACTTAGGTTTGTGGAGGTTATTTTGCACTGATGTTTGTCGTTGTCTGTGTGACCTGTGACTTTATGCATATAGATAATAAAGAAAGTGGCTAATAGGATGCTAATTGATGATGGCTACATAAATAACATATGTGTACTGGAGGAGGTTTTAGTAAACAGTCACTCATCCTTCCAAGATAAGGAGCTTGACTGAGCTAGCAATCTGACAGTTTTCCCTCTTTGTGGTATCTTTTTCTCATGGCTCTCCAGGGGTTTAGTTGTACTTCTCTCTTTCTGGGTCAGGTGGTGTTTCTTCTCTCTGCATTTCTTTTCATTTCCATTTCATCCTTCTACCTTTATCTAAAATCAGAAATTGGAAGTGATAATAAGTTACCACATGTAATAAGTAGTGGTCATTTGGGAATACCTTCAGTTAATGAGAGGAGTCAGAAAGGGAATAGAAACATACAAGATCTGGTTTGGCCATGTGTGGCCATGGCTGAGGTTGGAAAGCTGTACTTGATTCCTGCCTGTCCCTGGCAGATGAGTAGGTTTACTTAGAACAGGGGTTGTAATTTTTGCATTTTGTCTTCTGAACCATACAAATAAAAATTAATTTCTTTCAGACAAATATAAAGCAGGGGAAGTCCTTCAATTTAAAGCTTTACTTATCCTGACAGTCATATCTTCTGTACTGTTTAGTACATGATCCTTTTGATGAACTGTGTTTGTCATAGACATTTTTAAACTGATAAAATTAAAGAACCCATAATGCTGCAGAAGCATATGGTGTTCTGTATCTGTTATATGGCATTCTGGATAGCTAGTTAACTTTGCTTAGCAAATAGTTGTTATGTTTTAAAGTATAGATTTTGTTTCCAAACCCACTTTATATTTTAAAGATGTGTGAGCTGATTTCCAATAACCATTTGCAATAAATGCTCTAGATTTAAATAATTTTGGAGTTTTACACCTGTCAAAAATTGAGGGTCCTTTGAAATAACAAATATATTCCATACCCTGATAAAATCAGATGAGAGCTTGTCCTGTATATGTTCTCTTTACCTGTGCCCTGACCAAGTGACCTAAGGAAACTGAAGGTTCTGTTCATGAAGTTCTGTTTAGATGGCAAGTGGCTGATGGTAGTGGTTCACTTTTGGAGACTGCTGTCTTGGCATTGTGGTGCTGGTTGTTATTACAAGGTCTGTTTCCCACATATTCTGGTCTTAATTTTTAGTGATATGTCTGGATATTCCCAGTGATCACTGATGTCTAGAAGGAGAGCTCAGCATGAAGGGAGGTTGTCAGGGAGGAAGTGTCTGTAGGGTGAGAGCTGTTCCCATTCAAGTGCTGGACTCTTCTGTCATGTTTAGTAGTAACTCTTCATATGAGCAGATACAGAATATGTGAGCTAATCTGATAGTGAAATCATATGAAATTTTGGGAAAATCATCTTCACTCTGGTATTAGGACTGACTAGGTATAGCCCATGAGAAAAGAAATGTAACATGACTTTTCAGCCAGTGGCTGTTGAAAATTGTATTGTAATGCAATATGTGTATATATGTAATACATGCATACAAATTTATATAGTGATAGTGTTTAAAATAGAAGTGCAGCCATTATTAATGTCCATTCCTTAGAATGGTAATTTTAGCACACTGAGGAAGGCAGGGGTGTGTGTGCATATATAAATACGTACACGCTTGCCGTGGAAGGAGGTGCTCTCTGTCACAGAAGGTACCAGTCTTGGGTCATGTTTAACAAAGGGTGTTAAGGACCAGATTTAGTTGAACTTAAAATGAAATTTGTTTTCTTTAGCTACTATTTAAATTAAAATCTGAACCACAGCTGATGGAGGCTGTTACATGATGAAGTGGGGAGATAAAGAAATCCACCATCTGGAACACTTTCTAGTGATTTTACTCATTTGGAAAAGCTATCATTTATGTTTTTCTTTTAACAGACTACATTAAGCTAAAATTAGTGGAGAGGGCAAGAAGGGAAAAGGAATTCCCCATTATATTTCTCATTTGATTAATAATTTATTGTCTGTATAGTTTCAACTGCCACCACCACAGAACAAATCAAACATTTAAAAGGGTTATTTGGTTTCTCACTGATGTATGAATAAACCTTTTTTAGCCTTAAGCCTGAAATTCTTAACGGCAGTTTAAATTTGCTTGGAATTGTAATGTTCTTTATGGAATCCCTGGGACTTCTTCAAGCAATACTTTGATTTCATTGTTAAGGTATTAAATACTGTTCTACCAATAAAAGCTCATTTAAAATGTTGGGGTTTTAAACTTCTGGGTGAGGAGAAATAGATAAACAGTAAACTGAAAGTGAAAGCAGTAAACACTCAGATAAACATTAAAATGTTATCTGCATTTTTGTTTTGCTTTTTCAGAGTTTACAATTTTGATCTGGTTTAATTTGATTAGTGTTGTTAATTGTACAGACTTGTTCCTTGAAGAACATGCAGAGAGTTGTAACCATTGTTTTTCTGAAACTGGACTTGTTTTTTTTTTTTTTTTTATATGTCCTAATGTAACTAGTGTTACCAGAGCATTTTGCCAGATGCAATGTGAGCTATGTATTACTGGAATACCATGTAGCAAGTATCATCTTGATTTCACAATACCTGTGTATGAAATGTTACCCCTAGCTGTGTCCAGGCTAGGCCTCAGCTGAATGTTGAACACGGAGTGCTGGCTCTTTCCTGTGCTCCGTGACAGTAATAGGTGTCTGTTCTTGCTCCTAGAACAACAACAACCTCGATGCCTGTTGTCGAGCCCTCGCACAGGAGAGCAGCAAGTATTTGTATATGGAGTACCACAGCCCTGATGACACCAGAATGAATAGAAATAGCCTTTTGCACATTAATCTGGGTATTCATCCTCATACCAGCTATCACGCGGGGGATGGAGCTCAACTTAATGGTGGTCGTACACTGGTACACAGCTCGAGCGATGGACACATTGACCCGCAGCGCACGGCAGGTAAACAGCTGATTTGCTTAGTTCAAGAACCACATTCTGCTCCTGCCGTTGTGGCAGCTTCTCCTAGTTACAATCCATTTTTCGTGAATGACCAGAATAGAAATGCAGCTACTCCTCCTCCACAGCCACCTCCACAGCCATCTTCCATACAACCAGGAATGAACACATCTGCTATGCAAGGCCCTCCCACGTATATGCACATACCTCGGTACAGTACAAATCCCATTACTGTTACAGTATCACAAAACCTCCCCTCTGGACAGAGTGTACCCAGAGCTCTACAAATTCTTCCACAGATTCCAAGCAATCTTTATGGGACTCCTGGCTCTATTTATATTAGACAGACATCTCAAAGTTCTTCAGGACGACAGACTCCTCAGAATACACAGTGGCATTCATCACCACAGGGCCCAGTTCCACATTATCCTCGTCCTCTACCTGTATATCCACATCAACAGAGCTACCAGCCTTCTCAGTATTCTCCAAAACAACCCCAGATCCCTCAGTCGGCTTTTCGATCACCACCGGCATCCCAGTGTCCCTCTCCCTTCGGCTCTCCTCAACACCAAGTTCAACCTCCTCAGCTGAGTCACCAGAGTTCACATGTTTTCATGCCTCCCAGTCCTTCCACTGTCCCACCCCATCCGTATCAGCAAGCATCCCAGACTTATCAAAAGCAAGGTGGTCACTCTGTATCGTACCTTCCTCCTTTTGCTGGACCTAGTTTATCCAAAGGTTCCATGAATAAAATAGAAATTACAGTTGAGCCACCACAAAGACCTGGAACTGCAATGAACAGAAGCCCTTCACCTATAAGTAATCAACCATCTCAACGAAACCAGCACCCGCTGTATGCACCCACTACTCCTCCTTCAAGCTCTCCATCCAGAGGTATGTCAGGACAACCCAAACCTCCATTTAGTGTTAATCCAGTATATATTACCTACACTCAACCAGCTGGACCTGCAGGTGCACCAACACAGTCTCCTCGGGTAATGGTATCTCAGCCAAACCCAACCATTTTTAAAATCACAGTAGGTCGAGCACCGACTGAGAATCTTTTAAATTTAGTGGACCAAGAAGAGCGTTCTGCAGCACCAGAACCTATTCAGCCTATTTCTGTAATCCCAGGATCTGGAGGAGAAAAAGGAAGCCATAAGTATCAGAGAAGTTCTAGTTCTGGATCAGACGACTATGCTTACACTCAAGGTAAATGTTTCACCCTGCAAATTGTAGTGTTGTAAAATGCATTTTCAGCTTGATTTTGCTACTTAGTGAGAATTTTTAAACCTGTACAGAAAAAAATAGAAACTGTGTCAAAAATCAGACCATTTTTTCTGATTTTTTTTTAAATATTGCCAAATTTCAGTCTAATACATAAATAATTTCTAAGGGTCTTAACATTGCCGTACTTCTCATGTTAGGGGACTTTCTTAAAACACTGCAGTTAACAATGATAAGTTTGTTAACAATGATAATTTGTTCATGTACTGTGTGTCAGTTTTGTCAATTCTGCATTGAAGAACTGGGTCATAAATTTACATGTGGATTTTTATAATGTTTTGTATTTGTTCCGTATTGAAGTGTTTTAGAACACCTGAAGCACTGGCTTCTGCATTTGGTTTAAATTGAAGAATATTAAGTGAAAGAGAAGAGAGAGAGAGAAGAATGCAGCTAAAAAAACTTTGTCAATACAAATATTTTTAAAGGTAATAAAATAATTATTTTTAAGAACTTAAAAGTTCACTTCTTCCACTTTGAGTTTTCAAAGAGGAAGAGGAGATAGGCAGACAAATTTTAGGATGTGTGTTCTGCTGCACAGGGAAAACATAGTTTTAATGCCATATATAAATGAAGAATTTGGCAATTCAGTAAAGAAAAAAAAAAGTCAACTTAACCCTAAACTGAAAACTGCTTTTCTTGGAGTAATCAGCTGTATCGATTTGAAACATGTAAAACTGAGCAAGTGAATCAGTCTGCAAGCATTCAAACCAGTCATTTGGGTAATGACAGAATGATAACCTGCAACAGGTATTTTCTGGATTTGTGTTTGGAAAGCAGAGTCTGTTGTTCCTGCTAGCCTTTGTTTTACTTCAGAGAGCTGAAGTGAGAGCTTATAGTGCTGCTCTGTAGTTCTTGATTTCTTATTTCACTTACTGCATTTTGAGCTCTTCTAACTCATCAACAAAGCTGTTCTGTACCTCTTAGACACAATTAGAAATTCTGTAGACCCAATTCTTCAGTAAAAATGAATGCCACTAGGTCAAAGCACTGAGGCCTTGTGTTTTGTTTGGTAGCGTTACTATTGCACCTTCAGTAGAGGTTGTCATTTATGTGAGAAAAATACAAGTAGCTTCACACAGCTGTGAAAAAACATGTTCTGAAATGTAAAACCTGGTTTTGCCTTTGTGCCTTCCACTAGATTTGTGTCTCTGAAAAGCAAACCAAATAAAACTAATTAGTATATGCTTTTTGGGGTGTTTGCATTTGTGGCAATACCTACCAGAGCTTTTTTTTATTGCTGCACTCTGAACTCTTGATAGAAATAAATTGTAGAAGAATAAACATTTTATTCTTTACTACCACAAAGGAGTCTTAGAAAAGAGTATATTTAACAGCTTAATTTAGAGAACAAGTTTGTTTAATTTTCTCTGGAATGTGAGCCATTGTAAAATTGTAACCAGAAATTTATTCTGGTTTCTGTACTTCTTTGTAATGAGTCATATTTGATGAGTTGTACTAGAGTATAATGTAGTCTGTAATGTAGTCACACCATGTTAAGTTGAAGGAATCACACAGAGACAGGGTTTGGTAACAATAATGGAAAATCATTCAGTCTGATATCTGTACTTTTTTTCTTAATTCTGCTTGCATGACTTACGCTACTTGAAAAAGTAGAGAAGAGTTCTGTTCAATAATTCTGGTGCTTGTAGTGTAAAAACACCTGGTGTTATTCTTGGCTAGGCTCTGTGATGTTTATTAGTTGGCCATGAATTGGCGAATCCATACAAAATCCAAATTACAGTGCTACATTTTTGTGTGGAATGCTGATATCTGCTTCTAACAGGTTGAGGTGTTCTTTTGCAGTAAGTTGTTTTGTTGTTACTTATGTTTCTAATTCTTTTTAGCTCATATGTTAATATTCTTGGATAATATGTGCTTTTCCTTTGCCTTTATTGGAAGAGGTGAAGAAAAGGGCAAGTTCTGGCTGGGACTTTTCATGAAGTAGCATTTTGCAGGTTCTACAGCATCCTTACTTTGAACAGTTTGCTGGAACATTGTTATATGAGCATGTTTGTCTGAATACACACATCAAATGTCTTATTTTTCTCTGTCCTAGCAGACTTCAATCAGGAAAAACCAGCCTGATTAGAAAGGATTAAGCGTCACACTGACTTGGCCAGCTTTGCATCATGATGAATGAAATATTGAGAAATGCTCTTCTTTAGGAACGTGAATATTCTAGCTAGTCAAAATTCTTTTCTTTGGTTCTCTGGGACCCCAACATCAGTTTGTGACTGAAAGTCATAAATTTCAGTACCATGATGAAAATAAGGGAGTGACTTAACAGCAGAGAGAGGTTGGAGAAATCAATCTGTCATAAAATTAAGATCTGAAGTACCTGAGCTGACTCAACTTTTTATTTTCTGGATACTCTAGTTAATTTTGTTGAAGCTCTGTAGTTTTACCTTTGAACCCTAGGGAACTTACAGATTGAGGATTACAATATTCCCTGAAAAACTAAGACTACTTAAGTTATACCACAGTTTGTAATAGCAGTGAAAAAAAAAACAATTTGGGACAGACATTTGGCTAATGTTTCAGACAATAGCTGGTGTGTCAGCTATTATTGGGCAGCAGGTATGAAGTATGTGTTTCCTTCTGATCTTACCTCTGGTTTTTGGTTTTTTTTTGTCAGTAGAGTTTTAGTATAACTAGGTTGCTGTTTCATCCTGAGAAGCTGTCTCCTTATACAGGTGCCTTTGTATTTTTGAGACAAGAAAGACCAAATGCAAAAAAAGAAGCTTTGACCAAAATGGTAATAACAACTTCAAGTTATTGTATAAAACGTGTTTTTATTCTGGAAGAACTTTGTTCTAAATTGTAGTTCATTTGGCATGAAAGCATCTTCACACTGATATTTGGCTGCATGTCTACGATCACCTTTTTTTTTCCAGAAGGGTCACTCATGAATCTTACGCATAAGTTAAGAATTCAGTGTTCAGGTTTTTATATGCTAGTAACTGTTTCTTCTGTGTAAAACATCAGCCTTGCTGTTACATCAACGAGCAAGGATGGAGAGGTTAGCAAAGGAACTGAAGCTTGAGAAAGAAGAGCTTGAACGCCTGAAGACTGAAGTCAATGGCATGGAGCATGATCTGATGCAGAGGCGGCTTCGGAGAGTCAGCTGTACAACTGCAATTCCCACAGTAAGCAATTTGTTAGTATTTAATTCAACATACACATTTTTTGATGAAAATAAAGAATTGTTCAAAAACTACTTCTTTGTTTTAAATCTTCAGTCTTTGGGGACACTTTATTTTAAATACTTGACTTGTCATAAGCTAATTTGTGTAGTTGATGAAATGGATATGTGTGCAGTTTTCTTGGTGTTCCCAACAAAACTTCAGAAAGTTGTATGCATGTGCTTTTGTGGACCACAGAGCTGAATATGCTTGGTTTCTTAACAACCAATAAAAGTATGTCCAAGTCTATTCAATAAGCCTTAGCCATATAGAGCTTGGTGTTCATGCAGGAAGGTTTAACTTCTGTTTTTAAAAAGCTATTTTATTGAGTAGTTGCTTCTCATAGACAGTATTTCTCTTTTGGTATGTGCAGGATATGCCAAATAACTTCTCAGTGTCAGTGTTGCCTGAAATAGTTGGAACTCTTCTGTTTTCCTTGTTGATTCTTCTTATCTGGGTGACTTCCACCTGCAAGTGACTCTAGCCCATACATGTGTGTGGCTCTGATAAGGAAATTCATCTGGCTGAAAAATAGCTTCCACTGTGTGTAGTTGTTAAGCTAATCAGCTCAGACTTAGTGGCTGTATTAACACAAACAATGCACACAACTGTTGGCTGCTTTGTTACTATGGCTGTTCTATGTCTCACCTGTTTCAGGGTAGCATTTGGCAAAGATGTACCTGGGAGAAGTACAGAAGCACTGAGTGTGCCAGGATGAGGTTAGGAAAGCCAGAGAAAAACTGGAGGTGAATCTGGTACAGGATTTCAAAGACCAAAAGAGAGGCTTCTGTTACTACCTAGGTGACAGCAGGAAGACCTGTGAAAATGTGAGCTCAGCAACTTGGGGGGCATGGTTTATGTAATAGGACATGGAAACGGCGTGAGATACTGAATGAACTTCTTGGTTCAGGCTTTACAGTCCATCAGGAATCCCAGGTCTCAGAGACACTGGGACAAGTGTGAAGCTAGGAAGGTACACACTTAATGGAAGAAAATCGGGTCAGGGAATGCTTAGGCAAAGCAGTCATACATGAAGTCATAATCCTGGATGAGATGCACCTACGAGTGCTAAGGGAGCTGGCAAGTGTCATTGCAAGGCCACTCCAGGTAATCTTTGGTTGATTAATGGTGTTTGAGAAAGTTTCCAAAGGCTAGAGGAGAGCAAATATCACTGATGTCTGCAAGAAGGGGAGGACCCAGGGAACTACTGGCTGGAACTCACTTTGATCTTTGGGAAAGTGATTGAGCAGCTAAAGCTGCTGACCATTTCCAGGCACATGAAGGACAAGAAAGTGGTCAGCAGTAGTCACATAAATTCACCAAAGGGAAGCCAAGCTTGGCCAATTTGGTAAGCTTCTAGGATGCAAAATCCTAGATGACCTCCAGAGGTTCCTTGTGACTTTGAATATTCTATGATTTTGTGACTGTGATGCTGAAATGTATCCTAGGATTAAAAGTGTCAGTGATTGATGCTGCTGGCATTAAGAAAGCTTTGCATTCCAGTAACTTAGGGTTTCTTAATGATATGCAAATATATGGACTTAAATAACTGATTATGCTGTTAAGAATAATTGCAATCTTTCATCACTGAATGATTTAAATATACTGGGCTGAAAGGTTTGGCTTCTTGGAGCTCCTTGCAAATGAATAAACTTTTGACCTCATTCAGTTATAAGCAAGTAATAGTTAATGTGGGCTGCAGTTTGTATTCTGTTTTTGATTATCTTGATGCAAACTCGGGTGGTAAGTCATCCATTTATACAGAATTTAGTAATGTGTGTTTTTATAAACTTGAGCTCAGCTATGTCATCTTACTCTAATGAATTTTAATATTAAATAACTTGTCTGTTTTCCTCCTCACATGCCAATAGAAGAATGTTTTTTGAAGGCAAATGAGTTAGGGGTAGTAGGCCAGACAGTTGGACTTCTTTCAGTGCCTTATCTATACTCAGTTTTTAGTAAAGCTGTTAACAAAGACATAGCAATGTTATTTCTATTTCAAATAAGGTGCTGACTTTCCCACAATTACTATTTCGGAATGTTTCTTTCTAGCCTGAGGAAATGACCAGATTGAGAAGCCTCAACAGACAACTCCAGATAAATGTTGACTGTACACTGAAAGAAGTTGATCTCCTTCAATCTAGAGGTATTGAATTGATGCTTTTTAAAAAACATCATTTGGATATGGTCACGAACGTTAGTCTGCTGGAGGTTAGGAAGGCTCTGCAGAGGGCTCTGGACAAGTTGGATCAGTGGGGTGAGGTCAATTTTATGAGGTTCAACAAGCATCATAACCACCCCAGGCAGAGCTACAGGCTGGGGGCAGAGTGGCTGGAAAGGTGCCTGGAGGAAAAGGAGCTGGGGGTGTGGGCAACAGCAGCTGGACATGAGCCAGGTGTGCCCAGGGGGGCCAATGGCACCTGGCCTGGATCAGCAATAGTGTGGCACAGGGCCAGGGCAGGGATTGTATCCCTGTACTTCACACTGGTGAGGCCACAGCTCAAATCCTGTGTCCAGTTTTGGGCCTTTCACTACAAGAAAGGCATTGAGGGGCTGGAGTGAGTCCAGAGAAGGGCAGCAGAGCTGGGGAAGGGTCTGGAGAGTCGGTCACAGGAGAAATGGCTGAGGCAGCTGTGAGTGTTTAGCCTGGAGAAAAGGAGGCTCAGGGGGACCTTATTGCCCTTTACAATAATGTGAAAGGAGGCTGTGGTGAGGTGGAGTCTCTTCTCCCAGGTAACAAGTGACAGATGAGAGGAAACAGCCTCAAGTTTCACCAGAGCAGGTTTAGATTGGATATTAGGGAAGATGTCTTCAGGGCAAGAGTTGTCAAGCTTTGGAACAGGCTGCCTAGGGAAGTGGTGGAGTTGCCATCCCTGGAGGTATTTAAAAAACCTGTAGATGCAGCACCTGAGGACAAGGATTAGTGATTGACTTGGCAGTGCTGGGGTAGCAGTTGGACTCAATGATGTTTGAAGTCTTTTCCAACCTAAATGATCCTATGGTTCTAATATGGCATGTGCTTAAATGTGAATATTGGGAGGTTTTAGTTCAATTTATAATAGCAGTGACAACTTACCTCTAAAAGGTGGGTATTTCTTCAGTTGCAATCTAATAAACTTGACTTGCTAATTCTTCTGTTGGCCAAGTTAAATTCCATTAGCAAGAAAGTGGTGAAATAAAATTATTTTGTCAAGAGCATATTAAAAAAATCTCCTTTGTGAAGATGCTTTACTTAAAATTTTAACTTCTTGCTGACAAAGGCTGTGGCCAAGTAATACAGAACTGAACGACGAGTTGCAACCAAGAGACTGGCAAACAGAAATTTATTAGGGTTTTTAAAAGTCTTTTTCGCAACAGAAACTTGTCTTAAATATAATCAAACCGATTAGGATATGCACAGTCCTTTCTTTTTAAGAAAGTATGCTGTAGGAAGACATGCATTTCACATGTTTTCACAGCAAAACAAAATATTGAGCTGGAGTTGGTTTTTCAGTATGGGATTGCCCTGCTAAAAATTACTATGATTGACAGAAAACTAAAAATATGTGACAAAACTTGTTAAAAAGCTAAGATATAATGTCATAATAAGAAGATGTATAAAATAAGAAGCCTTTGGATGCTCATGTCACTGGCATAGGCATTTAAATAATCTTCAAGTTACTCTTTCTTTTTCTTTTCTAACAGGAAACTTTGATCCGAAAGCCACGTGTAACTTCTATGATAACATAGAGCCTGGTCCTGTTGTGCCACCAAAGCCATATAAAAAAGGTAGGTCAACAAACAGGCATCATCACCAAATCTGCATTGAGAGAGTTTTTTTTTTCTTTTTTAAACAATCCCTGTGGTGACAGGAAGCAGCTCTACTTATTTAACTTTTCTGTCTGTAATTCAAACCAGAACATTTTTCTATAAGTGCAGTAATCCTGGCTACAACTTGTTTTCCTCAGGCAGATTGTTGTGAATGAATGTTCTGTTAATACCACCTTGATTATAAATAGTTATTCCCTGCTAGAAAAAAGAGCTGAAGTACCAATGTGGGATCCTATGCTCTGATATGGAAAAAACAGCTATCTTTTCCCTGAAAATGTTATGTGGGATAAGATTTATAATACTGTGTCTCCTCTTGCTGTAACTGGCATGTACTGCACTTGCTAGTGGAAAGGAAGCAGCTCTTCTGAATCAGTAATGCTACAGTCTCCCTGACACTCCAAAGTTTGTAAATGAGTTCTGGTTGCTGAGAACACTCCACAAAGGTTTCTGTAGGTGAATTTTGAATTCATATTAGGAAATTTCCCCCCTCTTTTGAAGCAAGTGTTTTACCTCTCAATGTAATAAAATTACTACTGTGTGGAATTTTGAAAGAAAGGGAAGGCCTAGAACTGCTACTTGTGGCTCAAAGAAAAGATAATACTGGGAGGAGTTCCCTGCATTAGGTGGTAATGTCCAGGAAAGCAGTAGCATCAGGTGAGCCATGGTGTGCCTGGCTGGAGTCACCTTAAATTGCAGTGATCATGCAGTTGATTAAGGAATTGTTAACTTTGTAGTTCTTGAAGACATTCTCTTAATTACACTACCATATTTAAGGTATTGTTTCAAAGCAAAATAATGTGCAAAACTCACGTGAAATAAGTTCTTTTATTTGGCAGTTAGGAAGATAGTGCCTTGTAAGGATTTATACAACAAGCTTCCAGGTTTTGTCTGCCAGCTTATTAGAGATCAGTTGTAGGGCTGCTGTGCTGTATTCAAAGCTTCGATTGTTACACGGAGGCATCAAATTGTTTCTTCTTAAATAATAAATATTGTTTAATATTGAGCTGTTGAAAGTGTGGGCAGACAGACGGGTGTGGGCAGACAAGGGTGTGCTCTGTGCTGCCATCTGGCCAGTCAGTGGAACGCAGTCGAGTGCCCACACGGCCTGGCTTACCAAGAATTTGTTGAGGTCAAGCGCTGCTAATGTGACTGTGCAGCTTCTGGCCTGGAGACTGCATCTAAGCAAAGAGGTTACTTTTATTTCCTTTGTTTGTCTCTGAAGACCTAAGTACTATCTGCACTAAGGTTGTTGTCAGGGTCTGTTGCATTTCTTAGCAGGTGGGGAAACTGCAAATTACTTTGTGTGCAGTTACAAATTGCAGGCCTTTGTTAGACATGCGTTCACAGATGTTTAGCAGTTGTTATCCTAGCCATACCTTCTAGGTATGTGTTAATGTTAATAAATGTTAACATTTTCTAAGGTGATGTGTTGCCACATCCTGGGAGTATTCCTTACTTATAGTAGATGAGTGAGATTACAGTAAATAACCTGAGGTGTTGAGGTGGTGTCAGGAGACATGGAAAACTGAGTGTTTCTGTGGGCTAAGGCCTATTGTGTGATATGCATACATACTGATTTTATGAGTGAGAATCGACTTAAATGCTGATTCACGTACATATATCCCTGCTTCAAAGGCATGAGGAAGAATTGTCTGGTTTTGGAATAGGCCTGTCATTTTATTTTTAGATTGTATTCTTTTTCAGCCTCAATGAATGCTGAATTAATTGATTGTATTCTTTTTCAGCCTGAATTAATAACATGTCTTATGTCAGACTGCTTGAAGCAGCTAAGTTAGAAGTAGTTTTCCCCTTCAGGTGAAGCAGGGTTATTGTAGTTAAATATTTGGAAATAGACTGCTGTGTGTAAACCTTAACAGGATGGTGCTGTGGTGCCAGTAAGAAACTTGTATGCTTTAAGCTGTTAGACCTTTAGCAGTATCAGTGACCTAACAGGGATGAGTTCTCTGTTGGTTTTAAGATGTTACAGTTAAGTGGCTCTTTACAGAAGTGAAATACTTCAAATATTCAGATTTCACAAACTGAATTATTAGTGCTTCAGGAAAAGGTTTCCATGTTCATTTTAAGAGTCTATTTAAATAGGTGACCTTCCAGTAGTGTGGTCTTAACTATTAATCCTTCTCTTCTGAAATAAAATGTTTTCTTTTGGCTTTTCTTTAGAGCATCAAAACAGCTCCAAACAGACTCCACGGACTCAGCCAAGAGATGAAGACTTTGAAGGGGCCCCATGGAATTGTGGTAGCTGCACCTTTCTAAATCACCCAGCACTAAATCGCTGTGAACAGTGTGAAATGCCACGATACACCTGAAATTCAGGAAGGGGCTGCACTGGGTTGAACACAGGCTCTCAAGCCAACATCTGTAAGAGAAGGAAACATGGGGAACCTTTCAGTCCACCTGCCCGGCCTTTGCCAGTCAACAATCTTCATACTGCAAGGGGTGGGAGTAATGTGTTAGGATGTTTCTGCTTCTGCTACGCTAGAAAATAAATGAATTAAGGGTAAATTCCTTCCCATTGTTGTGAGCAAAGCAGAAAACGAAACCTGAAAATGTAAAAGGATTACTTTTGAGAAGAATGTATGCAGGAAAGCAAATAACTACTGGTGTTTATTCCTGTGGTTATAGTTACTGCTTAGTGGCTCTAAAAACAACCAACCCAAAACTACTGTTTTTTAAAAGAAAATTATAGGACTCTTTGTAATGGTGTGAAGTGTTACACTTAACCAGAAAAACTGAAGAGCCAGAGCTGACTTAACCCGGCCACAGCTAGCTGGAAAACAAAGGCTCCCTGTGCTTCTAGATTGTAAGCTACTGAAAAAGAAGACAGGTAAATGCAATGATAAATTTTGCAATGTATAAAAAAAAAAAACAAGGAGAAGGGTATTTGTAATTGCTGCTTTTTTTCAGGGTAACTTATGTCTACAAAAACTTGCTGTTTGAAATAGTGACCTGAGGTGACTAAATGAGGAACCGTGTGAGTGTTACAGAGAGTGTAATCAGAGGTAATTTTTTACAATCCCGTTTGCTTGTACAGTGCCCACCTGGCTGTGTCAACACTGGTAATAAACCGAGAATGAATTCTACCACGTTGCAGATGAAAATCCTGCTGCATGCTTTCATTGGGCCGCCGTGTTTCCAAGCTCAAAGGATGCTTTTCTGTACAACCTTCTGAGCCGGTGCTGTGCAGCAGCACAGTGAGATATGCCAAACACAGGCTACTCCAAATTCCATTTGGAAGACTTGGGCTTAGGCATGGTTGTGTTTGAGAAATGTTTGTACCCAGTTCCTTAGGCCTTTTCAGCTTCCAATTTGTGAAGAATTCATGGTGTTTACAGCACAGAAGGTACTTCGTGCCCCAGATCAAAGTTAGCTGAAAAATAATTAATCAGCTCTTCAGCAAAGGTTTATTTGCACATTATTAATAAACCAGCCTGTACAAAATAGCAGATGCCAGATCCTGAAGAATTACACACTGCATTCTTTCTGTTTTGGTCAGGAAATATTTGTCATAGGTTAAAGAACACAAGACTTGCAATTGAAAATGCTACTGGTACTTAATCTGCCTATGATACACTGTATTCTAAAGGTGATGTTCAATCTGTCTGAATGCTTCAGGCTGCTGGAATAAAGCACTCGATACTTTGAGATCAAACTTGGGTTTGGGCAGCTGAAAGATTCTGTGACACAACTGTGTGACTGTGTAGGGTGTTCTGTGTACTGGTCAGAGGCTGGTACAGTGCATTTGAGTTTTTATGGTATAACTTCATCACAATTCAGAGATGCAGCCAAACACTTAAGCTGAATTATGGTAATTGACTTGATAAGGCAAAATTTGCTATTAACTTTACCATGAGAGTTTGAAACTAAATGAAGTTAAAACTTCATTTTAAGTTGTTCTTAGCTCATGGCAGCCACATCCATATTGTCAATTACCACAGTTCACTCGATGTGTGATAACATGCTAAGCTGTGGCAGAACAATCATAGGTCTGAATCCTTATTTAAAATAAAGCAGCATTTGCAAGGGGTGGGTGGAGGAAAACTCATCTTGACTGCATTGCTCAATCTGGTGTCTTCTTTCCCCACAGTTTATAAATAGACAACAGTAAGAACCAAACTGTTGAACTTAGATGAGGAACCAATATTTTATCTGGCATTTTTCAATATGTTCTTGCACTAAATCTTCAGGATAATTTAAAATAAGCTAAGGGATCTCCAGCAATCAGTGTGCACCACTAATGAGCAAAACTAAGTCAAAGGCATCAAAGACAGTTTTCCTTCCTTCCTAGTCATTTACACTGCTGTGAGGGGAGCTCATCACATGTGGAAGGGGGTAGGAAAGTTACTGTCAGTTACTGTCAGCTGAAATTAAAAGCCAGGTATTCGTTTTGTGCATGTCAGTGGACAATTTGACAAAACTGAGAGCTAGAAAACAGATGAGCAGAAGCATTGCTGTTATCAGCTATATAACAAATGACTCCAAACAATGCCAGTAACTTCATGACTTTTCTATCCTGATGCCTTTGCCATTGTATTATTTCAAATTTTCTGTTCCTTTGTACTTCTGGTGAAGTTCTAGAAGCATTTGTTTTTGCTGGAATTACAAAAAAGATAGCAACTGAAGTGACAGACAGCAAATGAGAGTAGGGGTGTCATGCGAAAATACAGTTGTGCCATTTTCAGACAGAATAGATGCTACTTTCAAAGGAGGAGGTGCAAATATGCATTCAGTCCAAAAATGCCCTGAACTGCAATAACCTTACATGGAGACTTGCAAATCTTAGTCCCAGCTTCACCAGAGGAAGAGAAGGAGGGCTGCCACCACAGCAGGATACTCATTGGAAGAGTGAGTGAGCACCATTAAATTGAAAAATAAGTCCTTTGTACCAATGACTTTACTAGGTTTTTTCAGTTACTCTCATTTGTTGCTTGTACAAAGAAAACCACCACACCCTTCTTTTGTATTCTTGTACTTGTAAATGCCCATACTCAAACATGAATAGTAAAGACTTGACATGGTGCTTGAATATTTCTAGTTTGTTAGAATGTAATTGTATTTCGAATATTGGAAGATCCATTTTGTTTCTGAAAGCAGGTGATGCCATTCAAACCCCAACTGAATTGTAGATTATACCAAAAAGATCGGTTTATGGAATATTTATTGAATGCACATGAAACCCTAATGTCAGCTGGCAACAAAATGCACTGTATTGTATAAAACTTGTGTGTGTGTGAGAGAGAGAATGTTGGGATGCTGATGCTGTTGTGTTAATGCACTACTTGTGTTTTCTTTTTTCCTAAATGACTGTGCTTTCCCTCAACCATGCTACTAGAATGTAACTGACTTGGACATTCAGTTATTCAAAATTATCTCACTGTTCATTGAAATTTTATAAAGCTTATTTTATATTTACTGTGCTATTAAGATGAATTCCCTTTAATTATAGGATACTACTGTAGTTCTTTAAGAGTTTATTTAGAGTGGGGCTTGTGGAAAATTATTCAGAACATAGTAAACCAAAAGAAATCCTGAACTTTGGATCTACTTTTAATTTGATGTAATTATTAGTCTTGTTTGGGTGAAGAGGAAGGGGGTGGGAAAGGAAAAGGAAAGGAAGTACTTTGTAAAATGTAGTCTTAGATCAGATTGAATTGTGTATCTGTGTGTCTGTGGTATGTGTGTGTATCCCTTGAAAAATGGGAGGTGTGGTGAAAAGGTGTAATAATTCTTAAAAGAGCTGGTCTCAGTACTTTCTGATTATGATATGCTACTGAATCACATTTGGTTTTTTTTTTAAACCCAGCTTTTATCTCAATTACTTTATCTCTCCCAGCTATACATCTCTCACTTCAATTTCTAAATACTTTCTTAATTTCTAAATACTTCTACATTTAATATTGATTGTAAAATCCCTTGAAACTGAAATAGAAATACTTGAGTTGAAATGGGGACAAAATAAAAACAATAAAGAATGTTTTTTAAAAGAATGTGAGAATATTAAATATGTTAAAAACAAACTTGTCATCAGGATGATAGTTCCTCTTTTAAAATCCAGTGGTGTACCCTAGAATGTGAACATGACTATCCTGATGATAAGCGGATGGTTGGACATAAACAATTCAACAGCCAATTTGGTACCACAGAATTGATGTGTTCTCTACTGCAGTGACTCCAAATCCCACAAGGAAGGAAGACATGCACAGATATCACATCTCACAGTCAGTACTGTCTCTGTGTGCAGCTGCATTTGTTTTCATTTCAAAAAGTCAATCATACATGAACCCAGACATGACTGAGTTTTGCCACATTTCTTCAGTTGGGGTTTTCATTGCTGTATATGTCCATAAATGCAAATATTTTCCTTGGAATAATCAGAAATCAATGGAGTTAATGCAATATTATAATCCTGGATTTCCAGTATCTTTGAAACCAATTTTAAAAGACTGTATTATTGAAACTTATTTATTTATGGTGGCACCAGTGTATCTAATCCATACTTCCTGCTGTGTGAAACCCTGTTAAATTTTTTCATTAAAAAAAGAAGACACGATCTTGTTTAATCCTGTATATATGGTGTCTACATTCTAGATTTGTGTATGCTGTGAATGAACTTATTACTAAGAGATGAAATTGTATAAAAGCATTCAGAGGCTATGCATGCATGGTACCTCCAGAAAGTGCATACTCCAAGTTGCAGATTCCTGCAAAAATAAATTAATAAAACTAAGCAAACATCACATCCTGCATTTGTTCTTGTATGTAGTAGGAAACATTTTTAAAGTGCAGCCTTTTTTGGCCTTCATAGCCTGGTTGTTTCTGGTCTCCCACTTGGACCTGTAGCTATAGCAAGTTTGTTTCAGGGCTTTCGGGGTTTTTGTTTTGGTGATCATTAGGCATTTGCTGAATATTGAACTGGGTCCAAATCCTGTTCCCAAGAATGTGAGTGAGCAGGAATCCTATTTAGATGATGGATATTCTGTGCAGCTTCTGGTGTGGAAACAGGACGTAGCATGTTCAGAGTGTGAGGTTGGCCTCAGCACTTCCCCCAGCTTTGGACAGAAGGTTGTTACCGAGGGCAGCTTTACCTGCTGTAGCACCACAGGAGTCCCTCTGCTGCTCTAACCTCTTGGAAAGGCACTGCTCTGGGAGAGGGTGGAGAGGTGGAAGTACACAAATGCGAGTGCAGGCACTTTCTAGGGCTGTGTTCTCCATGGCATCAGCTCCCCACAGCTCAGGAGCTCCGGAGCTGTGCCCCTGCGGGGCTCTGGTCACACACACCGAAGGTCCTTCAGCGCCTTCCTGCTCACAAACCTGCTGTGCTGCTGTCAGGAAACATGGGTAAGAATTTCATTCTGCATTCCTTTTGCCTTTGTTTACTTTATCACAGACTCAGGAGACGTTTGTGTTTTAATTAAGCATTTGATTTTTTTTCACTTCAGAAATGATTGCAGTTGAAACTGATTAAAAAAAAAATACAGAAGTTGAGAAGCCTGTAAAGTATATTGTGCTAATGGAGACCATGCAGAGCCAGAAGACGCCTGTCTAACAAGTGCTCACCATTTTTTGTTGTTTCCCTGCAGTCATGAGGAGGCACATCTGCCTGAATTGCATAAAATTGGTTGATTAATTCCTCAGAATCTCTTGGTGTTGGCAGCAGTGAACTGTGTCTTAAACCTGTGGCTCTTTGAGAGATAGTTTGTCCTGTGGTCTGGTAAATATTCCTGGAATGTAGTGCTGCTGCTTTTAGTACATGCTGTGATGGGTAGGTGCTGTGTATTCTTTATTGCACCCTCTCTGGCTGGAAATGCACTTTTTTGAAGGAGGTGGTTGATACCTGGTTTTGTCTGAATGGCTGGACTCAAAGTGTTACATACTCAGTGGGCTGCCTGAATTTTTATGGAAACCTTGTGAAGTTGTTAAAGAAGGGGCTTTATTATTTTTTAGCTGGGGGGTCTGTGACTATGACATGTTCTAGTTTGACAGTAGAACCAGGCCAGACCTGCCAAAGCCTTTTTCAGGGGCACCACTCTGCTTCAGAAAATACTCTGTTTCTCTAGAAAACAGTAGTGTATTGAGTTAACAAAAAAAAAACAAACCAAAAAAAAACAAACCTCTGAAAATAATTTTCCAGATACACGAGACTTAGAACCTTGCACATATTTGCTGCTTTTGCAAGCTCCATTTTGAAGCTACAAATTCATTGTCCCTTCTTCCTTCTTGAAGTTAACAAAATCTCTCCAGCCAGGTTTACTTAAAAATGAAGTCAGTATGGTTCCATTACTGCTTTAGAAACTAAGCCACAAAGCCTGGGATTGAAAGATGTGCAGTGCAGGTGCTGCTTTGCTTTTAACTAAAGGCTTCTTATTTTTTTGGAAGAGTTTTAGGAAAAGAAGTTTAGGGAAAATATGGAATACTTTAGGAAAAAAAGGTGCTAGGTGGGGAAAGTTTTCATAGGTTTGAATGTGATATTCTGATTCCAGACTGGTACAGCCCAGCAGTGTGTTCTGTAATTGGTGCCAAGTTCTGGCATTGGTTGCAGTGATGGAACAGTCACAGCTCAAATATTCATCCCAAACTCTCAGTGGCTCTCTGCTGGATTGTTCTAAAGTATCCTGGACCAGTCTTGCACATTTCAGGCTTGGGGGATTATGTTTTATTTCACCTGAAATTATTACTCTACTTTTGAGCCATTCAGTGAAATCTAATGATTTTGCAAGACAGAAGTGGCTTTGGGCAATACCCTGTGTGCTGGAGAGTGCCTGGTGTGACTGCCCACAGTCAGATCCACATGGAGGAGCCCCCTGACCCCCAGGGACAGGGAGAGTGACTCAAACACACTTTCCAGATGGGTGATGGGAGTAAGCAGGGTCTGAGAAAACGTTGTAGAGAACTTGTGCTTTATGAGAGCTTGTGAATCCTTCCCTCTAATTAAATTTCTGTATGTGCCTTGCTTTGCTTCATGGTGAGAGCTGTGGTGGTGGAGAGCTGTGAGCTGGGTGACTTCCATCACCACAGATCCTGAAGCCTCATGGCTTGGTTGCTGTTCCACGTAGCTGATTTTACATTTCCCCCAACCTCCATTTGTCTCAAAACTGATTGCTCATAAACCAAACAGACATCCTTTTATCTTTTTTGATGCCAGGTCATCCTTGCTGGCTGTGTTTGTGTGCTCCCACCTGTGCAGCATCTGTGTGAGCATCCTCCCATGGCAGCACAGCAGTAGGAGGGGGTTACACTAAATATGGCTACACTATTTAAGTATCCTGGGTGAGACTGGAATCATCTCTGCACCAAGGAGGGAAATACAGATGTTTTCATGAGCTATGAAAACCACCAAGTGTGTGGAATTCCCACGTGGTGGTGCTTGGCTTTAAAAATGAAAGCGAGTTTATTGAAGCAATAAATGCAGAGTGTGTAAAGGTTTCCCAGTAGTTTTCAAAGCTGTTCCTTAAAACTGGAAGTGAAAGATAACCACTTTGCTCTTTTACCAGCTCGCAAATTCTGTCATCAAATTTGTTCTAGAAAGGAAACTTTTTTGAAAGAAATTCTCTGCCTTGACAAATAAGGGACCTCTTCCATATCCAGAGGAATAACTTACTGTCTCCCAGACACTAATTCTGTCTTGTCTGGGTTTTTCTAGCTTCTGCAGAAGTTCAGATCATTATTACGGGGATGTTCTTTTTCAACTGTCGAATTTTTCTACCTGCCTTTGCCAGTTGCAGGCAGAGGCCTCTCCAGGCTCCTGTGGGTCACTGCCCTGTGACAGACACACACGTGTGACCTAGATGTGTGTGATACACCTGTCATGCCACTTTCTTACAGGAAGAGGTCAACACTTGTGCTGTGCCATTAGGATTCAGAAATCCCAGCACCCTCAAACATGGGCTCCTCTCATGGTCCTGGTCACTTCTCAGAGCATCTGTTTCTCTGTCTCTGATTTTGGGGCAGCCAGTCTGAACTGCTCCTTTTGAAACTGTAGAGATTTAAGAGTTTAGTGACAGAATTTGTGAAGAACTACAGCCAGTTACTATTTTCATTAATAATACTCAGTATTCAGGTATGAGAAAAGTAAGGTGATAGTGAGGAACATCAAGAGAAAGATGTGTTGGTACTTTGGTGTAGTTATTTACATTAAATACTGTGTTCAAGACATTGGGATTAACTTCTGCTGATAGTGGTTATCTTTCCAGGTGGGTCTTATGAAAGCGGAGTAGAAGGAAACAATCAGTTCCCTGGACCTGCTGGCCACTCCTCTTTGACAGCCCAGGACACCATTTGTTTTCTGGGCTACAAGTGCCCATGGCCAGCTGAAGGCCAGCCTCCGATCCAGCAGCTCTCCCAAGTCCTTTTCTCAGTGCTGCTCTCAGTGAGCTCTTCCCCAGTCTGTGCTGCTGCCTGGGATTGCCAAGGCAGGTGCTGCACCAGCCCTTGGTCTTGTTAAACTGCGTGAGATTTCCATGGTCCCACTTCTCAAGCTTGTCCGGGTCCCTCTGGATGCTCTCCTGTCCTTCAGGTGCATCACTCCTGCATCACTCAGTTTGGTGTCATCTACAAACATGCTGGGGGGGGCACTTGATCACCAAGTTTGCATTAAGGGTCAGATAAAATATAAATGATACTTTCAATATTATTTTGTAATAAATAAATAGTGACTAAACAAATTTTAGTCACTATTAGCCAAATTTAGGCAAATTTTCTCTCTGATTTCCTCTTTTCTACTCAAGAGGGTGCTCAGCACAATGCAGTTCATCTGGGATGATTCTCAAGAATGTACCAACATAAACGTTCTACCAAGTGGTGTGTTCAGTTTGCCACCATTTCAAATATCAATAACGAAAAGTCTGCAGCAGATTAAGCCCCTTCATGTGCTGTACAGAGATACAATCTAGATTAAGGCCCTAAATGTCACACCTTCCCTGAAAATCCTATTGCTTTTTTTCTTTTTCCTTATTTTTTGATTTTTTTTTAAGGGAAGGCTGCCAGATGTGCTGCACTAATTCTGAAAGGTGCACTAGTAGCATTAAATCTCTATGATTTGGTTTTGCTCATCAGCTTTGACAAGAGAAGATGCTGGTGAAATCTAAAACTCCTCCAAGACAAACTTCTTAGTCTTCAAGTCACGTTTATTCCCGCACTGCAGTAGTTCAGGATTTCTGACAGCTTAATCTCAAAGCCATTTTCTAAGATATCAGACATTCCCTACAAAGAACAGCAGTATTACTTGAGCACTGAAACAGTGCCCTGTTCCTCCCAGGAGGAGAAATGGGAGGAATAGGAGGCAGGATCTCCAGCTCTGTGGCCATGGGAATGGTTAAAACCTGATCTGCATCCATCAGTTTTATCATCCCTGACAGATTTTGAAAGCAAAGCCAATATGAATTAGTCTCAATTTACATTGGTGTGATGCACGGGCCTCTCCAAGGTAATTTTTTCTTTTGTTTCTCATTTTCCAATATACAGAGCTTTGCAATTGCTGTGGTGCTTTCCACTGGAGTTGAATCACTGAATTTAACAAAGAAAAGTTCTTACAAAGGGAGTATCCATGACATGAACCATAAGATGGGTACTCATATGTGCTTTGGTTTTATTTCCATCTGATAAAAAGATATTGGTAGTTTTACCTGATCTTTACCTGCCCTGCTAGCAGGATGTTTGGGAGTGTAGAAGTGTGTGTGTACACAAATATAAAATAATCCACTTCAGTGGTAGCTTGGAGCTGGTCCCAGAGGGGCTGATCACTTGCATACACTGAATTGACTACCTCAGAGCTGAGCAGGATAAAGCACATTGTTTTGGGCATTGTCCAAAGTGTGAAACACTGACAGCCCTGGGGCATCCACCGCTTCTCCAGGAAGCCCGGCCCAGGTTTTGACCAACCTTTGAGTAAAGAAAATGCTTCCTAATGTCCAGTCTAAATCTCCCCTAGTCCAGTTTTGAACCATTTCCACTGACATGTCAGTGTCCACAGTGAGCTGCAGGACCTAAGAACTGTCAGTAAAAGATTTCTTGAATTGGAAGGGCTTGCAGGTGTCCAGAGATTTACCTGGAAAAAGTTATTTAAAGGAATTGAAGCCCCAGAGATGAACTCATACAATCTGCTCTGCAGCATCCCCAGCTTCTGAAGGTGTCTAAAAGTAGTCAGCACTTCTACTTGTGCCCAAACACTTGCTCCTGCATCCAAATAAGCCAAAATGGCCTGGAAAAATTGGTAAAGGGTAAAATTGGTAAAGAAACCTGATCATTGCAATGTTTGTGTAAAAGCCTGAAAGTCAGGGAAAGGAGGATACCGCAACTGAGCTTCTCAACTTCTTGTTCAGTTCTAACTGCAGAGAAACTAACATTTACATTTTGCCTTCCGGGGACTGACTTCTGGTGCTTATAATGTGTATATTGTTTGTGTTCTCAGGGTCTGAGACTGCAGTGGGCATTAATCTGTGAGCCAGGCCCAGCCACTGCTAAGGCAGTTACCAATATTTCCTTGTAACACCAAGGCTGCCACTCAGCCAAAGCTTTCCATTCCAAATCCTGGCAAAACCACACAATACAAGGGTAAATTTCTGGAATATGACAAAGTGCACCTTGATCATGTCATGGAATAAATTTAGATTCAGGGACAGGCAATGTCTCTGTATGGGGCTGTCAGGGTGATGTCTTGTCTTTCAAGGGACTTAGTGGTCAGTTTTACTGAGTTTCATGAAGATCCACACACAGCCCCTGTGCTGAGCAAACCTGCTGATATCATCACTCCTTTGCTAGAGGCAGTAAAACTACCAAGTACAAACATGCTGAGCACCCTTCTCTGGAGGTCAGCGCCTGCTGTTGGGTCACTTGTTAAAGATCAGATAAGCCATAAGCCAAAGGAATGCCTGGAAAGCTTTTCTTTCCCTCTCTCCCAAGCAGACTCATCAAACAGCTCCATTAACCCTGAGCTGGGATAATGAAGTACTTTCCTGACAAAACAAGGGAAGGAAGCTATTTTTGAGTAGTTCAGCAGCTGATTTCAAGAGGACAGCATTGAATCCAGTGCATTCCCACAATATCCTCTGCCAGCAGCAGAGTGTTGCTGCTGCCCCCCTGGAAGGGGAGAAGCACAGGAGCAAACACTGCACTGGCCCAGTGTCACTCACCAGGAGCTGTGCCCAAACCTGTCACACCCCGGTGTGACCCCAGCCATGGCATTGGGCACCCTGCCAGAAAACACCATCGCTGCTTTCCTGATCAGTCCCATGCACCAAAATTATTACTGTACAATCTTCATCTCAGTACAAGCTATTGGGCAGCTGCTGGGATCATTGGGAACAAGTCATAGTTCATGGTTAAAAACACCTACATCAACGTCTAGGTGCTATTAGAAAAATCCACTTTAACAAATGCCAATATAATGTGAATTAACTACTTCATAGAAGTACAGAATCATAGAATATCCAGAGTTGGAAGGGACCTACAAGGGTCATCCAAGTCCAGTTCCTTATGATTTATGTATGTTAACTGGTTAAAGAAAAGGTTCATTATACTACAAGCCTTGAGAATAAAGGAAAACATCCTTTCCTACATCAAAACTAGAAACAAACAAATTGCCATTATTAATATACTGAGGTAGAAGAAAACATGACCCCTTCTGTGGACAGATAAAATATGCCTAGCTGGTCATTAGCATTTTTCATTACTGTTTTCCATAAAATGGATAAATGGAAAGTATAAATAAATACAGAAAAGCAAGGTAAAAGATGTTTCCCTTCAGTCCATTCAAATTGAGTTATCCCCCACACTGGATATGCATCAACTCAGCCAAAACCAGCTGTGAAGTTGCTGGGACTGAGCCTGTGTAGAGCAGCCTCAGTTGAACTATTACTTTATTAGTGCATGAGTTTATGCTCACAAGAAATCATGTCTTCACTACCAAGCCTGCAGTGACATTTTTCACATTGAAACAGAGCCTCCTGCACAAAACTGATTTCATTAAAATTCTTAGGGTAAGGTACAAGGGGAAGGTTTCAAAACCAAGCTACAAAGGGAAATAAAAAAATCTGCCTCCCTCCAAAACTTCTGCAGGAATCCAGTTTGTCACGGGCATGCCCTCCATAGTACTGTCCTAAATTAGAGCCTCGGGGTAAATAAAACAACAATCTCACAGGTTTTAATAGTATTTTGTCTCATGTTAGCTGAAGATATCTGAATTTAGGATATTCACGTAGTTCTGCCTGAAAAAACTTAGAACACAAGCAAAACATTTACTGAAGCTGCCTAGCGCTGATTTGGATGTGTGACAACTTCTAAGGTTCTTTACAGGAATATTTATGAGAATGCAAGGAGCACAATGACCAGCAGTCAATGTTCTGTGTGCATTCCTGGAATATCTGAACTGCAGCATTTACAGAGATTACAACACAGAGTAAAAGGGTATTACCCTGGAACAGGCAGGTCTATTTGTTTATAGAAGCCAATTTTATTTAGCAGGAAAATATGGAATAAACCAGCTCTAATATTAATGCAAGTTCTGATTTTCAGAACTAATGCACCTTTTCAATAATGGAAATTCAGGGAAGAGCATTAATGGAAAAAGTCTCTGGTTCATGTGCTCAGTTCTCTTTTCAATACGAAGAAGAGTTTTTTGTCTACAACTTCTACAGATTTCAGTGCTTCCTTTTCATTCTATTTGTTATTTGTTTTGACAGCTTGGACTGTGTACATTAAGAAAAGCAGCAAAATTTGTTGCCAAAACACAGAGGTTACTTTGTCTTGTAAACACAATGACAAGACATTTAGAGCAAGGCTGAATGTCATCAATGTAAATAGCAAATACCTACATGTCCATTTATTCCCCCTTTCATCCTGGCAGGAATAATTACTGTTTAATGCTCTCTACCTGAAGACCTATAATCTTTAGATAACAATCAAAAGAAATAATCACATCTTTCAAAATTGAGAAAAAATGAAACTGTGCAACTCAAATTTTCCCCACTTTATCTGGCAAAACCTGTCAATAATACAAGAGGAAGCAGTTGTCTGATTAAAAGAGCAAAAGAAGCATTTTTTCACAAAGAGAAAAAAATCTTCAGAGCAGATTCTATCTAAATTACAGACATTAGACAGTGGAAGAATATAAAAGATGCTGGGGTTGAGTTTCAGGTTCACTGTAACTCTCTTTTACTGCAGCTCACAGAATTATTAAGGCAGACTCTCAGCACAAAGCCCTTGTCAAATAATCCCTATCTGCAGGGAAAGTTTGAATTATTTTTTCAAAGAAAGCCTGAATACCATATCTATTAACTGGGGCACCTGAAATAAAAACAACTGAATAAATTATAGACACCTTGCTATTTTTAACACCCTGATCATCTTTTACCTGCAAAAAAGAAGAACCAATGGGGGCAGGGTTTTGGGGCATTGGGGTTTTATTTCTTTTCTTGTCTCTGATCTTCACAACTCCCCAAAATAACACAGAATGAATTTAACCAGTTTAGTCTTGCTTTACTCACAGGATCCAGGTGCAGCCAAGCAGAGCTGGGGTCTGACCCACTGTGGTGCTGCTCAGCCCTTGGCAGCACATTCCCCTTAATCTCATTCACAGTCAGCTTTTCCAGGAAATTTATTATGAACTATCGTGGTGTTAATTTATCATTCCCTAAACAACTCCCCTTTTTTACCCCAACACAATCATTTAATCTCTGTTGAGGAAAAAGGTTATCTGGAGCAGTTTATCATGACCTTGGTAGGCTATTAGAGGAAAAACTGAAATGAAGTTGTAAAAGCATAACGAGATAGAAGACTTAACTTGGAGATTCCCTTGTTCTTTATGTTTAATATTCAAAGAAAATATTGTCTTCCTTATGAAGCAAGAGAAGAAAAAAAAGGGCTAAGGACAAGTACTGATAAAGCAGAGAGAGCACTGAAATGAGATAGTGAAAAAGGAATAGATTTGTTTGGTTTTTTTCAAGCACTTAAGTTCAAACTGTAATTAAACAGAAGTCTGACTGGCAAGCTAATAAAGAGAAGTTGTAAAATAAACATTGCACAACGGGCATTTTGGCTACTGCTGCTACAACAGGGCTGCACATTGTCCTTTGGCAGGAGGATCCGTGTGGGAAACCAGGAGTGAACAGTCCAAACCCTGAAAATCCTCACACAAATGCAGAGCTTGTCAAGTTTCCTCAGGGGAGGGGGAAATCTTTAACCATCGGGACAGTATTTGTTTTCTTTTACAGAGCCTCTGGTTAGTCCAGAGTTTATTTATACAAAGTCCAACATGTAAATGCCATGGGTTTCACATAAAATTGTAATAAAGAGGGTCACAAATCTGCTAATGGTGCAATGCTGGGTAATGATTAACTGAAAAGCCAAAGTAAATTAATAAATTATTTGTTAGGCTACAAAAATAATCTTCTTTGCAAACAGAAAGGATGATGCATGAACCCTCACAGACAGCAAAAGAAACGTCAGGCTTCTTGTCTGACAGCCAGGACTGTTCTCCCTTACATAGTACGAGGAACTAAAGGTTTTCCAAAAATAAATGTTCACTGTGATCTTAAGTGACAAATATGTAGCTTTTGAGGGTGATAGAAGTCCTCAGCTTTTCAAGGCTCTTCTATCTGATTCAGCAGTGACCTGCTTGTGCCTTTCAAAGGATAAATATAGCATAAAAATCAATACTGAGATACAGAAATTTTTGGTACCTTTCCCATTATTGATTAAACTCTTTTCAGAATTTAAGGTAATGAAACATTTATTACTTTTTCAAACTTATTTTTCTTTCTTTCCCCTGAAAGATTCTTACTCCAGTTTTACCATCCTGTCCTTACATTTACTGGTTTCACTTTGCTTCAGGCCCTCTGTATTTCAAAGAGCCAGCGATGTGAGATACACACTGAGATTTCCCCTACTTCTATTTGATCTGTCTATTTTTACCTGGTCTCCTGAAAGGACTTAAGAGGCTGCTGCACTGGATCTGCATATTCATTGTTCTCATTCATCAAGGAACTCAGACCTCCTGTCCCTCCTGGGAGAAGGACTAAACATGCAAATTGTTCAAAGCTGATTTTTTATTCTGGAAACACACACCTACTTCTTTCTCACTGAAGATGATGATAATGTTAAAATACAGTTGAAATTCTTTTCTGAATGAGGACATTTCCCTGGATCAGAGCTATTACATCCAGTACTTTGTCCTGGGTATTATTATTTTTTTTTCATTTACCAGTTATTAAAGAAAAAATGCACTGTCAGGGAAAACTAAAATCCTTTCCTGTCCTTCAGCTAAAAGATGGGAAAAGCACAATGTGAAATACAATGAAGGTAATGAACTAGACATCTTTTGATTTACAGATATTTATTTATCTTAAAGCATGATTAAATTTTAAATAATGATAAACTAGTTCTTTATAGGCTTTTTAATGAGGTTCTTAAGCTATCAAATGACATAAATAGTTTTGCTTAGTTGCAAAATCAAATTTCAGCTAGAGATGCAGTAGCAGATACCAACAAACAGATGCCTTTGCTTTAAACTCCAGCTTCATTCCATAGAAAAGATGCATCAGTGCTTCAGAGCTGGAGGAAAGGAGTTTATAAATCGTCAGGAAACCTTTGATGTATCTTGTAGAATTTAAAGTCACGGAATCATGGAACGGTTTAGGTTGGAAGGGGCCTTAAAGGTCATCCACTCCCAGCTCCCCTGCCCTGGACAGAGATGCCACTCACTATCCTGGGTTGCTCAGGGCTCCATCGAGCCTGGCCTTGGACACTTCCAGGGATGTGGCACCCAGAGCTCTTCTGTGTAACCTGTGCCAGTGCCTCACCACCCTCACAGTGAACTATTTCTTCCTAACATCTGCTCTAAACCTGCCTTTTTTCACTTTAAAACTGTTTTCCTTTGTCCTGTTGCTCTGTCCCCATATAAATGTTCCTCTCCTCCTTTTCATAAGCCCACTTAAGATACTGGGATGCCACACTGAAGTCTCCCTGATCCTTTTCTTCTCCAGGCTGAAAAGCTAATAACTTTCTTCCTCTTAAAATCAAAGTAAGTCTCCTCCTGAGTTGCATTTACTAAGAACACAACAAGAAAAAAAAAATTCCTGATCAAATTAATGTAAGACTAGAACTGTTGTCCAGCAAATGCAGAATTTGTAGCATTGTTTGAGGCTCATGCTTGGGCAGGAGCAGGGCAAATCCTGTGTGCACCACTGTTTGTGGGAGGTCCATGTCAGGCAGAAAGGGTGACTGAGGTGAGGGATTGACAGCTTCTTCTTCATTTCAGGCACCAGACCATCATCATCCTCCCTCCAGCAGCCCTCAGCTCTGCTTTGCCAAGACACCTGAAGCAAAGGTGGAATGGGATGTCCACGCACCCCCACCAGGGACACTCCCCAGCCTGCTGAAGCCTGTAGGATGAGTGGGCACTGGTACCAGGCAGTGGGAAATTCCACCAGGGTCAGCCCTGCTCAGCAGCTCCCCGGTCTTGGCAGCCGGAGTGACCCCAGGGCTGCACAAAAGCCACACAGCAAGTCTTGTGCCCGTGGCCACTGGACGGGATTTCCTGGGAGCAGAGCTCCTAAAACCTCCAGTGGATTAGTTGTATCACTTCCCCTCTCAGCACTTTATCTGTTGTTTGGTGCGCTGAGTTACAGCTGGGGTGTAACCAAACTATGGCTCTACCCCCGCTGCATTATCCCTGATGAGCTCCCAGTGGTGGCTTTCAGCAGCTGCCCGGGGCACAGCCGGCCCCCCAGGCTGCAAGCAGGGTGTCACTAAAGGGCAAGGGGCAAACCCTGCGGCAGGGCAGCGTTTCTTTGTCGTCACAAATTGATTCAGCTGCGCCCAGCCCAAGGGGCTTATCTCTGCCAATGGCCCGGAATGGCCCAGTGGGCAGCTGTAACCACCCAGGCCATCAGGGAGTCCCCAAAATATCCTGTGACTCATAGGATTACATCACTGCGCTGTGGAAGTCCCTGTCCTGGGGGAGACACGGATCCTTCCTGCCTGAATTTGACCATATACAATCTGGGCACTTTGGGGATTTGGAACAGCCACCGCTGGACAGATCCAGAGGAGGACCAGACCTTCCCCAAGAGCACCACTGCTTTTGACAAGACTGCAGCCATTGCAGCCACCACCCTGACCACCATTTCTCCTGCTGGTTTACTTTCAAACCAGCCAAGCCAGAGGGAAAAGGAAAAAAAAAGCAACAGGTACCACATCCACACAATCCATCGCTGAGCCAGGACAGCCTAAGCCAGTAGCAATCACCCCTGTTCTGAGGAGGAAAGCCAAGGCCAGACCGGCCTGCACAGGGACTGAGGAGGAGGAGGAGGAAGGTGGGCGGCCCCTCAAGGAAGGGGAGCAGAGTTGGAGCTGCTGTGAGCGGGGCTGTCCAGCACCCACCATGGCCAACCCCACGGTGAAAGGCACACAGAAATCCACAGCACCAGCCCACAGGACCTAGTGGAGAAGATCATCTGCAGCCACATCTACAAGTCCAAGTACTGGAAGGAGGAGGGTTTCGGCCTCACGGCTGAGCTGGTGCTGGACAAGGCCATGGAGCTCAAGTACATGGGGGGTGTCTACAGAGGGAGCATTAAATCCATGCCCTTCTTGTGCCTGATGCTGCAGATCCAGCCTGAGAAGGGCATCATCGTGGAGTTCGTAAAGAACGAGGGCTTCACGTACGTCCAGATGCTTGGAGAGCTGTACAGGCACTGCCATCGATGGCTGCAGGTACCTGGAACCACGGAACAATGACTGTTGGAGAATAAAATGCCAGAACAGAAAAGGGGGATGTAAGCAGATGCACGTGGATGAATTTACTGACGAGCTGCTCCATGAAAAACATGTATGCGATATCATCCTGCCTCGACTGCAGAAATGGTACATTCTAGAAGGAGTTGAGCAACTCCAGCCTCATGCTAGTGCTCTGGAAGAAGACATGAATGATGCAGAATCTAGTGAGGAAGAGGAAGAGAAAGGTGAAAAGCTGGAATGAATCCCATCTCCAGATCACTGCAGGAGAGGGTAGAGAGACCTGGACAAACCCGGCAGATCTGCAGTGGGGAAGTGCAGGTGGAGCTGGAGCAGGTCTGCAGGAAGGCACAGCTGCTCTCCAAAGAGAAGAACCCCTCACTGTGCCAGGAGAGGCATCACAGCAACAGCCTGAGATGGCACCGGAGCAGATCCTGGAGAGGCAGCACAGATCAAGATCCAAATCTCCAGCACATCATCACAGTCACAGACATGTTCCATTGTGACATTCCCTGCCCAGGGGGAGGTACTGAACCTTCCCGCCTGAATCTGACCATGTATAATCTGGGTGCTTTGGGGACTTGGAACAGCCACCACTGGACAGATGCAGACGAGGACCAGTCCTTCCACAGGACCACTGCTTTCACCAAGACTGCTTAACTGGACTGTGACCACCACCCTCACCCTGCTCAACAGGGTGCCAAGGCTGTACTCTGACTTTGTGGGTTTAAGCCAGCTGTTCTGTATAATTGCATTTATTGTAACTCTATTATATTGTAACACTGACCTGAAATCTCTCTCAAAGTATTTGTGTGGGGTCCATTTCTCCTGCTGGTTTACTTTCAAACCAGTACATTTAGTTATGGGAAGGAGAAAAAAAGATGTTCTTGGGCACTGCCAAAGTGCTCTTACTGCTGAGGAAAATAAGAAGAAAACATCCTGTCTTGATCCCAATTCCTAGTGTTGGTAACTACTGGGGTAAACATTTCATTAGATCTACTCATGGCCCAGTCAAAACCTAGGCACGTGCCCACATCCCCAAGACCTCCTCACTTATTCCCACTTGCTCTAATGAAGTTTCAGTGTTTGAAAACGAGCAAAGAAGTTATTCACACATAAATATGGTTGCTCATGAGCAAAGAAGACCTGAGCAATCCCCAAAGACATTTAGAGATCCAATCAACAGCCCACTATAAAATATTTATCCCAAAGGAGTTATGTAAACATCACTTGTGTGATTCTAAATGACTATTCAGGGCTTGGAATAGAAATGTTCTCAGCAAAAGTTTTTTCTAAGCAGCAATTAAATTCTGGGGTTTTAACTTCATTTGGGGTATTTTAGACAAGCTTTGCTCATTAGCCCCATCAGAAGCAGCAGGAAGAGAATGAAGGCTATTTTGAAACCAAAGTGATCATGCAAGGAAAAGAACACCAGCTCAGAAGTTAATCTGCAGCTGATGGCTCATCACAGTTAGTAGGTAATAGATCTGTGACAGAATATAAATAATACAAGTCCCACCAGGCAGTCTGGAAAGCACAATAATTGCCAGGAGTTTATGTATTCATCCACCTACTCACATTTTGATTTTAGAATAATTTGTGAACTTCTTGCATTCTAATAAGGAACAGCTGTATCCACTTTCCTGTGCCCCCACCAGAAAAAAAAATAAAATCAAACTACAATTTTTCAATGATTCATCATTACAGATCAAATCCTAAAAAGCAAAAAACCCATTTAATTTTAAAAGGGAGTCAAAAATAAAAATCACCTATTTGACATATTACAACTGTATGAAGCACTATAACTGTAAGATTTTCTTTCAACGCTTCACAAAGGGAGGCAATGGAAAAATAACAAACTTCAAGTAGAATAATCCTGACATACTCACACTACATCACAGAGAAAAAGAAAAGTTACATAAAGAGAAGATAATCCCTTGATACCCAACAGACCTTCTATCTGAGAGCTGTCTTCCAAAGTCCAATTAGAGGACATAAACAAGCTGCCAAGTCCAACAACACAAACACTATGTGATTTGAAAAATATATTTATCTTCTCCTTGGAGCTTGAAAAGAGGTGAAAAGGAGAAACTATAAAATACATACATGTACACATAACTATACCTGCAACTGATACCTTTAATCCAGAACTCTAAGCACTGAGAAACTAGTATTAAAATAATTAAAGTTAACAAGGGTAATCCTCTTAAGTGGAAAAGTGATCCCTAGGGAAGGAGAAAGTAGAAAAGCAAAACCTCAGTGGCTGAGAAACCAGTTGTAGTTCCCTGGAGGAAAGGAATAAACCCTTTATCCTGCCTGTGCTCCTTTTGGGATATGCACCTACCTCATCTGGTAAATGCTGCATCCCTGGGGCAGTGGTGAGACCTCATTACTTTCTTCACCAGTTAAAGGCTGGCGGTAACAGAGGAGCTGGTGGCAGTGAAGAACATCCACCCCCACACAGCTGTATCACTGAAACCTGTTTGGGGCACAGCTGCAAAAAATGAAATGCCCCAGGCTGTGATTCATTTATTGATCATCCAGGAGTGCCACCAGGGCTTTTCCTCATGCATAAAACAAAGGGCAGCAGGGTCTCCTATTACCAAAGGAATGAGTAGTAATCAGGAGAAAAACATGTATCAGGTGGAGGAGTATAGGAGAACAGGGAAGTTCATCTTTAATATAAGACTGTACAGCAATATCCAGATAACACTGGATCCTGGCCATAGGAGGGAACAAATAGACACAGGCTGACAATTCTTCTGTTTTGTGACCTTTTTCAGACATATCCTTAATGATGGCATTCTGTCTCTGACTGGAGCTAACCCTGCAAAATCTGGTCTTCAGCTATTGGACTACCCCAAATAAATTCCTCTTTGTTTGAAAACAACTCCTTCCTGGGGATAGCAACAAGCAGCAGCAGCTGCTGCAAAAGGCAGAGCATTTCCCTTTCTTATTTCTCAGAAACCATAAAAATTTATCTGCAAAGACAAGCAAAAAAAGTAGAAGAGAGAAAGACTAGGCCACATAAAAAACCATTTCTATTTGTCCTTCCTTCTGCCAATGGATTACAGAAAGGAAGATGAATGGATTTGGCATAAGAGGTTGAAAATGTCCCTTTGGATGTGCAGCACACAGCCTGCCTTGTGCTCCAGCTGTGGCTTTGGGGCAGGGCAAGGGGAGAACAAGGGCTCTCCAGAGCAGAATGCACAAGGGGCTCCAGCCACCAGTATGGAGGCAAGAGTCATTGATGGAAAAAGAGGGAACATAATGAAAATCTGTCCTTTGGATATCAAAGTTACAGCTCCACTTGTGGAGGAGTCAGGAGTGAGGGGGTTTGAGCACACGTGACATAGGAAAGCTTCTCTCACAATTTTTGTGAGGTGGTTCAGACAACAAAACAAACAACCCAGAGGAAAAGCAAAACTGTTGAACATTATGCACCAGTGCCTTGCTTGACAAGATATAGAAGGAAACCTCCAAAAATCCAGCTTAATTTTGCCAGAAAGCTGTAACTGGGAGTCAGTTAAGTGAGAACAGGGAAAATAAAGCTATGGCTCTGAAAAGGAGGCAGAAGGGAGGAGGAAGTGAAATGGAAGTGCTGAAAGCACCACCTCCACTTTCAAGCCATTAATGAGACCCAGCTGTTTTTCACCACTGAGAATATTACTTTTCTCCCTCTGAAAGTTAAGCTAATGCCTTCAGTTAAACAGGAAAGAATTTGAAGTGACTAATATCCACTCCTGTGCAGAGAGGTTTTGGCTTGGTGTTTTCATCCTTCTTCCTACTCTATCAGCAGAGCAACAGAGAAAGCCATATTGAGTAGCTTTACACAATTAATGCACTGGCATTTGCATTAAAATCCTTTTGCCAAGATTTAATTATAAAAGTTGGTGGTTTCTTTTTACGCACTGAAATAAATTTTAATTAAAACTTTTGTAGTGCTTTAAGTCTACTTCCTTTATGCAATTTATTTGATAAATTTGATAAACCTGAGCAATTACAGTACTCTGGATTTTTAAATGGGCTCTATTTTTGTCAAAGACCCTGGCAGGTTTCTAAATGTCATCTGGACAAAACTGATGTGATGAGAATGGCTGAGTGGCTGCCATCCTGGCCAAGGACTTGGTCTTTAATCAGACTACACCTGTCTGTTTAGGTCCTTTTGTTTGAGAGTGACAGGCATGAGCAAAAGAATCCTGGTGTGACCCCAGGTGAATTATTCAGTCCTATTGCAAGCCTAGAGCCTTGCTGCCTTTGAAGGTCCAAAATCATTTCTCAAAGATGCTGAAGTCCTCCCAAAGGACCAGCTTGTGGTGCACATTGGGCACGAGTTTAGGGCCAGCTGGTGGTCCCACTGCTGCTAGTCTTGAGTCATTTAAACAGGGTGTGCCTATACCAGAACAGTCAGTGAATGAAGAGAAGAGGAATGAATGAAGGAAGGTGAGTGGATGGGATCCAGGATGATGCCAGGCTGTTGCCTGACAGGTCCAGCCACAGGGTACTGACACAAAGCCAGAGGTGTTTGCCCACCCACGGACAATGGTGTTAAACACTTCTCTGTATCCATCCAAAAGGACCTACACAGGGACAAACTGTAATCTCACCACACATCCTCTGCCCAAAAAGATGGCCCAGATTTAATTGGCAGCAAGAATCTGCTTGGGTATGTGATGCACGAGGGTAAGAGAGCAAGACTTAGCGAGCTGCCTGCACATGGCTGGCTTTGTGAATAAACAAAGGACTTCTGTTCACCAAACTGCCAAGTGAGCACCCTTAATTTTAAGTGAATTGAGCTTTCTTGAGAAATTAACACAGTCAACAAGTGTCTTTTCTTAAATTATAAACAGATGGTACTGTTCAGCAAAGGCAAAATGTGATTAAGAAAGCTCCTCTGTTCAGAAAATGCAATTTGTACTTTAAACTTTTAATCAATCAAAAGTTTCAGATTCAAAGCAGAATTTTCCATAACCATGTGGACATATTTTGTTTTGTTTATATTGCAGTTTATAAATTGCACAACTATTTACTATTTCAAGTCACTTGTGTCATTAACTGAATGTTAACCCAGGTGGCACTAGCAAATGATGAAAATGTCAAAGAAGCAAAACAAATATAGGCTTGTTGAAAATGAACATAATAACATAATAAATATCTATGCTGATGACTTCTGTGTAGGAAATATGCATTGCTAAATGATAAGTCCCACACATGGGGCCAGGAATGTAGACTGATCAAACAGTATTTTCATATTTAAGTCAGGACCACATTTCCTTAACATCTGCTCTGGTAAAAAAATGACAGTGGTGACAAATCTATTTTTTGTTCTTTGGAGTATTTCCACCATGTGGGATTCTACTTAAGCTGAATGTAAGGACAAAGGAGACTGAAGAATTGATTGATCTTACCTGTGCACACACCCAAAATGAAGGGACTCTGTCACTGGGGGCTTTTGTAAACTCTCACCATTCATTATTTTCTTGCACGATTTGTAAGTTTGTCTTCACTGAAGAAAGATTAGTTTTGAATAGACTCTATTTGTCCTTATTTGCTTAAATTAGAAGCATTGTGTGTTTTGCTCTGAAAAATCAGCTGTTGAATTTGCTCTGATAACAGCCTGGTTTAGTTAAGGCCCAAGATCTCAAGGGCAGCTCTGCAAAAGCCTTTCTAAATGCAGAGAAACAGACAGCAGTAGAGCAATTTTGTGGTGATGATACAGAGGTTTTAGATCAGTCCCCACCCACAAAGCCAGTGAGAGCACAGCAGTGCCATCCTGTGTGGGGTCAGCAACCCAGCAGAGCATCCTTCTGGCAATGGGCAGCACAGCTCTGCTAGCCAGGGGCTACTGTATGGGCCTGGCTTCAGCACTGAGCCTGAGAAAAAGAGGGAGTGTTTGAATTTTTACAAAGGCAGTGCATCAAACACTTTTTTCTTTTGCTCCCCAATGCTGTTTTCCAGAAGCAGTACTCTGTTCTTGACATGATGTAAGCCAGACCTGTCAAAAAATACGTAAGATACTACCCTGAACCCCAGCAAACACTCAATGTGTGGACTTTGGCAGAACTCTCATTTAGCTCATCCCTTTCTATTGGGCTGGAGCTACATTGATACAGGCAAGAGAAGGGATACATGATAAAGGTGGAAAAAGGAGTACATGGTCTGAAAATGTGCTTTGGAAGTAGGATGTAACCTGGCATCTGTGTGTGATTCCCTATGCCCTAAGACTGCCACATATTATGTTAATATAGCAGCAGGGTGAGGAGACAGATGGAGAAACCCCAGCTCCTGGTTCCTGCTCTGAAACAGGAATGCTTTTACTGACACCAAGTCCAGACAGAGTGATGGAGTAGATAAGCAGACCCAAAATAACAAACCAACAACTGCTAGCAGCCTTCTGAACGTCTGTGTTGTTTACAGTGCCAGAAGAGAACAAGACAGAGGTACCTTGGAGACGTGTCTGCAAAGGTCGTGGCTCAGTGTCATTTCAGTCCCATGCCTTATGCTCTACAAAACCTCTAACTTCAAAATGAAAGAGAAGCAAGAGATCCATGGATATTACTTACATCCATTTTCTTCATTATGGAACATCAGTCATTTCAAAGTCTAGGCAGTGTCCAAAATGAAATATCCATTGAGAGAAAGAAATTACTAATTATACTTCAGTGGATGTGGACTAATAAGTCTGTGTGTAACCTTGGTGCTGGAACTTCCTGACTTTTAGGTGGAAATTCATAATGTGAACAATCTTAAGGGAATATCTGTAAACAAGAATTACCACACCACTTTTTTTTTTTTTTTTTAGATTTTATTATGAAACACCTCACTGTGTTTCCCCATAAGTGTTTAGTACCGCGTGTTTAGTGCAAACGAGTTTGGCAGTGCTGATCTACAGTGTGTAAGTGAGCTGCCCACATGCTGATGTTATCTTTGTTTCTATTGTAAGGTAGTACAGCTGTGACTCATGTTTCTGCATAAATATTTAAATGATGATTTCAACATTTTCATTTTGACAATACTGTGCCAAATGCTGCTGTGATAGTTTCAACAGATTTTGAAAAGAAAGTGGGAATAACTGGTTGGCTTTCTTCAACAAAGCTATAATGAACTCTTCCAACAATTTCAGATATATCAAGAACATTCTGTAAACCAGTGTCATCCTACTGTAATGACCTTTAACCATCCTGTTGCTTGTTATATTGATCTACTATTGTGTTACACTGTGTTCTGAACTGCTAAAATTCAGGTATGTTTTCTTCTACCTTTCCTAAGTGCTTACTCACACACTGAATAATAAAACCCTACCTGCATATTCCAATATACAGCGTAGCTCATCTGCACATCAGCTGTGACTCAGTATTTCACATCCTCATGAATAAGCAAATAACCTATTTCAAGATTAGCAAATAAAATCTTTCAGCATGATTATATTTCATTTAATTTAATCATTAATTATATTAACATGAATTGTGCTTAAGATTGCCGAACATTACTTAACATTTTGAAGTTTGACAAACCCTTCCTTGTGTGCACTTCACACTTTGTTGGTGTGATATCAGAAGTCAAACAAAAAGTATGGTAAGAGTCAAAGTAATGATGGCATGGTACAAAATGTGTCACTGGGTATGGCAGCCCCTGACTTGAGCTGGAAATTCATCAGTGAGCTGAAATCCAAAACAAGACAAGGTGCAATTTGTTTTCTTTAAGGTTTATGTATTAGAGTCACAGGATAGAGGCACCATATTGCACTTGAAGTAGTCTGCACCTTTTAGAGGACTAGAGTCCACATAAAAATAGCTAGTGTAGGTGATATATACCTATTTCCTGGTGGAGAGACTTAAAAATGCATGTCCTGAAGTTTAGCTGAGAACAATATTATAGTTATCACGTATTTTGCTTCACAGTGACATGATTCTTGCATGTTACGGATTCCCCCCTTTTCTTCTTTTTCCGTAAAAAAACTCCAAAAAATTGAAAATATCTGATGCCTCCAGTATCTCTACTGTGAAATCTCTAAAAGCATTTTGTTTTGTTAAAGCACTTTCTTCTGCTGAAGAGTCAGTTCAGAATTGTACAACTGAAGAATCAATTGCCCTTGAGAAATCAAGGTCGGCAAGCTGCAATGGTACATTCATTTCCCAAAAATGCTGTCCACAGAAGACCTGGAGTTAGATTCTAGTTATAAGCTGATAGAGATTGAAGCAGTTTGCATAGTTTTTCAAGTAATCTTCCTTCATATTGAAGCAGTATCCGACTTTAGTGTTTGTGGAAGAAAGTGATTTTAATACTGAAGCATCATGTAGGGAAGGGCATTAATATTTGTGTTATGTATCCTCTCAGCTGATTCCTGGTGTTGCAGAGTGAGTAGTAATAACAAAGGGATTTCTGTGCTCATAAAAGCTAAAGGCAAAGAGTTCATGAATCTGTATCAAACAATAAGCTCTGTGGCAATTTTTTTAGCGATGGCTCTACCTGCAAGACAGTCTATGCAAGAGGGAGGGATAGGACTGAAAGCTTAGCAAAATTAAGTAGCTGAAGTGACATGCCCCCCATTCCTGAAGCTGTTTATGAAGTAGCAAAGGAACTGTGGGTGCTGTTGAACGTGCTAACTCATCCTGTTGCCAGAACAAACAGAATACAACTGCAAGTGGCTGTAGTGGTGGGAGGGAAAATGCTTGTTCTAGACAGTGACAACTGATGGCCAGTGCCATCCTGTCTGTTTTCTAGTTGCACAAGACCTAGGGAGTGTGTCAGGAGATCAGGAAACTAGACCTGCTGGAGCCTCAGTTCTCAGTGTGCTCCTGAAGACCTGAAAAAGAACAGTGTGGGAGATACCTCCAGCTGAAGTGGATGTACTTTGAAGGGTAGTCAGAGAAGGAACTCCTAGACCAGCAGCCCATAGATCTGAAGAAAAAAACACTACCGAAAAAAAAATATTTACTCCCATACTGATGTCTTCCCATTACAAAAACTTAAGGAACCCATACTTTTAGGTTTTGCTAACTGCAATTTAATGTGATGTCTTTGGAAACATATTACCCCATGCTTGCCTTCTAGGCTCCTTTGAACCACCTGGTGGTGTAATTCCCTATGAAAAATAGGGTGTTAGATTGAAGCAATCAGAAATCTGAAAAAGAGTAATTTTACTTAAACTCTCACTGCAACTGCTTAAGAGAATGTCTCTCAGGACTAAACCAAGCAAGATAATCAGCCCACACAGTCAGGATGACTCTTCCAAAGCAAATACCTACACAGGGTAACACAGTACGACTGCCAGCTGAAGAATGTTGAAATACAACAGTGGGTGACAGCTGGTTCATACAAACTGAACTTGTTTTGTCCAAAAATACCAGCATGGACTTTCCCCTAGCCTTTGTTCTGAGCTGGCTCAAGGCTTCAGCCTGTGCTGGGGTTGAGCTGTGGCTGATCTAACCAGCCCCACCGATGGACCAAGGCAGGAAGGCACCTCTGTCTGGGCCAACTCTCTGCTCAGAGCAGCGTCAGTGAGATCAGGGCTGTGTCCCATGAGGTTTTGAGTATCTTGGATGGAGATCCCACCCTTCTGAGCAACCTGCTCCCTTATGTGACAACCCTCAGAGTAAAACATTGTTTTCTTTTGTTTGAATGAGATTTTGTTTGAATGTTCTGTGCTCACTTGCATCCTTTGTCTCTTGTTCTGTCACTGGGCACCAATGAGAAGTGTCTGGCTTTCAGTCCTTGTGTCAGGAATTTATATCTGAGCTCTCTCCAAGCTGAATATGCCCAGATGTCTCAACTTCTCACCCATGACAAATGCTCTAACACCTCATCCATCTTTGTGGCCTGTCACAGGTCTCCCTCTGTTATGTCTGTCTCTCTCTCATCCTGGCAATCCCAGAGCAGGATGCAGCACTCCAGGTATCACAGAATTATGGAATGCTTTGGGCTGGAAGAGATCTTAAAAGATGATGTAGTTCCAGCTGCTCTGCCATGGGCAGGGCCATTTTCCATTAGATCAGGTTGCTCAAAGCCCCATCCAACCTGGCATTGAACATTTCCAGGGGTGGGGCATCCACAGCTTCTGTGGGCTACAGGTGTGTCAGAGCAGGGCTGAGTGAAGGATCACTCCCCTAAACTGCTGCTGATGCTCTGCCTGACCTGGCCCGAGGCGCTGTTTGCCTTCTTTGTCCACTTGCTGGAAACAAGGGTTCAACTTGGTGTCCTCCAGGAGCCCCCTGAACCTGTCCTGCAGAGCTGCTTCCCAGCGGGTTGGTCCCTGGCCTGTCCTAGTGCAGGGGTTTGCCCCTCCTGGGGTGGGACTTGGCACTTCCCCTCGCAGAGCTCCATCAGGTCAGCCTGCTTCTCCAGCCTGTAGGGATCCCTCAGGACAAATCATTCCAGCAGTGCTCCTGTGCCACTTCCCAGCTTTAAAGGGCTGCCACTCATTTGCCCATCTTTATCTCCATGATTGAAGTACTACTTGCATAAATTCCAGTAATTTATATATAATATATATAGTAATTAGAAAAACATACATGTACATGTAGCAATCATACTGGGCCCAGCTACAACTGATAATGGGACAGCATTCCAATAGCTGATAGAGATCTAGGACTCTTTAGATGGAAAGATTAGAGTCTGGATGCTGACGTGGATATTAAAAAGCTTGCTTATACTGCACAGAGTTCCAGAGTTCCAGAGTAACAGACACTGTATTAGCTTTTGCTGAAAAAAAATATTTATAAACTTCTGAAACTAAGTAAATTAATAAAATTCCAATCTCATAATATTCCAGCTTGATGAGTCATGAAATTTGAGTTAACTCTTGTGCAGGCTAAAGGCAATTCTGCTGTGTGAAAGGAAGACACTGGAGTCTCATGGGCAGAGAGAGAAGCCTGATATTGAGCGATAAGTGTTTGTGTGCTGATGCGAAATTCAAATGTATTTTAGCTTCCAGGGTGTCTGTTGGTGAGTGAGTTTTGTTTCTGACACACACAACTGATTTCCATATAGGAGACTAAGGATTTGTAAAGGCTACAGATGAAGGTCATATCCTTGGATAATCATGGAGCACTGGATGTGTAGAAGGCAGCTGGAAGCCACAAAGAGACAGAATAAGAATCCAGCAGGTGCACACCTTAAATGTACCTGTCAGATACACCCCGTGGTCCTTTCTTAAAATAACAGAAGCACCTTCTGCTCCCAGCTACCACCCCCAGCAATGTTTGGTATTTCATGAACATTTCTCCCCACAGCTCACAAGGGCTTTTGAATCTGTAGCAATTGCCAGACTATGGTATAAGACCAAAACCTGTTTGGTGTATTGGCCCCACCCCACCTTTGCATCAAACCTGTACTACGACCATGTTCCTTCCTGTTGTTTTACTTGTGTTTTCCTGCTTTTTCCTGAACATGGAGGGACTTGAGGAAATGTGATTTCTAATCCAATCCTTGAGTCCTTGCATCACTGAAGCAGAAAGCAGAACTGCATGTATTTCACCTGTACACCTGAGCAACTTAAAACACGTCTCAGAGAGGCTGCTTTACTGCTTTATATATATCAGTGTATACTCATGCCTCATGTAAAAATATTAGTGACAATATGTATGAAAGATGATGTACAAGAATAAATGGACACCTTCCATCAATTCATTTATGGTACTTTAATACCAAGTTAATGCATTTCTCAATTAAGAATTTATAAACTGGTAATTCATAAAAAAAAAAAATCACAGCTTCACAAAAAGCTAACTTTAACAGTTTGTCCCCTCCCCGCCAACAAGCAGTTTACAATATATTTCAACTATGTTGGTAGAAAGTTAACAGTGATGTGAAACTCTTAAAAAACATTTGCAACAGCAATTGAAAATAAAATAATGATTCTTACTCAGTGAAAAATTAATAGGAATTGTGTTTCCCAATAAAATATAAGTCAGAAAAGCAGCAAAAAATCCCTCTCCTACTTGTTAGGTACAAGCTTTCCCCCTGCCACATTGATCATGGGCAAAGGCAACACTTCAGCATTATTCGTTCCCAGGTCCAGCACTTTAGTGGTTTTGGCAAGACTCAGAGATCATATTCAGAAGGCCAGAGTTTGAGGTGTGTGCTGCCCCTGCTCCCTGTGCTCCACTCCTCTTCTTTGGGGTACACTGGGGTCAGAAACAGCTCAGAGTAAAAGTAAGGAGTATGAAATTTTTTCTATGGGATCATATTCTTTTTTCACTCTTCACCTCTCCAATACAAACTGGAAACACCAGAAATTCTGGCTGTCACACTTCACACGTGAGTATTTACAGGAGAGACAGGATTTGAATGATGCTGTTATATTTACTTGTGTACAAAATCCCTTCTCTCTGCTGAAGTTATACATGCAACCGCAGGACAAAAAAATGTTCCTTATCTAAGTTAAAAGTCACATTTTCAAAAGTCATTGCACTTGACAATAAAAAGGCAATTAATATGCATTTGATATTAAATATATTGTACAGACCTGAACTTCTGTGCAATTCATTGCTTCATACATATAACATCCTTTTAAAAACTAAGCCTCTAATCAAAGAAAAACTTTGTTAAAGACAATCTTTAAGAACAAATGCACACAAAAAGGCTCTCCCTTTAACTCCTAGTGCATTTTAACACATCTTTGAAATTCTCTGTGTTGTTCCCACATTTAACCTTGCTGCCATTCCATACTGGTCTAATATCACTACACAAGAACATCTTTTCCTTGACCTAACCAATAAGGCTGGCATTTGGGATGCTATTGGTACAAACAGGAAAGCTGAAGATAAGATTATTACCTCACTCCTTTCATGTGGAAAACAAAAGATTTCAAAGTAGATGCGATTCAGCTGTCACCATTGTCTGTAAATTCCAGTGGCCCATTTCAGGTGCCAGTACTTATTCTACTGAGCCAGGGTTTTGGATTGTTCCAGCATATTTTGCAACATCTTGCAGTTAAAACTACGGACATGGAAACTGAAAGGGAGATTTTGGTCCCTGAGATATACTAAATGACATTAAGAACTAAAGCACTGATATTTAGTTTGGCGTGGACCCTCTTTAATGAAAACGAAGTTAGCTTCAACTTTCTAAAGTTTAACAAATAGTCACTTAAGCAGGATGACAAGATATATGCAGTACTGGTCAAGAAAAGTGCACTGTACAGAGTAGTTTGAAAAATTACCAGTTGCTGAGGACCAAGCAGCTGTCCTGTCAATAGCATGCTGCATCAAACTTGTCTTTCCAAGCTAGCAGAAAACCACAGGATGAAACATGGCCTTAAGCAAAACACTATTTTCTCTCATCTCTTTAAAGGTACAACTACAGTACTTGGTGTCATAAATACTTATGATGGGCCAAGTGACTATATGTGCCAGAGTCAAACCCAACTTTTTAACCTTGCAACTGAATGTTTCAGCAATACTCTGTGGACCATAGCAGCTAACTCCTCAATGCCAAATCAGAGGCAATGTGTGCTATGGTAATCCATCTTGGGCTAGTGTTTAAAAGGTTTGTACCATGGAAGGTGTTTCACACCAGTGGCAACTACAGTAAAACATCTTTGGCAACCATTGGCATATGAAAAGTAATTCACAGCAGCTGGAAGAATTGTAAGATGTTTATAAAGTTCCACAGTGCATCATTAACTTTCTGAAGTGTGTTGCGTGAAGTACCAAACTCCCGAAAAGGACAGCTAAACATCTGCCATCATTACCTCAGAGACTGCAGGTTTTATCCATACCACTTTCTCAGACAAAGCTAGGGCTTGTGAAATTTTAGAGGATGATGTGAGATCGTCCACACAAAGGCTTCCAGTGCATTTGGAGTTGATTTGGGTAAGGAACAGAGTAATGAAGGGCTGAAGACTGAATTTTCAGTGCACCACTGGGAAGTTACACAGGGACTGGTGACAGATGGATTCGTGAATAGATTGAACCACAAAAGTAGCATAATCACGTTGGTGGTGGAATCTCTTCAGACAACAAAACAAACCGAAACAAAAAAGCAGCTGCATCCAGTGAGTCCACTAAGTAGCCTCATTTACCTTAAATAAAAAATGTGTGCATTAGGAATACAGAACTTTTTCTAAAACATTGGTAACACTCTATAACAAAGCTGAGCTATCAGAGGAATTCAGTAAAACCAACTTTTGTTTTCAAATACTGCAATTATAAATTAGATATGTCTTGTGACACTAGATAAGCCAGCTCTTAAGTGTGTGGGATGTGCACAGTAGGGGGAGCAGAGACCACACCACTAGGATGGGTAAATTTTTAACAAGTAGAAGGAATGAAAGAAGGTAATTTAAGCTTATTTTCTTCTAAATATGAGCTCAACTTTCAGAAATTTGGAAAATATTATTGCAACTATCTTGCAGAACTGCACAGTGATCCTTATATATAAATTACTATGCAATTTGGCAGTAACAATCACAACAAAAGAAACTAAAAAGGAACACCAGAATCTTAAAAAAGTAAACAAACCCACAGGGTATTTAAGCAGGGACAATATATTTTTGCTGATCAGCACTGATGTCTCATTCTCTGAGAATAAAGTCAAATAACTTTATACCCCAGATGCCACATAAGACCCCATATATAGCCAATCCCCACTATACCTCACTTGAGAGATGCCAATTTAAGCCCACAAAGGCATTTATTTAAATTTGAATCTAATAAAATATAGGATCATTTTCAGTTAACTCCTACCCACCCCCTGCAAAAAACAAAACAAAACAAAACAAAAAACCCAAAATACAGCTATGGAATATACTGAAATCTCTCTGATGTCCACTTCCAAAATGAGTGTGAAAAACTACAAAAAATCTTAGCATAAGGACTCCAGGTGTTATATGCACTTGCTTCAGTAGTGAAAAATACCATCCATTTCTCTCCAGGAGAGAAGAATGAAGATCATAAAATAAGGTACAATTGGCCTGATTTTGATGAAATTATGAAATTATATAATTAATAGAGTATTGTTCAGTCATCCGGTGCCACAGAAAAAGGCAGCTTAGCAGTTCTGTAAATGGGGTTTTGCAATGCTAGTGTTCTCTGCTCTGGCACAGCAGATTTTTCCTTCACATTTCAGTAGCTGTAAAATCATGGCCCTGCCCTAGAGAGACATGTTCAACATCAGCACTGTTGCTCTGCAACTTACTGCTGTTTCAGCACATGAAGGATGAATTCAATCCTCCATAAATTCAATCCTCAAACCTACTACTCTGATGACTGTGTTGGAGTTACAGGGTTTCACTAAAATATAAAATGTAACAAATTAATTAAATGGAGTTTCTGTACTGAATTAGAAGGAAAGCCTGGTCAGCAAGTTCTAGCTTTTAAAAACAAATGGATATTTACCAGAGCAAGTGTCTAAAGGGGAAGTAGCTGTGCTCCAATTGACAAAGCAAATTCTGTATCTCATGTTCTACACTAATGCACAGCTGGGCAAAACTACAACCTGTATGTAACATCACTGTTGCTGTTCTTTTTGAGACCTCATAATTTTTAAAACAAAGAACAGGAAATTTCTCACAATTTCTCCTATTCCCAAGCTTACCATGTAAATAGTAAAGCAATACATTAATATATAAAGTAATTATACTGGTATGTATAACAACTATATACACATAGTAACAGTAACCATATCAATAGTTACTGTTATCTGAAAACAAGGTCAAAAATGAGCTCTAAAGGCTGCAGTGAGTTGAGATGAGTATGTTTCCCAATTGTGGGTCAGAAAGGCACTGACAAGCTTAAAGAAGGGAGAAAAAGAAATCTTTTCTTATGAGTTCCAGCAGTGCAAGTTTAATATGCAGATTACTGATTAGTTGTTTTTAAAAAGCTATCCCAGAATTTAAGTTGCTTATTAGCTCATTTATCATTGATTTTCCCTATTATTTTAGGTACCTTTATATTCATGTTACTTTGTTCAGCCTGTTAAAAATTTACCCACTTATTCACAGCTGGTTTTATTTTATTCTTCATAAAGAAGATCTTTCTCACTCACATATACATTCCAGAGTTAGTAAATCACTGAAAATCCATTTGTTCATTTTGATTTTTGCCTAGCACTTGTTTAGTTTGATTTTAGTTCTCCTACAAGCTGCAACCACCTCTTCCATGCAAGGAAAATTACAATTGAATAGTTAATTCAGGCTGAATGAGTAGAAACAAAATACAAACACATCACCACAGAAGCATGCTAGAGTCCTCAACTGTCTGTTTAATTAATACCTCCTTGCCTATCCCTCCAAAACCAAAACAAAAAAAAAGAAAACTAAACAATCTCCAAACAGCTTACTAAGCAGCAACAATGCCTATACTGTAAAATACTTTCTCTGGAATTAAATTCTGTGACAAGGAATAAATGACATCATCAAATAAACTTCCTTTTCTTACTGTAAGAATATCTTAATGAAATGTCTTACTTCTGGCATAAGTAACTGTCATATACATTAAGAGTTTTCTTTTAAAATAAATTGTATATCAACAGGTTGAAGATGCATCTTCATTGCATATGCACACAGTCCCTAGTTTTGCAGTTAAGCCTCTTAGGGTCTCTTAGACTAAATTAATTCACCTATCCATCAAGAGCAAAGTACAAGAAAATTGTTTTATAGATTTAGTAGATGAAGATTTCTAATAATACAATAGTTTCAAGGTGGTCCAGAAAAATCAAATGGGTGCATGAAGCCTTTTGGGGACAGAAGAAATAGTTTTCACTTAATTTAAACAGGATCCTCAAAATAATTAAAAACAGTGCAAGAAGAAATACAGGATAAAGGATGGAACCTTATTCTATCTGCCATGCACACTTTAAAGCAGGCATTGCATAAATCTGCTAGGCTGCTCCAACCTGTATCCCTGTTATAAACTGTGTGCAATCTGCACCAACAGACAAAGGGGAGTCCAAGGTTTCATGTGCATCCAACAACTACAAATGTGCCACTGCACATGAGGATGGATTTGAGATGGCATTCCCTTGGTTCTCTTAGGCACATTATGCCTGATTCACACCCTCCAACGTTTGTGTGCATGAACAACAAAAAGCATCAGTCATTTTTGCTAGAAACAGACAGATGGAATACAAAAAACCTAAAACTTAAAATAGTGCAGATAGTTTTTAAAATGATCTAGTTCAAATAATAACTAACCTGAGAGATACTTTGCTCCGATTAACATTAGCATGCTACCCATAATAAAAATACTGAAAGGCAGACTAGAGAAGATATTACTGTCACCTGATGGCATCCAGGGGATGGTGTTTCCAGTCAAGCAAATCAAAAGAGAAATATATATATAAATTGCAATATATGTGTTAAATATATATGAAAAGCAAAAAGTAACAAATGTAGTGATATTTGCAGAAGAACTAAAAAAATATTAAGCATAAATCCCATAATAATTCAAAACAGGTTCTTTCTGGAAGAATTCAAGTCCAAATTCCACTGTCAGCACTATCTAGGTTGAGCCCATTTCTAGTATTCTCCAATCCCAAACTACCCCTAAAGTATCAAAGCACTAAAGAAAATAACATTTTCCCCCAGGTGTTAGACCAGAAAATCACTAAAGGTTTGATAAACATATCTCTTCACATAAACTGAAGAAAAAACATCTATATTTATTTACTGCAAGGCAGAATTTTTTATCCCAGTAAGATATGCATTAGGTTAGATGTAAGGGTACTAAATCATAAAGGTCAATACTGAAGGGAATCATATTGCTCATGTTAATTCACCTGTTTCCCTTCCCAATAGCCTTGGCAGAATTGTTTGTGAATTCCACAGTGTTAAATAAAATATTTAAACCAACATCAGGATGGCAAAAGGAAAATTTTAGCTTTGAAGAAGAAAGTGGCCACATGCAGCTTGAGGGCTCCCACTGTGGATTTTGGATTGTGGGGGGAGTTTAAATTTTGAGGATTCTTTACTTAATACTTTCTAATTTAATAGTTTTTCCAATAAAAGGGAAATTAAATGAAATAAAAGCCCATAAATGATGTGTTATATTATTACTCAGGACTAAAAACTTATCCCAAAATAGTACTAAAATAAAAACTCAAATTATAGATCACAGGAAGGCTACAGGTTTAATTTAATTCAAACATGACAGATGAGAAAGCCCTCTACTTCAGAAGAAAGATCTTGTTCAGTCCCTCAAAAGTTTTTTTCATATTTTCTGTATGTAAACAATAAGTCTGTGTAATTCTTTATTTTATGATAACTCCTTGCTCTTACGCCCTATGGGTCAAATAGATTTTAATATGGATATCAATCCCTCCTTCCTACACAACAAAAAACAAAGGCAGATACAGCAAGCAAAACCACAGGATGGAACTTTTCTCCTTTGCAGCATGAGGTTATGGTATAAGAAAGTTTACAAAGTCCCTGTGCTCTAAGGATTGTGCTGTATCTTGTCTTGCAGATGATATTTTTTCTTTTGCAATCCAGTGCCATTCTGCAAAACCTACAGCTATTCAAGAGGAAGACCCAGCTATCTATTTTTCTGCTTTGCTTCCACAGTGGATTTAAGTAATGACCTTTAAATCACTATAGCAGTCCAGAGATGGTATGAATAGAAAAGGTCAGCAAAAGCAAGATGAGTTCCCTAGGTAAACTGGCTAATTAATAATACTTGACCTGCATTAATTTTTGGTTTACCATTTGAAGGAACGCCAGATGTCTCCCATCCCATAGACTTCATCACAGCTTTCTTCCACCTGGCATAGCGATATTCACTTTCTGAAATTAAGAAATCAGAAAACAGAAAAGCCTCTCAATAGGTGTGCAACCACAAATATTTAAGAACCAGATACAGCAATACAAGTTTTTCACTCTTTTGCACAGTATCATTTGTCTGCACAGAGAAAGTAATATAAAATCCTTTTTTGAATACAAAAAAACTCCACCCCAAACCCCACAGTTATGTACAGTAAGAAGAAATAAAATAAAATTTCTTCATGTTCACCAATAAAAGATTTACAAGCAGTGGAAAATCACGCAATTGATATTTATGTAGAAACCCTTAAAATGCTGTCTTGAAGTAGGGATTTTAGAAGTAATTATAATCATAATGGTAAGACAAAATTATGTACCAAAAATTAAGAAATAATTGAAAAGACAAAAAAGCATTTATCTTGCACAGGGATTAATTATGTCAAGTGCATACTTTCCATCTCTACAAGGGCTTAAGAACTGATGAGATAGATAGCTAGCTAAAAAGCAATAATTAATGTAGGCTTTTTAAAGCCAAAAGAAGAGTACCCAAAACCAGTCGTGTCAACATCTGTGAAAAAAATAAGTTTGCAACTCAGATAACACAAAAAGGTTTTACCCTCTGGGTTTATCTGTGGTTCAAATCGTTCACATGTCACTGCAGTCAAATCTCCAGGATTCAGACTCCAAACTTCAATACCTTCTGCAGCTCCTGCTGCCATAGCAGCTCCTAATGCTGTTGTTTCAGTCATTGATGGCTTTACTGAAGCAAAACACAGAGAAGACCATAATGATTTTTAATGGAAGTCACCTTAATGGCATCAGAACTAAAGACTGATATATCTAGCAAGATACAACAACAAAGCAATCTACCCAGTTTGTTCTCAACAGCTATTACAAACTAATGTTTTCAGCATTAAAAAGAAAGCAGGAGCTGTAAATTCATCTTACCTACTGGAATACAGAGAATGTCTGATTGGAGTTGCATGAGGATTTTGTTATTGGTCATTCCTCCATCTACTTGTAACTGACTTAGTGGAATCCCGCAGTCCTTGTTCATGGCATCTAGAATCTTAAATAAGAGTAATACATGTTACAATTTAATTGCACAGAAATGCTCTGATACCCTCTAAGTGTAAAACACTGATACTACAGCATTAGCTGAAGAATGTTAAGTAGATCGTTCCTCTCTCCTATATACTAAAAGGCAAAACAGACATAATGACAACACAGTTTTGTTTAATACACAGCATGTGCATTCTCTTCATTACAGAAATCCTAGTGTAGGACACCTTTCTCCTCAGGTGCTCTAGATGTATCCTATATGCTGCTTAAGTGGCCTGAGAGGAATTTTAAGAAAAGTTGATGAGAACATTTATCAAAGCTAACAAAGGAAGCAGCAATAATAAATGGAGTCCTTCCATTGATCATACTTTTTCTAGATACTTTCTCTAATTCAATGATTAAAGAATTGAAGAATTTAAATATTTGGCAATCTGGAAGACTCTTCAATAAGAACTGAGGAATACTGAAATGTTTTGAAAGAGTAGCCTCTTCAAATATTTTCAGTTAGTTGTTGAAAACGGAGAATTTTATATCAAACAAGACAGAGAGCAAAAATAAACTGTTAGTGAAATTTTTTTGTAAAATTATGTTTCCTTCATTTGGGCACAGTCTCTAGCTGAAAAGTGTTGAAGTGTTTGCAAGGGATAATTAACTTAGATGGAGTATTTAATTTACTGACATCTCTCAATATGCTTTTTAGAGGCTTTCCTAAAAACATAAGACTTGCCTCAAACCTTAGTTACTGGTAACACCATGGCATTACCCCATAAGCACCAATAAATACAGAATGGTGTTTTTTGTAGGGTTTTGTAAAAGCAGTCAGTTAAATGTCTCATTTACATTTTATAAGGCTAGTGCACAAGTTAGGCATTAACAAGTACAGTATGATATTTTCTTTGTAATTTTTCAGTGTATTTAAATAAAAAAGAGGTGTGTTTCTCTCAGCTTTAAATGACAAAACAACACACACCACAAAAAAGACCAAAACTACAGTGCATTCTGCTCTGTTCTGTAGCTCACAAAGTACCCAGTAATACAATATTTACCAGGAACAGTCAACATGCTACTTAAAAAAGAACAAAAAAATTGTAGGCTTGCAAGATAGTGAAAACTACATGGACATTAACTATCCAGGAGATTCTCCCAGTTTCCAGAAAGTAAGACAGCAAGGTCCCTTACCAGAAAAATATTTAAAGGAGCTAAAGGAACTGCCTAGGATAAATAAAGGTTAAAAATTACAAGGTATTTGCTATCTCTATTGTACACAGGTGAGATGAAGAGCAAGGATCCAAGTATACAGATTTTGCCTCATGACAGCATTGTACAGCTCTTAGAAAAAAACTGAAAAAGTGCTTATTTTTCCAAAATTCCTTCTGGAAGAAAAAATGTAACACGTGTCATCTCTCTGCATAAGGAAGAAACTTTTTGGATAACAAAGTACTCAGAAGATGTGAATTTCACAAACAGGCAAGAATTCCAGTGAAGCTGACCTCCAATTTAGGGTTTTCCTGAAGACTTCCATTTTTATCGGAATTGAAAGAACTTTGTTTCTGACAAGGCAGAGATAATTATGTATCTTTAGAAAAACATAAACATATTTCACCTGTATTGCTAGGATTTGATCCGTTCATTTAAGAGTGCCCAGTGCCTGATCAGGCACTCCTGTCATTGTGATAAAATCAGAGTGACTAAAGTATGGGGAAGTGCTAGGTCTGTTCAAACAGCGAACTTCACCCTCACTCAGTCTGACAGCTTTATTCCCCTCTCCTACTCCCAGCCACATGCCCTGCCTTGCATTCTGACATTTGCTGAATGCCTCTGTGAGGCAGCTGAGGTCATTAATCCAGCAGAAAAATAGCCCAGCAAAAAAAAGGGATAATTTTCTGCTGGAAAGTTCACTGAATTGTCACACAAGAGGGAATGGATGGGAGGGCGGACAAGGAAAGAGGAGCAGACAACAAATCAGTTCAGTTGCCTAACTTTACCCTGACTTCTAGTACAAGAATTAGAAAATTAGAATGCTACTTCCAATTTCCTTCACAACCTTCTGAGGACTCGGAGGTTGTCAGCACAGCTTCAAAAGCAGAAGCTTGAGTGAAATTTCTGTCAGTCTTTTTCAATGAGTACTTTATTCTATGTCACTACGGAAACAGCACACTGCTTCCCTCCTCTTACATGGTTTGAGCAGGATGCTGTTTTAAAAATCAGTATGTTTAAATAACAGCAGTTTAATTCATATAATCAAATTAAGGCTTGACCATTATCCTGCAAGGTCTAGGGATTTCATTTCCTCCTGTATTTGCACAGAACCCAGGGACTGGAAACACAGGGAGGAGTAGATTATGATATAAAGATTCAATGCTCAATACTGATATCAACCTCTTTGAGTTGGCATGGGGATTAATTTCCTCTGTGAGAATTTTGGTTGGCTGCTACTGAATGCCAGCTGAGGTAGTGAAGGATGGAACAAGCAGGAAATGAAGCCAGCTTTCCCTTGGTATGTTTGCTGCTGTCTTGCCTTAAGTCCTGTTTGTTCTTGTGTACCAGAAGTGACATAAGCCATCCCTGTCACAGCAGACCATAAAGTGTAGTTTTCTACACTAATGAAACTTTGTAGTTATGTCACTGGCCTTGCCATTCTAAACATTCTATGTTCTGCCCCTCAAAATATTCACAAAATATGTTTACCTTATTTTACATGCTGGTAAAAAGCAGCATTACCACTCTAAAAAAATGTACCACTCAATTTTAGCTAAGTCCACAGGAGCAATTTTTCAACATTAGCAACAAGTAAAGACAAGAATAGTATCCAAGTACAAAATAAAGCATATGACTAATCTTCATTAAATCTTTTACATCTCTTTTCCTGAAGAGCTACATTTCCTGTTATCACACTAATTTACAATGAATTTAGGACCCAATTTGCTTTTACCTCTCGTGTTTGAAAGCAAACTGCTTCTAGTGCAGCGAAGGCGATGTGGTTTTTATTTGTAAACTGAGTAAGGCCACAGATGATACTGTTGAAGAGAGAAAAAACCCAATTAAGACACTCTTCTTTATCAGACATAAACCTATACTTCACACCTAGGTCCTCTTCAAATCTCATTCAGTTCTATTGCATAAAGATTACTTTTTTAATATTAAAAAGCTATTTTTTCTTTAATCTAAACTCTCATTTTCCTGACAAGGTGCTTTCAAGGGTCCAATCAATACAGTTGCCATAAATCACCCGTACACACACACAAACAGCCCCACAAATTCTAGTCTGTCTTAAAGAAAAAAACAAAAAGGCTTGATTGAGGTTGATTTCTGATTAAAAAATAATAGAAATTATCACTAAGATCTTAATGAATTCTCTAATGTTTTCAGTTCTTAAGGAAAAGTCCATATGGGTCATTGCTGTTCTCTAAATGTTTGAAATTGTTTTCAGATCTAGTCTGATAATTAGTTGCTTCTGAACCTTCAAAGAGATTTTTGGGTATGGGAATTATGCTACATCTAGCCATGAGTAAGCTGAATTGTGCCAATGTGCTCTGAATGGCAGAGCAAATAACCATCTTTTATTCTATTTCAACAGCTGAGGAACAGCACAGTACTACAGAGAAACACTGCTGGATACATGCAAGTTCAAAGATATTAAAGGACATTTTTCATTGTTACCATTCGAAAGATCAGTTTTTAACCATTAAAAGTTAAATATTCTGATATGAAAAACTGTAAAGACATCTAATTCAGAGATTTTTCTTTTTCCTTAAAGAAAAAGATACATACAAGCAGCATCTGAATCCTAAAGATGCAACTACTTGAAACCTTGGGAACAAGCTAGCCTTTAAGACTTCTTTTACCACTCTAGTAAAGTTATTTTATAATTATATTTGTTATGCTTCCATGCATCTTGTGATTCCAACAACACTAGGCAAGCTCACAACAGCAGAAAAGACAAATGAAAACCTATTGTTTGAACTATTACCAGGTGGTTGAGTCTGAACTACTGGGAAAGAGGCTGTAAAAAAAGGAGTAGAAAAGAATTTTCAATAGACTGGAAAGAAAGTGGTATGCAAGGGGAAGGAAGCAAAGCGGGAAGGAATTACACGGCCTGAAACTGAACTCAAAATCACAAATAAGCACAGAATTCTTCCTTTACTACTTTTGTTGCCTGATATTTCACATGAATGCAGACCTCTTCTTTTACTTTAGTGAGATAAAAACCCTTTCAAAACCAGAAATTGTTTTCCTTGCCCTGCTGCCCCACACTGTTGTTTTTTTGGGTTTTTTGGGGGTTTTTTTGGTTTTTTTTTGAGGAGGGGGACAAGGAGAGGAGAGGAGAGGAGAGGAGAGGAGAGGAGAGGAGAGGAGAGGAGAGGAGAGGAGAGGAGAGGAGAGGAGAGGAGAGGAGAGGAGAGGAGAGGAGAGGAGAGGAGAGGAGAGGAGAGGAGAGGAGAGGAGAGGAGAGGAGAGGAGAGGAGAGGAGAGGAGAGGAGAGGAGAGGAGAGGAGAGGAGAGGAGAGGAGAGGAGAGGAGAGGAGAGGAGAGGAGAGGAGAGGAGAGGAGAGGAGAGGAGAGGAGAGGAGAGGAGAGGAGAGGAGAGGAGAGGAGAGGAGAGGAGAGGAGAGAGGAGGATCAATAGCTGGGCTAGCTAATCCTTCCTTTCCTCCTAGTAGCAGTTGCTGTTTTGAGCAGGTTAAATATAAAACAGAAACACAGTAGCTCATGAAAATACCACAGAGAATGTTGTATCTGGACATATCAAGGCAACAAAAAGGAAAATTTCACATACCTGGAAGGAATATTTGTAAAATTTGTAAAATTAAATCCCCCTGCAAGTGCAGTGTTCAGTCAGATCCTTACCCCCTTGCACTGGGTTCCCAGTATGGTGCATACAGTCCTGAAAATGCTGGCACAAAGTAGCAGCCGTAGGAAGTTCCCACATCTTCAGCCAGTTTTTCTAATGCACACACAAAACACTTACTTAAAATACAGCACTTTAAAGTGTTATTATTTAATTAAGAAAAATATTCAGGATATCTTGGGTAGCTAGATATCCAGCCATGTACACAACTAGAAAATATAACTAATGCTGGCACTCTGCTCCTTGTTAACCAGTTTTCCTTTTGCAACAACATGAACAGAAGATGGAGCATAACGAGTTGTGGGAAATGCAAAATGAAAAATCAAAACTGAAACCCAAAACAGTGTACTCAATATTCTGACCTAGATTTTGTGAGGTTTTCAAATGTTATCTATCATGTGGATAAAGAATGCAACCTTCAAAGCAGTCCAAAAGGTCACACTTTACTTGCACTTAAGTCAAGGCAAGCAAGTGAAACTGGATCAAGACCAAAGGGAGTTAAGAACTAAATTCCCATTAATTTCAAATGGATTTATAACTCCAAATTGTCAGCTTATGTATTTAATCATAAGGCCAGATAGAAGGAAATCTGAAGTTTCTTGATATGAGAATAATAACTGTGGATATATGAACTCCTCAATACCAAAATAGTTTTAATTAAAAAAATATATTAAGACATTTAGAACGACAAAAGACATAATTGCTAATGAACAACTCTTTCCTATAACAAGAAAGAATCATTTTCTTTCTGCTTTTGCATTGATCAGAGAAACATAGCAATATAGGAAAGAAGTAGTAAAACATCTTCAAGAAGTCTTTCTAAAATGATTCTTTCATACAGACTCTGCTTAAAAACAGGAGTGAAGGCAGAAGGAAAGACAAGTTCAGTGAAACAGGAAGAGATGATGAATCCCTATGTGACTTTAACAACACTGACAAAGTTAAAGGCCCTGAAACTCAAACCTCCCAAAGGTCTTGACAAACTTGTGAAGAGGTACTGTAGTCTCAACAAATGGCTAATTTGTGTGATAGCAGTTTATATTCTTCTGTATGATCTTCAAAGCTTGCTTTCAGAAAAACAGACTGATGCTCCAAGTTTTTGCTGAATCTTTGAAGTTTTATATTAAATTTTAATTCTAAATTTCTCACCTTTGAAAAAGATATCAATTTATTAAAAATATGTAATAAATTTATTTTCAGTTCTAAATCTCATTAAATCAGTCACTTTCAAATTTTTGCCTTTGCATGCTTCTGACATTTTTTATTTTCCAAATTTTGATATGTTCTTAGTTTTTATGTTACAATCCAGTTTGTTTCAGTTCATCTGAATTAAAAAACAACAGCTACACAAATATTAAAGGATTACTGCATTCTCAGCCAAAACAGATTACCCTCCTCCACATCTCCTTTGCAAAGTTGCAAAGAAGCAACTTTGCAAACTGAGATCCCTAACTCAATGGATATGAAGCCTACTACATAAATATTAAATACACTTGCAGGGCCTCAGGTTCTCATGTTTATAACGAGAATATGTAGGTTTAGGATCAAATTTATACTGCTTTCTGTAATACAGACTTAAAAACCCTTGGCTCTGGAAACTTAAACACTGTATAAACCCAGGAGATATTTTCTAAGTATAGTATCTTCCTGAATATCTGCTTACCAGGAAAACTACTAAAAATTACAGATTGCAACAGAGCAAAGCTGACAAATCCTTTCCAAAACTGTGTTGATAGGCTCTATGAAATACAAGTATCAACAGTGAGCTCATGGATGCAAAGTAAGTTTTTGTTGTGTTTAAACACAACAAAATATATGCACTTTCAAGTTTTTCTTTACTTACATATTTTGAGCTTTTATTCACCAATAGAGACATTGGAAAACTTAAACTGAACGGCTCCATACTCACCAACTTCCTCTGAAGTCTTAGCAATGCCCAGATTGTCCCTCAGCCAGCGAACAACAGCCCCAGCTATTGCAACAGATCCCTGAAGGAAACAAAGTCACTCCTTTAGGAGACAACAACTGGTAGCTTTGTGCTGCTTTTAGTAAGCCTGGGGAGGAGAGGTTGCTGTGGCCTCCACCTGCAGGCTTACAGTCACAGCTCACAATCAAGCCACAAAGTTTCTTAGCATCTGAAGACTGCCATCTAAAAAGGGCAGCCTTTTACACAGACTCCACGTAGAAAAGGTGCATATTGTATGCTTTTTTTCCATAAGGGGAAATTACAGTGACATTTCCCAAGTAGTCTTCTTGTCTTTCTAATTTATGTCTTCCGAATATATAGTTATGAGGCTCAGTAGCCTCAGTCTTCTTTTTGTGACACATGAATATTTTTATGTTTTGATAAAAAAAAAAACCCAATACTAATTATGTCTAGTTTAAATACAAACATCCATGAAGACAGAAAATTTAGGCACTTGTGCACTTGCCAGCAAAATTGCTCTGTTGTTTCAGCAAATGGCCCTGACCAGCTTCATCACAACATAGATGGATGGCATGGCTTCCATCTAACCCCAAAGCCAAGTCCAGTAAACTAAGTTTCAAGTAAAACAGTAGTAGCATTATATTTTCATTCAAAGCCACTGCTAGAAGGGGCAGGGGTGTTTTCTAAGAAGCTGGCTATTACAAGATACCAGTTTGATTAAAGGAAAAGGCTGAATCCACATTTTCTGTCTCTCTGCAGTGTCTCAACCAGCAGACTGCAGATGATTCTAGAATGGATACAGGACAAAGCACACTTAATAGATTCTGATGAAGCCATGTTTTCAGACAATATCATTAAAGACTTTGAGGTGAAGAAGAAGCAAAGTGCAGGTGTTTCAGCATGCAAGAATTCAAATCACTCTCAAGACAGTTTCAGTTCTTGCTTTAAGAACATGGGTTAAAAATAAAACAAACCTCTCACACACCCACACAAAATAAAAATCCCAGAGTTTGCCAGGTCTTGGCAAATGCAAGATTCACTTTCTTCAGGGAAGGAAAAGGAAATAAATGCAGTCTTCCACAGCCTAATAAAGTACCATAAGCCACAAACTATTCTCGCAGTGAAGAAAATCCTGTGTTGTCTTTCACGTGGAAAACACAGCCTGTCTACAAAAGCTCAATATCAGCAGTCAGTGTATGGCTTTTGAGAATAATTATTATATTACAATACTTAGCACATTAAGCAGCACAGATGGAAGAATAATAATTTTGTTGTTCTAAACAAAACTTTGGTGCCAAGTAGACGCTCAGTTTATCTGTGTTTCAGAAGCCGAGCTTTAGAACAATGAACCCTAAAGTTTAAGCATAAGTACAATTTTCTATATAATTTGGATGCCCTTAGTCTTGTTTGGAGAACTGAGAAACTAAATTCTGTAAGTAGGCACCTAAATGAAAGAGGTAAAAAAAGCTAAATTATTAGAGGATTTTTTTCCCAGAAATTTGATTTACACTTTTAGAAGTTAGAAGTAAAATCCATTAGAACAAACTAAAAAATTTTAACTATGACTTTATTATGAGGTAATAACTGAAACATTAGTACTTTCTCCCCCTTTTTTAAACCCAATTTAGTATTACAAAATTTATGGGTTTTTATTTATAGTATTTATTAAAGATTTGAGAGACAGAGTAACAGAAAAAAAGTTTCAGCCATCTAGATCTGAAAGTATAAATGATGCAATGAAGAAATATTTTTTATTAGATTTCATGATATAGATTGGAGACAAGAATAACCAAAAACACACAGAAGCCTTCAAGTACACAAGCATAACACAGCTGCATTTCATTTCTGCACATCTGAAGACACCATAAAAATACCAGATAACAGAAGTAAATAAGAACATGTATCATTACAAAAAGGAAGAAAGTACTGAACTTACCTCTAGTGCATAAAAAGCTGGTTTGTCTCTGCCCATTTTGTAAGCTATTGTGGTTATAAGACCATGCTCAGAAAACACAGACTAAATGGGGAAAGGGGAAAGAAAAGGTAAAGCATGAACAGAGCCAGAAAATACTTACATAAAGACATTCAAATTATAATAAACAAGGGACCAAACTTTCAAAGTAAATACACAAAGTTTAAACAAAGTAAATTATCAGTAGCTCTAAATAAACACCTAAGATAGAACACTCAGATTGCTGGTGCTAATTCTTGTTTCCACAAGCTGCTGCTTGTGATCTTTCCATCTTCCTTAAAGAAAATAATTGGGGTTCTTTAGGGGAAGATGTAAATGAGAAGGAAGCCACACTGTTGTGCTATTTATTCAACTCCAACTACAAGGAAATGATGACAGATAATGAAGAGAAGAAATAAAACAGCCAAGACAAGGAAAAAGGCACATGGTTAAATAATCCTGTCTGGATGACAACAAGAAACATATACAAGGGAAGAGCAAGAAGCTTGTTAGGAAAAGTTCTGTTTGGAAACTTAAGGAGACAGGAAATGGAATCTTACAGAAACACCTTGAAAAAATTACTACTTTTATTCTTTCAGATTTCAGTACGTGCTTTTCCCTTTGTCTGGCAATATAATTGTTGTTAATAAGTCTAAGAATGGCTAACTTACAGTTGTGTTTCAGAACTTAAATGGATTGTGAAAAATAAAAAAGCAAACACCTCAAAAAGGCAACTGACCTTCTGACCTGTGTTGCACAGCAAGAAACAACCTGTTCCGTACCTAGCATGAAAGCAAAGCAAAGTTAAAACCAGAATGTTTAAAGAATAACCTGCTACTGCAGTCCATGAGTCCCCTGTAAAGAGTCAGGACACCACTCTTTTTGACCCTTGAAGGTTTTGCTGCCATTTACTGATGATTAAAACTATCCTCAAAAAGTTGATTTGAATGCAGCCTGAAGCTGAAAAATCTAGCCACATCTTTCTCTATTTTTGTCTAACACTTGATCAAGGAGAGATATGGCTGAAAACTAAGTGTAAATTCCTCTTTGGTGGAAGTGTTTACCTACTTCAATTTAAGCTGATTATGAGAGCAACTTTATAAAATAAATATTTCACAATATTAAATGGGAAATTTTAAGAAACTTTGTTCCTGTCACAAAGAGGGTTTTCGTTAGTCCATAAACCATTTTAAAATTTCTAAAAATGTCATGTTTCCCATTTGAAGACCAAATCATATATATATGTGCATACACACTCATACAAGAACACAATTTAATATAAGGAGTACAAAATACTACAAACCACTCCAACAAACTCTAAGAAGTTATTCTCAAGAAAAATATTCCTTACCTTTTTAAACTCCTCAAAACTAATACCTTAAACCAGTCCTGAGATAGCCTTCAGTTATATTTGGAAAAAGAAATAGTAAAGCAATAACAGAAATTAATTAAAACAAGATAGGCTAATATGTAATCCTACCTGTGAAACTCCCATACCTGAGTGTGTATGTCCCTACATGCTTAGTTAAGCACCTGGTTGTGAATGGAACAGTAAGTCATTTCAGCACACAGCTTCTACTCCAATGATTTTTTGATTATACCAGTTGCCTGATTTAACTGATCAGCTATTTTTAAACAAAGGACACTAAGAGGCTGAGAAACAGGAAAATGCAAATGTAAAATTCTCCACTCTGAGCTAGACATAAAAGCAAAACTAAGCACTGCAATTGAAACGGACCTTTCCAATCTAGCAAAGCTGTGTCATTCAAGTCAATGCAATCTAACTCACTGTACTGCATTTACTTATCCTTAGGTCACCATTTAAATGACACTGCAACTTTTTAAATCTGTGTTTTGAAGAATGTTAAAATGAAAACCCCACTGTCACATAGAGATTTTCCTCACAGTGACTGTGTTCCAAAATATACCTCACAAGCTATGTAATTTTAATATCTCCATTACTTTATATAAGAGTCAAGACATGGTTTACTTTGTGGGTCAACACACTCAAAAGGTAGATCTGTATTTACACGATAACTACAAAAGAATTTGGCAGTTGCTTGAAAGAGAACATAATACTAAATTCAAAACAGAGCAGGGTGTTTATCTTATTATTTTCCTAATAACTTACGTGTTTTTTGCTTGTCCATCTTGAAAACACATTTGCCCAACAAGAGCAGCATGCTGGTCACCCAAGCACTGAAAGTGAGAGATTTTTTCCTTTAGCAAATGTCCTCACATTAATTACATATTTGTCTATAACTCTATTCTATTAGTAGCACACGGATAATTGGAAGCGAGAAAAAACCTACAGAGAAAAGCTATGCTTTTTATTACTCTTCCCTCTGTAAGAATTGCAAACAAAATGTGTTGTGCTACTTATACTGAGCAATTTAAATAAATAGAAACTAAAATTTACTATCTTTACACATGTTATTGGAAAAAGCTGAAAATTTGCCCAGCATTTCTGGATTATGTATATACTTCTTTTATATATATGAAGCAGAGCTTGCTTCCATTTTGCAATGTTAGTCATTTACTTAGAGATACCAAGTTTCCAACTAAAGCTCCCATTTGTATTTCCACAGCCAGAATTTAAATAATGGATCAAGCCAAATAGTGATTAATCTTCAAAAGTCTACTTCCTGTTTAACTTGAAGTAAAAAACCAAAAACTTAATTCATAGCAGGATTCACTCGTCCTTAAAGCTTTTTCCTGTGAAGCTATGTTCATGCAGTTCCAGATTGTCATGCCAAAATCTAAGTTGAAGTAGGACTTACACCAGAAATTGGTACACCTGTCAAAGCTCCAGAGTCCTGTTTTGTAAAAAAGAGAAAGAAAACCTCCAAGTTAGCTTTCCATGACTAGAATTGAGGCAATGAGAAATAAGCTAAACTTCTAATGCTCAAAGGAAAACAAAGAAGGGTCGTGAAAGCAACATGGCTCAGTTCAGGCGTACACTTTGTTTCAGCTTAATGCAGCTCATGTCTAAACCACTAAGAAATGGAGAGTAGGACATATTACAAATATAGTTTATGTGGCCTCAAAAGTTCCTAGCATAAATTTTCTTAAAATAATACTATACAGAAAATCCAATTCAGTGTATTCTATGCAGTAAATGCCAAGTGTAAAATGCAAAAGTGCAAAATGGTAAAGTGATCAGGAAAAAAACATGGCTGTGGTGACATCCTAAGCAAAGGCAGATGACTGATTTTAAGATACAGCATTTTAAGTCTCAAGGAGGCTTTCTTCCAAACTCTACCAGAGTTTTTTAGTTTCATTCCTATTACAGAATCATAAAATCATTTAAACTGGAAAAGACCTCTTAGATTATCACATCCAACTGTTAACCCAGCACTGCCAAGTCCATCACTAATCCATGTCTGTAAGTACCACATCTATACGCCTTTTAGGTGCCTCCAGGGATGGGGATTCCACCACTTCCCTTGGCAGCCTGTTCCAATATTCGACAAGCAATGAAGGCTCTTTATACCTTGTTACCTGGGAGAAGAGACTGACCTCCACCTGGCTACAACTTCCTTTCAGGCAGTTACAGAGTGGTATGGTCCCCTTCTGAGCCTCTTTTTCTCCAGGCCAAACACCCCCAGCTTCTCATCAGACCTGTGCTCCAGACCCTTCCCCAGCTCTGCTGCCCTTCTCTGGACTCACTCCAGCCCCTCAATGCCTTTTTTGTAGTGAAAGGCCCAAAACTGGACACAGGATTTGAGGTGTGGCCTCACCAGTGCCGAGCACAGGGGACAATCCCTGCCCTGGTCCTGCTGCCACACTACTGCTGATCCAGGCCAGGTGCCATTGGCCTCCCTGGCCCCCTGGGCACACCTGGCCCATGTTCAGCTGCTGTTGCCCACACCCCCAGCTCCTTTTCCTCCAGGCACCTTTCCAGCCACTCTGCCCCCAGCCTGTAGCTCTGCCTGGGGTTGTTGTGACCCAAGGGCAGGACCCGGAACTTGGCCTTGTTGAACTTCACAAAATTGGTCTCAGCCCATCACTTCAGCCTGTCCAGATCCCTCCACAGACCTTTCCTGCCCTCCAGCAGATCAGCATTTCTGCCCAACTCAGTGTCATGTGCAAACTTAGTGAGGGTACCCTGACAATTTTGTTTAATTATTTAACTATTTCCTGACAATTGCTACTTGTTTCTTTAAACTGGTTTTTTGTGCAATTGTGAAAATGAATTCTCAGTAAAGCCATGCAAGTGTATTTCCAATCTGAATTAATTCACATTTTAAATAACTGTATTTAAGATAATTGTGTTTATAAATGCACTAAAAAGCTCTACATGAATCTGATATTTAGCTACCATAGAATTAATATTTTTTGACAGAATGGACAGTTCTTCTCATTTATAAAATGCTATAGCTAACATTTATTAGCCAGTTACTGTATTTTTTAGCTCACTATAAAAATAAATATTCAACTGTGTGGAATTTAGGACAAACAGATACATTGAGATCACATTTTAGAAATAATTTTAGCATGAACTCTAATTGTATTATCTCAGATTTGGAAACACACAGCAAATTTATTGGCCTAGGAAGTGCACTTCTTCTAATCCTTAAACCAATGAAAATGCACAGCATCTGAGCAGAATGAGTAAGATATAGGTGTTCAGCCTAATGGAAGCCTCTACTCACCCGGCTAGGACAGATTTTCTACAGCCAGCAAAAGGAAGAAAAAGAAAAAAATATGGAAAGGGGAAGAGAAACAGAAGTTCACATTTAAAGTGATGAGCAATTCTGTTCTGGTGGTCAGGCAGTATCTTTTTCCATTTACCTTGTTCATTCAGCTTAATACAACTCACTCTTATCCAATCTTCATGTAAATTAACATCAGCCATGACTTCTAGTGGCATTTCCATTAAAACGTTAGCAAAAATCTTTCAGGGAAGTTAGAGTACTATTAGAAAAAATCCATCTTGTAACTTGTCTTCACTATAAAATACACGCATTCTTATTTACAATAGCTCACATTACCAGGAAAAAGAATGCAAAATCCCAACATCCAGTTTATCCAATCTTGAAGTTCATTAATTAGATGCCACTGTAAATTCCTGAAGAAGAATTGGTGCTGCATTAAAGTAATCAAATACTCAACTTCCTATAATATTATATAACAGTAGGTAACAGTTTACTAATCATAAATCAAATAATACTGGTCTAGAAAAAGCCATAAATCCTAATCTGTGGAATCTGTCAAATCCAAATGGATACAGTTATGTTTTTACAGGATGAATTTCACACAAATATTGGAACACATACCATCACGCCATAAATCTCAGAGGAGCTTCGTACGGTTGGAAGTATTTCCATAGGAATATCAAAGAACCTGAACATAACAAAGAATAATGTATATTATATAGTCAGTGCTAAATCAAAAAGCATTTTGCATTTATTTTCTTAAATAAGTTTAAGCTATAAAGAAAAAAAAACTATAAAAGGAATTTTTGTTTCTAAGTTTTAGTCCATGTTTTTCCACTTGTTACAGTGGACACTGAATTTTGGAGGAAAACAGCATGTATTTCAATCTTTGAGGACATATCCAGCTCTTTTACATAGAAATTCACGCCTCTTCCAACAATATCTTAATAATACACTTGTTAGTAAATTCAAATCTCAAATAGAGACACTATCATTCCAGCTGCCGTACAAATCTGATTAAGTAATAAAGAAACTATTAAATCACAATATTCTGAGTTGGAAGGGACCCAAGGATCTGAAGTGATTGGCCCAAACAGGGATTGAACCCACAACCTAGGCATTATTAGCATCATGCTCTAATCAACTGAGCTAAATTGTTTCCATGAGCCAGGCTTCCACCTATAGAAAGATTCTACTACTTTTAGTTAATCCAGACCGTTGTAAATTGGACATCTGGAGAACAATGAATCTTAGTTATTAATGTCAACAGCAAATAGAATAGCACCTGCTGATCTTAGTTTAGATAAGAGATTCTTACCTTTAAATGGGTTAGAGACTATTTAAATGACAGCATTACTGAAAAACTGAGCTTACTTGCAGAGGTCAGGATCCCATTCCAAGGAATGAATGTTGAACAACATCGTTCTACTGGCATTGGTGACATCTGTACAGTGAATGCCTCCATTCTTTCCACCTGTCAAACTCTGAACAAAAAATCACAGCATTTGTTAAGGATAAGTATAGGCTTATTTCAACAAATTACAAAAAAAAAAATTCAAAATCAAGAAGTTTCCACCTTGGGATTAGGAACTCTGGTATTTCTGCAACAACTAAACAGGCAGACCTAATACACCTTTCTAAAGTCCAAGGTTTTTCTGAAAGTGTAAGCAAATTTTTACAGCAAACTATAATGGTAAACTACATATAAGAATCTAGAAAAATTTAGTGGTACAGGGACAGTAAAAGTTCATCTGGAAAGGAACTTCATTGGAGTTTCTTTAGTAGCCTCTATTGACATCATTGTGTCATCAGTGGGCATTGTGTATCATGTGCATGGAGATTTACATGATATGGAAATTCATTGTAAGAAGAGTGATAATAAACTCACAAATACACACCCATATAAGCCATGAATCAATAGTCCCAAACAAAGCTCTTCCATCCTCAACTGCTTTCTTAATCTCTTCCACATTATCCAAAAGCCATCGAAGTTTCACTGCACTGAAATAAGTGCTAAGTGGAAGACCAGTCTTAAACTGTAAAATTAAAAAAAAAAAATAAACACCATGCAAGTATCTTTTCCATAAATACTGTAGTTATATGTAAAAATGGTGATAGTAAGGGAAAAAGAAAAGATACAAAACTCAGAGAAATTCCACAAACTTCTGTAATTATTTAAATAAGTACTAAGCATACAACACACAAGTCCAAAAACATCAAAATCAAATGACCAGTGTGATAATAGATAAAGATCAAAGCTGATCTAAATGCAGTTCAAAGATCATCTACGTGGATAAAGTTGTTTGCAGAAGGCCTGTCTTATCTAGGATATCTCCATATGACTAGGCAATAAGTAACAACAACAAAAATGGGCAAGACAACACAGAAAAGATGAAAATAGCATTCTACTAGAACCTGAAAATCAAGTAATTTTATACACCTTTGGACATCCATTTCCTGCCTGTAGAAAAACATATAATATAAAAAATACATAATATTTACTCTATCAGTAAAGGAGAACATTAATCAAACAATTGTGACACCTTTTTACAAGCATTTCGTTTCCAAATTGTTATATATATGCTCACAAAAAAAAGAATGAACTTCCTCTTTATGAATGATCTTCCTTGTTCTCAGATTGGATGCAATTAATTTCAATATTAAGGCATGAGAATGGATAATACTTTTCATACCAGTAAATTATTTCCTATTTTTTTTACTTGATCTTAATTTTTGTGTGCATTGTTTATTTTATATTAGCTAGATAGCACAGGATTAGGTCTCACTTCCATAGTGAGACATTAAATAAGTGTTAAACATTTATTTTAGGGAAATTAAAACTTTTCTAGTCTCAGACTGGTATCTTATGCTCATTTTTTATTATTTGACAAGCTAAGAAGGGACTAGAAACTACAACTGACTTTGTTTAGGGGAATTTTAAACACATATATCCAAAACACTATATATTGCAGCAGTTACCATTTAAATGTTCTGGAATATCTCCTACCTTAGAAAAAGTTTTGTTTTTTCCTGGAATTCTTTTAAGAAGACGTTCAACTGTTGACTGGGTTCTCAGGTCAAGCCACACTAAAACCATGAATAAAATTAATTGATCATGTGATTTAATACATAAAAAATGACATGTTCAGCCTGCTTCTATGAAACCACAGCTCTTGCCAGTGAATTCCTGTCTATTTTTATCTTTTCATGTAGTTGAAAGAATATTGTAATGCCATTGTATTTTAAAGGCACTGTTGTAAAAATTAAAATGGTTAGATAAATTAATTTGATTTAGAAGAACAAATTGTTTGAGAAAAAAACAAGATTTTCCCTAAGTCGGATATTTACTTTATCAGAATATAAGCAAGTGACTAATGCTACTTTGCAGCAGATGACTGTGATTAAACTAAGAGGTCAAAACAAATAGAAGGTTGATTATTTACTATTTCTATGTAAACTTTCAACTAAAAGATTATGTTGTAGTTATCAAGGTATAGCTGGGTTTAAGATAAAGCTGTTAACTACATATATTTGACTATTGAAGAGTCCTGGTTTTACAGTCATACTGTGTCAAACTATAACTGGCACTTGACCTAAAAAAACAATTCTAGACAATTACCATTTTTCAGCTGACAATATCTGAAAAGCTAAGGTAAGTTAAAAATAAAACTCTGAGTATTAATAACTATTCATTAAGTCATCAATAATTAAACCTACTTCACATGCTTTTCCTTTAAAGTTAAATCACCAGCATCCTGAAAATTTCAAAGGAAGTGACTGGGTGCAAGTCAGAGCATTTTGTAACAGAAATCCCTCAGGAACATTGTGGGCTATTTTGAAAACCAATAAAGTGATTTATTATGTATCAATTTTTATGGACTAGGCTTTTTTAAACTGCACTGGTATATATACAAACATACATCTTACAACACAGATATCAAAAAATCCAAGAAATTACTAGGCTAGGCCACAACCAGATTTGCACAGGAAACTACAGAAGCATTTTTTCCACAACATGGTCATATTATGATATTACATATTCAGAAAAGCATAGTTACCAATAGCATTATAAAGAGGTTCTCCAGTTGTCTTGTCCCAAACCACTGTTGTTTCTCTCTGATTGGTGACTCCAATGGCTTCAGGACAAAACAGAAAGTATCCTTTTCAGAAGGTTTGTTTTCCCCTTTTGGGGGGGTGAGGAAGGGAATGGAGTGGTGGAGAGGAGGGAGGAACAGGTAAGGAGAAGAGGAAAGTAAATGGGAAATAAAAAGCTTCCAACGTTTTCAAGGTATTATCTAGAAATACTACTTCTAAGAACTCATCTTTGCTGGTTAACCTATATGCTCTAAACCTCTCTCTTTTTCAGCCACAAACTGAGACAGCAACAACACTGACAGGGGAAAACAGCTTTTCTAAATTAAAGTCCTAAACTTAATTTCAGAATTTCTTCATCACTTGTCTCCGTGATTTTACAAGATTAGGTTAAGTCTACTTTGTAGATTCTGCATTGCTAATACACACAAGGGACTTATTTTCTCATTATTCCTCCCCAAAAAACTGCTTTCAAATACAATTTAATGAGGCTGGCACATGCTGCCATCTTTCTATTTATTAAGTTAAAAACTATCTGAGTTGCTCAATCATGGCATGTTAAAGCCCTCTAGCCATAAGTACCTCTTATGTTAGCGATGTTTATGTTCAGTTCTTTCATTTTCTCACAGGTCTTTTCCACACATTCATAGACAGAGTTTAATATTTCCTTTGGATCTTGTTCCACCCATCTTTAACAAACAGTAAACACCAGTTAATAAAAATGTACATAAAAAGAAAAATTAATACTAGTCTGAAAAACATGCTGAACATTTTAATACAAATATAGCTAGAAACCATGTTTTACATATCTACAAACAAAGAATTTTGTTTTGTTTTGTTCTATACAGAGGGCGTTGGCAGCAAATGATAGGTCAGTTAGGAACAAACAAACAAACAAAACCTCAGAGAACAAAGGAAGATATTTCTATGGACCAAGCTGAAGACTGTGATTCAAATATAAAAATTACCACCTTTATTACCTTAAATGAGATGTTAAGTCTTATTTAAACTTCAGTTTTAAACTTCAACGTTCAGATGTTATCTATGTAAATGAGTGATCAGAGGCAGACACCAAGTACTTTTAGTTTCCCTAACTCAGGCACATTCCAGACACCCAGTGGGAGATATTGTATTTATCCATTTTTTCTGCCCAGTCTTTTATAGCAGTTACTGTGCTACTAAGAATTATTAATCAGCTTCAGTTTTGATGACTCCTAGATAAAAATTCATAAGCTCTACCAAACTCTACACAAATTAAAAACCAAAAAATCATACCCTTCTCTAGGGAATTCTTGCTTTATTTCCACTTGATGGTGACTCAAGAGCTCTGCTGTTTCTGCATTAAAAACCTGCAAATAAATTACACAATTGAATTTTCTACGAACACAGAAGTTTAAACAACAGTAATTTACATTTATTCTTTTGAACAAGTGCAGTGTTGTGACAAGAGATAGTAATTTTCTATCATCAACCCCAATATCTATATAACAAGGATTCAGATACAGACACTTTTAAAATTAAGGTAGGCAAAGATTATTTTGGCAAACCTTGCTGTCACTGTCAATTTTAATGGCTTTTTTATTTTTCTTGATGGGTTGGAAAAGAACCAGTTTTTTTCTGGGGTGGTTATAGAAGTTAAACTCCTGATGCATATTAGAACATCACTCAGTAAAATACCCACTGTGGTTGATAATAGCATTTCTTTAGCTCTTGCTGTGTCACTCTATTGCCAGAGTTTTCTTGGGTTAGCTCACTTTTAGGAAGAGTGAAAATCTGCATAGACAGGATCAAACTAAACAACAAGAAAGTACCTAAACAAAATCCATTTTGTTTCAAAACAAACTACAAGTACAGAGCTCATTAACAATCTGACAAGAATGCCACGGCAGCAACACAACCCATCAAAAAAGAACATGCAGAAGAGTAACTCTACAATAAAAACCAGCAGAGTAGAGAATCACAAGGACTCTCTCAATGGGTGTTCTTAAGGAATACCAAGTTAGAGGTTCTGCCTTGCAGTAGAAGCTCATGGAGAATGCACAACAACCCTCATTAACCAGCAGTGGCCTGTTCCCAAAAGGAATCTCTTCTGAGGCCAAGCTGAGGGACACCCGGTGAAACTTTCAGCTGAAGTGTACAGTGTGTGAGCCGGAGTGCTTAGCTGGGCAGTGGTGGAAATCCTGGGGGAACGGCTCTTTCTCACCAGCACCATGCAGAATCTTTGGGGTGGAAAATGTTCTGGGACCTAGAAAGCAAAATCTAGCAGCAGGTTCAGGTGAACTGCAGAACATGTCAGCAGGGCACCATCCTACCTTTTCATTGCAAGCAGAGCTGAGCCAGATTTAGAAAGCACTCTCATGCTAAAGAAACAAAATTCAGTTATATCCATCTACCCTCTAGGATACAACTGAATCTATTCTATACTTGTTAATGCTTTCTTCTCATTCCACAAATTTTAGAAATTTCTCTTAAAGTTTTTAATCCACAAACACCTACACAGTACGCTTTACTCTGAAACTATTAGAAGAACTCTGACAAAAAGGAGATGAAGTTCTGATTCTCCAATTTCTTTGGAACCTTAAAGAGTCTCTTTAGAGTGAAACTTTGAAGTTTAGAAACATTCTACTTATCTACTAGAATTGTGGAATAATTGAAGCTGAAAGGGACCTTGAGAGATCTCTAGTACAACCTCCTGCTCAAAGCAGGATCAGCAATGAGATTAGATCAGGTTGCTCAAGAACTTTTCTAAGCAAGTCTTGAAAACCTCCAAGGATGAAAACAGCACAAACTCTGGAAAACACTGAAAGCTCCACTGCCCAGAAAAGAAGTCTTAAAAAGGTACATGATCATTCTTTTCTGCTATCAGCTCAAAATATTATATAGAAAGAGCACCACTGAATTGTTTTTGCTTTATTTACTTATCCGTGTTTCATCTACCAACTCAAGCTTGACAGGAATCTATCCTATTAAAAGAGAAAGCTCTGTCAGTACTACACATTTGGAAGCAACTTGCAGAATGGGATATGGATCTCAAAATGCTACACCACACACTTAATGGAGAGGCTGTTTTGCATGCATGCAGTAAGACTTCTTTACTTGAAATTGCCTTTCTGCCAAAAGCATATTCAAATTTACTAGGTTTTTAGAATAAAGACAGAAAGATAGAAGACTTTTTCTTTAACCCGTATGTTAATATGTTATGTATCTGACATCCTAGCAATGTTAAATATTATGTGGTAATCATTCACCACTAATCACTCAGTATTTATTGAAAGAGAAGGTAATGCAAAGGATTCCTACTGGTAGCAGGAAGCACAGATTCAATTAGACAAAGTCGTCAGGTGAATTTGGAGTGTGTGACTTGCAGACACAGCAATAAACTGTGACAAGAATACATTTTCAATGGAAGCATTAACATTATAAATGCATAGATTTTTTCATATCCATAGAGAAGAACTAGGCAAACACTTTGCTAATCCATCACAAACAAACCTGCAAGCTTCTGATATTCTCAACAAAAGCAACAGACACTCCCTGTTATTCAGGGCAAGGCATTAAAAAATTTCACTGGAAGCAATCCCTGTTTGAGGCCAGGTTGGACAGGGCCCTGTGCACCCAGGTTGAGTGGAAGCTGTTCCTGCCCATGGTCGGGGGGTGGAACCAGGTAATATTTAAGATCCCTTCTGACCCAAATCATTCTGTGATTCTATGACTTCTACACTGATAAACAGAATTCTGATATGTGGAAAGAGGAATGAGTCACTAAATTTAAACCAACAAAATTATATATAACATAGGGAATAAATAGAACATATGGGACCTCAAAGCCTTCCTTTCCCACTCCCTCCAAAAAAATACTACTGTTATAAAAAAAAAAAAATCCCTATACAGTCCCTGTTTGACAGTCGAGAGATAGAAAAATAAGTGAGAATAAATACGAATAATTCAGATAAGGTCAATCCATCCCTGTTGAAACAGGTTTGAAGTGTATTTCTGTAATTTGTTGGGACTAGAGGCTTTCAATACTTTCATATTCATTAAGAACTGATTCCAGTTTATGACACTGATCTCTCAGTTGTGTGTGGGGGGGAAAGCCAAAGTCAGTTTTGCCCTAATTTTATCAGCAGTAGTAATGAAGAATTGTCTAGGCTATTTGGACTTGTACAGCTGTCTTGAACAGAGATGAAAGTGAAAGCCACCAGATATGTACTGAATTCTCTAGTGAGAGATTAAAGAAAAGGAATAAATAACATCCTCCCTGTACTTCCCGACAGAGAATTAGAGCTTGAGCCTTGAGTCTCAGGACTGCAGAGAAGAAAGGCCTACAGAGGTGTCCTGTATGTGAACAACCAGAGAGGCACAGGGACTGATCACTTAATTCAAGCTTTTTATAGGGTCTTTAATATAATACATCACATCACATCAAGGGGTACAGTTACATATTATTACGTATTATGATGTATTATATTTATGTTTTGTTATCTTAGTGGAGAAGAATTAATATCAATGAGTTGTAACAATCTTCAAGGAATTAACAGAAATATAAGGTTCATGAAAGTGATGAAAGAAGCTGCACAGCTGAAAAGACAATAATGAAAACAGATTTTAAAAGTAGCTTTTCATATCTCTCAAGCTTTGTCATGTAACTCTGCCTGCAGAAAAGCTATTTCTGTTATTCTATGCTATATCTGCATGACTTTCTGTCAAGCTGGAACAGCCATGGCTTTGCAGGCAAACAAGCTCAGAGCTGGAGTTCTGAAATTGCACTGACATCCACTCAGCTGGGGCAAGGATAAGAGACAAAGAATAATTTCCCTCTTCAGTATTTAACTAGGAGTAGCACAGCCAGAATTTATGAATAAGTACAAGTTTAACAAGTCTCCTAGAAATTAACTTTTCTTGGAAGGCTCGTGATGAACAGATCTCCCTCACCACCTAGGAGGTGCCTACAATTATGGGATTTGAAAGTATAACTACACTGTATTTTAAGTGATAAGAGCTAGGGGAAAAACTGTACTGACAATATTTTTTAACCCTTCTTGCTAGTTATACAATCAAGTTTTTCCCAAATGGTCAAGTTACTTCAATAGAGGGGTAAAATGAATTACCCTCTGAAGAGAAAGCTCAATGGCTATGAATGTCTTCCTTACCTAAAATCAGGTTTTGTTTATTGAAAAGAATGCATGCAGTGTGATATAGCTTTATTTGATTGTTTCTTCTGGAGACAAAGTAAGGGAAAAAATAAATATTTCACAGAGGTAGAAAAAAAAAACTTCTGTGTCTGACTGACAAACTTATAACTTAAAGTACTGCGTGGGTACTTCACTGTGTCTTTCAATTCTTGCGGTTCATGGATAAAATGACAGAACACTATCCAAGAGATCAAACAATGGCTCAGATGGCCATTAGCTCCATAGATCCTAAGACTTTTCACAAAAGAAGTTATAGTGTATTTTTTATGATTCTTGAATAATATGAAATGGAACATGAGAGATGAAAAGTATTTGATAAAAATAAGTCTGAATCTGTTACCCAGGTTCAACCTAACTTAACAGAAAAGTTACAATCTTAAAAATAATTGCAGTTCATTTTGCAAAAGTAGCTAATAAAGGTAAAGATCCAAAATATGGTTTGTGGAGGATAAAGCTGCAGCATGAAGCTATCACTGCACATGTATTGTGTGAGAGGCAAGGCTAAAGAAGGAGTGACAGTAACAGAAATGCACCTGAGTTCTGGTGCTTCTTTAGCCTCTGTGCTCATACAGCCTCCTCATTCACAAGCAGGAGAAACAAAACCTGTCTGCACACAGGATAATGTACTCTGAATCTCAGGAGGTCACCTAGCCTAACTCGCTCCCCAGGTAAGCCTGAATTTAAAACCAGGCTGTTCAGGGCCTCTTTTAATCAGGCACTGAGTATCTGCAAAGATAGAAATTCCACACACCTTCTCATCCCTGATCCAGAGCCCTCATAGTGAAACATTGTTTCTTTACATCTACTGGATATTTCACTCGCTGCAGCTTGTGTTCCACTGCCCACTCTCTTTTCTTGTGCATGTCTGAGAAAAGGCTGGTTCTGTGTTCTCTACAAACTGTGGACTGAGGACACCCCTTAGGTCTCTCTTGTGAAGAAAGAATCCTTGGTCTCCCAACCCTCCTTCCATGGCCTTGTGTTGCAGCACAGGGATTCCTTTGGCTGGATGAAATCCAGTTCTTCCAGCTCTCATTCTCTGAGGGGTCCAACATCAGACACAGTGCTCCAGATGCTGCTTCCTAAGTGCTACACAGATGGCAACAATTACTTTCTGAACTTTTCTCAATGTGCACCAGCACAAGGATGCATTGCTCACTTATATCCAACTTGATGTCCAGCAGGAGTGTGAATTTTTTCACTAAGCAGCTTCTTAGCATTCTGTCTCAAGTGCAAAGCTTTGTTTGACTTTATGAATATTCTGGCATGCCCCTTCTCCGACTGGAATTTCAGTCAACTGGTCACCTCCATCTGAGAGAACATCCCAACCCATCCCCGTGGCTGTCAATGAAAATGCTGTGGGATATCAGCCCTCGCTACTGACTGTTATGGACACCACTGGTAAATCTGCCACCTGTAATTGTAAATTTACACTCTGAACTGCTGACACTACTCTTTGGCCCCATTGAACCAGACAGTTTTTCACCCAGGAGAACTCTTTAACCTACTCAAAATCTTATGTCTTCTGCTTAAAAAATTAGATAACAGTTGCACTGAACTACTGAATACACAAGTGCAATGTAAGCAGCAAGTTGATTTTGACTTGTGACTTGGTGAAGACAAAAATTGTTGGAAACATTACATTAAAAAATGTAGAGACATCACTGAGAAATGTAACAAAAACAACTAAAAGCAAAAGACCAACAGAACCAAGGAAATAATTTAGGCAGACAACAGACAACAATACAGTACATTCTGGCTGAAAATATTTCAAGGCAAAATATCTCTTCCAACTGCCACAATCTCTTTCCAGCACAGAATTCTCCAGATACAAGTGTTGTTATCTGAATGACTGAGGTGAGTTGCAGCAGATCTCTGCACATTTTGCCCACTTCTTTCCCTCTCCCCTGTGTTCTGATTTAACTCAGTGATCATGTATCTTATTTGCTCAAGCTCATGTAACTTTATTATCATAATGACATGATCACACTGACAAGTTTAAGACAATGCTGTATGCTGACATGAATTGAGAGACACTGAGATGGATACAAGAATTTAAAAGCAGCAGACACGATATACTTCTTGAAAAAATTAGGAAGCATCTGAATCCTCTTGTAGGCAGGTGAAATCTCCCCAACTGCATAAAAGCCATTGATGAATGTGTGTAGCGTAAGAAATGCCTCCTAAGAGGAATTTGCAAAAACACTTGTAAAAAGAGCTTAAATTTTACTTCTACTAGTGTTATCCTTTTAGGATAAGAAAAAAGTTTACTTGGCATATACATAAAAGCAGATAGAATTTAACTTAATGGATTACAGGGACCTTCTTCAAGTTCGTTCCCAAAAAGGACTCCTGACTGGCATCCAAGACAGCCCACTGGTGTCATTTGTCAGTTTGGAGTTTCTCTCCACCCCCAGAGCTGTGTTTTCTCATTTGACAATTGCATGAAGGTCGTGATATTGAGAAATAATGGTAACATAGGTCAAGAAGATATTCTAGTCTCCTGCTCCGTGAAGGAACATTTCACATGGGGGAAGCATTAAGAAAAAAAAAAAAAAAGGCAAGGGCAAACCAAAACATTCACGTTCCTAATTCATACTTTACACATTTGACAATGTTTTATATCTAGTAAATATCACTATTCCACTTCCATGGAGGAAATTGTCATAGGGCCTTAAGTAAGTCAAACTACGATGACTTAACTGACTAGGGGACAGTATATTTGCAGAGATTTGCAAGCCAGAAGTATCTATAGTAAGTTTCATACATAACATTACTTACAGCCTATTGCATAATACAGAAATAATCCTTCAACTTCAATAGATCCTTCAATTAAAGGGTCAAATATATGATTAATATATTAATTCTCCTATCCTTAAACTTATCTTTCTCTAGTGTTTAAACAAATCAGTGTTTCACAAGGCGTGCACGTTCAGCCACCTGAATACCTACAGTGTACAAGATGCACTGACTTTAGGGCTGGAACTGCAGCAGTCCCTCCAGCAGGCCCTGGGCAGGTTTTAGCGGGGAACACAGCAGACTTATCACATTGCTCGAACACCAGCTAATCACAGTCACCGAACGCGCACGATCTATTTCCCCAGTGCCTGAGGACCTTGTCCATTTGATCCCGTTCGGGGCGATACCCGACAGACGGCAAACGCAGCCTGCTCGGAGCAGCGGGATCTCGCGGTCCCCCGGAGCAGCAGCAAGGGACGCTGGGCTCGCCCCGGGACCGCTCCCCGCGGGACGGGCTCTGCCCCCCGCGCCGCGGCGGGAACGCGGAGGGACAGCGGCGGATCCGGCACCCCCAGGCCGAGCGGGGCCGCTTCTCCGGGAGACAGGAGGCTGCAGCCGGGACGGCGCAGCCCGGCCCTGCGGGCTCGTTCCCCCGCCCTTCCCCAAGGGCACGGCAGAGGCCCCCGCCGGGACGGAGGGGAGCGAAGGCGCGGAAGCCGCGGCTCCCCTCAGGCCTGCCCCCGGTGCCGCCCCGACCGCCGCGCTGTGCTCACCAGGAAGCGGGTGGAGCTGGTGCCCTGATCGATGGCTCCCACCAGCGGCCCCAGCGACGCGGCCATGGGGCCCCCTCAGCGCCCGCTCCGCTCGCGTAACGGCCGCGCCGGCGCCGCGCGGGCAGCTCGCGGCCGGCGGCGCGTGGCTGCCGGGGTGAAGCCGGCGGGGGGGCGGGGCGGGGGGCGCTGTCTCGCGCATTGTCAGGCCGCAGCCAATCAGAGCCCGGGGCGCGGCGGGGGCGGAGCGCTGGGGGCGGGGCCCGGATCGCGGAGGGGCGCGAGAGGGGCGTGTCACGTGACGAGCGGCGCGCGGCACGCCCCCGTCCTCGCCCCGCCCCAGAGCCCCTGAGGCGGGGGCGCGCGGGGCCAGCGGCGGCGGGGGAGGCGGGAGAGAACGGGGCCAGAGGCGGGAGAGAACGGGGCCAGAGGCGGGAGAGAACGGGGCCAGAGGCGGGAGAGCCCGGGGCAGGGGAGGGAGGCGGGAGAGAACGGGGCAGGGGAGGGAGGCGGGAGAGCCCGGGCCGTCCTGAGGGCGGCCCCGGTCGCTCCGGGACAGCAGCGGGAACCCTTTGCGGGTCACTTGCGCCTGGAGGCGGCGTTCCACGGAACGAGACGTGTCTCGCTCGTTATCGGAGAGAGGGGAAAGAAACCCCACGCTCTCTGAGGCGGGACCCCGCTGGGGAGGTGCCCAGCCTGGGTATCCCTGGAATCAGAGCGAATGCTGCCGAGGAACAGCGCAAGGCTGAGCGATGAGGGATGACCGAGATATGTTCTACGTATTTATGATACATCCCCAAAGCGGCTTCTTTTATCTTTTAAAGCTTTACCCTGCGTCATGCGCAGATATTAATTGGCTTTAAAAAAATGGAATCTCTGTCTTCATTCTTTACTTCTTGTTGGTAACTTGTGGTTCCAGAAAAACCGCTGGTGTTGTAAGAGCCGGGATGGAATTGCAAAAGGCAACAATGCTGACTGAAGGGCCTGAAAAGTTACCAGTGACACACGGCGCCAGTAAACCAGCCCTCACAGACACCATTAAAAGATTTGCCTTTGCCATTACTCCACGTTACTAGTAGCTGTCCAAACTTGGGGTGTTTTGCTGCAATTGCTCCGTGATAAGCAAAATCTGATTGCTGCGACTTGGGAAACCTTTGCGAGATACCTTACCCAGCTCTTTCATTTTTTTGTTTGATAGTGCTTCAGCTGGCATCGAGGAGCCTTGGATGGGGCGTGAACAGCATTTACTGCTCATGTGTAATGGCAGGGGATTTCATTGCAGCCCTTAACTACAACATCTGAAATAAGACAAATACAATCTTGTGGTAAGATCCACATCCACATTTTCAAGACTGACAGTAAAGTAACACGTGGACCGCTCGCCAAATATTATCAAAGATTTTTTATTATTCTCAAATCTTATTGCCAAGGCTGGTATTTTTTTTTCTTGGAACCTAGCTATAGTTTAGAATCATCTTGCTCAAGAGCATGCTGCAACCCTTGGAGAAAGATCCACAGAGTTTGTCCTCAAAGGTCATAATGATCCCTCCTGGCTTTGCCAGAGATCCCCCCTCTATTTCCCTCACTTGTCACAGGGAGCTTCTACTCTAAAGCCACGGCCACAAACTGCAGTTCATTAGGAAAACTTATCCAAGGCTACAGCTTCTCCATGTAGATTAGGAATCCAAGGAATTAATCCCACGGGTTTTTAGTTAAATCTGAATTAATTTGTAGAATTCCTAGGAAAAGTGTGGGGTTTGTGTTATTTATTTTTTCTCTTTTAAAAGCTGCTGTATTGTGTTCTGAGTGTATTTTAACTCAAGATAGGATGTGACAATTTTCAGCAAAGGTTGAGGTCTCTATAGATCCAAGAAGGGAGGAAGCAATATTGTGACAGACATTTATGTAAAACATGAAATAGCACTGTACTGTTAAGGATTAATGAGTTACTGAAATTCTCTAGGAGGTGCCATTTCCTTAGGTGTTCTTTAGCAATGCCTGTGAATGTTTGTAGACCAGGAACAGGAGGGATGACAGCAATAACCTGTGATATTTCCTTAACCCTCAACAGACATGTAAGACAGGCAGAAGGGGGAAATAATTTAGTCCAAAACTAGAAAATATTGACTCAGGGAGAATAGTTTATTCTTCCTAGCTCATTCAACAGTGTGCTCTCACTTCCTTCACATTCCTATTCACTGTTTGAACAGAACATTTTTCTCTTGTAGTATTTATTATGCAATACTATTTGCAGAGTAGGTATAGAGGGTGCTATTCCAGGGAAGCCTGCAGGGGAAGGAAGGGTGGAGCCCTGGCCTTACTTGTACAGTAAGATGGTGTGAGGCCACGCTCGCCTGAGACACTTTTATAGGAATTAGCTTCCTTTAAAGGAAGGAGCATGGATATCCATGTGGACTCATTTCTTCTGCTTCTGGCTCAGATCTCACTGAGGGAAGTCTACACAATGCAGATCAAGTTGTATGATGTTCTGTTCTCCTGCTGAAAAATGTACAAATGGAAAAAAAAAAGCTTTAGTGCTAGTTGAGACCCTTGTATATATTATTCTTGACAGAAGGAAAGATTTTGGAGTTTAGATATACTTGCTATAAGAATTTCCAGCCTGGTAGAAATAATGGAGGATCTCACTGATTTTGGAGGACTTAATTATAAGAAAGTTGAATTCAGTTCCTCAGAATGTAACATTTATAAAGTTGCTGATTATTGTCAACTGCCCACACAATGCAGATTCCTGTAAATACTGCTCTTGTTCCACATGCAGCTTTTTTGACCTTTTGTTCTGTAAACAGAACTCAAATGGAAGGTTTTTCCATCTTTGAATACAGCCCCACTGTCTTTTTTAAATATATTTTTAAGTTAGTGGACACACTGGAATACATTAATTAAGGACATGAATATTTGCAGTGTATTTTTCAGAGCCAACATAATTTAGTTCCTAAAGAACTAGTTTCAATAGTACATAAACCCAATTGTTTGCTTTTGGTTTGGGTTTTTTTAGTTTCCGTTTGATTTTTGTCTTTAATCTCAGCAGAGTGAAGGGAAGTTGGCAATTACATTCTGCTCTTCTTGGCTGATTCTTCTTTACTGACCTCAAGCTAAGGACAAAATGTGACTGTGTCAGGCTACTCCAAGCATGTGATACAGTGTGAATTAAAGAGTGGATGCCAGAGGTCCATGTCTTTCCCTTCCCTCTTAGTGACAGAGAGGGCTTGGCCGTCAAATGCTGCACTTCCTTACAGATGTCGGATCCTTGGGCTCCCCCAGGAGGGACAGAAGGCACGTATTTGGAGCTGGGCTGGAACAGGTGTGGCTGTAAAGTGCCCAGGGCACCAGGGTAACGAGTCACGCTGCCACTTGCACCCTTTTGCCTACTGGGAAGATGAGTGGTATGTGCGAGGGTGCCTGTGCCTGCACAAGTGGATAAACTCCGTTGCTCTGGCGCAGGGAGCCAGCACAAACAGATTGTGACCTTGGCTGCCAGTGCCCTCACATTTCTGTAGATCATCTGCAGCACCCTTTGTATGCAGGAAACCTTTCCATAGATCCCGAGGAGGGCAGGATTGCAGTGACCCATTCTGTGTTCTGTCTCCTGCATTTGTTTTGGCACGTGCCAAACAGTACCCTGTCCCATGCCAGTACCCTGTCACCATTTGGCAAGAACCATTTTATTGTGAAGCTGTGGCTGCAGTGATGCAATGAATGTTTCGCAGGATATGTTTTACTTCTGACCTGGTATTAGACAATAGTTTTCCCCGAATGATATTTTATATTTAGAATCACTCTCACAGTGTTCAAACCCCGAGTAATCATTGTTACAGTTGCTGTCTTTCTGATGGACAATAAAATAAATAAATAATAAAAAAAATTCACATTTTGAAGACAGGTAATACTAAGTCCTTTTAAAAGCAGTTATTAAGCCAGAAGTCTTTACAAGAGTCATAGAATTGCACAATGGCTTAGGTTGGAAGGGATGTCGAAGATCATCTAGTGATAATTCCCCTGCCAATGACCAGGGACACCTTTCACTAGACCAGGTTGCTCAAAGCCCTATTATTCAAAACAAAATGAGGAAATCAGAAGAAACACCCTACAAGAAGTATTAGTATAGATAAGTAATTTGTATAGAGAAAAGTAAATGTTTTTGGGAATTAAAATGAATAATTCAGAGAATATAAATATTCATTAGTGGTATAGTAGCTACTCCATGCTTCAAAATCCTTAACTGAGATACTTGGTCTTCTAGGTTCTATAAAAAATTATGGCAACTTGCTGCAAAATTTACTCCTGAAAATATACACTGCATTGAAGGGGCACATTAAAAATGAGTTAGCTTTCTATTGTTTTAATAACAATTGTATTTTGCTAGCTTTTTTTTTTTAATCAAATGAGCTAATCTAATTAGTGCTCCATAAGATGATGATAGGGCCAATTCTGATAGGCTCATTCTGTACTTTAGCCTTAAGTTAGCAGAGGCAAGGTAATTGCTGGTCATAAAGGACATCTTTTCACTTTTTTTTTTTCCATTGCACGGTGGGTATTTCCAAAAATAGGCTTTTGTGAAATTGCTGCATATGATAATAGGATTAGGAAAAAGGTAAATTGCTCTAAATACTGATATTTGATAGTTTTGCGTCTCCATCCTAGTTGGAAGTTGAAAATTTAGTGATGTACACTCCAGGTTCTGGTTTTCATATGTGGTGAAGATATTAAAACCAAGTAGCAGCAGTGGAGCTACATGAAGACCCTGAGACTGTTGCTACAGTGGGCTCAAATTCTGTTAATCCTGCACAAACCTGAGTTCTTACATCATGCAGAAGAATTAAAACAAAGGAATAGAATATGAAGTTAGAATATAAAGTTTCAAGTGGGAGATGTCATATGTCTATAGGGAGTACAGAAGGACAGTTTTTATTAAAGCATACTGTCAAAAATATGTTCTACTAAGGAAAATATATACTTAGTAAAGAAAATATATCCTATCTTTTTGGTTTTCTGTTTCAGTTTGGTGATGGCATGCTGAATTACTGTGCAACACCCTCAGATAGGAATTGAGAATTCAGCACCAATTATAAAGTGATCTGGTCATTTACTCTAGCTAATTAGATGCCCTCAGGAACTGTACATTTGTCTATGAACATCAAAGTGTTTTTATGTATTATCTCTATGAAAGCTCTTGTGAAAATGTAATGCCTATGGCATTTTTTTACGGATATGGAAGTGGGCCTAGAGCAGTTAAAATTACAGGCCAATGGTCACATAGGAAGTGCTTAGCAGAGCAGAGGTAAAGCACAGCTTTCTCTGAGGTCCAAAGGCATTGCTTTCCTTGGCCACTGCCTTTCTCAGGAATCAGTAACTGCATTCCTGTTACCCTCAGAGAGGACAGGACTGAATAAACTGGTATTAACTGGCAGAGGCAGGATTCCACAGGGTAAGTAGATCTAGCCTCACACAGATTCTAAAGGATGATGTTTTTACCTCTGCCATCCTGATCCTGGCCATGCAGTTTCTGCTTGCTGTGCAAGGGGTCTGGTTTTTATTGGATCCTTTCTTGAGTCCTCTGAGCTCATTAATATGGCAGAAAACATACGCAGACAAAATAAAAGCAGATTGTTCTCTGCCAAGAAGCTGAATTGACTCACTTGCTGTAATGAGTGCCAGAGCTGGTGGAAAAGCAGAGCTTACCACAGCAAGGAGCATGGGAAAGGTTAAGAAGTAGGAGATGATGTGGAAGAGACTGGGGACAGCATGAAATATTCAGCAGCTGCAACCTCTTAGATTGCCTCAGCTGCTGACAGACCTTCAGCCTCCATATCATCAAATCAAATGCTAGCCATCTATTAGGAAATTCTGGAGATGTTAATGGCTGCATTATTATCAAGAAGACTAGACTGTACTGTCTGCTTTTGAGAACAACTTTAATAGTTTGATGTTTTCAATTTTACATCACAAAACAAGTGCATCTCATAAAACTGATGGGAGAGCTCAGCTACATTGAGGTCTTCTGGAGATTCTTTATACTCCATTTATACCAGAAGGCAAAATGGTGTTAGTTACCTGCAGGTGGAGTTCTGGGGGACTCATAGGTAATGTACAGACAGCTGCTGAGAGAGGCATGTTTGCTTGGCCCTGGGAAGAGAAAACCTAGGGGACATCTCACTGCTGCCTGTAACTTTACCTTGTGGAAAGTATAGAGGAGATGGATCTCTTGGAATATCGGTGAGCATCTTGTTGTATGTAAACCACCCACTTTTGTATGCTTTTGTTATTAATGCTTTACCCTTCATTTTCTTATCTCATTGCTGTTCCCAGTAAATTTAAATCTGTCATCTCTGCCTTTTGTCTCTCTTGCTGGAGTGGGGGAGGGAAGTGTCTTGTGGTTTTCTTTACAGTGGGAATACTAAATTGAGGAATAGTATTCCTAACCCATGACAGCTGGAAAATACACCTCACCAAGGACACTGAAATGAACACCAGTCTTGCTGAGCTTCATAAAATATGCCTTGCTGTGTTTTATTGAGAACTGAATTGCATTTGAAATGAATCTGGGAGATATTGCATATATTTCTTTCCGCGGTTGCCAAAGCAGAATGTCAAAGCTGTGCTCATGGAGAAAAAGAAACAACCCTGCTCTAGAAAGAAGAAACTCTCAGATGTAATCCACTAAAATAAACTCCCAGTAAAACATAGAGAGGAAGAGAACTAAGCTATCAATGAAACTGCACAAGAGAAAAAGGCTCTATAGTAATGGAGGAGGATAACTGAGTTTGTGAGGTAAACTCAAAAGTATCCTGGGGAAAATATGAGAAAGCCATGCCATATCTAGTAGATATCATTAAGGCAAAAAGCCCTGTCACCCAAAGAGAAAGTGGATATGTGGACTGATCTTCAAAGACTGAATTTGACATTGTGATGATTTATTGTTTGCTTTCTGAGCATCTGCTGAGATCACATATTTTAAGCAATAGTTAGGAAAGCAGATCTAAAGAATGCACTTTCCTGGTGCACTGGTGGAGGAGCACGACACTCAAAAATAAGACGCTTTTCTGAAACAGTGAGCAGTTCAGCTCTTCTTGCTCCAATCCTGCAAGGTGAGGATGAACTGCTGACCATACTGCTCTGATCCAGCACAGACACCAGGCCTGTGTCAGTCTGTTGTGGTTTGGGTTTATTTAGTCAGTTTTATTAATGTTAGTTAGGTTTGTTCCTTGTACTCCCCCATTCTTCCCCTCACAGTGGTTTGTTCCAAGTTGTTTACCCCGAGAATTCCCATCACTTGGATCCCCAGGTACCTGTCAGTCTTCCCACCTCTCCCTGTTTTCTCCTTATTTGGTCCCATCAGTCACGGTTTGTTCACTCCCCGTCGTTTGTCACTCCTGTCTCTCGTTTGTCCCCATTGGGCGAAGCAGGTTTACACCCCTATCCACCCACTCCCTATTTAATCTGCTGCCATCCTTTGTTTCTTTGGTGTTTGTCATTGCACCCACCCTAGCATACATTTGTTCTTGCCCCACCTGGGGGAATAAAGACTCTTTGGGCTCACAAAGTGTCCATCTCCTCTCAGCGTGTGAAGCTACCAAAGCTGCGTAACCCACGCCGCAGCACTCGGCACTACCAGGCTGGCAGACGCCGTTCCCCTGGAGTGCTCACACACGTGGTGGCCACCTGGCCTCACACGGGCAGTGCTGACCGGCGCCTCTCGTCTGCTTGAGGTCATGGCAGGTAGCTGCCGCATCAGTCCTGGAAACCCAGGGCAATGCTGGGGTTAACACCTCTCTCTGTCACACCCAGCTGGTTTACAGCCAAACTTGCTGGGCAGGATGCTGGAGCAGAGGTGAAGATAAGGGCTGTCTTTCCCCGGGATGACCATAAGGTAACACTTAGGAGGGAGCATTGCAGGCAAGCTGAGTGGTCACATTTGCATTCTTGATTCTAAAGCACAGACACTTATGCAGCAGGAGGTATTTCTTACAGGCTTTTATTTGCAGATGGCTCCACCTGTTCTATCATTTATGGTTATTTCAATAGTTTATTGTGGAGTTCTATACATGGTCAAATTATGTTGAATTTACATACTGTCTGAATGGTTTCCCAACAGCAGGTTCCCGTTTTTCTTTAAGGTCCCTCAAAACATAGTTTCCTGACCAGGTTTCTTGAGGTGAGTTCCTGATAACTGTGGCACAGGGCCTTTGACATTTCAATCTACCTATCAGTGGTTTGATAACAGAATGTTTGTCAATCTTCGTATTGCAGCTCCTTGTTATCAACTTTTAATTGCAGTAATGCTCTTGGTCCATTATCAGAAGAGCTTACTCATAGCATTTGGTTCTTTCCAGGTTACAGTGCTCTTCTGCAGGAACAGAAGCTTCTTAGGGGCAGAGTTAGAGCTGGGGTGGAAACTGTTCCAGCTGCCTTATTTCTGACTCATCCCTGTGAGTAGATTAACTTCTAGAAGCTGCATGGATTCTTCTGTGTAGTTTAGTAAGATTCTAATGAATACAAAAGAATGATTTGTCCACATATAATCCTTATTGAGGATATTAGGACAAAATATAATAGGGGCATAGATAAAATCATAAGGCTACACATTCAGGTGAAGAATGTCACTGTAGCACTGGTAAAATTCATCTATTTATTGCAGAAGTAGAAAAATTACCTTTCTAACAATGTAAGTTTCCTGTTATTCCAAGATAAATTTATATCTGGCTGTTCATTCTGTATGAAATTATATTTTTGGTATAATAATACAAAGAAATTAAATTACTAACTTTAGCCTCTTTTATACATTTGTTTCTACAGAGAGACAGCCTGAGGCAACACACTGCTCAGTGTTTCATGTGCTATGTACGTAGTTCATTCTTTCTGTTCTATGGAGAAATAATTATCTAGCTAACAAGCAAGACGCTGCACAGTGAGTACTCCACAGCTAAATGCTTCAAAAATACTTTAGGAAAATTCTTGCTCCCCCTGCAGTCAAAGGAAGCTTTTGCAGTGAATTTTAAGAAGGCAAGGAGATGTGCCCGTCTCCTGTGAGTGCCCTAAAATGGGCTTGATGTGTGTGTTTGCTTTGCTTTAGCACTGCTTACTTAAGAAAGAAACAAGATTAAAATTTTAACATAAAAATGAGTTTATTTCTGTTATCTTTGCTTACTGTTTTGTTTGCTGTAGTGAGTGGACAGAAAATACCTAAATCCATGGTGTATTTTCTACAGACTTCTCAGATGATGGATCACATAAGTCTGCTAAAACAAAAGGGAACTGAGGGCATTAGAAATCTTGGAGGCATATGAAACATAGGGAAATACAGTTCTATTTATTCACAATAAATGCATGATATGAACTTTGAAAATAAATGGTATGTACACGAAACAATTGTAGTTAATACACAGGGATAGAGATATATACATAGGTATAAATATAATACATAGATTGAGTAAATGTCTTCCTATATATATATATATATATGTAATGAAAACAGAGATAAAGTTTTGTATAATATAATAATTCCAGATATTACATTAAAATAACATCACAATATAAGTAAAATAGCATAAAGTAGTAAGTGGCCTTCTAGTTGTACAATGCCATTATTTTCATATAATAATGTAGGTTGGGAGCAAACTTAGAAAGACCCCCATCACCCTCTTCTAAAGTTGAAAACACCATCTGTTTTTTGCCTAGACATTGTTATGCTATGCCTTAAGTTATCAGATGACACAACATCCAAATAAAATATTTTTTTCCATATCTTCTCCAAAAAGACTGATTCCTGTTTTCTCTTTGCCTCTTCCTCTTTAAAATTTTGTAATTCTTAGAAGCCTAATATAAAACATGGAGCTTTTCTGTGGCTGAAATGCTGTTTTCCTTATACACATCAGCAGAAGGTTTAACTTTTTAGTAATTTTGACAACTGAGACAGTGTATGTAAAACAAGTGGTCCCAGCTAACAAAGCACATTTCTCCTGGGAGTTTGTGGGCAGGAGAGGGAGGATTTAAGAATGGCACACTACCTTTTTGCTATGTGAAAAGCCCTCATCAGGTAAACTTCAAACAATCATCCTCCCAAGGAAATCTGATAGGTTATCACTCACTAAGGAAGAGGCTGTTGTGGAAGAAAGGTGAGAAGATACTTTCCTTGAAAGTGGTGTGTGTGGCCTTCTGCACACAGAGCAGCAAGTGAGTGGATACTGTACTTTTTCCACAGTTGCTCTGCCCCTCATTTGTTGGTTCAAGTTCCCAGGCTGTCTTGATTATAAGGAATTTCACCAGTTGTGGAAAGTTTATTCGGCACTTTAATGAGCAATGCTCAGTTCATGTACCTCAGAAGGCAAAGAATGAAGAACTGGGCTGTGTTCTGCAATAGAAGCAGTTTAAAGGTGGCATGTCCATTTCTTACTAAATCTTATAAATTTTTATCTCATTAATTCAAATCTTAACAGCCTCAAATGTTCCTTCTGACCTTTGTGCCTTTAAACGTGCACAATGTCACCTGGAGCTGGTCAGTCCAATAATATTCTGCGGTTCTGGGCCTGAGGGCTGGAGAATTAAAGAATAAAAAAAAAAAAAAAAAAAAAAAAAAAAAAAAAAAAAAAGTAAAAGGATGATTCTTTCCAGTATTCAGGTAAAACAAGTTCTCAGTTCTCAAGTGGTTTCATAAGAGCATATTTTTTAGAGGACAGGACAAAGCTCCTTCCCTCCTGCTCTACAAAGATACCTACTGTTCCTCGTGTTATGTTGATGTTTATTGCACTGAGAAGCATTCCACTGTGTAAGAGGTAAGTCCTAATCATTAGTAATTGAATTAAACACTTAAAACAGCAAAAGGGGTAACGTTGTTTCTCTTCCCCTCCCCTGCCCTCCATAGCTGCCAGGGCTGTGAGTCAAGGTACTGGTAGTGTGTCCTTTTCCCTGGGCTGCTCTAAGAACCTGCAGAGTTAATAGGAAGTGCCCATCCATTGCTGTGCAGAGCTGGTCAGACCTGCTCAGTTCATCCCAGAGGTCACATTGCTTGGCAGCGAAGCCAACAACTGAGTGGCTAAAATTGTCTCCTCTCTGTCGTCTCCTTAACCACAGCTGAAAGGCAGCAAGGCAGTGACCCAGCAGCCTCTGCTCTTTAGGAGAGCTTGTGCTTCGCACTAAAGGTACAGCTAGGTCTGCAGAGAAGCTGTGGGATGTAACTGGGGAGATGTGGAGATATGGTATACAGAGTCCACTCTTCTCTTTAGAATGACTTAAATGATTCAAACAATTCAGTTAAAAAAATCCCAACCCTTCAGGGTAGTCATCAGAGACCAGGATGACTGACCTTAGCAGTTGTATTTTAGAGTTCCTCAGGGTTACCAGAGAACAATGTCAGTAATATGTCCTTTTTTCCTCTCCAGTCTGTGGGTGCTAAACAGCCTGCTTTGACAGCGAGCAGCCTTAATCCTGAGTTTTGCCAAGACATAATAATATGGGGTTCAAAGTACTGTTCTAGTAAAAGGCTAGATACAAATTTCCATGGAAATTGATTGCATCATGTCTCACACATGGGTGAGTCAAGGATATTGTGAAATATTTCCCATTTACTGGTAATAGTAAATCCATAGCAAAATGTGGATTATGCTCTGTAAGTGCTCCTTATCATGGTATCTGGTATGTATAATTATTTTATTGACCTCTTCTATTATTTTACTTTGCCCTCCCTGTCTGACTTAGCACGAATGGCTCTTGAGTTTGATGATGATACAGATATCTGATAGGTCACTATAATTCTTAGGTTACAATTTCTGTGTTGTAACTAATGATGTTTTTGCAGCATGATGTGAAGTGCTGTTAAAAGAAAAGAAGGAATCACACAAATACTAAATAGCTCTAATTTCTGATGATTTATCTTGTTCTTCCCTTTACGAGTCACTTTACCCAAGTCATTAAAGATGCCTACTACCTAAGACAAAATAAAAGATAAACAATTTAAATTTAATGAAAAAATAATGAAAAAAATAAAGGAAAGAACCAATTTTACTTGACATTACTGCATTACATTTTCCCAACATTTCTGTAATGCCCAGAAAGATACAAACATTTCTTAATACTGATTTAGGAGTAATCCACATTGTCCTGATCTATAAGTTTCCTGCCCCTTACTGGTTTTCAGAAATTTCTCTGCTCTTTTGGGATTCTTGATGCCAGCATTCATACCTCACACTATGGAAATGTAATTATTTGGCCTGTGGCCACGGTCTTTGGTGTTTTGCTTAGTGGTTACCGAAATCACTTGAATTTTTTCACCTTTTGTGTAATCAAATCCAAGAGATTGTCTTGTTTCCCTGGAAGTGTTACGTAAACCCATGCTTGCTATTAAGTCATTTTAACAGTTGAGAAAGTTAGTAATGTAATATTTATAGATCTCATTCAGAAACAGAGGATTTTGGCAGTGTTGCCAATACAGCCCCAATTCTCAAATATCAAATGTTGCTTTGAGGAAAAAAACTTTCTTTACCTTTAGTTTCCATCTACCTCTTTGTCTAGTTTTATATCCAGCTTTTGTCTGTTGTGTCATTGTGCTTACTGTCACGCATATTTGTGTATTTGATTGCATTGTATTCACACATCAATGCTATTTTATGCTGCAGCAGCAGCAAACATTTGCAAAGAAATATTTGTTGATTGTTGTACCAAATGCTGTATTTTCTGCCTCCTTCCTGTTTAGGATCACAGACCAGCTGAGGCAGGAAGGCACCTGTGAAGATCCTCTGGCCCAAATTTCTGCTCAAAGATGAGTCTGTGAGAGCAGGTTCCTCAGGATGGTGTCCATTTGGTTTTGAGTATCTTCAAGGCTGGAGCAGAGTGGAAGGATCAGCTTTCTCAAACTGTAGACAATGCTCTGCCTAATGCAGCACAAGATAATCTTTGCCTTCTTTCTACAATGACACATTGCTGGCTTATAATTTAGATTTTTAAATGTTCTTATTTCTAAACCTTTATATTGTTTCTGTCCCAGTCTTCCTGAATAGATATATATGTCTTCCATAAATCTCCTAAATATCACACCAATACACACTTTTCATTAACTCCCTGAGTTGCATCTTAAGGTAAATATGTTTGTTTTCTTCAGAAACCACACTAGAACCATTTTTCTGAAACTGTTTTCCTCTTCTTCGTGTAACAAAATAACCTTTACCTACCAGTTTTCCTTGCAAAATCTCAGTTGCAGTCTCCATCTGAAAAAGCTTCCCTGGTTCTCCATGCCTGTCTAATTGCTCAATTTCATGTTTTTCTGTCCCTTTCCAGTAACTATCTCTTTCAAAAAAAAATCAACTCAGTGACCTTTTGCTTTCAATCTTCTTTTCAGAAAGTTTTCCATTGAAACATTCCTCCCTCTCACTTCCTTTGGCAGGTTTTATGCCCCTGGATAATGCTCAACAGCATCAAACTGTGCTGAACATCATTTCTTAGCAGATGGAACTAGTGATTTGTCCACACTTGATCCAGACCCTCACCTTTTCTGCTTTTCCTGTTTTTCTTTACTCATGGCATGATTAGCCAGGATTACCTAACTCAAAAAAAAACCCCTGTGGGCAGTGACAGCTTCTGGTTTGCATGGACCAAAGTGCAGGAGGGTTTTCTATCATTATTTTGCTAAAAATACTCCGCAGATCAATTGCTTATTCTTTTGCTACTTTCTGACAAAATTTTCAAATGAATGTTACTGACACAGAATTTATAATAGCTGTAAAAGTTGACTGCTGGAAAGATGGAAGAGTAAGAAAATGAGGAATGTAGAAATCAGAGTCAAATTACGAACCAGTACTTGAGGAGAAAACCCCATGAAAATCACCCAATTATCATGGGATGGCTCTACCTAGAAATCACAGACAAGTGCCAAAGCACTTAAAGAAACCAAACCGCTCTAACACTTCTTGGATTTCTGCAGTTTTTTGTGGTATTTTGATACACTAACAAAAAAGAAATTCCCTTCTTAGTAGCCTGACTACCTTCAATTTTATTGTCACACAGATGTGTAGTAAACAAAACTAAAAAAGAAAACCTTTATCTATTACTCAGTCCTGTTTTACAGATAACAGCTCTTTGCTCATAAAGCCTGACCACAAGTGAGTAGTTGTCACTGAACCAAGAAGTACATTAGCAGCTGGATGCATGATTTATTTTTAACAAAGACCCAATGCGAGCATTGGAATTAGGATATGTATCATATGACAGGATTCTGTACAGGTAGGCAGTTGTTCAGACAACCTTTATTGTTCTTGGAAATGACATTTGAAACTTTTATAATATAATTAACCAGTTCTTCCTTAGGAATATCCTGTTCTATCCTAGAAGGTGTGTGTAGCCTCAGTGGGAATCTGGCAGAAAGCCAGGAAGAACTTTGCAAGTACTGTAGTGCACTTGTCCTGCAGAGATGAATAGTCTTCCTTGTCCTCAAGGTGAAAGAACAAGCTCCTCCTCTTATCGGCTGGGATTTGCTGAGGCTTAGAGCTTATTAGATCTAGAGATCTTCTGAGAAGGGAATCATGAGCTCACCCAGAGGCAAGAAAACAGAAAAAGATTCTTGTGAAAAGAAAGTCAAGCTCTGTCAAAATTGGTAAAAACACTGCCCTCTTCCTAGGATGGTGTGGGCTGCTGGAATGTCTGCTTTAGCCACTGCATCTGTAAAAACACTCCTTCAATAAAAGGTGGAGGCAGCAAAAATATTTCCTTCCTGTTATATGTATATATGATAATTTGTGCAGAGAAAATTGTCATATATTTTATAGTTGTGTACTGGTAAGATATACCCTTACAAAAAGTCTTTTAAAACGCACAAGTCAGTGTTGGGAATTGCATCACAGTGTCAAAAACACCTGGACATGAGGAAGGAGAACATCATTTAGAAACAAATGAACGTGGCCAGCCCGGAGATACATCTCAGTACCGAATTCTGGGAATGCGATCATGGGTGCTCATCACTCCCCGACATGGTTTTGTTCAACTCGGCACAGAGAAAGGACTCCACATGAATATGTGCAGTCCTGAAAGGAAGAAAGGGGACGCTGCCTCGGGGAAGAAAATCCATATAAAAATCGCTGGGACAGAGCATTCTGTGTGAGATGTAGGGGACCCTCTGCTGTAGTGGTCAGACCTGTGTCTCACCCAGCACCGATACCCGGGCTCAGCACTGACCCTTTCTGATTGGATAGTGGCTTTTCATTGTTTTTCTCTAAATTTATATTTGGATCATTTAATAAATTTATTTAATTAATAAATTGGAGCATTCATTTATAACACGTCCCAAACTACTGGTTAGTTTTATACGTAGTTCAATGGTTTCCAAAGGTTTAACACCTTTCTCTCTGATAGGCAGGATGCAATTATCTTCGACTTAATTCAGTGAGCATGAGTGAGTAATCTTTTCAGACTTGTGAAGCCAAGAATGCAGTCTAACATCCCCGAGGACTTCCTATGGTAGGAAGTGATCTGACATAGTTAGGAACTTAAGCCCTTTTTTACTCTGCGGGAGATGCCTTGGGTGCAGGGATTTGGGGTGGCTGTTTTATTTGTGTGATACCTGAAATACTAATTTTCATCATTTTTATTTGCTATACACACTCAGGTTTATAAATCTTTTATTTTACGTTGCTGAAATGATTTATGTGAATTTCAAGCATTTAAAGAAGTTTTCAATGTATGAAAACCATTAAATAAGTCTAAAACTGAGATAAACCACCAAACCTTCAGTGTATATGGACATATTTTGAAAATTTAAATACTTACAGAGGAATGATACATCTTGAGCAAAAATCACCCCCCCCCAAAAAAAAAGTAATTGTTAAACTTCCTGTCTAAAATTTTACTTTTGAAGGAATGATGAGGCCTTCCATAACACAAATTCTGTGAAAGGATCAGAACTAATGTGTGCATCCTGGGAAGCTTTAAAAATGACCCCAGAAGAATGTCCAACAAGATCTGGAAGGTGCAAACATGAGAGTTATAGGTGCTGATAATGCCTTTTGCTGAGCTGGGTGGTGAGCTGGGGAATAATATGCTTCATTGCTTGAGGAGTAGTTGTGGTTTGCACTCTCTGCAGTGTGCTGAGAGTCAGGCTCCTCTCTGCTGCTGACTGAAGTGCATCAGACCCTGGGGTATTTCAGCAGCACAGAGAAAGCCGTGCACAGTATCTGTGCTGTGCATGAGGATTTCAGTAAATATATTTCTATGTATCTGCACACTCTAGACCACCTTTTATGCATGTTGTTACTTGAGGGTGCTAAAAAGTAGGTGACATTTAGATATAGATATTGTTTTAAAACCATCCATTTCTAAGTTATCATGGTACTAGTTAGGAGACAGAAAAAAAAAAAAAAGAATTTAAAAAAAGAGAAGTTTTTGGCTTCTGGCCAGACACAGACAATGGGAAGAGAGCAGTTCACCCAGCCCGATGCCTTCTGATGCTTTACAGGATGATTCACACTCAGCAGGGCTTAAAGGCTTATGTGCCCATGTGTGGTTATGCATGGAAACCTCAGGATAGTGTCTGCCATCAGAGGGATCACTTGTACAATAATGTACTTTGTTCAGGATACATCAGTGACCATCTGTGATCATTAAAACAAAAGGATATGGGCAGAACAGTTTGACTACTAAAGGTAAATAAGGGACTATGAATGAAGAGAGGTTGAGACTGCAGGGAAAGATTTCTGAACTGTGTCAAGATCAGTCTCCTAGTTAGTATATATTAGTGAGAGAAGAAAAGTACATGAAATAAAAAGACTTCACTAATTGGCTACTTGTTACTACAAAAGACCAGTGCTGGGAACGTAATATAGATCAGCTTCAATATGCTATATCCAATACTGTTATCTCTTCCCAAAACAAACTCCCCTTGGCCTTGGAGATTTTATCAAAAGGTGCAATGTTCTTGCTTATAATTTTCTCATATCAAAGGCCGTGCTTTTGTTTCCTTGATTTGTACATAGATTGAACCTGTAGCAATGACTGCATGTAACTAAATATTTATGTGATGCACAAAGGAGAAAAGGAATTTAACACAGCAATAAATGGTATATTTAATGGACTAGAAGGAGCACGAAAAGCAGCAAATGTTCCTTATTATTACCCTATTTGTACTTGAATTATAAATGCCTCTGTAGTTAACTGAAAGATTTAGTGGTCACTTTTGTGTGATGAAGTATCATACTCTGGGTGCAGACCTTGATGGATATAACTACATGGAAGGTGCTGTGCTCCTTGAGTTCCTGGAGTTAAGGCTCTGGGCCCCAAGAACAGCCAGACTTCTCATTGCTGCGTGGGCAATCACTGGCCATGGACAGCTGGAAACAGCAAATATGAGTGGGCATCAAAACTCCTTCACCTTTGCTAGAATGGGAAGGCTCTCTGTGTACCCATGGTCTTTTTCTCCTCCTTGGAAATGCATGGCCAAGAGAGTGATGTCACAGCCACTTTTTTTTTTTTCACACAGCAAGTAAAGGGCTGGAGTAATTGATCCAGGAGACTTCCTTTAGCCTGAGATATCTCAAAACCGGACTTGCCTGGCACTCATTTGGAAGATGGGAATCCTCACATTTTACGTTGAGAATTCTACTGATCTATTTTCTACTACCAGCAGTGAAGGAAGAGGGAAAATAACTCTGTATGATGAAGGTTCTTCCCTGTTTAAAGACTGCTGATTTACTCAAATAATTGATTGTACTGGTGTAATGAATGCATTGAAAACTGGGTTTTCAGTTCAAATCAAATTAAACTTCTACATATACTGGAAAGCTTGAAATGTATCTGATTTTGCTGCTGCAAGGAATAGAAATCATTCATTATTGTTTTTACGATGGAGTACTGGATAACAGGCTTATCTCCTTCCCATAAAATTTTTCCTTCCAAAGATCAAAAGGTTTGAAAATATCCCCTTTGTCCTATTGCACAAATAGGACCTACTTATAAACTAGGTCATAATCTTAAGGTGGTATCTTTAACCTTTTAAATTTCAAAATTCATGGTTAAAGGTATAGACATACCAAATAAGAATAGAGCTAAAATAATTTGATAACCAGAGAGAGCTTCCTGTGTACATACCTGCTTGAGTATATGTACAGGCAAATTGATTTATTTTATGCTTTTATTCCTACTATTAAATTTAACAAAAAGCTACAGAATATTGTCTTATCAAAAGATCCCAATTTATCATTTCTAGAATATAAACATTTCACCTGCAAATGACAGGCAGCTGCCTTTGCACTCTCTGACCTAACAGGCCCAGGCTAAGCAAGGCCATCCAAAGTAGTGTGAGGGCAAACAACTGGCACATTTGTCTTGAAGATAAACTCTTGAACTGAAATAGAAAACTAAGGATCAGAACTACTTAGGATCAAAATTAAAGCAATTTCCTCAAGGAAATTCCTTGTGATTAGAATAACATGGTAGAGAAGGAAACATGGTAATTTACTTGATTTTTTTTTTTTTTGTGGGGGTGAGCAGGGAGTAGATAGGGATACACAGTCTTGATATATTTGGTTTGCTGTAGTGAATTACACTGACAAAAATAATTTGGCATGGCCTCACAATCTAAGCTACATTTACAGATTAAGAGACTGACTGAAAGATTCTCTCAGGTTCTGAAGATTTCTTCTCTCTCATACCTGTTTCACTGGGCAAGGGAGGTCCAGCCCACGTGGGGATCTTTGCAAAAGGGGTCAGGTGCTGCTATGTTTTACCCAGCTCATTCAGATTGGGATCTGGCCCTCAGAGTGTTTCACTCAGAGCACTTTATAAGCCACATGGCAAAAATTCATTTAGGACAGTGCTTGTTAGCTGAGGATAACTCTTCCAAGGTCAGGAGTGAATGTGGAAAAGGTCACTAGAATAAGTGGGTGTTATAAGAGCCTAGACTGTCAGGATGTTAATGTGCAATTTCAGTGACAAGGAATTACAGTTTTATATCTCCCTTCCATAGGTACACAAAGCTACTGTGCAGAAATGCAGACAACGTTTGAGTTCTTCTAGAGAACTGAAAACATTCCACTTGCATGACAAAAAAGGTCACTTATTTTATGCAAATTAGGTGCCTGAAGATAAGTCTTAAATCCATACTTATATAAATCTATGATAGTAGACTGATTTTACAGTGCTTCTGGATAGCTGTGCTCTTCTGGCAGTAGAAGCACTTTAAAATACCTGTCCATTTGTATCTTCCTGGTTTTGCATGGATTTAGATTATTAAAATAATGTTTTGAAAACTCTGTGAGGACCTTTACAGAAATGCTTTTTTATACTACCAACGTTTTTTTCCCAACAGTCTAACTAGAAATACTGAGCTTTGGTGATATAGAGCTCTCTAGACCTACAGAAGAGGTAAAACCTCGCAGAGATTTATTTCTTGCTTTCCTCAATGCATTTTATCCAGGTAAGGAAACATGGAAAAAAGTGTTGGGCCAGTATAAATGTGACAAGGCCTGAGATTGGTCCATAGTACAAATGAGAGATCAGAGAAAAAAATTACAATAATGTTAATGTTAAACATAAAAGAGTTGGTCTATTACGACAGTAGCTTTGTTTCCATGGGGAGAACTTTTACAGCAAAGATATCTGATGAGACTTGCATTAAACTGCCAGTGTTGTCCAGTTTTTGTGCTGTTTAGATGCTGTTGATCCTAGCATGGCATATGACTGGGTAAAATATCACTTGTTAAACTGCTGTATGAATTAGACACAAATGTGTAGGTAGGGACAGAATGACACTTGTACTTTTTTCATGTCTGTGTCTAAGAAGACTTTGGAAGAAGTTTTTGATATTAGTCCCAATCATATGTTGCATCATAGTGAATATTTAGGAAAGTGACATTAACAGAATTATTATTTCTGGCTGGCAGAGTTGGAGGCTTCTGAGAAGAACACATGGTACTGAATGAGGAAGTTAAAATTCACTGAGAATTAAAAAATATTTTTAATATATTTCTCTTATTATTGCAATGTATGGATGCATAATGATATCTTTTAAAGCAAATTCTGTGTATCCTACTGGGATCAATTCAAACAGTCTAGTTACATGTTTCAAACACTATTTGTCTTCTGCCCTTAAGGAATACTCCAACACCAATCTCAAAGCCATATTCACTGTTCTCACACCTCACACTTGGTGGATGAATTCCTGCTTGCCCCAGGTATTTTCTGCCCCTCCTAAGACAAACTTCCTGAGTATGGTACTGAATGCTAAAACAGACGAGGCCTAACCTTCAGGTCTAACTTTTGTCCTGACAAGTGTTGTCAAGTTTGCCAAAGCAAAACCTGAGAAAGCAGCTGTGCTGTGCTGCTTGGTGGAAAATTATATGTACAAGGGTCTGCAGACAACGAAGTAGGCCTGCTGTGCAAAGCATTTCTGCTTTGGCACCTCACTCTTCCAACCTGTTTGGCCTGACAATCTTGACCTGTCAAATCATGAGGTCAATCTTGACCTCGCCATGTCAGCTAAAAGGAGAGTGATGGCTGAAATGAGGTACACTGTAAGATGCCAACAGATGAACAGTTTCTCTAAGACTGTTCTGAGCGTTTGACTCACCAGGGCTTTTTTTCTTACAACAGTCCAGCTGCCTGGACTGAGTGTGTTGCAATCAGCTATTTTAACAATACACAGTTTCACAATGAAGTTTCATTTGAACATAAAAGAGGAAGCAAGTTCAGCGTGTTGCAGTTCAGTCAGTTATAAAAGCCCCTCATCTCCTATGGGACTTTCTTTCTATACTTCTTTGCTATAGAGGATTAGAAGTAAAAGAGATGTTATCTTAGAAGTGTAATTAAATAGGAAATAAAAACAGAACATTGCATTTTGGGGTAGGACAGACGCACAGGAAGTTTCAAACTAGTTGGAAGGCATCAATTTTTCTGTACCTGGTCATCGGCTGTATCTTTGGAGGTAAGAACTAAAATATACTGCACATTATATAAATGTATGAAAATGTTGCCCTTGCTTATCAGAGTGGCTTGGTTCGTTTGTGTGGCACCACAGCTTATAGCTGGTAGAATGAGATTGCACTTTTTGTGTTTTGAATGCACATGTGTTTGCAGAGTCTCAGCTTCTGCCCACGGACACTTTCTGCTGCCTTAAGAAGTGATGAGAACATTTCTAATATGCCATCTTCACAACCATGACCAACTGTGGTTGCAATAAGACTTCAAATGAAAACACATTTTTTCCTCTGGTACTTCTAACGACTTTCATAAAATCAGACTAAACAGGTTTTTCAGAATATTTTTAAAGTGAGCCTTACGAGCTGTGTTACTTTTATCATAATTAAGATATTCTTATTGCAATTTCTGTGCATGTTACTGTACTGTCTAAGTAATGTCCTCCAACTGTAGTGCTCTTATTTCTAGATTATAAATAAAAATAAGCAGCAAAATAGGTTAATATGGGCATCATATTAAAAAAAAAGTTCATAAGAAGAAAGATGAGATTTCTCTGAGAACACAGTGATGTTAAAAATTATAAACAAAGAAACTTTATTATTGCATTTTTTTCAATTCTTAGTGAATTTCCTGGTTTGCTGCAAATTCACAGCTCAACAAGGGTATACATGCACAACATGCCACCTCTCCACACTTTTTTATGCTCTACAACAAACATGACTAATATTTCAATGCCTTTTTGTGGACCATTTCCTTCACTCCTTCTGGGAAACACCTTCAGCCTTTTCTGTCTTTCTTGCTTTACCATTTATGTTTGCTTTTCATTTCTAGAAAGTGTATTCTCTTCTGTAAGAGTTCACGTGGATTTATTGCCTCTTTACTTCAAATGCTTAGATTCAAAATGTTGCAGTACACATAGTTTAGTCATAATGCCTAAAAACTCATTAAAATTAACACAGACATCCAGAGACATGAAAGGATTTCAACCCCAGGAAGAAAATTATAAAAGCACAGGGTAGAAATATTAAGTAGTCAGGTCTTCCTTATGAATGTGCAGCCTGATTCTTTCCTGCCTCAGATTTCCTCAGATGCTGTTGTTTACAGCTGTGGATATGAGATGTAAAATGCTATCCAACCAGATTGATGGGGTCTGAAACCAACTTTGTATAGGCATAGATGATGAAGAAAAGTATGTAACATGATGAAGCAGGCTTCGTCTGTATGATGTTTCAAGAAACTTGAACTGGGTGGAAAACAAACTTGTGTGGAAAACTTTGAGACCTCAAGAAGCTATGTTTACCAACATACAGTTTTCATTGTATTTTTATGGAAATATGTCCCCCCCAACTCAATTTAAAGATAAAAATATACTGAGAATGTATTTGTTCCTAAATTAAAGAAGCGGAATGCTCCTGAAGCCCATTGCCATCCATTTCGCATGATCAAAAATTGGTAGGCATTTGTATAACGAGAGCATTCAACAGTATAGTAGACTTCTTGGGGAAGATGTCTCCTCTCTTGCTTCCTTTAGCCTGTCCTTCCAGCAGATTCCCTCATACTCTCAAAATACAGGATTATTATTCTCTCAAACCTACTTGTTCCCCTCGAACCAGCCCACACTCCCCCATGGGTGAGGTACTCCAGCTTTTCTGCATCTCTTCAACTGTTGACATGTGAATAAAGATGAACAGGGCTTATGTTTCTCCTGTGGGAAGGACAAAAGATCAGAGTCAAGAGAGATGTGGGGAGTGCACACGCATGGTTTGGCTCACAGTGACTGCTTAAAGAGCCTCTAGGTGCATCTCCTGGGCCCCAGATCTTCCAGAGCAGCAGCAGGGAGAGGAAGTGACAAATGTAGCAGGCAGCATTCAGATGCTTGTGCAAAACCACCCTCTGTCTATTCATCTTCTCCTCTGCGGTGGGCAAAGTGAGCCACTCCTACATCTAACAGCAGCCACTGCTATTGTAGAATTATAGTTGGAGAGAAGCATAAGTTGGAAAGGACCTCGAAATATCATCTAGTCCAATGTTTCATGGGAGAGGAAGCCTAGATGAGATTATGTAGAACCTTGTCCAATTCCACCTTGAAAACATCCAACGAAGGGAACTCCACCATTTCTCTAGTGAGGTTGTTTCATTGATTGTTCTCACTGTAAAAAATTTCCTTCTCTTCCCTCTTATCCCTGAGAGCACTGGGGACATGGTTTAGCAGTGAACATGGTGGTGCTGAGTTAATAATTGGACTTAATGATCTTAGAGGCCTTTTCCAACCTACGTGATTCTGTGATTCTATCCCAATGCAACTTGTGGTCTTTGCCACTTGTCGTTTCCATGTGGCTGCTTGTGAAGAGAGAGCCTATGTCTTCTTTGCAGCTGCAGACACTGGAATACTATGATGAGCTGCCCCCTTCTCCCTGTCTTCTCTACTCCAGGGAGAAGAGTCCTAACTCCTTCAAACTTTCCTCACAAGGCAGCTTTTCCAGCCCTTTGATCAACATCTTGGCCCTCCATTGGACCCATTCCAGTCTGTCCACATCTTGTTTGAATTTTCTGGGACCAGAACAGGATGCTTCAAGGGCAGCCTGACAAATGCTGAGAGGGATGCTCCCATCTCTATCTCAGCCGGCTGTGCCCCCGTGGGTGCAGCCCAGGATCTGATTTTCCTCATTGCTGCAGCCCTGCTCTGCTGGCTTAGGGTCCCCTTGTTGTGCACCAGGGTCCCCAGGTCCCTTCTCAGCAAGGCTCCCCAGGCACACAGGGCCTGTGCTGGGCTCTTTGGTTGTGTCATCCAGTGCAGGAGCTGCCACTTGCCTTTGTTAAACCTGATGCTGTTATTGCTGGCCCACCTTCCAGCCTGTGTAGGTCTCCCTGTAAAATGTGTCTATCTCACCACACAATTTGGTGTCATTAGCATTTATCCAAGCCAAATGAGGTTCAGATACCAAAGATCTGTAGGTTTCAGGCATTAAAGAGAGGCTCTACTTACCCATATGCACAGCTCATTATACTGCCTTCTTCGCTATCCTAGTTTCCCTGTGCTGGCTGTACTGAGGCTTCCTGGGAGCTGTTCCACACTAGCCCCAGGGGAAGGTGAGATATGGATCCTGCAATATTTGTAAGCTTGCTCTACAGACTATCCTACTTGCCAGGACTCTTGCATGTGTGTCTGGCAATCTGAGGTGGATCCCACACTTCACTGAGGGGGTCTCTCTGTATCTCCACAAACTGGAAAAATGTCTCTTAAAATAGGGAAAAATACTACAGACAGATCCATAGGATTTGAGTTCCTTCAAGACAGGGAGACTGTGATCTGGGATCCCATCTAGTAAATCAGCTAGAAATCAAGGTATACCCTGTCATAACAGCTGAGCTCCAGTCCCCAGCAGCACAACTTCAATGCTATTCAGAGCCCCGGTCAGGGATCTGAAGGCCAGACATATCCAAGCTTGTCTCTTCTATGAGTTTCCATCCCCTTCTTTTGCAACACAGAAGAATGTCCCTTTCCCCACCGAGCTGTGATCCCATCTGGCATCACGTTCTTTCCGTTCTCTCTAGCAACTTTTCATCTTGCTTAGGTTTTTGAACAGGACACAATTCATCATATCTCTTTGTGCACACTTCTCAGGCTTTCCATAAGTGTTTTGCTTATCCTGAGCCAAGAACTCCCATTCTGTTTTCCTGTTCTCAGACTGTAATCTGAGGTCTTTATGCAAACATTGGCACTGTCTACAAGCATTACAACCTAGCAAATTTGCTGCCACACACTGGTAATTCCCCTGGATTCTCCATATGACCTTAAATATTCATCCCGCTTTCAGGCTTTTCTTCTGCTGAAGAACTGAACAAAAACCTCATGCAAGACATCAGAGTTTTTAAGATAATCTGACTGTAATAAAGACTATGTCAGATAGAAAAGAGAGTGTAAACCAGGCAGTCTTCTCCCTCTATCTCCAGGAGGCTTAGACAGAATGTAGTCAGTGCCCATTGCTAGGGCAGCAAAAGGAAAATTCTTTTTGTTCACCTTACATGCAAAATGTGTCAGACCAGAATTGTAAAAGGGACTGGTTTTCCTTGTGCAACAGATGTTATGCAATTATTTTCAGGCAGATGTAAGTGAAATCTGGATTTAAGGAGCACGAAACCCAAATATTGAAAGACATCAGATATAATCTCTGTGCCCTTGGAATCCTGGTGTATGTGTGTCTGTGGCGTGGAGAGGGGATTAAGAGAAGAGGCGTGAGAAAGCAGAATTAATGAAAACTGCAATCCTTATCAGATTTAAAATGCAAAAATTATAGGTGGCACAGTTGCATGACAGTTGGAGTGATGGGATAATAAATTGTCAGAGGTATATATTATATTAAGTACTAGGACAAGAAACACCAGAGATACATGCACCTCCCTTTTACATTAATGCTCTCAGCACTGCCTATCAAAACTTCCGTCAGATTTCCTTGCAGAGCTGGGAAGAGCCAGATTAGTCTGGCAGCCTTTGCCAGCTTCAGAGGGTAATCCTGTAACTCATTCAACATACACAACTCTGAGCACAATGAGACCTGAATATTTCTGAATTTGCCAATTCTTTTGTTTCCACTCCTGTCTCAGGAATGGAAATAAGCAAAGCAGAATGCAGTGCAAAGAAATGAAACCAACGGTTTCAGTTCCCTCATGTAGCACCTTATGGCAGAAACAACTCACATCTGGGGAGCAGGAAAGACCAAAGTGTCACATGCTGCCTGAACACAAATGCCTTTGCCTATGTTGGTTGAGCAGTGGACAGGCTATGTTACATTTCCACTCATTTCTCCAAATCCATCTTAAAAATAACATACAAATAAATGTACAACAGTTCCACATTCGAGCTAGCCACAGTTAGTGGTGATTTTGCAATAAAGACATCTGGGCCATGGATGGCGGAGGGAAGGGAACAGCCTTTGCAAAAGGGGGGAACAGAAGCAGAAGAGAGAGTTGATAACCTGAGCAGCGTTAACATTTGGCTAAGACTTCTATGGGGGCACCTTAATTACAGCTAAAAGCCAAAGCAAGACAACAGCAGCATACTACAAGAACTGCCAAGCCCCAAACATGATTTTCCCCCTTTCTATGTAAATAGGTCGCTTTTAATTAAATGTTACTGCCTGTGGGAAATCTCACACAACTAGCAGCAACAGAGAGAACCCAGGGTCACCAAAGCAAGTGTTTGGACACATCTAATTCCCATTAATGTTTCTGCCTGAAGGAAAGTTATTTTCTCTTCACCTTTCTCTTCAACCTTCTTCATGTGTGGAAGTGATTCCCTCCCTCCAAGGAAAGTATTTTCTCACACTGTCTCCTCCATAACATTTATAGGGAGTCTATGTCTGTTATGCAAAGTCTATCTCCATGCTTAGACAGGATTTAGCCAACAGTTATTAGTGCAGCATTTTGCACTAGCAACTGTGACACATGAAAACTTTACTAAGAAATGAGAGTCCCTTCACTCTTATAAAAGACCATTTGTAGTATATAAAGAAAGAAATTATTTAAATAATTTAAATTTTAATTTATTTTTACTTTAAATCTACTTTCTCTTTGCTGGACCCAACTATTTCTTTAGAACATCTTTCCCATTGATTGTATCCTTGACATCTGTTGAAAAAAAAAAAGAGGTGGATTTAAAACAATCTTTTTGGTAGTGGAGCTCCCAAAGCTTGGGCAGAACATTTACTGATATGCACCATGTGTGTCCTTGCTGGCAAATCCTGTCTTTAATTACCAACATTTCTGTGCAGCTTTTGGGTCTGAGCTGCCTGCTCAGAGGGTGGAGAGAGTTAGTGACTGCTGGAACCTGAGTGTACCTTTGCAGAAATGCAATGAAAACTGATTCCAGAGCTGTGGTATGGCTAATCCCACAGTGAAAGAGCGAGCTGGAGTACTTCTGAAATGTGCACTTTCCTATGCATTGCACTGAAATCAGTCTCTTCAAAAGTACCCTGCAGATATCTATATCTAGGATCTAGTTTAAGATCCTGTTATAGCAGCTGGAGAGTGATAAGCAAATCTAGGACACAATTCATTTAATTTTGATTTAGGTGTCTAAACCAGGCCAGATGAATCATGCCTCCAGAACATTTTGCTTTTTCCACTGACATTTTCACATATAAAAGATAGAGACAAATAATTCTATCCTGATTGCAATGCAGAAGTGCAAAGTGCAAATTTAATGGTCTGAGATTTTTTAATGAAAAAGGAACCACACCTACAGTTGTTGATTAGTCTGGAACAGAAGGGGTGATACTCTCAATATGAATCTCAAATCATCATAATTCAGAGGCAGCTGACAAACCACACACAACAAAAGTTACTTCAAATCATATGAAAGAAAGGGGGAAACCCCTGCCTTCTTAAAAGCATATGAGAAAAAGGGGGAAACCCCTGGCTTCTTAATGAACTCCAGGGCAAAATTAGATGCATTTTAGTGTAAGCTATTACAGCAGCTATTCCACAACAGGAGACTTCTTGTCCCTCTCTCCACAACTCACTTCCATTGGATGTACTAGACGTGCCATATATTGTGTTATACAAGATATGCTTTGGTGAGATTCAGCACAACAGGGACACTGGCTGATCACTTCACTCACTGGCTCCAGTCCCCTAGTAAGGCAGAGACACTCTTGTTCATGTCCAAATTGGAGACATCTCTCTGCAGCTAGTAACAGGTGAGTGTAATCACAGCTCAGGGGGTTTAAAATGAACTTTTTGTAATTAATTTCTTCTTATCATTTTTGTGTCTGCTGGTGGTTCCCTTCCCTTGGAGAAGGATGCTGTCGGAAGGTTACCTTCATAGAATTACCTACCTTTGGGAAGACCTGAACCCTGCGCTCTACGAGAGTTTGCCTGATGAAGGGGTGTACGAAATGAGGCGCATTAATTATTCTTCCATAGGCGAAGGCCAAGGAAAAAGCCTCCTTCAGAGATGCAGATCTGCTGGCAAGTGTGTTTCCTCAGTCTGCTCTAGAGGTAGCAAGCACAGCAGAAAGCAGAAGGATAATCTCCCACAAGCTGTCCAGCACCCAACACCCACAGGACAGCCACCTCCAGCTACGCATGTCTGTGAGGAGCTGACAAAAAAAGTCACCTACCTGGTTCCACCTTCCTGCAAGAGCATTTGCAAGAACTACAACGATTTGCATATAGCTGGGGACTACGTGGTGCCAATTAGCTCAGTCACGACAGATTTTGCTTGTGACAGCGGCATAGGCCCCTTCTTGGAGTCCTCAGAGATTCCTCCGGCCATGGAGTCTGTGAAGGCTCCCCCCACGAGTGACACCATCCGCAGGCTGGGCCAAGGCCACTCCTCGTGCTGGCGGCTGGCCAGCCTAGGGCCCCACCAGCAGCCCCTCTCCGACTCCGCCCTGAACGATTACCTGGAGCAGAAGCTGGTGGAACTGTACAAGCAGTACATCATGGACAGCACGGCAAACAGGGCATCCCCCACCCAGATCCTGGCCTCGGAGCTAATCATGACTAACGTGGATCAAATCAGCATGCAGATATCACGGGAGAGGAACATGGAGACTGTCAAGGCCAAAGACATTGTCATCAGCCGCTTCTTACAAATAGCCAGTGGGAAGGTTTCCTCAGAAATGAGCACACCTACTCTGCATATTTCCCAGTATAGTCACATTAATGCTTAGTGTTTGAATGTTAGAAAGTTTTTATGTTCTTCAAAGTTGGTTTTTAGTTTAAGATACTTTCTGCTTAATAAAAAGGCATTTACCATCCACCACTTAAATAAAACTCTTCAGTACATATTAAATAAGTTGAACTACCTGTACTCCTGTGCTGTGCAGCTCCTATTGTGGACCAGTAAGTTATTTTTATCTTTTAAGTTCTTTTAATGAACCTCAGACATTAAAAAAGTTTCACAGAAAAAATTACTAAGAGCATATGAAACTCTTCCAGGTGCTCAGGTGTTCACTTTCTCCCCCACATACTTGATGTATCATTTCAGATTTCTTATTTCTATCATCTGCTATCGTGCCTCTGGGTCTGTGCTTGTGCAGGCTTACACTCATGTGAGGACAAGCAAGCACAGTGATGGCACAGCCACAGAAATATAGAATTTAGGATGCCATCCAGTCCACTTCCCTGCCCTTAAGGACTTTACTTGAGGACATCCCTCACAGAAGGTTTTATAATTTGTTCTTAAAGACATTAAGGGATAGTCAGTTAACAGCTCTTTCTATGCTAACCCTAATTATTTAATTGGTGTCTTCCTGTTCAAGAGTTACCATCCCTTTTTGTGAAGCACAAGCTCTGTTTCCTCCTGAGTGTATGTGTAAACGTGTGTGCTTTGCACTGCCTTCAACCCTCACAATGAGCACTGGGGACCTGTGATCACAGACAGATGCCACCTTTGCCAGGTGCTTACACACCTGACACTGTGGAAGGGTCTTGTGGGGACAGCAGTAGTAATAAAGGGAGAAGAGGAAGGAAAATTTACCTTTGTTATGAGAACTGCACGTTGATGAAAAAGGGCTACTCTAAAGCCCATTGGATTCATGTGAACAGTGCCCTGGAATGCAGAAGAAAAGCCGAAATGGAGCATTTGACGCCGTGACTGAACACTACTTTTGTTAGGATTGTTGTATCATAGGTCAAGGTCATTTGAACTTGATATATTTCTAATAGAAGGTCCTATTTTGTAAAATTTCACCAAGTCTTAAAAAAGAAGACAAAGACAATAACCAGAGATGCCTCATGGCAAGGGTTGGTACCTACTCTGAGTGTTCATAATGTATAATATATTGACAATGCCAGTTCATCATTGGTTGAAGTTCTGAGTATCAGTATAACATGAATACTAATTTATACTAAATATTCATAAAATTATTACATGTTATTGTCTCCACAGTGTTTTTTTGGCCTTTGAGGGCTTTTCCCCCCCTGATTTATTTATTTATGTATTTTATTCAAGGCAAGTTTTTATGTATATTTCAAAAACAAATGTAAGGTGATAAACATGTCAGTTTATTCTGTTGCTGCTGTTTTTACACAGATTACTGGGATAGCCCAGCATATTTTCCTGCACGTGCAGGTATTAAAAAAAAAAGTTGCCATGAGAACCTGTGATGCTTAAATCCAGAGGGTGTACCTCTGTTGCCATGACAGTCTACCCAAATACTGTTATTCAGCAATTCAAGACAGATAATTTCTGGCATGCAATATTTCTAGACTGTGATCAAATGCTATTTACAAATAATAAAAAAAAAGGCTATTTTTAGGGGAAAATAATCATGGTAATGCATAGGCACACCCATGCATTCTGGATGCAACATCCATTACCAACAACCTGGAAAAGTTACTTCCAGAGGAGAGCAAAAGCACAGAAATGTAATAGCCTCTATAATCTACAGATACAGATTCAGGCTTTTAAAAACACAAGGCTTTTGTTCATGCCTATTGACATTCACATCACTGAGTTTCAGTTGCAAAAGATGTAGTGGAAAGCAACTGGCAGAGTTGAATGCGTAAATCAATACCCTTGCTGAAAGATCTGACTCCTTCATCAGAAGACACAATCGATTCTTGCACTCAGCTCTCCCCACTCCACAGACCTCGTCCTATGCAAACAAGCAGCATTTTCTCGTCTCTTACTCAGAAATCCCAACCTTCATTTCCCCCCCAGACACGTGGGCAGCACCTGGTCACCATGTCCTCTTTCTCAGAACCGAAGCAGCAAAGAGGGAGGGCAGCTGGAGAGCAGGGACCAAGAACTCTGTCCAAACCCGGGTGGAAACCTCCCACAGCTGCTGTGTCAGGGGCTGCAGCCAGAGCCAGGGGCAGTGCTCAGAGAACAGCAGTGGAGAAGAAGAAATCTTAAATGTACAAAAGCAGGCTCATGCATATGAAGGGTGTGTTTGATATTTATCAATCAACTACAAACCGTTCCATTCTCAGGCAGCTTTCTTCCAAGCAATTCACTTACTGCAGTCATACTGACTTTCAAGGAAAGATCTTACTTTGTATTGTCAGACTGACATTACTAATTTTATTTTATTTTATAAGAAGGTCATAATCATTGCAGAAGTTGATTTATTCTGGAAAGATAGCATCAGCCACTTTTCCCTCTACATACAGTTATTTTCTTTTCTCTGCCTAAATATAAATGCTCATTTCACTTTGAGCCCTGTAGTGTGCCTGTTTCTCACATGAATTACATATCAGCCACATCCCATTATTTGAAGTAGCTCGTGGATTTCAGGCAGTTTCTACATAAACAACTACTTCTTCCTTTCCATTATACTCAGATGAAAGTGCATTTATATCTCTGTCTTTCTTCCATTTAAACCCAATCTTGCTCTGCACAGGTGTCTCTCTAGGTGTGCCTGTTTCCTGCTGAAAGCACTCGGATAGCAATTAGGCTGCTATTACCATGACTCATGTTGTTATCTAAAGTGATTATCGTTTTCTCTCTCCTTCTCTTTCTCTCCACTACCTCCTCTTCTGCCTCAGGGTCAAGCATTTAAAGAGACACATCCCAATTTTTTAGCACCTCTCGTAAATAACTAATTTTCAGTCAGGGGCACAGAATTTCTTGACATGAGCTTGTCAAAATGCTGATAGGAACCCTTGGTGTCTGGGGAGTGTGTGTTGGAGAGGAGAGTTTGAATTCTGCCCTCTCAATGCATCCTAACAGTATGGCTATTTTAATATGACTAACATAATTTAAGAAGGCAAAGAAAATTGTGATGAATATTTCACTAACTCTTTGGTTGAAATTTTGACCAACTGTCAAGAAACTGTTCTCAGAAGTATAGTTTATAGCCACCTTCAGCATACTCCAGCAGCTTCCTTGGGCATTTATTGCAGAACATATTACTCATTGCTGAAAACATGATTATAGCAGCTAGGAATTTTATTGTTTATAGATGTTGTGACTGTGCCTCCAAGAGTCTGAGCCCATCACTGTGGCAGATAAACATTACTTGTGGACTCCTGGAAGGCTGGGTGTGTAGTGTGACAAGGAAAACCCTTGGATGAGGGAGAAAAGAGAGGGAAAAGGGGTTTGTCAAATTTGTTGGAACCTGTGGGTCCTGCCTTTGGTTTCAACCCTTTTGCTGGCTCTGATTTCTTGTCTGTACCAAGAAACACTGGAGGGAAGAAAAATGGATATAAAGTGAAGACTGGGCTTTGTGCTGAATATGAAAGTGAGCATTTCATGCTCTGGTTGTTAGGTTCAGATGAAGGCAAAAAGCCAAGCATCTAAAACTGAAATAAATGAAGTTCTACAGTGCTGACTCCAGCCAGGCATATTGCTGATATTTCACCTTGGGGAAGGTGGGCCCTCCCAGCACCCCAAGGTTCAACTCATTCCCCTTCTACTGTCCTTTCAAAGATTGAAGCAGTGGGGATTTATTCAGGACTATCCCTTTCCTGGGCTTCTTCCTACCACAGGTTTCTCTCTGAGATGGGACCTGCTGGGATGTAACCAGCTGCCAGTATAAATGGCTTGGGCAGGAGGGGGTGAAAGGGACTGCAGGTTTTGTTACCTTGATTATCAGAATTGGTGTAATATATCTTGCTGGTACGGACAGTATGGGCTGGGCGACATCCCTTGTTCTCCCAGATTCAGGAGGGATAATTATCAATTTAGGGAGATCAACCACCATGTTGCAGTGACATCTTACTGCATTCTTTAAACCAATACTCACATATGAAAGGACTGCTACACTTTTGGCAACTGGTGAAGTTAGTAACTTGCCACAGACCTCATTAAATGCAACCTGCATGTCTAGGACAGCTGGTGTGTGTCTGCTTGGCACCTCTCTGTTCACAGCAACCCCCTCTCTGACAGACTCATACAATGGCTGTGGACAGTGCTCAGAAGGGACATGAATTTCTCCATCTGTATTAATTACAGAGAGTGTGAGCACGACAGCAGCTTAAATCAATGCATTGGCATCCAAATTGACAGGACTGGTCTCTAGCTGGTGGAGCCATGCTAGCTAACATGGACTGAGACCTGCTCACCAATCTGTGTTGTGCTGGGTAAAACCATCACTGTCTTTGAAGAGCATTTGCAGTTTAGAAATATGTAGCAGATATGACTAACATGTAAAGGAACAGAAGATTAAGTCAAACCAGAATTATTCTGAGCACTGCAGCGTTACTTCTGCTTCTGCTGCACTGGGAAGAGCTGGTTTGCTGTCACTCAGGCATTTCTGCTGACCGGATTAGGATGGCTGTTCAGAACATTAGGCACGTTTTCTAAGGGCTGAAGGGAAGAATGTTCCCGAGGCTCATTCTCAAACCTTCTTCCATCTCTTTCAGGGCAAATGTTGAATGAACTGCCTTGCTTGAAGTGGAAATCCCCTCTAGGAGTATTAACAGTGCCTCATTTTGTTAACATCTGGTTATTACTGAACTCTCTGCTGCTGTCCTTCACAATATGATGCTCCTGCTTTAGCTTTCCACAAGGCTGGTCACTGAGGGCTCCTGCATTTCTGCCGTGTCAAAACCTCCAGGACTGCCCCAGCATTTCCCTCCATCCTCCTGCCATGCAACCCTACGTTTGGGGGTTTTGCAAGCTGTGCTCCTGTGCTCTCTAACTTCCCCTTGCCCCTATAATCCCCTCTCACAGAAGATGATCCTGGCTACCCTAACAAGCAGAACAGCCAGTCCGATGGCAGAGTTAGATACTGAATATCTGGAGGGAACCACTGGCAAAGGGAGATGGGGCAGTGATGGCCTGAGTTCCTGTGGGAGAAGCGAGGGACTCCTGTGAAGGTGGAGGAAGCCCTTGCAGAGCTGAGTTTGTGAAACATATTGGGAGATGGTGGGCAGCTGAGGAAAGAGGTTTCACAATTCTCCCAGTGAAGACAAGCCTGAGGGGTGGCAGCATTTCCAGCCACTCCCTGGATGGAAGGAGTGTCTCTGTACTTAAAAGACAGCAATCTCCCCAGCTCCACCCATGGCATTTTTCACGCATAAAGAGTTGTAGGATCCCACATGGGGTTTTGTTCCTTCCCCCTGCAGCCACACCTGGGCAGGACACACCAGGAGCCTCTGGCCACACCAGGGCCCATCAGTTCTGCTGGACAGACGTGTTCCAGCCTCCACTCCTGCTCCTGGGGGTGACAGTGGGGACTGGGGGCTGCAGCAGCTGCTGCTGCTGCTGCTGCTGCTGGAGTAGTGGCCACTCCACAGCCTTCCTCCAGGCCCCACACTGGCTGCCTCAGCTCTGACCTATTTTCCTCCTTCACTGAACTTTGCTTGCTAAACACAAAGTGGGGTAGGAGACCTTTCTTAAGAACAAGCAATGGGAATGGGAAAGACAGGAATTACAGAGTCAGGCCATGCAGTGGCTTTTTTTACAAATTAATTTCTCTGTAACCAGAGCTAAAGTATAAGAATAAAATCATAGTTGGCAGAGCTGACTTTGGTATTTTCATTGATGCAGTTGTCTAATGTTCATCTTTACACACAAGCTCCCTTGCCTGAAAATGGATCCTGTTTGGAGGGTAGGTATGGAACAGGATAGAAACCAACCTGTAATAATTTGATCAGTACCATTTTAACACAGGTGACATATTCCTATGCATTTCTACATAGAAAGCATATCAAAAGAAAAAAAGGAAGATCTTAACAAAGGTAGGCTCACCAATTTTAAGAAAAAGAGGTTAGAGGTTTTCAGTTACAGCACTTTTAAACCAATTAATCTCAAGGTTTAGGTGACCTATTTAACAAAAGCTGGCCAAAGTGTCACTTCAGAAGCCCGGTGCTTGACTAGAGTCCATTCAAAATCATAAAAGTATGCAACTCAAATTGCTATTAAGACATTCAATTTTATATAAAGCTTCACAGTTCATTATAGACAGATGTGACACTTTGATTGGGTGCAACAGTAGAAAGAAATTTTTTAGTAGAGAAAAGAACTAGTTAATTATTTTTAATTCACAGAACTAATTTTTGCTTCAAATTATGTTCTTCAAACCCATAGCATCAAATTTACATTTTTGACTCCAATGAGGCTACCAGCTCTTTGTATACAATTTGCTTTGTCATCTTATCCTAGCAACCCTGACCTGTGTGCGCTTAATTTAATTTCCTTTCCTCTGGTCTTGCTATTTTCTTCTTCTGTTACTTTGTCCTTTGGATGCATCCCTTTGGTCCAGGCGACTTGCAATGTGCTCTCCTTTGGCATAAGGATGTCACAGGTACATTACACGACAATCAATGGTGATGTACAGAGCAGATCTAAGGTAGCTTTTTTTCCCTGTCATCCTACTTTTAGTTCAGGCCTTGACCAGCTAAACTTAGATAAGAAGCTAGAAGTTTAGTCATTGGAAAAACTATTAAAATGAATCAATTACAACAACATAAGCTTCCTAAAACAAGTATAATAAAGTTTCTTATTTCTGTTAGCCTATGACCTATTGCAAAAAAAAAAAAAATTCCAGACTGAACACAGAGTCCTGAGCACTCCTGTGGAAAACTGAAGATCTATTAATAAGTGTACTTTTGAAGACTGGAGCAAAGCAGAATAGTGCCTGATAGAATCCCATTCATTAAATCAATTTGAAATTATTAAAATGATAGATTCATCCCTTTGTAAAATAATATATTGCCTTTCAGTCAGGAACATGATTATTTACTAATTATTTCATCGTATTTCTAAGGTACTTGTGTAAAGATCAATTAATCTGATGTCAGCTGTCATTGCATACACTATAAAGGTTACTGAACCATTGATGTACAGAAATATGCAATTGAAGATCAAAGGCAGGAGTAAGAAGATGAACCAGTTTGAGATTGCATTTTGTTTGCATGCAGTTGTTATGTACTGTGAAATGAAATTCACCAGTGACCTGTTTCCTTATTCTGCTAATTCCCAACAGCATATGGGAAAATTCCATGAATTGTATTTTTATCTAATGAAGTCACACAGCCTCTGATCCTTGACTGTTAGATGTGATTGACATATTTTAAAAAAACAGTAAAGCAAAAGAAGAGGAAAAAAAGTATAATCTTTCAAATACTAATTTAAAAATAATATTTAAAAGCCAAGTTTTGTTATAGGCAAGTTGCATCATCTTGGCTCCAATTAAATAGCACTTTTCTTTGGAAGTCATGACCTCAGTGGGCTAAGTCATGAAACAAAGTAGTACTCAGTAAGGTACCAGATGCAAACGTTTAATACAAAGAAGGAAAATTTATCCAACATATATGAACAGTAGCTTCAGTGATGTGACTGGGAGAGAAGCTTTCTGTTAGGTGTACCAAGTTAGATTCACGTTTTCACAATGAGACATTCCAATCTCGTAATCTTGGAGGTAGTGTGTTTCCATGCATGATTTGTTATTGCTATTATTATTTATTTATCTTGCTTTTGATAAATAGAATAAGGTAAGGCTGTAAGGAGATAAAACACTTCATTTTTATTCATGTTTGATGATATGAAGGCAGGATAGCAGTGGAGGAATTAAGAGAGAACAGTGATGTGCTCAAAACAAGGAAATAGTAAAACAATTTTTGTAGAAGGGTGGGGAAGGCAGGACTGAATTAGTCAAGGATGTTGTAGTGCTTGAGAATGCAGAAGCTGAGAACTTGGACAAGAGCCATCTGTGTCTGTTGATGGACACAGCAACAGATTTGTATTCGGCATGCAGAATAAACTTAAGGTAAAAAGGCAACTGAAGACGTAGTTATTGTGAAACCAAATAGAATTAAAGAGGTTTTTTATTTGTTGTTTAGACAGAATAGAATAAAACATTTTTGTACTGTGAAGGTACAGATAAAAAAGAATTCAGGAGAAATGCAAAAGAAATTATACTGGGGACATGAAGACATGGAGACATGTCAGAGGACATTAAATTTAAAAAGGAGGGCAAAATTGTACAAGAAAAATGAGGGCATGAAAAGGTAAAGTATAATGGAATCAAAAGGTTAAAATGTAATTTTAATTTGGCATGCTCAACAGTTCTTTTATCAAGAAAAATAATGAAGGGGGAAATAGGAAAAAATGTGATGTCAGGTAAAAGATGTGAAAAGATCTAGAGCTGCGGTCAATAGCGTTGCAAAAGTCATTTGTCTAGGAAGACTTAGAAGTCATGGCTGAAACAGGGAAAATCAACAATTATGCTCATAGAAGAAAGGAAAGGGAATAGAAAGGAGATATCTTAAGATGAAAAAATGCCATTGAACTGGAAGAACTGGGTGGCCATATAAAGGTTTGCAGTACTGTTGGCTAGGGACAAGTGGGAAAGAAGCAGAGGAAATGACAAGATTGGTAAAACACAAACAGTAAGTGATCAGAAGAGGCCAGTGTTTGGTGAAAAAAGCCCTGGAGAGCTGACTGGGGCTGCCCAGTGTGCGGTGAAATGTGCAGCACAGGGCTTGTGTCAACACCTGCCACAGGAACTGGAGAGAGAGACTGGCAAGAAAAAAGGTGAAAGTAGAAGGAAGCTGGGGAAAAAGACTCCTGGATTCACATCACAGGATTTAGGAGGCATGAGGAGAGAAGACCTTAAAAAATTGCATTTAGATGAGAAGAAAGAGATCAAAGGGAGAGAACTGAAATGTTGAGTAAGAGAGAAACCTGAGACTTCCAGGAAGTGCTTTGATCCAGGATGCACAATGACAATTTGCAAGGAAAGGGAGTTACTTGAGTGTTGAAATAAATCAGCTGAGACTCCATTTTCATTATGCAGAAAGCAAATTCTTTATTCACAAATCTCATATTTGTAAGAAATATCAGAAGGCACTGTGTTAAACCTAATTGGTCAGCAATATAGTGAAAGAAACTCAGTTCATTGGTCAGTAAGGGCTATTGTATATCTCTATTAAATTTTCTGTCTAGATATGTTTACATTTTTCCTTTGTGGTTTCTCATGAGACAAATCTTATTGGTTACACAGGTACATTTGTTTTTCACCTTCAGAATAGATTGTTGTGTTAAACAACTTCTCATTCTCAAAATAGCTTCACGTGGGAACTTGCAAATTTCTTGTTAGCTGCACTTAGAAGAAATTAGAGGCCAGCTTTGGCAATTTTAGCAGAGTGAGGCTTGATTTCATAGGGCCTTTCTTTTATAATTCTTCTACCTGTCTACGACATCTCACCCTTTCCGTTAATTTAAAAAAGGCTCATATGTTCTGATGTTAAACCAGCTTGCTCTTGTGAGCTTTTATCTCATTAAGGTTATCACTGGTTATCTATTAGATATGGGATAGGAGACATTAAAGACCGATTACAATCAACAAAATGTATCAAATTCTATCATGTCACTGACACAGGGTTTCACAGCATGAGAAAACAAAGAATAATGTCCAATATCTCTTAGGGAAATGGAAATAAATGACCATTGTTTTAAAGTCCAAATAGTTGAGATTCAGGAGAAAGTTCATTAGCTGGAAATGTTGATCTTGGACATCACTGAATGTCCTCCTGGATCCTGGAACAGGGAATAACTGAAGAAAGTTAGTAGGAACATTATACCATGATGATAACATAAGGCTTTTGTTGACAAATTGCCTCTGTAGTTTGCAGACAAAGCTCTGTCTTGGCAGTCCTACTTCTGTTCCTGTTCTAGCCACGAAGGCTGCATGGTGGTTAGGTTATTTCTCTTTCCACTAGGCCTCATTTTCTTGGAGGCGATCGGTGTCTGATTGAATGAACAGGTGACTGCTGCGAACCTGCTGATGATAAAGCACAAGCATGCCCTCCCTTCAAGTCAATGAATCAATTAGGCTTTGCTGTGGCACACTCAATTGGGATTTAGATTTGATGATCTTTTTCCAAATTTCTAATGTAAATATTGCATTATACAAAATTATTTGTTGTCTAAATTTCTAATGTACATATTACGTTATTTGGATGTTCTAAAGGCACTAAATTCCCCATCTTTTTGTTTTCTTAAAATGAGATGCATGTCTTTGGTTATGAGCATGAAGAAACATCAAGGCACAACAATTCATTTAGTGAACAAGAAACTGACAGCAATCAGGAATAAGTCAGGTACAACAAATAAGAATATTTCAGATAATACACATAATTAATAATACATGTGAAATTAGGTAATTAGGAATCTCTGAAATACTGTACCACCATCCCAGAGTCTGCAAACAGCTGACAAACCTCAATTTACAGGTGGCTTAGATAATTATTTCCAGATAATAATTCCCGAGCTTACTCTAAAAATAGGTTCAGCTGTCATATGTAAAGGGTCAAATTGCCAAGTCAAAGTGATCTGAATCTAGTTTTGATGCAGAAAACATCTAGGTTTATTGGCAGATTCTCCATCCAGGTAGAGCCAAGGCCTGGCCACCACCCAAGCTCCAACTGGGAGGGAATTCCCTAAACACGTTTTAAAACAAGGCTCTTATGAATCGCAGTTGTGAGTAAAGGCCTTGGGGTTAAAAACTAATCATACCATCTAGTAGTTGGATCCCTCCGAAGTTTCCTTCAGGATAGAGATGCTTCAAACACAGCAAACTTCTGGAGTGCTTCTGTAATAATAACTGGGAAAAACCACTAGACTAGCAGTTCGGAGGAGACTTTCAATGAAGCTCAGATAGCATTTCTTGGAACTCTGAAAAATTCTTAAAGTTACGAGATAGCATTGGGTTAAACCATAGAGCTAGTGCAGGGACTAGCCAGAGAGCTAACCTGGTTTAAGAGATGCATAAGCAGCTAGAGAACAAAAAGAAGGATCCTGAAACAACATGTGTCTCTTAGATAACTACACAAAGAGATGTTAAAGCATATAAGAAGCCAGCTATAAATACAGTAATAACATCCTATGAATAATGCCTGTAATAAAATCAGTAAATTCACATAATGTAATCAATAGGTCAGTGGTGACCATCTTAGGAATTTGAGGTAACACCTTTCTAACCAGTCATGTACCTATGACAGTAAAATGAAACAAAGGAAAACGCTAGAACAGCTTACAATCAATAACAGCCATACTGTAGAATCATAACTGACTCTTCTGTGTTTTCTGTGGAAAATAAAACAGCAGAGACTGTAATAAGCAATAGAATCTTCAAGAAAAATCAAGGGTGAGCACACTGTATCTTTTTTATCCACAAAGAGGTGTTTATCAATGTTTCATGACAGCTGTTTTAGTCAGAGTCTTCTTATCCTTTATAAGAAAACAACTATATATCTTACAATGTAGAAAAGTAACATTTAACTATCTCAGATTGCAATGCAAGATGTAACCAGATGTATTCTATCGCCATCTGTTAAAACCAGGTGGGGCAGTGTTCTTTATCTCTTCCATGACCCATCCTCCCTCCAGGAGATATCTTCTGTTAATGGGCCACTGAGTGTCACTGCATGACTGATAAAATTGCATCATGCCATTGTGAGATGCTCCACCCAGAAGGAGGAGCCAAGCATTCCTACCTGGATATAATCTCAGATTTGGAACAGCACAGGAAGCCTTTTTCCACTGGATTCCCAGAGGAAGACCAGACCCTTCTACACCACCACTGGACCTTCAGAGGACAACTACACTCTTCTACAGGATCACTGCTCCAACAGAACCTCATCTATCACTCCAGGTGGACTGCAGCCACAATTTTTTTGGACTGCTACCACCACCCTGACTGGCAGGGTGTCAGGTTGTATTCTGACTTTGTCTGTTTCAGCAGTAAAATATTTTTTGTGAACTAATTATTTCTAAACTGCTGCAAATAAAATTCAAGGTTATAGGACTTAAATTAAACAAAATTAATTGCAACAAATAATCTTGGGAGAAGAGTAAAGAGGGAGAAGAGAGAGCCACAGGCCCACAGGGGAGTGGGTCTGGGTTCAGTTCTGGGGCTTGGAGCTGCTGTGTGCACGGCGTGTTTGGTAGGACTGAGGGGCTGAGGGGCACAGCGAGACCATGGCTCACAATGCAGAGAAGGTCATGACAGCATTAGTAAGATTTTGGCAAGCCCAGCTTGAGGAAGGAAAAGTCAAGGAGTGAAGGCCTTTCCTTGCATCAGAGTGTAATGAGCTGCCCAAAGCTGAGAAATGGAGGAGACAGATCATTAAGGAGTTTTCTAAGAAAGTGGCAGAGATCCAAAATGCTTGATTGGGTGAATTCAGAATTCGTGACCTGAATGATGAAATCAACAAACTTCTGAGAGAGAAAGGACACTGGGAATACAGAATAAAGGAGCTGGGAGGTCCTGATTATGCTAGGATTGGCCCAAAAATGATAGATCATGAAGGGAAAGAAGTTCCAGGAAACAGAGGCTACAAAATCTTTGGAGCTGCAAAGGACTTGCAGGAGTTAAAGAGCTTTTTGAAAAGGAGCCCCTGCCACCCCCACCAAAGACTTGGGCTGAACTTATGAAGGACATCGACACCGAGTACTATGGCTACAGGGATGAAGATGATGGGATTCTGGAACCCCTGGAGCAGGAACATGAGAAGAAAGTTACAGCAGAAGCAGTGGCAAAATGGAAGATGGAGAGATAAGCACGACTTGCAAGAGGTGAGGAGGAGGAGGAGGAAGAAAACATATATGCTGTCCACGAGGAAGAGTCTGATGAGGAAGGTGGCAACGAGAGAGAAGAGTCTGATGAGGAAGGTGGCAACGAGAGAGAACAGAAATTTATTGCACAAGTTCTAGCGCCAACTCAACAGGACATTGAGAAAACTCTTGTACAAAGAAAGAAGATGGAGCTGCTCCAGAAGTATGCCTAGTGAAACCCTCCTGGCACAGAGTGAGGAGGCAAAGACACTTTTAGAATTGTAATAATAATAATGTTGGGGGTTGGGTGTTTTCTGTTTTTCCTTGTTAGTGTGGAATTTTTCCCCACAGAGTTGCTAAGAAGCACTGATGCCTGGGTGCTTGAGACAGGGGGAGGGGGAACTCCTTTGGTTTTTGTGAGTTTTCTCTTGGGTGGGGTGGGGGGGCAGAGATACCGTGAGAATGGGGGGCAAGTAGAAGAGATAGGTTTATGGGCAGCCTCTCTCTCACTGCAGGGCTGCGGAGGAGGATGGTCAGACCTGCAGCTTGGAGAAAGGAGTTGGCTGCCACCACCATAACCCAGCGGGGATCCTTTCTTCTGCTGCTGGGCCCCAAATCCCCTTGCCCTACCAAGACATCCCACATGTTCCAGCTACTGCTGTGGAGTTTTGATACATTCGCGTCCACTGCCCCAGGATTTCTGCTCATCCCTGCTGTCCCAGCCTGGTGCTCCCGAGAGCCCTGCAGGGGCACCGGGATCGGCTGCCCCAGGGTTTGTGAAGTGAAGCCTCTCCTCCATCCCTTCCCCTCTCAGCCGAGCCGCCATTACCGCGTGCTCCCCGAACTCGCGCCACAGCGCCCCCTTGCAGGCGTGGGGGAATTACCGCACGCCCTGCCCGCCGGGAGCCAGCAGCGCCCCTGCTGGCTGTGCCCGCAACTGCACCGGAGGGGAAAGTGCTGCAGCCAAAGGGCTGGGACTGGGTTCTGTGTTCTGTTTGTTATGAATGCTGTATTTGTTGTTTCTGTTTGCCTTGTTATATAACTAGTAAAGAACTGTTATTCCTACTTCCATATCTTTGCCTGAGAGCCCCTTAATTTCAAAATTCTAATAATTTGGAGGGAGGGGGAATTCTCCATTCAAAGGGAGGCTCCTGCCTTCGCTAGCAGACACCTGTCTTGTAAACCGGAATGGATTTTGGCACCCACTGGTGGGGCCCGAGAGCATTTAGTGAAAAAGAGTGAAAAAAGAGTAACAGCTCTTGAGTAATCTAATTTTTGTGTGCTGCAGATAGAAACCTTGTTAGGTGTCAACCTTGTGGTCTGGCTTACCCTGGTTTGGGTGGCACGTTGTTGTGGCTACATTTCCCCCATTTGGAGGCCCATTTCTAAACTTGGATCCTATAACTAAGGCTACTGTGGCTGTTAACCAGTTTGCTTTATGGGTTAATAAAGTGAGGAATTAATGGATTTTTAATTTTCTCTGGAAAGCAGGCGCATGGATTCAGAGCTGTCACACACTAACTCTATGTTTTTGGAGTTACTTTAATAATGGTACCCACTGTGAGGAAATAACACCAAGGGAAATTTTCTGCCAACCCTTCACCCAGCTCTTTGAGCCTGCCCCACCAGTTTTTGAAGGGTTCAAACCTTCTCTAAATGCTAATGATATCATACAGTGGTTGGTGTTTCTGATAGGCCTATTCTATTTAGCATTCAGAGATAAGGGGAGATTGACATCGGTAACCACACTGATACCTATCCCAGAGACTAGGGATGATGCCCCAGAACCTGACACAGCCCAGAAACTAGGGATGCTGCCACAGAGCCTGACATTGCCCCAGAGACTAGGGATGCTGTCCCACAGCCTGACCCTGCCCCACAGCCCACCTCAGAAATTAACCACACAGATTGGGTGGGAGTTCTGGTGAAGGACATGCGTGAAATGAGCCAGATGCTGAAGGAGTACATCTCCCCACCTGGTGGGAAACCCCCTGCCTTGAAGAGGGAGAGTCTAATAGTGCAGCAGTGGAACCCACAGATGTTACAACCGTCCAGGATCCAGCTGAACTGCAAAGGCAGTCACAGCCAGCAGCAGTTGCCCCTGTAGAAACAAGGAGATCTAAGATGAAATCAGAGCACCCAGATAGGGGAGGGCCTTCACAGTGGAGCCAATGGTTGAGATCATCACCGAGTCCCTGACGCACAAAAGTCTCTGTAGTCTGCACAAAGACATTGTCCGAAGGGGACGTGAGGCTTATCCAACCTGGCTACTTCGGGTATGGGACCTTATGAGTACAGGCGTCCAGCTGGATGGTGGTGAGGCAAGGAATCTGGGACCCTTGACCCAGGACTCAGGTGTGAATCAGGTAAGGGAGCCAGCCAGGGTCCCTTTCCCTCTGGAAGCAGCTTTTAATGAGTGTAAAGAGAAGTTTGTCCACAGAGAGAGAACGCAGGACCACCATCATAGAATGCACTGGAAGACCCTGGAGAAAGAGATCCAACAGCTGAGAGAAGTGGCAGTATTGGAGATACTCGCTGGGAGGGATGGACAGCATGATAATGACCCCGACAAGGTCAGGTGCACAGGGCAGAAGTTTGTAGTCTGGCAAATCTAGGGCCATCTCAATACACCATCTTCATTGCAACGATTAATGCCAATACCAACCAAGAGACAGTGGGCTCTGTTACCAACAAGCTTAGAAATTATGAAAGTATGATCAGTGGCCCAATGCAGGCTGATGTTTCTGCTGTGATTAAGGAACTCAAAGAGGAGCTCAAAGAGGAGATGAGGGAGATGAGGGAGGAGGTGAGGAAGATCAATGCAGCACCAGTGCAAGTCATAGGTCCCATAGTCTGAGCCCAATGTCTCCCAGCTAGAGACAGAGAGTACACCCCATCAGCTGACCTATGGTTCTTCCTGCGTGACCATGGGGAAGACATGGGAAGGTGAGATGGAAAACCTGCTTCTGTCCTGGCAGCAAAGGTGCATCAACTCAAGGAGGGAAACACTAACTGAGGGAGTTCCAGTAAGGTGAAGGTAGCCTCAGCCTCCCATGACCGAGCTGCCGGGTATGATCTGTCAGATCCCCTTGAAGGAACCTCTACCATGTATGCCCAGGAAAGAAATAATAACCAGGGTTAGAGGGGCCCTGCCTCTAGCCAGGAAGGGGCACGGGAAAACTGGATCTTCTGGACGGAGTGGATCCGATGGCCTGGCACATCAGAACCACAAAAATGTGATGCCTTAGTTGATACTGGTGCACAGTGTACCCTGATACCATTGGGACATGTGGGAGGGGAACCTGTTTCCATTGCTGGGTTGATGGGGGAATCACAACTGACAATTGGAAGCTGAGGTGAGCCTGACTGGGAAAGAGTAGAAGAAACATCCTATTGTGACCGGCCCAGAGGACCTGGGTATTCTAGGCATAAGCTTCCTCCAGAATGGCTGTAACAAAGACTGTTGTCCCCATGTGAAAAATTATTAGATAATACTGGTTTTTGCATTTATGTATTAGTTTATGTATGTTGTTAGTAATTATAAGTATTTAGAAATAGTATCAATTATAACTCTTTTTAGCTGCTTGTTAATGTAATATAGTCTATCAGCTTAAGTATGCACTGTGTTGCTCATAGAACAGAGTAGTGTAATTAATATAATATCTATGTATCACTTATGGAAATAATAGTGTGATGAATGTATTGTGTTATAGACCTTAGCAAAACATAAGGCTAAGGCTTTTGTGTAACTAAAAAGGCTTTTGTGTAACTAAAATCCGTGTAAGGCCACCTACTGACCAGCCTGTCCAAGTGATAAGATAACCATGATACAAACCAGAGCACTGGAGGACAGTTAGAGAATACCATGTTAAATTTAAGGAGGACATACTAAGTCCTTATCAGAGGATGTGAAACAGCAGGATGGAGACACAAGAAGAAATCAAATATATTGACCTGACACATAGGATGTCATGCAGATAAACTGGAGTGTGAAAAAGTCCACCAAAAGAGTTCCCAAAACTCTTTTGTGACTTTGTATATTCCGTCTCTAAGTCCCATTTTGCCGCCTAGTCCTGTGGTCAGTTTGGCTTATTTCACCTTCTTCTTTCGCGACAGGCTGTTCAGCTCATGTCGAGCACGTCTTCGGGGTCACCATATGTTGGAATAAATCAGCCAAGACTCCACTTTCTTTATGCAGAAAGTACATTCTTTATTCTCAAAGCTCATATTTGTAGGAAATACCAGAAGGCACTGTGTTAAACCTAATTGGTCAGCAATACAGTGAAACTCAGTTCATTGGTCAGAAAGAGCTGTTGTATATCTCTATCAAATTTTCTGTCTAGATATGTTTATATTTTTCCTTTGTGGGTTCTTATGGGACAAATCTTATTGGTTACACAGGTACATTTGTTTTTCACCCTCAGAATAGATTGTTGTGCTAAACAACTTCTCATTCTCAAAATAGTTTCACATGGGAACCTGCAAATTTCTTGTTAGCAGCACTTGGAAGAATGGACTCTGACCAGCTCAGTGTGAGTTGTCAGATGAAATTCAAACTGTGCCTGCTGATTTACTATATCAACGGAGTCAGGGAACATTGATTTCTTATCCTAATTGGAGGCTTTCCATAAGGTAGAAGTACATCACTCAGAGAGATGCTGGATTGGATTAGTCAAGTTTAGAAGATCTGAAACCTCTCCTGGACACACAAGCCTTTTGTGCAGCATCTTTCCTAGAAATAAACAAATAAACAAATTAGAGTCAAAATTTATAGCTTGCATGCAGAGTTTAGGTTTAAATTTCCCCCTGAACCTTCCATGCAAAGTAAAGGAATTCCCCTAACAGTGTCTGGGCTGTTCCATGAGTAGATGCTTCCCCTTGGGGCCCTCCAGCTTCAACAGCACCTTAAACTAAGTGAGCCCACTCATCACTTTCAGTGATACAGGCATGCAAGGCTGGGATAAATGAAAGTGATTAAATTATCTGGTGTCTGGGGGTCACAAAACTGTCCTAAGCACTGATCTTTCTGGTGACCAGTTTCAGGGTTTCAATTGTTCAACCTCTTCTGCTTCCTTTTTATTGCATTTGGTATCACTGCAGAGCAAATATTCACCTGCTATACACCTACTCCACCTGTGGGTAAAAAAAATCCTAAATTTGCATTAAAAACCTAGCTTTGAATCAAGTATTAATTCAGTATGCACACCGTTGAAATGGTAGATGTATCATTGCACACAAGACAAAGTGACTGAGTTCTGACTGAGCTAAATCTAAGTAACAATCACTAAAAAACATGCAAAAACAAACCAGACAAAGTTATTTATCTTTTCCTTTTAATGAATGGCTGAAGAACTAGTGAGCATTTAGTCTGTGGAATATTTAAGATTGAGTGCAAAAGCAAACCAGACAAAGTTATTTATCTTTTCCTTTTTATGAATGACTGAAGAACTAGTGAGCATTTAGTCTGTGGAATATTTAAGGTTGAGCAAAGAAAAATAAGAAGTGTTTTCATCAGAGTATTTATAACAGTTTGGTTTTATTCAGTTTTGGGGGATTTCTATACTTAATCTTTTCACTTTTGGGCCTGGGGAACACATTGGACAAAGGGTATTAGTATTAAGAAGAAGCAGAGGTTTTTGTCTGCTTCTCAGAAATGGAAAAATATTTTTAAAGTATTTTAGCATTAATACATGCAACAGCCACAACTGAGTTTAAGAACCAAATGACTAATTCTGAGGAAATATGTAAATAATCTTCCTCACATAAACAGTCTGATTTAATATTGTGGTTATATTCAGGGTAGTGAAATTACATCTCTATGCATAGCTAAAAATGTGTGAGTGCATGATTCAAGCAATTTTGTTTTAAATTCTTTTTATAAGGTTTAGGCCATAATACATTTAGGACCATGTTAGCTAAATTGACATGTGCAGTGGTAATGTTATTCCAGAGCTCCTGTAATTGAAACACATTGCACAACAGGGTTTTAAAGAAGGAATATTTTTTGGCCTTAGACATGTTTTGATTGTAAGATCCAACTCAGAGCAATTTCCTTCTGGAACTTTAATCTCAGATCACAGCTTTAAAACAAGTCTCTTGTCCTCCCCAAAAGCTGTGCGAATTTAACATCCCTTTTTCTTATGCAGAATATCATAAAGTAGAGTAGTGGGCATGCTTCTATGATTTATTTATCAACTAAAGTGCAAGTTTGACTAAGGCTAAAAAAAAGTTTGAAAATGAGCAGCGAATAATTGAAATGAACATAGGGCTGGAGCCATGGGAACATGTCTTAGCCTCTGGTGTGGTCATTCAAGAATTGCAGCCAGCTAATTGAAAAAGGTAATATTTTTTTTGGTAAGAAAAAATTATGAAGGAGAGTGAAACTGGATGAGATCGTACTCAGAATTTTCTTATCTCTCTGAGTCTGCTGAGAGTCTGAAATAACTGCTCTGAGCAAAGAAGCAAAGTATAAGCCATTTTCAAAAGTTTTTGATATGAAGAACAGAAAAGGAGAGGAAGAAAATGTCCAGCAAAATTCCTCTGCTGCTGTTCCAAATGCAGCCCTGCTTCAGAGCTGCAGGTGCTCTGTGGGGGTTCAGATGGCACCTCCCTCAGCTGCCCTTGTGCACATTTAAATGTCTTCATCCTTGTACCCACTTTCATTTCCCCCAGCAAGGGCTGAGGGAGTCACTGAAGTTCATATTTCACCACCAGCAGAGGGGTGTTGGAGCAGCACAAGCTCAGTGGCTGGGCTGCAGTGGCAGGCAAGGTGAGAACAGGAATGACTGGTTGAATGCAAGGGTGGGGAAATGGAGGCAAAGGCGCTCATTACATTTTGTCAATATCTCTACTCCACTTCAAGATGGGAAGACTGAGCCTGTGCCATCTGATTACCTGCCAGATACTAGCTCAACCCTGGATAATTTTCTGGAGCTTTTCCTGTGGCTGTATTTTGAGGGGAGGAATTCTGAGCTCCAGCAGCTCTTAATTCTAGTTCAAATATTAGTGCCAGGCAGCCCAAGGTGAAGAAAGATCTCACTGTTTTTTGTCAGGGTTCCACATGTGGCAGGGGCTGTAGCCAGTGAATTCTATGAGGCTGGTGAAAGGTGCATCATCATCCTGACATGCAGTTCACATGTGGCTTGTGTTAAAATGCTATTGCTTCTCAAAGGAGATTTTCTCAGACAGATTTTGGACGCTTTTTGAGGGGATGACACACAGTCTTACTGATGTCTGAAGCTTTCAGCCTCCAGGTACTCCCAAAATCAGACCTCTCTGAACCCTTGGTTTATCTGGTGGAGCAATGCTACCCTGAGGATTGAAATGGCTGCAAATCAGAAGATTGGTAACCCAAGGAAGCAAAAGGTCAGAAGAAAGAGAGGCATTTGGGCACTTTTCAGAAACAGGAAATAAAAATATATTTAAGGGATTTTAGAAGATTTAGGATTGCATCATCTACTTTTCTGTTTAAGGCGGTACAATATTAAAAATACCACAGGTGTAGTTCACAACAGGGCCAAAGGAGATTAAATCAATCTTCAAACTCGCAATAAGGATGGTTAATTGTCATTTGTGAGCTGTGAAAGTGACAGTCTTTATTAATTCCTTGAACTTTACAAACAGTTGGTGAGAACAAAGGAAGAAAGGAAGACTCATTTATTGTTTTTTTTTTCTGATGTAAAAATAATGTTCATCAACTCACTTTAATGAGTCAATGAGACAGCAAGCAAATAAAAGCATCTAATTTGCTCTGCGCATCAGGACATAGATATTCTACCTCCATCACACTGTAACAAGAAGTAAAAATCACATCCTCTTTTTTTGGAGTTGTCTGGCTATTTTACTGTGCATAAGCATAATAACTGTTATTTTCTGTCATTTCCAGCATTTTCATGTTCTTAAAAACAGACAGTTGAGCTCCCTCATATTTACTGAAAGTACAAACCCAGAAATAGTCCCTGCAGTCAGTGACTGATGAAAACTGAGTGAATACAGAACATGTAAGAGGATGCTACATGAGGGCAATAAAACATGTATACAATGGTCATGGAAAAACTCTCTCACCTGTGAGCTTAGTAGCACTGCTAGGTGCAAGAAATATTCGAGCATCTGGGTGAGCTGGGATTCAGGTGGGGCGAGAGGCATAAATAAATGAGTGAGAAGTGAACTGGCTGTCATGAACTTGCCCTTGCCTCTTCTGCAGCTACAGCAGAGCTGGCAAAGCCCGGGTATAATTGAGGGCTGGTTTAGTCTCTGCCTGCAGAACAAGTTTACAGGGGCTGAAAATGGGAGGTGTGAATTGTCACCTTTGCCCTGCTGACCGTCAGTAGCCATCAGACAAGAGCTCTCCTGGCAGCACTTCACCTGCCAGCCCCAGGTGGGTGAGGAGATGCAGGATGCCCCGTGTCAGGCTGTGGCCTTTGAAAGGTGGGAGATGCAGCTGAGCACTTGCCAAAGCCTGCACTGCAGTCCTAAGCAAGCACCAGGGTAGGAATTTAGGTTTAATTTTTGGTTTAATGTATGATAGAGAGGCTCTGGGATTTTTTGGGTGTGCACTGCCTACAGCAGCAATCGCTCAATGCACCTTTAGATCTTGCAATAATTGGTGAGTACAGGCTCCTTTACAAGAGAAGTGATTTCCACATTTTATCTAAGCGCACTATTAGTCACCTGCCATTGCTGATATATTTGACTTATTTGTTGTCTAATGTTTGAGGTGAATACTATTTATGATTTATTGTGTAATTTCCACTATGCCAATGTAAAACATATAGTTAGTTACCATCAGGTTGGAAAAAAACCTACCTCTTGATGCAAAAAGGGTGCCAAGATTTGCAACTCCCCAGTGACAAATGACAGAGGCACCAAATATACCTTGTTCCTGTATATCACTTCTTTGATGATGATGTGCTTTTTATATAACAATGTGGGTTTCTTTCCAGTCCCCAGAATACCCTTGGAACTAAGTAGTGCTGTCCCAGCAATGTTATTATGCTGACAAAAATATATTAATTTTTAGACAGTTATAAAATATATGAATGCAGGCATAATGTTTTAGTTGCATAATGTAATGCAAGGAATAGCTCACCAGTCATCTTAATCAGGTCATAATTCACTCAAAATCTCGATAATTTGCAGTATACCTTGTCTAAATGGAGGTCGGAGAAGATACTGGTAAGGTCAGTAATCAGTGCTGGTACTGAAAGCTGGTACTTGGCAGATAGGAAAATAATTGTGAACTGTGTAACGTTTGAAATGTTTTACTTGTGAGGCTGCAACAATCTTGGGCTCTTTTTCAGTTTGTAGGAATTCTCACCCACCTACAGTCATTAATGCTTTCTGATTTGAACTGATACACAAATTAAAGGAAGAGCTGTCTTCAAATCATTAACTCTCCAGTCTTTTGGAGTTAATAGGGTTGATATAAAATCACCATTATCAAACCTTCTAAAATCTGATAAGAACTCTAAAATGACATTGCACCACATCTGTTCCATTCAGTTACGCCCATTTAAAATAATTACAAGAGAAAATCCTCATTGCTGAGAAAACCCTGGACAGCTGGAGTCTTCCTTTTAACCTACATGAAACTAACAGGCATCACATCTTTCTTGTTAGCAATTCTGCACAACATTTCTCCTGCCAGCCAGTGCAATTTAAATCACCAGGTTGTCTGAAGTAAGGTCAGGGACATTTAAAAGATGAACAATTACTCTGAGTGTTTTTTTTTAACAACATGAATATATTAGAGAAGTGAAAAAAATTATTATTCACTGCAAGAATAGTTACAGAACTTTCTTGGAAATCTGCTATATTCCTGAATAACAAGATTCTAAATTATTCCCATCATTAGAAGGATGCTTTCAAACGCTGTAAACATCAAGAACAATTTTAGATTAAAGATCTAAGCAAAAACTTGTAGCTGAAAACTTAGCTCATCAATAATTAAAAGTAGTTCTGGGAAATGTAATCTATTTCTTGGCAATGCTTTATCTAAACCTTTGGCTGTGTGGGTTTGATTGCTCTTCTATGCCACAAGGTGTCATTGTTTTACCGTGATCAGTTTCTAAAATCCACACTAGGAAAATCTGCAAAAAATTTCCTTCATCTGGCATTTTAAGAACTTGGAAAGAGACACAGATAATTATCTACATTTTAGTTGCTTGAGAAATATAGAAAATAGCAACCTGTCAAAGATTAAATCAGAAAGATCTCTTTGACACCTACTAATGTACCAGCAGGCCTTCAAGGTCTTCAGGCTTGTTGGTTTTCCCCTTCCTAATACAGAAGGATTTTGTGGCCATTTGATCCCCTTACCTCGGCAGGAGGTAAGGAACTCTAGTTCTGTGCGGAAGGCTCGGAGGATGGCCGTGCCATGTGGCAAAACCCAGGTTTCTGTGCCCCCAGGTGAAGGGCAGGTTCCCTCCCGCTGCAGGCCCTGCCCGCTGCTTGCCCTGGGAAGGCTGCCCCAGTGCTTGCTTGATTTTGGGATGTTTTGGGTTGGAAGGGACCTTTAAGGGTCATCCAACCCCTCTGCCATGGGCTGGGACACCTTCCACTAGGCCAGGCTGCTCACAGCCCCACCCAAAGGGCCTTGAATGTTTCCAGGGATGGAGCTTCTATTGCTTTTTGGGGCAACCTGTTCCAGTGCCTCATTACCCGCTTTATAAAAAATTTCTTCCTAACATCCAATCAAAACCTCTTTCCATTTAAAGCCATCCCCCCTTCTCCTGTCACTGCAGTCCTTGTAAAAACCCCTTCTTTGTCTGTCTTGTAGCCCCTCTAAGGTACTGAAAGGGGCTCTAAGGTCTCTCAGGAGCCTTGTCCTCTCCAGGCTGCACAGCCCCAGCTCTCAGCTTGTGTAGTTGTGTTGGTATTACCAAAGCAGAGCTCCGTGTGACACTGAGCCTGTGACACAGACAACAGGCAGGACTGCCAAGAAGAAATTCCACTGTTAAGCACATACAGGAAGAGAACGGATTTGAGCATTAGCACTAGTAAACCCCAGGAATAATTATGCATTCAGGAGATTTTCCAGATAGATGCCTAGTTGCCAAAACGTGGCTAAATTTCTCAGGGAAAGCCTGGGGGAAAGCAGGTATCCATCACTTTTACAAGGCTTGCCTGGGGTACTGCTGGGAGTTGGCTGCTCAGCCAGGATCTCTCTGTTCTGAATGGGAACCATGTAGGGAGCTGCTCAGCCCCTGGGCTGTTTGCTCTGTGCCCAGGGCAGCCAAAAACACTATCTCCAAAGAGGTCATGATGCAAAAACCTTGAGAAAAGATTGGTGGTGAGAGAGAGGGAAAAGGAGGGAGTAAGATGAGCTGGCTCCCAAATACAGCAGGAGAGATCCAACACCAAATGGCATGACTGGAAGAAGTGCTGAGAAAGAGGACATAAGAAGAGAGTTGTAAAGGAATGTTGTGCAGTGAATGAGGAGCTATTACATGGAAGTTTTTGCCCAGGTACTTATGACCTTGGGGAGGACATTTGAGGTTCCCACCATGGGATGATTTAATAGGAAATGTTGATGTGTTAATAGGAACCTGTATTACACTGGCATTCAATGATGAGACAAAGACTGTGAGTGAAGAAGTCCGGATACAGCCATCTTATGTGTATCCATAAGTTATAAGTCTAGCAACATATTGCTTAAATAAAACAAAATAAAAACTAAAATTAAAAAATATACCCAGATATCCTAGGCATTGAATCATATCACTCTGAGCTGAAAATGGAGGTTTAAAGTAATGAGTAGGTATTTCATTTTGTAATTGGTCTTGGAAATCTCAGTGGACCTTCCAAACCTTCAAAACCATTGGAAATGTTTCTTCATCCTGGAATGAAGGTTACTGACAGAATGGCATGTGAAAAGTTTTCTGGAAATTGCTGTCTAAATCATTACCTTTTCTGTGCAGAAAAAGTGACACTCTGAAGAGTGTTGAAGTGTGGAAAAGAGGGGGTTTATCCACAGGAGTTTGTTGGATGTCAGAAAGACATTAGGCTGTGTAATTGCCTTAGTCATTTTGCTGTAGGGAGAGGAAATTATGTCTCTGTTGCATCAACTTTTCTTCTGAATTTTATCACTGGTAAGTTAGAGATACATTTTTTGAGCCAGATAGCTGTCATTCAGTATTGATACTAAAAAAGTAGGAAAAAACCACACAGATTATTCTCTCTGGGCCTTCTGCCTTTCTTTTCTTACCAATGAATGTACCAAACATATCTTTTTGCCTTTGGTTTAATACACAAAACAAGTCCCACTGTTTGTGCAATATCTCTACCAGAAGTTCCTGGAGGTGTTGGCAGCAGAGGTGAGCAGTGTGGCACGCACTGCACTGTGTGCTGCTGTCTCACCTCACCCTGCTTCCAGCTCACACTGCTGCACATCTTCTCTGATAGGTTTCTCTGTGCTTAGCTATTTCACCCTGCTTTTATTTCTGCCTTCATTAGGCTTCCCTAGCCAACATCCGCATGCTTTTAAGCATCTAAACTGAAAATCAGTTTTCACAGAACCAGTGTTAAATCTTGTGCTGTCAGTCAGAGCATGACTTGTGTCACTGGGACAGAAGGTCTTTATGATCTTTATGAAGAACGCCTTTATGCACTGTATAAAATCTTTCCCCAGGCTGCCAAGGGTACCTGTCACCTTTGCTAATGATTCCACAAATGTCACCATGTTAATGATCTCCTTGCAGCTCAAACTGTAAGCCATGGATGTCTATTTCTCTTGAGAGAGATAACTTATGCATAAACTGCACCTCAAACCAAATGGAAAATAATAAATACTAATAACATTTCTGATGGAAAAGGTTTTCCACAGAAGCGCTCAAAATGTCACATAAGTTACAAAGATAATGTTTCATCTATCATAAAAAATTCCCATCAAACCAGGAGCTTTTACTGTGCACTTTATTTTTTGGTCCTAGGAAGAGGTGAGGCTTCAGCCTTCTCTTTTCCCTGCATGTGTGCTAATGCAGATGTAGCACTGGAGGCTCTGGTCACCACTTGCAGCTGTGGCTGTGATGGCATTTGGGGATTTCTGGAGCTGGACCTCAGTCCACTGCTGGCCAAAGGTCTCTGCATGGCCCTTTTTCCTCTTCTACCCTGGGAGAAACAACTCAAGGGCCCCAGTGCTGCTTCAGCCTCACTGAAAACATTTCTCTGGCCTCCAGAACAGCAAGGCAAAGAAATGCCCTGACTCTTTTCAGGGCTTGACAAGACTCATTTCATAAAAGCTTTTTGCATTTGTCAGATTTTCAGCAGCTGATCAGGAGCTGCTTATGAAGGCACAGCTTGGTCCTTGAACACCTTCCAGGCAGGGGGTCACCATGTACCCTGTTTGTGTGTCCTGCTTGATGCACAGTGGGGTATGTGTGGGTTCACTGAGAACACTCAAGCTGTCATGAATCAATTAAAAAGACAAAAATCAAAGTACTTGTCTTTTCAGAGCCCTTCCAGGCTAAACAGGCTACCCCTGCAACCCCCTAGTAAAAACACTCGGTGCTTGGTCAGATATTGCTCCCGAAATATGTATTCATGTAGAATAACCACTGACCACAGTGAAGGAGTCATGGTGACATGATGACAGAAGTGTCAGTCAGACTGCCCAGTTCTGGCACTCCCTTTGTCACATCATGCCAAACATTAGAAGAGAGCTGTGTGGATGCAGGTAAGATCAAAATTATCTTCAGCATAGGGAAGAGAAAATCAGTGAGATTAGAGGGGGCCTTTCTTACAGCCAAGTATTATACTCACCAGGTTTAACCTGCATTTTCAGCTCCAAACCAGACTGTAGTGATTAACTGGACAGGTGAGTCAAGTGCATGATTTTCCTCTGTGGGAAAATTAAGAGAAAAATGATGTGATCCCTTAGAACATCTCATCTCAGTATCAAGAGGTACTGAAGGCTGTCTAAGAAACAGGTTTCTAGTGACCAAATTATTTATTCTTTCCCACTCTCATTATGTTAATTGAGGATACGGGTGCTCATCTACCAATTAATGTTCAAAGGCACTTCATTCCTATTTTTGCCTTTGAAATTCTCCCCTCATGGTACTGAACGCATTTCCAGCAGTCTGTCATAATCAGCGTTTATCACATACACAGTAATCCCTATTTCTCCAGCTTCTGTGCTGAAAAACATTAGCCCTATATTTCAAAAAAATTAATAACCACAGGGACACATTTCAACTTAGCAGAAGCTCAGGATTTTCTTGGTTTCCCACAGCAACCATCAGGAATACTGGAAGAAAATAGGTCAAATGAAAACATTATATCATGACAAAATCAGAGGCAGAGTTATAGTGTTATTTCTGAAAGCTGGTTGCACAATTGTTAAAATGATGTGCATTACACACCAATTCCTCTAAATTATTCTAACCAAAAAAATGACTATATACTGTAGGAATGTTTAACCCATTTTGATAGAAAACAAAATTAATGGGTCAAAGGAAAGCAACACTTTCACCTTTGTATGGCATTTTACTGATACATTTTCTAGAAACTTATGGATAGAGTTAATTCTGTGTTTCCTGTTGGGATATTGTTATAATGATTATAAATTTGACAGCTACAACTATCTATAGTACAGATAACAACAAAATATTGATCTTGGATCAACAGGAATTTAATTTTGGCTACCTTTCTTTTACAGTTTCCTTGGTTAGTAACATGTGAATATATCACAATTTGGTATTGCTTTTTGTGCTGCTATTTGTTATTTCATCCCAGAAGCATTTGGGAGAGTCTGTGATACTCTAGAGAATTACTGTATAGAACACAGAGAGCAGAGAAGACTTTAAGATGGTTATGATCCTTCCACAAAGACAATCTGTTCTTCACAAAGGATAAACGAAATATGTTAGCAAATGAGGTGAATCTCTGAAAAAGTGTGAAGCAATACAAACAGGGTTTAAATAGATCATGTACTTGCATAGAAAATAAAGTAGGATTGAATTTAGAAACACTTTGGTTAATGAATAGAGAGAAAATCCCAAATTTTCAATCAAGCGGATCAAGTTTGAGAAAATATATGCGTTTAATATCATCACCTTATTTTGAGTAGGAATTGATTGCAATGAGGAAAGTAAATGTTCCTCTTGATAAGCAGACAAATTGATCAGAACCTAGATGCCATCTTTATAAGCTCAGGAGAGCAAACCATTTCTCTGAATATAATATATTGCTTGGTTTTCCTCAAAACACTTTCTATAGGAGAACAGAATTCTGTGTTCACTGGACTGAATAGTGTGAAATGTTGATGAATGGTAGGGGTGTTGGTTGGTTGGGATTTTGCCTTTTTTTTTTTTTTTTTTCCACCTGGAAGGCATAGCACAAAAGTCTTCTATTTCTAGTTACATGCATTGTGGAACCAAGCTAAAGGTTACCTCTTTCTTCTGCTGGTTCTTTTCAAAATCACTGCACAATGAAAAGTGGCATTGAAATTTTTAATTTTTTCATTTTGATTTTGCTAAATGATATCTCCATCCTTATACTTTTCTGTCCTCTGATCATAAATGCTAATTACTCTCTACAGAGTTATTCCTCCTCCCCTTTCACCAGGTCTTGGCTTAAAACCTATTTCCCACCAAGAAGCAGTCTGGACTGAGTGGTCTTCTCTTATGGCGCCAATCAGCTTGTGACACAAGACATGTCCCCCTCCATCACTGGGACCTGCTCAGCCTTCATCCCAGCTGCACAGAAACCCTGCCATACCTCTGAGTGCAGGTGAGTGAAACCTCTTGCTTGTCACAGACTCTCACCTGGGCTGTCATATCCTTTATCACAAACAGGAGTTTTTGTGCTGATCCATGTCTTTCAGGCATATGAAATTGAGATTGTTCTCTAGGCATAATTTTATACAAAGAGCATGATATTCTGCTTTTACAAATAAACAGGAAGGAAATTAAGCATTAGATACCAGCTGTTGAGCTTACTGTCAGCTAATTTGGAGCAAATTGTGACTAAATTCATGTAACAAAGGGGACTTGCATAATAGAATTTACTTTATTCTTCATTATAATGCAAAACTCTATGTCCTATTACTCTAACTACAGTATTTTATACCAAAATAGCTGATGATGCAAACCAGATTTCACTACTGCCGAGACCTTGCTCTCTGACATTTCTTCTTTCATTTGGGGGAAAAGCCCACAATTTCCTTCCACATATCTTCCCCAAAAGTTTTCAAGAGATAAGCATTTTTCCCCTGCTTTAGTCTAATGTAAACTTGAACTCATAAAGTTTCATCAAAAGAGTGTAAATCTTTCCCCTCCAGAAGTTATCTGCCATGTTTCTTCTTATCCTTTGGATGACTGCAGTAATTTTTATGCTGTGCTGTCGGGAGTGTAATGTTAAGTGCTTCATTAATGATGATTTGTGCCATAGAAAAGTTTAAAATGGGCAGATCATGGCAAGGACCTGACATTATTTATTTTCACTCTTTGTATTAAACTCTGCAAAGAACATTTTAAGAGCAGTTTTGCTTCTACCTGGGGATGCCATAAGCAGTATTTCATATGCCATTGCCTCAGAGACAGCATTAACCAGGACAACAATAATAACGGCTGCACACATTGCTAATAAATATTTGCATTTATTTGTAATAAAAGGGATATGTTTCACTGTGTGAAAGGAAGGAGATAAGTAAAGATGCTTGTCTGAATTTGGAATAAATGATAATTCCAGAAATGTTCTGCTTGAAGGGTTAAGAAGTAATAATTGTATCCCAAGGACCTAGGCCCTGCAGTGTGGTACAGTGGAGCAGCTGACAGCAAATACACACTGGGAGCTGGGAATTGCCCCAGGGAACAGGCTGGGGCTCCCTGGGTTTCCCCTCAAGTGAAAACAAGGGGATCTCACTTTAATTGGAGGTGGGGAGGGAGAGGAAGGAGCAGGAGGAAGGAGGAGATGCCTCAACACTCGGATGTGTTGATGGATTTAAGTCCTCACCTGGCTCTTGGTTTGGGACCTGGTCCTGGACATGGGGTCCTGTCCAGCTTGTTACTTGTCTGGAGAGTGAACCAGGGGCAGAACTTGTGCTAAAATCCAGTTGGGATAAAATAGTCACAGCATAAATTAATACAGGAAAACAGAAAGATCTTTTTAACATTTCACTATCTATTTTTTAATCCCCACACTATATTAGAATACAAGAGAGATGCTCAATTGCTAAGCAAAATTCTTTTTTGCTAAGACCAGCACAGGGTGGTATAATATGGCTTCTTTGCTTAACTACAATTTTTGCAACATGTTGAAAAAACATTAATTTGAAACAAATTAAAGGAATTGTAATTTTTTGTCTATTTGATATATAAATGTGTATTTTACTACAGCTGAAATTTCACGTGACCTCGTTTAACACCAGGCACAGGTAATGCCAAATGGTAGGTAATTTCATTAGTGTGTTTTGGCTCATTAGGACGGTATTTCTCTAGGGAGACTGAAGCTTAAGAATGTACATTAGGAAACTGAAGAGAATTACTTCTGAAGAAACTAAGCCCTTGTCTGTGTACTCCAAGGTGGCTTTCGGATACAAATAATGAGAATAAGCTCCATTTCACAGTAAAAAAAAAAGTTTAAAATACAGTATCCCAAAAATCACTTTTAGGAGCAGTGTTAAATAACTTCGTAAGAAAGGAAAGGTCAAACACAGTATTGAAGGGCTCTGAATTAAATACCCTAGGGAAATTAAATTGTTAATAAAGACTCTTAGAACCCCTTTACGATTAATGTTTCTTGGAACTTTGAAGAGGCCAGATTGCCTGTGCAATGTAAAATGTCACTGGAAAAATTTTCATTTAATCAACATGGATTAAAATATATGAATCTTTGCCTGGTTCAACTCAGATGCAATAATTTTCCAGCACACATCTGTAGCAGTCAGATATCAGCCTGGTTGAGTTTGTGCTTAATAGTTAAATCATTCTTTGGTGTTCTTGTACGGGAAAAATCCAGAAATTAGTTTTATAAAGGGAAATTTTTCAGGAATTACAATTGCCACAATAGAAATGAAAACACAAATTAGATATTAGGGGCCCTCACCAGTTTCAGTAACCAGACTGCTGCTTATTTTAATATGTCTGGGAAAAAAAACCCACACAAATGGGTTTATGACATAGCAATTATTTAGTACAGATTGTATTTAATTTTACACTTGATCAACAAGCATAATTTAATTCGGTGGTAGAGAAAGAGACCAAACAAGGAGGTGCTTACCACATGGGGAGGGACCTCATGAGGAGCAGAGTCACCAGAATGGAAAACGAAGGAGGGAAGTCTAGCTGGAAGAACATGCCAGTGCTGGTGCCTGCTGGGATCCCTCCCATCTACCACGCTTCTTCTGAGAAGAAATAGATCAACTTCTCACTCTGTCTGCAGGATGCAGCAACCTTGACATGCTGCTACTCTGTGGGATGATGTGAAAGACAATAAAAGAAAGGAATATGTTCACTCTAATTGGCAGGGGGAAAAAATAATGAAGAAGCAAAGATATTGTTGTGAACTAAATCTTGTTAGGGTGCAGGCTCACTTTAAGAGTTGTCCAAGTGGTGCTATTCCCAACAAATCAAATTAATCTGAAGTCTTGATGTTTACATCCAGGATTACGATGACGTCGCATGAGCAACAATTTGCTGGCAGCATTAACAATGGAAGAGCTGATATTCAGAAACTCCCAACACATTAAAGCAACACAGGTGTCATATGTCTACTCCCAGTTAGCAGTACAAGACATTAGCAAGCTCAGTGATAAATTAAAAATTGTATAAATCCTGTATACAGCCATTTGCCTTCTGAATAATGAAACTGGCTTGTGGGTTCATTTTACCCTCCCATTTTCTCCACCTAAAAGCAGCAGTTTGGGAGGCTTATTTCCATTACAGATGCTGAATATGCATAAAAGGAGAGTGCCTGTGGAGAAAGCTCCATTTCAGATATGCTCCCTGTGGAGTGCATTTTTTATCAAAACCCATTTCTGATAAAACATGCTATTTGAGCTATTTTCAATTGTGAAGGATCTCATGCAAAACTGTTGCAGCTGGGCTGTAGTGTGCAAAGTCTGGGGTGTCCAAGACTTGGTGTATGAAATGAAGCTGTAGAAGTGCTGGGTAAAGGTATAGGGCCCAGTCAGGACACTGGAAATCACAAATGCAGCTATGTGGAAATTTTCAAATTACTACATTACTCTCTTGAAATATATCCATTGAGAAATCAAAATAATTTGTCAATATTTGCTGAGTTTCATAAACAGTTCAGCCTTCCCACTCCTTCCCTTCTCCCCAAGTAAAAATGAAAATATTTTTGCTTCTGCCTAGTTCTTCTACCATAAACCTGTATCTGTTTACAGATTTCAGATTGACTAACCTGTGGAAATCCCAACTGTTATATTTTCACATATGAGGGAGCTGGGTAGATAAGGAAAATGCTTTCCAGTCCCACTTTGAACAAAGGCTGAAGGAAATATCCAGTTCATGTGAAGTATTTGAGGCTCCACACACAGAGAAAAGCGGATGCCTGTCCCAGAGGAAACATTTCAGGGACAGTTAATGCCTCCACACCTTAGTCATCAGAAACTCAACAAAACTCATAAGCAATTAATCCTGTGGAAGCCACAATTCATTAGTTCCTGTTCTCATGACAGTAGAATCTAAACAAAACTTCCTGACTTCTATGTCAAGTGATCATAGAATCGCAGAATGTTTTGGGTTGGAGGAGACCTTAAGGATCATCTGCTTCCAACTCTCCTGCCAGGGGCAGGGCAACCTTCCACTAGACCAGACCCAAGGCTCCATCTAACCTGGCCTGGAACACCTCTAGGGATGGGGCATCCACAACTTCTCTGGGCAACCTCTGCCAGTGCCCCACAACCCTCTCAGTAAAGAATTTCTTCCTAATATCTAACCTAAATCTACTCTCCTTCTGCTTAAGACCATTCTCCCACGTCCTTGTAAAAAATCCCTGTCTCTCTGTCTCTCTTGTAGGCTTCCTTTAGGTGCTGGAAGGAGCTCTAAGGTCTCCCTGGAGCCTTCTCTTCTTCAAGATGAGCAACCTCAACTCTCTCAGCCCATCTTCATAGGAGAGGTTCTCTCATGGCCTTTCTCAGGACCCACTTCAAGAGGTCCATGTTCTTCCTGTGCTGGGATCTCAGAGCTGCATGGATGACTTCAGGAGTGTCTCACCAGAACAGAGGGGCTGAATGACCTCCCTTGACCCTCTGCCCACTGCTGATGGGACACAGTCCAGGATACATTTGCATTTTGGGCTGTGAGTGCACATTGCTGGGTCATGTTGTGCTCCTTGTGAACCTTTGTCACCTTCACACAGGCAGTAATTATTATCAGTCTTAAAAATAGCTAGGGTTTCTTTGTTCTTACCAGTGAGAGAAATGTTACTCCAGTGTCTCACCACTCTGGACAAGTGGGAAGAAAGCAAGCAGCAGACAAGGCAGACAAAATTGGAAGCAATCATGAAAATATAAGGGATTTGAGGGGGTGAAAGAGAGGGAGAAAATGTCATCCTTATTTGAGACTAAGAACTTGAAGAAACTGAGAAAGATATTAAAGCATGACACAGTACTAATGGTCAGCAAATGTAGGTGTTGGTGCTTCTTCTATAAAAGGAGAAGTTCTGGGAGCTGATCTTTATCTCACAGAATTGTTTATTATTTAGAGAAGACAAGGCAATCAAGGAAGGAAAAGCAGTGTGATGTGCTGTGGCCTAAATGGAGCATATATTTTTTTTCCTTAAATTAAGACAGGGTATTTTTGAATTTTTATTTCCTAATAAGGGAATGTCATGGTTCCCTGGCAAATCTGTGAAATATGAGTTTGTTAACATCAGTGATAATTTTGGTAGATAGACTGAAACATTTTCAGTCATACATTAAAGAAAAGGAAGTTTATTAAAGGAATTTTTCTTGCAACTTTTTTATTACGTCAGCATAAATTCAGCAGTTTTTGGCAGTTTGAATAAAAAAAGCCGTATACTTTGTGAATCAAACTCATGTCCTTTTTCAAACACTGGGGGTTTTTCTTATGGAAAATATCTATATCTATATTTTTGCATACTTTGCCTACAGAAAATGAAGGAAGTCATACAGGTGCAGTAAATCAATATGCCACGTCCATGAAACTTTTGCAAACACTGGGGGTTTTTCTTATGGAAAATATCTATATCTATATTTTTGCATACTTTGCCTACAGAAAATGCAAGAAGTCATACAGGTGCAGTAAATCAATATGCCACATCCATGAAATGATGGTGTGTGGTATTTTAGTTTGAACCAGGATTGCATTTTTGTCTCTGCTTACTGTGTCTCACATCAGAGATTTGTCATGGAGGATGCAAACAGATTCCTTGATGAAAGTGAACTGGCAGACACTGCCCTGGTGGCTGCGTAAGGCACTTCAGCTGCTAATGAGCAATTAATGCACAAAGCCAGAGCAAAGCTGCTCTGGCATAGCCCCCCCAAGATTCCTACCGTGTGCTTGACCTGTGCTCAGCTTCGACTGCTGCAATCAGCAGATCTGCATCAGCAGGCTTGGTAATGGAAACAGCTCAAAAGTTTAAAACAGCTCAAAAGTGCCAGCACTCAGTGCTCCAGGCAGCGCCCAGCCCACGGGAGGCTAAAGTGTATTTCCCAGTCCTGGCTCTGGATGCCCAGCCTGTCCTGTTTGACATCGGGACCCACAGCCAGGGGCTGAGCCAAGGTGCACCTCCAGAGCTCCCTGGCCTGGACAGCTGGGGCTCAGGATGCTTGGGTCTATTATCCTGATCGAGACTGCTTGTCCAGGAGTGTAGGCACAGCTGGAGAGGAAAAACTGCCCCTACGCTTGGACACTCAGAGGATGAGTTATTTGGGGTTTGTTTTTTTATGTCTCCTGAGATTCCAGTGTGTTAGTCTGCATGGTGTCTGTCTGACAAATAGAAAGCCTTGCTTTTGCTGCTTTTCAGAAGTCACATCTGCCTTAGAAAAATAGGACGTCTTTCCTGAATATATATTAACCATTCCTATAAACTCTGTTTTAAATTCAGGTTAAACAGATAATGCATGAGAAGCTGTAAGTTACTGGTAATGTGTACAAAGATGTTGTACCTTCTTCAAGGCAAACACAAAATTAAGGAAAAACAGAGCAAGGAATACAGAGAAGCCCCCAATTTATTAAAGTAATATTTTCTTTTTTTTTCACTAAAAAAAAAAAATCTCTGCTTTCTCAGGTGTATGCCCTCATTCCAAGGGCTTTATTTTTAATGAGAAGAAACCACCTTGAAAAAAATGCACAGTAGTATATAACTGTACTAGGCAGACAGCTTTGTTAAATGATTTTTCCCTTCATAGATTTCTCAGGCATCTTAGACCATATGTGTGAGCAATATAGCACATACAGGAAACAATTTCATTCTGGACACAGAGGTTGGAACACATCTCACCATACAGGCATTAGCACTCACTAATAAATGTACATGTATACTCACATGCACAGCCAAATAATCTTCTGTCTTTTGCTATTCTGATTTGTGTACAGCTATAGAAGTATCAGTATCTATATCATTTTGCCCATCTGTATTTCTTTTTATGAATGATAAATAATTAGTGGTGTAGCTATAAAGCTTATGTATTTCTAGCCAATGACACCTTCAAGGTTCCGCTGCTGCCTACTGCTTGACCTTGGTTTAAAAGCACACAGAATGGAAACCTTGAAACCAAGATCAGCAGGATTCATTCTGACAGAAAACAGATGCAGCACAATGGAGAAAAATACACATTTAATTTTAATCCTTCTTTTTTTTTTTTTTTTTTTTTTTTTTTTTTTTAACAGCCTGACTATTATCAGTTCTTTAAAAAATCCTAAGGTACAGACTGTCCTTCACACAAGTATCATACATTTAATACTCCAATCAAGTTTTGATTGGATAACGTTGTAACTACAGGCACTAGCAATGTCTACATCATTCCTCCTTTTGGACAGGATAGCAGGAGAACAATGTGGAAGTAACATAAAAAAGGGCTGTGGCCTTAAGATGACCCTTCTTAATGGAAGATTCCTGACTTTGTAGAAGTACAATAAGAGGCATTTTATTTAATAATATTTGGACAGGAAGGTTACAAGACTGCAATATAGATAAATGACACACAGCAATGTGACCTTAAGGATACTGCTTTTGTCTTACATTACTTTTCAATTTTATGTTCTGTCTCAAGCCACCTAATCTTAGGTAGGGCTTAATAGGCTTCTTGTTTTCTGAAAAGGAATGAAAACAATTTTCTTTACATAGTGGGGAACAGTGTTTGAGATCATGTCACATGTCACTGGTGTAGGTCCATGAAATGGACAAACCCATGCCTGGCTCTCCAGCTGCACTTGTCCATGGGAAACAGCTGTTTACCACTGCATTATTTGGTGCTCTTATAGAAAAGGAAATATAAACCTTTGCTGATATTGGTTGTTAATTTGGTACTTTTATTAGGAAGAAAAGATAAACCTTTGCTGCTGTTTTTGGCAAAAAAAAAATGAAGGGGTGCTTAAATAATAAAAAGAGGCAGATCATGTATTCTGGATTGCTCAAGCTGTTGGTGACCAAAGAAGGAATGTCTTAATACTGCTAAAGCATAGGGGAAAAGAATATAGGACAATGTTCATGAGGAAAGCAGCAATGCTTAAAAGAATTTACTTAGAATAATGCTAAAAAGGACTGGCATTGTATTTGAGTGGAAAAAGGACGGCATTCTAAAAGCATAGAAAAAGATACTTACAATTGTTGTGGGAACACTGGCAGACAGTGCACCTATCCAGAGTCCATTTTTCAGCAGAGTATGTGGGTATGGTTTGTAAAGACAGGAAAGTCTTGAAGACCTTTCTAGTACTGTTTGTAATTTAAAGAATCACAGTGTGAATGTTTGAATTTTGGAAGCACGTGAAAATGTTTACATTCCACAAATGCTTTAAGACCCAATATAACAACAACTCTTGATCCAACTTTGACAAAGCAAAAGATGGCTAACAAGTTGGAAGAGTGGGAGGAATGAATTGTTGTGATAATTGAATCTTTCTGTCATGCCACAAGACATTTCTGCAACAGAAAGGACTATTTCTTTATTTTTCATACGCATTCTAAAATCTAGTAACACATGACTCAGACTTCCTCAATTTGTGAAAATAGAACTGTTTCCCAGTGCACATGCACAGACTTTTAATAGTTTCTCATAGAAGGGTAAAGATTGTTAAAGAATTTCTGCAATGGTTCAATTCTGTAAATTACATAAAAGCAGCAAGCAGGCATCCAGAGGTGTCTTCATCACATGTTAAGTAACACACCGTCCTCTTTTCTGTAATGGGCATCTTTATGGACCTCAAATCACCAATGTGGTCTCTTCCCAATCCCTTTTCCAATGTTTCTATTTATCCAATTTAGTTCTAATCTGATGATGTTCTTAAGTTCTGTAATTAGGCCCTGCAAAGGCAGGAATTGCCTGATGTTTCAAACTTCCTTCTGCTGTTTTCAGGCATCACCATGTCATGGCTGGCCTCACAGTTCAGCACAGAACAAACTTCTCTTTTTCACTTTTAAGAGGAGATTAATTCTTCATTTCTTTAGGGATCACTGCCTTCAGGTATAGCTAGAGAGTCTTTGTCATGCTGATTTAGTTAATCTTTTTAATCTTTGCTTCCATTTCTATGTGCACACATACTCACCTCATTCATACCCATACCCGGATACATCAGAAGCTCCAAAATGTTTGATTGTAAAGCTAAGTAAAATATAGGAAAGAAAGTGCTTTATTTATTCTGGGAATACAATTATGTATAGTTGAATAGGAGACTCTGCTGTATAACTATATGCAGTATTTTTTTCCCTTTTCTATTTTCTTCTTCATAAAATTGAACTTTTCTGTGGGAAAATGTGCTGATAATAATGAGAGGTCTAAGCACAGAATGTCTGATAATTACAAGAGCAATGAGAAAAGAAGCAAGATGCATAGAAGAATAAAGACTGAAAGAAAGACAGAAAAAAATCCAGGAAACTTGCACACAGGCCTGGAAGCATGTTATTGAATCTGAGCCATAGACTTTATTTATGTAATTTTATCAATTACACATAATTACAAGAGTGAATGCTGGCAGAGACAGAAAATACTTCACTGAATTTTCATGCTTATATTCCTCTCTCCTTATTTCTTTTTATTGTTAAACAATTTAAATTAATGTTAAGACCATTTAATCTATAAAATCATAAATGCTCTATAGGATGTTTTGGAAGGAAAAATAAGCTCCTTACCTGAGAGATGAGTAAGAGGAGCCTGAGGTATTTTTATCAAAGCAGCCTAAGAAATGGTGCATTGCAGACCTCAGCTGAGGTCTGCAATGAGCTGAGATTAAAGGGAAAGTCAATTGATCACAGGAAGAGAAGGACAAATATCAACAGTCTTTTGTCAATTAGACTTCTAAATTATTGTGTGGGATTCACAGTTTTAGGGAAAGGTTAAAGCAAGAGACTTTGTAATGCAAGAACAAATATCTCTCGGGGAATGCATTGCTGATCCTCTGACCAGTTTTCCACCCTTAGGTAGGATGTGTCATTGCTTCTGACTGTACTAAATCACCATTAATTAGGTAGCAAGGGATGCATTTCACTCTTCAAAACAATGAAACCGGTAAACCAGTTAGAGATTATGTTTTGGGTTTTTTTACATGAACTGACCTTCTGAGGCTTATGCACTTGGACAAACCTTTGTTTTATATTTCAGTTTTAGAATGATTCTTTAAGCTGCTTGCTCACAAGTAGAAATTTCCCATTGGAAGCTTCTGTTCTTTTTGAAGAACTATTCATGAACGGGGCAGGCGTCATTTTCTTATCTTTAGAAGTGGTGTATCTCAAGGAGTCTGGTTCAGGCTTAAATTAACCTAAAGTTCTTATGGGCAAATACAAAGCATTGACAGTTCTATGAATAAAGAGAATTCTATAAACAAAGAGAGGACAATTATTCATATATTCTGAAATGTATACTGATCACTGAGAAATAAGAAGTGGACTTCAGAATATTGAAATACATAGGAGACACTGTCTTAATTAGATTTCTGTGTCAATTTAGAGCTTAGAAGAACATCAAAAGGCTTGATTCAAAAGGAAAAAAAAGAAACCAAATACCTTGATTTTCTAAGTAACAGCTGACAGTTTAATTTTACTGCCATCTTCCAGATTGTAATTTGGCAACAGGCTTTTTTTTTTTCTATTTTAAATGAGGTTCTATAAGTATTACATTACACTGAAATAAATAAGGTTTAAACTTTGGCTTTGTTCAAGATCTCAGGTCAGAAATTGAATTTTTTTGGTGATTTATCTTGAAATGAATATATCCAAGCGACTGTTTAAACATTACAACTATCTTTCCTTCCGAAATAATGTGATTTATGTAATATCTGAAAATATGGAGCAAAGCATGAGGTTCCTGCTTATCAGCTGAGTTAAGCAGTTCAGCAAGTTAGACTTCAAGCATTTAGAAATTTTTAAGAAATGAACAACTCAAATCTACACCTCCTGGTCAATATGTATATCTGGATTTGGCCATACTTTACTGACAGTGCAGGCAGCTGCCTCCCTTGTCAGTGCTCACCTCCAACCAGGTAATAGAATGACCTGAGTCTGGGAATCCATAGTTAACCATAGCATTACAGGTATTCTACATTTACACAATAATCATAAGTCACTTTGGGCAGGCCATTTTCAGAAGGTGACTGCCTTGCTCTCCAGACTGAAATCTCTATTCTCTCAGCCTTGTGACTCATAATGCACCTTTAGACATATTTTAACCTTCAGCATTGCATTCTCTGTCACATTTTATTGCTTAATACATGCTCCTGAGCACAGCAACATCACAGCACCAGATAAACCCCAGTGACTTCTGCATGAAAAACAACTTCACTCCACTTTTTAATAAGAGTTCCTTTAAATTTGAATGCTTAATATGAATGTTCCCCTTTGATATGAATGTTGCATTCATGCCCTTGACATACTTGCTCAATAATAATAGCAACAATACTGTCTGTATACAAAAGGGTAAAACAGGATTTTTTTCCCATATTATAGAGCCATGTTGGTTCACTGGGTTTCATCTCATTAGACTTAATACTTTTTTTTTTTTTTTGATCAATTGAGCTATAAAACACAATTGATTTGGGTATATTTCAGGAATTACTTGAATCTATTTATATTAAAAGACACCTTCTCTACCTTTGTGTATTTTATTTGGAATTTAATGAAATAACAGTATCTGGGGAGATGTAAAGGAGCTCTGAAATGCAGTTGGTATTTCAGATGTGGCAATAATTTATTCTATGACTTTGCAAACCATATGGATTTATAAACCTACATTCTATGGCAAACAAAAAGTTCTGGGCTTTTTCAAAAAAGAGAAGCTATTGAGCAATATGATATGGAGTTCATAATCCTTACCAGTCAAACATCACATTAATAAAAAGATAATGGGATTTTACCTGATATAATCATTAGAGGCAATTTTTTTTCAATTTGTCTTTCAGTTGTTTTCACCTTTTGCTCAGTGTTCACCTCAACCATGATTCCACTCAGATTTCAGAACCTGCTTGTAAGGATTTAGGGAAATTAATTGGAAAATGTCCTTTATGGAGAAGTTATGGAAGTTTATGGAAGTGAAGAAGTGATAAGCTTTACTCATATCTTAGTGAGGGACAGTGAGAGATTGAGTGGGATATTAGCAAACAGACTGATCTCTGCAACTGTGGCAAATGAAAAGCATCATTAAATTCTCTAGCTTTTGCCTCATTAATAGTTAATACTTGCTGTGGCCGTATTTTCACACCACAGTAATCAGGAATGGGCGCTTGGCCAAAGCTCTGGAGAAGTGGGCTGTGGTGCGGGGGCACGGACCACACTGATTCCCCTTGGGTCACCAGGCAGAGGCAGCTGCCTTACCTGCATTTGTTTGCACTGCTGTTTCCTGCAACTCCAAATTAGGGGATTCAGAGGAAAAGAGTGGTGGACGTGAAGAATTTATTTCCTGCTGTCATTCCAGTTGCATGGTAGCTTAAAGTACAATCCCCAGCCATTAGAGTGAAACTGCAGTGGCTGACAGACACTGCTCCTTCCCTCTTAACATGGGCTACAGCACCACGACTTGTGCCCAAACTTGAGTTCCTTACAACCTCCTTGGTAGCCCTTCAATTAACTAGAAAACTTGCAAACAGCTTTCTAAGCTTTAATCTGCTTGCTTTCATCCTTTTCCTGCCACTTTGATGAATTTCCAGACAGGATAAGCAAGTGGCAAGACAAATACTTTCAGAAGTGGGAAAGTATCGGGTTCCCAGTGCAGAAAACGCATGTCCTCCAGTGACGGAGTCTAAATTTTAATTTAGCAACTCTTATTTCTGGGAAAGAGTAAAAGGATATCACATTTCATCCAGTCTACTAGATGTATTTAAATGAGCATAATTTGGATCTGGAGAAAACTCTTGAGATTCTGCACTCAGAGGGTGAGTGCCAAGTCTCCAGCTGGAATGGCTTCACTCTAGGGACTGGTTTCTGTTGCCCTGTCTGACCTGCTGTGTGGCTGTAAACAGGCACAACAACTGAGAATCCCTCAAAGTTCAGACAGAACAAGCAGTTCTTGCTGATGCTGCAAGAAAGAGCTGCTCAGCTCTGTTTATGTATATATCATATGTTATTTTTATGTATATATTATATATCCTCAGGCTGGAGCTGCTTCTAGCAAAGGCAGATTTTAGTAAGACAAAGAAAATTCCAAACCAAAGGGATGAGTCAAGATTCCTGCATGGGGAAAGCAATGCTGCTTTGCTTTCCACATTTGGAACCAGCAGCATTGCTACCAGTGAGACAGAAGGACCTGTGCTGTTTTCTAGCTGTGTCCAAAGACTGCACATAGGCACCACCAAAAAGTTCACTGGTAGTGCCAAGAGTAGCTTCTATTTTCTTACTAACCTTGGAAGACTCTTTAGTGAAATCTGAGCTAATTCTGGGGTGCCTTTTTAAATTTTTATCTTTGTTTCAATCAAAATAATTTATTTTTATTTCAATCAAAATAATGTAACAAAATTTACAGCAGAAACTACAAAATATCAGTTTCCTCTGAGTATGTTTAATGAGGCAAATGTCTCCTCTATGCAAGAATTTTATTTTCATGCATCCTGAGAAGGTGAAAGCAAAGTCAGCCTGCATGTCTTGAGCCATGAAGGAAGAGATTGCACAAAGTGTGTCCAGTTCCTCTTTAGACCCACAAGATGTGAGTGCTCAGCACCTTCTGAAATCCATAGGGGATATATCAGTGTGCAGGAGACTTCTGTCAACTTTACTAATATGTAAAGTAACTCTAAAATTCTTCCAAAATCTGCTTTTGCAGGCTTAATATTCAAGGCTGAAAAGAACTTGGTTTTTTTTTAAACCTGACATTTATTAAGATGAAAAATAGTAAAACAAGCAATAAACATTAAATTAGAATATAGTAAATGCTATTTTATTCAAACCTTCACCTTGGAGAAAAGCAACAATCTCCTCTAATCACACAGAACTTGCAAACATTGGAAAATATAAAAAGAGAGAACTTGTAAAAATCATGCAGATATACTGTTTCACCACATGTACCCCTAATTAAAAAGAGGGAGGTAGAAATTAAGAGACTTTTTTCCTCTTCTAGTGTTAAACGAAGACAGATGACAAATAATATTGAACTGAATAAGAAATAATACTCTCTCTAATCTTAAAAATATCCATTACAATGCCATCAGACACTGTAGCTCTAATAAAGATTTATTTGGAAATATAAACTTATTTTCTTTTAATTCTATGGGATTTTCCTAAAAAGTGGATGCATTTTGATACTATTTAATACATTTCAGTGAAGAATGAAATTCTTCTTCTTCTACTCTTTCTTAATAGAAGTTTCAGGGAAATTAAAGCTGTCCAAACATTAATCTTTCATATGATGCATCATTAGCAGAACTGGAATTTCTCATATTCTACAAGGTTTTGGAGCACAGTAGCAGAAATGAAGCAGCTGCTTGTATGGTTTCAGATAGATCCCATCTCTATTATTCATAAATTTGCTTGCTGGAACAGAAATTTTATCCTTTCTGGTGAAGTGGATAACACTCACTTTGAACCCATACTTACATTGTTTTCTGGATCAAGACTGTCACTGGGGTTCTTGATTTCAGCAAAAGATTATTTTTTAGAGGCACATGGGGATTCAGTGAAACAGTATTGACTTTGTAGCAGCTGTATTTATTTTAAAAAAATGCTGCTAAATCATTTTGTGATCTTTGAAAAATCAAATCAAGAAACGTCCCCCAAAAGCCTTTTTCTCAGTGGCCCCAAGTTTTGTGATTTGAAGCAGGGCTTCAATAATGTACTCAGTGCAGAAAATTCTGAGTATTCCACTGGAAATTGATAAAATAATTTAAAAAATCCTGTTAAACAATGAGATTTTTAAAGATGCAAAGAGCATTCAGGCCCAGCTTATAAGGCTGAGGAGAAACTTGTGAAGGAAAATGCTTGCTATGTAACCGTCTTTTTATAGTTGGAATAATCTCCTGACTCTTCAATAATTTCTTGCACATCACCCTGCTCATGACAGGGGAGAGAGGAAGGAGAGGGAACTAGCTGATTCCTTCATTTCTCTAGAGCTGTCTCACTGCACAATCCTAAAATAAACTAAGACGCAAGGGACCTCTGGAGACCACCTGGCCCAGCTCCTGACTGAAGCAGGCTGAGTTTGATGTCAGACCAGGCTGCCCAGGCCTTGACCACCCCCATGGCCCCGGCTACCGGCAGCACCAGAGAGGGGCTGACCACTTGCCCTCTCCTAACAACAGTCCCAGGCTGTGTCTGAAGAAGACTCTCACAAAATTTATATTCCCTTGCCCCAAAGGATCAGAGAAATCTGAGCCCACTTCTCTCCCTAACAGCTCCATGTAGGATATTTCTCCTGCCTCTCTGGTCATGTGAAACAGAGATTTGGAGCTCCCCCTCCTCTTCCCATCCAATAGAGTGAGACCCTGTCCTGCCATCACACACAGACACATTCTTGCGAGCTCAGGTAGCACAGTTTGAAGAGGCAAAAATTGCAATTTTCAAGGCAGTTGTGTCAGCAGGACATCTCAGGGAGTTACACTTCTACTACAAAAAATACATTTTAAAAATATAGCTACTTTTCCTCAAAATTTGTGGCTTTACTTGCTGCTTTTCTAAACCACAGACTACCAATATAACTGCAACTGCCTTCTGCCAGGGAAAGCAGAACCCAAAATAGCTTATCTAAGGTAAACAAGACAATTTCTTCTGCAAAAATAGTGCCTACACCAAAAATTACACTGGTGTAACATTAAGATGGAGCAGTAAGATTCCTCAAGATTGATTCTTCCCTTTCAAGTGTGGCTGCCTGAAGTTAGATCTCTCATTCTATTTTCTGGCATGTAGACAAGCAATCTGATTTTCATGAGTGCTCAGCACTAGGCAGATTCCCAGAAAACATTTTACTTTTCAGTAACTAATGCCACTTTCAGAAAGACAGACAAATCTGGGTTGAATGGTTTCCTCCAACTATTTATATATTGTAGGGTTTTTTTTCTGCTCATCTTGCCTAAAATAGAATAAATGCTATCAATTAAATTAATTTTAATTTCCTGAATTAAAAAAAAAAAAAGAATCCCTTGCTTAAACAGCATCTCAACATTATGACTCTTCACTAGCCTTGGGAAATGGTGCAAGCAAAATGACATTCCTATCCCATGTGATATATGATTCCTCCAAGGGAAGAAAGTGGAGACCACAGATAACACATTCTCTCTTTCTAGTTTTTGTAGACATTATTTAGCACTGCATACAACATTTTGTTCAAGTATTTATAAATGTCTTCAATGAGCTTTAAGGCAGAATGCTTTGAAATGAAAGATATGATTACTATGATTAGGTAATGGAGAAAAAACCTAACAATCACAGAAGAAAAGTGGGAATTATGGATTGCTGGTTGTTAATTAACTAGAACACACACGTGTGCACACCCTGTCTCGGGAAGCACAGCCCAGGAGGAGCAGTGGTGGGGGCTGTGCTGCCTTCTGGCTTCTCTCCTGCTGCGGGGCACCAGGCAGATCAGGGTAGCTGCTGTGGGAAGGGAAGCTCAGACTGTTTTCTGAGAGGAGCAACGGGTGATGGATGTGGCTGGGATCACCAATTTGCTCTTCACCTGCTAATGGGACAGTGTTAATACACATTGCCCTTCATTTAGCATTTCTGGCACTGTCACAGCCTAGTGCTAATGAAATATGAAACAGCTCATTGTAGATTGTTACTTCACAGGGATTTTTGGAGTGGCACATCCATATCTTTTTATGTCATTTTACTTGCTGATATTTGAACACAAGGAAGAAATCTGCCTGTCTGCTGTAGTTAGCATTTGTAATAGGGGTTTTTAAAAGTAATTTCTGTCTTTGTTACTGTTGTTTAGTGTCCTTGAGCTTAGCTTTAATCTTAAATAAAAGCACAAGAAATGCTCTTTTCAAAGGCACAGCTGAAAAGCAATTGACAACAAATATTTGTAATATTTTTATTCCACTTTACTAAACTCTTCCACTTGCTAGGAGCTCGGATTCGACCAAGTTAACAAGGTTATCAGTTATGTGTCTGTTGTCTTGTTACGGCTTCCTTGGCTGAGGTGCTGCAGCAAACAGTGCAGGAGTGATGCTTTGTTCAAGCAGCAGGATGGAGGGAGCAGGGAGGGCTCAGGGGCTGCCAAGGGCTCTGCGGCAGCGCTGGCTCCACCTGCGGCCAGGATTAATCAGCCTCTGGCCCCGGGGCTCCGGGCAGCCCCAAGGGTCTGTGACAGCCCGGGATTCACCTCTGGGAATCTGCAAAGCATCCTCACACCATGGCACAAGCAAGCAGGACAATGCAGGCATGAGTTATCCAAGCTGACACGTGCTAAAGACCTTGGAAGAGAGGTAATTAAAAGCATTTTAAGGGATTAAATCTATGCATTTAGCTTAAAAACACATTTCCACTCATCTCAACCTGTGGCAGAGTGCCTAAGTTATAAGAATAACTGTTTAAATTGCCAGTAAAAAGGCAAGATCATTGCTTGCTCCCTTTTCTGCTCTTCTGTGTAAATGCCAGGTGCATTCAGCTTTCCCCTAAGCACTGTCATAAATTTGCTGTCTCCCTGCTGGCATAATTAATATATGCAACTGTTGCTATCTAAAGAGCAGAGGGTGCCAGGGCAGCAGCTGCACAGTTGGAGAGCTCACATTAGCATCATGCCAATTGGCTGGCAGTTCTAATCACTTTTGTACTGTCATGATACTTTGAGAAGCAGAAAAAATATTAGCTCCTTCTACAGAATCAGTTGGTCAAATGGAAGTAACAGGAGTACCTCATGTGGCTACTGCAGGATTTACAGCACAGTTCAGTATTTGTTTTTTTTCTGGAATGGTTTATGGAAAGTAATAAGATATCATAAAAGACTTTGACACCCTTTTCCCTTCTTCTTCCTGCTCCCAGCAACTTTCAGTGTTACTGTTTATACTCCTGCCAATAACTAGTGATTAGTTGAAGACATCAGTGGATGCCTTGAAAGATTTTAGAGGCTTTATTCAACACCAGTAAAAAATAAAATCTGAGGTGTTTCTTTGAACTTTCAATAACTGAATGATAAGAAAACTCACTCTACTCAGTTCTTTACTGACAATTGAGGCCAGCATCCTGCTTCTGGACAGGATGGTTCAAAAATTGTATTCAAATATGATCTCAGCTATAACATACCCAAATTACTGCTGCCTGTGAGAAAACATCGTGTTGGCCAGGGCTAACAGCAGCATAACTCAAACTATGTGTGAAGCCATCACTTCCAGCAGTGTTTTAGCACGTGTGAGCACAATGCCAGGTCCCAGAATCTTCTCCCATAAGGATGTGTGCCTCCAGCCATGTCTCCCCTCCACCTACATCCCCTATTTCTTCTCCTCGTGTGGCTGCCACTCACCCTTGCAGTGTCTGCCCAGCCCTGTGTGCTCCTCAGCTCCTCTTGCACTTTCTTATGCATGTGCTGACTGCCCACAGGTGCCAGCATGATTTTCACTGTCCTCGTTTTCTAAATGATCTCTATGCTTTTCGTAAATGCTTTTTCCAAGGGATGCTGCCTCAGTTTCTACTTGTGGCTGCTGAATTCTTTGCATGCACTGTGTGTTCCTTACCCTTTTAACTCAATCAGATCACACTGTCTCTCGTCACTGTAGCTCCTGCCTTCACTTAGGAGAAAATTCCAAATCAATGCAACAAAAACACCCTGATGTTTTATTTCAGTGGGGTGCCTTCAGAAGGATGCAACCTGGGAGGGACAGGGAGTGTGGAACAGCATTGCTTCCTGCAGCTCTCTGCATGTGCCAATGCACATCAGAGCTGCTGTCACAGCACCCAAACTCACAACTACCAGTGATTTACCAAAATAAAACACTCAATTGCCTTCAAATCCAGGGGCAGACTGGGGTACTCAACACCCTTTATACTCCTCTGTTGTGTGCAGCCAATGTTGGAGGCCAAAGGTGGAGAGAAGCCAAGAGAAAGGATGGTGGATTCCTGCCTATCCCCGTCTCTCCCCACACCTGAGAAAGAGGCAGCTGCTCTGAGACAGTTCATGTCCTTTCCAGGTGTGCCCCTTGTTAGGACAAAAGCTTGTGCAATTAGTATTAAAAAAAAAAAAAAAGCCTACTGTAAATGCTAATGAGGCACTTCCAGACGGCTTTTTTGGGTAGCGAAAAATAGTATGTGTGTGTGCCATGGAAAAAAACCAGATTTATAATTTCTTTTGCTCCAGACAAAACCTTGCTGGGTCACATTCATTTCAGGCCACTGCAGTGAGATATTTAACAGAGGATATTTGATGTTGCTTGCTTCCTAGTACTTCAAATTGAGTCTAACTTTCAGGTTAAATACAAACAGGGCATGCATTGTTCATTACAACAAAGCATATGTTACTAGAATTCATAGAGAGTCAAATGTGACTCTTTCAAAGGGAAATGTCAGAGGATCCAGAAGCTTTGTCTGTATTTTTCTTCTAAATGCTGGTTTTCATCAGAACTTCACTCTTGGCAGTTTTCTTTGTGCCAGTAAAATTTCAGTGGATAGAGCTGAAAACAACTCACATGGGGCCTTCACTAAAATGTCTCATCCCTATAGGAGTAGGTAACCAGGTCCAGTCTTTGTGGTTCAGGAAACAGTGATCTACACAAAGGGCACCAGATGCCTCAGCAGAGCCTTTGAGCCTTCAGATCCTTTGAGGATTTTATTTTCAAAATGCTGTTGTGAGAGAAACATTTCAGTGACAGAGACACAGGTGACTAATTCTGTGCTGTACAGAGACATCTCAGTCTTCTGGGTTCCACAGGCTGAAATCCCTCTTGAATAGCTGCCCTTATAACCTTTAAAATCAAACACTGTGGCATCCCCTACAACCCCTGAGGCATGTCCCCACACCATCCCTCCCCACCTCCTAAAAAAAACAACCAAAAAGCTAACTCAAAAGCCCAAAGGACAAAAAACCCAAAGTCTACAAAACAGAGAGAAAGAGAGGGAGAATTAATGTTTCACATGGAGAACTCCTGGCTAGCACCAGACCATCAAAAATGTTCTGGGAACAACAGTGGGGGACAAATTCAGTGTGAGTCAGGAATGCCATGCTGGGAAAAAGGCACACTACAAATTAGGATGCATAAACAAGGCTACTGTTTTTTAAGGCTTGCCAAGGACTGTTCCACCTTTGTTCAGCATAGTGGAGGCTTGGCTGTATCCAACTCTGGACACTGTGCTCAAAGTATAGAGAGTGTGCACAGAAAGGTAACAGGATGATCAAAGTGATTCTTACATTCCTGGTAGGAAGTGTGTGTAGTATTCTTCTTGCTGGAAACAACAAGTCACTGTCTTAAATTTTCATAAAAAAAGATGAAAGTAAAGGACAGAGACCTGTGTACCAATAAAGCAAATTATTTTGGCAAGTCAAGGGAATTCTACCCCTGTAGCATTTTAAGAGCAAGATAGCTCTTGAAATTATAGAAATTATATATTAGAAATTATATATACAGCTTTGGTTTCCTCAGGCAGAAGAGGAAATCTGTGTAATTCCCATTTTGCATAAGTTTTACTCAACAAACTTCCAGGTGAAAGGGAACAAGTCATGATTTGTGAAGTCTGCTTCATATGTTCAGCTGAGTCTGGAAGGGGAAGTGGCTGGGACTTTACTGGAGTGAGTTTTCAGTTTTCAGCTAGACACTGTCCAACATAGGGGTTTTTTTTGAGCATGCCCTCAAGTAGCTTCTATATTCCCGTGAATAAGTATCTGTGAAAGCTCCTAGGTCCCGGTGCTCTCAGAGGTGAGTTGGAAGCAAGCAGGAATTTTGGCAGTATGAACTTTGGATGCTGTTACTTAGCAGAATTTTAGTTTCCCTGCATCCTTTAGAGGAAAGACTTTCTTGGAAAGATGATGGGAAAGAAGGAAGATCCAGGGAACCACAGGCTGCTCAGCCTGTCCTCAGTCTCTGGGGCACCAATATTTTTGGAAGTCACTTCCAGCCACATGAAACATGAGGGTGGATTTGCTAAGGGTAGATTATGCCTGACTAACCTGATTTCTCTGAGGGGCTGAGAGTGTGGATGAATAGCGGATGTTTACCTTGCCTTTAGCAAGACCTTTGTCAGGATCTCCTATAATATCCTTAAACTGGTGAGTCATAGGTTGGATAGCAAGTTGCAAATTGTCTGGACTGTTGGGCTAAACTGGGATGATCAGCAGTGCAGAGTCCAACCAGTAGCAGGAACCCTTGAGGTTCATAATCTCCATCCTTGGAGAGATTTAAAAGTGCAACAGGACACAGCCCAGAGCCACCTGCTGTAACCAGACCTCCTTCAAGCAGCAGGTTGGGGTCAGATGGCCTCTAATGGTCTCTTCCAACCTGCAGAGCCTTATGCAAAACCCTGGACTGGAGTTTCCTCAGACAGTGTGCTGAATACAGGGGGTTCTTTTGTAGATCAGGATGAGTAAAGGACAGTTACAGCTATGTAATCCTTCTATTTGAATGAAAACTGAATTTAAATGAAAACTAAGTGTCCAGGCTATTGGAGATTGAGATGTTTTCCAGTGTCAAGACTGTGGTTGTGTAGTGTAAGTGAGCAGGGACTCTACAGCAAATCCTAGCGGTGCATCAATCTCACTGGCACCTCACCCTCCTATCTGCTCCCTAGCTGTTTGCCTAGGAGGTATGAGAAGAGAGAAAAGATCTCTTTGACAGTAGATGTTTTCCTTTGATGCTTGATCAGGTCTGCTTGAATTTCTTAGCCTTTTCTATCCTGGGAGCATGTTGGTGTGCATCCTGTTTTGCAGGAGGCAGTATAAGCCTGCTGAATGTGAACCTCTCCCTGCTTTCCTTCCATTATGGAACCAGGAATGTATGAGTCTATAATTTATTTAATACTATTATATATGTTTCACAAAAAAGTCTGGCAGACTTGTCACAGCTAAACTACCTTTCTTCAGGATTCAGCACTGATAAAGTGTATCTTGTACTTGAAAGAAGTTTTAATTTGAATCACAAATTCTTTTGAGCCTGATTTATCAGCAGTGCGTAGTATGGTACGGGTATCTGAGAGTGAATCACTTGCCAATCCAAGCTCTGCAGTACTACTGGCCTATTGAAATTATCTATAGAATACACTTCAGGCATTTTAAGTCTACTGCTGAAAATTCAATGGACAATTCCATACGATGCCATAGTGCGAAATGAGCTGGTGCTTTATTTGAAGTTCATGCCTATCAGCCAGAAGGCATATGGCTCTGAATGTAAAAAAAGATTTTGAAATAATCTTTAAAAAAAACTTTTTGAAGGATTACAGCTAAGTCTTTTGTGTCTGGACATAGCTATCACGCCACAACCTGATCAGAGAAGGTAACATCTTCATGTACACACTACAGAGCCCAACATCTCAGCTGGGATATCCAAACCTTTAGGACTCAACACATGCAGAGCTTATAAACTCATTAGGACTAATCTAACAGATTCAGGTGAGATCTCAGCTACTGACATGTCTTAATTCAAAACTCAAACCAAAGAGAAAAATACCCATCCTTCAAGATACTAGAGTTTGGTAAATCTTTTAAATTTTTCAGCATAGATTCCTAGCCAAACATATCCTTTGTGAGTTTGCCGTCTGTTATTCCTCCTTAAACATTTTTAAAATTCCAATAACAGTGATAGACATGTCATGGCCTCAGAGACGTTGTGTTTATGTCTATGGCCCACGTATGTTATAATTCCAAGCTATTATTTCTGATTGTGCTCATGCAGGATGTGCTCCCTGGGCCAAGAAATGCAAGACCAGCAATTCCCTGAGACATGACATTTGAAAAACACCCCCAGCAAGTCCCACATGCTATTCTGAAAGGCTCAGCCTGTTTTAATGTATTTCATGCACACACACACAAATAAAAATTTTAGTTGTTTCTCAGTGTTCAGTGAAATCTCAAATGCAAGATTTAGTCATTACTGTTCCTAGTTTTAGAACAGAGCTGCTGTTGTGATTAGATACCAATAAATATAATAATTAAACAATAAAAAAAAATCTGCAAAACTCTAGGTAATGTCTCTGTTGTCAGACCTCCCCTTCTAATTTCTCTCTTTTCTACTTAAATTGTAATTTTTACAAGAAAGGAACTTTCTCAAAATACATTTTTGTAAAACCCTTGCCAGCTTAGTCCTCTGGGCATGAAAATAATAATGAAAAAACGCCAGTAATCATATATTTTTTTGCACTATTATATGGGAAAAAGCACAAATCCCTTATATGTGTAGGATTAATGCTTTGTTTGGGTGGTAGACTCACAGCTCTATCTTGTGTGTACCCAACTCTCTTGAGTAATGTATGCTGTACTGAACATAAACAGACTTCTGTAAAATGAACAAAACAGAAATCTTAATTTAAACTTCAGGGGGAAAAAAAGTTTGTATTCCACCCACTGCTCTCCAATCTTATTACAACTCAAGTCAGGAAAACAAAATAAATCTAGGTAGTCCAGATTGTTTTGCTTCATGCTATTACAAAATATTAAAAATGTAGAAAATAAGAAAATGAAGGAGAAAATAATTTAGTGAGTATTATCCCTTAGAAATCAAAGGGTTTTAATGAACAATTTTAAACTCCTTAATAATTACCTATAAAAGAGGTGAGGTTTTTTTTCTTTTGTGAGAATTTTGAATTTAATTATAACAATGTCATAGGTTTGACCCAATTTTCTTGTGTTTTTTTGTTTGTTTGTTTGTTTTTTGTTGCTTTTTAGAAATAAATTGCTCTTAGCCAGAAAACTCTTTGGGATGAGAACTCTCGTGGAGTCCAGTGTTTGCAGAGCCTACCAATAGCAGTAAAAATAATCATAACTTAGCCTAATTTATGCAGCTATAAATAACGGTGGTTGTTGGGTCATCTTGTCCCAGAAACATATTCCTTACCAGTGCTGATTTGAAGCATTTTTGGCATTTCATTATTACTTATTTTTTCGGTTTTCTTGTGAGTCATTTTCCTGGGAAAGATTTCTTGAGGGGATTTGGCAGCAATCTTCACTGCTGGGCTTTAGGAATGACTTCTTTTTCCCGTCAGGGATATAAAAGAACAGAGCAATATGATTTCATTTCATCTCAGGTTTTTGGGACTAGAGCTTGGAAGTGCAATATGCAGGTGAGCTAACACAACATTACATACAGAAGTTATGTAATGAAAAATCCACGTTCTTTTATTCTCTCAAGTGTATTATATATGTTCTCTAACTTTGTGTAAGGTATTGGGAAATCTTTGGCAGCTATGATGAGTTAGACGTAGTACCCATGTACACCTTCTGACACTGGCCCTTTTTCTTTGGAATTTCACAAGGTGAACCAGCTTAAAGTTGTTTAACTTCATCCCTTTTGCCTCCCATGGAAATCTGTAACATGCTCAATGTAGTCCTGGATTTGAAGGTCTTTCCTGCAGCCTTCTGGAAAAGTCTGTGAAATGACTCCCTGATTTCAAGGTATACTCAACAGAAAAGAGAAAGAAACAAGCAAGCAAGCAAGCACCCAGTACCCAGGAGGAGGCACATTTTTATATCTGTCTCCTTCCTGGCAGCACACCAAGGTCCTTGCACATTCCAAAAGGTGCTGGACATGCCCATGATGTCACTGAGCCAGTGGGGTACATTTTTCTGAGATAACACACGGTGTTATCCCCTCCCAGATGTGTGCTGTCCCCTCTGTGACACACTCCGTGTGTCCTGTCTCATCCTTTCTCAACCTGGTTGCCATGCTGGCCAGCACAGGCAGGTCGGAGGGTAAGTGTATAGTCAGACAGCAACAAAGTGTACTTGCTAAATTTTCAGTGTGCCCAGGCTTTCCCTGGTGGTGAAAATATGGTGATGAATTAAAGTTTTTTGTTTGGTTGTGCTTGGTTTGTTGTTGTTGTTTTTTGGGGATTTTGTTTTGTTTTGTTTTGGGGATTTTTTTTGTTTTGGGTTTTGTTTTGTTTTGTTTTGTTTTGTTTTTGTTTTCTTTTGCTTGTCTAGCTATGTCTTTTTGAGAGGTATAGTCAAAGGCATAACTGAAACTGCTTCCCTTTTTCCAAGGTCCAAAGCTCCTGAATTCTGTGCATGTTTAAAATCAAAGCTGTACCTAATAGTGAAAACAATTCAAATTGTCCAAATAATAAAATAAATAAAGTTTTATGGAAAAAAAATCCTTAATCTGGAACTATGCACACTACTGATGTTGGAAATATCGGAGCTGGGGTGAGAAAAGCTGCCTTATAGTGTCTGAGGACCTTGATCCCACACTGAAATCCATCAAATGATAACTTGAAATCCAGATTAAATTTGGTTGCTTGCATTTATCTTCCACTTTCCGTGAGTAGAAGTTTTAAACAGTAAAATATTACTTTACTATATACACCACAAGCTTCTTTAGTTTCTTGCCTGTTATTAAACTGAACTCCAGTGCTGATTTTGTGAGCTGCAAAAAAATCCTAGTCTTACAATTCCATCCTGAAAGAAGCTGAACAGAAGCACATACAGACTGTTGGTGTTCTTCATGTCAATAGTTACACATATTATGGTGGGCCAATGGCAGCATCTGAGTGTCTTAGTACTGGAAGAGAAATGACATTGAAGTTAGATTTCCTTTCCTTTCCTTTCCTTTCCTTTCCTTTCCTTTCCTTTCCTTTCCTTTCCTTTCCTTTCCTTTCCTTTCCTTTCCTTTCCTTTCCTTTCCTTTCCTTTCCCTTTCCCTTTCCCTTTCCCTTTCCCTTTCCCTTTCCCTTTCCCTTTCCCTTTCCCTTTCCCTTGATGTTCCTTCAGAATAACATTTGCATTTATTTAAACTGTGAGCAAAATACAAAAGGTTAATGCACTATTAGTCCACCCTACCATTTATGCTAAGATTTTCAGTTTTCACTATCTCCTGCTTCTTACAAGACTGACCAGAAAAGAATTAATAGAAATACCAAAGCTGAATAGATAACAGTGTTAATGCACTGATTTTTTTTGTTTGCTCTGCTTCACAATTTTTATTAATCTTAAGAGAGGACAAAAATTCATAGAGGTACAAATATTTAAGGCACTGAGCTAGCTTGTGGTTTGGAGGCTCTTTCAGTTGCTTGCTTTGAAACACACTTCTATGACCTGAGGCTCTTGCAAAATGGAAATAATAGCACTCTGTAGCTCACAGAATGTTGTGAGATTTAATACATAAATATTTTGAGATATTTCAAATGGATAGGGATTAGATGGATAATAAAGGTAAACCAGCAGGTGAATTTATATTTTTTTCTAAGGAGAAAATTAACTCTTTTAAAAGCATTGAGGGCATTATTTCAGGAATCCTCAGTTTTACAGTTTTAAGTTCTTGTAAAGAAATTGCGAGCAAAAATTACATAAAAACACAATTATAAGTTTTCAAACCTTTGGAAAAATAACCTCTTTTTCCCCCTTTTCATATAAAATATGAAAGAGGGCTTTATTGCTATGTAAAAATAATTATCGAGATTGTTGAGATGCTTAATACAATTTCAGATTTCTCAAGCAAGTTTTTCTGTAACACCACAAGTAATTTAAAATATATTTAGTCTTGTGTCTAGGTACACCCTAGGTAGGATGAATTTAAAAATTGGAATACAAAGGTCAGTTTATTTGTTCCTTCAAGCATTAAACAGCAAAGTTGGGAAGATCACAGGAGACTAACAAACAGCAGATTGCATAAAACTAAGAGTTCAGTGCAGAAGCATAAAGCAAATGCCAAAATATACTGAAGAATCACAATTTGTTTTAGAGACGATTTCATTTGAAGGAGTGCTGTTAGTACTTGTCATTGATTCAGTAATGGCCTCAGCATATTTGTCAGGGGGAAAAATAATAAGCTTGTTTTCATGGTATCTAGGTGAACAAGGTCAAAATGAAGCATGAAATAAGATAATACCAATCCTAGTGTAAATATGAGAACACTGTAGAGACCAGTCAAAATACTGTGATGTCTTTTCCAAAATGTACCTCTCCTAGAGGAGGTTTGAATGGTATTTCTCTGCTGTCTTCAGGAGTATGTGTTATCCATAATAAATCCCCAAAATGATCCATAATAAAATGAAGAAGTTATAGTTCCAAGAAAAATCAATATTTATGGTTTCAGCCATCAAACGTAGCTGTTCTCTCGCAAAGGAGAAGTGCTGTTTATTTCAAACCCTTTGAATTCTTTACCAAGCAATGCAGCTGATGATAGAGTAGCAGGATGCGCCTACTGTTACAAAGAAAGGAAATAAGAAAGGAGATGTTGTTCCCTAAAATTTACTGTTGAGTACTGCTGTGTCTGAGGGTGGCCGCTGAGGGAGAGGAGCTGCAAAGCAAGGCAGGGCACAGCTCTCCCCATCCTCCCCAGCGTGCTGCCTCAGCCCACAGCGAGCTTCAGGTGAAGCTCCAGTGCTTTGTTCTGTAGCACAACCAATATGAGCTCATAATATATCCTGGTGAAAAGACTGACTTTTTGGATCATGGTGCTTATTTTATTCTCCAAATTATTAAGATGAATAATTACTGTAATTGTCATCTCAACTATGGCAATGGCAAATGCTGTCCTTTTTATGTTGGAGCCTTTTAAAAATCTAAGTAATTTACTTGAAGTACATTCTATTTTGGGTTTATTACCTTGTGTTTTCATAAAGGACCCTCTTGTCCTTCAAAACAAGAAGGCCTAGTTGGCTCCCTCTGTTTTCCTCATTCTGTTGTATAACTGGCCCCTACATTTTATTTTTTTATTTTTAAATCAATCTTATAAGTCTTTTTTTAAAAAGGAAAACCGTGTTGCCTTCATTTCTGTTCATTATTCCACAGTCTCACTTTTTAATTTATGTTTTGTAGCTTGGTTTCCTAAGGCTTGCATGTGAACTCACCTTCTTTGTAGATGCCTCTATACCCTCATATGTTAATTTATAATGGTGTTCAGTTCATTGACCAATTTTATTTAAATTTGTCAGGGGACAGACTTCTCAAAGACAATTAGTTTCCTATAAATAACTTCTGAAGAAGTGTTAAGAGAAGAGAGCAATGTGACCTCACCTTAGCAGACAGCAGAGAATTCACACCTGACAGGGCCTGAGGGTGCTCCTGGGCAAAGTCTCTTCAGAGGAGCTGTGATGCCCACTGGCAGACAGCGACCTGGAGACCACGGAAGCACCTGTTTTAATCAGGGGACTAAAGGAGAAAAGAGGAGAAATTGAGGAGCTTCCAGCATGTACTGGAAAAACACTTGCATTTTCCCTCTTCTTCACTTTAAACAGCTTTTGAAATTTTGTGCAGTAAGGGGCTAAAGCCACCAACCATCCTGTTCCTCGTGGGTTCCTTCCATCTTACAGGAGGACCCACCCGTAGGAGCCCCACTTGTTGCTGTGGGGAGCAGCAAGGGAGCCCGGAGCAGCTCTGGGGGCACTGGGGGGCTCTGCAGCCTGGCACAGCAGTGATGGAGCTGGGAGGAGCTCACAGCCCTGCAGCCACCCTGGCTGTTCCTGCTCCGTGTGAGCGCTGGAAACACGAACCTGCTCCAGTCACAAAACACCCCCGGCTGCAGGGGGGCTGTGTCAGTGAGCAGGAGCACTGAGCTGGGAGATCAGGGTGTGTTTGCTGTGTGCTGGGAGGTGTTAAACCACAGAAATGAGCACTACCTCGTAAGCATATATTTATTTTAGATCAAACCAGGTCACATTTAATTTTCACAATATATTCTACTCTGTTAATCCTGTAATAATGATATTAATTCTATTTTGTCTGTTCAGAAGGGCAAATAGTGTTTGAATTGGAAATTTATATTGTTCAACTGCAGCCAAACTGGAAATAGTAGGGGAGGTCAAAGAAGATGATAATGGTCTCTGCGTTACTTATACGCACCCTTAGGGAATATTTTGCTTTTTTTTTTTTTTTTTTTCACCTTCAGTCTGTTATTATCACTACTATGAAATTTCAGCTTAGGGAATATGCTTGATCATTCCTAGTACTGCTAAATGCTTCTTTGTGTTAATCTCCTACTAGAGATGACTCCAGTGAAAAATAATTCAAGGACAGGGCCTGTGAAATTGAATAATCCTCACTCATGTAAGCGGTATTAGGGAAGCGAATTTTCCTCACAGATGAATATTCAAGTATTATTTGCTTTTTATAAAAAGAAATGGTTTTGTTTGCTTACCCTTCTTCATACTTAAAACCAGTTCTAACTGCATATCCTGGTTGATAAGTAACTTGATGCTTATTGAGAGAGGCTGATCCCCACCATACCAGCTGATCAGAGTCAAGAAGATTCCATTTTCATATAATTGGAAAAAAATTTGCCTATTTCCCCTTGAACACACAAACTGCTTTCACCTTTCCAGTCACTAATACTCATAAAGTGATGTTATCAGTTACTAAGGGTAACAGGGATCAAGAAAACTATTTTCTTACCTTTCAAGGCCAGAAGGTTTTATCATAGTTAGGAGACAACGTTACATGAACCTAAACTTTCTGCCATAACAGAAAACAATCTGAACCGTGTTCGGAATGTTTACTATTAGTTGTACAAAACAATACAGCTTTAATTCTAATGACATCAGCTGTGATAAAAACTTCTAGCATGCAGTGTATTTAAAACTATTCCACCCAATTGTAGATATATTTATAATTGATTTTTATTTAACGTTAAACATCTTTTAAAAACACATAATTCTCCTGTTCATTCAATTCCTATAGTGCAAAATTTGCTAGGTGGGCCCCTCCTCAAATGCCAAAGGACGTTTAGGATTGTTCTGGTACCCTAAACATGGGTAGGGTAGAGCTGTCAGCCACATCATCAATTTGTACAGATGATCTGCTGTTTTCGGGGGCTCTGCTGAAATCTGAAGTCAGTCTTACCAGCCTGTTTAACTAGGCAAGACTGGCTTTTTTAGAAAAAAAAGTCAGATTGACTTCTCTAGCAATAGAATTGAAACAATTTTCATTGTGATTTTTTATTTTGTCAATTCCAGTAAATATCTTACTTTGCTTACAGAGATGCTTCTAGAGCCACATGCCCTTGAAGAACCATTAAAATAACTAAACCCATCAAAGTACCCTGTAAATCTTCCCAACAGAAAGTAGCATTCATAGGAATAAATATAATTATCATGTTAACATCTTCACTGGGGTAAAAAAAAATCAAAGGCATTTTATCTGGAAAATAAGATTAGGATCTTAGTTGCTATTGAAGAAATACTTTCACAACTAGAGAAATTTGAATGTGGGGGTTCTTTTCTATAACTCAAACAATTTAAGTGATTCTATCTAATCTTCACAGAATTTAATAGAATAACGTACAAAATCCATCATACAGCAAACTTATCTGTTTCCATAATTCGACATCATTTAGTGCAGTTTTGTAGAGACAAATGCCCTGCTGCTGCAATGTCAGAGCTGTCCTAAAGCCAATGCTTTTTTAGTTGAGACCAGTTGAGGAAATCCTTTATAGCATAGAATTCTGAATTAAACATTAGATTTTTCAGTTTTAGTACAGAAGTCTGTGAAGAAGAAAAGCATTCTGTTATGCCTATATTAAAATACTTTTTCAGCTGTTGACTTGGGAAGATTTATTGCTTGGGTCTTAGAAGAGTGACTTTAAACAGGGCTGGAGGGCAGCTCTTCTGCCAAAGCTCTGCCTACCATGTATAGCATTCCTGCATTTGGAGAAGTTTAAGCAAAGAAGAAATCACATGTGCATGTGTTTCAAAGATGTTTTATCCAAACTGGCTTAGTTAGAGATTATCAGTCAGGAAATCAATTTAATTTGAGGTTTCTTTGTACAATGGGACACTTTGCTGTCAGGAGGTTCAAGAAGAGGTCTTCCTGATAGTGCTGGTCTTTGGCTTCAAGTATTCCTTTTCTCTGGATAGAAAATCTGGAAGGAGGGTGTATTATGCACTCATCCTTCTCCCGGGCAGGCCTCGAACAATACGAGGGAAACAAACAGGAAGAAGTTTCCCATTTTGCAGTATTTGACTTTGATTTTTACAAGTAGTAAAATCTCACATTTAAAGTAAGGAGCATTGAAAAGGATTACATTTATGAAAAGGCGTATTAGCACAATTCTTTCTTTTTCTTTTTGTCTTTTGCCAGAAAACATCATGAGAGTGCTTCTTGGCTGATGATACTGCTCATCAATTGCTATTGAAAGTCTGATCAGGTGGTGAAGATACCCTTCAGCCTGCAAGAAGGATTACAGTGACAATGACTGCTTTTGGGACACAAAGTAAAATTAACTTCTAGGTTATCCCCGTCAAGGACCATTAAGTCCTGAACTTATGAGGGACACGGTGAACAAGTCATATTTTAACCTCCTCTGAGCACAAAAGCAGGCAGGTTCTTTTCCTCCCCCAACAAATCTGACCTTCGCTGAAATTTATGTGAAAATGAAAAGATAAAAGAAAGCTGTAGCCCTGCCAAACTCTGATGATGTGACTCATTTTAATTACTGGTATTTGGAAATTAAATGGCCTGAGTTTCATCCTGTAGTTTGCTGCAGGAATAATGATTTAAGCGAGCTCCAGAATTGCAGCACCTTTTACAGCAGGTGTGCAACAAGGCATTCATTTTTCTTTTAAGGGTGTCCTTGTAAACATAATAATAATTAGGAAGCTAGATTCACATCAGAATCTCCTGTGCAGTCTGGCATTACCTCCTTGGGCTACTTCATCACTTCTAATTTTCTCAACAAGTTCCTCAAATCAGAGCTTTGATAAAATGACATTGAACAACATTAGACGAGGACAATTTCCCTAAAAGCAAAACATGTAAGAGACACAGACAGCCAGAACATGTGCACTGCTAAAGGAAACTTCTTGCTTTCCCCTTATCATCTTCATTAAGCCAGAATATCCACTGCACCCAAGCAGTGATTCTTCATTCTGGGTACAGAATTGCTGAGGAAACAAGAGCTGTCTTATGGCAGCAGTGGTGGGTTTCCTTGCTATAGCTGTTTTTTCACATAGTATTCATCTAACAGAAAAGGGAAAGCATCAGAGATGTATTAAAGCAGTAGTGACACTATCAGCTGTTTCTTACAAAAGTCACAACACACCTGTTCATTTTACATCTAGCTGTATTTTAGCAGTGACTTTTCATGTATGTAGTCCATCTCTGAAATGCACAAATCGATTTCAAAATACACACGAGTTTGCAGTGCTGTCTCTAAGAGAGATGGTACTCTCTTAAACAGAATTTTTCAATCCTGTTGTTTTGGATAATTTTTTTTTCCAGAAATTTAAATTAACCCTTTTGAGAATGAGTAAATGGGGCACAGTTTTCAGATGTAGGGGGTGAAGGGAAGCCTAAAATGTTAATTAATTTATGATTCTTAAGTTTACCCTGGATCTTGGAATAATTTAAAATATTTTAAAATATGTTTTGACTATAATTTACACAGATCATTTTGAATATGATCGTAATTATTTCTACTATTTTTATTAATGGGGAATATCTACTATTTTTATTGATGAGAAAAATGTACCGTTTCAAATTATTTAGTACATCTTGTTGTCAGCTTTTGAAACTGTATGCTATACATCATCCAATAACAACAGGGAATAAGCAAGATATTTAAATCTGGACTTTAAAAAGAGACAATGGAATAATTTCAGAAATATGCTGTTAGAGTGTACTAATCTGTATGGTTTTAAACTTAAATTCTGAACAACAGTTAGGAATTATTTATTAAATTAAAGCATTTATGAAAAATCAAACACATTTTACTGACAATACGTAATTATCTCACCATAAAGAAGAAGATTCCATCCTCAGTTCCACACATGCTAAAATTCTTTTCTTTAAATGTTCCTCAATACTTGTGAACCATTTCAAGTTAAATTCTAAACAAGATTTTATGAGGATCCTACTGGCTCAAGTAGAAGCCATGAAATAATAAGCATTGCATATGACTGCAATAGACTGCAGAATCCTGAAGAATCTTCTTTTAAGATAGTTTTTGTCCACATATTTTAAAAATACAGTGCCCGGCTGAGAAATTTACTGCCTTGTGTTTCTTAATAGTTAGCAAAATTTCTACCATTATTTTTTCTTTGGGAAGTCCTCCTCATAATACAGCTATTTGAAGGCTGATACTACAGGAATACATTTAAAATGTTGATGCTCTAGTCCCAATGGTTGTGGTGCAGAGAGCTTTGGAACTGAAGTGTCCTGTGCCATGTCTCAGTTATGGAGCTATCTGGTAAGTCTATACCCAAATGAAAAATCCAGAATTATTGATGGTCTAGTTCATCAGAGCAAATAATGTCTGAAAAACAAATTACCCAGGAAGGGTATGCAGTATGTACAGATTAAGGGGAGGTGCAAACAGCTGTGTTCTGGAATGAGTAAAGTACATGGTGCACTTTAAAATGGGGGATCAATGTCAAATGGTCAGCAAATATATAAACTGCCATTTTTCACTTATGCATTTCTGTCCACTAATATAAAAAAATGATGGAAATTAAGATTATAATAGGAAAAGATGAGTGAGAGATGAGTACAGCAGCAGTGTTGCAACTACTTTTGTTCTGAATTTAAATTATTCTAAAACATTACCTCATTTTCAGGGAAGTTAAAGCTAGTAAATGAAGAACCAAAACTATGTTGCAATAGTTTCTAGAGGAGAAAATATCTCTACTTCTCTGTAGAGTGGTTATTTCCACAGTTATAACTACATCCATATTTCCATCCTTGCATTTTTGGAGGCTTTTCCTGGTGCACAGTATAAATTTTTGGGAAGGCTAGCAGAGAAGCATAAAGGAGTATACAAACAAAATGAGGAGAGTCTGTTATATTTTATAGTCTGGCAGACTTATTTTGAGTTAATGGCTCCTAGCTCTCAGTGAGCTCTTAGTCTGCTCCCCATCACTACTGGGATGGGGAAAAAAAGCAGAGGGCATTATTTCATAATCCCTTGGGATGGAGATTGATTAAGTAGCAGCTTAATTTCCTTTTTACAAAGGGCAGTTTAATCATTATTCTGATGACTGACAGCTACAGGCTCCATTGATTTATAATTTACTTGTATTCTTTGGCAGAAAGAAGTTGAAACTCAATTTTGAGCTGAGTCTATAGACTGGAAAAAGAATACTAAGTCTGATGATTTTGTTGAGATCAAGATTCATTAGTGCCAGGCCTTGTGATGCATACACCTGTCCTCTAACTCTGTCCTGTAACTCTGCTCTGAAATCAAATAACTGCATAATTCACAAAAAAACACTATATGAGAATTGAAGGAGATGATTTTTCTTTTGGTGACATACAATTTAAGGTTCCTAATAAAAATCTTTCTACCATGTATCCTAGCACTGGGAATGTCCAAAGGCTGACAAATGTAGCTTTTTCCACATTTTCTGTTGACTTTTAAAAAATGCCTAATTCACTTCTTGTTATGCAAATTGTATTAGGAAGAAAAAGTAGGTTAGAGGACCCAGCCTGTGTTTATTGACAGAGTGCTGTGATGAGATACAGCCTGTCAATGCTGGGTGCAAAGTTATATGGCCATTCTGATGACATGCACATGAAAAGAATGATTTTGCACATGAGATAATCACCTTGAATTATTCAAAGTGCAGCCTCTTCCTTCCATATCTATCATATATTACTGCTGGGTCAGATAAGTTGGTGTTAGATGGTGGTGACATATTTCAGTCCAAAGTGGGCTTTTAAAGATGAATTATGAACCCCTAAAAATAAAATAGGAGTTTATCTTGGGACCTTCAACTACAGAATCACTAGTAAGCATAATTAATACTGAGCTCAAAAATGGGCAATCTGCTGCAGTCCTCCACTGGAGAAGGAATATTACATGAATTAGAATGCTTCATGTAATGAAGAGAAAGAGATCTATTATTACCATAAACTTTCTGGTTCCATTATCTTCACCTCCAAACCTATATCAACTACCATACCTGGGGAAGGAATATGATCATTGCACACATGGTTGTCTCAGGAATTCTGAAATAAGTACAATCTATGCAAAAGTTACAATATATACTGAGACACCAGACTTTATTTAATGATCAAAAAAAAAAAAAAAAAAAAAAAACCAAACCAAAACAAATCCAAGAACCAGAAATTGATGAAAGGGTAACATCAATGATGACATTGGGATAATTCTACTGGTGCTATATTTTTATGGAGGAAAAAAATTGGACTGGCCTTGTCACTCAAGTTACAAGGACCCTGATTAGATGAGCTGAGAGCAGGTAACAGGAGAAGTGCTCTTAAGATAAGGCTGAATCAGAGTTCTTTGGAAAAAGTCCTTTTAACAAGGATTTATAAAAGAGGAGCATCTTTTGTTTGGCAAGAGTGGAACACAATGTCAAACCTACCCTGGTCATCCTCCTTGGATTCCTGAACAGTGGATTCCACTTATACTTGACCCATCAAAACACAGCTCTGAGTTTTTCCACACAACTTGCATTATTCTTGTGTTCATATTTATAGTTCTATGTGTACTGTCATATATATTACAAAAAACAGCAGCAATATTTTGCTGTATTTATGAAGAAATAGAAGCACAGCTCAAGTTTGCTGCCAATTTCGTTTAAGTCACCTGTAGATCTTTATTACCATTCACAAATATTAGCACTAATATGCTAACTGAAATATCTGTGTGGAATATGAACATATTTTCATTGAAAAATGACATTCATACAATATCAAATAATTATTTTTAAACATGTTTACATATTTTTCATCTTTTCTTTAGCTTCTCTTTAATAATTAAGGATGGGGAGAATGGGTGGTAAGTTTTACTATTTGGAAAAAAAGATAAGACAAAAAATCTTTCATTTATTTTCAAAAAATAGATCCCCATCAGCTTGTTCTTACATCTTCTGCAATCTCCACATTAAATGGAGAATGTGGTATAGGTGTCCCTCACTTTCAAGAATTTATCTGTTTTAAGTGTTCTTAAAATTTTTTTTCAGTTATTATTTGTATTTTCCCTGGCCACAAAACACCAGGATTCTCTCCTGTGTTTCAAACATAGAAATATTAATGTAATATACCTGCAGAAAATTTCCTTAGATCATTAAGCTACAACAACATTACAACTGCACAATTGCAAAGATGGAAGTACAAGAATATGCATAAAGAACAAAGAATATCAAACAAGTATCTGATTTTTGAAGGACATATTTTACATTCATTATATACTGGTTGTCAGGAAATACCAATATGTATTAATTTTCCCTGACATCCCAGATGGCTTTAGTAAAAGGTTTTTCTTTAGCACTATGCCCTGCTCTTATCCATCGTAGCTGTAGCAATGCCGCTACTTTTGAATACAGCCTTCACCTTGACTGAGCTCCATTTAATTCCTGATTTCTCTGTTCTCAATCTTTTATTGTGCTGTAGTATGAGGAGGTTTGAGTAAGCATGGGAAAGCACATCCAGTTTTGCTGGGAGTAGGGATGGGCTTGAAGTGAATTCTTACAACACAAGGGCGATGAGGCCTTTTACCTGGACATTTCAGAGGCTGTGGATCTCTAACCTTGGAGACAGTTCTTCCTTCAAAGACCCAGTTGTGCAAAGCCCCTAAAACCCCAAACTCAGTGTTGAACCTAATTTGAGCAGGAGATTGAACCAGATGTGTTTCATGAGTGCATCCAAACCGAGTGGCGCTATGTCAGTGACAGCTGTATGTGCGCAGCTCTAGTGAGGGTTTGGTAGCACCAATGGGCCAGAAGAGGATTGGCTCTGCAGATTGATCTATTCCAGCAGATGAAGTCCTGCCCTTGCCATAATTATCAGGAAGGCAGTGAGATTACCAACTCTGTTAGAAAGGACACTGTTGTGGCACAGGAAACTGAGTATTCAAGATGCACTCTATGTGCGCAAGGCATTTAACCTAGAGAAGCAACAGGATACACCATTTTCCACTTAATCCCATATATTTTATATCATCTGTAGCCTTGGTGAGATTCTGCCCTCTGCTTCCTGTGTCCCTGAGTGTGAGAGGCTCTGCACTGACAGACCACCCTCTACATCTCTGACTCACAGGCCCCTTGCTGCAGATGGGCTTATGTGTATTCCTTCTCCATGGACACAGCTGTGGACTAATTTTCTATTATCTACTGCTTTTCCCTCTTTTTTCTCTGTGCCTGAACTACTGGTATTCTTTTATTTGTGGCCATGCTTTTATTTCTTGTCATGTTTTTCAAGTTCTAGATACTGTTCCATGTAACACATTCTCCCTTCCACCAGCTGATGTGTTAGTTAGCAATAACTTTCCTTGTATACTTTCCCCCTCCAAAATATTTTTGCTATTTTGTATAATTTAAAATTTTTTAAGCTTTATTTCAAGGATTTTGTCTTTTTCTTCATGTTTTTCTCAGTAAATTTTCAGTCATACCCAAATATCACAAAGCCAGTTATGTATAATTGTTACAAAAGTAAGAAAGCAGTTTAGCTTGTCACCCATCTGAAAGCACATCCCCAGCTGTGGGAACAGATTGTGTCGGCCATATGTGGCTGCAGCACTTCTCAAATCTTATCATATCTCAGGTAAGAAACTGAAGCCACAGCCTTGACTAGAAAATTCATAATGAAATGTGACAGGGGAGGAGATGGAGAACCCTGTCATCCTTGTGTTCTATATTGCACATTGTCAGTCCTGTCAAGTCAAATCTGATATAAGTGAATCACATTAATCAGAAAATGTGAATTTTTATTTGACAAGCTAAAGGAGCATAACATCTTCAATTAGACTAGCTACCCAAAATTAGCTACTGACACAAGCAAGTATACATGGTCAATTTGCCTGCCTGAAACTGAAAATCAAGCAAGACATGTTAGATAATAGATAGTCCCAGACTGAATGCAAGGCTGTAACTCACTCTATGGGCCACTGACGTCACGTGAAACCAAAATTAATTCAGCTGTAGATCCAGTTTGGGGTCATCTGTTGGTGACTGATTTACAGTACATATTTTAACCTTAAATGGTTTATACTCTTCCTCAGTATTTCAGTTCTTTGGTTAGAAAAGATGGTAGAAGCTGAAGTCCATCTTCCAGACATCTTCGTAATTCTGTGCTGCTCTGAGATCCCAACTATGAAAAAATGATAAGAGGCTGGATAAGTCTTTTATTTTTATTGGTTCAGTGCACAGTAGAAACTTATTTTCTACAAGTTTATTGGGATGAAATAAAGGGAGGAAAGACAGTTAGGGAGAACATACTTCAGAGACACATGGGCAAGGCCATAAAAGGCTTGAGTAAGGATAGTTTCTAGGTGCCCTCATTCTGAAGCTGAGGCTGGAAATTGCTTAGAACCTCACCAGATAGGGTGCTAGCCCATGAGCAGATGATTGCCCTGTCTTTGCAGAAGTGTAGGGATGTGTTCCCTTTGAAAATGGACAATGAGACCAGTCCTTGGCACCCCTGTGCACCTCAGTATCAGTGTTTAGACAATTATTAGGCAATTACTGACTTAAAGACACACAAATATGCTTCTTGAGGCTGTTATCTCTTGGCAGAAAGAAATTAAACACACACTAAAGTCTTAGCAAAGATTATCAGATATTTCTGACCTTTTTCCCAGGGAATCTGAGCTCAATTCAGAGATTAGATTAATTGCTTTTCTTACCAGTTGCCTTCTGGATCTTCAGAAACTTAAACAAAATATATGAAGCTAAAACTCTTCATAATATTTCCATGTTTTAAAAAGTCTACCTTCCTTTCATAAAGATCAGGACTATAATAATTATAGAAATTATAAATAGCAATTACAAAACCAAAATAATAGTCCAAGACTCATAGCATTAATTTCCTCTAGGCTTGTGCAGCCATGATTGTGCGATTGACACAGAAAGGTCTGTAGCACAATTAAGTATCTGCTCTCTCATATTCCTGCTGGCTGGCTGTTTTTCACTTCTCTTGCCTTCTGACAGTAAATTCCTTCAAGCTGCTACAATCACTTTTATCTAATATGGACTACTCCTATTTCCATAACAACTAAAACTCCTTCATTATCCTAAACCTCAATTAATCTGGTATCTAAATCACTTCTAGAGAAATACAATTCCAATAGGGAAGAATAAGCAGACTAAAGACATGGATTTTGAGACCTGAGGGCAACATGATCACGTGGCTTGATCTGCTGCACAATGTAAAATATTTTCTACTGATTGCAGCATCTTCATCAAGCTTTACATCTCTCACTGTACTGATGTGTTATAGAGTGAAGAGTTTTTTCTCTAGTTAGCTTTTCTAATATGTCAGCTCTTCTTCTTGTGTGAACCTCATCTTTAAAAGGGAAGTCGATAAATATCAAAACTTGTCCTCTGGCATTTACAGAATGGTCCTGCTAATATATTAGGAAAAAGGAATGACCACAGGCAAAGATTAAATACGTTGGCCATAAAGTGGAGACGCAAAATATTGTTTTCCTTTTTGTAACTGGACAAAGGCAAAGGAGAACAGGTGAGTCAAGAGATAGAATTTCAATATGTGATGAGACAGTACATGTTTATTGGGCAGACCCCCTCTCAAATGTTTGTCTGCATCTGCCATATGACAGAAATGAAGGCATTTTGGACACAGAATAGGGTAGAAGACAAAAGGAAATAACTTCATGTGCCAGAAATAGTGCATTAAGCCACCTCTGTCCACTTCACTATAATACTGAAGGGACAGGTGGTGAACAGAGCATTAGACCAGTTGTTTGACAGTTCTTCTGGGGGAATTTACCCATCCTGCCAGCTGCAGACCAGTTTGAAGAACTGCTTCAGGGCTCAGGCCCATGAATGACTTACAGTAGCCCATCAGGAAACTTTCCAGACTGAGTTCATGATTCTTACCCCAGCACAGCAGACTAGGATGAGATGAATGATAGCAAAGGGCACCTCTGTCCCCGCATTGACCCTCTGAAGGGAGCCTAAATTACTTTGGTTAAGTCTGCCTTTGGTGTGAGATGAATTTCACCTCATAAGGTGTGAGCTCATCCCCGTTGTACTGCTCAGCCTAAGTATCAAAGGTTTGCCCTGATTAAAGGAAGGGCATCACAGAGCAACACTGACACAGGTGATGAGCAGTAATGTAATAGGAAGCTACAAAATGATTTTCAGATCTTTACAAAATGGAGTTCTGAGCTCTTACAACCCTTTGAGAATAAATTGGATCTTTTTCTGTTATGTCATCTTTGCTTTGAATGCAGAAATTCTTTATAAATAGTACTTTCAGCCATAATTCATTAAAACACTATATTAGCAAAATAGCTAATGAAGGCCTTCAAAACTATATTTGTGATATAAACACAGAAAGATGCTTTTAATAACATCTCTCATCCTTTTCTTGGCACAGGTATGAAATATCTTTGGAAAGTTCCAAAAAATCCCACAACTATGAAAAGAGTTCGATCCAGCTTGCACTCCACAGTTAAATCACTCAGGGAATTTCAGATCTCACTAGATAGTTTGCTTTAATCACAGGAAATTCTTTCCCCATGATTTTCTTGTCTTTTCCCCATTCTTTTCCGTGACTGGGAAAGAACAATAAGTTGCATACATAAAAAAGGAATGGTATCATTTTCCATTTCAGTACCTTTATGGTTTTTAATCAAATATCTCCAGCATCTTTTGACAGTTTTGCTTAGGATTTTTGACAAGTTAACTGAAAACAGAAACAGGCTTCAACTATTTTTTTGTTCATTCCTTTTGGCTCTACCTTTTGTATTTTCTGCTATTTGTATCTCCCCTAATTATAGAGATAGAATCATAGAAAATCCTGTGCTGGAAGGGACCCACAAGAATCATCAAGTTCAACTCCTGGGTCTGCAAGGGACACACCAGGAGTCACACCATGTACCTGAGAGTGTTGTCCAAACACTTCTTGAGCTCTGTCAGGCTTGAACATGAACTTCTTATATCTAGTGTTCCTTTGGCAGACTGCTCTCCTCTTATTCTCTCTGAAGTTACAAGAAATCCTATGTGGAAGTGCAGAAGCAGGTGCCAGAAAGTGGACACAATTTATTTGTAGTGCTTGTGAGTAATGCCATTTACTTGTGAGCTATGCAGCAGATCACTTGAAGAGTTCAGGAGTTTTCTGTCCTATTTCATTCTACTACAAAAAATCTGTTCTGGTCAAAACTCTGGGGCTTTTTCCCAAAATCATAATTAACTGTGTCATTAACAAATAAAGGGAATTGATATTGTTTTTACATTAATTTTTACAAGTAGTAGAATTTTTTCACGCCTGTTTTCTGAGTGAAAATGTAACACAAACTTCTGAAATGGGATAATATATATACACTAATGTAAATAGGATACCTTCCAAGTTTTGTTATACCCTGCACAAAGCCATTTGATATTTCGTTAAAAGGAAATAGACATGATTGTAAAAATGAAGTTTCTTGGTTTGATTTTCATATTTCTTAGACTGATAGTACATTCAAATTATATTAAGAAAATGAAGAGTTGACATGGACCAGAGCCCACTGTTGTTTGGGGCTCAGTTGTTTGATTTTTATTACAGATAGAAAGGAGAGGATACTATCTATATAGTAAATAATGCTATTGTTAGCTTGGATCATTCAAATATATATATCTTCATTTCCCATAATTTTTTGATAAAAGAAAGGAGATAATTCTTTGTCACTTACGTTCTCTGGTTTTAATCACAAGGTTCAAAATATGAATGTTTTCAATGGAAAAAAGAAAGAAATTCAAATTAGACATTAAGAAATAAAATATTAAGTTGTTTTTTTCTCTCCCACTTAGGTACTGACTGCACTCTAGACTTTCACAGCTTTTCTGGATAACCCTCACCTAAAGAGGGAAACACCTAAGGAGAGTGAGGAGGCCTCCAGATCAGCAGTTATTCCAGTTTCCTGACCACTGTAATTCTGTTCACATTCTTTTTTACTCCCACCCAATTAGGCAACCTATAATTCAATTCCTTTAGTTCAAATCCATTACCACTGTGTCTGTCTGAGGATTTTCATTTCTCACACAAACTTGGGATCCAATGACCTCATGGACTAAATAAAGAAAATCCAAAAAAGTAAATCAGCAGCAGCCATCAATATCAAAATAAGCTGTCACACAAAAAGGGAATAAAAAGTAGACATAAAAATATGTCCAAAATCACCATTCATTTGTCGAAGAAATGTGGAACACAGCACACTGATGAAAGATTTAAAAGTGTACTTCGCAGACTGGATGCATCCCAGCCACTGATAATGCAGAAAAGATACTGGGCTTGTTTACTGAATAAACATCACAGGAAAATCACAGAAATCCTTGCTTTGACTTATGCAAACATATTTATTTAGTTCACCTCACTCAGAGATTTTCCACTGTAGATTTGACAGGAAACAGGTTAATTTAATGAACTTTCCATGCATTTACTGTGTGATTATTAAGGGCAAATGAATGTTTCATTTTGTCAGTTCATGTACTTCATGCAATAACATCTCACAACAGCTCTCAGCTACACTTAGAATATAATCTTTAATTCATAGGAGAACAAATAATGGACCAAAGTTGTAGGTAGCAAATCTAAACATTTTTTGCAACTGACTGTTTGTCTGTCTTGTGTACTGTGACTTCTCTAATGTCTTCATTCCTCCAGAAATCCATATATTCTTTGGTCTAGCCTCAATTTTCTTTTGCTACCTTTCTGAACAGAGGGCTGCTCAATAACATCCCTCCATAGGATGCCAGCTTTTCCTGCAGCTGCCCTGCTACTTGGTCAAACTGTGTATTCACTCACCTTTAAAATGTCTAATAAAAACTTCCATGTTGCTCCCAGGATCTCAGCTACAGGAGGAGAAGCCAAACAAAGCTGATTTTGATCTTCACTACTTTGAGGGAATTGCAAAATGCAGATTTGCTGAAGCTCTGCTTCTGCTTTCACTTTGGTAAAAGCACTAGGTCAGTGATCTTTCCTTATGGCAAGGCTAGTATTAAAAATCATAAGAGAGGTTTCTATATGAAAGAATTTTATTAACTTCCAGATTATTAGGAAATTCATAGTTGATACAATTTAATCAGTCTTGCAAAAGCAAAGCAATGAAGTGAAACCACCTGGTTAAAACATATCCTTTCTTCTTACCACAACACGTTAGAAAATAGTAAACTCAGGGAGTTTTATTTCTCCTTACTCAGCCTTCTCATTGTTATATCCTGATCAAGCTATTCTTATCAGCTGCTGAGGAACCTGGCACAGAAGCATTTTGATCTGAGAGAAGACTGAATGGGAGAGGAAATCACAAAAGTTTAGTGGTCTTACTGAGACTGTTTCAGTGTGTGTGAAGAAAACATGCTGTTATGGCATTACTGCTCTTTGCAGGTAGTTTCTGTGAGTAATTTTGAAAGCTTGAAAGTACAGTTTTTCATATATGTATTTTTAGAAATTTTTAATGCTTGGTAAAAGCCTTCAGACCTACCGATGAGGATGGATAAAATAGCAGTAGTGATCTGGAGATGCAACAAGAATTGCATACAAAGTCTCTGTGAAGTATGTAAGATGCTGTTCTGCTAATTTTATCCAATGCCATAATTCTGTATGAAAATTTACAATAAAGGTTTTTCAAGAACTAGATTTGTGTTTCACAGAAAGTCTATTCTGAAATGCAACTTTGGCTGTAGAATCACAGAACCTTTTGATATCTCCATATCTTTGCCAGTCATCCTTCTCAGCATATTGAAGGACACCTACTCAATCCCTTTATTTTAAATAGGATGACACACATTATCACCTCTTTTTTCCACCCTCTGCAGAAGTTTGGTCCAGCAGAGGCTCAGTTGCCTTCTCAGAGGAAGTTACACAAAGAAATTTATGAAAAACTTTTTTTAGCTAAAACTTAGACACTATTTTTGTTTCACCCTGATTACAGAAACAGTGTTCAGCATTCATTTTCAAAGACCAAGCAGGATATTCTCAATCTTTTCATGATTTTTCGTCTTGTTTCTAGTATCTCTAAAAAGAAAAAAACAAACACCAAAAAAAAAAAAAAAAAAAAAAAAAAACCAAAAAACCCAACTGAATGAAAAACACTTTCAGAAATCACTACACTGTTACTTATATTTTACTTTCCCCCACTATCACTAGGTCTGACCCTGACAGCAAAATACATACCCTGTTGAGAATATAAGCACTTTAATGTCGTGAAATAGCAGTATAAAAAAAAGATTCTAACTTGTTTGTGAACTGATGCACTTCCACTGAAGTAATGAAATTATGTTAGCTTCCTGTTAACAATTTTTATTAAGCATACACGTTGGAAAGAAATAATCAGGTGCTATTTCTTTCAAATAAATAGCATTGTCTATCCTTAAAATGAGAAGTAATCTACTATTTTAACCTACCACAGCAGAGAAAGACCTATTTTTAAGATATTTAAGAATGAGCAGTACCTGATATACCACAAGATTATCAGGCTGGCACCATGAAGACAGTACCTCTCTGGAAAAATAGTGATTGTTGATATTGTGTATGGGGGAAACATGAGTAGGAACAGGTGACTTTTGAAAGACTGTGCTACTTGCAGAAATAAGCTATTGAAAGATAAGAGCATGCAGCCTCCCACAGAAAAATATAAGACCTATATTTGATTAAGGCCTAGGCAAAGCAAGATTATTTTTTTTATTTACTCATTGAAAGAAAATCAATTGCTGCAACATAATCCTATTGACAAAATCTGCATGAATGCATGGCCCACCAGCAACATAAACACTTACAGCACTAAAATAAATAAGCATTCAGACATGGAAAAGTACAAACTAGTCATTTTGATTTTACCATTTACACTGTCACACTCTTATGCCAAACACCCACCAGGTTAACAAGTATTTATTTCAATTATTTCATGAGAATGAAAAGAATTCTAATTCATCTCTGCTGCCCTTCAAGAGCACTCCAAGCTGTAACCAAAGGACTCTGAGCACTGGTTCCTCCTAAAGGAATATCTAGTTTGTATCACCAGTATGTACTACAGAAAGCAGCAGATGAGGCCATTTGTACTGGATGCATGCTGAAATAACCAGCATTTCCACATTAGAGTTTCTGGAGTGGATGATCCAAACCTGCTTGCAGCACATAAATTTAATAAGTCACGTAGGTCTTGGACACTACAAAACAGCTCTGTGACCTGATGCAGAAAAATACTCTAAAGTAGATAAATTTTTACTGTAATCCATACAGAGATGTGATGGGGAGAGAGATATATGAAATATTTGCTAGTCATTTATGAACTGTTACTCCACCTGCATTTTAATTTGCATCTTAATTTGCAAGGGAAAGAATAATAATTAGGCAACCACCCTGAATTTGCTCACCAATCTGCATAGCTGTTCTCCATCTCAGTAACTTTTAAGTCATTAAAGCACTACATTTCTGTAATATGTGGAGTAACTTGATGCAGTGGGAAGGAACTCTATTAATGGTTCTACTTCAAAAAAAAGGCTAATTTACATGTTTCTGTCTTTTTAGACATCTAAAAAACCTGTACTGGTACCTACTTCTGAGACCCAAAGGCAGAGCTTGTTCTATTTTTAGGTGGCACTGAGAACACTGTGTGGGAAGTGTGCGTGTGCCACAAACAGGGAGCATTTAAACATTCCTGGCGTTTTTGCCTTTCTGAACATTTGAGATATTCCTCACTCTCTGATAATCCTGGAAATGCTTTTGCAGTATCTGGATGTTGTCCAAGAAACTTTTCAGGCAGCCTTGGAAGAAGTCATCCAGAATTTAATTTTGCAAGACAGATTCAGTATGATACTGAACACATTTCTTAATGCAGTAATTTATCAATTCTGAGTAACAGAAATTTGAGGACTATATACACAGTATTAGAAAAGCTGAGATGACACTAACTTCATCCCCAGAAGTACAAGGTTATTGGACTAGCACTTTGTGAACATCATCACAGATCCCTGGAACACATTTGCACTGTACAGCACCCATACAAATGTTGTGCATGGATTTCAAAACTGTCTTCACTATAGAATTGTTGTTTGAGTCCTTGACCACAATTAAAATATTTATTGCCTTCAGTAAAAAGATGAAGATTCATGATAAGATTTCATTATTCTCTTTTTAAAGACTTTTGAAAGGGAGCAACATTAGGTTGGGTTACATAGAAAGTAAAAAGAGTCAGTAGAAGCCCAGCTTTTGGATAAACGGTGTGAAAATTAAAAACTCAACCATCAAGTGCCATCACAAAGGCAAAATTTTTACAAACAGTAGATTCTAAGCATAATTATATAAAATTAAAGTATTTATTTTGAATCCAACTTGTATTCCTTCATTTCCTTGCACTACCTCTTCAATGATGAGTTCCTGGATAATTCAAGAAAGTACTTCTGTGTTTTCCACACCATGAAGAGCTTTTGGAGCATTAGATATCTGTTCATCATGCAATAAAGAATAACAGCTAAGAGAAAAAATTGTATTTCAATAGCATTCAGAAGTTGGTGTTTCATCCACAGATATTTCTACATCATGAATAAGAAATAGAAAACGATGAATAGGACAGCTGGCAATGCATGAGAGCTTGTACAGTGTTGGAGACCAGAAGTTTCAAAGAAATAACGGTGTGGGTAGTGTAAGGGTAACTTTGAGAGTTGACTTTCTTATTAACTTTTAAAATTAAACCCTGATAAAGTGAATCATCAAAAAGTTTTTAATGACTCAAGTTTAACTGAATTACTTCAAAGTGTTGTAATACCAATTTACTATTTTGTGATTTATTTAACATAAGAAGCCTTTATGAAGAAGCTGTTATTGTCTGTTGATCAATTGTTGAAGGAATAACTTAATTTAGGACAATAATCCATTTAGAGGAAATACTGACATAAAAACGTGTGCATCAGACTTTTAAGGCTATTTTGAATTTTGAACACAGCTGCAGCTGCAGCTGCTTTCCTCTGCAGAGCTGAACCTAAATCTGCATGCTACCAAAGTACAAGAGAAAAGAAGGATGAAGATGAAATTTAGGAAAAATAAAGCAAGGTTTAGGATGGGCTACTAGATATTATATAAATAAATGGCACGTGAAAAAGATGAATTCTCATGTCAGGGAAAAGAATTTTACTTGCAGAAAGATGGGTTTTGTTTATGATAATCCAAACTAGAATGTCACTATTTTTTTCACTCATGTCAAGTACCTACTGTGTTTAGTTGAATCTGCCAGCAGAAAAGAACATTTAAAAGTAATTTTTACATAACAGACATCCTCAGCATTACAGGACAAAGGCTCTGAGACATAAGCTGATGACCAGATGAAACCAGTTATTAGATATAAATAAAGAAAACTCTATGGGTGTAAATTTATTTTAGAAAGACCATCTCATGAAAGGGATACCAAAGACACTCCACATCATCTCCTTTCAGGAAAGAGGGAGGATTTTATACATTTGCAGGATTTTTTTCTCATTAAACATTGAGGTCTTTTTCCCTCTGGTAAGATGCAGCTTGGCTTTCCTAGAGAACTTTTCCAGGTTTAGTTTTGTCATGAGGGTTTAAAGCTTAGTACAGGTACTGATGCTTGTACAGGAATATGTGATATCTGTGACTTGGGAGGTCACCACACAGACTGACTTTGTGTCTGCAAAAGTGATACTTCTGTTCCAGCCTTTGATTCAAAAATTTTACTCAGCAGCAAGTTATTTTAAATGCACATTGAGGAAATTTGTAAGAAACTGTGCATGATGATTGATGCTGCTGAGGAAAAACTACATGCAGGGGAAGAAGCAAGGCCCTTCTATGACTATCTCTTTCCTCTAAAAACTTTATTATTTCTAAAACCAAAATATCAGAGAAAGAAAAGAGTTTCTACCTGCATCCATGTTTATCTGTTCATTCTGTTTCTGAACCCTGGCCTGATCACATAAAATGCTCCTTTTCTGACAAGTTGTCTCCTGCTGCTGATTCATGTCTTGCAGGAATCCAGTTTATTCTCCCTTTCTCTAAGGATTCTCTATGTAATAGAGCTCCAAGAGCCTTTTCCACAAAGAGAAATTCTAGTTGTTGAAATGCAGCCTTAGCCTTTCTTCCCTTGGAAGAATTTTGTCTCTCATCTTCCTCTTACTGGCATTTGCTACAACAATTTTGTCAGGGGTAGATGGACAGCTCTGTATAAAGTGGGAACAGAATCACGTTAGCAAGCACGGCAGTGCAGCACAGTGGGAGCCAGGGTGTGGAATAAACAGTGCTGAGGACTCAGCAGTGATGCTGTCTGTATTCCAGGGGCTTTCCTTTGGGTTGACTCCACTCTGGTCAGCTGAAGCAATCCCTGTGGCAGCTGGAGAGCATCAGGTACATTTCTGGGGATATCATCTCTGTCTAGCTTGGCCCAGAAGAATCTGGTTTGCACAATCCAAAACCACTCTGCAATGCAAACAGTCTGCAGGGATGTTGAGCTGAACTAAAATACTGACTAGAGTGCTCTATTAATTTTCCTTCTTCCCCACATTTCTTCATTCACCTGAATTGGATGTGAAGCAAGCTGAGATAAATAAATAAAGTATTCCCACTAGCAATAGCACCTGTGATAGTGGAAGCCACAGCTGAGATAATATTTTCAGCTCTACTACTATTTCCTTCTCTTGATTTTCTGCTTAATATTTGCAGAAGCAGATAGTAAACTATTGTCTTGAATATTTTTCAAATAAGTGTCATGCAAAGACACACATCACGAGACTAGAAGAAAACAGCTAAATCATTGTGAAAGAATGCAAACAGGAAAGCAAAATATATTTCAAATGCCATCTTTAAATTTGGCATTTATTATGCCCACATACTATTTTGGGTGTTTCTGAACTGTTAGAAGTGGCTTGTTCATTGATATCAGAGAACAAGCTGTTTCTTAAGAAATGTGATCAATAAATTGAACTGGCAGAGCTGTCTAAGTTAAAAAGAAAGAAGACTAGTGAATGCATAACTGTCACCAAAACAAATTGTGAAGGGAAGAAGTAGTATCAACTATTAAATGAAGCAAGATTTTTTAAGAAGATAAGCAAGCCACATATAGTAAGTATTTATTCATAGCATCCTGGACAAGGCAAATGAATCAACATTTGCATTTTAGCTGATGAACATGGTATGAAGAAAGTAGAAAAGTCAGAGAGCAAGTGGAAAATTGTCACTTAGAAGTTCCAGAAAATAAATACATCAATTAATATATGGATAAAGGTGACTTTTAAATTAACAGTCTGAAGACATGTAGGAAAACATATTCCCTTTTAAAAAAGACTGATCTGTAGCTTCAGAGAGGGGCCTTGAAGCTGTCCCCTGAATGGGTTTGCTCTTCTCACTAAAACTACAGGTTTTACTTTTCACTTCACCTGCAATCAAACACTGATGAACCCAGCAGGGAGAATGTCAAAAGAAATCCCAGAAAATACTAGAAATAAGGTGGCCATTTTCATCTCAAATCACTGCAAGAAATTGTGAACACACCAATCAATTAAAAATGAATGTGATTACTTTATTCCCTCATAAATACCACTGTCTTTATTACAATGTCACAATTTTTTCTTGCTGATAATGCAATTTATTTGTAAACAGATTTGTAGAAAAAAAGTCTGAGTTGAAGTAGTAAGGAAAAATAACACATCATGTTATTTGTGCAGTAAAGTGCTTTGTTCTGGGTATCAAATTTGCCTCTTACTCCCTCCAAAGAAATGGATGTTCAGTGCAAGGCCTCCTTTGGATCACATAGAAGGTGTCAGCAGAGACCCATTGTTGAATGAATGCAGGATAAACCTGTATGAAGCCAGTATCGCTTAACAGTTCAGGAGATTTGATACTTCTCTTATGATTTTTCTGCTCTCCCTTACCTTTCCTATTTAAAATTCATGGTTTCCAAGCAAAAATTTGGAATATAAAAATTACACAGTGTCATGGTTTGAATATGTAGAAGACAATTCATGTTTCAAACTTTCAGAAACCTCATAAAAACCTTACACATGTGTTTGCTGCTGCACCTTTCTTGTGTGCATGAGCAGGCTGAGATCAGCACACCCACGACAGGCTGTGCTGAAGAAAGAAAGGGATTCAAAGCACAGGCTTTGGGAAAAGACAAGATCAGATTCACAATGCAGCAGTGCACATGCACTTCTCAAATGATAAAAAGTATACATTGGCAATAAGTTTTCACAGGAAAGATGAGTTCAGCTTGCCCTTGTGTGCTGTTGGAAGCTCTCAGACATACAAAGCTGAGGACACTCTAATAGGTTGAACTGGTTGGTTGAAAAACTTTCTCCCTCAGTGGATCCAAATTAAGATTTTCCTGACCTTGACAGAAAGAAGCAATTAACTTGGAGTTTTCACTCATCTGCAGCCAACTTAAGGTTGGTCAGGCATGCTGTTATAGTCTCTTTGTGAAGAAAACATGGCAAAAATAGACTAACCCCTGAAGAAAAAAATACTGAATGCTAGGAAATTGCCTGTGTAATTTCAAGACCTACGCCTTCCCAGAATTATTTTTTCATCTGCATGCAATTTCAGCATTAAAGCCAAAAAATTTTACAACTCCATTTAGCCCCAATAATACCAAGTTCCTTTTATGTATAAGAATTTGCACTGTAAACCCTGAAAGAAATTAAGATTTCTTATTCCTAATTTCTAATTACTTCAAAATGGAGCAAATTAAACTAACCACATCTAAGAAAAAAATTAGAAAACATACTCCTAATCTACAAAAGATGGTGTGTTTACTAATTTAATCAACTAAAAAGTTATAAAATAGTAATAATAATTTCCCTCAGCAGTTTGTACACATTTTCATTAGTCCAGACCTTAAACCATATGTCACTATCTGAGGAAAAAAATGGTCATACTCCTCAGAAATTCTAGAGCACAGGAGAATGAAGGGCTATGTACTGATATAAAAATCTGAAATCACTATTATGAGCTAAAGGCAGTGTGAGATTAAGTTTGGTGCTCAGCCCAAGTGCACCCAGCACTGAGCTGGTGAGAGCATTTATTTTTAATGTGGTCTTTCCTTAGAGCAGACATGGAATTTGAAAGATGCACCCTCCAGAAACGCTACTGAACAATGTTTACACTATAAGCACACAGTCTAAGGGGAAAATACCCCAAAGTTCCATGCAGTCATGGTATGCCAATATTAAACAGCAGAAATTCTCAACATAGCCACTTAAAATATTTCAGTCCTACCTCTTCCTATGTGCCACTGACAGCTCATGGCCAATGCAAACCATGGATGTCACAGTGACCCATGGTATCTTTTGCCTAACTATTGGTGTAAGAGAATTGGCCTACAGATAGGAGAAAGATTTACAATGCTAAAAAATGCAATGGAGAAAGGGATCTGGTGAGGCTCTCCATTGCCAGCTACCTTTAGGTCTATCTGAAGCATCTGGGCACATTTTCTTTTATGTGTATCTATTTCAAAATATAAACTCCACCTAGATTTGCTTGTGATGCTTAAAAAGAAAGGGTAATGAAAACCAAAAGTTTGTAAAGATCAGTAACTGAATTTTCTGTAATTAAGGTGTCTTCTTCTTCACCCATTAGTGCATAGTTTGGGATCAGAGTTTCATTTAGAAGCCCACTATGAAGCTCATGAATTTTAGCCTTCAGACGAAGACCCAGCTGCAAACAAACTATAATAGTCTGAAACATTTGACAAAAAAGATGTTCATATCTAATGTCAGTGAAGTGGAAACATCTTGAAAAAGTTGCATTTCCTTCTTTCCCTCCTGCCTTCTTTCTGCTGGGGGTAATTTCTGACCCATACTGACAGACCATCGTGTACTTTGTGTTAGCAGTAAGAGATGATTCTTCAACACTGTTTGAGAATTCTTAATCACGAACAAAGTACAAACCCTGTAGCTCCTGTTTAGAGTGTACTTTACAAAGACAGACTTCTATATTTTGAAGTCCATACAGGAACTGTTATCACAAGAAGCTGTAAATACTTGCCCTTCTATGCTCTTTTTAAATACAATGCAATTTTTTATCCTATTTGGGATTATTTTGTTGACCAGGAGATAGTAACACAGCCTGAAATAAATGTTGAAATACTATCTATCTCTGCAGTGTGGCACTATTTAGGTTTAAATGCATTTTTATAATTGGAACACCTGTTAAACATGGTGTGGTAGCAGCAGAGCCCTTTTTATATTATTATAATTCTTATAATTCTTATATTATTATAATTCTTCTTATTTATATTATTATAATTCTTATATTATTATAATTCTTATTTATATTATTATAATTCTTATATTATTATAATTCTTATTCTTATTACAACCCCTTACATTTATACACCACCACAACTTTCTTCTTGCCAACAACAGCATCTCTGATCTTCCTGCAGCTGTGTTTTTAAAGATGCTGTCCTTGCAAAAGATGAGGAAAACCAAACAGAGCTGCCAGAAGATGGACTCTGCACAGCAGCAAAAAACTTTGGCATGCTTAGGGAACAGCTCTGAAAACAAAAGGGAAAACATATGTATTAAAAAAAGCCATTATGTTCAGACATCAAAATTGTTGACTAATGCCTATTAAAAGGCAGAGGAATTCTTACTTCTAAGTTTATTTTTAGACACTTTCATTGGCCACCACTCTTTTTGCTTATTTCAGAAGCTGGTTGTGAAGTAGCACCAAAACCCAGTACTGTCTGATCAGTATCAGTGCTATCTTTTAGATATTCCATGGGAGGTGTAATGTTTAATATCAAATGTACTTATTTAAAGGTTATGCTACATGGGATTTCTGATTTGTCAGTGATACAAAATACATTGCACAGCACAATACAAATGTAAGCTATGCTTAGCCAAATGCATGTATAGGAACTGCAATATGGAGCTCAATCACAATATCAATGTGGTTCCCATTACTGGCCTTTAGAAAATGCTCACCACCATGACAATAGGGTCCCCAGTCACCAGGAAATTATAGAGCCACCACAAGCCTTTTGCTCTCTTTGAAATTCTGTTGTTATTTTTTCAGTTTTTGTAGTCTTTGCTGGGGTAAGTCAGGTATTCTCCTCGTCTGGCTAATTCAGGGAGACATTCTCACCCTTCTAATGCACTAGGGGAGAGATTTTTACAATGCCTATTGATCCACTCAGCTGTTGATAGCTGCTTACCTGAAACAAAGGCCACCCTTTGGTCCCCTTGGGGCTGACTCAGCTTCTATATAACAGCTTCGGTCAGTCAAACCCTGCATTCTTCCCAAGCTTTATGGGAACCTTTCCTTGCCCATCTCCTCTGCACCTTCTTCCCTTTGTGGCTTTATTGGTCAGACTTATTTAATCTTAATTTACAGACTTAGAAAATCATGAGGGAGAGTACACTCAAATACAACTGAAAAATATGAAACAGAAAAGAAAGAAAATAAAAGAATAGTATGAACATAAAGATGATAAAGCTGGATTTCAGCCATGCTCTGAGATGCTCTACAGGAGAAACCAATTCTAGAAGGTAGAACCCCCCTTCCCAGGCACTCTGTTCATAACCTGCCCCACCTCCTTGCACTGGGGCTGGTGGAACTATCAAGGATCTATATACGCCTCCCTGAGTAATTGTTTCTCTGTCATGAATAAACACCTCTTTCAAAACACCCTTCCTCTGCAGCAGGAAGATATTTAGTCCCCTTTCACAGGCGGGAAATTGAAGTCTGAGACAGACTGTTTTATCCAAGGTCAGGCACGGTATCTGCTGTCTGAGCTGGAAATGAGCAGAGACCTGCACCGCCCTGCACCAGCGCTCTGCCAGCATTCCATCTAATTCTATCATTATGTTTGCATTGAATATGACCTTAATTTAAACGTGCTATCACCTTAAAATAAGCTGCTGCCTGCAAACCTCCTTGCAAGCTTGTAAGGAGTTAACATAGTGAGGCTAAAACTTTCAGTAAATATGATTTATTTTAATTACAGCCTACAACAGCATGACGGTTTTTTTCTCCAAACAACAAGGACATAAGTCTCAATGCAATAACTTTTTCAAATGATTAATGAGAAAAGTGGGTCAATACCAAGGATTAAATGGTACAGCAACACAAAGTTAATCAAAGTTAATATTTAATTCACCAGGAGAATAATCCTATTTTGTTATGTTCCAGGCTATATTTTTAAATATAGTGCTAATATGGAAATAGAATTTCTTTTCAATTCTTCACAATTCTAACATGAGCTCTCTAAGGTCACACTTCATTGCTGTTAAAGCCCATAATATCACAGGGTCCTTTTTTCTTATAGCATGGTAAAATATGTTAGATCTAAAACTTGAAATTAACAGTGTCATATTTATATTATTAAGCTAACTATGTAGACCTCTAAAATCAAGGTAACAGTTACATCACTTTCAGTTTGTATATCCATAATTTTTATTTTCTTTGTCTGAAAAAAAACATCAGAAACAAAATCCTCTTACGCCATGCTTTAGCACAGTGATTAGCTAGAGAACCATTAACATGTGGAAGAAATAATTTAACATCTAATGGTAAGCAGAAGGATGAAGCAGGTGGTAAACAGAAATACATAAAGGGTTCTGTTAAGAGAGCACAAGAGACAAATTAAATTAACATATTATTGTGAGTTTCTTGAATTGCTTCACTGCACTGCCAGCATTTTTGTTAAACAATGCCCTTTTTTTCCTCTCTGAGGAACAGTGTATTTCTATTGTCCTTGGTATCCCATCAAATTTTGTAATTATGAAATAATTTCAGAAGAGTGTTTCTAGTGAAAAGAACACTTGGCTTGTCACTGTTCTTTACTTTCTGAATAATGTAATCATGTTTTTAAAGGTCATAGATGGAACTTTTAGTAAACAAGCTTTTCTTTTTCCCCTTATTTAGGTGTACCAATTCAGAAACATTTTTTGGTTTTCATTTTTGTTTACGTGACAGTCAAAGCACAAACACTGAGATAGAAGCAGGGCTGTTCTGCTTATGTTTTTGCACTGCCCATAACCCTTTTAAAGCTCAGAAGAATAAAGAAATTTCTATACAATCCCTAAGTCAAGGAAAGCAAGGAAATTTAACAATAAATAAGCAAATACAGGACACTTTTTTTCATTACTGAGTTATGGGGAAAAAGGCAAATCACAATATTACAAACCAAGTTCTAGTCTCTGCTGTCACTACATGTTATGGTGATGCAGCTAAAGACAGCCACAGGAACCTAGGAACTGCTGTGCACAGTGTCCAAGCAAAGCTCCCTTCCTGCTAATGGAGCTCAGGGTAACCCAGGACACCTTTAACAGATGCAATAAATTCCTCTGATCAGCAGCCTCCACTTCTACAATACTGTGAATTACCATATAAATTTATAACATATTAGACATTATCAGTATCATATGTCAAATACAAAATGCCTCTGCTCTGAGTGGTTGCTTTTCATTAAAGAAAATGTATCAGACTCTTGTGTACTTTAAATCCCTGGGCCTTTGCTCTTTTCTCTTCGCAGCACAACACAGTGTGAGTGCATGTGCCTGTGTGGTGTGCTTGAAATAATTACACTGACAGCTACATGCCATAAACACCAGTCTGAAAACAGCATTGCTAATGTGCTGAAATGCTGTCTTGTTGAGGTAATTTAGAGCTGTAACACATTTCCCTTCACCTCACCTGTGTCTATGCTCTGTGATGCAGTTCTCAAGCACTGCACTTCCATTGCCCAATAACCATCACAAAAGAGGGTATAGAGAAAGGTGAATTTCAAGAAAGCAGAACTGAAAAATTCTCTCAAAAAACCATGTCACAAAAACAATGAATGTGGTGTAGTGGACATGAGTCAACAAGGATGTTGTGAAAGGTAATCAGAAAAAAAATAGTGATTTTATGTGCAGTTCATGCAGTATCAATGGATGAAAAAATAGAAGTGGCTCTAACATGTAACAAGAATTTACTTGCCTACTCTGTTGCTTAAATTCTGATCCTAATCTGGTGGATAAGTTTGGTTTTTTTCTCATTATAATGCAGATACACTTTTAAATATCAAATATTATTTTCCAAAGTCAAAAGAGGCCACAGTCCGAGCAATGCAGGATTTGGCATGCTTAGGACTTTAATGATCTAGTCTGAAATAGTATTTGTGGGTATGTGGAGGGCCATGCTGAATATTTTTTCTAAATAGTGCTAGCTTCATCACTAAGACCACAAGCTGCTCATTGCATTTCACAAGGCATATCATCTTCCTGTGAATCCACTGCAGCTTTCTCTGGGGTATGGGCAAGCTCTTTAGAAATGGAATTTCAACAGATAACTTATAGACAGTAGGTGTGGAAGACTGGAGACTCAGAAAAGGTTCAAAGTCACCTACAGCTGTCTATATGCTAGCACCATGCAGGTTGGTAGTGTTGTTTTTGCTCTTATGTGCATAGAATTTGCCCTTCCTTTGCTGATGTTTTGAGAAAAGTCTCATAGGCTTGTAGGAAAAGCAAGAGAAAGCCAGCACAGTTTCATCATGTGCTGCTGATAAGAATGTCTGAACTATTACAGTCTATTTGGGAATGTCCTTGGAGTTTTAACTTAAGCTTCTCTAGGGGAAAGAGAAGTCCTAATAGATCATTCTTCTAATAGCAATGATAACAAATAGAACTGATATCAGACAGCTGTTGTATATCAGGAAAAATTACCTCCTGTTTATTTTAAAATGACACAGTTGAACCACATCTGCACTGCCTTATCACACATTTGCTGGACAAAAGGCTTCTCCTGCTTGTTATTTAGTATGGGGATAATAATAAAAATAAAAATAAAATAGTCAGTGGAAAATGGGCAGTAGAAGCTTTGCTGAAATAACCTGTAGTTATTCACAGTTTCTCTACCCGTGACAACACTTGAGGTGTTTGAGACAGTAGGTGAAACAAACACTGTAGTCCTGTTTCACCAGTGATGCATGATACAGTCTGTATTTCTGTTTACCCAGCAGTGACAGGAACATATTACTGCCTCCAACCTGAAAAATGGCCCAGACTTTTTTGTTTGCTGATGAAATTTTATTTAAGGAATAAAAAAAACCCCAAACTTCTCCATATTGTGATAAGACAAATTGCTTTGAGATAGTTTGTGTTAAGCCTGGCTGAACACAGTCAAGTGTCACACAAGTACAGGGAGGGGGAAAGAAACCAAAATTGATTAGGTCTCTAGTTTATCAGTGCTCTTGGATTTTTTTTCATACAGAACATGCTGTAGTGTTTCTATGGTCTGAATTCTAAGTCACAGAGTGGTCCACTATTGTAATGATTATGTAAATTATTGCAGAATGCTTCTGCTGCATTCTTCTGCTAGAGCTGCTTTTGCTCTGAGCCTCTTTATGCCATTCCCATCCATTCCTCACTACATGAAGCTAGGACAGAAAGACACAAATAAGGCAGATTTTCTTTATTTCACTTTATTTCACTGAAAAGGACTGACAGCAGAAGTGCAGCCAAGAAGGCAGGAATAAACCAAGTCAAGTATCCAAATCTCTTTGAGTAATTTGGTTTGAATTTAGGTATTACAGGACTAAATTGTAAGGTTATGATAAAGAGATGAACTGACAGGGAGAGGTTTAATTTAATTTATTAGGAGTCAAAAAGGCACATTCTCCAACATTCCAAGATTTCAAATATTATGCTCAGGGCAGATTGCTTCAATTCATGTAAATAATCAGATTTTTAAAGCTAAAGCACTGAATTGAAATAAGGCACTGAGAGAACTTTCCATAGGTTTAGGTCTTCTAGTGAGGCTGTTAGAAACTATGGCAAAACACAGGATGTGAAATGGAAACCTAGGGAAACCTACCCTGGAAAGATAGGATACAATTTATATGAACACTGGTCAGGCTTCTGCTCCCCCTCATTACTGGCTGAGCACTACAAAGACTTGGCTCACCTATGACCTCTTCACACTGTACAGAACCTCAATAAGAGAATTAAAAAATCACCATAACTAGAGGATTTAGTAGAAACTAACTCAAAACCATAAAATATATTAGTCATAGAAGAAACTGCTAGCTATAGAGGGAAAGGGATGGATGGATGGATGGATGGATGGATGGATGATGTATGGCTCTCAGAGTCAAAATAAAATGAGCCAGAGGGTAAATCAAGGGGTTCGCAACCTCTGGAACAACTTTCTGATAAACTATTTGTCTGAATCACACCGTGGGTCATGAATTGTTTTTCAGTCACTCATGGTATCCTGATGCTTTTTCCCATCTCTCAAAAGAATGCAAAAGAATGCATTTCCTTGGACATTTAATTTTTGGTTTTTGGTTGTTGGGGTTTTTTTCCCTTATCTAATAATTTTCAAAACAGTGAGTTTACTTAAGTGATCTCATATTTTTAACCAAAAAATTTAGAGCATCCTCAGACTGGTAAATTGAACACTGAACGACAAGGTTCAAGTATTGTACTTGTTCATTTTCAAAAATACTGGAAAATTGATTTTATTCCTATTATACACTTGTATGATATAAATGAAAGTGAAAACTAAAGTTGGCATAGAAGGCTACATTAAGATATGTATCTGATTGTGAATCAAATGAATCTGTGTTGCTCTGTGATGGTCTCTCCAGCTGATTAGAGTATTTTAAGGAAGCAATCTACTTTTTAGCAGTCATAAAATCGTGAAACTTTCAGTTCATTAATCCAGTCATGGTCTTCTTCAGAAGCAGCTGCATTGTTTCAGAATGAGCAAAGCACATCCATATAGGAATATGTATGAATAAATATTTCTGAAGCAAATCTAATATCATCCCTGGTATAAAAATAGCTATAAATTTATTGGTATATAAATTTATGGAAATAGCTTATTTTCTCTTGACACAAACAAAGAAAAGTAGGAAACCTGGTTTGTTCCTTGAACTGGATTTTCTTCATTACCCTGAGTTAAACACTGAATTCTTAGCACCAGAATAAAAGGCTAGGAATGTAAGATCATATGACCGTAAAACTATTTATATTAGAGCACAACTGAACCATTTTACTGAAAAAAGTCAACAAAAGTATTCAGTCTGAATCACTCATTCAAGGGTGAATTTAATGGAAATAAAAATCACAGACTTCTTTCTTATTATTCACTTTTTAATAAAAAAATCACATTACTCTTGCATATGATTAAGTATCAAATAAAGCTTTTGATATTAGTATACAGCCTTACCCAGTGGAAACTGCAGACATATTTGGCTCTACACATTTTACTCTGCCTGTTTGTACCCATTTGTTTCCCTTCCTTTCTGCATGGCTCTTGGTCTGCAATGAAGCAGCTGAACAGTTGTAAAGCTGCTAAAGCAAAGAGCAATGTTTTCTCTATACATAACTCCAAGATTCATTATTTTTATACCTTTTTTATCAGTTTACCATAGGACCCTTAAGTTGTAGTGTTTCACTGATCAAAATCACTGGGCTGAGCAGTTACATGCCCTGATAGTAGTTATGGGATATGCAGCTAGGCTTTCATGCAGGTACAACTTTAAATGAGGAAAATAAAGCCTCCCCTTTTCATTAACCCACTGTTTATCACTGGATTCAAGCACTGAAGCTTTCACTCCTTTTTAGTAGTCAAATCTAGGATAACGGTATGCAAATTGTGTGTATTGAGTTGGAGTCTCAAAATGTTGGCTTTTTTTTTCCAGACTGTGTCCTTGAGGATATTAATCATATTCTTAATTTCATCCTAATTATAGGTCTCAACATAGGAAAATTATCTTCTCTTTCACTTGATCTTCTTCCTGCTTGTACTCATTTATCACAAAGAACTAAAACACTACTCTGATGGCTTTAGATGACTATGAAAGAACAGGCCCTCCTATCCAGATTTTCTAAGCATTTTTTCTTCTCCCCAGGCCCCATTCTCCGGGAGCAGTGAATGCTTTCAAGAAACGTGGCACAGATGTTTATTAGCATCGTCCCTGTTTTGGAAAAAACTACTACAGATATGACTGGATCCTGAAGTTAGGGGCCCTGTAATGCCTACAAAAGCATTTTCAGAGAAAAACTTGGGCTTTAGAGAATGAGCACCTGCATAAAACCACCACATTAGGAAACAGGATTAATGAAGTGAAATGGGAAATTTTGCAGAATTGATTCTGCTCTGGAGTATTTACTGGGTGGAAAGGGCTCTGGCACATCACCAGTGATGGATATAAAGGTAAATGTTCCCAGTGTTGGTGCAGCAGCCAGAAATGCTGACTACTCCCTTTTATGTTAGTTTCCTTTATTTCTCTGAAAGTGGCAGTTTGACCCAGAACATTTAATAGCCAGCATGATTCTGACCTTTGTGAGTACTGCTCACATTTCTCAGGGCCTCATGGTGAGGAAATTGGCCCACCTCTGTTTCAGCTGATTAGAGAACCAAGTTTCCAGTTTGGTTTCGTATCTTCAGCGAAATGAACACACTGTATTGAACGTGGCCTGTAGTATTTTAAAATTAAGGTGTTTGCTAGGCCTGGTGTGGAAGGGAAGATAAACTGGGAAATCCATAATACGTGGGATGAACCTTGGCCTCATTGAACCCAGGGAAAAATTTATTGCTGTCTTAAACAAACCGGCTGATTTGCTTCACAATTCTGTTTTTGATTATAAATAATCTCAGGCAAATAATTTCCTTTATTTGTTGCTTGCCCTTGAGGTTTTGATCCTCTTCAGCCAATTGTGATAATCCCTGTGCCAAACTGTTGACAGTCTCTTATTACTAGTCAGAGATCCTAAGCACAATTACACACATCTCAGTCTTTAGTTATCATCATTCCACATAAATGGCAATATAAAAGCAGACTGTATCAGGAAATCCATGAGCACTCCTTATTTTCACTGGGGCCAGCTGCACAATTGCTGGGGATAATCATGAGTACTTACACATGAACCCTCACTGAAGAATCTTTTGATGGTTACAGACAACAGCGAACACCTAATACAGAAAACTGAAGTGCTCAGAGACACAGGGCATTGAAAACAGTGTATTGAAACAAAGTACCTACAAACCAGGCAAGGTGAGAGAATTTAGAATAGGCTCTCTCACTCCATTCCCTTCCTTGCACTTGTAGCATGGATTACAGATGATGTGTCTGTTTCTGTGTCACAAAGCCTACTGAATGACAACACTTACCCAGAGCAGGGCAATCTACTGTTTGAAATATGTCCTTTAACTTTCCTTAATTGTCAGACTTTAATAGTTACCTTAAATTTAATTCTGTTGCATTTAAGGTTCAGCTTTATGATGATATAATTTATTTTGGACATTACCGGTGACATTGCTCTGCCTGTCAATGGAAACATGAAAGAATATCAGCATAATGAATATCCATGGACTTACATAAATCACTCAAAATACTTCTGATATGTACAGAGATTTTCCATTGACCCTGTAATGACTTTATTAGAATTGTTTCTACACAAGGTGTGTCAGCCATAGAGACATGAAACTATGGTGTTTCAGCAACACCACCTCAGCTTTTAAATGTTTTGGGAAAACACTGTTAATTTTCTTTTAGTTGTGTATCATCCTTCCCAAATTACAGTCTCAGAGAACAGCACAGTCTCCACACACTGGGAACATGTGAGATTTCCTTTTTCTGTTACTTCATAACTTCAGGAGTTGTAGTTATCACTAGGAACAAAACAAAGTTATGAAGAGTATCTCTACTCATCGAAATGAAGATGTGAAGCCACTGCAGGTTTAATTTAACCATTAGAATGAAGGTGATACAGCTGACAGCCTAGAGGACTTGGACAGTGACTGTCATTTCCACCGTGTCATTGCTACTCCACCTAGACTTAATAAAATGACTCCTGTTTAATTTTGTGGGACGGAAAAAACCTTAGAGAACTTTCTTTGAGCAGTCCAAGACACCATAATTATACACAGGCCCTAACACTGGTGTAATTCCAGTGATCAGAGAAGAATGCCAGGAGTCAGGGTGGAGTTCAGCACCTACTGTGGCAGTGGCTCAGACTCTTTATATCCTTTCGTAAGCAGGACCTTGGAAAAAAACTCACTACCTCTCTTACAGTAAGGTAATTTTTCTCTCTCTCCTTTACTCATTTTTAATTGTAGCCTGACCTGCTTCCAAGTTAAGCACTCTTTCCTTACCAGGAAAGTGTATCAAAGATTCAGGCTGGCCATGACTGAAGCTTTTAAAAGACCTGAACTGACAAATGTTTTGGAGGTGGAGGGGAAGGAGGCTGATGGGAGAACAACATCTCCAGGAAACTTCTGGGATTTGCATGTGTAAAGTACTAACCCTTGCCAAGTTTGGCAAAGGAAAACACACAATTTTGCTTCAAGAGAAGGAAAAAGAAAATACACAATATCAGAGTAAGTTCTCTACGCTTAATGTGGAAATTTTTATTGTAAGGATAGGACATGGTTAATAAAAACTAAAATGTTATATTTCAAATCAAAAGCAAACATGAAAATTTTACTCAAACTAACATTCATGTAATTGGTGAAAGTTTTAAATATTAATATCTACAATCAGCAACAGCTTCAATTCTCAGAGCTACTGCAGTTCTGACATTAAAAGGACAAGGTAATGATGTGATTTACTGTGCTACAGGTGTACAGAGAAAACTTGACTGTGAAAAAAAGGGGAAGATTTAAATTGAGTATGTTCCTGGATGTAAGAGAGAGATAAAGTGTCAATGATGACATTGTGGGTTTTTTTTCTGAGGTGGACCCTCTGCATGGTACATACAAGTAAGCAAAATACATGGATAAGCAAAAAAATTGTGAAAGAAGAAATTTGCAATCTGCCTCTTCTAAGGAACCCAAATTTTCAGAGACAAAATCTGGAAAGCCATGCTTTGATATGATAGAGGAAGTAAAGAAATAGCAAAATAATCGCATTCTGGTGAAATTTCACTGAAAAGAGAGATCTATTTGAAGTATGATTTGCATGAGAATAAAGGGAAAAGTATTTATCAATCATTTATTTTTCTATGGGACCAACTATCTTAATTCTGTCTATTCTTAAAAGGTCTCTAGCCCCTGCAGGCCTTTCTGTATTTTCAGTTCTTTTTTATTTTCCTTTCTTTAGTTCTCATCACTTCAAAATTTCTTCTTCCAGCTTTCTAAGCTAAAGTTTTCCTCTCCATGCTTATTTTCTATGTTACATGTTATGGCTACTCTATCACCATCCAATGCACTTCCTTTATGACTTGATTAGTATTCAAGGCAGAACAACCTAAATATTATTAAATTGATTGCCTGTTACATCCTTATTGAACAATTAACTCTAAAATAGCATATGATCCTTGATTTGTCTGAGTTTTTCAGTGACATTTATTCTATTGACTTCAGTCTTACTACCCCAGTATTTGCAGGTTTCAGAATGTTTCAAGAAGTGGACCTAAAAAAATGCAACTCTTACTACTCAAGTCTTTAGACATCAGAAGCACCAGAAGATTCAAACTCACAATCTTTTCTCTTCTTCTTCTTTTTTTTAATCATAAAATACTATGTGCATCTTTCTAACATAACACGTTACATGAGAATTTTCAGTTATGAGGAGCCTAAATAAATTCTTATAGTAGTGCACTCTAATATTCAACTCTGTCTACATCAAGCCAAAAGTAACTACTCAGAAACAACATTCTTTAGAATTCTGGTAAGGCATTTTTCTGAGTGACACGACATACCATTTAAAACATCAGCACCATGCAATAGCAAAACGTGACTTGAGAAATTTACAAAATTACAATGAACAAAACACATTTACTGAGGAAAATATTTCCATCTCCAACTCAAGAGATATGTAAGCATTCATGGATGAAAATGGGGATCAATGGTGATGAGGAGAAATAACTGAAGGCCAGAAAAGCTCTTCCCTTGGACTGCTGGACCTGTTCTCATGGAACAAAATGTAATTCAGCCAAACAAAGAATTCAAACAAGAAAGACATTCTACCTCTGCTAATAAATGGCTCTGTTGTTGAAAAGAAGATCAGAAAACTATGTAGGATGTCACAGAAGAGGAGCAATCTGACAAGAGTTCCCAGTGCAACATGCAATTATGACCCCAAAAGACTAATGACTCTTTAATGTAGGCGCATAGAATAATGAATGTGAGTTGTGGAGTTACAATGTCTCTCTCTCAGGCACTGGTGAGAGCAGCACAAGTGGTACCTTCTGTAAAGTTCTGATGTCCACACTTCAAAGGCTTTTAGAAAGTGGCAAAAGTGTTGCAATGGGCACAAAGGATATCTAAGAAACAGGTCTAAAGAAAAAAAAGACCTTCAAAGTTTTAGCTTGAAAGCTGATATAAAGATAAAATATGTTTTACTCATTAAAAAGGGGGTGAGTATTGGCAGGGATTAGTCCTGTGATTTTAAATTAATAGGGAAATGTTTATCAGGAGCCTAGCAGTTATAAGCTGAACCTGTAAAGTAGCAACACAGTGCTAATTTTATACAGTAAGAGTTGCAAAAACCTGGATAAACAACCACTGGACTGGGGGCTTTAATGTCTTGGACTGAGTTTGCAAACAGAGATGAATGGTGTCCTGCCGAGGCACAGAGCTGAGCAGAAGTTGCACTTGAGTCAGCAACAGCTCCGAGTTCAGCAGTGCCCTCAGGGAGGCAGAAAGGGGAGTTGATGGTCCCTGTCAGCCTCAAAGTCTGAGCTGCAGCCCAGCCAAGGATGCTGTCTGCCTGCAGCTCGGGTAGATTAAGATGTTAGCACTTCCCACTGTACTTTGGGCTAGCAATGACTGCAAGCACACTGAATGTACCAACAGAACTGCTGGGTCACTCCCTAATCCGCTTGTGTCGAAAAGATCTGGGTTAGAAAAATCCTTTCTTTAAAGAGGGTAAGCTAACGTGATTATTTTGACAAAACTGAAGATCCAGTCTGCCTTGTCTGCCAGCAAAACAGAATGCCAAATGATTTCCCTGTTAGCTACAGAATGGGTAGAACATTTAGAGACCTGGTGAATGGTGATTGAAGCAAAGAATGCAAGGACCTGCTGAAGATATTTGAAGATCATAAGTATTTGTGATATAGATTATAGGTGAAACTTTAAATTAAATATGTACCTTTCAAACTCATGTTTGAAGAATAGTGAAAAAAGAAGGAAATACAGCTTTAACACTGTAAAACAAACTTGATCTAATGAGAAATTATATCACTGATTCACCAGAGGGCAGTATTTTTAAATACCCAACTTGGATGAAATGTGTCTCAATTAAAACCTATAGAAAGATGTATGGATTTAAAAAAATCCGCAATTTGATATTCAGATAAAATAAATGCTAAATTACAGGCCTATTTGAATGTAAATTTTGTTAGCAGAATATCCTATGATGTCAGTCACAAATGAAAGTGTATCTGTGATCTCACCAGTCTCCAACAATTAGCTGCAGTAACATAGAGAACTTTAAACTTAAAATTGGTGCAATGGATACATAGTATCCTCCTGCCACTGTTGAGCTAGAATGTGCTTTATTCTTTAAGCCACAACCTTGAACAGTATCTAACTTAACTGAGCTTTTTGCCTGTTACCCATCTGTTGTTCTGTATCAGCAGTGTGTTCTTCAAGGTAAGTAACAGAAAGCTATTTTCTACACTAGTATTTTATAACACAAGTCCCTTATTCAAGTGCCATTAGCAAGAGTACAGATCAATTTTGTATGATATTTAAAAGAATAATTTAAAACCAAAGCTTGCTACAAGCCCTCTCTCATAACACCTATTATTTTCTGCTCTAAAGATTTAGGGCTTTACCTTCCTGAAGGAGCAGTTCCCCTCGGTGGCTGAGTAGAATGCTGGTTTGCAGCAGTATTTCCTGCTCTTTCTCCATTCTCCTGGAAGGGTGGTAAGACCACACCTGCCTACCTGCTCTGGCACCCTTTTTAGATTTAGCCCTAGCTGAATTCAGTTCAGTTCTATTGGCAGAATACTACATGGTTTTTTCCTTGACTCACCAGACACGATTCTGCTGTATCGTGAGTGTTCCAACTTCTCAGGTGGGGCAGAAACCTCAGAAGTATCACTGGGTAAAATAAAGCATGGAAAGTACATTTCAAGGTACCTCATTTCTCTGCTGCTTTTCTTGTAATGGCTGTCACAAAAATGCTACCAGGTTAGAAAGATTTGGTTCACCAAAGGATCGGGTGTGTGCCAGAGCACACAAGGAAAGCAGCGGCAGCAACACTTGTGTGGGAGTCACCTCTCAGCTCCAGTGAGCTGCTAGACTGGCTCAGGAGGGATTAGGGGACTGCACCCTGAAGCATTGCACACTGACAGATGTTTGGGAGCCCCATGAACCCACATTGGGCCAAAATATAAGTTATGACTTATATCTAAACACTGAAACCCCAATAACATATCTAAATGTACAGGTTTGGATTGCTGGGGCCCACAGCACTTTACAGACCCCAAAGATCAATTGATTTTTTTTTTTTTTTTAATGGGAAGCAACGGAGTGTCTTTCACTGTAAAAAGTTTACAAGTTTGCTTCTTTCCCTAATTTTGCCTACCCCAAAACCTAGTTAACGCTAACAGCATTAACCTGGCATTAGCTAACATAAATTAGCATATGGGCACAAGGAAAAAAAGCCAGGCCTGGAGTATATGAGGCCTCCTTAAATCTGATATCTGCCAGTGGAAATATGACAGTGGAGTGCATGGTCCAATAAGAGTAAATTGAAGTTCAGAATTGCTATTTCTGAATTCAAATTGCCATGGCCACATTTTACAAAGAACTGATCTGAAAATAACAACAACAACATATTCCCTTTTGCACGTTCTGGTTTCTTTAAGATATGTTAAAAGGCTGATTTTATACCATTACAGTTTTTACCAGATTAGACATCATCTACTTTCAAGCAGCTGGCAGGAAGGTCTAAACCTGGGATAAACTTTTTACATACTCTGGCTAATTCTATAAAAATGTCACTGTATTCTCACCCTGCTCCAGAACAAGCACATATAGTGAGGTGAGATGGTGGCAGGATACAGGAACACTGTCAAATCACAGCCTTAGGGAAACTAAAAAAGCTCTGGAAATTCTGGTCATCATCTCTCACCTGGGTCCACCTCTAGTATCTTTGGCTCAGGCTCCCAGTATGCTCCTCCTAAGGAATCCATTGACCCTCCAGGAAGGGAACAAGAGTGTGTGGTACAGCACATAGGTAGAACTACTTTTCCCTTAATCCCCACATTTCAAAAAACACCCCAGAAAAAAACAGGGGAAATGTGAATGGTAGTCAGTCTAACTAATGGATAGTCACAATGAGAAAAGAATGAAAAGCAGCAATATACTTTGGTTCCAAAACCTTGTTTTAATAAAGCATTTATTTTTACACAAGATATGTTGCTTATCATATCCTTATAACAATATTCCACATTAAACTTTATTTTTCTGTAGAGAAAAGTTAACGTCTCTTATGCCAATCACCAAATTTAATCTGCTTTACATCTGATCTTAAAATAAAATTATATTTTTCACCGCTTACACTAAAAGGAATAGTGTGCATTTATAGGACGTGAGGATCAAATTCTACACTGGAAAAAAAGCTTTCCTCAAGCTAATGGTGCACTGAAGCACTGATGGCATAAAAACAAATGCTTGTTTGGTCTTGTTCTGAAACTGAAGGCCTGAAGGCTTGCCCTCTGGCCAAGAACCAAATGTGCTACCAGATGAGTGATACAGAGACACTGAGCAGCAACATGAGAGAGTGAGGCTGCCAAGACTGCATTGTATCACCTCCATATCCAAGGCTTTGTCTGAGTTAAAAAAACCCTGTAACCACACACACACACATATACACAAAACCAACCCAAAACAAAAACAATCCAAAAAAGCCCCAAACAATACAAACAAGTAATCTTTTGTCTGGAAGCTTGTAAACCTATTCATGACTGTACCACAAGGAGCTTGGTAATACCCATGTAACGTCAAATCTTCCAGCAGAAACAAGGCACTTTCCCTTTATTCTAAAAGGGTTTTCATGCATTTTCCAGCAAACAGTTTGGTTTCTCTTAGGGATTTTGGTTTTGGCTGTGAATAGAATGCTTTGTTGTTAATTTAGCTTGAATGCTATGGACAGGAAGAACCCAGATTTTTAAATAAAGACTGTACAAATTGCTAAAATATTTATAGGATAAATAAATTAAAACATTCTTAATGTTTTAGTTCAGAAATAGATTATCTAACCTGAATAAGATAAAATCAACTTCCATATATATCAGAATTAAGAATTAGAATGAGAGAAAGAGTGTTTACATGCACTTGTCAGAGAAGGAAGTACACTTGTAATTACAGCAATGTGATTTCTGGCACTGAATAGTAAACCAAGTTTCAGTTCCAGTGTGGGTACACATTTTGTTATAATTATCAAAGACAAAGTATTTCTGTATAAGTTTATTTAGAAAATGAAAATCAGCAAAATCATTATATAACAGATGAATTGCATCTGCATTTGAGACTTGTTTGAAAAAGAAATACCTTGAAAAATTAAACACCTGCAACCAATATTGCTACATAGAGAAAAAAAAAATCTATTGTAGACTTGGTATAAAAATTATATTTACAAGTATTTCCTTTATCTAGAGCCCTGTGTAAGCAGCATCCTCCCATAATAAGCAGAACATTCCCACAGTTGGAGTCCAAGGTCAAAGCTGCAAAGGCAATGATTCCGGTCTCAGCTGCACCGTGCTTTCCCATAGACATTTTTCTAGTTACAAACTCATAAAAAACACATCTAGATTCCACAGTCAGGTTACTAATCTGTACCTCATAGGAGAAATGCTACTGAACACAACTAAAAGCTTAGAGATGCTCTTTTCCTAAAAAAAATACTTACTTGGCAAGACTTACCTCTGAAGTTAGTGAACAATCCCTCTCCAAAAAAAAATTAAAAAGGAAAAAGACTAAAAAGGCTGAAAGAAACCATCTAAAATCCTAATGCAGAGGAAACACGGATAACTATAACAGGAAACAACCTAGAATGGCAAGGAAATATTCTAGACAAACGATTGTTTTGTCATTATTAGTGATACTATCCAAATGAAAAATTTGGTAATAGTTAGTCTTAGTACATTTGTTTTGTAAATCCAGCATTTTTTTTTTATAGGATGCTTGGTGAAACCACTGACCTGTCAGCAAACTTTAGACATCACTTCATTGGTGCACTGTAGCAGTTCTCTTCTACTGCAAAGCCAATAAAGAGCTTTATCATGTTTGTGTCTGTGGAAAAGAAAATGCATTTCATAGGTGAAACCAAAAGCATGATAATCTGGGTTTTGGACAGCCTGCATTTGGAAAACAAGGTTTACTTAAGACAGGTAGCCCATCAGTGTTTTATGTAACTTTATTAAAAAGTGCCTTACAAAAAGCACAAGTCATTTGTAAAAGCCATTTGTAAAGAATATCCCCTCTGAATCCAATTGTGAAGAAAGACTTAGAGGGAAAAGACTATATGACTCTATATCTGTGTAAGCTGATAGGGTAGGACTGACTTCACAGGGAAAAGAAATTGTCGAGATCTAGCTCAAAATTGTTTTGCTTCTACAAAATCTAAAGCACTCAATGGTATTTGCTTAAAAAAAAACCCAAACAAACAAGCAGAAAAACCCCAAAAACCAAAACAAACAAAAAGCTCCAAAACCCCAAAAACAACAACAACAACAACAACAACAAAACACTTTTAGGGAAAGAAAATGCAGCTTTCCAAGGGTGATTTATTCTTCTCTTGGTAGCAGATACTGGTAGCAGAAGGTACAGAATTTTACTTAAAACCAGCTACTTTCTCTAAGTCTCTGTCAAGGTTCTTCCAGATCACATGAACCAGAAAATATTTCTGGTTTAGCCCATAAGCAGCAGATAGAAGTAACTTTATTTTCTGTAAAGCTTATTTACTCCACTCTGCTGCACCCACTTTTATTTAGCCCAGCTGAGAAGGTGCTTATTTTTCATTCAAGAGTCCACATTTAGACAATCACAGTTCCCCTGTCCCTTCTGTGTAAACATTAAGGCCTGGAGGGTTGGGAGGCTTCCTTCTTTGGAGTTCATATGACACTTGCAGGATATAGGTCACAAAAAAGTAAGTGTCTAAGAGGAGAAAATCATGGAGAAGCAGAGTCTGAAGGGGTAATGAAAATGGATGGACCAACATGGCATCAGAATGATGGGCCATGTGTTGAAAGGCAGAGCAAGGGAATTATTAGTGGGAGTGGTTCCATGGGGGATCCCAGTGGGTGCTGCAGCTGCACCAGCCTCAGGGCACCCTGACAGAGCCTTGTTTGCAACCCTCACAGAGCACCCATTTGGGCAGAGACATGTCCGATTCTCTGTCCCCGCATGGCAGCACTATGGAGTTCATTTGGCACACAAAGCATCGCTCCTTAGGGCAGGCATACACAAAAGTCCTCGATGTGATTAGTGGTGTCACCTTTTTCTCTTCCAGCGGGAATTTGATTATTTAGACCAATTCAGCGCCCCTGTCTTCACCAACACACCCGTTCTCTCTCCTCCCCCAGACCTCTCGGGTGCTTGTGAAGGCAGCGGGGCCGGTTGTCATTTCTCGGTGGGGTCCCGCGGAGGCAGGAGCTGCTCGCTACGGTGGCAAAACGAGAGAGCGGCGGGAGCTGCCCTGCCCTGCCTTGCCCTGCCCTGTTCGAAGCATCCCGGCATAACATCAGCCGGGATGGGACTCGGAAAGAGGGGCCGGGAAGGGACATCCCGCGGGGGCTGCAATTTGCCGCTCGTCACGCCGCAGCCTGCGGGCAGAGGCGGCCGGCTCGCCGGCTCCCGCCGGGTATCGCTGTCTCAGGGAAGGAGGAGGAGGGTTTGGTTGTTTTTTTCATCTCCCCTCCTCCCCCTCCGCCTCTTTTCCAGCCAGTGGAAAATGAGTGTCTGCCCCTTTGAACGGCCGGTAGAGCGCCAGCGGCTGCACACACACACAGACACGCACACACCCCCGCCGCCTATAAATAAGTTAGGGAGCCGGGCAGAGGGCGAGCGGCGCGCGTCTGCCGGCGGGACCAGGAGGCAGGGACCGCCCCGCCGAGCCTCCCCGGCGGCTCAGCGCGGCCCGGGCGCCGGAGCCGCGGGTGCCATGGCGTGCGCGGAGCGCTGCTGCCGCTGCTGCGCGGAGGGCCGGCGGCACAGCAGCATCCTCTACAGCATCCTCCGCAGCGAGGAGCGGGCGGTGCCGCCGGCCGGGCCGGCGCCCCGGGGCTGCCCGTGCGGGTCGCGGCGGCGGGTGGCCCTGCGGAGCCCGCAGGTGGCTTGCAAGGCGGCCTCGGCCGTGCTGGTGAAGACGCTGCGCTTCGTCCAGAACGTGCCCTGCTTCCAGGAGCTGCCGCTGGAGGAGCAGCTGCTGCTGGTCCGCAGCTGCTGGGCGCCCTTGCTGCTGCTGGGGCTGGCGCAGGACCGGGTGCACCTGGAGACGGTGGAGAGCGCGGAGCCCAGCATGCTGCAGCGCATCCTCACCGCCCGGCAGCAGGGCGAGCAGCCCCCGCCGCGGGCCCCTGCACCGGCACCGGGCCGGCCGCACCACGGCCCGCACCTGCCCTCGGCCGGCGAGATCCAGGCTATCAAGGGCTTCCTGGCCAAGTGCTGGAGCCTGGACATCAGCACCAAAGAGTACGCTTACCTCAAGGGGACGGTGCTCTTCAACCCGGGTGAGTGGCCGGGCGGGGCCGCGGCGTTTCTCTGCCACAGGGCAGCGAGGAGGGCGGGGAGAGCCCGCCTGTATCCCCAGGGAAGCGGGGCAGACCCGGGGCTTTCCTCGGGTGAAAAAGGTGGTGCAGGAAGGGACGCGGAGCAAAGTTTCACCTTCTGCCCCTTCTTCAAGACCCCGGCCGCAGGCATGGAGGGGGTCCGGCTGCAGCTCGGTCTGGGGTCCTGAAGGCTGGCGCTTTCCACAGATGCTTTCCACGAGCACAGCGAATTCCAGGCGCCTGGCAGTCGGTTAGAGAAGGCTGGGAGACAGCAGCGGCTCCCTGCTCGTTTCCCTCAGCGGGAGCGCCGGGACCTCTACTCCGCGGCCCGAGGGTAGCGGGTCTGCCCGGGCCGTGCCCGGAGGTCTGAGCGCCCCGGAGAGCAAGGGAAGGCTCAAGGCTTCCAGCAACAAAGTGCTGCTGTGGCTTTTGGTATAGCATTTATGATAGTTTTTTTTTAATATATATAATTTTTTTTTCAATCTCTCCTTGTGGAGACTCCCGTAGATGCAGCTCTACCAAGTGACTTTATTATCACATCGGTGACTAACCTGAAAAGTCGCTGGCAGGCTGGATATGGCACTTCCCAAGTGTGGCAGTACCGTGTGAAAGTGGGACAGGGCTCTGCTGGCGCTCCCACTGCCAAACTGTTAGTTATTGATGGTTAAGTTCCTGTAGTGGTACTTTGCATTTATCATCCTGCTTGTGTAGCTTTGCATTCTATACAGAGAAGAGAGAAAAAGTTACAATAGTTAAGGTGAAGCTCATGTAACACAAGTCGAATTTGAAAGCTGGTCTAATGCAAAAAATAGAGGCAATGTTCTGGAAGGAAAATTTTCTTCTCTGAAAGGGTGGTCAAGCATTGGAACAGGCTGCCCAGGGAAGTGGTTGAATCACCATCCCTGAAAGTGTTCAAAAATGTGTAGATATGTTGCTCAGGAACATGGTTTAGTGGTGGACATGGCAGTGTTAGGTTAATGGTTGGACTCACTGATCTTGGAGGTTTTTCCATCCAAAATGGTTCTATGGTCTCATATAACCTTAATTCTGCACCATCCATCTTTCAGTATCCTTACTGTGGTTCATTGGGAAACTTCTTGTCGGTATTGGAGTCATTACTTCTTGCCACTTATAGACTGGAGTAGAAACAGTAGTCAAAAGAACCCTTAAATGTAAACAGTGCATTTTTGTAGAAGTGAAAAACTGAAAAAGCTGTTTTTGTTGTCTTCCCCATTGTAAAGGTGTTTGGAGAGCATTCTTCAAAGTTTTTATCAACTAATTTGTTTAACACCTAATTGAATGTTGACAAACATAATGTTTTAGGTTTGTGAAGAAGAGTGTTAAATATCCAGAACACCAATATGATAAGAATTTGACCTGCCCAATAAAGTTTGGCATTTTGACTTTGCATACAAGAAGTCCTGTAGCAATTTAATTTCCTCCTTTCCTTGAGCGATAATTACAGTCTGTGAGCTGTTAGGAGTTGTTCTGTAAGAAAAATACTGTTTTGTAAACAAAAATATATAAACAAAATAATTTATTTTTCTTTTCAGATCTACCTGGACTGCAGTGTACTCAGTACATTGAAGGATTGCAGAGGGAAGCACAACAAGCTCTAAATGAACATGTCAGACTCATTCACAGAGGTGATGAAGCCAGATTTGCCAAGCTGAATGTTGTTCTCTCCTTGTTAAGATCTATTCATGCTAATGTGGTTGCTGAATTATTCTTCAGGCCCATCATTGGAGCAGTGAACATGGATGACATGCTTTTGGAAATGCTTTGTGCAAAATTATAATTAAAATTATAAAGGTGTGTAAGATAATGAAAAGAAGTCCAGTGCAAAGGAACCCCCAGAGCAGGATAGTGTAAAGTGTTGTAAATAAACTAACTTATTGTTTTTACATAGATAGTATTTTTGTATTCCATAATAAAATATTCTTCAAGTTCTGAAAGCAATTTTTATTAAACACAATGGTTTTGGAATAAGGTTATGGTCATCAAAACAAGCTTTAAGGTTGTAGAGAATGTTCATATCCAAAGCTGACTGGCTATTCTTTTACCATGCCTCTAGAATAAAGAACATATTTACTATATTGTACTTTCAAGGTGAGTAATCCCTGGTTTTTCAAAATATGCACAGTCTTACTGCTATTCTTACTACTTCTATTGATTTTAACAGAGTCAAATCTGTGAAGGTTATTAAATATTCACCCAAGGTTTTTCTTCCATATGGAGAATATGTGTTAAGAGTATTTTGAGGCTTAATGAACCTTAAAGTAGCTTAATCAACTCTAGTATTTGCGGTAAAACATTTCATTCAATGAAATAAATCTTTTCCCCAAAACAACAAGCAAATAAAAATCCACTCCAAAAATATGCAAACAGCAAATGCTAATTAGGGTCAGGAGAACTAGCAGGGTGGACTCCACACTTTTATTTCATCTAGATAACTGCTAACTGGGACTTCAGTAGTCAGATTCTCCAGACTACTTATTCCTATTGACAAACCAAATTATTATGCTGAAACATGGTGTACCACTGATACTTCTATCACAATTTGTCACAATTTGACATGTGATGATGTCTTAATTAAGCATAGAGCTTAACAATTATTTTATTTTATTTTATTTTATTTATTTTATTTTTATTATTTTATTTTATATTACTTTTCTTGGACTTGATCCTTTCTCCCAAAGTCTTTGTGTCTTCATTGGAAAAATACCCTGTTCTAAAAATAAACTCAGAAAGGGAAAATCAGTGATTTAAGGGGGATTTGTCTCATGGTTTTCTGTTCTTTGCATTCAGTTTTCTGTCTTTTCCCCAGGGGAATACTGGTAAAGAAATGGAGAGTGAAGTGTGACAGTGTTCCCAAAGTAAAAGTAACTCCATATATTGTTCAGACATATATTGACCACCAGCAATAGTTGTTTTTTAAAACACAATTAATAAAGTTGAAGGAGTTACTTTCCTTAACAGGAGGTGTGCAGGGGACGGGGGAAGGAGTTGGAAGAGCTTTCTTTTGCTGCCACCTTGCGCAAAGGACAATCACAGCTCCTACTAAGGTAAGGAGCAGGGGCACTTTTGTTGGCTTGTACCTACCCACATAAAACTTATGGGAAGCAGAAATTGTTTAAGAAGTAGCCAAACATTCCTAGGTGTACAAGTTCATTCATAAATATCACTGAGATTTGTATTGCCATGGCACTTAGGATCTCCTCAGGAGCTTTGACACTGTCACCAAGGAAAAATAACCGAGCAAGAAACATAACCCCCATCCCAAAAAACAATGGTGCTCCATAAATGAGCAGTGTTCTGCTGCTCACATAAGTCTGTGTGGGCTTGTGTACCATGAGGAATTTCCCAAAAATTCAAAAGAAGAAAATATATGCAAGTAAAGTGAACTTTACTGCCAGTCTAGACTTCAGATCAGTTCAGACCATAATAAAGTAGGCTTAGTTTTTATATTAAGTTGATCCTTTTATATGTACACAGAAGTATATGCACACCTATTTATTGTGCATGTGTAAATGTTCTGTGAGTTTACAATGGCTTTTGAACTTGCCTGATATCTCTGTAACATAAATTTGTATATATGTTTCCCTCTTTGTAGGCAGCATATGAACTCACAATAGTTAGCTTTCAAGGATGTCTGACAAAGAAACCTCTTTCCACAAAAGCAGAAAGCATGATGCTAAAACATTTAAGCAGTGGTTAGTGGCAGATGGTGCATCTTGGGTAAGGACTAAAGAGAACTCCAACAGCCTCAGACTGAAACAACTTCATCACCACATGGAATTCATTAATACTCACACTAGTGTTCAGACTTCTCTGCTAAGTGGCAGAAGAGACTTGTTTGCAGTACTCCTAACAATTAATTGTAATAGCTGAGCCTTGGTCACAAGCCAGTATTTTCAGCTGAACAGTCACCTTGAGACATCTTGGGTCTATTGTGCCACTACACACTGTAGTTTTCATGACTCAGGCGCACCTGCTTACACCCCCAGATTTGATGTCTCAACAAATTCTATATTCTGCTCAATTTTCTGAAGTTGTCATGAAAAATGCACGTTGCAAATCCACCTTGAACTGTACTCTATCATATTTCTCTTGGACCAACAATACAGTTAGTAATTCAGCTGCTGTCTATGCTAATGGAAGCACCTGGGAATTGTAAGTAGGAAATCTGAATGGAAAAACAAATTTAGCAAGGTTTTTGCAGAGAACTGGCAAAAAAAAAAAAGTGTCTCTTCGTAGGTCAGAGGAGGAGGAATGACAAAGCAAGACATTAAAAAGAGATTTGTAGGAAGAACCAAGCTGAAGAATTGGGAGAACTGTGCAAGAATGGGAGAGAAGAGTTGGGTGTGCTTCTGGAATGCTGTGGGGAGAAGGGTCTGATTTTAGTGTGGGGACAATCTAGTAGACAACTGAGTAGGAGTTGGAGAGAGATTGTAACTCACAGAACAAACCAGAGGCTGAGCAGAAAGGTCACTGCGGGAGGATTCATCTGTCAAGTCCAGAAGATTTGCAGAGCAGGGAAGAGCTGACCCTGTAGAGGACACAGGCATCCTCACTGACCTGCTGGGACAAGTGGCCTCTTCTCTCCACTGGTGCTGCTGCAGAAGGGCCCCTGATGGCAGCTGTGCAGGGGTGAGGAGTGAGCTCCTCAGCCTTCGACAGTGTACAGGAACTAAGCAAAACTACTCTGATCTTTGCCCTGGGTGCTCTACAGCAGGTTTTCCTGCTGGGTAGGAGAAGTACTGAGCTAGATCCTTTTCTGTCCTGTGCAGGGTGGGTGAACTCTGGCTCAGATAGTCTCAGATGACCATGGCCACTGCAGTGACACAAGGAGTCATCTTTCTGGTTATCCTGGGCAGCAGGAATAGGGGACAAAGCACTGGAGGCCTCAGGGAGGCAGGGTAGAAAGGAAAGTGGCCATTCAAGGATGCTTCTTGGTAATGTAGCCTTTACTAGAAGAAGGGGGTCAGATCAAGACCCTCCCACAGCCTCAGGTAGTGTGTGAGAGCTCTGTTTTTCAGCTGCCTGGGACTCCTGCAGAGATAAAAGCCTCCAGCCCTGCCTGCTGCTGAGCAGTGCTGTGCTGGGAGCTCTGCCCTGTGCTGTGATCACTGTGCTGGGAGCTCTGCCCTGTGCTGGGAGATCTGCACTGTCACATGCAGCACAGAATTTCTTGTCATGTTCCTAAATCTACCAGTAAAGACTGCTTTTCAGATCAGATATTGACATGGCTTCTGAGGATATTTTAGCATTTTCTCTGTTTACTCTCTATCCCTCTAATTTCAGGCATGAGTCTTCTAGGGAGCACCATTTTTTTCAGCCCTCCAGGGTGTTAAAGACATTTTAACTAAGAGCAGCGTCCCAAGCAATTTAATCCTGCAATCCCCACAGTGAGTGTCTCAGGCAGAGGCAGTGCTGCACAAAGAGCTATTCCCACCCACCTCAGCAGAGATTCCCATTGCTCCTGGCCAGGCCTGCTACTCCAGCAGTCCAGACACCGGCTTCTAATCACAAAGCACCATGTGCCAGAGCAGCCTTGCCATGTCCTTTTATCTGAAGAGATCTGAGAAAGGATCATTTAAAAACCAAGTTGCATTTTCAGTTGTATGAGTGCTTCTTTTAGATAAGGAAAAGCATAGCATTTATTTATAATCTTACTTTTCCTAGTTTAACCTTTGTTTTGGTAACCTTTCTAATAGTTTGCTTTAAACTTTGCAGCATTTTGCTGTTGTGGATAGACTGTGAACATTGTTAGTGCCTAACACTTTCATCTCTTTTCAGACAGAACTTATTCCTATAATGGACCTTCTGGGCACTGCAATTCATCAGTTTTTAATTCACTGAAAAAAAGTCCCGAACAGTGCAAGCAAATATTGTATCGAAAAATGTTGAAATTTTGAGATGCAGCTTGAGATTTCAACACACATATTGTCTTAGGACTCCTAATATTTATTTTAAATTAGGGAAGTGTAGTATTTTAAATCTGAAAGTACATGAGTAAAATTCAATAGCTGAGACAAACAGAGACTGTCAGAGGAACTTTGACAAAAATATGATTAAACCTACAAACTCTGTGAGGTCACAGGGCTATAATTTATTAGTTCTATGCAAATCCACGAATCATTCACGTTGTTGATAGGAATGGGTAGTCATTTCACTGTTTGTGTCAGTGTGAAATTGGTCCAGCTTCATTTACATATCCACAACATGCCTAGATGTAGGTAAATAACCACACAAGTGATATGCAAGCACACGTGATACACAGACCCTTTTTCTTCTGCATGTAGTTATGTTATTTACTTGTTTTGTGTAAGGGAAATTATACTCATTTCAGGTTCAGAAAAAAAGAACCTGTTCTTTAATTGTATAGAAGCACTCACTGTTTAGTCACATGGGATGAATTTCACATTGCTGAAACTGAGCTGTCTTAAAATTTAACATCTGGTCTTGTTGGGGTATCTGGGCTGTGTCTGGAGAGGATGGAGAGACACAAAGATCTCCAGGTTCCTTTTGATCCCAGCATCGCTACTGTAGGGTGGCATAATGGATTTGTACTTTGCAGAATAAGACTTGATTCAAGTTATACACTGAACTGTCAATCACTACAGTTTGGTAAAGTGAAACTTTAGAGTCACCCTCACTTCTGGGAAACCATCAGCCATCTTCTCCCAGCTGAGACCATACTGAAGCTTCTCACATATGCACATACCCATACACACACACAGAGCAACATGTAGCAGGGCAATTCATATCCTTTTCTTCTAGTGGAGCTGAATGAATAGAAGTAACAAAAAAAGTCAGTAAAGCCTCCAAACAGAGAGAAGAAGTAACTACATTAACGTACATGTAACTACATTTACCCTACATTTACCCTAGGAGCAGGCCTGCAGTTCCAAGTTTTAAGTACACAACTAATATCTTCTATCTCTAAGTAAGAACTAGCTGAAGAAAATGAATCTGTTTTTCAAAGAAAGAGACAATCCAATTTATTTTGTCTCTTTGAAACTGGAATAAGCAGATAGGTTTGACCAAAAAAATTCAGTACTAGAATGAGGAGATTTTATAGTTGCTATTATAGGGGGTTTAATTTTTTTTTTTTTTAATTTTCCCATGCTATCTTTACCAGATCAGGGAGATATAGGAATAGATGTGACTCTGTCTTCAAAATGTTGCAACTTAGGCAGCATCAGCTATTCAGCATACTACTTCTTGTTGAGTACACTTTGGTGTCCTGAAGAACCAGAGCTGGAGGAGATCTTTAAGAAGATCTTCCAGAAAGCTGAGGAGCAGTGCTACATTTCTAATTCTAGAATAATTAGGTGGAAATCCTGCTTCTCCATAAACTGACTCTCAAACAAGGTAAAGAGAACAAAATCCTATTGCAGTGGGATCTGAGGTCATCTGAGCTGGGAACTTCAGCTGTTCCCAAACAAGATCAAATGACTGAGATAGCATTTATAACTTCTAATTTATAAGTTATTTCTAGCTGATTTCCAGACACACAAATCTGTGTAGAAATTGAGGGAGGTAAGAATGATGCTCAAATGGGTTCTGATGAAGAAGTCCCAAAACTCAAGAAGATACCACCCTTAAACTAGTTTTCAACAGGTCCTTTCCATAATTTCTGAGATTTTGAGTTGTGAACAGACACTGACATTTGCTGTGGTCAAATTATCCCAGCCTAGTTAACACTTTGAATTAAGGCAGGTGAATCATACAGCTTAACTCTAAGACAATGGCCATCAGCTGGAACTAGTTATTCTGTCTAGAAATCATGCTCAGAAAGATTCCAGCTCAATTAGAAGCACACCCTCCTCTAACTAGAGGCACACCCAAACTACAACCCAGCTCTGCTCCGGGGTGAAACCACAGTGTGGTGCCTACAGTTTCCTCTCTCAGTTCTTCCCTCCCTCCCTCAGAGTGCTTTGGTTTTTATAGGAAGTACATCAGATATGTGGGCTGAAAGGAAGCTGTGGCTCCTTCCAGTTAGGTTGTTGTTCTGGACAGCCCCACACACAGAAGCTTGCCCTGCTTTCTCTAGATGCAGTGGGGAAGTTGTACACCACTCCTTTTCTCAGTACTGAGCAATTCATGTTTCTGTTATCCACGTCTTTCCCTCCTTGTCACTATCTTGCATGTTGGGGCAAATATTTGAAAGTATTTTCTACCTTGTTTATGGGACAAACTAGAGCCCTTGTAAGTGTAAAGCAATTACCAATGTCATGAAGGAGGCACGGCTTATTTAGTTTTGCCTGGCTCCTGAAAAATCCAGTATTCTTGGAGTTGCTATGGTCTCAATGTTTCCTTAATGCAAACCATAGAAATAATTCAGCAAAGAACCCCTTTTCCATCAGTTACTTTATCACAGAACAGTAAAGGTGACAGGAAAAAAATATGAAGAGAAGCAGTAAAGCTGAAACAGGCTATAAATTACAGTGGGTATATATTCCGTTCTTCTACATAGTCATATGGCTGGAAGGGATTTCATGGCATCATCTAATCCATCCTCCTGTCCTGACAGGATGAATTGTACACCATGTCATACATGGCAAGAGCTTGTCTAATCTGTCTTTAAACATTTTAGTGATGGGGACTCTATGACACCTCCATTCAGTCTCTTTGTATCGCTACCCTTAAAATTCTAAAGTTTTCCAGGCATCTGAGCTGGCCCTTCTATATTGTAGCATAATCTTCCTTTTTCTTAACTTATTCCCTAGCCATGTGGACAAACTTTGTGGCAGAAGACTCTTCCATATTTGAAGGCTGTTAATCTTTCATTTTGTGGAAAGCTTCTTACCAGGATTCTTTCAATCACTCTTGTTCCCTAGAACATCCTCTATACACCCATTTGGTCAGCAACCAAACTTTCCTGAACTGCAACTCACAGATTTTCTACTGGAATAGAAAAAAATACAAATGAAGAATTACAGTCCTCTATGATCCATTTACACTATCTTGTCATCAATTTTTAAACATCACAATGAACTCTTTCTAAATATTTTTATAAATACTTCTTTTATATCACTCTAGCACTTTCTGATAGTCAATAATCACAGTTAAAACATATTTTCCAGCTTCAGTTCTAAACATTCTACATAGATTGCATTTATACTTTTCTAACCTCATGGTTGTAGTCTTTGATGTTATATGCAGTTATATTTGAAATATATCTTGGACTTTTTTTCAAGGTGGTCTTGACGCTTGTGAAATTTAAAAATAAGACTGTTCAAAACACTTAGAAATTCCCTAGTGGGACTGTTCTTAAACTGTCAGTGTGGGTGGATGAGCTTGGTGGATGGATAGTTTTCAGTGCCTAATTGCCCTGAATCTATGAAATGCAGTTCATTGCATCATCAGTATATGCCATTGTCTTAATGACCATTATTTTGTTTTCTTGAGACAAATAGGTTGCAGTTTATGGTGGGTTTTAATTTACTTATTTAAATTGTCTTAAACAAAGAAAGGAAAAGGAACCAAGTCCATGTGTAACAGCAGATCCTCTGGAATTAGTATGCAGAGAATTGATGTGACTCAGAAATGATAGTGAAACACTATCATTTCTGCAGACCCTTTACTTCACAAACAACACAGGCTTTTCTATATCAGGAATTTTACAGGAGAAGAGGAAAAATGAAATAAAATAAAAAGAAGGCATAAAGATTAAAGGAGCATATGATAGCTGCTATAGAGCCTGGCAAAATCTGTGTCTGCTATGCCATACTCTGTCAAAAGCAGCTCCCAAGTGTGGTGAAGGAAATGTTAACATTTCTAATCTTGGATGTATTCAATGGTGCCATCTCAGTTTCATCAAAAACCTGTAATAAAATACATCCAGAACATTTTCCCTCATGAAAGCTTAGTGAAACACAGATGTTGCTGCTCCATATTTTCCCAGAGACCCTCATTGACTCCTTTCACAGAAAATCTGGGCTTCCCATAACCCCATCATTGCCTCTAACAGCAGCCTGCCGTTTCCATCAACATTTTGCTCTGCAGAATTGCTGTTATCGTGCAACACTGTGCTTTTCAGCACATTAAACTGGTTAGAACTGAGGCAGTAGAAACGTATCATTGCTATTGCTGGGGAAGAAAGCAGATGCTGCTCATATGCATACTAAGAAATGAGAAGAAAAAACCTCAACTGAAGACTGTTTTGAAACTTCCTTAGAGAAATGTGAAAAAAAGCACAGTCCAAAAGGCAAGGAAATTGCACTAATCAATAGTCACCTTAAGCCTGTGGAAGAATGATTGGGATCCATGCTGACATTCTCCAAACCTTTCTTTCTTGCTCATGTACTTTTCAATAACAGGCTTATTTTCTTTCTCTCTCGAGACTGGAATAGCCAATTAAGGTTTTTAAACATCTATTTTTTTTCCAGTAATCTGCAGAATGAATATAAATCATCTGTAACTTACAGTGCTGCTTCATGAAATTCAGTATTTTTATCTATTTTATTCTGTGACATCCTGTGGTTTTCCTTAAAATCTGATTTTTTTTTAATCTCTATTGATTTTTTTTTCTTAATTTTAATTGTTTTCTCCCTAAAAATACTTTTCATATGAATATTAGTATGATTCCTCATGAACACTTTCCAGTACTATCACAGGCACATGCATTCACATAAATTCTGTGTACCTAAGCAAGTCCTCATTAATGTGCCTAGCTATTAACTTCAAAGAAAAATCACTTCTAGACATGGAGTTTTGAAAATGATGCTTTGTAACTTGAAGAACCTTCTTCCATTTGCAACTCAGCTGCCTGACATTTCATGATCTAACACTTAAGTGGCAGGGTACATTAAGATGTATTCATGTATTTGAATAGTTTAACAGGGATTTTTAAATCTGCACACCGTGACTGCCAGCACCAAGTGAGAATCTCATGGCTATCATGGTGACCAGTGGACTCTCAGGGTAGATATTTCTTCTGACAAGTGAAATAAATCTGTCCCATCAAAGGAAAGAACTGCATTCAGGAAGCTAAGTGGCAGACCTGCTCAGACTTGTTAAAACTGCTGGTCATTCTGTTGGAGGTATTTCAAATTAGAAATTCCAAATATATAAAAATAAAGTGTATCATGCTGGACCTGACAGTTTGAGGAAGACAGGGCTGCTGCTACTCTGTGTCCCCAGGTCCAACTGATAACAAGCTGAAAAATGATTGCCAGCAGGCACAGGGCACATGTAGAGGTGTCTGGCAGTGCAGGTCAGTGACAGACACCCAGGGCATTCCCAAAGCACAGGCAGCACCCCCAGCCCTGTCCCGCTCCCTGTCTGGCTGGGCAGGACAGCAGACCATCCGTGGGAGTCCAGGAGCACACGCACGAGGTGGATCCAGCCAGCAGCAGGGCTGCTCAGTCTCCCCAGCTGAGGGCACCTGCACACGTGGGCTTCCAGGGATGCAGCCCCACTCCAGCTGCACACAAATTCACAGGCAGGCAGGCAGGGACACACACAGGGAATGAAATGTCCCTTGCTGGAAAACACTTGGAGATGGACTTTAATAAGTAGAGAGGCAGACTGTGATGATCAAGTGCAGGACAGGGACAGACAACTGCACTGACCAGACCCTGCTTATGTGTTAAGGGAGCTTATGCCCCCTTCTTCCCCCTCAACCTCCCCAAATCCTTTCATTTTTCTCATCTTTGAGTCCTCCCTTAAGAATTCCATAGAAATCCAGCGCAATCCTAAAATGTTCTTCCCCTGCATCCCGTGATGTGTCCCACCCCTAGACATGAGCCATCCTTTGCCCAAAAGATGACTCAGGCAGTTGCCCCCAGTGACTCACGGTGACAGTTTTCACACCTGGACACTGGGACTTAGGCTCTGCTGGGGCAGCCCTGGACAAGACCCAGACAAGATTCCCTTCCCTCCGAGTCTTGAATTGGGATTTCCCCCCTGCCTGATGTTCTTCTGTGCTCCTCTGGGTTTATGGCTGCAGAGGTGGGCTTGGAACGGGCTGGGCAGAGTGTTATTTGGTGTGTCTCTGCCCCATTGTCTCTCTGGGCCCTTTTATGGGTGTGCAGGTGAGCTTTTCTCAGATAACCTAACACGTTCATTTTGTCTTGAAATTACAGGGAGCAAAACTTCACTAAGACTGAGAAAATCTCTCAGCTGCGAGAGAATAAAAGAGATCTTAAGCTTCTGCCTTCTGAGATATCCCATGTGCTATGTTTTTAGTAATATATGATAGCTAGGACCATTCTACTATAGATATTATTTGCATGTTAGGCTGCTTTATCTCCCATCTTTCAAAATGCACTTCCACCACTACAGAAAATAGATTTTTTGTATTTCTTTGAAGAAGTTCAGGATGATAACATCTCTTGATTAAATTTTGGTATATCACAGATATTTTCACCAAAATTACATCAGTTATCATCTTGTCTACATTTGTGAGTTTTGAGGGCGGGTTACTGAGATGTGATGATGGTGTGTCAATGGGTGCATTTTCATTCCTAAGCACTTTATAAAAGTAATATTCCTGCATGTAACTTCACAGTGTCACCTATACTTCCTCCACTATACCTTGACCAACACATTTAACCTGTAAACAATATGAAGCAGAAAAAAATCATCAATCCACTGTGTAATTAAAAGCAATGTCATTATCTTAGCAAATTCAGGCTAAGATGAGGCTCTGAATTGCTATACATACATTCATACAACTTCACTGACTTTTCTATAGGCTGGAGAAGCAACTTGAGCAGAACTTGGCCCATGGCATGACTGACATTTCACACAGCCATGGTGCCACTTCGCCCACCCCTGTCCCCAGCGGTATTTCAGTAGAGCTTCTGAGCACCAAACTCACTCCCCAGCTTCCTCGCACAGTTGTGGTGTGAGAGAACTCAATAAAAACCTCCTTCATGTTTGAAGAGCTTAACAGAGTTTCCTGAGTGGCAAATGTGTTAGAAGTGGATCTGAGAGACACCTACCCCAGACTGCAAAGTAGTGTAAAAACCAACTGGTAAGAAATGCTGTTAAGCACCTGAAAAAAATGGCCTTTTCTACTTTGCCCCAGACCATTCCATATAAATTCATGTTCAACATTGTGTCCAATGAGTGAAAATATGCTTCATGGAATACATAAGTTGTAAGTCATGTTTTGTTTACCTGCATAACATGCTGAAAATGTTCCCAGATGCAGTGCTTGAACTTTTAACCAAATTCCTCTAACACAACTGAAGGGGTAGTTTGAAAACTAAGGCTTAACTTGAACTGCAGGATAAGGGATAACTTGAAGAGATGATATTATTAAACTGTCCTAAATTTTCTCAACAGGTATGCATGAAAGTGAGCTTTTGCAGTAGGTTTTGACTAGTGCCCAGAACAACCCCCCCCTTTCTTCTAACACAAATAGCCTCAACTAGTTCTCTGCAAAATGTAGTCACAGCTGTTTTATATTGACAGCAGTCCTAACCTTGCTCCTTTTGAAAATGAAATGGGAAAAAGCAGACAGAATGAAATAGAATTGCTAGAGCTGGAAGCTAGACATAATATCAAGGCTAGTAGTGGAGAACATATAATAGGATTTTCAGCTGATAAGGAACTTGATCTTAACTCTTATCTTCAAAGGAAATACCTCTAACAAGCTGGCATTTTCCAACATGGTGAAAGGCAGGAATTTAAGGAGCAGACCCGAGGGAAGCATGCTGCCTAGTGAGTTACCAACACCTACACACTGCAGCATTTTGATTTTTTTGAAAGCTTCTCACCCAGACACTATCCAGCCCCATCTGTGCTCAGCTTGAGAGCTCTGCTGCAGCCAGAGCTCAAAGCTGCAGGCCAAATTGGAGATGGATGAACTGATCAAAATTTCCTCTAATCCTACCTCAAGAATAAGTGACTGAAATGAATTCCATCAGCTCTATGCATTTGCAGCACTGCCCCTGGCACATTTGAGTTGATTGGCTTATTGCCATAATGGTTTCAGAAATATACTGCACTATAAATGCATGAGCTCTTCACAGCAGTGCATTACAATCAAAATTCCTACACATCTACACCTGCTATTATTTAAATTGCTCACTGCAACTTCATTGAACATGGCACTTTATTACAATGGATGCTCAGCAAGAAAATCAAATAGAAAAGGACAAAGGGATAAAATCACAAGAAAATGAGAGCACATAATCAAAGGAAAAAAATATAATGCTCTAGGATCTCTTATCCTCACAATATTAAGTTATTCTCTTCTTGTCGATAGGGGAGATCTGAATGACTAAGAAGTCTAAATGCAAGTTTGCAGTGCTGAAATAGACCCTAAGGGGTGAGAGAAATCATGATTACTTAAAAATCATCATCGAGCCTCCCTGCAAAATCAGCGTAACTAGGATTTCATTCCAAGTGACTGAAAGTGTCCAAAAAGAATTCCAAATAAGCTTAATACTTTCTTTCTTTTATTTTTTTTTTTAATGACTAATTTGGAGCACTATGTAAATCATATCGTGCCTCTAGAGAGGGAGAATATATTCAAAAATCTGATGTATATCAACTGTATTTTTCAGGGCTACACAGTCCAATGTCTCCATGGAGCCCATTCAGCAATCCAGCTGCATGAATCTTTTATTTCTATAGGCAGCACAGGCATGTGGCTCAACTGAGGTTTTTGAGTTTTTTCCTAATATGTGGGCCCTAGTGGCTACCTTTCTTTAGATGCAGCTTCTCAGTCAGAAGAGCTAAACCCCCTGAGAATGTGTGATTCTATCAATATTAAAGCTTCAGGAATTGTGTGCATTTGATGGCAATTTTATTTGAAAGGAAATCTATTAATTTTTTTGAGGCAAATATCCTTTTTAAAGACACTGAAATGAGATGCATTTTTTTTCAAATTGCTTGTCTCACTTTGTTTTTAATTTTACATTTGGCTTTGATGAGCATCAGTATAAAGTTGCAAGATGTAGGTTTGGTCGACAGACAGCATTCTTCCCCTCCTCCCCTAACTGAGCTCCTCTGCAGATTGTGTTTGATTTACAATCAAAACAAAGAAAAATTTGAAATTCTCTGTGAAACAGAATTTCCATATTTTATAAAACTTTACCATTGGACTTTTCTTTCACTAATGGCAGGCGAAATATATGGACACATTTGGAAAGTATTTTCCATTGGATATTCTCTTCTGGTTAATAACTTTTCAGTTAGCCAATATATTACCTTAATTTTGCCTCTCCCAGGCATTCTTAACTTGGAAGAGACTCCTCAAAGTCTCAGAGTAAGAGAAATTGTTTAATTTAAAATCTGTGGTGATAAGAGGGCACATTAACTCTTAAATAATAATAACCACCTTTATACTGACTCTTCAAAGTCTTTCCTATTTAACTACCCAGTTGATTTTTAAAACAAAAATTTATTAGTGAAATCTAAATTCTATAGATATCTAACTTCAGTGCACTTCCCACACCAACTAGCAGAGAACTTCATGATTGTGTAATAATCAGAGGTATGCCTCTTCCTTTTCTAATTTCACCCCCTTTGTTCATGAATCCATCCAAGTTCTCATATATATAATGGGAACATATCATTCTGTGATATCTGTCACTGTTACACTGTTGTGCCATTTTTGCTGCTGACTGTTCTTGAAGACTCAAATACCAGAGTCACTTTGTGCCCACATTATAAATCTTGGGCTGAAAGGACTAAAGCTCAAGATTTTTTGCATTAAGAAAAACAATTTGCCTCTATCTGGATATCAAATGCAAATATGTCAGCAGAATATGTCAGACTCCTTCTCAATTACTAAATATAAATTCTTTCTATGCCACATACTAACATTCTATATCTCAGCCCTTTTCCAGTCTTTTTCTATAGGTGGTAGTCTCGTTATTCACAGCTTAAATTGCAGGCATTTATGTCTCAGTAATGTTCAAGTAATCAACTTGAAAACTGAAATACTTGACAGTTTTAGTACAAGCCTCTCTCCAGGAGCTGAAGTTATGCTGATGTTATATTGCCAAAAAAAAACCAAAAACCAAAAAACAAAAAACCCACCAAAAAAAAAAACAAACCAAAAAAACCCACCAGTGACAAGTTGCTCTGTTGTCTTCATATTCAGTAAAATCTTTGCTACATTTATTTACTCCCAGCTCTGTCCTCCATTTCTAAAGCACTCAGATCAAATACTTGACATCTGAATTGTTTAAACATTGCCATGAAAAAAAGTTATATTAATACTTGAACAAATACAATCTGTGACTTGGCAATAAAAAGGGGCTATAACTGAGATATATGAATTACTAAACATATTTTGAATGATGCATACAAACTTTATGGATCAGCCTATCAACAGATCATATCCTGTTTGTCATTTGATGCATATTAACTTTTTGCACTACTGCTTTAACTCCTATTTCATTTGAATGTTTTCTGATGTTTAAGGTATATTAATTCACAACATAAATAAAAGTTCTTACAAGCTCATATTCTTTTCCCTTCAGCATCGTAACTTGTGTAAAATTCATTTCCTTCAAAATTAAATACAAGAAGATAATGACTATAGTGTTGTAACTTTTGTCATTATGTAGGTATATTGTTTTCTTTTCTTCCAAGTTTTTTAATTTAAAAATCAAAAATGGAAAAACAGTTTTTGTTCTGAATACTATATTTTAAAAATGTGTGGTAATGGTAAAATTGGAACCAACAGAATTGCCTTGAGTCAGGAAACACATAGACATAATTATTTCACTCAGAGCTCCTGTATTTTTTAGGCCTGAAGGAGAATTAAATTAGATTTGTGGAATTCATATGCATATATATATATATATAAATACCCTACCCAAACAAAGTCCACCCCCAATCCATCCTAGTGTAAAATATCTGCAGTTTTTGAAGTGATATTTCAAGAAACAAGTAATTTTGCTTTGCACCTCAAAATCTCTTATTTCTCTCAATATGGTACTGGACATGCAGTCCTATTTTCAAAAACAGGCTTTATCTGCATGCTCCTGTGCCTTCACATAGCATAAGCATTGCCATCCTTAGCAGTATCACTTGGACTGGGAGCTTACCTTTGAAAGGGATTTTCCAGTCACCCCCATTTACCATGCCTTGGCTCACACCTGGAAAGGTCTTGAAGAGCAGGAGTGGATTCCCTTCAGATGAAACTGAGCTGGGAGGTGAGCTCAGCTGCTTGTGGACATTCATGTGACTAGGCATGAACTAGCTCTGGAGCCTGGAATCTCCTGATGCTGGTGGGGAAAACCAAACAGAACCAAACCTGCTGTTAGTTGGTTAGATTAATGCTTTACTAAATCTGTTTTGGAAAAGCCAACATGTCACATACTCATTGATCACAGAGACTATTTCCCTCTCTTAGCTCTGATTTTAAGGCCATACCAAAGAAAAGGAAAATTAAAGTTCCTTTGATATTTGATATGCTTGTTTCATGAGAAAAGGAAGGCAGTCTGTGCCCCTGTATTGTATTTGCATGGCCAGATTTGGTAATTGGGGGGCTACAGGGGTGGCCTCTGTGAGAAGCTGCTGGAAGCTTCCTTCATGTCCAGCAGAGCCAAGGCCAGCCAGCTTCTGGATGGACTCACTGCTGGCCAAGGCTGAGCCCATCAGGAATGGTGGGAACACCTCTGTGACAACATGATTATGAAAAAGGAAAAAAAAAAGTTATTTTGCAGATATAATTGCAGCCAAAAAAGAGTGAGAATGTGTGAGAGGAACAACTGTGCAGACACCAAGGTCAGTGGAGAAGGAAGGACAGGAGGTGCTCCAGGTGCCAGAGCTGAGATTCCTCTGCAGGCCAAGGTGCAGCCCCTGGTGAGACAGCTGTGCCCCTGCAACCCATGGAGGGCAGAGGGATGCAGAGATCCACCCGCAGCCCATGGAGCAGACCCAAGCTGGGGCAGGGGAGGAGATCCAAGTTGAGGGGAGGCTGGGAACTTGTGGGAGTCCCATGCTGGAACAGGCTTCTGGCAGGTTTCCTAATAGGATTTGTGACCCTGTGGGGGACCCATCTAGGAGCAACCTGTCCTTGGAGGACTGAACCCTGTGGAAGAGTGATCCACATTGCAGCAGTCTGTGGAAAACTGTTCCTGTGAGATGGACTCATGTTGGAGAAGTTCATGGAGAACTGTCTCCTGTGGAGGGGACCCCAGGCTGATCAGGGAAAGGACTCCTCTCCTTGAGCAGGAACAGCAGGAACAACCTGGGATGAACTGACCACAACCCCCATTCCCTGTCTCCTTGCCCTGCTGGGGGAAGAGTTAGAGCTGAGAAGAAGGGAGGGGTGGGGGGAAGGCCTTTTTAAGGTCTTATTTTAGTTCTCATTATCCTGCTCTGCTTTTGTTAGTAACAAATTCAATTAATATCTCTAATTCTGGCCTGTTTTTACCCTTGATGGCATTTGATGAATGATTTCTCCTGGTCTTTATCTCAACCCATGAACCCTTCTTTGTATTTTCTCTCCCCGTCCAGCTGTGAAAGGGAGGGATCGAGAGGCTTTGGTGGGTGACTGAAATCCAGACAGGGTCAACCTACTACAGCCCCTCTCTTTTCCTATTGCCTTCTCAGAGTGCATGCACAGAACACTCCTTGCAGTTGATATCTTCTGTAATCCCCATAACATTATGGTCCACCTGGCTTAGTGCTCAGGCTGGGCCAATGCACTTGTGAATTTTCTCCTTTATTATGGGCATGATTGGTTGTCTCCTTAGCATGATGGATTGAAGCTGATGCTCCACACTGAAAGACTTACATGTCCACAGGGAAATGCAATTAAAACCTCTACATAATAAGATGACATCTACATTTGCATGATTTCCATAAGTAAATAGAAGAGAGGACTATTAGCTACAGAAAATACATAAATAAGGTATGTAATCTGGATATCTGAGATAACCGGGGGAGAGGAGGGAAGGGAATGCAACTTTCTGTAGCTGAGCACCACCAGTTGTGGGGGTTACAGGGCAGGTGCAGATGTGATCAATGGGCACCTACAGGTCACCCATGTTGGCCAGAGTGGCCAGGTCACAGTGGTTCCCTCCCTAGGAAGTCCACTGGAGGTCACACAAGCTCCCAGATAAACAGAAACTGATAACAGATAAACTGTGACACGTTGATACTAAAGATCCTAGCAGAAGTAAAAGGAAAAGAAAAAAAAAAACAAACCAAAACAAATGAAGAGCCTTTTGAAAACTGTTTTGTTCTGATTGTTATGCATAAAGCCAGCAGCTCCCTGTATTGCATATACTTCTCCTACAATATTGGGCATATTCCAGTAAGTGAAAGATGCCATCAGAGATACAAAAGATGTGAAGGGCAAGTTGCTAAATGCAATTGCTCTCCTTGGAGGAAATTTGTGGTATTTTTCTGTCAGGCTTTAAACCAATACAGGGTTTCTGCTGAAGCAGTGCAATTTGTCACAGGGGAATTTAATTTTTTTTTACCAGGCAGGATTTTGTGACTCCTGTTTCCTGTACTTCAGTGGAACACTAAATTTCATGGAAGTCTGCATTTCCCTTCCACTTGAAATATTAGGAAACAGGCTGTGTAGTCCTTCAGAAAAATAAATAAACCAAAGAGCTATTATTTTTATTTTTTAGTATTTAAATATAGTAATTCTCAATTTTGAAATAAAATTTTATGTTTAAATTGTAAAAAAATAGTGTCTGAATTTTCTGTTGTGAAAAAATAATCTTTTTGAAATGTTCCTTTTTACTCCAATAATATTAATACCAATGGTAAACACAAAAGGCATGAAAGACAAAGCAAGTCAAACTCCATACCTAAACTGGGAATATTTTAATTTTAATTCTATATCCTCAAATGAAAAACCTCCTGACATGAAATAGTTCTGTCATGCCTTCTTCTAATACAGAGAAATACCTCAAATACTGTTCATTAAGTGAGTGTCCTATGGAGTATTGTTTTTTAATTATGTAGAAAACATAGTTCTGAAATTTCAGTCATTTCAAGATGAGCATATATATATTTGTATAGCTACATTTACTTTTAAAAAAAGTATTTAATGCATTTATGTAATTATAACTATGTTGAATTTTTATAAAGTTATACTTTTGCATAGATTTACATTAATAAGATGCTCTTGTAGTAAATTTCTACACTGGATTTAATTTGGGTGGTATTAAATTTATATAAATATACATTTATGCAATGTATAAATAGTAAGTGGCAGGAAAAATTTAATAGCTGAGCTTCTTATTCTGGCCTTTGCAGCCCAGAACACGTGCTGCTGTACTGCCATGAGGAGGTCTGGCCCCTGGCAGGAGCAAAGCTGCAGCACATCCCCTGCTCCTCTTTTAATTGCTGAGGATATGCCAGGTCTTGTCTTTTTCACTCTCTTAAGGTCTGAGAGCTCTGTTTTAGTGGCAGAGTAATTTTGGCTTTGTTTTCCTATTGGAGCACCATATATATTTTACCTCTGTGAAACAGGGATGCAGGATGATCACTAAACCCTCTAAGCAAACCTAGGACAGAACTTACCTCGTGCTTTGAGAACCTGAAGCCATGCACTTCATACACCTACATCTGAAATTTTGATTCATGTCTTGTTCTGAATAAAGGAGCTACTTCACACAGCCAGCTGGGTCCCTCAAAAATGTAGAAATGAGCTGACTGTACACGTGCTTGCTCTTTAGGTTTATCTGAAGGGTAGAATGACGTGGCCTTATAACACAATTTTACTCCATAGTTCTGGTAAGGTTCTGTCACACGACACCTGTCTGCAGAGAAGCTGCTGAGGAACAGGAAGATGGTTTAGTTTGTGTTCAAGCATTAGAGGAGGTTGAGGGATGCCTTTGAAATCTCTGCCTGAGTTGTCTGAGGATTCCTCTGAGGATTCTTGTTAAGCATCCATTTATTATATATTTTATTTATATCAAACCCTCTCGGCATATGACATATTGTGCTCTCATGTCCCAGATTATTCCACTGTCTTGCCCTCTTGCCAGGTTTCAGACACTAAGACACCACCTTTAAAACACTAATTTTCTTGTAAGTTGTCTCTAGCCTACTGAGAAAGTACAGCGATCCTTGCTGCGCTTGTAATAAAGAAAATAAAAATGCATTAAGAAGGTGGAAGAGGAGAAAATGGATCACTGCTTTTGGGAAGCACAGTTAAACAGCCTTCTGCGGCAGATGTGAAATGTGAAACTGGTGAAAACCAGGTTTTGTACCCTAGGCAGAGCTTTGAAAACTGAGCAGGTGAAAGAGTCACTGGAACTGAGCTAAAATATTGGGACAGGGAGCAAGAAGCAGCAGGATTTGCAGTATCAATTTTTGACTGTATTTGAAGGCCCCGTAAGAGTAATTTTGAGGTAACGAGCAAATAAACAAATATATCCTAAACCATGACATTTACTGAGGACTGACAAGAAATGCTCATTAGCTAATTAAAAAATTAATATGCTAATGAAAATTTCAGAGATACTGGGAACAAAACCAGAAGTAGTACACGGTATTGTTAGAAAAATTGTTTACCCGTCATCTCATCTGATCTCCTGTTTATCTTCCTTGATGTTTCTAAATGGCTTACTACAGAAATAAATAAGATTTCTGTATGCTCAGAAAGATAAAAAAAACTTTGTCTTCCCAAACTTAAGAATTTTTTAAATTAAATACAATATTCAGGTCCTATTGTTTGTCAAGCATCATTAAAATATTTGACTCCACACAGGCAACCATCGAGATTTTATACTCATTACTGTCTAAAAGGTCAGATTTTTTCCCCATAATTTTTTACAAACTTTCTAATTATTTTCTACAGACTCATACTTTTTTACAGACTTTCTAAGGAAGAGTTATTGCAAATTATTATGTTATTTTATTGTCTTATATAATTGTCTTTTTAAATTATTTAGGGTACTGCATAATTTTATTACTTTACCTCAAAGCCATCCTGCTTATACTAGAAAACTCTCCTTCCCCTGAGATAGTGCTGTTCCATATCTACTTTTTAAGAAGTTCCATATCTACATTTATCTATGCTGTTCCATATCTACATTTTAATTTGGAAAATTTTGAGATCTCAGTAAGCAATCATTTCAGAACAGTGTGAAGTGTCAAAAACTATCAGAAACCTAAAAACAGTTTATCATTTAGAAGGAAAGCAATCAACACAATCTACAAGGCAGTCACCTTGCTGGCTGCTAAATTTACCAGGCACCAATGAGAAAAGCATTCTGGGAGTATCAGTGTCAGAATACAAAGCTGTACTGAAACATTCAGTGACACCTGCAGGGAACACCAAAAAAAGAGATGATACTGGGGCAGAGACAATCTAAGTTTGAGAAACTGGAATATTTAACATGATTATGTCACTTTGCAAAATAATTTATTCAATTCAAATTAATTAATCTTTTATAAATAAAAACCCATATATATAATCTACTATAATTAGGTAGCTTAAAAACTTAATCTAATCAATTTTAGTCATTATCCTGGAGATCAACACTAACAAGTCTAAAAATTTTGGAGCACATTTGAAGAAATATTACGATAAACATGAAATGTCAATTAAACAAATCTTGTCAGGACAAGCTTAATTCTTTTTTAGTAACAACAGAATTATAAAGAAAACTAACACTTCTTCTATCATTTGATTGAACTTTTTTTCCCTGAATATTTCATTATTGGTTAATTATGACTGTCTTATTTTTATAGACTGTAATACATAAAAACTATTGTTGCAATTATTACATACATTTAATGAGTTTCCATTTTTAGCAACCGTAGACCCTCTAACTTTTCAGTTTTATGGGTCTACTATACTTCATTGAATTACTGCCAAATACCCAATCTTCCAGAGAAAAATGTAAACAGTCTGCATGATATATATCATCATCATAACAAGACTTCTCTTTGTCAGTTGACCTGATATGCAAGCTTCTTTCAGATTCCTTGGTAACTCTTTTCATACAGTAAATTACAAAAAAAAAAAAAAAAGGGAAGATAGGGAAAGATATCAGCAATGTATGTTTATTATAGATAGAAAAAATTATAAATTATAGGCTACTAAGCCAAGTCCAGAAATATTTCTGTGTAGGAATATGTAAATTGACAATAAAGATATGTACCAATAAGAATATGTTACAATAAGGAGAAGAGCTGCCTTGCTGACCCTCTACGTTTCTAATGCCATGTTCAGTCATTTCCTTATGCACTTCTCCTTAGGGCATTTGAAACCTCTTCATGGCTGAAAAGGGTTCACAGTTTCTGCTTCAGAGTGGCCCAGCTTCCAGCCACAATGGCTTTATGAAGATGCATTCTTTAACCTCCACAGATTTCAGCTTTCAAGGGTTACACAGGCATTGCCAGGGAATAATTACCCATTGCTCAAGTGGCACCTAAAAATTACTTTTTGAAGAGCCTTCTTTCCTGAGTTCTGTCATTACAGGGTCATGTTACCTGAGGTACCACTGCATCCATGTGAGAAGAAGGGATTTTAAAGATAATTATTATGTGTTGCTGAATGATTTTTAAAATATTTGTGCTAGTTGTAGTTCCTAATAGTTCATACTGGGTGTTGTTCCTAAAGATGGCACCTAGTTCCTGGCAGGTGTAATTACTGATGAGTAACACAGACTTGTGTAACCCAGCATGCACAGTGTGCCTTGTGAAATCCTGTTTGATCAGCCCTTCATAACTTTTAAGTCTCCAGCATAAGGAGGGCAAAATCCTGATGCTGTTGAAGCCAAATATCTGTTTTGTTTTTCCTCCAGCAGGGAGGAAAAGCATAGGCTCCCTATTTCCCTGAGGAAATAGGCAGCTGCATTCCTGCCTGGAACCAGAGCACAGATTTTCAGCTGAACTTTGAGATGAAATTTCAGAAAGAACATGCATTCACACCCACACCCACTAACCCTGCAAACACCCCCACAAAATGAGTGTATATTAAGCATGATGGTGGGGTCATTTATTTATGGATAATGTAAAATATTTTAAAGATGATTTTCTGCTGTAAAAATGGAATTGTAAAAATGACAAGGGAATAGAAGTAAAAAAAAAAAAAAGATGATTAGTCACCACACATTTGGGTGTGGTGAAAATACATCCCTCTACCATTTATTTCAAGGTTAAACTACCAAATGTTCAAATATGTCTGCAACTGACTAAACAGCATTATAGATGAATAGGCACTATGCAATCAGAACACATTATATCCCTACAGAGGCAGTCCAAGAGGAATGATGCTGATAAATAAGCCCATAATAAGAGGAGTGACAGAAAGGCTAGCAATAAAGCTTTTTGACAATGCAAAATTGCTTTTTGCTAAATATTTTATTGGGAGAATGCAATATTGGATCTACCAGCATAAAAGATTATATAGAATTTTCGAATTTCAGGTTCTGCTTCTTATTCTGACAAAGTATCTGGCTAAATTACAGCATGAAGCAAGTATTCCAGGATAGAAATCAGGCCTCAAACCAGCTTAAATTGTCCTGGAAAACTCTGTGTGATTCTTCTCACTCTTCCCCCACTTTTCCACTCCTTCCCAGGGAAGTTCAAGGGAAGTCTGTGTAGGGTTTTTTCAACTAACTGGAGGCTGGGTTCTGTACGTTTGGTTTTCTTTCAATCCAAGCTTCCCTGAATGATACCTTGTGTTGCAAAGGCTCAAAAGGGGCAGAATCAACTTCTAAATGTTCTTGTTTTCTGAGTCAGATTCCATAATGTTATCTCCAGTCTGATAGAGAGTATAAAATAAAATCTTTATGGGTAGGGTAATTTTGGCTAGTGTTAGCTTCCCTGGAAAGTGCAGCAGAAGGAAAGTAACTTCTGTAAATTTTCTACTATTTTAAAATATTTATTATACAGTTCACATGTGAAAATTTTGCATAAACCAAAAGGATATTACATTAAATTGATAGAAAAGTGGGCCAAAGGAAAGGTATTAAACAGATGAGAATGACCAGAGCAAAATTATCAGAACACCACTGAGTTTATATGGGGGGACCATATAAACTGAGTTTATATGGTCCCCCCATATGGGGACCACATTCTTGTTCTTCAGCATCTGACCTCTGAGTCCCACATAACAAAAACATTTTACCTAGACCATTTTGAGTTCAGTTGTGGCTCCAACTGGTTCGGTTTCAGTTCCAGTACAAACCTCTCAGAACTTTGAAATAGGATTTTCTTTTTGTTCAGGCTTAAGCGAAAAATAAAATGGAAAAAAGGCTACTATTTGTTCAGCTCCATTGCTTCATTGTTCACTTATCCACTGTTCTGAAATCAGACTTTTCAATACATGCATATTTTGAAGTGGACTAAGTGGGACAGCACTTCACTGCTAATAACCTTACTTTAAAACTTGAGTCTGCGGATTGTGTATACCCAAAGAACACTTTGGGTAAAAGTCAGTGTGTCCCAGTATGGATGAGATAAGTAGATAAGTAAAAACCTCTTCCAAAGAGTAGGTTTTATCATATCTGAAATTGGCTGTATATTTATCAACTTGAAGATAATGGAAGATCCATTTACAGCTCCTGCTTATATGTCAGATTTTTATTCCTGCACTACACTGAAGCACATCTGCAATTCATCAATGAAAAGTCAAGCTTACACTCGACTTATTTTCTGTCAGTTCTAGTATTAGAGATTTACCTTTGCATAATACTGAATACTTATAATGGTACAAGGATACTATGACCTCAAAAGGGCCAAAGTAAATCACTGAGCTCTACTTAAGTCAAATGCAATAGGACTACTATTCATCTATTTCTGCCCCAGTTTGATTTCTGAATAATTGAATCTCTAGGATGTCTCCATGTTTTAGCTGTTTTCAGTTGGCAATCCCATCCAGAATGGTTGCTATGTTTCCATTCATAGCATCCAGGGAATATGTGAACAGTAGTGAAAACAGCAGCAGGAAATGCAGAAATGATCCTAAGCAGCATATAGGCAGAAAAAGCAGAATTACTTTTTTAAGCAACCAGAAATGTGCATCAAAAATTTAACAAGTCCATATGCAGCAAGCAATGTGGCACATCATCTGTATTGCACTTCCAGAGCAGATATATGTAGTTCACAATAGAAAACATACCCTGCATTAAATTTCAGTTTGTTCTAAATCCCTAGCAAGGATAAAACAGTTAGGGAAAAGGGCATATATAGTCTTTGCAATAAAAATGTAATTCTGTACCCCTACTGTGTGATCCAATGATAATGTTGAGTCAAACATGTACAAGGGAACAAAATTGGCCTGGCTGAACAGAGATATTTGGCTGAAACTCAGGACTAAAAGGAGAGTTAATAACTTTTGCAGAAGGAGCAGGCTACGCAAAAGGACTATGAGAATGCTTTGAGGTTGTGCAGGGAGAAAATGAGAAAAGCCAAACCTTGACCAGAAATTGTCTGAATACTGCTGTAAAAGACAATAACACCCATTCTATTAATACATTAAAAACCAAAGGAGGGCTAAGGAGAGTCCTCATCTTTTATTGGATCCACAGAGGGGTGGTAACACAGTGACAAAGGCTGAGGAAAAAACTGAGGTGCTTTGTGCCTTGTTTGCCTCAATCTGTAGTTGTAAGACCAGTTGTTCTCTGGCTGCTGAGCTCCCTGAACTGGAAGAGAGGGAAGGGGAGCAGAATGAAGCTCCTGTAATCCAAGAGTAAATGTTCAGTGGCCTGCTACACCCCTTACATACACAAAAGTATAGGAAGCTGTGGTCGTCTGTTATTTTACAGTTTGTTCTTCTGTAGTATGTTTTGATATTCCTTGTTGTAAGTTTGTAATGGTTCAGTCTCTGTACCCCATTTGGCTTCCCTAATGGTTCAGTCCTGAGTTGTTTACCACAGTTTTCCCCGCCAAAATGTATGTCAATCCACATGTCAATCCACCTGTACACCTCCCTTGTTCCCTGGTTTCACCCCTGTCTGTCAAAGATAGCACACTCCTTTGGTTCTGGAACGTTCCCTGTCTTTCATCCCTTCCTCAAAGCAGAATTGGTTTGTAAGGGTTGCTCCCTCCCCATGTTGGCTGCTATTGGGGAGCCCTTACCCTGCACCCCTCCCCTAATGTGCTCTAATTGGTCAAAAGTTGTGTTCTCCCCGTGTTCCCTCTATCCTTTAAAAGTAGCCCCTTCAGGTTCAGACTTGTCACTTGCTCTGCCCCACTTTGAGATTAAATCTTTGGAGATTCAGACACGTGTCCTTCCCTTATTCCTCTGCCTCGGTTTCCTCGTGCCCCGTGCCTCTGCTGTACTACCCACGCCGCAGCAATCACCACCACCCATGACAGTCTCGGCAGAGACTCGGGGGCAGCCACGCGCGTGTCTGCCCTGCGGCCACAAGCGGGACAGCGAGCCAGCCAACCTCCATCCCGTGGCCACCGAGAGCCAGGTGCGTGAGGCCAGATGGGAACCACCCAAGGGTACAGAGGGACCTGGTGGAAATGCTCACCAAGCCACTTTCCATGACTTACCAGCAGTCCTGGCTAACCAGGGAGATCCCAGTTGACTGGAAGGGACCTAATGTCCATCTACAAGAAGGACTGTAAGGAGGACCCAGGGAACTACAGGCCTGTCAGCCAGACCTCAGTGCCAGGGAAGGAAAAGGAACAGATCATCCTGAGTGCCACCATGTGGCACAAATGGGACAGCCAGGGGATCAGGCCCAGCCAGCATGGGTTTAGGAATGGCAGGTTCTACTTGACAAACCTGATCTGCTTCTATGACAAGGTGACCCACTTAGTGGATGAGAAAGAGGCTGTGACTGTTGTCCACCTGGACTTCAGTGAAGCCTTTAATACCATTTCCCACAGAATTCTCCTGGAGAAACTGTCTGTACATGGCTTGGACAGCTGCACTGCTTGCAGAAAATGACATATTGGGCAGGAATGTTGATCAGCTGGAGGGCAAGAAGGCTCTAAAGCGGGATCTGGGGTTGATGGTCCAAAGCCAATTGCGTGAGGCTCAACAAGACCAAGTGCTACATTATGCACTTGAGTCACAACCCCAGGCAGCACTGCAGGCTTGGGGAAGAGTGGCTGGAAAGGTGCCTGGAGGAAAAGGAGCTGGGGGTGCTGGTCAACAGCAGCTGAACATGATCCAGGTGTGCCCAGGGGGCCAGGGAGGCCAGTGGCACCTGGCCTGGATCAGCAACAGTGGCAGCAGGACCAGGGCACGGATTGTCCCCTGTGCCCGGCACTGGCAAGGCCACACCTCATATCCTGTGCCAGTTTTGGGCCTTTCACTAAAAGAAAGGCATTGAGGGGCTGGAGTGAGTCCAGAGAAGGGCAGCAGAGCTGGGGAAGGGTCTGGAGTCTGATAAGGAGAAGCTGATGGAGCTGGGGATCTTTAGCCTGGAGAAAAGGAAACTTTGGGGAGACTTTATCACTCTCCACAATTCCCTGACAGGAAGCTGTGATGTGGTGGGGGTTGGTCTCTTCTCCCAAGTGAAAATGGCAGGAGCAGAGGAAATGGTGTGAAGTGGTACCAGGCAAGATTTTTTTAGATATTATGAAAATTTTCTTCAAGGAAAGGGCTGTCAAATGCTGGAACAGGCTGCCCAGGAATGTGGTCGAATCACCATTGCAGGAGATATTCAAGAGATCTGTAGATGTGACACTTGAGGACCTCTTCTATTGATGGACTTGGCAGTGCTGGGACAATGGTTAGATTCAATGGACTTAAATACCTTGTCCAATCAAAATGATTCTATAATTCTATTCTATGATTACCAGTGATGATGATGATGACGAAGGGAAATAGGGTGGCATCTTATCCACAGCATAAAGCCATAAAATATTTCTATCCTGGAAGAGCAAGCTTAGCATAACCCTTGTCCCTTAGTCGTAATCAGTAGTCCTACTGATGTCAAACTGAGATAGGGCAGGAAAATTTGCATTCTTTTGATTAGAGATCTGAGATTAACATTGCAAGTCTCCTCTGATTATATCTGAGAAGATGGGAAGTCGTATGAGAACTCCAGGGGGAATGTGATAGCCTTTAAATGAACACAATTTAAATAGAGGGTATCAGGTCTCTCACTCCTTTGAAGGCAGAAAAAAGAATAGCTTCAAACTGGTACCATGTGAATATCAGGCAGCTTATCTGATATTCAGTTACCACTTCAGTACTACTGCCACTCCAAAGGCAAATGTGATTGTAAGCAGCAGAAGAAAGTGCAAAACACTGGTGATGGGGAGCACACCTGTGTCTGCTCATAATAGGGAAAAATCATGAACTGAATAAGACAAAAATAGAAAGTCACTTTTAAGATTAGTTGTAGTGATCCATATCATGAGAAACAACAAGAAATTGCTTTTAGGCATGAAAGCGAATTAAAGAAAACACATATTTCTTAGCCAACAACTTTTGATGAGGTCTACATTTCTGCCAGTTACAGACTCCTCATGAGTTTAAAGAGTTGGGGCAAATGTAGGAAAACGCTTATTTGTGTTGTCCCAAAAAGGGACAATAGGCCTATTTATGTAATCACTTTTATAAATTCCTTTTCTCATTATGCAATATAAGTCCAGAGCGACCAGGTTCATTTACTCATTCTGTCATATCTTCTGCTGCAGCAGGCTTCTCTCTCTTGCCTAAAGTTTGGGCTGTTTGTTTTTGGAAACAGTCTAGCAAGATAACATGATTTTTTCTGATATGTTACAGTGAAGAAAGTTCCATGCATAGCCCATTATGATGCTTAACATAAATTATGGTTTAGACCTTTATTAGCCTTTAAAAAAATTCCTTTATATTTGAGATTTTAGTGTTTTATTAGGATTAGTTCCTGCAAGCACACTCAGGTATTTCTATAAATAGAACTGTAATGGATGAACTGAGTGAGGTGAAATTTCACTGTACTTGGTTATCTTCTCCCTATTGGTAGTAAATTCGGCGTTACAGAGAACAAATAGAAGAAACAGTGCACAAGAATTCACTCAAAGGAGCTCAGAAATTTAGAGACTTCCTTGAAAAAATGACCCTCAGACTACTTTTCCTAGCACATAAGGACCAGCTGTTCCCATCTGTGCAGGGGTCTAACTCCTTTCTGGACACATATAAATCCTGGTTCCATGGTAACATCTGTCAGTAAATTCAACAAATCAGTGTGCTTTTTGTTTATTTAATATTCTTCCTAGTCATGGCTATGGTACCTACCAGGGACATTTAATCTTCTGATAGGACATCATGGATACACATTGCTCATCTGAAATCTCCTCAACCCTGAAGATTTTTCTGTATAAATGTGTATTATGGAAAGAAGTATTTTCCTTTCAACATTCAAACCTCTGGCTCTCAGAGCACATTGAAGTCCTGCAGATTTCAATTCCAAAATAAAGTACTCTCCCTTCTTCAGAAAGGCTGCCAGATTTTTGGGCATGCTGAAAAGAGATCACAAGCAGAGGAAAAAATGGAGAACAAAATTTATTCTGTGCATTCCCAACAGGTAGTCAAATACACATGGCAGATTACTGAGAGACCCTGCTTTATTTATTCATGTCAGTGCTTGAAGGAGAGGACCATGATAAGCAGCCCTGCTGAGGGATACAGGGATACAGCCTGCAGATGGCACTGCTTCCTCACTAGTTCTCTTCTCAAGCGAGCCATGACTCACAGTTTGTACTGAAAATATTATTTTTTCTCCTAGGGACATGTTTACTTTGTGCATTCTAAGCCACAAACAGAAAAATGAGCTCTTCTTCAATGCAATATTAGCAATGAAAATCCTGTTAAACCTTTAAAGATCGGGATGGGCCATGTTTCACTTACCTTTTGCACCAGACTGCTCATACAGTTAAATAAAATTGCTCTTCCTGGTTCAGTGGACTAAAGCCCTTGCCTTCTGTCGAATTTAATATGGAATTCCTTTGTTTCTAGAAAAAAAAAAGAAAAACACTAAAAACTTACAGACCTTGCAGTAGCATGAAAACCTGGATGTTTCTTTAAGAAAAACAAAAATATCTGTCAATTGATAAGCAAACAGGTGAATTGATTAAAGTAATACATTTAAACACACACACACAAACACACACACACAAACATACACACACACACATGCACACAAAGAGAAAATAAACAAATGTGTCCTACTTCAGGCAGCAGCTTATGTTTGATCAGGCTTTCACTGAAGATACGAAGCTAGCAAGTAAATTGGACAAGGAAGAGTTTTCCTCTCTGTTCTCTGCGGTGTGGCACCTCAGTAAACAATGCTGGGTAGAATTTAACACCAGACTGTGGCAAGGGAAGCAGCATTCTGTAGTAATTTGGTGACTGCATGCTCTCCTTTTATCTATCTGCAGAGAGAGCAGTAAATGCTTGCAGTTAACATTTCATAGTGTTTTCCAGACTAAAGTTAGAAAAAGAAGTGGTTTGCCTAAGTTACAGCATTGCCAGTTGTTTCTTTGAAGAACACTATTGTCTTTGTTTTTTTAGGCAATGGATTTCAGTTTTCACAGGGGACTAATCTGGAGGACATGAAGGTGTCCATTGCTTCTGCTTGATTGTTTACACTGATTTGACCAGCCTATAAAGCCTTTCAAAAACCATGTTCTTACATGCTTAGCAGAACTCTTTAGAGACTGACTGTAAAAATCTTGTAGCGTTCAATTTGTGCTAGGCATGCACCCAACCCTACAGAAGGCTCTGCAGGTATCTGTCTTGAGCAAAGCTTCAAAAATATACTGAATCTTGCTGCTGCAGGTACAGCTCCTAATGCTGCACAAACTGAACTGCAAAGCCTGCCCTGAATGAACATGCATGAAACACGATGCCAGTAAGGGATTTCTACACCACAGCAGATCTCAAGGGGTTAATATGAATAGCAGCATGTAAGGGCTCCTAACAAGGCAGTGACAGACAACCTATTTGATAGGGAGGAAATAATTAGAAAGATAATAACTCTTTTTGCTCCCCTCATGCCAGTACTAAGTACCGAGGTTGTAGCCATTTTTCCTTGTTGCATATCACAAGGAGTTTGCCACATCTGGGCAAATCCATCGTTGTTTCTGCTCCTTCAGGTACACAGAAGAAGGGGAAGCCCAAATTCTTGATTTGTCACATTTTTTTCGAGTCCATTAAATTATAATCTGTTAGCTAATTGGGAGGCATGTCTCCTGTTAAAGACAGAAGCTCTAATGGTTAATTTGCCCAGGGCTTAGCTAGATACACCTATCACTGAAGTCAACGAGCAGACTAAAGCTCAAGGCAGATTGAATCTGACATATTCCTGAGGAGCTGCTGAGTAATTCCATCCTTTGCCTTTTCTCACATTCCTGCTATGCTTTTTCTGCTCGCAGCTTGATTCTCTTTTTCCTTTGTGTTTGCTTAATGATGGCTGCCATTTCTCCTCTCCATGAAAAAACAAGCTCACCATTTTATTTAATGCTCCTATTTGAATTATCTCTGTAAATTCACCAGAATGATAGAAGTGTTATTTTGCTATCTACCCCAGCTGTGACTCTTGCTGATTTAAACTCAAATATGCTAAAATGAGTTTTAGATGAGGATTCTTTGTTCTATTGTCTCTACAGAATTCACTGTTCTGAATGTGTTGAGAAGAAAAAAAAATTAATATCCTGTGCTTGAAGCATTTTTGGTAAAAGCCAGTGGTCAATACACATAAGGAAAAGATACTTATCTGAATAAAAAGATGACTGTTAGACATATGAAGACACTCTATATGCATTTTCCTTTGAAAAGCTGTCCTAGTCTTGCCCACCCCACCTTATTTCCCTCTGACTCATTCTAATCTGACTCTTCTGAAGTTTCCTTGACCTTTCCGTACTACTCTTTCTTGACTTTTCCATTTCATGTCTTTATATAAGGTAGATGAGCAGTTTTCTTTGTACCTCTGATAGCTTTTTCATTATAGCCACCCCTGTGGGTTTGAACAGCATTTATCTCTGTGCAAAAAGGCTTTTAATGGGATTATTTAAAACCAGAAAAAAATCCAACTTAATTTATATGGTGTTCCAAATGGAGCTTTTTAAGCAAGACAAAGAAGGAAAATATTTATCAGGGCTTAAAAGTGAGCACTTCAGGTAATGAAAGCTGATTGACAATTACTGCTGTCTTTTAAATGAAGCAATTGGACTGAGGTGTTTGGAACACCTGTTGTATGAGCTAATATTACAAGAGAAAAGCTTGAATTGTTGATTAACTAACAAAGGTATGTGCTAATTCCCTTTTAAAATGAATAGGTTTTAATACTGAGCAAAATAAAATTGTCAGAGAACTTGACAAACTATGACACACACAGAACATTGTTTGGTAAGTGCTATATCTAGGGCTGGCTTCGAGCATGCAAAGCAAAGGCAGTAGAGCACATCAGCAGAGTAAAAGTAGGGAAAAGGAAAATTGCAAAGTGGCTGTGCCCCCCTGACTGCTCTGCTCTGGTCAAGGTCCTGCAAAGACAAGCTGACATTTGCTGTGTCTGTGAGAAACTTTGTGGATGTAGGGCAGTAAATGTGGCTGTGAAGAAATAAAACTCCTCTTAGAAGTATCAGTTATTTCTGTATCTCTTGGCCTATCTCTGGTTGCAGCAGGAGCAGCAAACCTGGTTCTCCAGAATCCACTTGATTCTGACAGTTTCAGGGAGGAAAATGTTTTTCTCTCAGCCCTCCTTGGATGCCACCCCCATAGTTTTGCCTCAGCCTCTGACTCTTCTGTCCCTGTGGCAAAGTAAACCCATCTTGGCTGTGTTGCTTTGCAGAAGCAAACCACCAGTTCAGCTTGACTGTGGATATATATCTTTGCAACCACTATGAATGCATTGCACACTGTATAGAAATAGATTACCAAAATGTTTGAGTCAAAGTCAAAGACATGATGAAAATTATTGACAATTTTGGTTGTAAATAATTTCAGAGCTTTCTGTGGAATGGGATTTGGTTCTTTCTCATTTCAGCCACACTGTGATGATGTGACCAAAATAACTGTCAAGCACTGAGATGCATGAATGCAGATAGCTATAGTAAACCCTCTGAGAAAGTTAATAGTACTTCATTTTTATAGCAGGGAATTAGTAACGAGCAGTAAAAAAAGACACAAGGCCACTGTTAAACAGAAAATATAAATATATAAAAATGCACACAGAACACACATAAATAAATACATAAATATATCTATAAAATAGTTTATTCAGTTAAAGAATTATCTATTGGTGTTAGTGCAGCTGGGTTCTTTTGGAAAAAAAATGAAATGTAAACTTGTGTTTAACATGTAAATAAAGATAACCATATCTGCAACATCCACAGCTAGCAGTAGAAAAATAAAACAAAAGTGATACCTAATTCTCACTCAGTCATTAAAAATTATCTTTTGCGTTTTTAAGCTTCTTGGGTTGAAATTGTCATTTTATACAAAGAAGCAAAACAGAAAAACAATCATCCAGCTACTGCGGGCTGTGCCTCTTTTCCAGAGACCGAGGCCCTCTGAGCTGACAAAATTTTGGATAGAATAGTTTTCCCCTCCTTGGCAGAGCAACACTCAGCTAGGGGCAAGATGCTCTACAGCAAGTTTCACAGTTATCAGCTGATAGCAGAGAAACCTAAAACTGGAGTCATGTTTTCTGTTCCTGGCTCTGGGCATATGTTCTGCTGGGTATGTCTTCTTCTGCTTGTTTCTCTCTGGTATCATCACCTCTCCTCTGCCTTCAAACTTTCCCTCCCCCAGTCCTGTCTCCTGAGATGCCTCAGCCTCCTTCTCCAAGCAGGGCTCCCCAGAGTCTCACATCACACAGGATCCTTCCTTGGTCCTGTGTTGGACTTTTCCCTCCTTCGTGCATGAGGCCACTCTGCATTTGCCTTTGCCACAGTACTCATCAAGAGAATGTTTCTAGGGCAAGAAAGTGCAGGTTTTAGAATCACTCTCACAAAGACTGAGAGAGACAAGAGGATAACCTTTCCACATTCAATTTCATTATCCACTGTACCTCCAGCATCCCGGGGAACTTGGAGGATGCTGGAGGTACTGCAGGATTTCCCTGCAGGAAGGATGTTCTCAAATCCTCATAGCCCTTTGTTGCAAGCTACTTCTCTTCCAGCAGAGATTATGCACTCACTGTCTTCTCAACTGTATGGGTTGAGAGGGTAAGAAGTTATTTCCAGCTGAACAACATAAGTAATTCTTATTTTCAAAAGCTGATTTTGGTCCAGATGTCAGAGTATTTTCATGAGAAGACCACTCCTGATATTGCCAAGTATGAAACCACAGCACAGCCACAGCATTTCAAATAAAATATCTGCATACTTTTTTAACATTTGCTAAATAATGTGTTTGCCTTAGGTGGAATAGATAAAATTAAGAAAAAATACTGCAAGCACCTGAAAATTGCCTCTTTACGTGAAACACTGAACAAGTTTAACAATAGAAATTTCCACCTCCCCTATGTCTATTAATTAAATTCTCATATATTGATTAATTTTGCCTACACATCTTTTAATATTTTCTTTGGTTTTGGAAGACACATTTCTAAACACAACTCCAAAGCTACTGGTGCTGTCCCGTGGAAAGAAGAATGTAGCTTTTTAGGTAAAAAAACTAGAAAGGAAAATAGGAAATTAAGTTTTTAGAGCTCCCCCAAATATAAACTTAAGAATGTCCTTTAATATTTTCAATCTTTGCCAAAATGCAAACATTATTCTATATACAGCTTATGTCAGTCTTCCAAAATAAAGACCTCCCTTGTTAAAGGAAGGAAAGACAAGTCATTAAAAACTGTGTTTACTATCCACAGTTAGATGCTAGGTAACTCATTCCTTTATGTGCTTTTTCAATTTGTAGATGTAACTTGCAAGCTTTTAAGAGGAGCTACTTCCTGTATTTATTTGTGTTTATTTATTTGGTTTATTGTCCACAGCTTTTTGCATTCATAGTAGTAGAGAAATGCTAAGCTTAGACTGACTCCTAATGGGAAATCAACAATAGACAACTTATAATGGCAATTGTAAGTTTTGAAGCATGCTACATGAAATTTGCACCAAAATGTGTATTTTCTCACAAGAATATGTTTATCTCAAAAATTTATCATTATTTTTATAATTCTGCCTGTAGTCCTCAATATCTCAGGATTTTTACATGTTCCTAAATATCTTTCTTTCCTATCTTAAGTTATGGTATGAAAGTCAACTGTAGACTGTAAGAAGAGAATTTTGCAAAATTTTTATAAATCAAATTACAGTCTGACGGATTGGAGGGTTTAAACTATTTGACTCCCAGATTTATTTACGTGTCCTTCTGTATGCCCTACTAGGTAATATCTGACTTGCAAGAACAGCAAAATATTTCCATCATCCATTCAGTCAATTCTACAATGTCCAATATTGCGGTAGTATCATTTGTAGTTGTAATTTTGTATTATCTGCAAATTAGTTTCTTTGCTGTGCCTTTAATAAACCCAGTACCAATAATGACACATACTGTTTCCCTGAGACAGGCTGAGGCTGAGAAATATGCAGAGCATGATTAATTAACCAAGTGAAAGAAACTACCCAGCTGACAAAAGTAATCATTGGCCCAAATGACCTTTGATGTCTCAGTGATTTTGGCTAGAGGGCTTGGCAACTGCATGGAGGGCAATGCTAAAATAATCTACAACTAATGAATTAACATTCTGAAGATGGTCTATTTTCACTGCAGAAACCACAGGTCTTAAAAGAAGCCATTTCTGTTGTTACAAAGCCTGGTGGATTTAGTATTCTGAAATAAAAGACAGAGGGACTGGTGCCTTAGCTTTTAATAATATGATCTCTGTTTCTACAGTAAAAAAAAAAAAAACCCAAACACCTAGCCTTTTTTTCTACTGGTCTTGTATTTCTTAATTATATTTTTTACAGAGTAATTTGCTGAGCATGCAGTCCAGCTGTCATCATGTGACTGGTCATGCACATGTTGTGTTGGTCTGGCTTTGGTCATTCTCTGGTCTGTACATCTCCCTTTGATCCCTACTTTTTCAGTGGCTGAAAAATCCCCTGAAGGTATCCATACAGGGTTGGTACAGACTCAGCTGTTTGCTGTGCTGAGTGCCTTCTCTACTCTGTCACACAGCAGTTAACCACATGCATTACTAAATTCTTTTCCACCCAATGTTTCATCTCCTTCGTACCAATTCTCTGTTAAATCACAGTTGTGAGTATGAAGTGCCCTGAGCTTCTGGGAATCTGCAGTGCTCACCCACTGTATTTAATAAAAGCTTTGGTTTCTATTGCTACTGGCCTCTGCCTTTTAGCCTGTGTGGTGTAACAGAGAGACATCTTAATCTGTAAACATTTAAAGATGGGGAAATGGTATCACTTGTGGCAAGGGAGAGAAAAGTGCATCTGGCTTTAATTTGGACTGTGAGAAAGATGTGGCCACTCTTAGTACTCCAGCACCTCCTCCTGTATAAAGATTCTGGTCCAGGAAAGCATGAACATAAATGTGTATATAGGGACATACACAAATTTCAACACAGTTAAACTCATTTCCTAGGAATGGCTGACTTACAAAGTGCAGCTCAGCCTCATCCTTCCCTGCCACAACTTAGAAACCAATTTCTTGTGAAAATACGAGCTAATCCAAGCACCTAAATGAAGCCTTAATGAGGCAAAAGGCAGACTTTGAGAGAAGAGGTGACATTTTTACTTAAAAACTGTAACAGGCATCAGCTTTAGTCTTTGCTCAGTGTACTGAGGGAGTAGATTGCTGTCATTCCATTTGAGAGCCCACTGCCAGAGCTGTACACCCTGTGTCATATTTGTTTTATCATCCCCTGGGACATAGTCACAGTCAGCCTTGAGGCCAGCAGGCCCTGAAGATATGCAATGCAGCAAATGGTGCCCATTAGCATGCAGCAAAGAGAAACAGCTCTTTCACTTTGCTGCAGAAATCACAACTCTTTAAGGCTGAAAACATAATTATTGTATTGTTTGCTAATAAACATAACATATATATTGTTAATAAGATCCTGAGTAGAGCTGGAACTATAAAAATCAAATGGCATGTGGATGTTTTAATAAACCATCACTTGAGAAATGATGTGTTATTTTAATATCATTAACTGGCATTTTGTCTAAGGAGGATTTTTAATTAGTAAAGTGGAGAAATTAAAAATTCAGTGCATCAGGTATTTCTGTCCAATAAATATCTGATCCTTTTTTTGGATTACTTATATCTCTCATTTGCTACCAGATATAACATAGTGATCTCCTTGGTATTTAGATAAAGGCAAAGCACTTAAGTTTATATGGAGGTGTTCTTCTCAAAGCTACATTTTCATCAATACTTTTGAAACTTGTGGCACAGCTGGCAGATAAGCATTGTTAAACTAACAAAGCTATTTTCTCTCTGAACTAGGACCACAGCCCTTTCATGCTACCTGGTTGACCTTGTTCCTTGTTTTTTTCCTTTTTAGAAAATACCTGAAGTTCTTTAAATAATGAGGTCAAAGGAAGGCCATTATTTCACTTACTTTAATTGTGCCTCTGAATAGCTATTATTAATTCCTTCCCTAAACAAACTGACCCACCCCAACCTACTGCTCAGATCATTTTGATTGTGAGAAGGATTGGCAGAACATTTGATGTTTTACTGGTTAACCAGAGCAATACTTCAGACATTTTTCCTAATACACCTACAAAGCATCTACCTTGTGAAGCAAGTGAAAGAGCAGAAGGATAATTAGGATATAAAGAATTCCACTATGCCGATGTAATCCAGACAGCAGTGTCTAATGAATGAGAACACAAAGGCATGCAGCAGCTGTCAGTTGAATGCATGCCACAGTGCAGAGCAGCTCTAGAAATGCTTCTGAAAGATTTATAGACTTCTATTTCTATTCTGGTATTCTGAGAGCGTATATTATTTGGAGGATAATAAAGGGGGAGATGGGATAAGGATGGAAGAAAATTAGATCCCAAATTAGATCACAGATTAAGATGAGGAGTAAAACTGCTTGTGAATTATCATAGGCTCATAATAGACCTACTGTATACTCCACACCTGAGAAAAGCACTTAATACATTCTGCTTAGTGCCAGGCTGATTTTGGATAAAAAAATAGAAATTAAATGGAATTGCCGCTTGCTTTAGCTAAGTACACATCCAGTAATTAATGCACATTTGGAAGTGTTGCTGAGGGCTGTGTTGCAGTTGTGAGGCTGCTGGGCTGCAGCGCTGGAGGCCTGTGCACTGGGGCACACATCCACGTGTCCGTCTGCGCTGCCGAGCATCCGGACGGGCGTCTGCACGCGGGGCTGTGTCTGCAGGAGGAGTGAGGCAGCCACGACGACTGCAGCATATGGTTATGGAAGATATATTTGCTGCTTCTAAATTTTTCTTCTCATTTCAGTCTGACATCCTCTGTCAGGTTTCCATGCTTAGCTTTGTCAGTCTTCATTTCCCCTCTTCAGGCTCTCTGGGAGGAATTCAGCTCTGGAAATCACTCTCTGAAACTTGCTAAATCAGAGCTCAACTAAAACGCCTTCATCTGTACCTCAAATGTTTTTTTGGTGACAATCAGTTAGATAATAGCTTAGGAGAGGTTATCATCACTCTGCACTAGGGCAGGATTTACTCTCAGTGTAAAATCTGTGCATGTCTTTATCAAGTCTACTCTGGACTATTCCCAAAGGTAGTCCTGCAATTACCCCTCTTAGTAGAACTTTCCATTGTCTAATTGTCCTTGTTTCTAACATTTTTATTACTTGTGCATAACCTAAATTAATTTTCTTCTGTCAAGTTTCAGCTACTGCTTCTTATTATATTGCTCTTATAACTTGAAATACTTTCTCCCTATATTTTATATTACCTCTCCTGAAGTAGTTAGACACACTTATCATACCTGCTCTTTGTCATTTTCTTCATAGCTGTAAGGTTGCACTCCTTTCATGTCACTTTTTAGATTATGCTTGCTAAACTATGTATTATTTTTTACTATTTTCTCTAATTTATTCCTGGGTTTTATTTAGTCTGGAAGTCCACCATACTCATCCTGTGAAATAAAGGAAAAATGAACATGAACCTCATTTTTTAATAGCCATTTTAAGAGTGTTTCAAAGGTTTATCAAGGTATTACATATCTAATTAGTCACTTTTACAAGTACAGAAATACTGTGTTCTGTGTCAGCATAATTATGTTAATGAGTATAATAAGTAGTCTGAACAATATAACTTTTAAAAGTAAATATACAATTTCTGAGAAAAATTTTGTTTGGCATCCTGACAGAATCATTCAAAAACTAATTTAATCTCATGAATACTGCTGAATTTGCTATTATTCTAAGTTACACCAATAGTCTTGGAAAGAAACAAAATTTCTGTACTAAGGAGGCTGCAGATGACATTCAAGGGGAAGGGAGCAAATTCATAGGTAACAAAAGCCAGTTGGTGCCAGTAGAGAGAACTGCACCTCTGGCAGTGGGGAAGCAACTCTCATTTATGTTGAAAGTATCTTTCAAGGTGCTTCAATCTGAGAAACAGTAATGTGTCAGAGAGGTTTTTATTGAAAATAAATGCTATATAAAAGTAAAGCTTTGCTAATCTGATTTTGTATGACCTTGTTTTTGTCCTTGGGCAGGAACTTTCAGAAAGCTGCAGTATATTTCAAAACTGGTAGTTGTGTTTTAGAACCACACCAAGGACCAACAAACTGTCTGACCATCAGCACTTACAGAGCCCACAACAAAAATGTTCTGAAGATCAGGGGATTGATTCTACTGTTTCTTGAGCAGTTTCCTATAATTCCCAAGAACTCAGGAAGACTTGATCAGGAAAGTTGCAGTAATTAGAAGCCTGGTGTTATTGTTGGACACCAACATCAGGACATGCCCTTCACCAAAATGTTTGTGACCTAAACATAAGAGGAAATTTGGACAAACTACTGGTTACAGCTAAAAATTGTAGGATAAGAAAGACAGGCAGGTGCACATCTCTTCCATTTGTAATCTTGGTTTGTACTTCCAGAGGGGAACCATGGTATACTTACAGTATCCTGGTGTTGGAGTGTAACAGAGCCCAGCCAGAGTGGGGGATCTGACCTGTCACCGGGGAGAGTCCAGAAGTGGCACTGTGCCAGAGCAGAGGACATGGGCTTTGCAGCCAAGTTTGTGAAAGAGACTTCAGGAATTGCTTTTTCTTGTAATCCAAGAGCAAGGAGGGTAAGGAGGATGAATCACAGCTTTACCCCCAAAACTCTTGGTTCCAGTGACAGGCTTCAGGAAGCTTCATTGCATGTCTGTGATCAGAAGAGTGACTGTGTTTTATATTTTAAAGAAACAAAACCAGCAAGACATACTGAAGTCTGGCTAAACTTTATGAATTTGCACTTTCATAAAAATAAATTGTTTTTGTAAAAATCTTTGCCTTCTTATATATTTTAGGTACTTTCACGCTTGAGGTTTTTTGTTTGTTTGTTTGTTTTAAATTATTGTTGAGAACTAATGCTCATGGAGACTTCCACGTTGTCTATCTTTCACTGGAGTCATGCTCTAAATAACATCACTAAAGCCCCTTACAAAAAGGTGCAATTGTATGGTCAGCCCTACAGGTCAAAGAATTTGTATATCCTCATTAGGGAATGAATTGTAACTTTAGTCTCAGGACCATTTAATAGTCCTTTGGTTACACTGCCCAGCCCTCGGAAAGGCCCAGCTGGATGTGACAATGTGTGATTTCTTCACTGAAATCTACACTACAGTATTTGTGACTGCAGTGCATGGCCTTGTGACATACTGACCATTCCACTGCCATGAAGACATTCATTGCATTCATTCCAGAGACACATTTCTGTTTGGCTGCTCACTAGAGCCAGCCTGACCTGAAGCATATGCTCTGTGGATAAGGGAAATGGGGTGAGAGCATGTGGGTGGGAGACCAGACTGATATGTTCCAAGATTCAGGTCCTTAAAAAAGCAGGGAAAGCATTTCATTTAATTTAGTGGCAGAGTACCATACTGGCAGCTTGCAGTCATTTTGGAAAACACAGTTGAGAGAAATGAAAAATCAACAAATATTATTGTCCATCTGAAAGCAGCTGTAATTCAGGCAGAGCTCAGCAAATGGATTGTTGTTATTTAGGATCTGGGGAGAGCTGATTGCAATGCAGGGCTGAGCTATATAGGCTGTTATTCCACAATAGCTGATGTGTTTCTCACCTGACCAGATCCAGATTCACTTTCAAGAACAGATAATTCCATCAGCTTGGCACTTGCTTGCACATGCACTGTTAACAAAATAATGGTTTTCATCACACCCTTTGGAAAACCATCTGATTGTCTCAGATATGCAAGTTCCAAAAATGCCCTAAGAGCATGCCATTTTGCTGACAGTCAGAGTGAGCATTCTCAATTAGTTTGAAAGAAAAAAACTTAAAGAGATGAGCAAGAATTCCAATGTTCAGCAAACAGCAAAAGTGAGATTTTAATGAAGGCTAAAGATAAGTTTCAGTGGGGCTGCTGAAATGGGAGATATGGCTAGAACAAATCAATATATCATCACACTGTTTTGAATAAAAATCTCCACATGTGCCTCAGAACAGAAAATTTTGTGTGTTTCACCAATAAATGATGAAAATACTTGGCCTCCCCTAGGTTAAAAATAACTCATTTGGAAAACTGCTTTATAAACTAATTAAACAAGGAAATTTTTATATAGTCTCCTATAGATTCATAATTTAGGTAAACAATTTTACATGAGAGAACAGGCAGTAATTTCTGGATTAAGAGAAAGAAGGGAAAAAGGTTTTGCTGAATAATGTTCTAAAACTTCTTTAGTTGTTACTGTTAATTTCTTCTGTCATTGTGATCTGGATACATTTTTAACAGAATTCCATTGTTTCATTTCTGGGCATTGGGCCATGTGTATTTCAAACATAGAATATATATTTCCAAACTATTGCAATTAGTAATGATTTTAAAATTACTTTACTGTTGCTTGTGTCATGATTTTTCCAACATTCATCCTGTTGGGAAATACAACCTCCATTTAATTTAGTTATTTGAAAATTTAGGATTGTGCTATCTTTTCACTGCTATAAAGCTGCACTGGAATTGGTTTATTCCATATTTTTATGCCTATATTTATTTACCTTGTCATCAACTGCTGTAGTTCTGATAAGTAACTAAATTTGAATTTAAAATAATCTTTGCTGAAGGCCTTGGGTTGGCAAATGCTTTTCTTACAAATAACAACTGTTTCTATTTAGGTTTTCATTATTTCTGATAGAAAATAAATACTAATACACTGGAACTGCGATAATGAAATTTGAACAGATGGAATTGGATAAAAATGGCATAAATTTTTAAAATTATATCTTTTTTTAACATGGAAAGGGTTTAGTTGTTTAAATGAAAACAATGAAGAGGATTTTGTAGAAGATAATAAAATATAACCATATTTAATATGAAATAAAGCATTGCAAAGTAACCCAGTTGTCATTGAGAATAACTTTGAAGGGCAGTCCTCCATTGTGCTCTCCCTCAAGAATGCTGATAGAGTACAAAATAAGCAGTCTGTATTCTTGCAAAGTTTGTTGATATTTCCACAATAAATGTTAATGTGTTCATCAGTTTCAAAATGAACCATCTCTTATTTTCTTTTTCATGTTCCACAAACTTGAAAACACCAATAAACAAAATCAGATTTAGATAGTAAAATCTTTCAGAATGATTAAGTCACGATTGTGCTCTCATTTGTGCCTTTATAACAACATGTATAAATCCATATATCCCAGTGTACTTATTCCTAGCTTACATTACAAAAGAAAAATTGAAAGATCATTTGCAGTCTTTCTTTTTCATACTATGCATTAAGTAGAAGTCTTAATGGTCTATTCCACAGAATGTTTAGAAGTCTCAGATAAAATGCTTTTGTGTTAGGTCCTTACAAATATACTGTTGGAAAAAGTCCAACTCCAAAGGAGCTCTCATTCAGAAATGCTTGAGGATGGAAAAATAATGATTCACTTTTTGTAGCTGCAGACACAAATCACAGAAAGGTGATGTGACTTGCCCAGGGATATACATGCAACCTCTGGCAGAGCTGGGATTTACACTTTCATCTTGCTGCTCAGTGCCTTAATCAGAAAACCTTTATTCCTCTTACAGTCTGAAAATGACCAGCTTGGCTGCAAAACATTCATGGGTCTGAGGAAATAATATTGTCCAGCCCTTTTGAGTCCAAGTGTTCCATGAAATCTGCCTGCAAGAGTTCCCAAGTCTCCAAAATCTCCCTAGCTAAACTGGGCAGAATTTAAGTTGAGGGTCAATTAGCAGGATTCATAATGCACATTATTAGAACTGAGGGGATTTAGCACAACTGTGACAATGTATTTCCAGCTCGCATCACATACATTAGCTGTAGGTGCTGTCTGAGGTCTCTCAATCATTACATTAAAAAAAGTGACCAAGTTTATTCCAGAAGCATTTCTTCGTTTATACTCATTGGTAATAGCTCTTCCCCTGTGTTCTTTGCATACTATCCTTTTCTTCTGTAATTAATAAATTTATGTCCTCTAGAATATAACTGCTATTCTTAGTTCTTGTTATTACAGTATTTCCACTGGTTGCCAGCCATACCATAGAATGAGGTTTGTTATCATGTAGGGGTGAGTGGGCTAAATTTCTCAGTGGGTTTCATGCTAAGAGCAAGGTTTGAAAGGGAAGAATTTTATAACAGTGGGAAAAATTACCAACATGAGACTGAAGGGCAAAGTAATAAAACTTGAAAACCATTAAGTCTGGAGGCCGTGTCAGAACATTGTAGTAGAGGCACAGATGGTGTGCATACTGATGAGCAGGAAAACATGAAAGAGTGAGCAAAACTGTATGGGTAAATGGAGAATTACATAACTTTTACTGGGGCAACAGATGCATTATTTTTTAAACCAAAAACCCACTGTAGACAGCAAAGAGGAAATCAGATGAAAAGCTATAGTAATTTCACTACCAAAAGAAAATCGATGAGTAAAGCTGTGCAAAGAACAAATAACATAAATATAACATAAAGACAGTGAAGTGACAATGTGAGATTTTGAGACACAGAAGGGAGTTATGTGAGATTAGCACATCTGGGATTCTGCCTCTGAGATTCCAGAATCCGCACTGATGGTATTGAAACTCCAGGTGTCTGTAGTCCTCTTGTTGGGTTGTCTTGGCTGAATGCTGGATTGTTGCATCATCAGTCCATGGCCTCTTCTCATCTCCTGAAGCTGGTGAGCTTCTTGCTCTCTGCCTTTGGTTCTGAACAATGTGTGTTGCTCTAACTGATGACACACAGTGATCACTCTGGAGGGAATTTTCTAAATCATCCCTTTATTTTCAGTTCAACTAAAAGATTGATTACTTCATTCATAACAGTAACAAAACATTCTGCCCTCCTACTCTCCTAACAGTGGTATCTTCTGTATCTAAAGGTTACTGCTTTTGCAACCTACAGAGGTAAAGCTGAGTACAGCAGACAAGCATGTAAATTTTCTGCAATTGCCTTGGAATAGCTGTCTCTGAATCTGAGTTTTCATTCTAAAGGTTATGGATATCTGCAACATTTACCATCATAAATACTCCCGTTATTAAATGGCAGTAATAAATGTATTAAATGGGATTAATAAAATGGTATTTTTTCTGAATCCATCCTGCTAGAAAGTTCTGTGATCCATATTGTACTGAGATCCCCATTATTATGTAGCATGCTTGTCTACTTGAAAGGCTCAGGTCTGGATAGGAAAACACCCCTGGGAACATGAGCAGGACATGTGGGAATCAGAGCAATAAGGAAGATCAGACAACCACAGAGGTTGCTGATGTAGCATTTCCCTTGTTTCCAACAGGTATTCTGAGGCACCTTGCAAGCCTCTACTCCTTGGTTAAACACTTAAATGGTTACTGTCTCCAGGGAGCACCATCAGCAGATGCTAATTACAACTCTTGGGTTGCTATTACTTAATCTAGCCTATCAAATGTACTACTTCACAGCAATGGAAAAAGAAACAGAGAAAGTACTCCCCGTCCTTCTGTACAAAGGCTGGCAGTGTGGCTTTCTTCACAGCCTTTCTTTGACACATCTCATTCTGGTCACCAGCTGTGTTCAGATCCTCAAAATAATTTCCTAAGTTTCCTTAATCTTTTAAGTTTATTGCTATTCTGCCAAAACATAATAAATTCTTTTATTCTCCTTTTCATTGTTCAGTGTTGACAATTTAGAAAACATTAAGCATCAGCAATATTACCCCTTCTGTTCTCAAGCTGACACAGTACTCCTTGACCCTTGGGTATTTTCTGAGTTTCTCAGCTCTGCATCTGAACTCAGCATGAGGAAGTGCCATGAACAATGGGAGAAGCAAGGAAAGGTGAAATTAATGCAATTTCACAGTTATCTAATACGATATTGATAGAAATCAAGCCATGTCCTTGTGGGTTCTGCACTTGGGATCTGCAACTGGATTGCTACCTTATAAAGATGACTTTTGTTTTATTATCCCTTAACTATCTATGGTTGAAAAATTGCCTAGTATATACATGTGATAAACAGTACTGCTGAAATGATGCAAAAGCTTTAGAGATGTCATTGTGGTCTGTGTTAATGGATATGTTTTCAGCAGATTTTTTTATGTGTGCCTTCAAATTTCACAGCACTTTAAAAAAGATTAACAATCTTAGAAACATGGGTGAAATATACTTAATGAGTCTATTCTGTGCCAAAATTAAATCTCTGCCCTTAATTCAGTGGCTGTAACTTCTGCATCCATTCAGTATTTCAGGTAGGAGGGATGAGACCCAGAGACACAACTTGGCCAGTGGCATTTACTGAACTTCTACTGTGTAGCCATGTGCTAGCGGTGTGTGTGGTCTGACTGCACTCTCTGACCCCTGTGCTGACAAAGTCCAGTCAGCTATAGTCCTCTACCTTCCACACATAGTGGATATACAGCTCACTGGGCTGTGGCATCACTGCTCCTCTAGATATTGTGGAAGACTTCAGCAAACCAGTATTTTTCAGCAAGTTCCAGGAGCCCACTGTGAGATATGGTAGACAGCAATATGAGGTGGGCTTAAATAGCTGAGATAGTTGTTAAAAATATAAATGTAACTGTATAACTTGCTTGATCCTTCTACATGGTGTTTCTGAATTCACTAAACTATGTTTACCGTGTACTTTACATTCATAGACAACACATTTCCATTCATAAGCTCTCAGTTCTAATAGGAAATACAGAAAACTTCCTCGGAAAATGGAAGTAGCAGCAGTATATCTGAAAACCTGCCAGATGAATCACTCCCCTGCCACAGTATTGACAGCAGCATCTCCACGTGTTTCTCCCTTTGCAACAGGCTCTTTGTCAGAGGCTTCCTCTCGTCCATTTGTAAATCACCCTGTACAAGCTGTGTCAGATGTCTCTGTCCGCAGCACGCAGAAGTGCTTTTGGGCAGTCCTGCTCTGCCAGAGCTCACTTGGCTCAGCTGCTGCAGTGCAGAGTTTAGTGTGAGAGCCTCCTCCCCGCCAGCTTCTGACCCACTGTCCACTTGCTGCTGCAAGGACATTACCTCAGGGACAGGGCAGCGAGCAGGACACTCAGAGATACTGAGAGTGTCTTCCTGCTTCATTTTTTCCCTCCAGACTCATTTCTACTCTTTGGGTAGCATATGGTCATTTGTGTTGGCTCCCAAAGTGGTTTTGAGTAATCCTGGGTTGAACTCTTGTGTGCACTGATATGTGGGAGGTTCTTGGTGTGCCCATCACCCTGGCTCAGCTCTGCTCCTCACAGAGGGACAAGGCTGCCGGGGAAGGTCCTTGTCCCAGTCTGTCCCATGGGACCCTTTGCTACCTGCCCTGGCCATGCTGCCCCTGACAGGTTACTCATGGATTGCAGGCAGACATCCAGAATGGACACAGGCAGCTCTGTGATCCTTACAGACATGAAGCTCTGCTCACAGTGAAGAATACCCTGTGAGACAGTCACAAGGATTTGCTTTGTTTTACCCTTCCTTTCAGAATTGCTTCTCATGGTGAAAGGATGATCTATGCACACTGGAGATCATAAATACCACACAGAAATAAGAGAAAAGCATTGAGGGCATGGATTCTGGTGGATATTTATGGCAAAAGAATGGCATTTTAGAGTGGATTTTGCAGCTTAGTTCATCCAGCTAATAACCTTCTTTCCCTGCTTGAGTATCTTTCCCAAGAGCTCCTCAAAACCCATCTGCAGGCTTGACAAACTGCTCTGCTGGCAGTGACATCTCATTCTGGTTCTAATTTTTCCTGGGAGCCCTGTGATTGCTCTTGATTGTACAACATGCCCAGACAGGAAGTCATAAATGAGAAAGGAATAAATGACCTTGGGAAAGATAAAATCAAGGAAGGAGCTTCCTCTGTCATTGCCAAAACAATTATTCTGGGTCTTCCCTGCAGTTCCCAGACAGAGTGGGTCTTGCAGCAGTTCATGTGGATTTCTCTGCTGACTGCAGCTCATTTTTGGTTCCTCTGTGCCCTGGTACACTTCAGACATAGTCAAGAATCAATTCTGTGATGAATGGACTTTGCATGGAAGCTCTGGAAGTGTTATGGAATCCCTGTGTACAGGGCTCTCCATAGGAAATGGTCAGTAGCTGTTTCAGATGAAAATTGAGCAGCACTTGCTTCCAGCAGCCCCAAAGAGCTACCTCCTCTTTAGGTCCCACAAACGCAGTCCAGTTTCAGTATTTCCCCAGCTTGTGAGGGGTTCAGTAAATACTTAATGTTGAATTCCCTGGCTGAAAAGAAACTGCACCATAAAATTATTATCTTCTTTAAGTTGTTTCTAATTACTTGACTATTTCCCACAGACTTTTTTTCTCTGACAATAACTGGTAGGTTGCCATCAGTTTGTGGTGTTTCATTTTATTGTGCATTGATGGTTACTTGGATTTCATTGATTGGCTAATTGTTGATCTTTACTTGTTTATAAAAGTTTTCTTTGGATTTAATTAAAAGATTTTCTTTGAATTTAATAAAGTTAAATTCAATGTTAATGCAGTAAAAGCTGTACCTTATTGATGTGTCTGTGTGTATTATGAGCATGGGTTTTAGCTTACAACAGGTAAGTTTAACATGCAGATATTTTATAGACCTTTTACTTTCAGTTTTTTAAAAGATAAATTAATGAGACAAATAATTTTAACACATACAGCAAAACAACTAAAAAAAAGGGTTCTCATAGCTACAACTGATGAAGACATGGGACTGTGTCGCTTTGAGGAAAAAAGGAATAAAATAGAAAGCCTTGGAGTAAAAATTATTCTTGGATCAGATAAAAGACACAAGGAACCATGCCAATTAAAAAATGAATTGTGCTTGCCTTGTGATTATTCCAAATTATTTATGAGCCAAAAAAAAAATTACATGTTTAATAATTCTAAATATTCAGCATTAGATCACATTGTCCTCTGCAGAACATAACTAATTCTTGCAGCTAGTTCATACCATGACTTCCTAAATGCTCAGCCTTCCACATCTTCACAACTGATGACATATAGGGAGTATATAGGTTTAATATACAAAATATTTTAGGCTAAATGAACTAATTATCTTTGCTTCGTTAGAGTCAAGATACATTTCTATCTATCACAGAATCACAGAATCACTGGGTTGGAAGAGACCTTCAAGATCATCGAGTCCAACCCAGCCCCACCACCTCAACTGAATCATGGCACCGAGTGCCACAGTCAGTCTTTCTTTAAACACATCCAGGGATGGTGACTCCACCACCTCCCCAGGCAGACATTCCAATACTTTATTGCTCTTTCTGTGAAAAACTTTTTCCTAATATCTATATCAATATCCATAACTATATCTATATCCATAACTATATCTATATCAATCTATCTATATCTATATCCATATCATCTATATCTATATCTATATCTACCTAAGTATCTGTCTATCTATCTAAAGTGGTAACTACTGGAAAAAATAGGAGTAATGAGGCCAAGTGTTATGCCTTGGAAAGCACTTTCCACAACTTTTTTAGGTAACACTACTGAATTACATACTGAATGTTACAATTATATAAATACTCTGCAGCAGCAGGACCGAGCCTTCTCAGTTCTGATGTTCCTTTGAACAGTGTATCTCTTCTTAAAATCTAAGATTTTGAAAAAGCAGAATAAAATATTTAGTAGGAAAAATATTGAAAAATACTGGTTTATGATAACAATATTAATAATTCCAATGCTAAACCAGAACTTTTCATCTCTTCATAAAGAATTCATAGGTAAAAGCAACATTTTTAATTATGCAGTAGCTCTTACTCCTGCCAATGAAAATTCAGTTTGTGCTTTCATGTTTTTACCAGGTATGTGCAGTGTATCCAAATATTTCAATACATCTATTCATCCTTTATCTGCATCAATATTATCTTAATATTTTTTTTCAACCTTCACTTGGCACTTCATTTTTTTCATTTTGAACATGGGGGTACTGATAAAAAAGGTTAGCTTCTTCTATATGTATTTTTGTTAACTTCATTAATGCAAGTCATAAAATCATTAGCTTTTTGCCAAGAAGTTAATTTTTTAATTAATTCAGAAGCATTAATGGAAGAGAAATTTCTTTTCTTTGAGTGATGTTGCAGAAAATTCAAGCTTTGTTTGCAAAAAGTTGGTGATTGTTGTCTAAAATTTTACTTTATCCTTGTTTTTAAATCTCATAATTAGAAAAATCAAACTCTTCTCCCATTTCACAAGCCAAGATATTATCTTCTATTTTGTGGTTATTGTGAAAAGCATTTTCTAGCCGCCTCAAAAACATGAACTATAGTCACAGCAGGATTGTTGAACTACTCAAATTTCCCCCTGGGAGGAAGAAAATATCATTTATGTCAACATGTTTATTGATTTAGATTAGAATGAAGTTGCAGAGGTAACCAACCCTTCTAATATTTCTCAAGCTGTAGGGTGACCTGGTTTGTACTGATAATTGGAGCTGTGGAGTTTGGGGAAGAGGTGCCTTGATTGCCCTTCCTTGCAGCTGATGGGAGTGACCCAGAGGAGCAGCTTGAACCTCTGTGTGCCCTGCACATGACATTGTGGGATACTTGCAGAAGAAAAACAATGAAGGCCTAATAAATTATCCTATTTGTTTGTAAATGAGGGAAAAAATGAAATAGACCTAAAGCACAGAGCAGAGCACAACAGAAATTCCTCTGGTTTATGTTTCCTGCAGACTGATGCTGCTCAGGAAAGCTGGTAAGAGCTGCACAAGAGGAACTATTCATGAAAAGATTGAACAAATGCAGCAGCCACTGCCACACAGCTTTACTGATTTTGTCAGGGAATGTTTCTTTCTCCCAGTTTCAAAGCAAAAATAAATTAATAAATTAACTGTGAAGTCCCTCAGAATGTCAGTGCGCTCTCAAAGTATTTTTCAAAGAGAAATGAGGGTGGAGCAGAACATGGTGGTGACTGAGGAGTCAGCTGGTGAGTGGCAGGGATCCAGCATGGATGACTGATGCCAGGGCAGTGCAGTACAGTACAGCTCAGCCCTGACTGAGTGTCCATGACACCAGTCCATGCCTCACAAAATCACAGAGTGCACCCAAGTTGGAAGGGACCTCAGCAGATCATCTAATCCCAGCACCCTGCTAAAGTTGTGCTTCAGGGCAGACCTCCTGCAGGGTGCGACTACAGGGAAAACAGCTTGCATGCTGAGATCCTAAGGGGTACCTCCTCCTGTAGTTTGTTATAAATTAGGAGTTTCAAAATTATTATTCCCCTGACTGTGGGTTTTTTGGAGGTGGGAACAGGTGTGGTGCAATGCCAGGGAGTGGACTGAAATATAATTGCTGTGTTACAATTGAGTCAGATGTTATTTCCAGTTGACAGCAAGACTAGTTACATCGTCTCTCGGTTGTCCCATTCATGATGATCTCAGATTTTGCATGATGTTGGTGGCTGGATTTCCCAAAGGACGTGAATGACAGAATTACAACCCAGTACACTGATTTATGATCTTATAGCAGGCAGGGCTGGCAAACCAGCACACCTCTTACAGTAATTTTTCCTTTAAAAAGTTAATCTTGTAACTTTTAACTACCTCTGGACTGACAGTCTGAGTTTTTGTGAGACAAGCCACATAAATCCATGTTGCTGGTTCAAATATAGCAATATTGGATGAATAGTATTTCAGCATATCTAGCATTTCAGAATAGCATAGGATGAATACCAATTCAGGCTGCAGGTGATTGGCAGGAAAACCTGCCTATAGCATCCCCCAGTCAGGGAGGAGCAACATCTTCAGCAATATACTGACCAAGTCCAGAGCTGAAAAGTCCAAGTCCAAAGCTGTTGGACTGAACAGAGAAGTTATCCTAGGTCTCCCAGAAGTTCTGATGAAAAGATCCATACCAAGATGCTACTTTTCAAAATTTTATTTAACTTGTCCATATGCTTGGTGTATTTGTTCTTCCTGACCTGTGGAAATGTGGGTTGAGATTGTCATCTTAAAAGGCAGCAAAAATGTATGTTTGTTTGTTTGAGTTTTGGGTGGTGTTTTTTTTTTTTTTTTTAATTTATTTATTTTCCAGATTTCTGTGGCATATCTTCTGCATCCTCACAGTTTAAATCTGTAAAGTTAAAATCTCTGAACATACTTCTCTCCCAGGGGTATAGCTGATGCAAAAATAGCTAAATGTCAGTTGAAGCAACATCTAGGAAAAAAGTGAATTTCATAAACCATATAACCCCAAAGTTCTTGCACAGCATACAGAATTAGTATGCTTAGGTCTGCACTTTCAGTTTTAGACCCTTTAATCACCCTTCTCTTAATCTTTAATTATCCTTCTGATGCAGGGAAATCTTTGTTTTGTGCTAGGACCTAGAATTTTGAGATCAGTCCATGCAAATCTTTCCCATACAGAGACCTATTTTAAGTTCCAGGAAGATATTTTCTTTTATACTTAAGCTAGAATGATGAGATTTCTGAACAGAGAAAACTAACACTGACTGGTAAGGTAACTGGAAAAGCAGTGAGAAGTATCCTAAACATGGTTCTACCTCTATGCCAGTTCTGTCTTGCTGATTGTCAAAAGGCTCTCTGTACACAAGCTTGACCTAATACCAGACAAATTTGACCTTGAGACCTGCTTGATTTACTCCTTGCTGAGAATTTTATTCTCCTGCCACACTTGGCAGCATCTAGAACCATTTGTTTCCTGAGCAAGTTCACTTACCCTCCAGGGTATACCAGCTGCTGATTTTTTTTTCTTTAAGGGAAGCAAGAAGAAACAATCCCAACTCCATTCACCCCAAACATTTTTTCAAATAAAATTAATTATATTGTGATTTCTGAGTTTATTTGTGTTTCATGATATCCAAGTGACTTCCCAAAAATATTTATATTCTCTTTAAGTCTAAAGCTACCAAAAAAAATTGAAGCAATTAAAATTTCATTAAATTATCACATTAGGGTTTATCTGTGTTGTAATGAAAAGTGATAATAAACTGACAAACACATGACCAGGAGACCAAATAAGGCTCATTTCTTCAAAACCACTTGCAAAGAACTGCAGAAGAAAGATCAGATGAAACAAAGCAAAACCTTCATTAAAACACTCCCAGTCTGAATACACGCATAAAACCCAATCAACCTGCTTTTTAATTTTATAGATTTTGGTGCGATGCCAAGATAATTTCCAGCTCATTTTTTCCACCATTAAAATAAAATTGCTCAGCAAGCTTCTTCAGGGTAATCAGGAACACCTCACATCTGCATTATAAAATGGACAATTTAAAATATTTATCCTAAAGCCACAATGCAAGACAAATGGCAGCCTGTATAAAACTCATTAAAACAACAGGGCACCTGACTACAAAAAAGAGATCATCTCATCAAACAGGACAGCTGGCCATCTACCTCTAACATTTGAATTGCAGATGTGCTTCCCATCTTCAGAATTATCCTGTAGAGGCCAGGAATTCCTTCTCTTCTTTATCTTTAGAAATGGGATGGTTTTGTCCCAGTTTTACAGGAGAAATATTTCTTGATATCACCTTTAAGCACTGCTTAAGGACATAGTGAGCTTGTGGCTATGTGGAGGCAGAGGGTGTGTCATTCTACAAGACCAAGTGAAGCTGTCAAAATGAGGGCATCTCCCCCAGCTTGGAAGTCACCATCCCAAGCTGAGATGAAATCTCTAACATTCTCCTGGCCAGAGGGACACTCCTTGGCACTATCAGACAATGTCTCACTAAGACATTGCCCTGATTCTGTTTCTAGGGTTGGACCAGGATGTCTGGGATTTTGTGCTCATCCAGATTCCTTGTCACTGAAGGACAGATGAAAGATCCACCTTCATAGGGAGGCTGTAGGGTCTTAAAATCCTTTGGCCTCTTTCTGCCTAAACACTGAAGTATTTCTTGAGTTTGAGAGGAGCTGTCATTTAGTTACTCTGCATCCTGATACAAAAATAACCTTTCAATATAGATGGGTTCAAATTGACATTACAGACAAAAATAGGGAGTAAATCCCAACCCCAGTCTTCAACACAAATGAGCTCATTGTCAGCCAATTGTCATTGAGTGCTGGAGTTGCCTGAAGAATTTTCTGGGAAATGATCATCACACCTTTAACTTCCTCATGGAATAATTTAGCTGTTAAAAATGTCCACGTCTTAGTGACTCTCAGGATGCAGAATTGGTGGGGCAGTCAGTGGCAGGGGAATGGGACAGGGGCCTCCTGCAGTGGCCCCAGCTCACCAGAGGTGCTGGGAATGGTGACCAGGACAGGTGAGTCAGGGTCTGACAAGGGCCTGGGCTGGCAGGAACACTGCTCAGGCCGTGACCAGGAGAGGTCTGAACTGGGGCAGCTCCTGGGCAAGGAGGATGAGGGTTTGTGAGAGAAGGACTCTGGTGATGCTGGTCATGCCATCAAGAAACATTAGTGCACTCAGGACCCTGAGAGTAAACTTGGTTCAGACATACTCGTTAAAGTCAACAAGAAACAAAATATCCTTTCATCTCCAACCAAAGAATGATGTTGGTGGGACAGAAAATAGTGCAGAAGAAAGACTGAAACTTCCTGCCACAAATGCAAATTAAAATATGTTCAAAGGAAAACATGTGCATTAATAAAACATGTCCTACTGAGATAATTAAGCACATGAAATTATCTGTACAAGAATGCAACTAACTTTTTCATTTTCATGCAAAATGAAATAAAACAAAGTCTTTTCAGATCAGTATGTAAATCAAAATGTAAATAAAATCATGCCATTTTAGACCATCTGCCTTCAGAGAATGTTTTTGACTGTGATAAGCTGTTTAATGATGTTGCCCACACTAACAATGCCTATGTATTAGAGGAGTCATGTGCCTTGCAATAATTTGCTCTTATGTGTCTTTTCCTAAATACCTTTTATTATTGCTGTTACACCCTGCCACTGGATTTTAGCCAAAGTAGAGTGTAATTAAAGCTGGCTGAGAGCTCAGTTCTCAGAGCAGAATGTTGAGCTTGGTCAGATGAATGCTGTTTCATGCTTTGCCAATGATCACTGACTGACATTTAAGCAAAAGGCAATATTTAAAAATATATAATGCACCTGGTCATGTTTTGCAATATGTTCCATGGCTTATAAATTCCTGTTTGAACCCAATGTGATTTACTTTATCCTCTGTCATGTGAATTTTGATTATCCAGCTTACTATGTGTAACTGCAAACATTGCTCATAAGATTATCCACTCAAACTCAGCTGTAGCACGTGAAGGCTTGAGCTTCTCTAGCAGTGGATTGTGAAAAGTCTACCTAAAAATCCTAAGTTATATGCACTTTAAATACACACACTTGTTATTAAATACATAGTATGGCTTACATGATTGCAAGAGAAACTGAATAAGAGATTTTGAGTTTTCCTTTCAGGACACAATATGAAACATGAGGATAATGCTGCCAGCACATGGCAGCAGCTGAAGCGAGCCCCAGGCTCAGGGACCCAACTTCCTGGGAAAAAGAGGAATATCAGCTCCACATAGCAGGGTTTCTGAACTTGTAGATAATAAGTAGGATGAAATTCTTCAGACTTATCTCAAATCTTCCTAGCACAGTTATGTTTGTGACTATAGAAATCACATTATTGGGTTTTACTAAAGAGTGGGTTCAGCCATCACATTACTATCAAAGGTGAAATAAAACAAGATGAAAGGTCCAGGAAAACCCATCTCTGAAAGGATTCTGGTGCCAACACCATCTCATGAATGCTGCAGTCAAATCTTTCTGTTGATAATTACTTGCTTGGCTGCAGTAGAGGTGAAGAAAATGTCCCTAGTAGTACTATAAATGATGTGAAATATGCTTGTTTCTTACTTTTCATTACAAATAAAATAATTTCTGTAGTTTTGTTGAGATTCACAAAAAGCTTTTGAATGAAAACGGGTCTTTGTCAAGAAGAGAAAAATTGGCATTTATAGCAAAAGCATTGAAAAAAATGCTAGTCTTTGCCATTCTCACGTGAGAGACCGTAAAACTCGCCTGAGCTTTTTTTCATATTCTCTAATCCTTAAGATGACTCTCAGGAGTGATAAATATAGGTGGAAAAATGAAAAATGAGAGTCTAAATGGTAACTTATCACATTTCACCTTGCTTTATTCCCACAACTTATGGTTAAAATGGTAAGAGAGGAGAATTAACTCGTTGAAGGGGAAAAGATAATGCCTTAAAGAACTTGAAAAATCTCTTTACTTTCATGTAAGATAGAGAGGGCCTGATTTGCATTTATGCAAATCCACTGGAAGGGATGCAATTATACTAGCATAACTTAATGTAAAGATGAATCCAACTTGATGTCTTTCTTTATAGCTTCAGAGCAAAAAGCTGAGTTTCACAAAGACCTTTAAGGTGAAATTTAGGGTTTCTAGTTAATGGGTTGTGCCAATGCTCTTGCCTCAGGAAAATATTTAAAATCATCTTTATTTTATTTCTTTAGGTAAAGGTAAATCTGGGGATTAACTGAGAGTTACTTTTCAGTTGTGTGCATATTGGTCATGTACACTCTGTAACTCAGCCTGCTGGTCAGCAAAGCCCAGATTTTTTTGGTTACTGGAGATATTATATGATGTTCTGAGTAACAGCCAGTTCTCTAGTGAACTTCAGAGATGGGGCAGAATTTAAAGAACTATCACTCCTTGAAACAACTTCTTACAGTCAGCATGGAAATAGTATCTGGAGCCATTATGATTTTATGCATTTCAGACCTGTAAACCCCCATTTCTCAGAACAGCTATGTTATCACTGTATGTCGGAAGTAAACATTTCAGTAAGTACATTGGGCATACTCTATTCTACAAATAAGAGTCAGGGAAAGGATACATTCTCTACAAAAGATCTGACCTGAACAGAGGGTGATGTGTAGTGAAACTGGTTGATTCCATTTAAAGATTTTATATATATATATATATATATATATATATATAAATATATATAAAAATATACACTTTTATTTATATATATATATTTTTATATATATTTATATATTCACATATATCTCATATATTCACATATATAATATATATGAATATGAATATGAATATATATTAATATATCAACAGGAAAAAATATAAGTGAGACTAGAATCAGCTTTTTTGAGTTAGATATTTTATACAAACCAAAATTCCATTTTTAGGGGCAAAAAAAGAAAAAAGGCCATTAAATAATCTCCAGCATAACAGAATAACATTCAGAAGCCACCTGTGAAACTCTGAAAACATGATTACAGCAAGAAGCCCTAAAAGCCTATGTCAATTCTTCAGTATCATCAGCTTTATATAAGCCTAGCTCAAGTACCAGAAACAACCTCATTGCCACAATTTGGGATTTCCTTAAGGTGTGTGTTGCTGAAGATACCCTATTTTTACAGCACATACTCTTGTGTTTATAGCAAGCTCAGCTGTGTCTAGGTGAGGGAAGGCATAGACAGTTCCATCCTTTTATATCCTTTTATATGCTTGGTTTAATGCATTAACCCTAGGAAAAGAAAACTTAATGGGTACCCTGTTCCAATTGCCACAGCACTACAACAGAGTCCTTGAAGTTGCTGCAAAACTGAATTGGAAGTTTCATGTCTTTATTACTAATTCAGCCCCATTTTTCTTTTGGCAGGAAAAATTTAACAGGTAGGTAATCCTGTACATGATTTATACATAATGTCAGAGACAAAATAATCTGTAACAAATGCCAGAGGCATAACAATGTGTATAAACATAACTAGAAGAGTACTGTATTTTGTTGCAGTCTGCGAACTAAATGGGGATTAAATTAAGTAACAGCATAAAAATCAACATAGGAATGTACAAGTCACTTGATCACAAATTACTGTATTACCTCTCAGCATAATCTCATGCACAAAATGTCAGATTTAATTATGCTACACTAGTTAAATACTTCTATCATTTTTATATGTCCTCTTGAATTAATTTCAATGTAGCTACCACTCAAAAATAGCAAACATGCTTATGAAATTTTCATAGAATTTCCTGTACTGCGTTGTACAAGTAAACACTGTATTTAATTGTTTTGGCTTATGAAATAGTAAAATGAAATGTGGAAATCATGGTAGGATAATAAGTGCAGTGTCTAGCAATGCCATTCTTACTGACACCGAGGTTTAAAAATTCCCTGGTTTTGATTTGTGACAGATAAAACCCAAAAATTTCTTTCCCTAGTGAAATTATTGGTTTTAGGCAATTCTCCTCTGACTACCATGCTGGCTGTCCATATGCAATAGGGGATTAAGGTAACCTAGGAAACCAGTATTAACAGATGTAAAGGTCTACTATTTTTCATATTTTCCCATTTCTTCCCTTATCTCAGAACTGCTGATATGGTACATTATAAAACTCTTGCTATTCTACCAATATATATAAAGACATTATGATACTCAGGCTACTGGGGCAAAAAGGTCCTTCTGCAGGTGTGCAGAGAAGATATCAAGTGTACTAGGGATTCACAACACACATCTCTATGGCTGCCTCAGGAATGAATAAGGAAGATGTTTTTAGGATAGCTGCAGTCATTGACAGCTCCAGCTACAAATAAAATACTGAAAGTAGGGAACAGAGAATGCTTTTATTTTGTTTTAGTGGAAGAGAATAGGTATAGGCTGATTAGTTTGCTCATCACACTCTAGTGCATGGGTGACAATACCTTCCTGTTAATGATAAAGACAACATTCTGTGGTGCATGAGATAAAGAGGTGACCAGAATATTTGTTCAAATACAGTTTTTCTTTTCTAAATAACTCTGCCAATGGCTTTGATCAAAGAAAGGACTTGCAAGTTTGATTGAGGGACCTCTTGCTTTAAGTGAAGGTGGAAGGAAGGTAAATAAACAAATTAAATGTTCACTTACTCCTCACAGATGAGTTGTTCAAGAAGGGAATATATAGCTACAAATTTACAGACTTGTCTTTTCTTAGTGACAGTATGTATGCAAAAAAGATGTTGTATGTCCCACAAGGAGACATCTCTGGAAGACTGCATCTCCATTTTTATGTGCTGGCTAGCTTATCTGTCCTTCTACTTACCATAATAGTTACTGTGCCACCAGGAATTGACAGCTTATGGCTGGATCCCAAGAGCACACTCACCAATTTCCTCTGCTTAGGCAGAGTTCAGCATAATTTTCAAACTGCCCTAGCACAACTGAGCTGCATGGTCTACTCTAATGACTCCAGACCCAGAAAAGACACAAAAAAAATTAAAGGCCTAAATGGAGATCATGGCTTGGTCTCCTGCTGACTGTGGATTGATATGTTGCACTTCACAAATTTTGGATCTTCCCTTCAGCCTGAAACTTGAGAAGGACACCCACCAGCATACTGTTCATATCCCAGAAAAGATCTGAGCTTTCCTTGCATCTCACCAGGAAGCTTCAAAAAACCTGGATTGACAAAGTTTTCAGTTCACCTCAAGAGAATATACTAGTTAGCACAGGGAAAAAACTGAGTTCTTGCAGCAGTACAACACAAAACCTCTGCTTTCAAGTTAAAAGTCTGGCCACAAGCATCTGCCAATCCATACCTACAGAGCTGACCTGTGAGATTTTTTATGTGAAAGGGAGATAACACCTCCAGAAATCTACAACACTCATGGTACATCTTTACATGAGGAACAAATAACTGGTAATGGTATTAATTGTGGGAAAGGAGGTTGAAATTCCATTTCTGCTCCTCCAGTAAGCAAATACAGCAGACTCATGCTCAGTTGAGGGTTTCTCTTTTTTTGTAAGCAAGGCAGCTGAATGAAGCAGTGAAGTGCTGTTGATGTACTTTATTTGACAAGGCAAAGAAATCCCAGGGAACATGGTTAATGCAGTGCCAGAAGACAAGTGGGGGAAGAAGCTTCAGAATAACCTTCTCTGACCTCCATCTCAAAAAAAACCACCTTCTCACCCAGTAAGAGGAGACTGTGGGAGGAAAGAAAGGTCTGACTCACAGCAGAAACAAAAAAGTAACGCAAAAAGAACAGCCTGCATATGCCTCAATAAAGAGATCTCGTATATCTTTAATTAGCTCATTATAGAAGAGTGTAAAGCACTAAAGGAAGCCAATATGGAATTATCAAATCAAATGGTATTAAAAAAAAGAAAGCAGGGAAGGAAGAAGTTGCTTATGGTACAGGTTTGCTGTTAGTGTGCTGTTCTAAACAAAAGGGAAAAAGAAGGAAGAAGGAAGAAATAGAATAAGAAAGTTTGGACATAATCTGCTGTAATGGAAGTGTCCATAGGAGTGAGTGGGGAGATTATACTACTGCCTCCATCAATATGTGTGTGTCTGCATTCCTGAAGAGAGCTTCTCTTTCCATATCTACGTTCACTTTCAGCTCTCTAAACAATCTAATACCCCAGGTTAAAGAAATGTTAAAAATGTAGGTGATATAGCACAATATATAAAAATATAGACATCAAGTATAACATTATCCTGACATTTAAAGATAAATGACATTAATTTCACATTGTATCTACCTCAGGCACTCTGATCTCCAATTCTGCAGCAAAAGAAATGAGATAAGCACTTCAGGTACTGTAAGTGGGGTTGCTACAACTCACCATCAGTGTAAATTTTACTTTCAGCTCTTTTCTCACAGAAATGACTGCTAGATATTTCGGCACATGTACGCTTTGAGCCTCTTTATATTCCCTCAAGTTGCCAAAACAGAGAAAAAAGGCAAATAGGCTTTAGAGACCAAACAAGCTCAGCAGCTTTTGAAAAAACATTCACAGAATAGGGTAAGAAACACAAAGAGCTGCCCTTGAACTTAGTCTCCTCTCAGTGCTAATGGAGTGGAAGTGTGCTAAAGTAACTTTCTCTGATGAAAGCTGTGCTGGACAGTTGGCATGAGTTGGATCCTTAAATGGTATTTACAGTACTCTCTGCTGTCTTCATTAGCAATCAGAGTAGCTGAAATAATGACTAATACTGTAAAAATTATCTTAAGGGAAGAAGAGAAGATGTAAACTCTCAGCCAAAGGTGAGGAATAGCAGGGGCAAAAGTACAATTCTCCTGACCTGGCAATACAGCCCTGGTGCAGCACTTCAAGATGGGTTGAAGCCATTCCTGTTGTACTCTTTACTAGCTAAATTACAAAGCTGACATCTTTCTGAAAGGAAACATAGAACTTGCCATATTTTGGGTGTGCACTTTAAAATAAATAAATGCATACTGAAAATAATAATAATTCAGAAACTGACTTGTGAGGGCTATCTCCTATGTTTCAGCATGTTTAACCCAGTCCCTCTGACACCTCTCATCTTGGAGAGGTACAATTTCTTGGAAGTATGCTACATATGTGCTAGGTTGTTTCTTATGAATATATCATCAGCCATGACAGGTGATCCCAACAGACCAAAAGGATATTCCAGACCATCTGACATCATGATCATTTATACAAAGTGGGGAGAAGAAGGAGGAAGGAGGGGGTGTTTGGAGTGATACAGTTTGTCTTAGCAAGTCACCATTACCTGTGATGGGGCCCTGCTCTCCTGGGATGGCTGAACACCTGCCCAGCCATGGGAAGCACTGAATTAATTCCTTATTTTGCTTTGCTTGTGCACATGGCTTTTGCTTTCCGTAGTGTTTAAGGGATGCTGAGTCATGCTTGAGAGTTTCTGTTATTTTCATATCAAATGACCAGACAGTCCTACCACCCGCCAGTTTCCCACACGCAGTCAAAATCACTAACCTCTCTTATAGAATATTATAAATGATTTCCAAAATTCCTGCAGCTATAGAACCTAATGAACATATAGAGTTTATTTATAGCAACAGCAAGGTCCAACAGCAAGGACCCAGGTTTGCTACAGCCCAGTGAGCCAGCCCCATTTTCAGAGTGGAATGTGGCACAGCCCCACACCTGCATGTCTGAATGGTGTTAATTGCATCCTCTTCATTTGGTGCCTATGCAGAGCCTTCTTGAAATTATCTACACATTTCTTTTGGGAAGAAGCTTGTTATAGCTCAGTGGCTCTTACCCCATATTCTTGGCTTATTCTTGCTTCCTTCTGTCCAACATTCTCACAGATCACAGTGTAAAAGGAACCTGCAGAAAGGTGCCTTGCTCACCTCTCACCTGGCTCAGGCTCTAATGCAATAGCTCATTTACCTTAAAAAATCCCAAACCAAAACCCAAAAACTAAATCTACTGAGAAAGAAGCACAACTGCAATTCTAGAAAAAGGAAAAATCCCAGATGCTTTTAGACGTTCAGAAGGAAAAGAAAAGAAGGCAATTTAGTACATCAACTTTTAAAGTTCTCTCTCTAAAACTGCTGAAATGCAAGGAATTTGTAGTGTCTTTTGAAACCATGGCACAGAGTCATCCTATTTAATGACCTGTGGGACTCAGAATAGCAATATGATAAATGTGAGCTTTATGATAAATATGACAAATATCTAGGGCTTGATCATGCCCTTTGGTACACCAGTAGAGCATTACTTCCAGCCGTTTAAAATCAGCTTCTGATTGCATATGGCCTCAAAATGTGGGAGGCAAAACAGGAAAAACTCCTTTGGCAGTGCATAGTAGCACAAAGGTGATGGTTTTTTATTCAGGAATTGCTACAAGTGACTTTACCTTATTCCGTTATGTAAGAAATCCAGTGCTGGGTTTTAATTTACACTGCCAACACAGAGCAATGACACCACAGCTTAAATGTAAGAATAGGCTTTGTTAAAGAAAAAACTCCAGCCACTCAAATGGACAGTGCCCACACAACACATTTCTCCTAAAAACCAGTGGCACCATACTGATTTTCTCCCCAACATTTTTCAAGATGCTGGTTAGAATTTTTTATCTTGGTGTTTACTTGTGACGCCACTGAGTTTCACAGAGGTACATGTTTTCAGAAAAGCAGTTTTAAAATGACTCATAAAAATAGTTTGGAGGCATAACAAATTTATTCACATGCCTGCATATTTTACTTTTTTCCAACCTTATTGACCCAAAGAACTCAAAACCATCATGCTTTTCCTACATGACCAACATTCCATAATATCTGCTATCATGGAAGAAATATAAAAAGAGAGAGGAAAATGAATGATCAGAAGGAGAAGGGAAACAGGACATATTAAGACAAGTAACACTAACAAAATACCTAAAGTAAATAAAGGAGAATGAGATAAACAGTATAGAGAGCAGAACAAATGATGTACTGACACAAGCTAAACAAAGGATTTAAAAATCTTCTAAGGGACCACAGAGGACAAAAAATAAAAAGGAAAGAATTATGTAAAAAAATATCCCAGAGGAGAAGGAGAAATGCAAGTACATCTTCCTTTATTTGTACTTTATTTATTTAAGCACTATTCCTTTATTCTTTTATTTGTATAAGCACTATTTTTCCATTTACTTGGATGGGAATTAGATAAGACTTGTAATGAAAAGCAAAGAAATGGAAAACTTACTTGAAGATGAATGAATGACAAAAATGTATTCCTAGAGAAAAATAATAAGAATTAATTCAACATTTTTAAGATTAAATGTACTCCAAATATCGTGCAAATTCTTATTATTGGGAACTGTAAAATGCAAGAAATTAGAAAAGAGAATTTATCACTCTCTTAACAACTTACACTGGTTTTTATTTTCGTTATAGAAAAGGATCTCTGTAGAAGTGCTGAAATCAAAGAATCACAGTTTACAGTTCTGCCTCCTGTAAAAGTTTGGCCTTTTGTCTCTCCTTTCCTCTCCCCATCCCCAATAAAATGAACCTCAAATGGGTCTCACTGTATGGAATTCCCCTGGCACCTTGATCAATAGGATATGTGACATTTTCATGCTCCTAAAATGTGCTCAGAGGGCCCAGGAGAAATGTTTGCCTCTCTACTTCTCTGTAGCAAATCTGGACAAAAGATCAGTCCCCGACATGCCTGTGGGTCTGAAAGCACTTTAATGATGCCTCTGCTGTAGAGCAGTGTGGCATGTGAACGGGATGAGGGAAAGGCATTTTCTTACTGTCAGGAGCTGTGCCACTGTGTGGGTGCTCCAGGTCTCAGGAGTCCAAACAGAAGGTTCAAAATGCACCCCAGCATGACCCTCCTACTTACTCATGGATGTAATTGTGTCTGTTTATTCATTTATATATTTTATGTACTTATTTTTTGTATGTTCTTATATGTGTATCAAACTTTTGTTGTCTTCGTCCCATTGACTTTGCCTCTCCATAATCACAGTTTCCTCTTTTTTCCCTCTTGTAACTAGTTTATTTCTCTCATAGATTGAGAGACCACCAAGATAATGGAAGACATAGAGAACTAACCACACCAAGGAAAATATGACATCAACAATTTAAGAAGTCCTGCAGGATTCCCTTTGGGGGGGACGGGGAGAGTAATAGACATCATCTGAAAAGTCAGATGCATAGTAAGCAGCAGAGCCTGAGTTGCAGAACGAGGCAGAGAAAACAAAGATGAGTTTTTATTCTACTCCTTTGCTGAGAGGAATGAATATGAGCTGGGTTTAATGACAACACTATTCAGTGAAATGTTTCTGATGCAGCAAAGAAGCAAAATATAGTGGGAACACATGTTTTGCTTGTAGGGACAGAGAGGAATCATTGGATTTCTCAGATATATTAGAAATAGCAGCAGGATTTAATGACAATACAAGGGGGGAAAATAAGAAGGAAGAAGTTAAAAAAAAAGCACCAACTTTGTGACACTGATGACTACAGGAGATGAGAGAGTTGCCAGTGGTGACAAACAAAGCAGAGGATTTATGTGAAAAACGTATAAGTTAGCCTCCAGAAAAATTTGAAATATCAGCAAAATCTGTGAAAGGAGATCTGTACTGGATGATTCATCTTGCAGGGTGTCTTCTAAATGTTGTGGTAACTAACTTCAAGTTCTAAGTTTCAATATTTTGGACACTTTTCAGACCTTAGTTTTGCATTATTCCCTGAGTAACCAAAAAACCTGTAACTTGAGTTGTTTTGGTTTTATCTGGGTGAGTTCCTGGGAGCTGAGTAAATTGATGAAAGGAAAACAACATCACATAATCCTGAACATGAGAAATCTTAGTCTGGTACTGAAAGCAATCACTTTAAAATAACCCTCACAGTTTTTAGTACATTTTAATCTAATGTAGAGGTTGGCTAACAGTCACCTCTCCTTAGTGACTCAGTTTGTCTGTGTTTCAAGTTCTCCTTGCTGGCTTCCGGCTGCCATTATTCCTGTATGAACCACTGTCTTGTGACAGGAGAGGAAAGCAGTTACGTGGAATGCCTCAATATGGCATTTGCTTCTATTCAAGAAGCATGCATGAGAGGGAACTTGTGCTAGGTTTGAGTAACTAAATCTCATGTAATGAAAAGACATTAGACGTGATTGGTGCTTTGGGCTCTGGTTCCTTCCACAGTTTGGAGTTCTGGAGAGGCATGAAAGCAGTGTGAAATATTGCAATCCTTCCTGGGGAAGAATCCTCTAGAGCAGAAAGTGTGGAAACAGTCATCAGCTCTGTAAAATTGGAAGTTTTAATGACTTATTCTGCTTTAATTTTCCATTAAAAAAAAAAAAAAAGGAATGCTAATTTACTTGCACTTTGTAGATATTGTGGGAGGTAACCTACTTAAGGTTTGCATGTCATTCTCCTTTATAATTTTTAAACAGTATTATTTAGCTAAAATGAGAGCACTTGTGAACAATTGTAACCATGGTCTTGAATTCATAATTTTAAGGCATCTTTTGTTTAATAAATTCACACTGAGAACATTTGTAGCACTTTCACTGGTTTCAAGCATCTTTCTGAAGTTTACAGACCAAATATTTGACTCCATCTAAGTGAAATACTCTTTTTCTCTAAATGATGGCTTACAATCTACAGAATAACAAAAGTAATAGTAGTAGTGACAATAATAGTAGCAATAAATAATGTCATTATAATAATGGTTAACTATGGTTTTGGTGACTGAGAATTTTCCCATTTATTTCAATGGAAGCTAGATATAAGACCAGCTCATCTAGACATAACCTCCTTGACTAGAACTTTTTGTGTGAAACTGTTGATGTCACTGTAGCAGCAGGAATTCACAAAATATACCTTTCAAAGTTGAATGACCTCCAAAGATATTAAAAACCATTGAGTCAATTGGGATATTAGTGTTATGGCATACTGCAGTTTTTCCCAAACTGTTTCCTGATAACTCAGTGTTCCATAGTTGATAATTACCAATTTCTCTTTTTGTCTCTCAGGAGCTGATGACCTTATCATCTCCTCTTTTTTTAACATCTCCTTTTTCCTGACTGATGATATCCACATTTTTCTTTCAGATTGTCTAATTGACTAACATAATTAAATTAAACACAGAGCAGGGATTTCCAGTCCAAAACTATTTGAAATTGCTAGTTCAGAACTAAAAAATATATATTATCTTAATCTGATTTTTTTTTTTTTTAGAAATAAAGACTGTGGTAGTTCAAAATGAGTTGTCACTTTTCTAAAAATAACCAGTATGTCCCTCATTGAAATCATTATCACCCTAATTGTATAGAACAAGAATATAAAGACATATCCATATTTCAAGTATACTTCTGAGATGTTCTGAAATGTTTTCAATACTTCCAGTTGAAGTCTGAGCACTGTTATTTCAGAGAAAAATGAGAAAGCCCTGTTCTGCAAACAGTCACACTTTATATAATGCCAATAAAAACCCCCAGAAAATGAAAATGCCTGAAGGTGATCATTCAAGGTATCAGTTTTCTGCTGAAACCTTAGAAACTGTATAACTGGAGTTTGGGTTTTTTTCCTATACACTAGTACAGTTGTAGAAAGAAAATAATTAGAGGATATATCTAACACAAAAATGCAATCATACCCAATTTAAATAAAAATTCTGATTTAGGTCTACATGTACAAATGTAGTTATTATTTTATTATGCTCTGTTGTGATACTGACTGTGACCCAAATCAAATATTTTCAAAACTGTCTTTTCTGGCTCAAGGACAATAGGGAAAGTAGGGAAACGTAAAGGAAAAACATGGTTTTAACAAGCCACTGTTGTTTGCTTGTTTGTTTGTTAGTTTATTTTCTACATACCTTTATTTATTTATTTTTTGGTGCTACTATTGTATATCAAATTCTAAGTAAATTATCTGATTTTCAAGGTATGACATTTATATTATTGGTTGTCTTGGTTTCCAGAAAATAGTCTTTCTCTGCTGTTCCTTGGAGAAGCTAAAGAGCAGCAAAAAGAGAAGATGCAGTTACATTTGCTCACACCAGAGCTCACCCCTGCAGCTCGGAAAAGTGTCTGGCTCAAAGAAAATCTCTGAGAGCAGCATTGTCCCCAGGGGAGGAATTGCCCAGACCTTGTTTATGCCCTGGGCTTGGTGGCAGTTCATGGCAGCTTGGTAGTGTTGCCATCCTGGCAGTTTCTGCTGTCAGCAGATCTTTCAAGACTGAAATACAGCCCTGTGATTACACTCATTATATCTATTATCCCAGATCCACCCAGCTCAACACAGGAATAGAAAAAAAAAAAAAGTTAATTACTCCCTAGTTATGACTGTTGTGGGGTAACAAACTCTTTCATATAAGAAGTCATATGAGGAAAACTGGTGAAAGTTTGATAATATAAAGTGCTGACTTCCTTAGCAAATAAATTGTGTTTCATTCAGTTTTTTAAAGAGCAAAATTAGCAAGAGCAGACTCTCCCATGTGTGGGATGCCAAATCCATTTGCCTATTTTTCTGGGGAAATTGAATATCCACTAACCCTGTTTCTGAACTATGTTTTATTTTGAGACAGACTTTAGATGACAGACCTCATTAATAATTTTTCCAGTGTACCATGAATGACAAGTATGGGCTCAATATGATAAAAGGCAATTCAGATACTGGTAAATCCACCTATATCAGCCAGGTAATGATTCCCTTCTCCATTTTAAATTTATTTACATTAATATAAGAAATTGTAATGCAGAGATATGGGTGTGTGACAAACATGCTACAGTCTATGAAGTTACAGACAAGCAATTAATCTCTACTAACTGCCCTGGGCAGACTCCTCTCACACAATGTACTGTGGGGTAGCAAATGTTGTTTTTGCTCAAAGGCAAGCAACTTAACATGAATTTGCATTTTCCAATGAATAATTGTGCAAATGACCTGGCTCTGTAAATTCACTCTCTAGCGTTGTGGTGGGTTGTTCACCACAATTCATGTACCAAAGCCTGACTACAAATGAATCTCCACATCTCCATCTCTCTCAGCAATGCACGTCGATTATACTGGGAAAGTTTGTGTGCTACAGTGGGAAAGTTGTACCAGCAGGAAGCACTGGTATAACTGCTTGGATGTAGCATTATGTTACCAGCCGCTTTCATGTTGCAATCAATGCAAGCTAATGTAAAAATTGTGCATGGATTGGATCTAATATATATGCTAATGCACAATAGAAAACTGCCACTCCTCTGCTTAAAATGGTAGAGTACTATGCAGAACAGATCACCTCCTCAAGCAAAATCACTACCATTTGGCTTTTGAGGGGCCCCATGATTACTTAAATAAAAATTGATTAAAGTTAATTTGCACCCTGTCACCTTGGTAGAATTGGCTGCTTGTATTTTGCATGTACCATTTTTTTTGTCGATTAAATACAGACTAATTTCCTAAAAATGGATGCATACTTTATGACAGTAAATGAACAAACAGCTAATAAGCCAAACATTTTTTCTCACTGAAAACAAAAAAAATGCAAAATGAATAATTTTCTTTATTGTTTGGAGGGGGACTAATGATCTGGCTTTTTTCAGATTATTTGAAAGGGAAACAAACAGTTTCACTTTGCATACTACAAGTACCATCAGTTTAGTGGTAGACATAGTCTTGATTTCAGCCCTGGTGTTTTGCCAGTCTAGCACAATGCTCTCAAATGGAGAATGATAATGTTTTTAGGCACCACAAAAACGCAAAGAGCTGCAAAATGTAAAAAAAGCAGTACTTTTACATTTTCCTAGCGCCTACGATATACCAAGAAGAGGAGCAGTTGCTGCCAATACTAGCTACAAATATTTATTATATAAAGATATGTCAAGGGTAAAGAGAAGTGCTTTGGAGTGCTGCTTCTGGTGTAGAGGTGTGAGCATTTACAGCCATGCTGAATAACTCTAGAGAGTTCTCCGTTTCCTGCCCCAGGTGGAGCTGATCTCCAGCCTCCCACAGATAAGCTGAGAAGGGGCTACTCCTGTGAGGAGTCTGAGATGCTTTACTACAAGAAGCCAGGCAAACTGAGCAAAAAAGTCAATGGCAGTGGCAAGTACTCAGCACCTTTGGCAATCACGCCTGAAGACATTCTCCTAATCTTCCCACGGGTGGATTGAATGAGAAAGACACTATGAATAGTTCAAAGCTTTAGAAGGAACGAGTGCACTTTGTCACTTTTTCAGGTCTGTCCTCTCTCTCATCTTGCATTTTTGACATCTTTTCTAACTAAAACAGTAAGAGAAACAGCCTGCCCTGAAGCTGGTCTCTCTAGTTTAATTAAAAGCTTTATTTCAGCTTTGTGTTAACTGTGTGTGCTAAATGACAGTAATTTCAGCAAAGAAGAATATTGTTTGCCCTCCCACCAGTCATCTCCAGGTCAACTGCAGAGGTATGGTCCAGTGGAGGGACAAGGACAATTGAAAGAACTTTCCAGCTCCAGTCACTTTCATCTTCTGTTTCAATGCCATATTTCACTTCTTCCTTTTCCCTTTTTTGTAGAGCTCAAAATCTTTATGCTCTGCACGTCTTTTGACACCCCCTCCCCCACCAGCAGGATCAGTGAGAGAACTGGAACAGTAAAAGTTGGAAGACTCATGGGTTAAGATAAAGGCAGTTTAATTGGAAAAGCAAAAGGAAAATAAAAAAAGCAAAGAAAAATAAAAGAATTAATTCACTGCTTCCTTTGGGCAGGAAGATGTTCATCCATCTCCAGGAAAACCAGGATCTGTCATGCGTAATGGTAACTTGGGAAGACAAACTCCATCACTCCAAATATCTCCACCTTCCTTCTTCTTTCCCCCACTTTATACATTGAGCATGATGTCACACGGTCTGGAATATCCCTGTGGTCAGCTGGGGTCACCTGTCCCAGCTGTGTCTCCTCCCAGCCTCCCATGCACACCAGTCTCCTCACCAGTGTGGCTGTAGGAAAAGCAGAAAAGGCCTTGGCTCTGTGTAAGCCCTGCTCAGCAATAACAAAAATATCCGTAAATTATCATCACTGTGTTCAGCAAAAATCTAAAGCCTAGCCCTGTATTAGTCACTGTGAAGAAAATTAATTCTACCCCAGCCAAAACAAGAAAATCTGCAGAGGTGAATCTTGCTCTTCTGTATCTCTGAAAGGTTAAAAATAAATTTACCAAAGGAAAAAAACCCACAAAAACACCCCACAACAAACAAAAAAAAGCCAACAAAAATCCCCACAACCAAACCAAAACTATACACACACATGCGCGCACACACACACACACATATATATATATAAATTTCAATTGTCTTCACATCCTAAATCCTGGTCAATCCTAAGAGAATCTAACAGGCATGTGACAATACTCCACACGGGCTGTATCTGTTTAGAATATCTGCAATGTTTGCAATGATCACATCACAAATTACATTGACAATTCCTCATCTGAGCCCATTACCTTCAATCCTGTGCTCCACTGCAGCTCCATTTTTTCCTGAGCCAATGCAAATTTCTCATTCTGCCATCCCTAAAGCTGGATGCCAAGTATCATGGACTGTCTTTCTGCTCAGATTTGATATTTTCTCACTCATAAGCGTCCAATATTCATAGCTTTGAGTGGTAAGCTCACTATACAATCAAAACTTTTTTGTCCCGAATCTGTTTACTTTAGTTCTAAAAGTCAAAATATGGCCCCAATAGCCCAGATTAGTTTGAATAGCATTTATATTCGAATTGATCTTCTGATATGCAAAAAAATTACTGAAAATATGCTTTTCCAATACACAGGAAATTTTATGACAGGTACAAGTGGATTAAAAATGGGCATTTTTTGACAGACTAAAAATGAAAGATATGTTAGTTATGTAAGTCTTTCTGTTTGTGTAATCCAGTCAAAAATCCATTTAGACATGGTCCTGAGCAGAGAGGCTGGACCAGATAGCATCCAAAAGTTCCTTTCAATATCAACCATCCTGTGATTCTGTTGTGTGCCTTGCCCCTAACAACACTGGGGACACAAGACACTTCATCATATAAATTCACGAGCTGAAGGCTGCTTCTGGATTTAGCTGGATTAAACAGGCTTGGATAGAGGACACCAAGATTCAAAACCCTGGTTTGAATGACAGAATTAATTCAGAATACCAAACTGTAGGTTTCCTCTCTTACCACTAAGTTACTAACTGATATGGAAGTATCTACTGGTGGGTGGTTTGGTGGAGGGGAATTACAGGAGATCAAACACCAAATTAGAAATATTTTTCAACATTTTGAAACCAGCTAGGTTGTTTTTGACATATCAGCATTTTCTATTTAAAGATTTATATGCTATTTTCTAATTGCTAGATAGTTGAGACTTAGGGTGCAATAATATTAGGAGATTGTTACAAAGACAATTAGTGTTAATTACTATCCTAAAATTTAAATGTGTGCAATTACAGTTCAAAACTAAGACAAACAGGACATTTCCTCCCATCTCATGGTTGAGACACCAAACAGGTTAAGTTTGGAAGATATTTGAAAAGATGGTCTTTCTAATAACAAGTTCTGTGATAACCAAGAACAAAGAAAAACATTCTCTGACAGAAACCAAATTTTAGGGCAACTGCAAAGTCACTAAAGACAGGGGTAGACACACATTACAAAATTAAACAATTAGTAGTAACTGTTACAACGATTTTGGAATATCCAGTATCCTTTTCTGATTTCAGATTTCACTTGTGATTTTTTTTTGCTGGAAAGAAAAAAATCCCCAAGCAAACATCAAATAAAGACTGAAGAGTCTCAACCGCTTGCTGCCAAAATAGGAGAGGCAGAAAGGTGACAGAATGATCTGCATCTTAGCAGAGTCTTTTTCAATGCAACTGCTATGGCTGAAAGCTTTAAGTGCCACAGATCAGCAATCCTATCCATTTAGCCCTGCTAGCAATAGCTGAAAAATAGCCATGGTGAATACCTCAAACAAGAACACTTACAGTGCCTTTGATGAGCTGGTTCATTCGAGTCTTACATACACTGAATCATAATTTATTTCAACTGGTTATTTCAGGAGAAGTCCTGCTGACCACCGAGGCAGAGCTGGTACATGCAGTGGGATATGGTTGTGTCTGTATTTGCAGCTCCTTGCAGGGCAGAGGGACTGTAATGAAAGACTTTGGTTTCACTAAAAAACGAAGTTATTAATAGCTGCAGGTGCAAATGAAAAGCAGATATGGTTTTTTAGGTAACAGAGTAAAGAGCAATGCAATGTTGAAATATATTTGTGACTGAGATTTTACCTCACCTCAACAAATTTTGTCCTAGACGTGTAGGTGTGTTTCAGAGAAGTCAGGAAACCAAGACCTGACACTACATCTTGTCCTGTCTCCCAGTTACCAGCCTGTCCTCAGCACTGTTTCTGCTGCAGCCCTGTTGTCAGGTCCCCATTTTGCCATTCCAGCTGTGAGAATCTATTCTACTTCTACATCCAAGACAATTTTATTTTTTTTCAGTTTCAACATCTCCAGGTGAGCATATCCCTATTTCCTTTCCTACATGTCTTTTGTCTGTCCATAGCAGTTTTCATCCAGGGGCTGCAAAGCATTTCTCTCTGCACACAGGTCTCCTCAGTGCTATGAAAGTGCAACTGTGAGAGCCTTTCACCTCCCACTGGCTTTTTCTCCTAAATGATGATAAGATTTATATGTTCGTCCAGAGAATTGCACATATTCTGTGAGATGGATTGATGGTGAGGAAACTACTGAAGTCCTCTCTCATCAGTCCGTGCTCTGCATTGCTGGCATAACCAGATGCAAGTTCATTCTCTCCCTCCCTCCCTATGACACTTGGACAAACTATTCCTAAGTTTTCTGGAGGAAAGGTTTAGTAAACAGGACATCTTCTCCCCCTCAGCCAAACCCATAGAAGCCATCTTAGGAGCAAGGAAGGAGGGTGGCAAGATCATTGGACTTGGTGCACTGTTCCCAGGGAAGTCCATCTGGAAACACTCTGATTCTGATGTAATCAGTGACAAATGATGACTGGTAATAACAATTATAATTGCATTCAGTATTATTGTGCTCAGGCATCGTAGTTTTTATCTTCCCAAAACAATCACAAATTACTCTATTTAAATAAGTGATTAAAAAGGACCTGGGCATACCATGAAGATGTGTGCAGCATGTGTTGTGTTGAAAATGCTGTTTGAAATCACAGAAAGGTTCAGTTCAAGACAAATAATACTGAAAAATAGTTCTGACAGCATCAGATACTCCTCAAAGTGTTTGAGGAGATATAAATTACTTTGGACATTGAAATAAACATTGCTCTTTCTCTCTTTGCGACATAATTTGTTACTCTTAGCACATAATCAATCTAAAGGCTTGTTTGAATTCATGGAGATGTGCCTTTGTTCTGCATCAGAAAAGATTCCTCATTCCAAAGCATTCCCCATTGCTCCTTCCTGCTGGGGGGAAAAAGTGGATAGAACAGCATTCTCATTGCCTTAATTTTCTCTCTCTCTAGCCAATTATTTCACATAAAACTGAAGACAAATGATGTGTCTCTTTGTCTCCTCTCCTTTCCTCCATTTGCTTTCACTCTGGACTTTATTTGGTACCTGAATGACACAAAAATCCCTAGGATGGTAAAGAAAACACACAGGGCTGTGGGGCTGCCTGAGTCTACTCTCATCATCTGTGCAGAGTTCTTTGCACCATATGTACTCCAAAAGAAAATTAGCTTTGGGAATGTAAATGCCACAGTTGTGTCAATATGGTGCTGCAGTGGGGTGAGGAAGCTATGTTTATTGGGACAGGGATTTTTATCTCATGGTTATGCTCCTCCTCTGATACCAACTACTGTCTCTGCTTGAGGTCCAAAAAGGCTGCCCCTGCAGGGAATTTCCAGCATAATCTTTGTTGGCATGCAAACGTCCTAAGTTGTCACAATCCTGATTACTGCAAAAAATTTTTTTAAAAATATATATTTATATATTTTATATATGTATATATTTTACTCTCTCTCTATATATATGTGTATAAATTTGCACACATCTCTATGTACACTTTTATGTACGTACACATGTATTTGCTCACACATTCGCATGTGTGCATCCTCACATCCTCCCTGTCAGTTGTGGTGGTACAAGTAAACCAACTTTATGACCAGTGAGACAATTTAACCATAGATAACATGAACAGAGGCATAACCTGATAAAGTAGAACAAGGAAAAAAGGTAAATTTGCCAATCTGAGGATATCTTACCGCACTTAGTATATTAGGTAGGCATTTTGTTCCACCCTCTCTTCCATAATGCAGCTAAGTCTCCCATCGATTTGAACTTGGAAATGTCAGAGTTCATTTAAATAATGATATTGAAGGGAGAAGAAACTTTACAGAGATGGGATTTAAAAGCATTTACAAGATAGAATGAAGGAGAGGATGTCAGTCAACAGGATGTTCTACAGGGAACTGTAATTCCTGTTCAAATGACACCTCCCATAACTGTGAAAAGAGACTTTACAGAGGGAAAGAGCTTCTACTGTGCAGAAAATCAGTTTTTAAAATTGAATCTAAGAAGTTAAATGTGTTGGTCTGGGAAAGTTCTTTGGTAATGTTTGAGGTTTTCCTGACCTTTACTTGCCTAAGGGAAACTGTAACTAGAATAAGTGCCAACTGTGTATATGTGCATGACCATGTATTATGAGATAAAAACTTCTTTTTATCCTTTCAGTTGTGCTTGTAGATTAAACATTTATGAAAATTATACTACTTGATCTGAGGTGTGATATGTGTCTTGCTTCATGAAAGAGACTGCAGCTCAACTCATGCTCCATAAAGCTGCCAGATTTGTTAACAGAATCTGCAAATATAAGACCCTGGTATGTGCCAGCAAATATATTTTCGTAGGACAGGAATTTGAATGATAAATCCAAAAAAAATCTTCCTATCCTGCAAATTCAGTAGACTTTACAAACAACCTCTTTAAACGTGATGGCCTTTAATCTCAGGAGGATTTGTGGAATCCCCAGGGATTTTCCCAGGCCAGATGTTATCAGCAAAAGACTGGAAAAGGTTGTGGGATAGGGAACAACTCTGCATAGGACAAGAACAGACCGATAAACTGAATAGTCTTTGACAACTCTGATGAGATACTGTCAAAAACCTCCTGGAGATCACATGATGGATTTAGAACAAAAATACAATAAAAAAATTAGTGCAGGAAAATTTTACAATATATTCCTTTAGTACTGTCTAATTTTTTGGTCTATGGATGACAATTCAATGTAAGAAATGAAAGTCTTCCATTGGACAAGAAGTATTGTGAAGAATGCCATGTGGAAAAGAAGAAATAATTTCAGTTTTTATCTTTGATTTGAGGAATGAACCTTTGTTGCATCTAATGACTATTGAAATCTAAAGGAAGATTTTTATCTCATTATTTTCAGTCACTCTGAAGATTGTGTTAAAGTTTTAATATTTTATACTTATGTTTGCATATCATATCACTTAATTTCTATGAATTCAGGATAAAACTCTTAATGAAAAGCAGAGAAATGGAAAACTTTCTTGAAGATGAATGAATGACAAAAATGTATTCCTAGAGAAAAATAATAAGAATTAATTCAACATTTTGAAGATTAAATGTACTCCAAATATCGTGCAAATTATTATTGGGAACTGTAAAATGCAAGAAATTAGAAAAGAGAATTTATCACTCTCTTAACAACTTACACTGGTTTTTATTTTTGTTATAGAAAAGGATCTCTGTAGAAGTGCTGAAATCAAAGAATCACAGTTTACAGTTCTGCCTCCTGTAAAAGTTTGGCCTTTTGTCTCTCCTTTCCTCTCCCCATCCCCAATAAAATGAACCTCAAATAGGTCTCACTGTATGGAGTTCCCCTGGCACCTTGATCAATAGGATATGTGACATTTTCATGCTCCCAAAATGTGCTCAGAGGGCCCAGGAGAAATGTTTGCCTCTCTACTTCTCTGTAGCAAATCTGGACAAAAGATCAGTCCCCGACATGCCTGTGGGACTGAAAGCACTTTAATGATCCCTCTGCTGTAGAGCAGTGTGGCATGTGAACGGGATGAGGGAAAGGCATTTTCTTACTGTCAGGAGCTGTGCCACTGTGTGGGTGCTCCAGGTCTCAGGAGTCCAAACAGAAGGTTCAAAATGCACCCCAGCATGACCCTCCTACTTACTCATTGTGTGTGTATATTTATTTTTATTTTATGTTTTTATATTTGTGTATGGTCTTATATGTATATCAATTGTCCGTCTTCCTCTTCCCATTGAATTCTTGCCCCATTGAACTCTGTTCCTACCTCTAGCCTATTTCCTGCTACTGTCTCATAAGCCCTTAATCCTTAATCCCCTCCAGACTCTCCAGACCAGCACCTGTTCTGCACCAGAAGCTGCCCAAATGGCTTGAGTTTGGTCATACCATCACAGTGCCAGATCCCCCCTTACACTCCATCCTGCCCTCCTCCCAAAATCCCTCGCATATTCTGTGACACTGTCACCACCTGGGGAGTCCCCTCTGTACGTGCTGGCCTGCATCAGACCTCTATGCTACACAAAACATGGGGGATGGGTGTTTTTGGGTTGTTTATAACAACACACACGCACAGACACACAGGTACAGTCTGGGGAATACAAGATGTGTGCTCTGCTCTCACTGATACTGAGAGGCTGCAGCTACATCTGTTTTAGTCTGGTCAGTGTCACAACTTTAGATATCCTGTTGTGCTTTTGAAAACTTGTGGTCATGAAGGATATTAGTCTGCATTTTCAGACTTTGCAACAAGATGGAGAGAAGGGAAAGGAGGGAGAGGAGGGGTAGTGTGGAGCATTAGACACCGTCAATCACAGTGCAATGAGTGACAGTCCCCTGGAGAGGGAACAAAAAGTTACAGCACTGTAAGCACCTCCAAACCTTGCAGTGAGTGTGTGCCTGCTTCCTGATGAGCTGGAACAACTGCTTTGCATTGCACAAAGCTTGAAAAACCCATGTGACCCACTCAAAGGACAACTTTTTTTTTCATCATATAAAAGAATTATCATGTAAATTCTACTGTAAGGATACAGCTTGTATCCTCATGTAATGGGATCCTTTAACTTTGACATTGTCCTGAATAACTGAAAGTGTGTTAAACATTTTCTAGTAATACTTTTCAAAATAATGGTAAAATGATCTTAAAAGAATAGTTAGGACTCTCGGGCACATGAAGTGATTCTTGGCATATCCTGTGCAGGGCTAGAAACTGGACCTGATGATCCTTATGGGTTCCTTCCAAATTGGCATGTTTTATGATTTTATGATTCTATGAAACTTGCATGATGATACATTTTGGACCAAAACACTTAGCCAAAAATGTCTACTTTTTTTTCTCTGTCATAAATCTTCGTACACCAGTTCTTTCAATTCTTCAACTTTTGAAATGAAAGGAAAACAAATTAAATAAATTTATGCAGAAATAAATAAGAAAATAAGAAAATAAAAAGCAGATAATGATGAGATGGAAAAGTTTGAATTAAACAGTGTGGAAGCATTATTTTTAGTTTATTTGATTTCTCTTAGAAAACACAAAATCTTTCTACTTATAGGGAAAGTCACTACAAAAAGTAACATTTTTAATATATTTGAAATATTGCTTTTCAGCAAAGTGCTGATTGATGGAAAAACTATAAACAGTTCTTATTTTACTGAAGTCTATACTGCTTTGTTTGAATCACCACATGAATTTTACAGATTAGCTGTAAATTGTCTAAAATAAGCGTTTCATCAATTTAGAATCTGACACTTTGTATCTGTGTAACTGACAACAGAGAGGAGCTTTAAAATTATTTGCTTTATTTACCAACTACATATTTTTTTATCTTCCTCAGCACATTTACACAAAAGCATGTTAATCTTCTAATTAATCTCTTTGCAACTTTTTTTACTTTTATAATTATTTTATTACTTTTCAGGGAACAGTCACAACTTATGTAACATTATATTAAGTTTGGATAACCAGAGCAGTGTTACAAGTCTGTGATCACACCCCATCATTACCCTTTCTCCCTTCTGAAAACTGACTTTTCTTTTCCTACTGAGTTTTCTGTCTTTAGCATTTCTTACTCCCTAACAGCACTTTATCTTTCATATCATGACAACTTATGTTCTGTACTAGCATCTTATAATGCACTTTTTCAGAAGTTTTTGAAAATCTGGTGAATCACAGATTCAAACTGCTCTCTGAATGTGTAATTCCAGGAAACGAAAAGGGAATTAGTAGACAAAAGTAACTTTGAGTTATGCCAGTGTTGTGGTTTGACATGGAAGTGAATTTTCTCAGGAAGTTGGGGTCAAACCAATCAGTGGTCAGGTTTAGATATTGGCACTTAGAGTGATCACTGAAGACATTGGACACACCTCTGAGAACACTCTGGGGGGTTAAAGGCAGAGAACTCCCAGGGGAACTCTCTTTTTGTTCCAGTCAGTGAAGAGTTCAGACCTCCCCTCCCCAGCCTGTGGCTGGGGAGGGGAGGGGAAGCCATGCGGTCTAGGAGAGGTAGGCCAGGGGATGAAGGGACTGGAACCGGGCCGGCCCCTGTGGACAGAAGGGTGGAGAGAAAGGGAGATGTCTTTGTTCCCCGCCGACAGGAGGGAGAGAGAGTGAAAGAGACAGACTGTGCCGGTAGTACACCGGCAGAGGAGAAAGAGAAGATGGGGGGGGGGGGGGACGGTGCTCAGCTGTGGGAGTTGGAGTTCTGGGCTGAGATTTCAGCTGTCCTGGGAGCCCAAGACTTTTAACCCTTTCCTAGGAAATGAAAGCTTTGCAAAAAAAATACTCCTCCTCAATTTGAAAGAGAAGAGAGTCTAGAACCTGAGATTTTAGAAGAAGAAATCCTAGGTGGGAGGAGATGATGGAGTTGCCTTGGCTGGACTTTTCTTGTATAGCCATAGGCTGAACCAATTTCTCCTGCAACACAGAGACTGCATTTTAGGGGGATGCAATGACTTGAGCCAAGAGAGTACAGAAGTGGGAGTGATCTGCTTCAGCTACTGCAAATTCAAGAGTAGAATGAACAGAGAAAAGTTAAGGAGGATGTGGTGGTTCCCTCTGTCTTCAGGAAGAAGAAGATCTCTGTTCTTGAGACCCTTGGCCCCAGGGAAGGAGAAAAAGGGGGGGACTGTTGTCCCAAAAATGAGAAACTGTTGTTCTTTTAGTCCTTGACAAAGCATCCTTAAAGGAGCCCTATGAGCAGTTTCAGTCCATGCAGGGTGGTGAGAGCACTGTGACATAGAAAAGAAGGTGTCACAAAAGCAGATTTTCTCCAGGTGGTTGCCATGTGTGACATGGAAACACAAGAAGTTGCAATTGTGTTTCCTGGGAGTCTATGGTACAAGACAGATTTCTCTCTCCCTTGATGGACTGAGTATAGATTATCTGAAGGGTGGTAACTTGATCAAGAATCCAGAGTTGTGTCTCACTGTATTTTAGTAGAAATTAGGTAAGGGGAGGAGGAATATTTTAGGGGGTTTTTATTCTGGATTCAGTGTGTGTCTTATATTATAGTTGTAAGGTAATAAAGTTTTTTTTTTTCTTTATTTTTAAGCTTGAACCTGCTCTGCTCTGTTCCTGATCGCATCTCACAGCACTCATTTGGGGAGGGTGTATTTTCATGGGGACACAGGCATTGCGCCAGCATCAAACCATGACAGCCAGTAAATCATAAACTAACTAGATTGTTTACTTAAAGAAATACTTACCTACTGCAGGAATGACAAGGACTCTGACACATGACATGGAGTCTGAGGATTTTATTTTGATGGGCTTTAATGTACTAAATTGCTTATCTCTTTGGAAAAAAAAAAAAAAGAAAAAAAGAAAAATATCCCACCTAAATGTCTACATTGGTTCTCTGTTTTTAAAGTTGCAGACCTAGGTCTGTGTGCCTGATGGATGGTGATGGGAAGGGGATGAAAACAGCATGGACACTAAAGAATGGAGATGAAGCACAGTTCTACTGTCTAAGGCTTATGACCACAGATACTCATGACTTTGACAGGAGATTTGTAGAAACAGAACGGGAAATATGATTACTGCTGTGGGCAGGCTGTACCTGACTGCCATGATGGTAGTGCTTGAAGAGTCCAGTTAGAAGCCAAGTTGTATTTCACTGTGTGCCTGCACATAGAAAGATGTGTCTTGAGGAATGTTTCAGACACCTTAGATTTGGAACCGAACCCATCATTGCCTTCTTCCCTGGCACAGAAGTGGGAGCTATTTTCTTTGCTGGGTTCAGGTGGGAGCTGAGTGTCACTAGAAACCTGGGTGGCAAATTGATCTGATCTCAGTCCGAAAAACTGTGGCTTAAACCCCAACCATTTAACAAATCCATGAGACATGTAGTTTACCAAGAGATGATAACACCGTGTCACCTGACAGTTGTAGTTCACAGATGTGAAAGTCTAGGTGACCCTAAAGGAAGCAAATACTAAGCTATCTTTCCTAAATCTACCATGGTTTCCTTACTGTCATGGCCTCTGAGACATTGCTGCCCACAAGGTCCTACAACCAGAGTGAAGGAGAGAGAAAACCAGCACAGAACAATTTGTTCTGGGAATACCCTTGTCTATCTTCTATTTATCCTTCAGGACAATTTAAAATTTATTTTAAGCCTTGAAAAGTGTATTCATCTCCCTTCCACTGTTTCTTTTCTTTTCAATATTAATTCTGTAATGAGATCTTTTAATACTCCAATTCTTCTCCTAGATTTTCCCCCTGGTTTCTCTAGTATTTATCAATGCAAACTAGTAAATAAGAAAAATACAGAGATGGCTCCCAAAATAACATCTGCAGTGTAGAGCCTGTAATAGCTGCAGATTACATAGGAATACCCAAAGTAGCTCTAAAATTTGCACGTTTGGTTGCAGCTAAGACTTATGGAGCAGCTTTTTTAAAAGCTGCAGGGCTCTTTGCAGCTACTGCAGGCTCGGCCTTGTCCAGTGCTAAAACTGCAGTGAGTATTCAATTGGATACTGTGACTGCATTTGCAGGAGGTGCAATGGTATCTTTGGCTACAGTGGAGACAGAACCAACAGAGATGATAAATCACTGCAAGCAGCAAAATTGTCTGGAAGTTAAGAATACAGAATGAAGCTGTTCTCACCTGCAAATTTCCATTACAAGGATGAGAGCTTTTCTAAAACATAATATTCTTGAAGGATAAAAAAGACAGTGGTTCCCATGGTGATGAGAAAAAGGATATTGGAATCGAAATGTGGAGATCTCTTGAAATAACTAGCAAACAAATCTGTAAAGTTGATAATATGGTGAGTAAACACAGAACTATGGCAATCCAAAGAAAACTCTTGAATCAAAAGAAAGGCACAAGATATGGCTGGTCTGAGAGTCAGGAAACACTCTGTTTTGTGGTGGTATGACTTTTGTTTGTGGGAAAGCTATATTACATTTTGAATAAAAATTATAAACCTATTTTTTGTTGCTAGAGACGGTTGTATATTTATTCCAAATTTTTATGGGTATAGAGAAAAAACTCCTTATTTTTCCATGAAAGTGGTTTACATTATCTCACTAAAGGCCTCTTTTAACTTTTCAGAAATTGCCAAAATTATATTGCCTTTTTGTAGGTTGTCAAATATATTGAATCTAAATTTATATATTCAGGATTTAAAGAAAGCATAGTGATGGTATAAAGTTTAAGATCAATCTTGTATTTGAATGTACTAACATTTCAAATATAGCATATCCAGACTAAATATCTTTAAGCAAATATGTTGTTGAAAGAATATTTCTATAAAATAATTTCCCCTTTCTCCCAAGAAGTTAGTGCATGTTAAAGAATTTATGTACATGGACTTCTAAAACAATTCTGAAGTATGGTAAATCCCCAGCTAATTTTCAAAATTTCAGACATGTTCAATCATCAAATTTGATGCCCAATCACCAGATTTTATGATCAAATTCCAAATTTGAGGTATAATGAAAGAATGAAAAATCCTTATGTGATTTTGCCAAAGAAATAAGACAAATGAGATATAAGTACAAAACTATTTGGCAGAAGAAATATATGCCCTATAAAGAAAAGTAAAAATACTTCTAGTGTGGGTGAGAATGTGACCTGAGAAAGAAAACAAGGAGATTGAAGAGAAGAACAACCTGAGATCATAAATCTGTATCACTACCTGGTCAAAAACTTCATGGATTTATGTGGGCTTTGACAACATAAGAAAGGTTTAGTAGAAACACAGATCCCTTCTTTTAGTCTCCAACAACCCGGGAAGAGCACTGCAGGGGGTTGGGTTAGCACAGGTGCTGTATTATGGTATTTAATTGAAGCTGGATAAAAATGTACCCTTTAAAAAAATATTAGCAACTTCCTTACTTGCCTTATAATTCCACTTTGAAAAATCCACTCATCTTTGTCTCAGAGTCTGTCAGGTGCTGATGGATTTAACCAGGCAGCCTTATTCACATCTTCCTGCTTGTGTGTTCTCCAGCTTTCAGGATCTCATGCAATTCCAGAGAGAGAGCATTTAGAACTAAATCTATCAAATGACCTCACACAGGAAATAATCCATTTTATTCAATTTCCTTTGCCATGGATTTAGCATGCAGACTAGATATACAAAATCCTCATTTTGGTGTACTAAACAAGATCAAAGATGGCTCTGACTATTCCTAATTCCTTTGAAAAGCTAATCTGAATCATTATGATTTAGACAACTTCTCTCCTAGGAGGCTCTTCTTTAATGAACCATTATTCACAATAGCACAGGATCTGCTCAACCAAAATAAGCCCAAGCATCTTAGAATTTTACAGATGCTGTAATTAAGCAAACATTGTCAGACCAAGCTTTTCTAAAACCATGTAATTTAATCTTTTTGGTTATATATATATGTATTAAATTTAGTGGATCAGTCAAGAACATTTTCAGAAACATTTTAAATGGAGATATAATTATCTGTTGCCAATATGCAAAAATCGAATAGGGAACCTAACCTAATTCAGTATTCATTATGATTAAAAGCACTTTTGAGTTCATTGCTTTGTTCAAGCAGAAAGAAAGAAATGGTCTTTTAAAATGATAGGGCTTGATCCAGTGGAACAGAATTAAATAGAATTGAAAATGAAAGTGAATTGAAATATTTAAGCTCTTTCTTTGTCTTTCAGTAGGTAATGCTGCAGTTAGAGGAAGCATTAAGGGCATTGAATTTCTTCTGAAAATATCTCTTGGCTGAAGAATATCTCCTCAGTACTCCAAACATGGTAGCTGTAGGTACTGAAACATACAAAGTATTGTCATGAAAATATTCATAAGACCACTGCTTGAAAAGACAAGAATCCATCTTCCGTAAGAGAGTCTGATTCCATTATCTGATTTCCTTTAAGAAAAAGTGGTAAGTTTTCATGTTTATTTATAGCTGCTGTTTTCATTATATCTTGCTTTCTTATGTGCGATTTCATGCATTATGTAGGAGCAAAAATGAAACAAGACCCAGTGAAAATTAGGCTACAGAACATGCCTGAATTTCACCAAATTAAATGCCCTGAATTATTTGAAAAAGTGTGTATTGCTGCTGGGAGAGGTATGGGCTGGGCTGGATGTACCCAGGAGCAGGCTGTGCTTCCCGTCTGCCGAGGAGGAGGAGGAGGAAGAGGAGGAAGAGGAGGAGGGCATCAGTGCCCATCCTCTGGAGAGTGCACTGAAGAGGCACCATCCAGGGGATTCACACACAGCCAGTGGCTCTGTCGCAATAAATGGAGAGCCATGCCTGGAATGTAATCATTTTTTACATCCACAAGAGAACAAAACTCAGTGGCTTTCACTCTCATTATCCAGACAACCTTAAAATGTTACTGCATCTAGTCAGCTGGACAGAATTTTCAGTTGCAGGTAGTTGGTGTCTCCTTCAGCATGCCACTGATAGGTGCAATTGATAGGATGTCTGTGTAGATTAACGGCACTGTATATGACTGACCAATTCTTACAATTCCTTTCAGAAGTCTAAGGACATCCTTTGATTTAAACATTGCTTTAAAATATACATTTTTTTCTCTTTTCATTGCCTAACTTCTAGGAATTAAAAAAAAAAAATCATCCCCCTGAATTCACACGACTCTATTTATCCTTTTTAATTCATCCAGTCTTCAAGACAATTTTATTCTTTTAACATTTGGTTTCATCACTCTTCTTTTCTGTACATTTTCTGTAGGCTGAGAAAGCTCCATAAGGCATTTTATTACAGGTATTAATATGACATCTGATTAATGTAGCCACTATTATAATTAAAAAGCCCTTGCTCCAAGAAGAAAATTGCATTTCCTTTTCTTTTGATTCAATTATATTAGTATATTACCCTTACATTTCAAATTTCTATTTTTAAGGTCTTACATTATTGTTGCAAACTTTGATTTCTTTACAATTTTGAATGTTTTAAAGGTTATTGTTGGTTCCAAAAATTAGACAATCAAGAGAAAACACGTCTCTATATAGAAGAAGCTGCTGTTATTGATACTACTACCAATTTTTTTTTCTAATTCTAGACTTCAGCCAAAAATCCACAAGTGGAAATGTAGTGCTGAGTAGATTTAAAAAAATGAATCACTTTCTGCTACATGGCAACTAATACTGAGCTTTCTGAGAGAACCTGTCTGAGGATATGGCAACATTCACTGTAGCTCTGTGAAAACAGCAGATCTAAATAATCCCTAATTTGGGTCAATTTCTGTTAAATATAAGAACATAACCATTAGTATTCTAAAGTGAGAAAAGTGAAAAAGTTACTGAGAATGATGTCTCATCTTCAGCTGATGTCTTCTAACCATGGCTACCACTCTCAGCCAAGAATGGTGCTTCAAAAGGCATATGCAAACATGCTATTTTGGGAAAATCCTAAACATAAATAACCTCTCATGCAATCAGAGAATAATTTAGGTTGTAAAATAACTCTAAAATCATTGAATGCAACCCCAGCAATGCTAAGTGTACTATAAAACATGTTCCCAAGTGCCACAACTACATGTCTTTCAAATATCTCTCCATGGTGGTTCAACTACTTCCTTGGGCAGTCTGTTCCAGTGACATACAACCCATTCTCTGAAGAAAATTTCCCTGACATTCCCAATCTGCGCCTCCCCTAGTGCAACTTGAGGCCATTTCCTCTGCTCTTGTCACTTGTCACACGGAAGAAAACACCAATCCCCACCTCGCAGCAACCTCCTTTTAGGCAGGTGGAGAGAGCAATGAGATCTCCACCAAGTATCCTTTTCTGCAGGCTAAACACTCACAGCTCACTCAGCTGCTCCTCATCACACCTCTGCTCCAGACCATTCACCAGCTCTGTTACCCTTCTTTGGAGATGCTCCAGCTTCTCAAAGTCCTTCTTGTAGTGAAAGGCCCAAAACTGGACACAGGATTTGAGGTGTGGCCTCACCAGTGCCGAGTACAGGGGGACAATCCCTGCCCTGGTCCTGCTGCCACACTACTTCCAGTAGTGTGATCCAGGCCAGGTGCCATTGGCCTCCCTGGTCCCCTGGGCACACCTGGCTCATGTCCAGCTGCTGTTGACCAGCACCCCCAGCTCCTTTTCCTCCAGGCACATTTCCAGACATTCTTTCTCAAGCCTTGAGTATTGCCTGGGGTTGTTTGTAATCCAAGGGCAGGACCTGGCACTTTGCCTTCTTGAACCTCATACCGTTGGCTTTAGACCATCCACACAGCCTGGTCAGATCCCTCTACAGAGCCTTTTTACCCTCTAGCAGATCAACACTCCTAATCACCTTGATGTTGTCTGCAAAGTTTCTCAGGGTACTTTTGCTCCCCTCCTCCAGATTATCAGCAAAGAGGTGGAACAAGACTGGGGCCATTACTGCGCCCTGGGGAACACCACTAATGCCTGGCCCCAGCTGGATGTAACTCCATTCCCTATCACTCTCTGGGCCTGGCCCCACAGCCAGCTTTTACCTAGGAAACAGAGAACCCATGCAATCCAACAGCCAGTTTCCTACAGGACAACGGTGTGGGAAATAGTGTCAAAGGCTTTACTGAAGTCCAGGTAGACAATATCCATGACATAGGAGGAGATCAAGTTGGTCAAGTAGGACCCACCCTCCATAAATCCATACTGGCTTGGCCTGATCCCCAGTTTGTCCTACCCATGATGGCACTCAGGACAATCTGTTCCACGTCCTTCCCTGGCACAGAGGTCAGACAGACAGGCATTCTCCTTCTATACCTCTTCTACATTGGCATCACATTTGCTGAGCTCTTGTAAATTGGAACCTTCTTGGTTATCCATGACTGCTGGTAAATGATAGAAAGTGGCTCAGTGAGCTCTTCTTCCGGCTCCCTCAGTATCCTCTGAAGGAGGTCTAAAAGACTGTCCCTTGGAGGACTCTCAAACAGTCTCTAAAACAAGCCAAAGTCTGCCCTACAGAAGTCCAAGGTGGCAGCTGTGCTGACCATCCTTACTTGTCTGAGAATTGAGAATTTCTGATCACAAGATGGCCACCAAACATCATGTCACTCACCAATCCCTCTCCTATCACAAACAGCAAGTCCAGCAGAGCACCTTCCTTAGGTGGGTCCCTCACCAGCTGTATCAGGAAGTTATCTTCCACACACTCCAGGAAACCTCACTATTTCCTTTCTGCTGTGAAAATATCTGAAGTCTGTTTCCAGATGTCTTACCAGATCTCTATCTGGTAAGCTGAAGTCTTCCATTAGAACAAAGATTAGTGAGACTTCTCACAGCTGGTTACAGAATATTTCATCTTCCTCTTCCTCCTGTGTGGGAGGTCTGTAACAGTTGTGTAAGTCATCCCACCATATCTTGTGATGACAGCTATATGATCATTTTCCAGCTGCACAATAGTTTCCAGTTTCTCCTGTTTGTTGCCCCTGTGCATTAGAGTAGGAGGCTTTCAGCTGGGCTCTTGATCCCAACACCTTTTTGAATACCTAATTGCCCTAATTCCTGTGTGATTCCTGTGTGATCTCCTGTGTCTCAGGCACTTCCACAATTCCTAACACATCAATAACCCTTTTGTCTTTACTGTTTCATACATCTCCAGTCCCACTGAGACAGCAGACCAAAGGACATTGGCCAGCAACCATCCCTCAAATACTGGTGTGATGTCCCCAGGCTTATCTTGAGTGAGTTTGGTTTTATCCCTTTTTCCCTTTCAAATCCATTTAAAGTTTTTTCACTGACCCCTAATAACTCCTGTGCAAAAAATCCTTTTCTCTCTTTGAGACAGGTATAACCTGTCAAGCATGCAACCTGCACTTAAATCTCACTCACTTGTGAGAAACTTCTGACTGTGGCAAAGCTTTGAAAGCCAGATACTTCATGAGAGTTAGTCTGGGCAGAATCAATGACATCTAGATTTACGTAAATTAGCACAATAGCTAGATGATTGATGAAATTGAGGTTGTAAGCATCACACACAAATTAGATATATTTTCCTTTTACAACTTGAAGGTTTTTCCTTTTCCTTTCTGCCCACACAATAATTTTTGTTAAAATTTTTCCACAGGAAGAATTTGTGTTTCTGGAAAAACACAAGACTGACATTTTTGAGACATTACCATCCCTGCATGTGCACAGAACAAGGATCAACACACAAACAAAAATACAAATATCAATGTACTGCCCCAGAAATTAACAATCACTCTGACTATGGACATTTATAAATCAAAGAAGTATGAGATTATTATCCACTTGGCTCCTTCTCCTTCAGGGTACCCAGAAGCATGCCAATTAGTGCCAGCTGTGCTGACAGTTATTCATTAAGTCTATCAGGAAACTGCTCTGAGATTCAGGGGTTTCATTAATTCCTCTAAAAGCATCAGAGCAGGTGCTTTACTCATAGTGGGAAATTCGAACTCTTCCTTTCAAGACAGCTCGTATAGGTTTCACTATGGTCAATAATAATGTTTTTTAGGGCTATAAATGGAAGAATGCACTGCTTTCTTTGCTCTTGCCTAATGAAGTAAAGCAGCAGGCACTTACTGGCAGTCATGGCCCTGATGGTAAGTCCTCTCTGAATCTCACCATGCACATCCTGCACCTGGGCATGTGCTGCAATCTGGTCAGGCATAAGTTCAGAACAAGTAAGCAAGAAAAATGAAAGTAAAAAAAAATTTCCACTCTCAGGGATTTTCCTGTACTTCAGGAAAAAGCTGATGGGATTGTCCCCACTTCCTGCTCCCCAGATGGGTGTGCTCAGCACCAGCCAGCTGACCCTATAGAGCCTCCTCTCATCAGGGAGTATTTGCCAGTGCAAAACCTCAACTATTCTCTGTTCTGGGATGCACTTGGATATATTCTTAGTGATAGAAATTACTGTGGATTATTTTGGTCTTTAGTTTAAGACATTAAGGATGGAAATTTAATGCTTGATCCTTTTTGTTGACACAGTATGGATGTTCTTATTATCCACATAAAGAAGTTTCTTGCATACCTTGGAGATCCTATAGATTGCATTTTCCTCCAGAAGGAAAGAAACTCTTCACATTTTGTTTTATTAAACAGGAATATTTGTAATGGCATCTGTTATTTCATATATCACTTTCACTATATTTGCTTTGTATGTATATCTATCAATAGCCTTTGTCTTGTAAGCACATTAAAAGGCTTGCCCATTGAAGTCCATCACAAATAATTAAGTTATAATTTTTTTTTAAAATTTCTTTTCTCTTAATTACTTTCTTAAGACAGAATGACAGAACTGAAAATACTACTGGTGCTAGGAAAGCAACAATAACTGATATAATCAAAGCGTCTCCTTCTAAACTCATCTTTATTTTTCTTATTTTCTTCATGTTTGCAGAACCTTACAGTCAAGACCTGAGACACAGAAAATAGAGTTTGCCTCTGCAAATAATATATGCATGGGTGATACTTTTACTTTTTTTTCCCTTTTCTCTTTAATGAAGGCATTTCAATTTGCTTTCATTCATTCAAATACCCAGAAGTGTGCATTGAACAAAGTGGTTCCCATATTGTGATTCTGAATTATCATTTTTTTCAAATCTTTCCAAATGGGACAGGCATATTCATTATTAATAACTCTAATTTCACAGTCTCCCCACTTGCACATTGCCATGATCTTACATAGCTTTAACTGAAATTTGTGCATACACATATGTATTACATGAAATCAAGAACCACCTCATAGTGGTGATGCATTTTTTTCCCCAGAAATTTTTAAATGTAAATATCTACCATATTATAGTTTCAAAAGTAATTGTATAGCTCTTCAGGATTCATCGTAAAATTCCCACTGACATGTAAAAGAGCAGAGTCAGTTTTGTGAGAGAAACACTTCAAAAGCTTTGTGAAGACTCCATGCTGTACAAATGTTTGCAGGAGGAACCTAGGGCTTTTATTTTCCCATACTATAATTTGTTAATGTGTTAGACTGTTTTAACTCAGATTTTTTTTCTCTCTTTTTGATGTTTAGGACAGATTTTTCTGTCACTTTTCCTCAGTGCTGGAAAAATAGACAACTTCAGAAAACATTTTGCTATTCAGACAAGTGTAATTGATATCTCTTTTTGTCTAGAAGCTGTAAAGCTTTGAGTTTGCCACATGGCAAATGCTTGTAAGGGTTTGGAATGGGACTGTGTCAGTCTTTATCCAACTTCTGTCCATTTATTGACAGCACTTATTCAACTGTATCCATGAACTCAGGTGACATCATGTATCCACAAAAAATTTGTGGATTACAAAGAATTTGTTTGAATTACAAGAACTTGTAATTATTAGACAAAAACTGTGCTCCTACTGAGAAATGTAAATCAGCAACTAGCTCTGAGACTGGCAATGTTTTGTTATAACCCTGAACTTTTCCACTGTAGAACAGCGAGTTTCAGCTGATCGATTTTTTTCTGTGAAATACTTCCTTATGCCATAAAGAACTATAGGGGAGGATGGACACTTTTTAAACAACACATGGGTACTGCTGCCAAAATGTCTTTTACTTAAATAGGATTGGAGTCCACATTTAATGATGAAAGTGCTTATATGTGATGAAAAGGCTTCTATAGTTGCACTGCTTTTCTGATTAACACTTCCCACAAAATGAACCAAAAGTAATGAATTTAATTTAACAGCTCCAAAATTATGACAGAAAATAAGATTTACAGTGCTTTAAATCTTTCTTTTTCTCCTAAAAGAATTAAATGCTTTGTCTAAAATACTAAAAAATTAATTTCTTAAGTTCAGTTGATCAGAGGCATGAGAAATGAGGTTTCCAATCTTCTACGAGCTAAAGCCATGGGCAAAGTGTCTCATCCTGAGGGTCCCTTGCCACAAAGGGCAAAGGGCTGAGAAGGGCTGTCCAAGGCAGCTAAAAAGAGAAGAGTAGGTACCTCATTCTGGCTGTGGTTCTTTCTCTTGAGCCTGATTTGAGGTGATGAGCTCATGATGATCCTGTCTTACACAGAAACATGTTTTGCTTTCCAAGGAGAGAGATAAGTAGGGATGGGCACAGGAATTAGGATTTTTGAAACTCACACCACCATGGTCCACTTTACTCAGGCAGGGCCCCTCTGCCTGTGTGCCTGTGCCTGACTTGATATAAAAATATGTATAAGAATAACTGAAGTCTCAGACCCTCCATAGCCTACAAGAGGTTATGTGCTGATTTTCATGGAAATGGGTTTTCAGTCAGAAATAGGGAACTTTTTTCACAAATACATTTATTAGATTGGAACGTAGTTTACCATAGGAAGTGTCAAATGCAGTAATAGAAATTCACTTTGAAAGCTTTTTTCCATTCAGCTTCTGTCATCCTATGAATATTTTGGTTTCCACTTCAATCAGAGACTAAGAAATTACATATGTTAGGTGCCCTATTTGGACAAACTCTGCCTTATTAAATATCACATATTTCACCAAATAATGAAACATTTGGTTTAAATGGTTTAACTGATGCAACGTTTTCTTTAACAACTGTGAAAATAATGAGAAAATAGGCAGTGTATACATTTAAATATATAGCCACAGTTAGATGCTAGACTCAACTGATAGGAGAATGTAGTAAAATCACATTTATATTCTAAATTCTATAGGGAATAATTATAATTTTTCTAAGTAAGTGTACCTAAAGAAAGCATTTCAATTTATATTTTTAAAAAAATCAAAATCTTTTATGCAGTGGAAGTAATAAATTTTTTTTTAACTAGCACTGCTTCTGAAAACTTCATTTATGAAGACCATTAGTCTGACCTCATTTATCAGCACAGAATTCACTTCAAACTGATTATAGTAGCAACTTATCTGTCATGCTCTTTTAAAATAAAAAGAACAAGAAAAAATGAATCAATGTAGTAATTATATTAAAATATCTACATTTTTCATAATTGGTTTTCTATGTTAACAAGAGAGAACGATGTAACCAATGAAGTAATTACTTGCTTCTATCTGATCCCTATTTTTGTAAGAAACAAAGTTAAATCCTGAACTAATAATTTTAAAATTCTCCTTTTACTTACTTTTTATATTCTGGAGCCCCAAATTGATGTTTTCAGTGGAATAATTAAGCTAAATGCTCCTCTCTTCTGTATGTATTCATGCAATGGGTGTTGAAGAGAGGAAACAACAAACAGGTCAATGAACAGACTACTGTAGAAATTAAAATCTTTCTAATCTTTCCTGCTTGGATGATCTATCATAGGCTGAAAGGAAATAAAATTCAATGCCTTTACTAACACAGCTTTAGCTAGGGTCTAAAGGCAACACTCTTGCTGCTCCCTTTAGCTGTGGCTAAAGGCAGTACTGAATTTTATTGCCTTCACAGCTGCACATACATGTTAATATCAGAACCAGGTGAGCCCTGTTTGACTTCTGAAGTGTGCAGAATTTATTGTGTTTCAGGGACACGGTAGGGCTTTCTGAATTCAGCTACAAGTCAGTAGCATCGCTATTGGTTAATTAAGAAACTATCCTTAGGTAAACAAACCTCTATAACACATTTTACATGTTTACAATACTAGGTGTAGTAAGTTAAGATAAGAATTGTTTCTCATTCTTTTCTCTGATCTTCTCAGACTTCCTCAGTACAATGCCAGGGAAAATTATCTGTTGCTCTCTGTGATCAGAGAGCTACTACTACAAGTCTCTGCTCCCCTAAAATGAATTCCTGACTCTGAATTAACTGTCATAACCTTGTGACTCCCATGTGTCTCCCTTAAACATTCCTACTGTCACTTATCCTCAGTTTAGTATTCAAATTTAGGATATTTCCTGTGTAGGCACTTGTGACTGAAATCTACACTGGAGCAAATTACTGCTACAGCAGAGTACCTCATTATCCCCTTGGCTGATGGCAATGCGTCATTACAAACCTGTACTTTTGTCCTGTAGTATTTGAGAAACACACTTGGCATTTCAGGTTCTGCTGAGTCCTAACTCCAAATCTAACACCAACATCTACTTGAAACTTCCAGAGGTGCAGTAAGTCCTACCTGCTGTCAGAACGGTGCCACAACATTTTGCACTTTCAAACAGGCCTCATGTGGGTCCTCCTTCCTTGAGCTTCCCAACAGATGATTGAGGTCTCTAACTTCAGCCAAACCCATAATGCAACTTTCAACAAAATTAGTCTACAAAACTCCACGAGTAACTAGCATATCCCCGAAAATCAGATTTTGAATTATTTGTTTCTGCCGATGCCTCTGATCACAGCATTAACTGCTTAAGAGGATACAGAAGTTAATGGACCTGATCAGCTGCTGCTTTCACCTTGAGACCTGATCCGTGCTATACCAAAATCATGGCCTAGTTACACCCATACACCTTAGGACCATAAATCATAATCTCAATTCCTGCTGACAGCCAGGAACTTCACTCTATACGTTTGGAAGACGCAAACCTAACTCTCAAACTGTAATTTATCTCTGAACACCAAGTAACTTTCTCTGCGTTTCTGAACTCTTACAGCCTTCCTTTTCCTGTTCAGGACTACCCCTCAAGTTAAAACTACACCACTGCAGCTCAGCCCAACCCTACAAGCCTTGTATCTTACTTCCCTCAAAAAGCAAAAAGTCTGCCCTTAGCCCAGAGATGATCATATTCCTTGTTACTTAATGTAAAACTTTTTCTAAAACATAGCAATAATTGTAGATATTCAGTCTTTCCTTCCCTGACCCCTGAATTGAAGCTGAGCCACATCTTCATCCAGAATTTACTAAAAAATATTAAGATTTTCTGTAAATTTTCATAATCTTAGACACAAGGATATAAGATTATTATTATTATAGCAGTAAAATTATTTATTTAGACATTACTGATTTAAACTTTAATGTGTTGCTGACAAGTGAACCCATCCTGGTCCAGACTAAAGTATGATATTTATTTCTCTCCACCTATGATACTTATTGCTCACCAGAGCATTCTCACCAGCCTTGTGTGACTCAGTTTATTCATTATAATTCTTTTGTCTGAATCTTATTCAAGACACAAACTTTACTGCAATATTTTAAGCAGTCCTGTGATCTAAATCCTCCTAAAATATAACCTAGGCTAGTCCTCACTCTGAAACAATTGCACATGTAAGACCAGTTATTATCTTTCTCACCTATGAACGTTCTTCCCTCCTGCTTTTGCAAGCAGATGAGCACAAACAAGGGATAAGAACAAACAAGGTGTTATAGTAAAGACTGGCAAGATTTGAGTTAGAACTAGATTTTGCTTTACCATTTAAGACAGCAGGTGTTGGGAGGAATGACCTTTCATATATCAAGGCCCTAACCTTCAAGTTAACCCGCATTAGAGGCTATCTTAATGAGTGATGGCTCAGAAGATGAGCAGGTATAAACATATAATCATGTGTGACTTTGAAAATTGTGTAGATACTTGGTCTTGATTATGTATCAAAAAGAAAAACTAGAGAATTAGAGGTTTTTTTTTGGTTTTGTGTGGATATATTATGTTTAGACTGCTGTTCTTATAGCTATTTATATAAATTTCCAGACAAAGTGGTAGAAGTGGAAAACCAATGGGGAAAAGTTTATCTAACTAGAAATACCTGTGGCTTGCTAAAGACTAAGAATAATTCTTCTATATATAAAATAACAGTCAAACATTTCTTTGACCTCTGCAGGAACCAAGGAGGAGCTAGGTGTTTGATGGAAGGAATCGTTCACTGATTATTTGTGAGACTGTAATTTGATCCTTCAAACATTACTATTGATTCATTAAATAAAGCTGACTGCTATTTCTATTAAATATGCTTAGTTCCTGCCTTTATGAATGCTACCTGGGTCTCTTCTGAAACTGAAAATCCGAAATCACAAGTTTCTGATCTAATGGCCTGCTTGATTCTATAATGCCAGTATGATTGCCTCCAGGCCATCTGCAGCCTGTGACCAACATGAAGTCTGAGGACTAATAGAGAACTGGAGATATTGATGATAATAACATAGGATTTTACCCGGCAGAATTTGTATTAGAATTTGTGATTAAGACTGGTGCTCATGACTGCTGCCCCTATGAGGATGGAAGCTGGTTTTCCCCCTGAAGCCCTTCAGAGCAAGGGGGAAAGACTTTATAAGCACATAAAAGTTACATCCTTACTCTGTGGATGCATCATGATATAGATACATTTTGTTCTTTAAATCTTGTTACTTCTAGTCTTGACCCTAATGAAATTACAGTGCCACCACTCATCAACTCCTAACAATCTTAAAACATTCACTTGTGAAAAACTCCTACCCCAGCCTCACAGGAGTGAGCAATAAATCTCCCAGTGCCTTCTTGCTCTCCAGTCCTCTAACTCTAGTCTTAATCTCTTCTTGACAGCATACAGCCGAATCTGTCACTGGCTCAAGAATTAACATTTAGCTGCATGTTAGTGCTGTGACTGTCTTCTCTGAAAATGCCCAGCCGGGACACTTTGTCAGACCAGGAGCTGTCAGGAGATCCCTGCTACCACTGCTAGAGCAGCATAAAATTTAGAACAGTGGAGACAGCTGTATATCTCAGTACTGCTAAGATCAATAAAGGTTGTTGCTGACATGGGCAAATATCTTACACAGAATTCAGGAGGAGAATGAATTAGAATGGTTTTCATTATGGCTGTGGTTGGGTGTGGAACAATCCCATGCTTCTGAAAATGCTGCATGTCTAACAGTGATGAGCAGTCCTGGAACAGGGAAGGTGAATCATGGGGTGTTTGAGGACTTCTAGATCATCCCTGGGAGAGGAAGAAAGGCTGGTTTGATCCTGCAAGATGCAGGGGAGGGATTATTTTAGCCCAGAGTTAGATCTCAGGATAGCAGAGGCTGAAGGACTAACTCCTGGATTAATTCTGCCACATTCAGCCTGTAATTTATTCTGAGACTGAGGGGTAAATGCTTTGTTGTGTTCTGGCTATTTTTAGGCCTGTAGTGGGGTTTGGGACAGCTGAAGTATGAGAATTAATGTCAAGTATGAATTCTGCCTGGCACACAGAATGGGGCTTTTTGACACATTTTGTTCTGGTCCTGCTTAGATGGAGCTAATAAAGTCCTTTGTTAAATATAAGTTTGGCATTAGGCTTTAGGAAGAATTATTGTATGTTATTGTACTAAGTAGGAGTGAATGCCAACAGAGGGTTGCTGATTGACTTTGTTAAAGGTAGTGTTACATTTGAGTCAGATTTAGTGTCAGTCTTTAGGAAAACTGGCTGAATTTATCTGGGGTTTGCTTAATTGCTTGACTATATGAGAATAAACTAGCATGAGGTAAAAACCATGCTTTTCTTTAGATTCATATACTGCCACTGGAAAGAAAGTATGGCTGGAAAATAACAAATCAAGTGAGATATACATTTGTGATTATTGCTTGAGTTAATCAAGGACAATACAGTATCTTGTTTTTATACCAATGACAGAATCTGGTTTAGAATTAAAATCAAGTCTGACCACTGTATTTCACTGAGAGATCCTACAAATCCTGCAGAGATAAGATGAAGGTCAATGCCAGCAGTGGCATTTGGCATTTGATTGATATCAGGACTGGGGAAGGTCACTGCACTTGCATTTAATGGTGGTGTTAGGGCAGGCACCTGAAAAAGCAGAGCCAGGTTTATCGATTGAATTTCAAGATTAGCAGGACTGGGGTGATATCTTAAATAGGTCATACTAAGTGCAGGGACTAACAAGAATTGCTGCACTTCTGAGTTAAGTTTGTGATTAGAATTTGCTATGTCAAGAACTAAAGAGCTGAGGCCAGCAGGCTGGAGAGGAGTCAAACTGAGAAGGTAGGCTTGTTGTTTGTTTTGGATGTAATTATCTCTGGGCTGTGACATACCTGATAGGATAACTATGTAGATTAAAAGAAAAAAACAAGGGAGGTGGGATAGTCCAAGTGATGAAGAATTCTCATAGTACCCATACCCTTAAACTCATTATATAACCTTACTTTTATTACAATTTATAAAGCTCAGGCTACCACGAGTCCCTTTCACTTTGAAGCTGGAAATGTTGCATAGCCCAAATAAATGTACCAAGAACTGATTTATCCTGCTCAGGTACAGCAGTGGATTTTAGCTAATAAGCATTCTGAAATTTAGAGCACTGGACAGCTCTGGCTGGGCACATACTCATTCTGCACCTGAGGCACATCAGGACTTATTATTTCAGATACAGATGAGATTGCCCCGAAACACTTCACTGTTTTAAAGCAGATATCAGGAAAACAAACAAACAAATCAAATGTCCCACTCAAAAAATTAAAGAAGTCTAACCAAAACACACAAATCTGATACAAAAGTTGAGAACATAATTGCAAGAAAATTTGGAATTGATGATCCTTGTGTTTCCCTTCCAACTTAGAATATTCTGTGATCTGGAAATAAAGTTAAGAATATGCTCCCTTGAAACCATGGTGTGACTATTTTAAATGAAATATGTGGGGTTCAGAGTTTTCTACATATATAGATTTTCCTTTCCTATTTCTTTTTTGGAAAGTAAACAGCAACTAGAAGAAATTATACTCATAATTCCACTACTGAAATATTAATAAAATATAACTATCTACCTTTGTTTGAAATGGAACTTTCAGTTTAAGAAAATAAAACAAGGTTTTCTAAAGTCCCAGAAATTTTAGTTTTTATTATAAATTTATTATAAATATTCAATATGTAGCCCTATAACAGTTGAAAGGATCTAAATTAATGTGTGAACTTATATAAAAGCTATTCAAAATGGTTTTGAATACTTGCTTTAAAGAGGGGTAGACTGAATTAAAATGAATTTACTAAATTTACTAATTTTCTCCATAAAAAAAAGGAATTACTTGCTATTCAGAAGTCATGTGATGTAATTTTGGGAAGGATGTACCACCTTTTGCATACACTGACTAGGTGAAGCCCTGTTTCAAAACCAGGAACATTCAACTGGCTAACCATGAAGATTTCTTTGCCTTTGGTTCTGTGATGAGTGAGAATGTAAACTTGTACTAAAGCAGCACAGAAACCTCCATTCCTACCCATGGAAACACAGGGTGACCACAGGTTAAACATTGCAGGTGGGGCAGTAGGATTTAGTACAGTGCCCCAGCCAGCAGCAATTACACTGAGTTTACCTTTTCACTTTCTCACTGGCACCCACAGTATTGCAAAGATGTTGGTAGAGCAATGAAGGTCAGGAAATGCCCTGAGGTTACAATACTGCTCAAGCCACTGCTACCCAGTGGCCCACAAAACCCTGTTTCTTGTCTCTGGCCCCATCTGAGCATCAGAGAGCAGCTGATCTGAGCATTTCTGAGCAGTTAGATTATAGAACAACACTGACAATTATGTTTAATTAATGGAGTCTGGGGTCATTGAAGACAAGGACAGTGCTGGAAAGGAAGAAAAGCTGATGGTTAATGGTGAACAGCATTGACCTGAGCTCAGAAATCTGCTCAAACACCCATTTGTGTCAATGGAGTGATATCATACATGCGACCCTAATAAGTTAAAAAAAGGAAAGAATTAGGACTTGAGAACAGAAGCTAGGACTGGTAGAAAGATTTTTAAAGGAATTTTCTCATCCACCACAAAAAATTTAAATGGACACTGAGAATGGGAATTTTCATACTGAGCTATGCTTACCAAAGTAGTAAGCATACATTACACGTTATGATCCCTTTTCATCTAGAGAGATAAGCATCTTCAGAATGGGAATAATTCCTCCTGTTTTAGCTCTTGAATAATCTTTGGATGTATTACCCTCTGGAGACACTCTAGCCTTCCAAGTTTGTTTAAAGTAATAACAGAGTAGGGAAGAAAGTACGTGCTTTTATCTGGAGTTACCTGTTTATCAGTTGAAATTGAACCATAATATTTCAGTTTCAAGCACTCCAATATTAGAATGGTAGCAAGTTCAAAGAGGTCATAATCCTGTCTCTGACATTTAGATAGTTTTAAAATTAAAAAAAAAACCTGAGCAACAGGAAATATTTTTTTGATCTTTAACTTAGAGACCCAGCTAGATCTTCTGCAGCCTACTTTATTCCTCTCTCACATTATTAGTGCATTCATCATCTTACAAGTGCATGCAACTACTTTTGAAAATACCATATGAGGGTTCATGGGGTCTGCTGTCTGTAAAATCATTCTGTCTGACATTTTTATAAAACCTTCATCAAAAGTGCTCCCATGAGCCTTTACCCATTTAGATGAGGTCAGTATGTTCCTGTTCCTGTCAGGTAAACCTACTCGATTTTCTAAATATGAAATGATTTTCTAAAAAAATGTCAATTGTAAAACAATCTTAACTGCCATAATGTAGCCTATGGTAAGAATGGCTGTTCTAAAATCAGCTTTGTGTAATCTTGTCCACTTAAGTGAAAAGTAACATGCATATATCTGCTTTAATCTTGATCTTTGAAAAATATCAGGCCAATAGACATTAAGCAATTCATTGTGAAATGAATATTGTAAACAGACATCTGCATTTCATTACATATATATTAGCATAGAGTGATTGACATCAAGTTTTTTCAGGGTTCATGTTCTTAGGCATTTACATTTCATATAAACTTTATTTTGTAAGCAGAGAGAAGGAAAAAGAGGCATTATGTTTCTGTTCCTCAGTCAAGTTTAGCAATGTGAACAGCCCTGGTGAGCAAACCAGACAGTGCAGAGCACACCATGTCCATGGTACACACATTTCAAGCATGGGGAGGAAAAGGAGGTTTCAGGCCACGTTTTGTCTGGTTCCATGGTCTGAGATCCCACTCAGTGAATATCTGGAGAGCTCACTGAAGTTCAGTTCCATCCAAAGGAAGTTCAGATCAAGAATGCTGAGCCAAATCCGTAGGGTGCACCAAAGCATCATAAGGAGGGGACATTGGAGAAACATTTTGAAATAGTATTCCTGATCCAAGTAAAGCAGTAATGCAATGCTCAGTGAGAATAGGCCTCAGGAAAATAATAATGAAAATAAAACAATTGTTGCTTTCACCTGTTTTGAGCTTTGAAGACACAAGATTCAATTTACCTCTCACCATCACCAGCTGGCAATGGAGAGGAAGCAAAGACATTCCTTTCCTGTTTGCTTATAAAAATTTAATTATCTTAAATTCTGCTTGCCGGTACTGTAGCAGGAAATTTTGAGACTTATGCTAACACTGCTAATTGCAGACATGATACCAAAACATATCCAGGTGTGGAAATAAAGTCCTTATTAAGTAAACAGCTGTGGAAGTAATCCCTTTCTTATTGAACAAATTGCTGATTCAGAGAGTCGGGTTATCCTCTTCTTTCATTAGCAGCAGAAGGGGTAAGGGCAGCAAGACACTCTGGGACAAAATTACCAGGCACCCAAGCAAAAGTTTTTCCTTTGTGAACTGTTGAAAAGCTAATGCTGCCTATTCTATCTGTTGTAACTAATCTTTGTTGAAATCACCAAACTGGTAGCAACTAAAGAAATGTGTGATATAAGAAGCAGATTGTCCTTTGAGTTTGATATATAATATATGGCCTGAAAAAAAAATAAAATATGAGAAAATGAATCAAAAATTACTTAAACACAATAAATACAGACCATGGAAAATGTCAATTTGAAAAGGACTTTTTCTGATTTAAAATTTAATTGAATTTCAAATTGTTCCACTTCAGTCAATTCTGAGGAAGCTCTGTTGTGTATTCACAATTTCCTGGATGTCCTAGAACTGACTGATGACAAGTGTGTTTTCATTTTGTCACAAGAAACAGTTATATATGAAAAGAAAGAGTATTTTCTGAGCATGAAAACTTCATGTGTATTTAGCAAGAGACTTTTTTTTAATGTAGTGTCATTGCACTTTCTTAATAGGTAAAACATCTGTGATCTATTACTTGGGCCTTAACTCTCAAATAGATTTTGAAATGCTGGTATTCAGCAGTTTAGCCCAAAATTGCACCAGGGATGTGAGTTTAATTGCTCTCATTTAGGTCACAGAAACACATTATGGTTTAATCAATACACAGAAGCAATTGTTTACTGTTTGTGATAGTTAATGTTGTTTAATTCTGAGAATAAATGACTTGAATAAAATGAAGAGTAAAAGCCATATTCTGATTTGTGAGAAGGGCAAGTTTCAATTTCATAGAATTGCAAACTGTTAAAAGAATGAAAGACAAGAAAATAACACTGCAATCACTACAAGTACATAATTTCAGCTTGGAGGGCATTTTTTAAGTATTGCAATAGGAAAAAAAAAAGAAAATTTGTGTTAGTTAAAGCATAAACCAAGTTTTTAATGAGGTATAGAAAAGTCTCATAAAAACCACTGGAAGGTTGTTTAGAATGCCCAGTTTTGGTTCATAAAATTTACAGCTCTCAAGGGCATTAATTTTTAAGGATTTCACATGACTTACAAGTCATGTAGCCAGACATAGTCCATCATGAAATGTGAAATATTAGCGTATTTACCAGTTAATATAATAGTCAGAATCATGGGGTTTATAATGAATACACTGGGTTTTGTGGTTTTTTCCCTCCCCTTCTATGGTAAGACATGCTTAACAGACCATAATCTCAAATAAAATAGCAAATAGTATTACTGTTTTTCAACTACTGAATCATACTTGCTACTTCTTCCATTTAAATTTCCATTTTCTCTTCCACAACCTACTGCATTCACTTTTGATTTGTTATGAGCTTGGTTAGCTATCAAAATAAATCAAATGTGATAATGGATTGGTACTGAATTGCCATTGTAAATATAAGTTAGAAGTGCTGTTTTTAGTTTTAAAAATGTAAGTCAATAAAATCAAACTTATATGCTGCAGAGGGTTCAGAAAAACAGGTTTTTGTCTCTAACACAGAAGAAAACTGTAAGGTGCCACTGTTTAGGGATCTTCTAATAGACACTAGACCTGTGCTTTTCAGGGACTAATAGATGTGAACCTTTGTGTTATTTTAGATTTAAGCTTTTGAAGAATAAAATATCAGGGAATTTAATCAAACACTGAAATTAAGAGGATCCTGGTTTACTTTCCTCTCAACAGAGTCATGAATCTTTCCTTACAAGTGCTCCATTGGAATGTTTCAAGTCAGGTTCCTGTTAAGAAAAAGCTGATCAGTGTCATGGTACCAGGGTATGTTCTCAGTGTCATGTGTTTCATTGGATGCTGTGAGTGTCCTTTGAAATGTGAATGATTGTAAATAACAAATTCCACTGGAAGTTGCCTCCCAGGTTGTATCAGTCAGAGGCCCTGCAAGGCCTCACTGGTGGTTACCCGCCTAAGACAAGAAATGCAGAGTCATGATGAGTGGACCAAAGCAGCCCCTCTTCCGTCTTCGGTCCCTTGTTATCTCTCTGTAAGGCTATATGTCGTATTCTCCTCAACCCTGGCCATTGGACAATTTCCAGCACCCCAGTAGCCTACATAAACCCCCATCTCTGCCCAGTTCAGTGGAAGAGCTGTCACTGGAACCCTTTGCAGGACCCTGATAATAAAGACACCGCTGCAGAACTCCATACAGGCTTCTCCTCTCTCAATCCCTGCGTCTGCCGAGGCACCTTTGCGAGCACAGAGCTGGAATCACTAAGAGCTGAACTCACAGAGCTGAAGTCACTCAATAGTGCTCGCTAAGGTTGCTTGCGGCTGGGAGCTAGCCCGAGGGACCCAGAGAGGTTGTGCCTCATCCGCACAGCGCTATCCGGGGCACCTACGGTGGCAGCTGCCCGGGGGGCCAGATGGACCCCCGGGGCCCCAGGCCGTGATACCAGGTGGGGCAGGCTCTAGAGCAGGACAGGTGGGACAGCCCAGGCCATGACTGCCAGTCTTGCTGAGATGCACATAAGGCTTTCTTTAGGGTCCTCAGCTTTTACACAGTGCCCAAGGGCTAGTAAAAAGGGCTTCTGAAACCACCGTGTTCCTAGAAACTAAAGATGATAGCTTTCCAACTTCCCATAAGAGCTAGGTCTGCAAAATCTAGAAATGATTCCCATCAGTTTTATCTTCAGGAGGAAGAATAATGTTGTGAAAATGAGTAAACATTCACATGATTGTACATTTTCATGATGACCAGGTTATTAATGTTTTTAGAGAATATATGTACCTACAGTGAATGCAAATCTAAGTTGAAGAGGACTGTGGAAAAGAGAAGAGGGAAGGGGAAAACTGCCCTGTTGCTGCCACTCTTTCCAGCACCTACCCACATCAGGGAGTGGCAGAAACAGGTCTCTGCCTCTCCAAAACCCTTAGGCAGATGTGTACTGCCTTGGCATGCAGGGAGAGGCCTTATTCAAGGGCCACAAGGCAATCCATGTAGGCTTCTGAGCTTTCAGACTTGGATGCTTCCACTCTAATTCATATGGATGAAGGCAATGGGTTAGACACAACCTTACTGTAAGTTTTCTAGAGTGAAAGCAAATCTTTAGCCAAGGATTTGAAATTAAAAAGATTTATCTTTTATTTGTGTCTATATTCCTCCAAAAATTTGGAAAGATTATTTGCCCCATATATTAAAGAAAAGATAGTCTTGGAGACAAAAATCCAGAGGAGGCAAATTGAAGGGGAAAAAAAAAAGATTGGTGTGGAGATGGGTTTTCCATTCCTTGCAATATGTATTTGTGGCTCAGCTTATTTTTAGCCACTTTTTCTGTTGCTAATGTAAATGTTCTTGTTATTCTCAGTAAACCCAGAAATGTTACCTTTGTCTCAGCTTCATCATTTTCATTAGGTGTTCTTGAGGATAATTCTCTCTCTTCCATACCATATAAATGGAAGGCTACTGTCATTGAAGCTGAATTATGCTTTATTAAAAAAGTTATTTATATTTAATCCAATTATATTGATGATATAATGTTTTTCATGTATATTAACCAGCTATATAAAGTTTTGATGTGTGCCCACTGTTCCCAAAAAGCCCTGTCACATTCCATCACTCATTCATGGCACAGAGCCCAAGTTCAGTGGAGCTCCAGCTGCTGACAGGCCCGTGTTTCTGCAGCCAGCATCAGAGGGGTTCTAGGAAAGGATATGACAGTCTTCTGCATCAGGTGCCATCTCTGCAAGGGCATCTGGAATTTTTACAGAGTGCCAGGAAAATCCATTTAATAAGCATGTGCTGGAAAATACCTCAAGTGACACAATATGCTGAGAATTTTCTTAAGAAGCCACTAGTATGGATTATTCTAGAACGTGGCCCCAAAGCATATTTGAAGAATATAGAAATTAAGTAAACCTGGTAGATATCCTGTCTGCAAGAAAATTCACAGCTTTTCCAAAATATGACCATGAAAGTAATAACCATCAACTCCCCCCTACGCACACTAGAGAGTGTTCTGTTTTGGAGACCATGATAACTCCATTTCAACTAATCCAATAGCAATGCCTCCTGAAAAATATAAGCAGACACCATAAAAATTTAGTCCATGATTTTAAGCACACATTTCATCTGAACTTCATTTCCTGTTACCTGCCTGTTGTGTTGGACCCTGAAAGGCTGCATAAGCCGGAATGTGGTTAAGAATGAGACCCACTGTGTTTTACACTTAGCATAATTTTTATTGTTGTATATATGGAACAACAGGTGCATCTAATTCTTGACAGAGAAAGAGCTACTCTTAAAACTGTCTGCAATTTCTGTACAGCTCTTTTAAAAAGCAATCAAACAAATTAAAAGTAGAAGTTTCCAAAACTTGATGGTGGATACTGCTTCATACTGAAGATGTCTTTCCATTCCAGATCCTTTTAATGCTTCTGCCGTAGCTGCTCAGAACCCTTGTTCAATTCTCCCAAACTGGGACTGTAGTGTTTTTATCTAGATGGTGACATAGTTTGTGGCAACAGTCTAGCATGATACTCATTGCTTTTCTGAATTTAGGCTCTCATCAAAGTGGAGCCCCATTGTGTTTTAGTGGATGTATGTCACCTTCCTAGTAAGGCTCATGTCTGGAGTATTACAGTGACTAAAAGGGGTTGTGAATGCCTACTCTGTTGCCTCTCTCTAGTTGCAAACCTAAGTGACAACTGCAAAGCAGGGTTTAGTTTGTTGCTGCTTTTTAAAGGAATAAATGAACATAAATAGTTAATATTTAGTACTCCATGTCATTTAGGATAATAATTTTGAGATATATGCTGTGTGAGTAATATTTAAAGTCACTCTGGTTTTAGTTCCACTTTTCTACATTGCTCAACTGAAGTTTGGAATTTTTATTGTTATTGAAAACAGATATAAACACTGATAAAAAAGGATTAAGTTATTTGTCTAGGGTAACTTTGTGTTTCAGAATTTTAGAAGGTTCATGTTTTAAATAACCATAACAATTTCTTAAAAGTGTATAATTATACATTTAAAATTCTCTTAATATTAAAGTTTCAAATTCTAAAAGCAAATAACTTTTCTTAATTTGATAAAAGTAATTAAAATATATTTTAAAATTAATGTTCTAAATTATAAGAACATGAGGTTTGCTGTTGAAACAAGTGGGACTACTGAAAATCTTAGGTTGCATATGTATTATAATTTGGTAATTGCTGGAAAATTAGTTTGAGATACTCTATTAAAGATGCTCCAGAAACACCATGTACTGCTCATTCATGTGATCACAAGAATGAAGACAGAAGGAACTTATGACTTCGTTTGTATTGCTTATGAAGCTCATAATTTAGATTATGCTTTAAGGTAGCTGGAGAATCACTCTCCCTCTGTTACCAAAATGGATTTTTTCTTACCAACAAGATGATGTTATTGGAAGATACAGAATAGGGAGGGGGAAACAAGGGACAGATCAGCATTATCTGAAAAATGAAAGACAATTCTCGACAATAATCTCCTATGAATTACCTTCAAAGGACTTTGTCTGTTGTGAAATTTCTCTCTGTCCTAGATGGCAGACTCTGGTGTCAAGCATGCCACCAGAAGGTACATCAATATCCCTTATTGCTGGAGCAAGAACCATCAGACAAAAGAGGAAATCTGGATACTCAGCCTGAATGTGGACTATGAAGATTAGAAAAAAAAAAAGTTAAATATATGTATGCATAGATTTTTTTATTAGTTGTACTGATGACTTAATCTAACAAGAAGTTATGTACCCATACATAATGTTACTTAGGAGTGCTTTAGAGAGCTCTGTAACATTCAGACTGTTACGAAATAACTGTTTCATGCTTAAAATGCTTTAGGTTAGTGCTGCATTTGCTCAAATCAGGGTTTATTTTTTATTCCCTTAGGGTTTTTGTTTTGGTAAACTTTTCACATGCCTGCTTGTGCTGGTTTTGGCTTGGACAGAGCTAATTTTGGCTTTGTTTTTCTCCATAGTAGCTGGTCTGGGACTGTGTTCTGGTTTCATGCTGGAAACAGTGCTGATTACACAGGGGTGTTTTGGTTATTGCTGAGCAGTGTTTGCAGTGTAAAGGCTTCCTCTGTTTCTCAGCCGCCCCTCCAGTGAGGAGGTTGGGGTGCACAAGATGTGTGGTCACAGCCGGGACAGCTGATCCTAGCTGACCACAGGGACATCCCAGACCATCTGGTATGTATGGCTCCGCGTAGGAGAGGGAAAGGGAGGATGTTCAGAGCGATGGTGTTTGTCACTGCATGATGATGGAGCCCAGCTTTCCTGGGATGGCTGAACACCTGCCTGCCCATGGGCAGCACTGAATTAATTCTTTGCTTTTCTCAGCTTTGCTTGTGTGCACAGCTTTTGTTTACTCATTAAATTGTCTTTATCTCAACCCACGAGTTTTTCTCTTTTACTCTTTTGTTTCTCTCCCCCTTTTGACCAGGGGCAAGTAAATGAGTGACTACAGGGGCCTTAGTTGCCTGCTGGGGTAAACCATGGTAGTGCTACAATAAACTGTATATTTGAGAGGTATGTCATGTATTCTGCACCCAATAGATGCCAGAGAGCTCCAGCTGAAAGATGCTCTGCTTGGTGCAGAAATCTTTGCTGAAAACCGTGCCTTTTTCAAGCTATCTAGCTTGCTAGAAACAGCTAGCTAGCTCACTAGCTCAGACCTGAGCTTGCTTGATAGCACAGAGCCTTGTCAGAATGTGTTTACAAGATTATGTACAAAAGATATGCAAAGCCTAACGTGAGGAAGTTGAGCCTAAATATCGACTTTACTCAATTTTTAGATCTTGGTGGGATCAGTGCAGTAGTTGCCATCAGCATCAGTACAGCACTACCAAAAAAAACAAGAAGATAAGAATAGTAAAAATAAAAGTTTTTCTGAAGATGTTAAGTCAGAAGCAAGAATTTTTGCCGTTTTCACAGTCTGTACCACTGTCTTCTTTAGAACACCTACTATCTGTATCTTGGTAGAATTCAATAAATTTAAATTTCTGTGTTTTCTCCATGTACCTGAACCCAATAACAATGAAAACCCATTAAAATATGTCTGACTCACAATAGATTGCAAATTTTATGAAGTCACTTCACCTACTTTAATATATCAGATATTTTGTTTGTTTGCATAACTACTCCTGTCATATATTTATAAATTACTTGTTCCTGTTGGGCATACTTTTTCTCCTTTAATTTTTCAGGAAATTCAGAAAGGGAAAGAACCAACAACATTAAAACTAACCCATTTAATTCCATCCAAAGGAGAGGACTAGCAAGATATTCTGAGACATTAAAGGCAGACAAGGAGAGAACAGGAAAAAGTTTTTATTAATAGATGTGAATTGTCCTTAAAGGTAGGTAGTCTCAATACAGTTTTCTTTTCATGCCTAAGCAACTATAGAATTTTTCTCAACTTACGGGCCAGTAAATTAATGAATAAGTATATTTTCCAGGTTTTTATAAAAACCTTCAATCTTCACAATGACAAATAAATTAAATTGAAGAAAACACAATAAAGTAGTATAAGGAAAAGAGAAGGACTCTAGGAAATTTTTAACCTTTAATCAATCTGTAAGAAATCCCTTCCGTTTGAGACATGTTCTGAGATATGCTTCTTGATAGCCAAAAATCCTGCCTAAGGGATTTTCCAGATACTCACCTCCCACTAAAATCTTTGCATGGTTAAACATCTCTTCTCAGGTATTATTAATCTCATATTCTGTCCCATCCACGCATATGTTGTATGGATTTACAATGAAGTCATGAGGGACTTCTGAAAACTCTGCAATAATCTGGTGTCAAATCCTTAAAGAAATTATGTCCAGGTTTTTTTCTCAATTTCCAAGTAGAAACAAACTGTGGAAAAAAAATCCCCAGTAGTATTTTTATCTTGTCTTAGAAAAATAAAATTTGCTGTTACTACTTTACTTAATTGCTTTGGAAAAGTGTATGAAGCAATATGTGACTGAAACAAAGAGCATTGCAAAAAATAAAAAAAAAATACGTCTACAAAACAAAAGGAAGGCTCCATCCACTGAAAAAAACCCAGTAAATTCTGAAACCCAATGCTTTGGCTGTCTCATCTTTTTGGGAAAATCTAATAGTTTATTTGTTGGAGAGGTTGAAGCTGCAAACTTTAGGCAGCATCTGAAAGGAATGAAGAGAGGATGTATATGAATTTGGACATCTTCATAAACAAGTTGCTTACCCACAGGCTACAGTCATTTTTCCTTTGGACTATTGACTATTTAATTACTGTATATGAAGTAGAACGGCTTCAATGGAAGGAATCTACCCAGTCTCAAAAATCCTTACCTGATAATGCTTAAATCAGTCCCGTTGCCCTTGGCAGGAACAGAGGAGGAAAAGTGCAAAACCATCACAACCCTTGCTCCAGTCTGAATTTGAGAAGGAGTTTTCATAGACACTGAGCTCAGGGCCTAAATTTCTACTGGGGACAAACAATCTATATTATCCTGAGGGAAATGTCTAACTCTGAGAGAAAGGCACACTTTATTATACATGTTTGATCTCACAGTTTTGTATCCTCTGGCAAAAATGCTCATTGCTCTGTGTGCTCTTTTCCGTGATTTGCCTTCTTAAACATGAGGTTTTATTCCTGTACAGTGCTACGAACATAAACCCTTAGGAAGGGCTCTGGATGTTGCCAGGTAACTGTGCACCGTAAACTTGGGCATTGAACTGTCAGTCTGCATGCTGAGATTAACTTCACCTGAGCTGTGTCAAATGCCTCCATAAGGACACAGCATACACCTGTGTTTTGACAGGTGGCAGTGACACTGACACCAAAATACCCAGTGATGGACAGAGCATGCTAACAAAATGATACTTTTGTCTTATCTTCTCCATTCAAATTGAGGTACCAAAATCAGTCTTTTCCAAACTCCTTCTTCATTCTTTGTTCTCTGGGTCAAATCCTACCCCTGTGTATATTTTTGGAACCCCATTTATTTCCCCATTCCCTTGGTGACAGCTGTATAGTCACATTACCTTCATTTAGAGTCAGTTGTGGCACCTAGGCAACCCGAGGGCATCAGTAAATTGGATCATTGCCTCAGATTGCACTAGGTGTTATTTTGTTTATTTCTGGGGAGAAACCTTCATTTGAACACAGCTGTAGCTGCCTATAACAGCAGGAGAAATAAAGTCTTACATTTTTAACCATATTTAACAGATAATACTCTGAATAAGTAACAGAAATGATGCTGTTGAATAGGTAAAAATGAAAAAAAAATAATGTAGGTACTATTACAGACCAGTTCTCTGCCCCAGCACCTTTTCAAGAATCTGATTTAAGCGGACAGAAGAAAAAAAGATTTAAAATAATGCCTGACACATCATCCATAATCCTTACTGTGGTGCCATCTTCTTGCCCTCTTTCAATTTAGTTCAATACAGTGGCAGGTGGCAAGGACATGTGAGGTGCCTTCACCTTAGATTTTGGATTCTCTTAGATTGCTGGGGTAATTTGCCTTTCAGTGGTAAATTCCATAACTAGAAAGGTAGTTCTGTGTGGAAAGACAGTACACACAGGCACAAAGAACCAAAAAGGAATTCTAAACAGTGGTATGGGGTTAAGCTATGTAGGAACTAAGATAAATGAAAGACGCTTCCCTTGGGTGAAGCAAACCAAAATAATATTGAATCATCTGTGCACAGATTTACAAGGGAAATATTGAAGGCTCAAAATTCATGTAAAAGTACCTTAATTGGTATTTCTTTGGCTGTGATTATTTGGTTGATATTAGACCTAGATAACCAGTGCTTTCTAGAGAACAGCAACCATCTTTCAACATAATGCTGACTTATATAAGCACTGAACCTCTGTAAACTGGCATTATTTTCTTGGCAAATGCACACAATGGCAACTTAGAAGAGAAACAGGAAAGCTTTCCAGAGAATGATGAGATGAATTCATTACAGACCACAGTAGTTCAATGTCGTGGTTGCACCTGGCAAGGCTCTGGTGGCAGGGAGGCTGTGGCCCCACAGGGGACCCACGCTGGAGCAGTTCATGAGAAACTGCAGCCTGTAGGAAGGGCTCACGCTGGAGAGGCTTTGGGAGAACTGTCTCCCATGGAAGGGTCTCCATCCTGGTGCAGAGGAAAAGTATGTGGAGAAAGAAATGCCCCCCTGGGCTACTCAGAGAGAGGAGGTACAGAAGTTGGGAGTGAAGCTGATCCTGTGAGGAACAGAGACATGTTTATAGATTTGTTAGGATTTCTCATTATTCTACTCTGATTTGATAATTAATAAATTAAACTGATTTCCCCAACTTAAATCTCTTTTATTCTTGACAGTAACTGGGGAGTGATCTCTCCCTGTCCTTATCTCATCAAAGAAGCCTTCCATTACATTTTCTCTCCGTCTTGTGTTCAGGACGGGGAGAGAAAAATCACCTTGGAGGTACCCAGAAGTCTGCCAAGGTCAGTTCACCAAATGAGAATTGAGAGAAAATCCAAAATTCTACAGGAATAGTTTCACAATAAACAAACAAACAAACAAACAAACAAAAACAAGCAAACAAAATAAAATCACCATAGCTGCATGGATTAAGATATGTGAAATAAGAGAATTATTCAGCAATCCTGAAAATTCAGTTAAAGTCAAAACAAAGTATCTTTAATGGTCTGTCTTTAAATCTTATCTTGAAAGCTGCTAGTATTAGTAATAGCTGCACAAGATAGCATCTCAATAGTTCCCCTACAGAGAAATGTCTCATGGGAAAAGAAAACAAAGTAATGGCTTCATTTTTTTTTTAACTTACTTTTTTGTGTGTATCCAGATCAGGCACTAAGGATAGTCAAACTTCTTTTCAATAGATTCAAATAGAGTTACCATAAAAACATGGTATTTTTGAGGCCTAAATCATGTCTTGGAAAAGCTTGTTCAATAGAACAAAAAATCACCAACAAAACAACAAAACCCCCAAAAAAGCTAGTGACTGGCGTTTCAAATGCAAAGTGAAAGATTTACTGACATTTACTCTTTTTTCCCTCTCTTTTTTTTCCTCATATTGCACTACTAATAATGTATTTTTGTTCCAATGTGTGTGTCTCGTTTTCAGATGGCACACAATAAATATCATGCTTTGCTTTCAATTTTTTTTTTTTTTGTGTGGTTGTTTTTGCTGTTTCTTTTGGGTTTTTTTTTGGTTTTTCTAGCTGGTTGCTCTCAAACCCATGAAAGGCATTTTTCAAACATTACTTGTGTTGTTATTTTGTGCTTTCAGTTGATCCATAACCTGTCACGGTTCGATACTTCAGATCAGAAGTTGCTGCAGCCTTTGAGAAGCATATGTGCTGATTCATGTTCCAGCTCTGTTTTCTCCAGAAAAACACTCAAGATTACAGTTAAATTAGGTCAGTAGTTGGATTGAAAATGCAGAAGAAATTACTCAAAATTCAGTGCTTTCTTTATTCCTGGTATATAAATGAGGAGAAAATAAAAATCAGGGTTCAAAATACCTTTTATTGAAAGTCTTGTGTTCAAGTAGTAAATGCTATTTTTTCCTTCTCAGCTGGTGAATTAAACCAGCCAACCAACCAAACAAACAAACAAACTGAAACAACAAAACAAAACCACCAAAAAAACAAGCAAAAACCTAAACCAACCAAAAAAAAAAAAAAAGAAAATTTGGCATTTTTTTTCTAGACTGTGTAGTAAAACTATCCCAAAATATTTCTTTTAGAGTATTTATACTTTAAGATATACACCAAAATATATGAAACTCATGATAAGATGATGAGAATTAACAACTTTCTGTCCTCGTTTGCAGGAAATGTGCAGGAAGAGCTGGGGCACACAGTGACTCATCTACATGAGTTAATTAAACATTGCCTGTGGTGCTCTATTATCTCACTCTCATGCTGTTAAAAGGGTCTCTGGCACAATTTTACTCTGGGCCACCAAGGGCTCTCCTAGTCAGTGCCTAAGCAAGTCTGCATGATTGCTCCTAATGGACAATTTGGATAAGACACCTCTTTTGGATGCCAAAAGAGTTTTAATTGTATTGATGCACAAGCTGGCTCTAGGGCCAAAGAATGGGCCAGTCACCGTTTCCTTTGCTACTTTCAAGGTGACCAAAGTGAGGAACCCTTGTGAAAATAAATTTGGAAAATATGTAGGGAAAAGCAGTAGGGTCACTGGGAGTATCCTCTCCACATAAAGAATAAACAAAAAGAACTAACAAAGAAATATAATAAATGAGATATGTATTTGTAAAGCAAACTTAGAAGTCTATGGTCAGCTAATATCAACAACACCAAAAGTCAAGCTGATTTACAACTTGCAAATTATCTTATACCCTAAAAATTGTCATATAAATAATCAAGACCAATAAAGGTGTCCCATCTCTACCCTGACTCCTGCTATATGGTAAGGATAGAGCACAAATTAAAGGCAGTGTTGGTACCCAAACGTAAATTAAATCTTTGTCTTTTTCTGATATGATTGATGAAAAAGGTCAGCCAACTATCCCCCAAAATAACGGGAGACACAGTAGGCAAGCAGAATTACTAAATCTAAGACTGAAGTAAAACTCAATTTGGAGATATCCAAATTTGGAGATATCCATTCCAGAGGTCTAAAAAATTTGCACATTTAATCTAAATCAAATACTAAGAATTGTTAATACAATTATAAGGCTGATAACTGTTCATCTTGGCTAAACAATTGCAGCTGTAGCATCTACATTTAATTAATGGAAAAAGAGCAACCACTGCATTCAGACCCTTATCTGACTTAAACAGTAGGCAGGGCTTTGGATAATTAAAAAAAGAAAACAAAACCAAACAAAACTACTGAAAGATATAGAAGCAAATAAAAATGATGTTGAGTAGTGTGGGTCTATCATCTGTGCATTGTGCAGCACCATCCAGGTAAGGACTCTTAGAAAATGAAACTATAACTAATTGTAGAGAACCAGACCTAAGCATGTTTTTTCTCAAATTCTGACTATTATGACAGGAAAAATGTGATTGGAGCAGAGGGTCCTGTGGAGGTGAGGCATCGCTGGTCTCAGTTGACTTCCTGCTTAACCTTGAGTCTCATGCTCAGCTCCTGCCACCTCCAAATCCCCTCCTGCAAAAGGGCTGGCTGGCACACATGAACAAAATTCATGAAAAGGCTAATTTAGATAAGAGGTGCGCACCTGGTGAACTAAATACAGGAGTGGATTGGGCCTTCTCCTGCTCTTTTCCTCTCTTCTCTTTCTCTTCTCCTTTCCTCTCTTTCACTTTCTTTGTCTCTCCACTCCTACTCTGGACCATCCACACGGCAGGACCAATGTGGGACCTAAGGGCTGCTGAAATTCTTTGTCTTCTGAAGAAAACATATTTTATATCATATAATATTTTACCCCTTACTCCATACTGAACACTCTTGTGGGAGCTGGGGGATTATGGAGGTGTGTTGTGACTTGTGGGCCAGAACAGGTGAATACTGAACTGTACTGTACAAAGTTAAGAGCCTGTTTGCCTCCACTCTTGGGGAAATCTATTGTACAGATTTAAGGGCTTATTAACAAGTGTCCTTCCAGTCTAAACAGTGGCCTGGTTGCCAAAGTTATGGTGACTGTACAATAAAGCCTAAGAGTTCCCTGACAATGAGGTCTGGTGTCTTCCTTCAGCCCTAAGAGAATTTGCCAAACACCACCATTGGGTCGTGACACTTATCGATCCAGATTTCAGAAAAACACATGGGTCATTTTTAGACAATAGAGATAAACTGATTAAATAACTGAAAAAGAGGATTATGTTGGGCTATATGGAAAACAAATCTTTTAGACAGGAAAGGCTGGTAATGAAGCTCTTAGATGAGTATTGAAAACAGTCTTTGCATCCTGCCCTTGCTTAAGTGTGGAAAAGTTCTGATTCACAGCTTTGGGATGCAGTGTCAATGAGTAAGTCTAAGAATACCACACACAAACAACAGAGGACTTTAAGACTTAACTAAAGCCTGGAAGCTGATGAGGGATTGTAACAACTGCATTCAAAAAACAACCGCTAAAAATAATGACTAAGCCCAAAACCTTATGTATAGAGCATTATGTATAGAGGATGTAGTTCATCATTAGGCAATTCTGAGTCATTGTTCTAGACATTCATTAAAAACCAAAAAGATTATTTTAATTAGGGAAACTACATGTGAAATAGAGATAGACATATCGGTGACATTTTACAAAGCCTTGGTGAAAGATTTCTTGTAGATCCTCAACAGCATACCACAGCAGAACCATCACAGAGGAACCTTTCAGATGCTGAGAGGGAAGAGAATTATAGGAAGACCAGACTATCTTGTCTTGTTTATCATAATTTAAAAAAGACCAAGATGCATGGATAATATATATTCTGAGTAAATGCAAAGAATGAGAGAATTGTGCATAGAAAGAAAATTGGCACAGAAAAAATATATTCAGGGTAAATATATAATGACTTGTGAATGGTATAAATTGATGGCCTGGAACAATAAATATAAGAGAGTAATAATAAAAAACTACTTGGATTTAAGTTTAAGAAATGTACCACATTGGGTATTTAGGGTACTTATAGTAAGGACTGGACTTGGCAGCCAGTAGCATTTCTCCTAAAGCAATATTTGTAGGACTGTCCTTTATTTCTCCTCTATGGCACCTTCAAGAGATATCTGAAGTAGGTACCAAGACTTTTTTTTGGACTTCTTTTGTGTCATGTCTTTTTTATAACTTTTTATAACTGTTTCAGAGATTTACATTTCTACTTCACACCTTCACAATTTATTTTCCAAAGTGGCCACATCCTACAAATTATTTTAAGACAACAAGATTTTCAAGGGAGAAAATTTTCCCAGAAATAATTTCACAATTGAGGAATGGGTGGGGAAATTAATATACAATCAATGTAAATTCATTCGTAATTCTGGAAAGAGGGTGAAAGTCTCTCCCTCATATGATTAAGTGACCGACAAGTAGTCCTTAGAAAGAAAATCAACTTATTTCCTGTTGTTTCTGATTGGATTTTTTTTAAATCAAGACTAATATAGGGATGAACAGTAACAAAAATTCCTGACCTGTGAGAGTAATCTCTTCAGGGACAAAGGTGTCTCTTTCCACACTGAAATAAAATCTTTGTAACTCTATCCCTTGTTCTCCAGATTCTGCTGATGTACAAAACATATTAGACATCAAATCTTAAAAATGGTCTGCTTAAAGCTAAGCCGGCTTCAAACCACAATAGCTTCTGTATAATGGTCCATACAAGTATGAAGAACGGGCCTCATTTTTAAGTCCCACATTGCAAGCTCTGAAGGGAACTGTCAGCAGCTGGCATTTTATTTTTTTATTGAGAAAACAGAAATCTGGGGTAGAATATTCTTGTGGTTTTTTTACAACTGATATATTTTGTCACTTTTGAATCAAATCCTTGATGATACTATTTGTTTAAAATGATCTCACTTCTCCTATTTTAATTAAAAGTTATAAAATCTGTTATTTACCCAGGAGATTAGATCAGAGCCATTTCATCCTATTTACAACAAAGAGAGTCTGTAATAAGTCCTTGAAACCCCTTCTAATCTCTAATATAAATATTTATTTAATCAGTTTAAAAATTATAATTATTTACCAGAGAGACTGAGGCAACTTCTACAAAGTTATTATGGATGAAAACATAGTTTTTGAGGCTTTTAAAATAACTTAATAGCTTGAAACAGTTTCTTCAGAAGATGCTCAAATCTTTTTTGGCAAATAATTGTTTAGGTTGCTATCTTTTGTATAACCTAAGGAGATTTTTTCCCCCAGGCATCTATTGATTACTTTAATTCCTAATTAGCTATTTGCTTGGAAGGGTATTTTCTTTCATTTCAATCATTAGAATAAATGCTGCACTACTGTCCTGGTTTCAGCCTTAAAACCACGACATCTTCTTATGTCACTATAATTTCAAACTCGCTCTCACACCACTCGTGTTGGGTTTGCATGACAAGGTTTTGGTAGCAGGGGAGCCATAGGGGTAACTTTTGGGAACTACAGGGCTAACTTCTCTGAGAAGCTGCCAGAAGCTTCTCCCATGTCTGACAGAGCCAAAGCCAGCTGGCCACAAGAAAGACCTGCCACTGGCCAAGGCTGAGCCCACCAGTGATGGTGGCAGTGCCGCTGCGATAACAAAGCAAAGAAGGAAAAAATCCAAAATGTGCAACAAGCAACAGCAACCAGAGAAGAGAGGAGTGAGAATATTTGAGCAACAGACCTGCAGGCACCCAGGGTGAGTGAAGCAGAAGTGGAAAGAGGTGCTCTGTGTGTTGGAGCAGAGATTCCCCCTGCCCATGATGAAGACCATGGTGTGGCAGCTGTGCTCCTGCTCCCCATGGAGCTCCTCGATGGAGCAGGTATTCACCTGAAGCCCATGGAGGACCCTGTTCCAGAGCAGGTGGATGTTCAAAGGAGGCTGTAACACCACAGGAAGCTTGTGCTAGAGCAAGTTCCTGGCAGAATCTGTGGACCCATGGGGGACCCATGCTGGAGCAGTCTGTTCCTGAAGGGCTGCACCCCCCAGAAGGGTTCCGTGCTGAAGTTTGTGAAGGGCTGTAGCCTATGGGAAGGACTCATGTTGAAGAAGTTCATGGAGGACTATATCCTGTAGGAGGCAACCCATGCTGGAACAGGATGAATGTGGAGAGTCCTTCCCCTGAGAAGGAAGGAGCAGCAGAAACAATGTGAGCCAAAATGACTACAGCCACTATTCCCTGTTCCCCTGTAAGGGAGGAGGAGGAATGATGAGTGTCCTCTCCCTGTCCTTATCTCAACACATGAGCCTTTTGTTATATTTTCCCTCCCCTATCCAGATGAAGAGGGCAATGGCAGTGGCTGGGGTGGGCATCTGTTGTCCAGTCAAGGTCAAACCACCACATAACAAGATCCTCTCTTTTGTACATTCAAACAAATTTATACTCTTTAGCTTTACAACCAATTCATCATAACAAAAATGTACTCTTAGATGTATCAAAAAGTGCGATATCAAAATCAAAAACCAAAGACACAAATATAGTGTATTGATAGCACACAAAATTCTGTGGCCAAGCAGAACATATAATAATTAGTTATAGTTAGGGGAGTTTTGGAAGTTAACTTGGAGGAAGTCACCTCTTGCCGTGGGGAGTGTAAAGGTGGCTGAGCTGGTACTGCCTGGAGGTGTTCAAATGTTGTGGCTCAGCCATAGGCATTTGTGCCTATGGTTCTCATTCATTTGGGTCCAGAAACCAGGACTGAGAAAGGCCTGGAGGAGGCAACAAGGAATTTATCTATCATGTGGGATGAGAATTCAACCAGCATAAGAGCAATAGTAGTTTTCTTGCATCTTCTTTCATAGTATATTCTTCCTTGAATGCTTTTTTGTATTCTTTCCATTCTCTCCAGTAGATGTGGTGCTACTATCGGGTGCAAGATGATGCTCACTGGAGAACAAAAATCTTGTGCTTGTTGTTAGCAGTGTATCCAGTGCTGCTGACAGAAAAGCCACAGTATATTCCCACATCAAATATTTGGGCTAGGTTGCTTCTGACAGCTGTCTCCACCACAGCCAGTACTAAATCTGAAGACAGTCAATGCCTAATTTCTCAAGACAGAAATGAGAGTTCTATATGAAGTAATCATAAGGGGCCTAGGCTTTGTCCTAGCTTTACCTTGCTCAGTGCTTATTTCCCTGCAGTGTAAGTAGAGAGAACATGCTGACCTGGGAAAGGTTCATCAGCATTCAGAGAAGAATAGCTATTTGATTTTGTGGTTTGCATATTGATTTAAAAGAATGAACCCATTCTGCATGCAACTGGAAAGTAAAACACTTTAAAGATCTCTGACTAATTTTCTGGAGCCTATTTTCCAATCTCTAGAAATGCATTTGGACATCACTTCTACATTACTCTTTTATCTCCTCTGTTCACATTATTCTCAATACTGCAGTTCCTGTTCTGCAGAAAAATATGTTTACTGTTCATTTTACTTTTGACATTTGTTTTCACCGAGCTTTGAAACTAATCCGTGTACAATCCATGAGTCTATTTGAAGTGAGGGTGTATTTCCCAGATCTCTTGGAGCAGTTTTGAAAACTTAAACTGCAATTACTGATCTATCTTGCATCATAATGTCTCTTTTTCTCAACATCACCTTTTATAGTATATGACTATCAGGGTGTCTTTTATGTTTCTTGTTTAACAGAAGACCTTTTAAAATTCTCCAGCTGTAATAAAACAGCTTTGTACTTGCAAACAAGAGTTTTATTTGCACTTCAGTTGATACTGTAAATACCTGAGCATTTAATGTTCAGTTATGTATGTATTACTTCAAATGACATTCCAATCTCCCTGATCCAGTAGTTGACATGTAGGCTCCCACTTGTGAATAGTTGCATTTCACAAGTCTGTTCATAAACCTATGTTTCAATTACAGATACAACACTAAATTCCTAACAACACAAACTTAGTACTTAAATGATACTTATTTTTTTCATTAAATACAAAATGCAATTATCTATGCAAAATAAGATAAATATGAAGAAAACCTGCTCCCAAATAAAAAAACCTAGGTTGGATGTCCTGGTTTGGGACGAATTTAGAAGGGAACGATGGGGATACCAGGGTACAACATCCTAAAGTCACCCCAGGACATTGGAAAAATAAAAAGTGGAAATAAGTACTCATAAAGAGAGGGAAAGTTGAATTTAATCAATGAATGAAAATGATTATAAGAATAAGTGATACATGTCAGGAGACTCCAAGAAAGATGTCCAGAGGTACTCTAAATGTTTCAATAAATATTAGTGTTTGTTGGTGCTTTTATGCTTTCTGTCTTTGTCTTTCTCTTTATTTATTTTTTGAAACCAAGACTCCATCACTCTTCAAGCAATAGTCTTGTTTACTTACTTTTTTCCTGTGATTGTCCCTCTTCAAGCCTGCAGCCCTATGTGGCTTCCCAGCCTGTTCACACATACATGATTTGGGGAGACAATACCAGAAATTAATAAAATTTTTGCACTTGTACTTGTCTCAGTAATGTGTCTAAGAATTACAAGGAATGCAGAGTAATGCAGTAAAGAATAGAGAATTATGTTCTTCAATTTTTTTATTAATGTCTGTTAAATAGCAATATTTAAAAAATGTAACTAAATATACATAAATATTTTTTTAATTTACAGTGGATACCATATTTCTGTGCACGTCACATGCTGGTAGTTGAGTAATCATAACTCTTATGATGTCTAATCAAATGCTAAATGCATTTCCTGCCACCATACCAGGCCAATGAATCGTGTTAATACTGGTGAAACCATGATCATTTATTTAAATGATCTTACTAATATTTTGTATAGCAAAGATAAAAATCTCATGAGAAGTAGATGAAGCAGACAAAGTTCAAAAGGGTGACTGCCTGTAGAAACAATATTTTTTAATATAATTCACCTTGATTTCAGACTGCAAAATAGAGTAATATTAAAAATGTATTTAAATATGCGTTGTTGCAGGTAAACCAATTCAGTTGTCACGTCTTGAAAGTCTTGTGATACTTATGAGCTACAGACACACAGGCCTGGCACAAGTCTATGGACTGGGTTTCTGGAGCCAGAAGATCACCAGCCCTTTTGACAACTTAAGCTCTAGCTATGACATATAATAGACCTTTGTGAGAGCTGCTGTGTACTGGTGCCTGTCTCTTATTGCAAGCCCCCAAATCCTTGTGTTAGAGAGGTTCAAATTTGGAGCAATTCCCCAGCATCTGAGGAGAATCACGGCTTTAAAAAATAAGACAAGAGTGGAAACAAGTTCAGTATTTCTTGCATCTTTCAGGATGTCAAATAGTGAGGGTCTTGATAGGAAGGCAAAAAAGAGGCTGATTGCAATTAATTTGTGTAGTGTAACATGGGCATAAACCCATTGCCTTGGATAATGATTTATGCCACTGCACTTTAGAAGAGAACCACAAAGCTTACAGCCTGTTCAGAAACCCAAGGATGGAATTTGTCCTGACCCAGGCATGATGTCATATTCAACACACTTCAAAAAAGAAAAGCATTTATCCAGGTTTTCAGTAATGCCCTTTTTGACATTTTTTGTTAGCTTTCATTGGTACAATGACAACATTGCTGTGATTTGAGCTCCTTCTATTCCACTACAGTTTTTGTATCAATCAGGGTCTTCCATGATGCTCACACAAACACACCACACATACATATGGAGTGCTAAAAATTATTCCCTACCATGTTACTCTATTCCCCACCATGTTATTCTATTCCCCTGTCACCCTGTGGTTCCAGTGGAGCTAAGCTGTCACAAAACTTGAGCAGAGCTGTAACAAATCAAACAAGTTTGCGCCACCCACACACAAAGTCTTTGCCCCAGAGAGTTGTGAGACTGTATTTCTTGCTTTACAATGATTATAACCATAATTCTTAGAGTTTTTAAGAAAAAAGAGTACACAGAAAAAAATTTATATATCCTAAAAAAAATATCCTTAAGAAATAAAACAGCAGAACAAGAGGAAACAACAAGAAAGAAAATATTAGAGGTCAGATTCTCAGCTGGTGTAAGCTGGAGCAGCTCCATTGCCTCCAGGGGAGCTGTGCCAGCTTATCCAATACATATGCTCTGGCCCAGTATGCCCTTCTAGTCAAATCACTGAACTGGTACCTTCAAAGCTTTCCCTATCATGCTGCTAAATTTTTAATGCTACCAGCAAAAATTTCTTTCAAAAAAAAATTTTGCATACGCAAATTATTCACATTGCTTTATTTTTTCTTTGTCAGTTCACAAAAAGTGGTATTTCAAGTTGTCATAACCTTGCATTTAGTCAGTGAAAGAGTAAGCTTGAAAGGAGAACATTGTTTTACAAATTGGACACATACCCTGTTTACTTTCCTCTAAAATTTGCACACTGTAAAGCAAGTGGGTTTTTTTTTTTTTTTAAAACCTTCTTCGTATATTATCATACAAAAATATTCATATGCAAGTAATAAAGATTTTTTTTAAACATCCAACTTTTTAAAACCTAAATCAAAGTCACACCAAAAGGGTTTTTTTGTTTGGTTTTGTGTTGTTTTGTTGATTTTTTTACTCTAGACCAAGTACACCTTGTGCTTTAACAAACTTATGGCATCGTGCTCTTTACAAGGATTGTATTGAAAAAGCTCATGTGTTGTTATTCATTAAATAATGTAAAACTTGCCTACTTTTGTGGGTTTTATTTCTCTTAATCCTTTTTTCCCCCCTCTATGTGTTAATTGTGTTTGTATATATGTGTGGAAAAGTTAAGGCAAGTGCAATCGAAGTTACAAAAATCAATGTTTCTATTGCTAACATGTGCAGCATTCATATTTAGTGAGTGATGTCTTTTCTCCTGTAAGAATAAAACTGACGAAAATACAAAATGTTTAAGATATTACAGCTATTAAAATAAGGTCTTCATTTTTTTAATAGCAGGCTTGGTGAATTTTCCAAAAGTTAGGATAACGTAAACCATGTCCTTTTTAAAGTAACATACACTGAAACTAGGTAACATTTTGATCGTGACTCTCTTGTTTCTCAGCAATAAGTATAGTATTACTACAAAAATGCAGTTCCTTTTAGCTATGACCCATCTAATTTTTTAAAAAATAAATGTAAGTAAATCTCTTTAGGTAAAATCTTTAATATACAGTAGACATAAATATAGGTTGACGTATTTCTACTTAACTTAAGTGCTTCTATTTTAACTTTAAAGATTTTGAACAAAGTGTATAAAGGAAGAGACATATTTTCCAGTTTATAATCATACCTATAGCCTTAAAGAAAACTTTGACAAGAATGCATATGTTAATTTATGGTTTGTATGGCAATAGTTATGGACATTTGGAAAAGGTAATGGTGCTAAAACTTCAATTAAATTATAGAATAGAGAGAAATTCATGTTCAAAAATTCTGGGCCTGATTCTGCTCTTTATTTTTACAGAGCTCTTTATATTACAGAGCTACAGCTAATTCTGCTGACTCCAGTATAAATATTTTTTTACTTCAATCAACTATTTAGAAAATTAAGATAAAATGTGCCAAAGCCTAGCATGGCATTTCCTTCCTTCATTCCATCAATGCAAAATTGAAGATGGCAAGTAGACATATATATCCTCAATGTATGTGCATGTATTCCATAGAAGCTACAAAGCAGTTCCATTCTGCTGGTTCCTCAGATTATGAAAGACCAGCTGAGAGCTTTATTAACAAAGTGCTTTATCAAGATGCTTATCCAGGTGTTAACTTCGAACAGTGGGCTCCCAAGAAGGGACTATTGCTGCTTGAGTTGCATTGTGCATTCTGCTTGTTGACAGTCAGCTCCTTCTGAGATGAGTAAAGGAACTAAATAAAATTAAAGAAACTAAATCACCTAGACAAATTGCTTTATTTGTATTAGTTTTGCAGCTTTTTTTATGGAACAGCAGGTGATGAAATTTTTCTTCTAGTATTTCAACTAGACATATGTCCTTTCTGTTAAAAATCTTTTTGGTAATTTTGTTTTCTTGTCATCTGAAGAAGGTGCAGAACATACAATATGCTAATAAAAAGATTTACCTATGAAATGGTGCATGTGCTTAATTTTATATATTATCAAAAGTTTCATGACACTAGTAACTGCACAGAACTTAATAGTGTGCTTTTCTTGCAAAATTCATAGGTGCCATGAGTGACAGCAGTGGATATTTAGATGCATTGTTGGGAGATAACCCCTTTTACTGTAAAAGCTAAGATTAGTATTCTGTCTTTTAGCATACTCTACTCACTACTTGTTGCTGCTTCACCACTGCCCAGCACTGGGCAGCTGCCTTCTTTAACATTATTAGCATGCTGAACATGTATCATTAACGAATCTTCAAACCTTTATAATAAAGATGTTACAAATTATTTATGAGTTTTCTGAATAATATAAAAATATCTTAGGCCATATTTTTACAGGACACATAAAATAAATTGTAGCAAATTACTGCCTAGAGCAGAAGGACCATAAGAGTTACAGGAAGAAGGGGCAGATAATGGTAATTTTGTAAGTTCCCATAGATTCACCTTGACTTTGAAATATTTTATTTTTATTTTATTTTTCAAGACTTTGGAGAACCTTAGAAAGCCAACAGGTAGCAATCAGAAAGCTGGAAAACCTCAGCTTTTCAAAGGAATCTCATTTCTCAGTGAGCAGGGGGAATCAGACTCACTGTGCCTGAGACTCCAGGTATAATAGCACCTGAAAGTACAATTTTCCCTTAAAATACTTATTTTTTTGGATTGGCTAGGAAGTGGATAACTCACTGAAGTGGGAGCTAAGGAAATCCAACAGCCCTTTGAACAGTTGCCATGTGCACATTTGTGCTGAAAGTCTCTTGACTTTCAGACTCATTTATGACTATTTTACTCCAGTTCTCTGGACTTCCACTCCATTCTTTCTAATAAAGTCATGTAGTGCAATGCTATCTCAGTCCTGATGTCTCCTTATGAAAACAATCAGAACAAAGCAAAGCAAGTCCAAGAAAACAAAAACACAATTCAAGGAATGGAAACATTCTTGAAAATTATATGCATGTGCATCTCAGTCTGTGTCCAACTCCTTATGCTCTAGATTGCTGTCTGAGGGGATCTTGAAAGTTGTATATCTGGTAAGGTGCCCAAAGCGGCTAAAAGGGAATTTATCTTCAATGTTCCCTAAAGAACATCTTGGCAAGTGTCATTTCAAGCAGATAACATCTTTGCTGCCACTTCTTACTCTTCAAACAACTAACAACATAAAAAAAATGTAGGAATGGTATTTGCTATGTGGTTCTGGAAGCTGCTCACGATCTTTTTTGTTTAGAAGAGTGAAGTGGTAATCAGAGAAAATAAGAGACGAACTGAACTGACAACATTATTTACGATAGGAAATTTGGCAGATATTCAGGTAGGTTCTATTAACTAGAAAAAAACCCATTTCCAACCTCTAACAAGGTTATATAAATGGCTTCAGATAGCAAACATTTGGTGAAGGACGTATCTGCTAAATTTGGGGTTCCAGGCAAAAGATATCTGTAATTTCCTGTGGCAGCAGGACTAGATGAATGCTAGTTATGTTAACCTACCTGGTCACAACATGACCAATAAAAATCTTCCCTATACTTCTCCCATGCTGTGTCACCCCAGCAATGTATCTGTGTCACAGTATCCCTAGCAATGGCTTGCTTACAAGTTTGTCATCTCCTGGCAGCACAAGGAAAATGCTTTGCTATGAAAATGCCTTGTTATTTTTGGGACTTCCTTGCCTTTTATTGAGTGCTACCTATTTTATTTTGTTGTGTAGTTCTGTGATTAAATGGTTACAAGTTAAAATACCTATGTACAGGAATAAAATTGCATAAAGTGCTTTTTGTGATGCAAGTAAGATTTGAGAGTGATTATTGCAACAATTTTGTCTCAGATAGCTGCACAGTTTGCAGGTTCATGTGTTTTGCTGAGGTAGGCATAGGTTAGTGCTCTCAAAGAAGGAGTCTGGTGTCACTGAACTATTTTACTAAGATAAATAGATGGAAAGACAGTTGTGTCACTGTTCTCCTCACTGCTTTGTATTTACATAATTACTCCATTTGAAGTTGTCTGGGTGTTAAGCTGACAAATGTACAGCGTTCTAATGTGATGCTGAAGGTAAACATATAATACTAATTGTTTAAATTTTCTACTGAAATGTTCCTAAGAACCCAGTTAGGGCTGCAGTGAGCTGTTCACCAGATAATATTAACTCTGGCAAACAACTTCTTGTATGTCTGTAAATTCATTGCCACTTGTGTTTTAAATTTACAATGAATAATGGGATTTCTTAAGCAAATCTCTCTATGATTTACCTGTCATGCAAAGAATGGAGAAAAAATTTGGAAAAGACTCTTACTTAACTTCCTACAAAACATCAGGAGAAAACAACCTTCTCTTGAAAAAGAATTGTTTGAACCCAAATTTTAAAAGATTAAGTAATTGCATTGCTAATTTTTCTTTCTTTATATTTGTTTTTCAAGTGTGTGTGGGCAGACTGCAGCTTAATGGAGTATCTTGAACCCAGAACTGACATTTTTAAGACTTTCTTTTAACCTCAGAGAAGATCAGAATAGTATAAGGATGTTGCTTCATATGAGCAGTCGATGTGGAAGTGAAAAATGGTTTACTGAGAACAAAAAATACAGATTTTTCAGCTCAAAGCTTTACTCCTGTAAGTCTCAGAAAAGAAGACAACTACTCACCCTAAACACCTCTGCAAAGAGGTTTTGTGTGGACCCCAACCTGAAGCCTTACAGCAAGCTTTGAGTGCTTGTGCTTCTAATTCAGTCTGCAAGGGAAACAGATATGAGAGGAGGGGATGGGACAGGATAGGATGGGATGGGATAGGATGGGATGGAAATTTCTGCAAGGGTTCTCATGTGTGGCGTTACCTGACTGAAATGGCAATTTCCTGTAGCTGTCATTTAGTGGATTGCACACTAACCAAGCAAGCCGACCTCTTTCTATGCTTGGCGCTGGCGTTTACTTTGAGTGTGGAGCAAATAGGAAATATTGTCAGCTGTTCCTGCTCTTCCAGCTGCTTTGCCACAGGGTATCTGTCCCTCAACATCTGATAGCTCTCATGTTTATTTTCACTAACATCAGTAGCAGCTTACTGCCCACCTTCCCTGTGTGTTGCCTACAGCAGGTAGGACAGTGGTGATACCTTGAGGTTCCTTCTGCACCCACCTGACACTGGAGCAACTAAACATGAAGCCAGAGGGGCCTGTGCTCTCCTCCTCCATGCACAGGAACACACTTTCTCCTCTGAGGAGCTTCTCAGTTGTAGACATGTGGTGCAGCTGCCTGTTCTTGCTTGCACTTCTTTATCTGTCACAAAATGAGTTTGAGAGTATGGTCTCAGTAGCTATTAATTGCTCCTGGATGACTTTGTATTTTTGAGGAGGGCAGAGAGAGAGCTAGTATTTGATTAACAGAGAAAGAGAAGGTTAAAAACCAGATCTATTTTATGTTTTCATAATTTTTCTTTTCCTTTTGACATGTTCTGATGGTTAAGAGAACATCTTTATAAAAGATATCAAATGATACCTCCCTCAAATTCTTAGCTCTTGCATTTTGCTTCAAATTATTTTCCTAATACTGATGATCAAGAAAAATGTTTGTACTCTCTCTATCCTCAGTACTAGATAGTCTATTTTATTTAATATTTAGATGCTAGAGAATCATGTAACTCTCAGTCCCCCCAAATAACAGTATTTGAATTGAATATGGAATGTTTCTGAAATTATGTTAATTAAGGTATTAGCTATTTAATGTTAAGAATTATGCTAATCTTTTGGGATGACTCTGGTTGTAATTACAAGTTGAATACTTCCCTTTAAAAACACTCAATAAAAATATACTAATTTTTCAGTAATCTGAACAGCTTCAGAATTGACATGTTTTCCAGATAATGTATCAGACCTGCCTTTGCAATTTTTTCTGTAACTACTTCATGACCCTGTGGACCATAAACCTACACCCAGAGCTTATTAGTCCAGAGCAAAAGTCAAACTTTGTTATAAGCAGAATTAAAAAAACAAAAAACAAACAAAAAAATAGGAAAACTTAATAGCTGAAACATTTTTATCATTTTCACTCCCCAGGGCAACAACTCTGAGTTTTGGAACATCAATTCAAGGCTGTTCTGTGAAGTGTGATGCTGCCAACGTCTTCTTGGAGGATAGGGACAGACTCAATGGAAAATGGCCCTGCAGAATTACATCACAATCAACAGCTCAGTGTCCATGTTAAATTCAGTGAATCTGAAATTAAAGACACAATGGTGTGCTTCAACCTCCACTCAGTGAGCTATTTAGGAGGTGAAGAGATGTGCTTATTAAAAAAAAAAAAAAGGCAAGGGAACTTGCAACCCTCATCATACAAGGAAACTCATTGTTACGAGGTTGCTTACATCTTTTCTGTTGCCAGCCACTTTAACCTATTTCTCAACTGGGTTAGAAAATGTGTCCTAATAACAGCAAACCAGATAGGGCGTGGGAGTGAAGGAATATAGTTACTCTAGTTAATAAATTAAGTCTGTTACAGAGATTTTTTTTAGCACTGACAGATTTTTGCCATCCTCTTTATAACAATAATAGAAGACAAACAACAATCTCTCTGTGCTAGACTATCAACAAGTACAAAATCATTCAGAAGTGTATTAGACATACAGGGACATATTTGTGTTGCTGATTTGTCTGGATGGCCTCCAAAAAAGCCAGTTGCTTGATGTAGGTCAGCCAGAGTACAGAGCTTTGCATGACAAAAGAAACCACAACACAGTCAAAAAGCAAGTGGGTATTTTGCCCTTTATTCTTCATTGGCCTTTGTTATATTTTTGAGATTACTACTGTGGTTTTTCTTCCTTTGGATTTTAATTCAAGTCTCCTTAGGTTTACTAGCTTGACATTTTATCCTTTTTTTTTCTCTTTTTTTTTTAGTGTAAAAATGAAGGAATCCTTTTTACTAGGCCACTTTTCCCAAATCTCACTGCTCTATCTATAATTTAAATGAGCAATTAATGCACAATATCCAAATAAAACTTTGTGAATTTTGATCAGGCGGGTATAACAAGCTTTCTGACTATTATGGAACTGATTATCACCCATTATGTAAAATATACATGGTTTTCACAGCTGTGCAGAAATAGAAAAATCTTAGTTTGCATCTAAGCCTAACAGTATTGAACTCTGAAACAGATCATATTGAAAGTGTTTGAGGTTGGCTGCCAGGTAAGAACTGGGTCCCCACTAAAATCCAGAAGGCATTTTGCTGTTCCTTTCCTTGCAGCCAAGATTTCAGCTTGTCACAGACTGCAAATATGAATTCCTTTTCTCTTTGTTTTTCCATTTTTTTTCCCCACACAAATCAATCTTGCACTCATTCAGATTTATTAGATTTACTCTCAAATCATAATGTTGTAACTGAGAACAGAATCAGACCCAGCAATGCATTTTGCCTTCAAAATAATTAGCTGCATTCTAGTCAGTCTCCCATTTCTTTCCAGCTAAATATGCTCTCTGGAGAACCTATATACTGAATTTACACAAGCTGTGTAACAAGAGTCCTTTTATAACATGGACTACTACGATTAGGGAGAGCCATATAAAGACAGAGCACCACACTTGGATAATTCACGTGCATAGAATCCACAAACAGACCCAAAGTTATTGACCAGGCAGAGTAAGTTTTTTCTGATCATCACATTGTGCCTTTTTAAAAATAAAGTGCTATTTGCTTATGGCTAAACCTTATATGAGGCTATTGCATGCACATTTCAGGCTGCATTGTCAAAAACCAAAACACCTTCACCAAAAACGATGGAGCCTAAGCACTAGGGCAATGACAATTTTTGTTGGTTTTGGTTTGTTTGTTTGTTTCCATTCTATTTTGCATTCCAATGGAATTTTTGTCAAACATAGAGCATGTGTACACACAAAACTTTCCTTTACTGTTCCCCACAATGAGCTGTTCGCAGAAGAGGAATACTAAGGAGGAGTGTTTCTAAAGCCACAGACAACTTCTTCAAACTTATTTCAGGTTTTGTCATTTGTTTCTCTTTGTTTGTTTGTTTGTTTGTTTTTCTTATATTTAATATTATGACAAAACCTTCCTTTAAGTAGTGAGAATATCAAATAGTATTTGTCAGTCCCTGAATCATGCTATTCAAAGTGCTTAAATCTACACTAAAAATAGAAGAACAGAAAAGTACTTCCCATGTGGCTAAGGAAAGACCTACCCATTGTCAAAATGTGATTGTGGTCAAATAATTACATCCTACATTTATTCCATATCCCAGTCTTTACACCAGGGCATGTGAAGGGGAAAAAAATAATGCATTTCTTTCAGACGATCCTGGGGTATTTGGGACCGTTGTGGTTTAAGCCCAGATAGAAATTAAACACCACATTGCCACTCACTCAACCCTTCCCCTTCTCCCCCCTCCCCGCCCAGTGAAAACCAGGACAGGCATCCAGATGAATGAAGGAAAATGCCATCAGAGCCTGACAGGTGTCTGTAAGAGCAAATAAATAATAGCTTTCTTAAAGCAAACGTGCAAAGTTCTCTTAAAATTTTATGTGACCTGGCAGCCTAATTTCCATTTTGTGGATGTTTGGCACATGTCCAGAGACACTATAATAAAGAACAGGTTGTAGAAAAGGACTTGAGCTAAATCTCAGAGAAATAAACATTTTAAGCAAATAAAAGTACACACCTCAAAGGTCTATTAGCTTCTTATGCAGATACTGAGATTTCTTGACTTTCACAACAGAAGCACAGTCATTTCCTCCCACACTGTCAGTTCTGGACTGCTCCCACATATATCCCCCAAACTGCAGCTTCTCCACTCACTTCTCATTAAGGAGACCAAAATATTATAAGCTCTACTTCTCTTGTTGTGACAATCATGATGAGCAAACCCCACAACCATCCATTATATTGGCCGATGTTATTCAGCTGCCAGAAAAACACCTAAAGCTAATTAATGACATAAATAGACTCTAAGGCCTGTTTGCCAGGACACCAGTTACAATTCTGCCAGGGTAAATCAAACCCATGGCTCTATGACAGTGTGCTGCAACCAGTAACTCTACTCCAGCTCCTCTGCTTCTGCCAGCAGGGACTAGCAGAGAGCTTGGCCTGAATATGTTGCAGAGCTGCACCACTTCTCTCTCCTAAAACCAGAAAGGACTTTCTGTAATTTAAAACATCAGTATGAGCAAGGTGCTTATTTAATTTGTCTCAAAGATGTCTGGGTGTAAACACAGTGGTGGGCTTTTATTCTTCCCTGTCAGCCATAGTACATGCATTATTTGCAACTCCTCAAAGATGGAATCATACATAAAAATAAAACTAATTTATTTATTCATTAAAGTGAATAGATTGTTTTTAATACTTCCAGGTCTGATTTAAATATTAATTTTGTATAAATAAAGTTTATTCTGAAAACAGTTATATTTCTGGTAATCATGTCATTTTTTCTGCCTGAGTTCTTACTGAAATCATGTTGAAATTAATAAAGTTTTATTTATCGTTACAAGTTAAAATCAAATGAAAGATTTCTTAATCTTGAATATATAATTTTAAAGCAAATACAGTTTTTGGAACATTAAAATACAAGGGACTCTGAAATCCACATGAAAATAATGTTTTGCTCTTACTTTTTTTTTGAAAATAACACTTTCTATAATACAAAGTGACAAACCATCTACAATACTGTCTTTTTTATTCCCCTTTGGTTTGGAAGTCATCACTGTACATATCAGCAGGACTCTGCCTTTCAGTGTCTATTGCCTCACTTGTCTTACTCGCCTGACATTTGCAAATGTTATTTGCAGGATTTTGAAAGTTGGGAAAGAAAAAAAATGAGTGCTTAAAAAATAAAATCCACAACCACATTAATACTTTTCCAGGACGTGTTAAAAATAAGGTTGCTTTTATATTTATAAAAGGGATACAACCAACTCATTCTTGAAATTAGAATTAAGAAAAAAAACAAACCCAAGAAAGCAAAAACCAAACCGGCTATAGTTTCTAAACACTCTAGTGACTACTGTGAAGCAACCGATACAGATTGGGTATTTTCTCTTGTTTGACAGGTATCTACCAAGTTACATGTTAGATGGTCAGACTGTAGTGTTACCCCAAATGGGGGTCTTTGTAAGGGCAGGGAAGGAGCAGTGCACATTACGAGAGTAGAAATGAAACTGGAGCTCTCAGTGAGCAGTGGGGTCCTTCTAAGAACAAGAACTCTCCAAAAGAGGTGAGCTGCAGCAGGCATGGCTAGGCAGGCCAACAAAATGGATGGTGCATCTGACATCAACATAGCTTTGTCCAAGCATTCCCAAGAGAGGTTATAAACAAACAAACAAAAAGTCTAAAACTATACTAATGAAGCAAAAAAGTTTCCTATCTATACAGCAGTCTCTTCATTTAAAAAAAAATGTAAATATACAAATTCCAATGACATATAAAACAAAGTCAAAAATGTGAATGGGAAGAGACATGGGTAAAACAGGAAGACTGATGCTACAAAGAAATTGCAAAAACATATGTACAAGACCCTGTTTTTCCTCGTTTGTTATCGATTGTAATGCATGTTTAACAGCAGCAGTCGAGGATGTAGTTCCAGGCACCAGACTGCAGACTCTGCTCCTACTCAAGGGGGTTGACAGCCCCTTGCATGTCGGTCACCAAATGACACTTGATATACTGGTCTCCCGTGGCAAGAGGGGCAGTATGGCACTGTTTGTGTGAGCCTCTTCGGGGTTCTGCTCCCTGTTAGTTTTTGTCTGTGGCCGCTGTCCGTTTATAAGTGTCATGGGGATGTTGCAGTAGGTGTGCTGGTTACCTATTGAGGTAAGTGGCAGGGTGCCGGCAGGAGGTACATCGTATTCATAGCTCCGATAATAGTGTTTCTGGCGCATCTGTGAATGATATGTGTTATGAAAGGTGGAGCGCAGGTCTGGATGGGCAGTGGCAAGAGCAGTGGAGGTGGCAGCAGCCATGGAAATTGCGGAGACTGTCTGCAGTTCCCCAAAGGGCCCCTGCTCACTGACATCTAAAACCTGCTCGTTTGTCATGGGTTCAATCCTCTTAAAAGGCATTTCGTACTGTAAACGTTTCCAGAACTTGGAATTCAACTTGTTGCATTTTGGTCCGTGCCACTTAATGACAGTGAGGAGCTTGATGGTATGTTTTAGGGCCTCAACCTCCTGGTAGTTCATAACTCCTCGTAGTTCACTGCACTCAATCAGTATCACTTTGATTTCTCCTGTGACTAACATATTTCGAAGCCTTGTTTCCAGTTCAAAGATGCTCCAACCTCTTCTTACCACGTAACTTGGAGTCATGACGATGATCAGTCGCTTGCTTTGGTCTACACATCTTGCCACATCTTCAATGTAGGCTACAAAACAAAACAATTGCTCAAAAAACAATCTAAGAAAACAGTCTGCTCTCATAAACTGGTGAGAAACAACAGAGGCAAATCCTTGCTCCCCAACGATCTCACTGAAATATGCAAAAACATCAACTATAAATGTGCCAGGCTGGCCTAGCAGAACATGATCTTGAGCAACCTGCTCTATGTGGATCTGTTTGAGCAGGGAGGTTGGAAAGATGACCTCCACAGGCCCCTTCCAACCTCAGCCATTCTGTGATCCTGCAAAACATCTATTCCCACACGTGCTATGGATTGTATGGAGTGTTTCTTCATGAGCTGTGGGTTTGTATCATCTATATCACTACTGGAACAAATATGTCCATCATGATTTTTACCTTTAAAAAGGCAAAGTCACCCAGTTAGACAACAGAGCAGCAGCCATGTGCTTCAAGACCTCAGTCTCAAACCCAAATGATACTCTAAGTTTTTTGGTAGATTTAGATTCTGTTTTTCTTTCATGACCATGCCACATACATTCATAAAAATTTTTATCTTGTGTAAATTAGTGTTTAGTTTGCTGTAGATTTAAAAAATATCCATTAGATTGTTTGACATTCTATGTTGTTGTTTTTCTATACCAAGTATCCTTTCTTTTATTTTTGATTAAATGTACTGAACTTAGTCACTGTCTTTATGGTTACACTGAAGTCATGATGAATATTACAAGAACTGACAAAATATTACTGCACTTATGTTGGAATATGTGTGAGGAGCGTGAAAAAGATCTACTTGTACCAGCTGGAATCAATTCCAGTATTCAGTCTCTGAGAATGATCAAGTACATCCACTACACAATTGTCTACAGTGGACACTGTCAGAATTCACTACATTTTTTTGGTGTAGAAGTTATTACTCAACCATTGCCTTAGTCCAAACACAGCTTTTTCCTTCCTGTGTGAATTTCTGTAATACTTAGAATCATGGATATCTTTCCAAACAAAATCTAAGGAACTGAAAATAAAGAACTTGGTGTTCATTCCTAGATATGCAAGTTCTCAAAAAATCTGAAAAATGTTAGTCTCTTTCATTTCCTTTACTTATGCATCCCTTTCTGCACTGTTTTACCTTCAATTAACTAAATAATAATCCTCTTATCAGGGAAATGCACATTAATGTTTGGTGGTTTACCCTCACCATTCTCTAAGACATGGGAGAAACTATGACATTCTGAAAGAGTAGGTATAGAAACAAGACTAAAACAATCACTGCAATCACTTATTTTATCCTTCCATATCACATGAGAATAAAGACATTACTTACTTCCTGTGGGAATCAAATCTCTGTCTGGTATGAACAACTTGTATCCATAATGCTTTTCCAGCATATCTGGTAGAATCTCAAGAGCAAATCTTTCTTCTTCTCCAGTTTCTTGATTCCACTGGTCAGGATCCACTTTGGTATAAGATAGATATGCATCATAATCTTTGTTGTCTAAAAAAGAGGGAAATTAAGTTAGTTTATTCCTTATTCTAGCAATTTCCCCAGATATTTCCCCAGGAATTATTTCTGGGAGAAGTTTCTAGGAAGACGAAATGGTTTAGATAAAAAGGCAAGCTTTCACCTAGTCTCCAGATATGCATCTGTTCAGCTTTCCTGTTTCACCTGGTAGGGATAATACTTAGTTACACAGATGCAAGGAAGAAGAGCTCCACATCCATAGGCAGAAGTCAGTTTATGTAAGAATCTGGTTGAAGGAAATCCATTCAATTTCAGGGTGACAGCTCATGAGTACAAAAGTCAAAAGTTGCTGAGAATAATTTGCATTCTTCTGTAGCATAAAAGGAGAATGAAGAGCATAGAAATAACTAGGCTAATGTGTAAAAGTCTCTGCTGCATAGTAAAAGCATTTCAATCTTGTCAGAATTTTACTATAAATTTAGGACTTGAGGCTGAAATGATCTAAGTGTATATATAGCATTCCTTGTAAAATTCCTTAACTCCCCAGGTCTGAAATTATTGCCAAGTTTAAATCTTTCCAGTTTTAGCTCCTGATAATGCAGTTTAAGTTTCTTGAATTCTGTGCATTTAAATTTACAAATTTAATGTTGAATTAATGTACATTTCATTACTTAACAGTGTGTTACTTCAATATGAGAAATAATCATGCCTGTGTTTTAAATGCGCTTGGTGTGCCCACTTGAAAGACTGAATCAAAAAAGCCACCATTAATTTTCATTAGGAGGTCAATAATGCCAAGTGTTCTTGAACTAATTCAGTGGAATAAGAGGTCATGTTTTGACTTTTGTTGTGAAGAAAGCAGAGGAAAATCAATGACAAGAGTAATGAAATGTTAACATCCTTCTAACTCTCTTGACAACATTATGAACAGACTACCCAGAATATCAATTGCTTATAAAAGAGATCTAACTGAATATTCTAAATACTGTGTGTCATAAGTAATGTTATATTCAGTACTGACTTCATTTATGTATTGAGCAGCTCCTTTCTTCATTTTACACCTTTTTGTAGTCTGGCAGCATTATTTTGAAAAACCTGCCAGCTGTAGGGTGGATGGGAAGAGTGTAAATGAAATTAATGGAGTGGTGCTAATCTTGAGCAGTCCTCTCTCCCTTCTGAGGAACCATGTGCACTATGCTAATTAACATTTGCAGATGACAGAACAAATGTGGTTGTATTGTTACTACTTTTAAACTTTCTAAACCCATGAAATGGCCATGTGCACATTCTGTGTCCTGCACATCTTTTGTGGGGTATTATCTATTGGATTGTTATAGTCACAGAAAAAAACAAATTTAAAAAACCCATCCAAAAAAGAGAAAAAAAAGGAAACTAAGAAGAAGAGATGCACTGCCTTTTATGGGTCCCACTTTCCAGGATTTTTTGGAAGTATTTATGAAAACATGCCCCTTAATAACAGACAAGCACCTCCTGCCTTTGATAATGCCTTAAGACTGATTGGATCAAGTATAATATAGAGGGATATCCACTGCAGGTTTTTCATTTCTGTAGTAAGACAGTGTTTACCCAGCAGAAGAGTTAGCACACAGTGGGGTCAACAAATATATGGGGAAATATTACAACTGACAAAATGCTGGTGCTGCAATGACATATTCTACTGTCACCTCATTAATGGTCATAGCCATGGCACATGCTTGAGACAAGTGCTGCTCTGTTCAAAGTCTTTGAGTAAAGATGAGAATGCATAATTTCTCAAAGAGATTAATAGTAAGAAATAAGGCAGAATTCAAACAGTTTTAAAGGTTGAGTATTGCCTGTTAAGGTACAAACACACATTCTTACTTGGAGGGGATTATTTGTGCTATGACATTGTTTTATTGCATTATGCAAATATCGCACTTATGCATTTATTCAAAGTACGTATTTTTCATATCATGGAGACTGCAGCATCTCCTCTAACTACAGCTGCATCATCCTGTATTGCAGGGAAGATATCTTTCCCTCCTAGTTTTATTAGTATTTGTAGGGCAAAGAATGGTTGGGGTCTAGGGTATATCTGCAGAGATGTGTTCGGGCATCAGGCATGGGGAAGCTCTGGAGTAATTCATCACAATAAGGTCAAATGCAGCTTGTGCTCAAGGTGTGATGCATTCAGTCCACAAATGCTTCAGTCAGCCCCAAACCACTAGTACTGCAAGACTCCAGGCAAAACCGACTGTGAGTTACAAACTGTCCTACCATTTAAACCATTCTATGGAGCTGAAAAGAAGTTTGTAAGTGAGCAATGGTCATGGAGCTGCACTCAGACACAGGTTTAGATAGATCTTAGGGCTAAACACTGAGGGTCAAATCTCATCTTCATTAATAACACACAGAAAGATTACTTCACTTAGTGGCCCAGGTTTCTAGGCAAAGCACCTGTTGCATCATTGGAACATGCAATCTTTAATCCTGCCCGTTCCTTGTGGTACTCATCTACATGCAGAGTACACTGTCATACTCCCTGTAATTTTCTACAATGTTAATCCAACAGAAGTGATATAAATTTTTAGGGGATGAAGCTGTAAATGCTTCTTGTTATTCCAAGGATGTGCTCAGCAGCAGTCACTTAAAGGCTCAGTGTAAGCATAAAATGAAACCCAGACTCTATATGCATCTACTTTTTCACATGCAAATGGGATCTTTGAGTAAGTAAATTGCTATCAGACATATAAGAACTCATCTGTATGCATTCTGTCTTAACAGCTACACATGAAGAAATGATAAGCTGGTGCCTACAGAAAGAAAGATAAAACTTCCTCTTCAACAGGGACCACCAAACACATTTAACATCAAATTTGCATTATAGATGTATGTGTTTTCTAATGATTTCCATGTTACACGGCAACAAGTCAGCAGTTTGGGCCTTTGGGGGTTTATTAAACTTAAACACTCAAGATACTTCTGCTAATGGGGGACAGAAAAATCATCATGAAAAATTAAAAAAAAGCCAAAAATCTTTCTAGAGTAATTTTTGTTTCTTATCAGCCATATTCAAGCCAGTGACAAATTCTGACTTTTAGCTGGCTTTATACATTTTAGCACAGGACAGATTAAGAGATCAAAACAAGGAGAAATGCCACAGTGTTGCATTTCATAATGAAGCTTATTTCAGTGAAGCTCTATGACCTATATGATGGAGTCAGCTCATGTGTCTGTGCATCCTGAAATTCTCAGAGCAGCTTGCAGTGCCTTCAGAAACATTCAGTGCAGTGGAGGCAGCTGACCATGCACAGGCTGCTCCACAGCTCGGTGTAGCCAGCAAGGCTGGGCAGATCTTCCATTTCCAGATCAGCAAGAAACTGCACAGCTGATTCCTCTCCTTGAGCAGAGCACGTGCTCTCCTCTTAAATACTTGGATACTCATACAGGAGTTTGGAGCAATGCACTGATTTAACTCAATGTTTCAGGATTTCACGGGTAGCTTTGGAAACAGGAGATTGGATCCTTCCAAATGCTGCAGGGAGCTGGAGTCAAACTGATACAGGAAACTTTTGTCTTAAAAAAAACATGCTATGTTCAGGAAAGGTTACAAAGAACCTTTCAAAATTTCTCAGAGACTGTAGTTGCTTCAAAATTATGGCATTTCTCAATCTATATTTGCTTCACTACCTTGGGGGCTACATTTAATATATACATTGGGATAGTGGTTATCCTTAATATAATTAATAAAATGTCATTTAATGCTGACTTGAATAAAACACTCAAATCCTAGGTCTTTCAAAATACTTATACTTTTCCTCACACTATTTACTGTTGCTGACGCAACATTTTCTATTATTTTTAAATGTCAAGACCTTTTATTGTTAATAAAAATTAAGAACTTCCCACACAGTTTTTTCCATGGCATGGTATATTTTAAATGCAGCATTCCTCGTGATAGTTCATATTCTTGTGCAAGTGAGCAATGTTGAATTGTATGGGAGTCTCTTTCTACTTTACATCTGAACTTTTTAACCTATAACAATCTCTTAGTTTGAAATCCAAAGATGATCTTGGTAATATTTTATCTTTAAAGATATATATATATATATGTAACATGCACTTTAGATGCTGTAAAATAGAAAGAGAGAAATAAGAAGGAATTTTCCTTTGAATTAGGACATTTCATGTACAGAATCTAGTAAAACCCATATTTAGTGGAGACATAAATTGAGTTTTTATTGTTTGAATTGCATTTCAGATGTAAATAAATAGCATAAACAAGAAGAGTTAAAAGAAACAGTTTTCCAGCAATAAAATTGTAATTAAATAAGAGAAAAATTCCTTTTTGTAACCAGTAATGTTTAGAAAGAAGAGAGCTGCATTTTTCTAAGGTGATTTTAATAGAATTTTAAATTTATATTCATAGAGCAGGATTTCTTATCAAAACAATTTGCCAATAGCCAATAAGAATATATAAACGAGTGGTGAGACTGCTACTGCAAACTTATTTTTTGCATCCCCAGGGAAGGTTCAGTAATTGCAAAGTCACTAACTTCAGCAGTAATTTCAGTCTAGTTATGCCTGCATAGCATAATCATTGACACAAGTGCTTAGGTGGTGCTTAAACCAATGGTAAAAGTTATATTTGAAAGTTAGTAACTTAGTTACACAGAAATCTGAAGAATCTTAAAGCCCTGGCATTCCTCGCTGCTTAAAAGTTTCACTGGGATGAAATCCAGGAAACCACTAAGAAGTATTTCTTACCTGCTCTTGTCCTGGACAGTTAATAAGATATTATCTGGGCATTCCCATAGGTTCATCTAGGAACCCTGCTAGTCTTTTGCAGCTAAATAATAGCAAGGACAAAATCAAGATTACATAAGGACTCCCAGGTGAAACAGGAACTAAAAGGAAGAACCAGTTTCATCAATCTCCTAATTTGAGCATTGATTTGCTTTCCCTCAGCAAGAAGCAGAAATTCATCTCTCATGAAAGGGTGAACAGCCTAGCCAAGAAACATTATAGGTGTCATGTACCAAATCCAAACAAGATTTCCGGAACTGAGAGAGCTCAGCAGTGGCACACTTTAATCTTATTAGGAGCTCTTTGCTTTATTTCTTTATTTCAGCAATGTGGTGGAAAACAAATGAAAAAACAAACAAGCAGCCACTTTCCCTCTTCCAGAACTGAAACTCCCCAGGCCTGGGCCCAGTGGCATTCCCTGTAACAGAGCTGCAAAGAGGCCATGGCTTCCTTCAATTCAACAAGGTTTCCATGGCAAAGAAAGCTGAGAAGAAGATTGAGGATAACACAATGAGCCCCTGCCCAATATTTTAGAAACAGCTGATGGAACCTAAAGGCACCAAGGGTCATTGTGAAGGTCATCATTTCTGCTCTTAAACAAAACTCTCACTTTCTAGCTATCAGTTGCCTACAGTCTTCTTTTTTTCCTGGAGCCTAAAGCTTGACTTCTTCTCTTTACATCACATTTAGTAAGGTTTGGTCTTCAATTACTACTTGTTTTTGCCAGCATCTTAGTGAAAAATTTCTTATTTTCTCTCTCTCTTTTTTTTTTTTTTTTTTTTTTTTTTTTTTTTTTTTTTTTTTTTTTTTTTTAAGATCGTGTTCACCTTTGCTTTTTAATTCCTTGATAGAAAATTTCCACCAATTTAAAAGGTTAAAAATCTACCCAGGTAATGGTAATGGCAGATACCTGCAAGCTGTTTCTACTATTAGCTGTACCATATGGTCTTGCCTCTGAAACTAGAATCTAAAACACAAACACATGCAGAAGTTTTTGAGTATATTTGCCTATCTGACCACGTCCAATGGTTTTTAGCCTGTCACCTACAGACTTCTGGATTTATCCATAATGTAAATTAAAACTAGCATACAGTCATTCACATATGCACTGGATCTTCTCAAATCTTGAAATGGCAAAAAAAAAAAAAAAAAGGTCAAAACCAGCTATTTTGGTTACTTTGAGCCTCCTATCCACTCTGAGGCAGGATCATAACTGCACTACTGAGAGAAGTGACTCTCCTCTCCACCCTCACTGTGGCTGATGTGGCTGTCACGCCTGGGGACTGACCTGGGGACTGATCCTTGCACAATCTGATGAGCAGGAAAAGTAAAAGGAAAAAGTTGTCCCAGGTAAAACAGTGGGAAAATTTCCACTTATTTTAGGGTGCCTGTAAGTCAGCTTATATCTAGATAAAGAGCAGATTTCTATACAGTAATAATATCTCTTTTGATACAATTAGCTTTTAAGGTCACAGAGTGCAAGCTAGAAAGAAGTCAGGACATGCGTTGATCGCAGGTACTTGTAAATGGTTGTTTACATCTTCACTCTGTCAGTTAAAGTACAATATTTATTTTCATAAAGTAATTTAAGAACTGGGAACAACAGCAAGAGAAGTTCCTTGGAAAGTAACAAATACACAAAAAGCCACAGCTAAAAAGCTACAGAAAATTAACATGGTATGAAATCTCTTTTGTTGGAGGTCAATGTACAACAAAACAAAATAAATCATCACTTTAAAAAGTGGCTTTCACTAATATCATTTTAGTCCCTAAAGTGTGCTTTATGGACAAGGCTTTTTAAAATAAGCTTTTAAGTTTAAAGCTGCAAAGCTAAAAAGGTTACCTGACATTTGACAAAGATTAGCCCTCAGAAGTTCCCAGTAAAGTATCTATTTCTGAGAATATTGTTGTTTTCAGAACAGTCAGGACATTTCTTTGTTTACATTGCACTTCAAACTATCATCTTAACTGTGTATGCAGAGAGATCTTTTTCCTCTTGAACAGAGGAAAATTTTCCTCTGGAGGCAGGATTTTTCCTCTGAAATTTTTCCTCTGAAGGATTTTTCCTTCCTTAAACAGATTTGGGAGTTTCTGGCCACCAAACCCGTAGTAGTGAGTTACGGCTCAGAGATGCAAGGTCAGGCCAAACACCTGCAGGTAAAAAAAGCTACTGCCTTGCCAAGGGTCAGAGTGTTTCTCTTGTCCCTCTGCTCCAGGGACTGGGGGAGCTGTCAGACATTCACAGTGAGGCCCCTGACTGGACAGGGGCACCCTGTGCTCCTCTGCACTGAAGGACACATTGTGGTGTGTCCATCCCCTGGTGTGGAGCCAGCTCCCATGCAGTTGGAAAGCACAGGCATGGACTGAGAGGAGAAGCAGCAATATTACTGTATGCCAAATTAGTAGGAAAGACAGGGAATCAACCACAAAAACATAAAAAGGGGCTTCAATTCCAATTCCAGGACTGAGCTGCAGTGTCTGCAGGAGTGAGAAAAAGAGAAGGAGAGTCTTGTCCTTAGGCTGAGAAAAAACACTGGGAAATTCAACAGTGTAAGTTAGAGAAGTGAGGAATCTACAGCTGCAACCACTTTAATCTACAGTATCCCTACAGAAAGTAATAAATTGAGTTGCATTAGCTGTAAGGGTTAAATACTTTGTTTTCAAATACTTCTCACAATTTACCCATTCCTCCCACAAAAATGTGTATGTTAGTTAGCCTCAGAACAACTGATGTGTCTAAGGCTTTGAAAGGAAAAAGGAATTGTGATGAGATTTGACATCCTGAAAGGCTTGTTCTCTGATCAGGGAAGAAATGAAGCATTGAATTTTAAAAGAGATTTTCAACTGAAATTTTTAATTGGACCTCACCTTTAAAGAGTTTCAAATCCTCTCTGGGTACAATACAGCACAGATAAAAAAAGACTGTGATATTTTGATGTTTGCTTATCTCCATGCTGTCCTGAAGTATGACAGAACATGGTGTAAATTATGAATAGAACGTGGGCGCTCTGCTGCTGCACTGCAGGAGATGTGGTTAGAATAGGATTTTAGAGTTCAGCATTTTGTGTCTGTCAATAACAAACTAAGCCAAAGGAAGGGATCTTGGTGTATGTCTGCAATTTCTTTCTGCACAAGCCATGTCTTGGGTTTCTGTGGAACATTTTCTCTCCATCTTCCTTCTTTTGCACAAGTGTAAGTGAAAGAGAGAGAGTGAAATGTGCAGTTGCAGTCACTTCATTAACACAATGGGTTTTATCCATGTTGCCAGCATACTGAACACAATAGCAGCTACATGTTTTCATTAGGAATTTGTAAGTAGTATTTTTCTTTTTATATTGCTGCGGTTAAGCACTCAAGCTATCAGTGTTTACCCTGATCTTTGAAGGAAAATCCATGCTTGACCTTCTTTAACAATGACCTTTGCTCAGAAGGATAAACTGAAAGGATATTGGTTTTCCTCCTATTGAATAACAGAACAGTATTCTTTAGAGGTAACTTTTTCTTATGCTTAAAATCCATGATTCAAGTATTGCTGTTCCCAAGCGACCAGTGTTTGGGTTGGGACAAGAGAGAGAGCAAGAGTATAACACCTGGCAGAGTAAGTCCTCAAATGAATTAGAATTAATTGAGAAAATTATAAATAACAACTATAAAAGCAAGAATTACTGATACTAAGGGAGAAAAGATTAAATTACATCTGTTTAAACAGTTATTATTTTATGTGTTTATTTCTGCATATTCTAATATGACTTCTATTAAATTCACATAATTTATGGAAGTAAGCATGCCCATTTAAAATGGCAGCTGCTTTGTGGATAGGAGAGGATCTCAGCTTCTGTAAAAAAAAGGTGTCTGCCAAAATCCTACATGACTCACAGTCCCTCTGGGCCTCAGTTTCCTCCTCGGTAAAATAAATAGAATAACCTGACTTTTTTCCTCACTGAGCTGCTACATGAATGCAACTTTTTGTAAATCCCATAGAAGGTTACAAAATGTTCTGATGTTCTTTGGCTTGTTGTTCTGAGCATTTTCTATTTTGAATCCTTGAGCATTTTTAGATGGGAGGCAGAAATGGGTCATTCTCTAGTGATTTTATTATGGAAGTCTTATGTAAGGACCTGTAATTCTGCAACTGCTCTTTTCCTTATCAGTGACAGATTTAGCCATCACTTGTTTATCAGTACATATTTATTTTAATATATCACGGCGGCTTCTGCCTACAGGCTATTATCTTGACCTGTAAAAAAACGTTTTATTAGTATTTCTGTAGGAAAAAAGGTCCTGTCACCAAAGACATAGTAGTAGCTCAAAACATCAGAAACTCTGACCCAAGAAACCAAATCTAATTAATCAGAGCCTGCAGCTCAACCCAGTTTGCTGTTCAACAACAATTTTGATTAGTAAGGCTAGAGGCAAAGATGACCTTTTCCTTCAGTTCTTAAAAAGGTAAAATGAAAATGCATGTATGTGTTTGACAGAGCTAGTGCATATTCTGTGGATTACTTTTGTTTAGGCTGGATGTCCTTGAATCACAGAATAACTTTAATGACCATTTGCAGCCTGCTCACTGATTAAGTAAATTAACTCAAGCAAAGGAATACTGGGTACATTCCCAAACACTCAGTATGGTTTATTGAAACTGATCAGTTTAAACAAGCAGTAAATTGAGATACATTTCAACCTCTACCTATCTGTTGAATATAATTAGGGAAAACACCCCCTTGCTCACAGAGAAGTAAAGCTGGCTTTCAGTACTGACAGGAAGTGAAAATCTTTAATGTACAGATGTTGGCAATTTACATTCAGTGTTGGGAATAAAAATCTAAAAGACATGGATGTCTTCTGGAGCTCCAGAGAGCAGCACATACATCAGCTCAGCAGTGACTGTGCTTATTGTGCTGTATGAAGAATGTATATTCAAGTCAGCACCAAAAATTGCAGTTGTTAACACATCTTGAACTGAAATGAAATTTGGGCCTTGGTTGAGAGAAATAAAAGACAGATATTCTTAGAAAGTAGGAAATGTGCTAAGAATCTGCCTTACCTCCATCTAGTTCTTCAGCTCCAAAATGATTTCTGTAGAAGAGCATAATCTCTATCTTGTAACACTTGTAGATAGTCACTAAACAAACAAGCAGCAGCAGAATAGCACCAAGCCCACCAGCAAGCTCAACTGTGTACATCAGCTCTGCAAAGAATTACAAAACGCAGTAACAACCACATTCCAAACCACAGAAAGTTTAGCAGCAGACCTTGCATTTCTGTCAAACATTAAAATAAAATAATGAATGATGGGTTATTTATGTATTTATTTAATTATAAAGTCCTTAAATGACTACCTAATTGATGGGGGTTTTATTCTTCAATAAGCTGTTTTTTACCTCTGATACACCATATGAATTGCTCATTTAAAAATTAAATTTTGCTGGAGATGTGTGTGTGTGTGTGTGTGTGTGGTTGTCTATGAGTATGTGCATATATGTGATATATTTTGTAATTCTCTTCCTTTTTTCTTTCTGTAGATAGATCACAATTTTCTTTACCTAGATAAATGTTGCCATTTGACTTAGAGTGACATCAAAGGCTAATGTTTCCTTTTTGAGGACTATAATGCAAAATCAGCTCTTCCCTTATTCCATATACAAACAGGATGTGGGCAAACTGGACAAGATTAAGGATTTTATTATTTTTTCCAAAATAAAAATAATTTTTAAACCTCAGAAAACACTTGAGAGATGTGAAGACACATTATCCAAGGAACCCTACAACCTCACATCTCAGTTATGTTAATATTTTTAACAATTTCCCAGAGGACTGCATTTTGTTCTCACTTTTCCCCCAGTGGGCTTAGCTAATGTATCAACACAGCAAACAGTCCTGGTTTGTCTGTTCTGACATTCCCATTCAGATCCTCCTGTGTCTCTGCTGCTAGATGGTTTGGGATTATCACCATGGAGCTCTGTTCCTGAGGACAGGGAATGGTCAGTTGTGGCCACCACAGGTGTCCAGCACCAGCAGAAGAGCCACTTTTCAGGCCAAAGATAATATGCCACCATGGACTTTTGCTTCCCCCAGTTTGAAGGAAGCTCACAGTGCTTTGCTACTTTTCATTTCCTCATTCACTGAAAGCTGGTAGAGTCAAAAAAGGAGGGTAGGAGGAGAGCTGCTAACAATTTTGTAATTTGAAATCACTAGATGGCGAATCTGAAGACCTTCCATCCTTTTCCAAATCATGCAATTTTGAGGAATGATAAAACACCCAATCTTAGAAATCTAAGATGCAGAGTTTGCTTCATAAAAGATCTGTGCTGGAACAAGTGTTATTTTCACAGTGTCCTCTTCATGTGGGCAGCTTCTGTCTGAGTGAAGTAGTGTGGACCTGGAGTAACCTTTTTTGTGTGTGGTTGTGCAGATTTGATAATCCAGAACAATACAATTCAATTAGAGAAATAAAAGGTTAGAGGAAAAATTGAAAATTGCATTTATTTGACAGCGTCTACTGAGAATCACACACCTTTTTTATTATTATGAGGCAACTGTAAGATTTCATTGCTCTCTAGAAGACACTAAAAGTGTAATAAAATAAAATAAAAAGGCATTTATATTTCATGTCATTCTTTCCAACATGGTGCTGGAAACTCTTTTGTGTTAGATATTTTCAAGACTGACATGGTTATTTCAAACTCCCAATAATTTTCTAGTCCAGAGAGGGAAATGTTATTAAAAACATTTGATAAAATATGGTTTGCATAGACAAATAATGCAGTATTTTAGAATATGAATGGCAATGGAAATTGCACTGGCTTACTATACCCTGTTTATCATTTTGTAATACAGGTGATGCAGCTATTCAATGGTAACTAGAAGAAAGGCTTTAATATTTCGGGTTGCTAGGCACAAAGTACTCTATTTATGTGCCTGCTGTTATGACTCACTAAAGGCAAAGAAAAACTTTACAACTGGAAAACAGAAGTTTTTTCTCAACTAATGATTTTTATATTAAATGGAAAGAAATAACTGCAGGTATTCATCTGTTTTCTGTCATTGTGCATGAAATCAGACTAATACACTGCATCACTTTTGCCATCAGAGTCTTTATTAGTTATAAGTTTCCCCATAAAGTAAGATTATGCCTTTATGTTTGCTTCAGTAAAATCTATCTGAAAGCACATGAAAGTGTCCTTAATTAGGCCATCAAAGCAAACAACAAAATTCTCTAGTCATCCTGAAACATATAAGCAAATACCTTTTCATGTGGTGCGGCTGAGCCATCGTGATGGTACACAGATAAAATAGTTCTTTCTTAAACAGATTTGTTTGCAAAGGAAGTTTCATAGTCTATTGATCGAACAGAGCCAGCTTGTACTTTCCTCTGTGCTGGACAGCATCTATCAGCACATGTTCACTCTGTGTTTTGGGTGCAGTTTGTCAGGGTTCAGAGGCAGAGAGGGGCAGTGATTAGCCCAGCAGATTGCTGCATCCTTACACCCAGCCCATGGAGGAGCCTGAGCTCGCCCCAAAGTGCTGGAAGTGGGAAGAGCTGGAAATGGGACAGCCACATCTCTGCAGCACCATGGAAGGCAGGGGGATTGGCTGGGCACAGTGTCACACCAGGTTGATTGTTTTCAGGCCTTGAGTTTGTTTTTCTGCAGGATGCGAAGCTGTGCCCTAAAAGGCCACTGGCTGTCTCTGAGATGCCTCAGGGGTTTTAGGAACAGTATTAGTCTGTGTTGAGCTGCACTGAAGGTGCAAGAAGCAGAAGGCTCAGTCCTGCCTCTGCTGTTGGTCCCTCAGATGACTGAAGCCATTTCACCTTTCTGTGCCTCGGTTTTCCCAACGTGAATTGGGGAAGGTGCTCTAGCTCCTCCCTGGGAGAGCTTACTTCTGAAAATTGTTCTGTGAGTGCCAAGAGTGTTGGTGATATGTCTGTCAGCAGTTTCAACAGTGACTGTTAAATACAAGCTAGAGAGTAGCAGCAAGGTTGCAGCTCATGGTTACCTTCATAATAACATTTTTTTCTGCTGCTTTATTCTGCTTTTACAGCGTGATTTGAGCACAGTTGCTGCATCAGGCATTACACTCCCTTTGAAGTGTGATCAATTTTTCCTGCTGAAATTCAAGTTTCCTGTAGTGACTACATGCTAGAAAGATTCCATTTCATCACAATTCCACATCAGAAGCAAGATATGAGAAGTGTAAACATTTTAAAATCTATTTAGCCCCAGTGTTGCGTTGCTCAAATTACGGACCTGGCCCTCCTTAAGGAGCTGAGACTGAATGTAGAAAGTAGTAGAGGAAAATTACTCGGCTAGCCCTTAGGGCGACAGGCATTCTGTTAAACACAGCAAACGAGCAGGTGCCAGAGAGTTACATCCAGAAACACAGCAATCATTTAGTTACAGGCAATTAACAATAGTCTTCCAGTAGCTCAGTAGTTCTACTCCAAGGAAAACACATTGATTGCTGCAGCAATAGTAGATTGGTTTCTGAATAAATAGCTTCAATTTAAAACAAGATTTGTTACAAGCATTTTGACCAATGGCTACAATTTTTTTCCTTATCAGGAGGCTTTGGCCAAGCAACTCAGTGAAAGAGACAGCTAATTAAAACAAAGCACGTGTCTTCTCCAAATATCAACCATATATGGCTTGTAATAAATGCACTCATTTTACACCTTTTCTTTCCTAATTATTGGACACATTTGTAGGTTATTTATTTGATCTTCACCTGGATCTAATATTTGATAAACTTCCTTTGACTGTGCCATACAGGTAATTCACTTATCATAACTGAAGTTGTAAGAAGAAAGTAAATAAAAGTGTTCTGTCAAAGACTCATATGTTTTGACTTATATGACATGCTTCAGGGGCTTTACATTTAATGATCTGTAAAAATTTAAAATTCATTTCATTCACTAATTAGCTCCCATACACCTGAACTGCTTAGAAAAAGAATTATATTTCAAACATTCTTTTTTTTTTATTTTTGTGATTTATAACACTTTGAGCACATGTGATTTATAGCTGTGTATTCAGTTTCTGAGCCTTTTTCAAAATCCAATTACAGTCTATCTAAGGTTTCAATTTTGCAATCACTTACGCAGATTGCTCAACTTCATGGACTATAAGTAATCCCTCTGAAGTCAACTGGACAATTCACAGAGCTTCAGGTTAGCACATAAATAAGTCTTTGCAACTTTGTGGCCTAAACTGATTTCCATGCTCTGCTTGTCTTGGATAATTTAACTCACAAAGAAATAGGGTTTGGTTAGAAGCAGTTCTCAGTTTGTTTAGGTATACTTTCACAGACTTCAATTATTAAAGGAACTATAAAGATAATAAATATAATTTGGAAGGGGAGCAGGAGCTGCTGTGTTATAACATGCAGGCTTGGTTACAAACGGGTGTGTTTCTTCTAAAGGAAGAAGAAAGCTGTCTAACACAGGAACCCTTGTCTGAGTCTCATTTCAGAGATTAGCCCTAAACAGTAGGCCGAGTTTAAGCTAGCAACAAAGAAACCGATACTCACAGTTTTAAAATGAAGAAGAATGCATTTATGAATTCTTTTCCTCTTTTTTTTTGTTTTGTTTTCTTTTTCCCCCCCTGCTTATTACAATATTTGTTATAGCATGGCTATAAAAAAATATCTTCCCAAAGTATATGGAACCCTAGCTCTATACAGTGTACACATATCCAATACATGTATGTATAAAATCTATTCTCTACTTTTTAAGACTTTTGTTTTCTTGTTTTAAATTGCAAAACAAAATCTGGTTGTGCTAAAGATACCTAGATGGGTATGTGTGAATATCCTATATGGATATCCTATATGGATACTGTTATGAATAATTACTGATTGATTCTGTAGGACAATAGTACTTCTGGTAGCAGTAGAAGCAGATTTGGGCTACTCATTAGATTGATTATGAAATAATTTCTTTGCACAAAGTATATGTTTTCTGCCAGCATGGGCCACCCATACCTGTGGATGTCTGCAGAGCTGATTGAAGCTGAATGAATTTAGTTATGGTTTTCAATATGGTTTTCAGTGCAGTAATTTCATTTTATTTATTAGAACTATTGGGGCTCGGTTTTCTTTCTTTATTTTTTATAAAAATAAATAATATATATTCCTGATTCCCTTATGAAAAAGAACTAGTCAGGTTTGGGATTATATATATACATAAGCATATATGTGTGCAAATGCAACACAGGGATCTTGTTAATCTATTCATCAGTATGGCAGAAAACATATCTGAGCCTTGTTGCTGTTGGATTTCCAGTGTTATTAGAAGAGAGATAGTACATTATTATAATAGAAGTATATTACTACTGATGGCATTTTTTATTTCTGCTGAGAAGTGCAGGATACCTGTTCCCAGTAGGAGAGTAATTACACTGCCTATCCCCAAAAGTATGTTAGCTCAAAGGAGGATAAGGTTGGGAAAACACAGATGCTGCAATGTTACTGAAGCTTACTACATTTAAATATATAACAATGCATTTTAAAGGCAGTTTATGATATAGATTGAAGGGAAGAAATGTCATGGTGTGTAACTGCAGTAATCTTTGGTTATCTTCCCCAAATTAAAGAATTGTGTATGACCTGAAATCTTCCTCATTAGGAGAACTTCTTGTCCTTTATGATGGTCATATCCCCATTCATCTGTTTAGCCCAAAAATAAGTTTTGCACCTTTAGCACTAGTTCCAAGAGCAAAGGAAGAGAGAGAAGTCCAGAGTTTGTTATCAGAAACTGCACTTGCTCCCCCGCATCCTTCTCCTGGACCGTGTTGTCTGCAGACGGACAGACAGCAGGACAGAGCTCTCCTTTGCTTTTAGTTAGTTTTTAGCTACCTAAGGCAGAGAACTTCCCTAGACTGTGGAAGAGACTGAGAGAGCCAAGCTACAGCCTAGGAAGGGGACTTTCTGAGTCTGTCACTCTTCCGAGTGACAAAAAGTTTTATTGTTTAATATTGTTAATTTTCTGTACTAGTGAATATTTTGCTTGTTAAATAAACAATTTTTTTTCCACTTTTCTCCAAAGAAATCTCTTCCTGAACCAGTTGGGGGAGGGGCCGCTTAAATTTGCATTCTGAAAGAACCCCTTTGAAAATTTTCTCCCAAATTTACCCTAAACCAAGACACTTCTATTTGTTAATTGTACTACAGAAATCAGACAAGCCCACAGTATTACTTCATTTAGAATTTCTGAAAGAAATGAATGTAAGAGGCACCAAAGGGTGCTAAAAAATGTGGGGAAAAAATTGAGTACTGAGTTCCAAGGATGCAAGATTATAAAGCATACTGTTTGCATTTTTTTTTCTGAGGACAGCATTAAAGAATAATTTATTTATGCATGGATTATCAAAAAATATTGTGACATTTTATTTTACAATATTTTCATCATTGCCAATCAAGGTTAGACTTGCACTTAGACATTACATAAAAGGAAGTACTATGATAAAAGTTGTACAAAAGTTGTTTTAAAAAGTAATCTGTTAAACAAACCAACTTGTTTGACACATTGTCAGCACTAAGATTTGTCAGAGGAAAGTTAGATTTAGGCACATGCTGAATAATCTTACAAACTTTTTTTTACTGGAGTTATCTTAGTCCAATTTTTCTAAAGGATGAGAAAAACCAGACTGATTAAAAGTGATCTTATGAAGCCTTTCTTTCAGGCAGAGGTCTTTAGTATTTTATTCCTTGACTGATTTGACATGAGGTTGAGTGTGAAAGGACAGTCACGTTTAGTTAGGTTTGGGGCAAGAAGACAGCTGATATTTGACCTCTGGCGTTGTGTCATGAACCTCTTGGGAGAATGAACATTTGCACTGCTGAGCACAGTGACAACTTGAAGGCTTCTTCAATAGCCATAGGTGAATGAAAAATCAGTTTCTATCAAATCCAATCCAATTTCAATTGCAATTTTAAAACCTGATGAGAGTCTCGGAAAAGTCTTCATGCAGTGCAGAATAAAAACTGAATGCTTTATACAATGGAAAATAGACTCGTGTAAGGTCAGAACTGACCATGTGGATTGGAGTTCTTCAACAGTTTAGCTTCCACTGGGACTGAGATATTCACTGGAGTGAACAAGTACTCAGGTCCAACTAGCAGAAGCTGAAATATAACTCATTGTTCTCATATTTCATATGATGAGTTTCCTTTCAGAAATTTCAGAAGCATTGTGAAGCTTTTTGGTAAAAGGAGATATAACACCTGGTGTTTCTTTGCAGAGGTAAGAAAAAAACTAGTTTCTTTTCTCTTTTAAGTCTTAATTGTCACTCATCATTACCACTGTGTGAAATTGTGCCCAACTGACTGAAAATGGATATAACACATTCAAGTCTGTAAGTAATAAACCAGATTTACACCATTATGTGAATGGCACTGCAATTTAAGGTGCTTGTTAGCCATCCTATTTTCATTAATAACCATATGAAGATAATTTGGAATTACTTTCTATTCAGAATTTGCTATTAGATTGTACAGGAAATAATAATATAATGCTTATGCATTAAAATATGATGAGTTTAAAATAAGGTAGCTTTCCTCAAGATGCATTCCATCTAGGAAATATTACCTTGCATATTTTTCAAATATATATTTTCATGGGCAATTTTAAACACACTCTTTCTCTAAACAATTTATTTCAGTGAAAATATTTTTTTTTCTTGACAGGAAAAAACCCCCAAACTTGTTTTAACTAGACATCATTAATTTACAGTCAACAAGATTCATATATGCCCACTGAGAACACCTATGACAGAGAAAAACAAACTGAAACTATAAAAGAGGCTAAGAGTAGGAAATTCGATGACAATACTGTGTAGATGACAATGGGAAGAAAGGGAAGTAGATACTTTTAAAAAATTCATGAAAGCATGTTACCTTAGTTCTGGTGTCTGTCCCAGGGAAAAAAAACAGTAATATTATTAAGCTTTTAAAATAATATCCATGCCACTTAAAGAATAACGTTGAGATAGAATTTGAGATTATTTTTGCTGTAGAGTTCTACTTGCAGACTTACAGAGAGGACTTTCAAAAAATAATCACATAATTAGGTAATAACCTGTATTTACAACACAGTCTATGATAAGATTATGAAGACTTTGATCCTGCATGAAAGTCATACGTGTCAATACAGAACATTACAGAAAAGCATTCTTCTTCCTTATGCATTGAATTTTTATTTACTACATTGACAGACTATAAGTTTGTCTTCTTTAATTAAAAAACTTATGAAAAAAATGGAATTGTAGTCTGTGATCCACCTGTTCTATCATCTGCAATCTGTGGTCTGTCATTAATAAATTTCTGCTTAACTGCTGTCAGTACCACTGTCAAAATTAATTTCTAGAGGGTTCCTCTACCTAGTTGAAGATGAGCCTGTAACTGCTCTGGATGATCAATGGCACCTACCACCAGTAAGTAACAAAATCAACCTTTGATTATAACAAGTAGATGTTTTTTCCCCACACAAAAGAGAAAATAACTTGATTATTGTAAGAGTGACAGGGATTTGGTCAGAAGGTGGAGGAAAGGCATGAATGCTCAATCTTTCGGGTTCTGATTGCTCTCTTTTTCCTATTTTTTTTACAAATTTTGTTGGAATGAATGAGAAAAAGGAAACAACATTGTCATTGTCATGGTTAAAATGCTCTACTGCCTTTAGCTTTGAGTTAAATGGTCCCTATGCACAGCATCTGAGGAAATTTAGGACTCTAAAAATGGTTAGCTGGCAGCAGAAAAACATAGATCATAGTCTTTCTCCACTAGAGTCAAAGAGTAAAAGAAGTTCAGGAGAAAATAAGAGTTGGGCTCCCTGAGATACAGAGCACTGGTGTTTGCACTAGAGGGAGGTACCAGGGTGCCCAGCTTTTCCCAGTGCTGGACGCTGAAATTGGCTTCAGTTGTCCTGCACAAGTGGTGGTGGAGTCTAGGGGCAGTGTTCTGCTCCCCTCCTGAAATTAGCTCATGTCAGGAAAGGAGAGGCTCTGGCTTCCCATTCCAGTGCCACATCAGGGGAAGAGCAGAAGTCCCTTCTCCCTTTCTGAATGTGCCAGGCTCTGGTTTGGGCCAAGGCCAGCCTCTGATGGACCCTGCTCGGGGATTCTGTGCGGTGAGAGTGTGTCCCTGTCAGGCTGACCAGGGAATATTAAGGAAGATGCATCCAGGCTTTTTGTGGTGATTTAAACTGTTGACATCTTATGCTTTCCGGGCCTGTGTAAATGTAGTTATGTCTAAAATCTCCCCCTCGACTTTTAAGTGTACAGAGACTCTAGTGACCTGGGTGAAGCAGCAGTTGCAAGGGAGTTTGAAAGGCTTAAACTTTGTACCTGAATACCCACTGCAGCATTTAGCCCTAAATACTTATTTTCCCAGGAACTCTCTTTGGTCAGCAGCAGAGTTTTCTGCTTTGCTGTCCCTTCTGATCCTGGTGATAATGTTCCACACAGGAAGTTGAAGAAGGATTATAATTTCTTTTTCAGGTATGCAGTGAACATTCCAGATTCATCTTTTTTGTACTCATACTGCTGAAAAAAAAAAAGATCACTAACTAGAAAACCAGCCAAAACTACTACATCTGCAAATGTCTTGGTGTTCAGGAAGCAAATTTACCTAATTGTTAGGTCCCAATTGGTCTAAGTCAGCCAAATAATCAGAAATTAATAAACAGCTAACTCATTCCTAGCAGAGGCTAAATATAGAGCTAAACAAGGAAACCTAAACCGAAAGGTTGTCATGGTGATATACAGGCGACTAAGCAAGCAGTGCAAAACTCCTCTTCCTAGGAGACCTGAAAGACTAGCTCAAATTTTTATCTGCCATGCTTAATTTATCATTTCACTGAAACAGTTGTCAACATGCAAAATGTGTAGAAGGCTTGTATCTTTTGTCTTTCAAGGGCACAACAGATTTTGCTCCCAGATCTATTTCAGATTCAGCCTTACTTAAAGAGGAAAAAAAAAATTTGGGGAGTTTTTCTGCTATTTTTGTCTTTTTATTATTTATAAGGGCAATTAAATATTGAAATTACTCCCTCTTAAGCACGTTATCATGAGATCACATACTGTGGTATGTTTGACTTACTGAGCTCTCTAAGAAAGGGAGCAAGAAAAGTAGATTCTTGCAAAATTCATGCATGCATAAAGTTAAATTAGAGATCTGGTGGTCACAGAACAGAGAAGACTTACATGTTTTCAGTCTTGGAGCTACTGCTTTTATGGAAGAGAAACTAAGGACTAGCCATCAGCATGTGACTTAATAGGTATCAGTTAAATAAATATGGGTTTTAAAGTAATTTGACCTTTAAAAATGTTTATTTTCAGTATTCCATCAAGTAATTTGATTATTTGGAGCAAGCTGTTGGATTTCAGGTTTTTTTTTGGGTTAAGCTCTTGCTCTGGGTTCTAATGTCTCTGAACCAGAATATATGACTACTAGCTGGTATACTGTTGAGGTTCAACTACTTAATAAGTTAATTTCTCATCTCAGAAAAATCAAGAAAATATGACCAATGTCAGGCTAAGCAGAAAATCTGGTAATTCACATCTGCATCTTTTAAGAACCAATGACAAGAGTTTAGAAAAATGGCTACAAATTAAGTTCTATTCAAGTAATTGGAGGTACCCAACAATATGTTTAAATAAATTGGTCACACTATCTTGATTTATGGTTTCCTCCTAAGCTTAGACAGACTTTGCATGCTACAAAACTAAATTTAGGGAAGATATCACAGCTTTGATAGAAATTGAGATGCCACAAGTACTTCAGCACCACAGTAAGATCCTGGTTTACTCTCTTCTACAAACAGTCTAAAAAAGCTCAGGAATGTCAGCAAAATGCAGACACTGCTTCTGCTTATTCGTTGCTTTCTGAAGTCAAAAGGAAGCTGCATGAGGGTGGGGAGTGTCAATCCCAGGGATGTGGAACCCCCTCTGGGAGGTAAAGTGGACAAAGTGGGTCTGAGAGCTTCGATTTGCAGGAGATTCTCCATCTCCCTGTAATTATCTCGGTGGGAGACTGCTGTGGCCATTAGGCAGGCTGGGATCATGGGATGTGAGCACTGAGGAGAAACAGGAGGGTTCTTAGAAGCTTCTGTCATGATGTTTCACTTCAGAAATGTTGGTGTTAAACAAAAGTGTTGGAAGGAAAATGTCCATGTCAGGCTATGCAGGAACTCCCTGGCATGGGGTTTAGGTGGCATTTCTGATAGAAGTGGAAGGCTTTTGATTTTGGTTTTCCTAAAATTTGATTTCTTTTTCTTGCAGAAAATTATTAGCATTGTATCACCTATGGTTTCCTACTATATTTTCTCTATTGAGCCTTCATTAATTTTAAAGTTAATGAATTCTTAAATGCATCTTTTATAGAGATCTAGTTAAAAGGCATTACTGTATTTTTTCCAGTGACAGCCATAATTAACAACATCTTTTCTCTTTTATTTTTCAAGTCGTACAAATTCCTGGGGAAAAATAACCACTGACTATTAATTCTTAGGAAGTTAAATTCATGCTTGCATCAGAGGGAATCTCTACAAGCTGACCACTCCTACACTTTATCCTTTCATGGAGAAAAGCTGCATATTTACCCCTTTTGTGTAGAAGAATACTGGCATGCCGGCGTCCATTCCCATTCTCGACGTAGCAGGAATAATTTCCTAGGTCTGCTTCTTCGACTGAGTCAAGAATCAGTGAGATGGAAACCTCCTGTTCCCCGAGATGTTCCTTGAGAACCCTGAGAAAAAACAACCATCGCTGCTGTTCTGCTTGTACCACAGTGAAGCTTTAGATAAGCATGACATAACAATGCTACTTACAACTCACAACTCTCTGGCTTCAAATTTGGTTATGGTTCGATGCAATCTTAATTTAATTATATCATGCCCTTTTCTTCCTCACTTCTAATGAGGAGGTTTGGCTTTGTAAATGCTAATGAGAGCTGCAGTTCATTGTCTTTTTTAAGCAGAATGATATGCACATGGATAATGTATCATTGCACACTTTGATGGAAACTCTGATCCATGGAGTCTTGGAATGGTAGAAGAGAGAAAACTGAAAACAGTTATTCTGATGCTTTAGAATCACACCAGGAGTCTGGGCCAAACACAATATTTGTCCTTTTTCTGAGGCTCTTCAATATGCCACTCAGGAACAATGTGTTTATGCCATGGTTGGAGAGATAATTTTCTAGAATGCATTATAAAAATTGATAATGTTTTATCAAACAGTAGGAAGAACTGGTACACCAGGTGCAGCTAGCTCATAGAGATTATAAATAAAAGGCTTCCTTATGTAAGACTCCACCTGTCTTCCCATTACTTTCTTTCCCTCTTAACAAGACCATCAGTAGTTTCAGGAACTCAGGAAAGCAAATGACAAATTATTCCAGGCCTGACAAATGAAATGGAAATGAGCTTTTCTGCTCCTCCCTCCACAAAACAAGAAAGTTGTAACATTTTTGTTGACACTTTTTTTGCCAGTCATCAGATAGGCAAGTCACTGGCTGAAGGACTTGGGAAAGTTTTAAACACAAAATAAAGCTGATCTTATTGTCACATGCCATTTAGTATATTGGTCTGGACTTTTGTAGAATAAACTTGAAGTACACTGGGGTGAAATACACTTCCTTTTTGCCTATGTCTGGGGATGATGACCTTGAAAGTCACTGCGGTCTACTTGATTTTGCTAATTGTGATTGTATTGTGAATAATTTCTTTTTCTTGGGTTTTATTCCTCTATGTCTCATTTCCCCTACAATTATTATTAGTAATATATGTTTACTATTATAATTAGTATTATTGATATTATTATAATCTATTTTGTCTCAATTATTAAACTCTTTTTATCTCAGCCTACAAGTTCTATTCTGATACTTCACCCCACCTGAGGGGGATAATAGGGGAGTGAGTGAGTGGCTGTGTGGAACTTACTTGCTGGCTGAGGTTAAACCATGACATGCACACTAAGATTTGCCTGAATTTCTGAGTTTTAATTTCTGTGATACATAGAAACAGTGATATTCACACATACAGACTTATAAATATGAAAGAAATCTCTTCAGATCCAAGCAGATATTTCATATTGGACAGGATTTAGTATGCCATGTCAAGCATGTAATTCTCAATACGAATCCACATTTGTCCTTAATTTCTAAAGGAGGCAGCACTTTTAGGAGCAGTAGAAGTATATGTCATGAATTGCCAGATCCTCCCTAAAACAAGTATTTCAGCAGATATAAGCAGCCCACATAACAGGATGTTTGGCTCTAACAAGCCAGATAACATCCCAGGAAACTCAGTTTTTTTTCATGAAGAAATTAAAACATTCCAAAAGGCAAGTCAAACTTCACCATTTATTTAAGGTTTCATGTTTAAAAATACTTTTTTGAGCTGATTTCTTGAAGATATTTATGTTTTTTATTTCATCTTACTAAGTGTCCTCATAGTTGTTTTTGTAGATTGCCACATTTTGAAAAAGTCACTAGGTAACTTCCAGCTGGTCAACACTACAGCTCTTTTTGGGTAGCGATTCTGCTTTTGCAAGTCGCTAACATCAGATTTAGCTGAGGAGGGCATTTTTCTGTCCTCTACTGGTGGAGTCAAAAAAGCAAATGGATGATATTGCAAAAAAAACAACAGATCAGACACAATATGCTCCTTGGTTAGACTGTGATAAAAAGTATAACAATACCTATAAAAAATATAGAGAAAAAAAGAAAAAAACCTTTTTCTTTTACCTAATGTCACTTTCCCAGACTCGATTATCATCCAAGTCTTCAATAAACTTCTCCCCTTTCATCCAGTAGATTAAAGGACTGACGTCTCCACTGTATCCAAAGAAAGCTCTGCAGGTTAGATTAGCAGAACCACCTGTTGAAAAGAATGTAAGAAAACATGTTTATTAAAAAAATTTAAGTCAGCTGCTTTTTAAAAACCAAAATATTCAGAGACCTCCTCAATTTCCAGCTGCTGTTGAAAGTTTCCAAGAGTATCTGCCTGTCTCGGAACAATACATTTTCTGAAAATAAATACAATAAAAAACTAAATTAAATTTTATGTAAAAACAGGATTAGTTACTTTTCAATACATTTTATGTTTGATAAGGATATCAGAGACTATGTCTTTTCAAAAGGAGCTAACTTAACAAAATATTTCTATTTTTTCTCTGAAAAAGATAAAAGTTAGGTAAAATAGACATGCAATTACATCGTGTTAGTTCAGCCTTGCAATGGTTTCTGCAAAGAGGCTGGTATATTCCTGTAGAGTTCCATTCCCAAGGGATATCTGGTAGAAAGACATGTGCTCATTGCTATACTTAGCAGGAAAGTTTAAAGCATTGACACTTGAAAAAAGCTCATGTGAACTAATTCTGAACATTATAAGCCATTAGAATGGGAAGAACCATTAGCAGAGCATGCAGCAGGGAGCAGAAATGTCATATATAAGCCCAGCATTACCTATTTAATCATTATAATAAGGATTTAGAAAACTACTATGCCTTCACTTTGTTTATTTTCATAGGGAACCTTACATTGTGTTTGTACCACTTGGCTATGGGCTTTATCTTGAGCACGTGCAGGGATCGAAAAGGCAACTTGCACACTCTGTGTGTGTGGTAAGACTGGATAAAGCAAGAGGACAGACACAGCTGAAAATCTCCCATTCACTGCTGTAAAGAGATTTTTCTCAACGTGCACCAACTCTTCTAAACTGTCACGTGCATTCCTTTAGGGGATATACACCGTAACTTAAGGAAGTGTTGGGATTTCTTTTCCTCCATGAAGAGAATATTTCCTTGGAGTTTATATTACTGCTGAGACCAAGTTCATATTTTAATGACACTTTCAGTTTTTAATTTTTGGACTGACAGACCACAGCTCCTGGACAAAAAATAAGAGAAAAGCATTTTTAGCACTACTTCATCTGTACCAAGATGCCATAAGCCCATCTGGGTTCAATTAATTTCCTCAAAAATACACTATTTTGGGTCGGGACCTGGTCCTTCTTAAACATACAACATTAATATTTGAATTTCATATTTACTTTTCAGCATGAAAGTAAATGCAGGATTCTGTGTAACAAGAAGACAAGTAATTATGAAATAAATGTCTTATAAATGACTCCCCTGTCTGACTTGAACTCTCACATCCATGCCATGAAAAGTACAGAATCAAATATTTGTGTTCCAAATGTGCAACACCAAGGCAAATACCATTTTTGCTACTTCCACAATCTGTTTTGGAACTTTAGGATCTCATTTTCTTTTAGTCATTTCAGGAAGGTTTGGTTGCTACCATACCTTTTGCAAGCAATGCCGGCTATGGAGACAGGAGTAGTCCAGTACTTGAAACTAGAATGGAGAGAAGGGTCTCCTTCATAATCAAAAACTATGAAATGGAATCTCTGAATAATGAGAAATTTTAATAATCTCACTTATTCTAAAGCAAAGTTGCCAAATATAAGATGAGTATCTTCAGTGAGAGGCCAAAACCTCTCTTTCAAAAGAGAAGCATAGCTCCTGTTTTCACACCCCAGGGAGAGATGGTCAAGACAACTCCCTGGAAACCAAATTTCTCAATCTCTTCATGACTCAAGAAGTGTGATTTGGAATCACTGGGGGAAAGATTTTTTAAATCTTGAAGCCAGTTGAAGGGAATGGGATGAGCATGGGGATGCCACTTAATGTGCGTCAAATGCATAAAAAACTGTAGTAGAACATGATTTCTTGGTTCCTTGCCATGCAAACCCAGTTTCTTACAATAGTTACATTGCAGATATATACCAAGTGGAGGGTGGGGGTGGGTGGGTTTGTTTGGTTTTGGTTTTGGGGTTTGCTTTTGTTTTGGTTTTGCATCATAATTATGATGCTTGAACTTGTGAAGATGAAAATAGAAACCCTTAAAGGATTATGAATGTCTTGGAATCTGTGCACTCTTGAAATGGGAGAAGGTACCTGCACATGTAAAGCCAAAGTAGGTTTCTGTGATAATTGGACAACCCCTGTGGCATTATCTACCAGACTTAGAGTGCTACCTAATGCATCACTGCCACTTCTTGGGCTTTTTTCCAGAGCTTTCCTACCAAGCCAAGGCTTGGTTGAAACTTTATAGCTTTTAAGAGCTGGCAAGATCACAGCTAGAGAGGCTGTAACTTCTGGCCTGTCAGGCCGCCAATTTTTCCATGATTCACAGAAATTAGACACCACAGGTGCTGAACCATCAAAGCTCTCCAGGCTCCTTCAGCTAACAGGTACCCCTGAGAGATGATTTTTGATCTGGCTGGGCTTCTGAGCCTTTTATAGATGAATGTTATGAGCATATATTTGTTTTTTAAGCATAAACATCTTCTGATAAGGGCAAAATTTATCTTAAAAAAGAGTTTTTAAGATTAAGGTTGTTTTCTTTATTAAATTCTTAAAGAGGTGTTCCCCCTAAATAAAACACACAAACATATCTTTAAGTGTAGAATCTGAAGTCTTTATTCAATATGAAATGGTTGCAAGTGAGAAATAAATTAGGAAGAATGCAATGCCACTTATTAGTACTGTGTTGATTGCAGTTACTCAGGGAAGGCCATTACCATGCTGAGGCTTCAGCTATAAATTACCTGTACTGTCTATCTTGACCAGTCTTCACAATAAGCCAGTGGGATGTTCATTAGCTGGCCATCAAGGAAGATTCAGTGACCAGCTAATGACCAACTGTGACCATTAATAAGGGGGTCTGTTACTCCAGGACTCACTGCTCCGTGCAGAGGGCACAGAGCTCCCTTGGTGAAGCAAAGAGGCTTCCAGCTGCAGGCACATGTAACTAAAACCTGACTGCAGAGCCATGCTATGAATGGATAGAGTATTTTGGGAGCACATCTTGATCTCTACTCCAGAGCTGTCCTCATGAGAGTGAGTGAATGAGTGAGTGAGTGAGTGAGTGAGTGAGTGAGTGAGTGAGTGAGTGAGTGAATGAGTGAGTGCTGTAGGAGGGGCTGGTGCTCTAGGAGGGGCTGCATTTTTCCCTAGGAGTTCAGCTTTGAAGTGAGCAGACAGACAATCTCTATTGTGGCACTAAGCAGCTGCTCTGCATGGACAATCTGTTTTTAAAAGTCTGCAGATTTGTAGAAAACATGAAACATATAATAAATACAAGAGCTGCTTTGCTTCATATTTAAGCTAAGGTATAAACAACTTGTCAATCAATTAATAGAAATCCCTCACAGTTAACCTTAGGCAACTGTTTCTCTCCATGTGTTTTCTGCACTGAGAAAAACTAGAGGAGAGATCTGAAAGTCATATAAATTTTATGAGAGGATAGATAATATTTTCTATGCCATTAGTTTAAATTTTTATGTAAATGTTAGATTAATACAGTTTTACAGTCTGTTTTTGACGGATTTTAATTTTACACTTTAAATTTACTTAATGTTTTCAATTTTATTGCTAGGGAAATTCATCTATTTCTGTCCCCTTTGCTGTAAGATGTAAGTTCAAGTTACATCCTGGGTAAACTGCTTTGTTTTGGTTTGTTTGTTGTGCTTTTTTTTGTTTTGCTTCATATTTTTTAATGGGCCCTGGAAAAATCCAAAGGCATCAGAATAGAATTATTAAGTGAAACTTATAGTGCTGCTATTTTTACTGGCATCCCCTCAAAACACCAAACAGAAAAACCAAAACAACTTAAAGACAGCATAAAGAGAAAAATAACACTTTTGACTTCTCAGTATAATTATACATTTTTAAACTGTGAAATAATGCAATAAAGACATGTAAGAGAACACATAAGAAGTAAATTCAACTGCATTTTTCTCCATCACCCTTTTTTCTGATGAATATGCTCTTACAGTATTGAGTTTATTTTTGTAAAAATTGGAATGTATAGCACTACATGCTCCTGCTGCTCGCTGTGATAAAGACACACTCAGCTCAAGCCAACTGGGTTCAAATTTAATTAGTAAAAAGCTCTTTGCTATCCAAATTCAGACCTGTTTTTGTTGCACAGCATGCTTCCAAGCAGAGCAGAATGCAAGAAGGGACCACAAGGTGTTCTACCTTGAAACCAGCAAATATCTTGAGCAGAACAATGCAGATTTTGTGTTCGTTTTCATGAATTGTCATCATTTGGGGCGCTTTGCAAACCACTGCTGTGGGAGCCTATGCCCAGGAGAGGGCACTGTCTAACTTCCAAACATAAAAAAAAAAAAAAAAAAGGAAATTGCTAGTGAATAACTTCTCATTAAAAACATCAGCCTGCTAAGAACGTGCTAGTTGTAATTAGAAAATAGCGAATGTTTTGTGATTGCTGAAATGCCATCCTGTGCGGTCAGCTGAGATTCCACTTGCACTGTTACTCGTATGAGTTACTGTACAGCACCAGAGCACCTTCCTCACCTTTGATTTGACAGATTCTTCAGTGAAGGGCAAAAATTTTTTGTTGGCAGCAACTGTAATAATCAAAAATGCTCTGCAACCACTTTTTAGAAGATTTCTCAAAAACATATAATAGAAGTGTTTGAGAGCCATACTCAACATCTAGTAATATTGAGGGCCAAAAGACTGTCAATGTTAAATGCACTGAAATGTGGGACTCTTTTTACTGTGTAATGTAAGCTATTTATACAATTTACGTACAGGAAATACCTAGGCAATACCTACAAACTTACAAGTATGCCATTTGTTTGTAATGTTAACGTTTCAAAATGAAATTATAAAAGGTCAAGACAGATGCAATCAAAATCTCACACAGGAATGAAATTCTGTTCTTTCCATTCACATTTGAGGAAAAAATACTGCCAAAATAACAGTCTTCCAAGTGGAGGGCTGTGAAAGTTGGTAACTTCCAGCACTGACAGAAACAAGTCACTTGTTTTGCCAGTGTCATCTGACAAGGCCAGTGGACAGGTAAGTAGAAGCTGCTCTCATTTTCAGAAAAGTCTTGCGTCCTAAAACAATTCAACAGTGTTTGGAAGCCTTCATGGAAATGTGATTAAGGAAAAAAAAATAAAAACCAAATGAAATATGATTAAGGAAAAAATATAAAAAACAAATAAAAATGAAGTACCATATAGTTTCCAGCTGTGTGACTTGATCATATGATCATCTACCCCTGACCTGTAAGGATCCTCTTAGAAGAGGGTGAGCTGCAGAGATTCCTCTAGATTCCTTCCTTGCATGCACAAAGCACCACCTACTGCTATCTGCCCTCCAGTTTCCATACACATCCTTGCATCTTGATATCTTGTACTGCCTCAACATGATGTAAATGTCCTGCTGCATGTTTCACATAGCAAGTTAGGAAAAATTAAACAACCAACCAAAACAAACCAAACAAATAATCAAAACAAACATTATTTTCTGAAACGTGACTGCAACCTGGAAATTGCAAAATTCTAGTCTCATCACTGAGTAGTAGTTTTTTAATGTTTTTGGCAAGTCATCAGGTCGTGAATCCGTACAATTGTGAAGATACAATGTGCAAATGCTGTCTATTTTGAATTCTGTAGATGCAAGTTTGAGATGGTTGGACATAATCATTCACTAAGTGTTATCATGCAAGCATCATACAAAGTACTGAATGTGATTACACAGCTATATTTTTTCATTAATAAGCCTGTCCATATTTTGCTGTGCTGCAGAATGGAATTTTGATTGCATTGGAATCTGAAGCACATTTTGAATATGTCCTTCAGGCCACAGTGATGTAAGCTTAGAGTACACAGTACATTCCTCCACAAGAAAAAAACATCAGCAGAAGGTTCTCAGCAAGACCAGAGAGAGATAGTAGTTTTTGAACTTTTACAGAATTTGTAAATATCACTTTTTAGGGGAGAAGTTAAACAAATCCCTTCTTTCAATTTCTGTTTTGGTGTGGGTTTTTAAATTTTTTTTTAATTGGAAAGAAAAAGCCAAAAACCTAATTCTTATTCATTAGATTTTTTTTTTTAACTAAGCAGATAGCCCTCCTTCACCAGAGCTGAAGTCATTCACTTGTTCAGTTACCCATTACCACATGAAAAGCCCTTTGCCTTCCAGGGCTTCCATCTGCTGAATTACAATTCAGCAGCAGGACCCCTGAAGGAGGTGTCTGTATGTTCCTGCTGATCAGCCCTAAGATACTGGAGTCTGCAACACTTTATAAGTTGCTGAACTCAAACATATATGGTGAGATCTAAGATTACCTATGTGTACAAAAATTTTATAGTGGGTTGTTCATAGCTTATGATGGAAAAGAAACCCAAATCCTTTCGGCTTTGAGTGGGCTCTTTAGCAGCAGGACTGTCAGAGAGAGTCAATGAAGACAGCAACCACCAGAGCAGACTGCAGTAAAAGAAGTGATGTATGGAACTTGGGGCTTAAAATGTCCAGAACATCTCTCAGGTGCATAGATTGTCAAACTTGCCCTCATTTCACAAGAGGTAACAAAACCCCTGAACCAGTAATCTTGATTTTCCTAACAGTGGGCCTCTCCTCTTGATAGATGGTAATGTCAGTCTGATAAATTAGCTGTTCAGCAAGAATTTTTCACTCCTTCCTATTCAGAAGTAGAGGCTGGAGAGGAAGACAACTATCACAAGCATAAAGCAAGTATTGCTAAAGAAAAGGAAAGCCACTGCAATAGTTTTACAAGCTTGACTTAACTTTTATTCTAGAAGCTCCTATTTTCTATTTTTTTTAGAAAATGTATTTATAAACAAATTTTTACTGTGCTTTCTCTGTAACATCTAAAGATAATTTGTTTTTTAAAAGCTTAGCTGTTTTTAGATATAAGTCACAAGAAAATATCCTAGGTAACAAAATATCTCTAATTAAAAGAAAAAAAAAGATAAAGACACGGCTCTAAATGTCAAACTTCACATGTTTCGTACCTTTTACAGATTTCTATGTCTTGGGAGCTTTAAATCTGTTCATATCATGCACAGCTTAATTTTGTTCAGTGTTTTGTTTCTGGATTCTCTTTAAGTCACACTGCCATTGATTATGATGTTGTGGTATTTTCATTTTAGTGATGTTACATGATAAAAAAACACAGCCTTTGAGCTGACAGCCCATTGCACAAAGGAGTCCAAAAGGGCTCCCATAAGGGACCGTATGGTCCCTTCCTGTGCCTGAAGAGAGTCCCCAAGTCCCACACCTGGGGCTGCCACTGCCCCTCAGCAGTCACTGACCTCCAGAAAGGCCTTGTGTCTTTAGCTTTGTGAAGTCCTGCTCTGAGTCATATTTTGGAAAACTCCTACAAAAGCAGAGGTTTCTTGGTTAAAGCCTTCATGTTTTGGACAGAAAAGAAAAAAAAAGAGAAAAATAAACAAAATTTTCAATGTATGTCCCTCTGGTAAAGAATATTTACTGGTAAGAAATGCAATAGGACCTACAAGCTCCTGCAGTTCTGCTGGTGACTCTGGGCCTCAAGAAACTACAAAGCTAGAATAAGTTCTCTGCTAGTTAGGAAAGACAGTTTCAAGCCATTACAGTTCTCACTACATATTTCTCCGTCGCAAACAGAATCCGGAGGTAAAGCAGCAGCGGACTCAAAGAGGGACTTCAGTGGCTCTCTTGGTCAGAGCACAGCTGTTGCTAGACTCGTTTTGCTGAGGAGCTACTTGAACAGCACACAACAGCACAGCTCCCTTTCTGCTTTATTTTCCATGTGAAAACTGCAAATACAATTCCCCCCCCCTTTTTTTTTTTTTTTTAAAGCTGAAGAGTGTTGTTCCAGCAGATAAAAACATTCAAATGTCTTGCTGTGGAGGTATTTTTTATAAAACCTCTTCTTTCTGAACAGACTATGGTGGGTTTGCTTAGGCCTCTGGTGGATGCTAGTCCATGTCAAAAAACTGCTCATAAATCATCACAACCAGTACCTTCTCCCAGCCTCCCTCTCAGGTGCACTGCACAATATGTTCTGTACAAAGAGTAGCAGATGATGTTCTGGATTCTAGATAATGATAAATGACATACTTATTTTCCCAAACTTTGTAAGCAACTTAATGTCAGATCACAGTTAAATGTAAATATCAACAATCTTAAGGAACAGCCTTATCAATTAATGTTAAATACAAATTCAACTTCTTGTGGCTCTTTCAGATCCTATCTATCCATCCAGTTGGTATCTTTGGACATAGAATTTAACAAACAGCATTAGAAAATGTGTTTCACTGGATTGTCTTATAAAAGCTCCTCTTTAACTGCTTTGGAGAGAGGGACTGCAGTGTTTGTATCATCATTAGGTAATTTGAGTTCATACATCAAATTCTCAACTTTGGAGTCATGCATATATATGAAATAATAAATTGTGGGTTTATTTTCCATTGGTCAGCCTGACTATTCTTTTCCTCTCTTTGTTCTTTCTTCATAAGCAAGTCTACCATGGACTGAGTAGGCTGCAGGGAATTATTTGTGTGAGGAGGTATTCTGAAAAAGTGCTGTAGAGATGGGCTGCATATTGAAGATGCAAAAAAAATACAGCCTTTGAAAGTAGCACGCACAGTGTCACCTACTTTTATGTCACCTGGGTTCTTATTAAGGAAACTGGGACTCCAACTTACAAACAACAAATAATTAAACACTCTATCTTCCTCTGGTGATCTTTCTCTTCAGCACACACTGCGAACATCACCACTTCTAAGATTTTCATTAATTAATCTATTCCGTCAGATCAGACCATATGATGGAAAATGTCATTTGGAAAATATCCAGACTAGTTTGGCAAACATTTGAATGGGGAAAACTACTGCTCCCATGAAGCAATGTGACACAGCAGGATAAATACAATTGAAATAAACCACATCTATTATGTAAATCAAAATACTTTAATTTAGTTCTAAAATATGTGACACCACTACTCTGTTCAAATTTTCACCAGGAAAGCCATTAAGAACCACTGAAAATTGGAGCCCTGATGAAATGTACCTACTGATTACTAATAAAATAGATACATATAATCAGCACCAACTTTCAGTTTACTGCAGTAAAGCCTCTGATGGTAGAAAGGGATTTTATGTTCATTCATACTGGGTTTTTCTACTTGAAGAAAAGAATGAAAAAGAGTGAGATATATATATATATATATATGTATAGTATAAATGTGCTTCTACTTTAAGTAATTCAAGAAGGTGTAATGCAATGGACAGAAAAAATACTAATTCTTAGCATAACATCAGAAACAATTTGCCATTTAATTAAATATCATATGGACTAGTATCTGTTCATATAATTTTAAAATCCTAGCACATCAAATGTTTCTATTGCATAAAAATGGAAATACATGCTGTTCCTAAGAGCACTAGGCTTTCTGCTTTTACACAGTATTCATTACATTAGGTAGTCTATTTCTCTTACATGTGTTAAGAAATTAACCTTTAGTTAATAAGTGCTTTCCTAAGAAAACACTGAAATAAAATCCATTAGAACAAAACTCTGGTTCACAAAGATGCAAATGGAGAAACTCATTTGCTTCTCAGTGACAAATGTGCTGTACTCTTGGACCATACACGTGCTGGAATAATCCACTGCTATTGATCGACTTCCTTGCCACATGCAAGGCACGAGAGCATTTTTTGGATTATACCTCAAGAAACTGCAGATTGATAGACAATGCTTGGTGAAGGCAGCTGCACAAATTCCACAAAATTCCACAAATGGAATAAAAAAAAACCAGCTAGCACTGCATTTATGCTACCTGACTTTAAAGAAAAAAAAGTATATAAATGGGAGCAAGAATGAATTCGTGATGCTGTACCCTGCTTTCTGGCCTGAGACAAGAAGAATTGCAGAGGACCTGAGACAAAGAAGAATTCCCACAGGGAAAAATATGTATCTGGCCAAAGGGAGGATTCCTGCCACACATTCCTGGGCCATACAGCTCCACCCTCCAGGTCCTCACTCTGTATGAAAGCTCTTCTTCTATGGCAGCACCTGCCCACTGCTCCTAACCCCTTATCTCTGGTTTTGATGTGGGTGAAGACCAGTGAAGTTCATTTCCCTCTGCAAAGAGTAGCTATTTCTGCATCTCTCAGGCCAAAGGGGGAGAGTTTCTTGTACTCCTAAATAACACCTGATCAAGGTCTGGCTTCATGTTGGCTGTTCCTCTTCAACAGGAAAATGACCTGGCCAGACTGGAGGCACTGTAGGAAGAAGCAGAGCCTCATGTCCCCATCTGTGTTTGAAATAGGGGCAGGCCAGGGCCCCTATTTGAGAATGTGATTCTCCCAAAACAACTTCCTTCTCAAGAACAATTAGTCATTAAATTATTTTGGTTTGTTGAATATTTTTGTCAAGAGGAGATGCTCTTCAATACTGGAAAGCCTAAACAGCAGCAAGACTGAAATTATTTATCTTCTTGAAGCAGCCATGTGGGCCTCATTTCTCTAGTCCATCTTCATTCTCCTTTAGTTGTAATTTCCATGGTTACACAGCACAGGGTCCTGCCAGCAAAACTTCGGAGAGGTTTAGGGCTCCTGTGTCTGAAGCTTGAGGTCAGCAAGCAGGATATTAATCCTCTTTACTTACATAATTGTGAATTTCCTGAACAATCTACATAAACCACCCTCCTCATGCCGCAAGCCCAGCAATGCTGTTATTTCTTCTTGTTGTGTTTTTTGTTTTGGTTTGGTTGTTTTTTTGTTTTTCCTCTTTTTTTTTTATTTGGGTTTTTGTGGGTTTTTTTTTTTTAATTTTGGTTTTCTGTTTGGTTTTGTTGTTGATGTTCGGGTGATTTCTTTTGTTTTGGTTTCATTTTGTTTTTCTTTTTATATTTTCTAAGTGTTCTGAGAGGCTTTGGAGTTATGGCATTTCTAAAAAGTAGAGGAAAATGAAAGAAAATAGTTCCATTCAAGCTCTGGGAATACAGAACACTGTCTACAATGCTGTTTGTGCTTTTAACAGTTTCTGGAGGTCTCAAAGCAAGGACTAAAAGCAGGGTTTGAGTGACAATAGAAATATAAGGTATGACAGCTACTGGTTACAGGAACAGAGGCAAATATCATTGTGCAATATTTATGATACAAAATATCCAAGGAGAGAGGTGGCAGGCTGGTGTCTGTACCAGCACAGGTCTCTGCAGAGGCGTGTGTGCCACCACTCACCCAGTGCTCTGTCCCCCCAGAGCTGAGGCTGCCAGTTGCCCCAGGCTGTATGGTGGCTTTTTAATGGGGACACCTGTCCGCAGGGGACCAGAGTAACTTTGCAAACCCATTTGCAGTTGTGGCTCAGAGCTAGAAATTTAGTCCAAGTCTGGGGAAGAAGAAAGTGCGTTAACCCTTGCACTACATAGCCCATCAGCAGCTCTAACAAATATCATTGCAGCTACAGGCTTTGATTTTTATCAATGCAATCATTTGCAAATACTGTTACAAACTACAGGACAGTAAAACATTGATGGACTTTTAGAAAGTGCTTAGTACAGTGTTTAATTTCAGTCCTTTGCCATCTCAATGGCACCCATCCCTTTAAAAATGGGTCATAAATGGAGACATGAAAATTAGTATTATTTATAAAACAGTTCAAAATGGATGGCCTTAAGCATTAAGTATTGCATGATCATATATCCAGCAAGTTTCCTGCATATGTATAGTGTGCACTCTCAATGGAGTCTAAATCTATACTTAAAGCAAGTCATATGGATCATCTGAGCAGCATCAATAGTGAGGCCAAAAAACCACTTTAAAACACTGTAATGGTAATTTAGGATCATTGATCAACAAACACAAGAAGTAGGAAAGAAAACAGTCATCCATACTGAATCAGAGCAAAGGTCTACTCCAGCATCCTGTACTTGTACCATTCAATACAATGAGAGGCAAATGTCTATGTATGTGTGTCACAGTCCCTGAAAACAACCTAAGTTTTATGATGAAAATTTTGACAGACTTTAACTACAGCAATGCAAATAATAAAGAGCAAGGTCATATATTTGTCCATTGTAAGCAGTTTGTCTGTTCTAACAAGATGTGCTTCATTAGCACTGGAATACAAAAAGAAAAAGAAAAAAAAAATAGGCCTTCTGATGGAAGTTCAGCAATGTGCTTTTTAAAGAAAGCATGCATTTATATGGGAATTTAAAAGATGTAAATTTATTGGTATAAGAAGAAGTGATCTTATCCAATTGAGTTCTTTGCATCCAACTTGCTACCATTTATTTTCTCCACCTCTCAGTATAATCAAAGATAGCTAAAACTCAAGTTTGGAAAGAACTGTTAAGGATGTTTTTAAAAAATGCATTAGATTTTATAGCAAGTATGCTAAACTACACTTTACATAAATTTTTGTCCTAAAAAATTTTGTAGTGTGAGATGCTAAAGTTCAACTGATAAATAATGAGCTCATTTAAGAAGCATGAAAAAAACCCAGAGGAAAATAATAAAAGGTAGAGGGAAAAGAGGCAAAATTGCTCCTGTTCTAGGTGGTCATTTAAAGATGAAATGAGGATTTTTTTTCAAGACTGAGATGGCAGGCAGCAGTTCCTTGGTGTCAAAGACAGGTAATAGGATGACAAAGGGTGTTTGGTCCTGTGTCTTTTCTATTACATTTCAACCAGTCTCTGAAATGAATACCTGTCCTGATGAGTGTGAGGAAAAAACTAATTCAATAGGAATAGCAATAACTTTTCAGTGTCCTGCTCATATTTTCCCCCCTTATACTGCAATAAGGAATTCTTCTAAAAGCTATTTCCATCTTGAATTTTTAGGTCAGTATTGTGTGGAAGGAGTAGCTGAGAAGCAGAAAAAGATTGCTTTAGAGGTTAGGACCTGACCTCTTCTGGGGTATGTACATGGAAAGCTGGATGGTGAGAATAAGGTACCTCAGAGATGGGCTACTGGCACCTACCCAGTGACAATGCAATAGCCTAAAACCAGGTTCCAAAAAAGGCTGAGCCGAAAGAGGAGGATTTTGCTGTTTCTCCTCAAAACAAAAGCCCTCAACACTCCTGTTGTCCTGTTCCCACAGCCAACCTGTCTCATCGCATCCCTCCTCCCCATCCTAAAAGTATCCTGCAATCTCCAGTACCTCCCTGTCCGGAGACAATTCCAGGCCTTGATGTCCAGCACCCAGAACAGGCAAAAGGTAGCCTGAACTCTGCTATCATGTAAATTCACCTTACACCTTTGTCTTCACACATAAAGTTAGGAAGGCTGGAACAAGCCAGATCTCTAACATAAGAAATCATTGCATATTATGAAATTACATTGAGGTATGATTGTAAAAAATAACAAAGTCAACAAAATAAAGCACTGCAGAAGATGTGTGCGAGAACTGGCTGAGAACCGTCACTTTCCTTCATCCTTGAGAAAGACTCTTCTGCTGCAACTTTAGGAATGGCATTACTAATAAGAACTAGCTAAGAGAAGCAGTTTCCCATTCTGAATAAAATGAATAATTCCTAATATGATTAGCACATGTTACATATTAGAATGAATGTGAAATTTAAGTTTGAAAAGAGCATTTGTTGAAAAGGTAGAAGAATATGGTTGACATGACATTTTCTGCATAAATGAAGACTTACAAAGCAAAAAACCTCTGCTCTCTATAGTCATTGTAGAGGTATTTCTATTAAAAAGCTATTAGTTACTCAAATGTCACTTTTATTAATGAAAACTTGTCTTGGTGCCATAGGAGATATTGCAGATGAGCTCTTGTTTACGTAAAGAACTGAAAACTCATAGATTTTCACTGAGAAAGTCAAAAAATGCAGAGCTACTAGCTCACCCTTTCACTAAGTGAGAACATGAAAAGCTCCAATAGATTATTTAAAATTAAAAAGGCAAATTGTTAAATAGGTTAGACAGGAATAAAATAATCTTTGATAGGATTTTTTATAGTTTTATTTATCAACTGCTCATAAATGAATAATTCATAGAGTAGACACACTGGGTTCAACAGAATTAATTTTCTGTGGCTTAAACAGTGGTATGAAAAGCAGAGATTTCCAGGAGACAGTATTTCTGATAAAAAAGATTTGCCATTTTATTTTATTGATTTTTTTCCCCCGTCTGCTAGTTTATTTAATTTGAATAGATCAGCACCTTAGAGCTGTTAGACCAGGATAGTCACAAAAGCAAGGCTGGCCTGCTAAACAAGATTCTGGGATCTCTCCCAGTACTTGCAGAATCTGAATTCAAGTGATGCAGGAAAAAGTTTGGCAACCCAGTTGGACCTTGACCACCTTTTCCCCCCGAGTTTTAAAATTCTTTTAAGGAGAGTAAATTACTTGGGGCTGGGGAATCCCAAGGTTTCCCTGCTAGAAAGCTTCATATCAATGATCTTGGGAAGTCTTATTTGTCTTTCTGCCTGGAAACACAGTTCTTGAAAGTCCAGCTTGAGCTTCTCAAAGCTGTAGCTTGCAGATTGTTTTCTGGTTGACCACCACAAGACCCAGGAAGCACCACTGGTACAGTGGTTGTGTTGGACAGGAAGGCATCTTCCAAAGTGACAATTGTAGCCCACAGGAAATTCTGACTTCCAGCTCTATTGATCAGGTAGGAAACATCCCTCGTGACTATCAATATTCAAGACCAGGGCTTTGTAATCTTGGTGATCTTTACTGACTTGCCATGAATCTAAGATTTTTGATTTACCAAAATGCTGTGAAGCCCATTTGTTCTGGCTGAGACTATCTTTTTCCAAAAATTACTGACCTTGACTTTTAGGTGTAGTTTTGTTGCATCCCATGTGTTCTGCAGGACTTTGGGATACCTACTGTCACTTGCTGTTCCAATTTAACTGCCACCAGGGCTCAGAGGAATTTATCCTCTAATCCTCTGTTTAGTCTAATTCAACAAGGGCAGCAAGTCCGAGATTCCACAACAGAGACCCTTCAGGATCAGCTGAATGTATGGTAGGCCTGAGTATGTCCTACAGTAAACCAATATTCAGAAAATAGTAGCTGAAATCCTGAAAGCGACACAGCTGTAAAATGCTGTATTGGATCATCTGCCCTGCTTCTGTACCAGAGCTTATTTCTTCTGGACCCCACTGGTGTTATAAGTGCAGCATTCATTGCTTACTGTAGGTCTATGAACACTGCTTCTGCTGTGCAAATTGGATTTAAATTGCAGTGGAACCTCCTTCTGGTGGAGGCCAGTAAATGTCACTGTGATAACAAGCACTGCTAGTTACATTTGTGATTGCTCATTTTTTCGTTCACTATTCCTTCATCTGTTCCTCAAAGAGGTCATTTGTTTTTGGCAGGCTACTTGAAGAAGTGTGAAGAAAGGAGAATATTTATTAATGCATTTACATAAAGGGTGTCAAGTTAAATTCAGTATAATCTGTAGGGCAATATTACTTTCAACTTATTAGGAAAAGAATAAATAAAATCAGAATGACTAGACACTGGAAAGGGCTCTAAACAAATTGATAGTGAAACCTTAGCAAAGCACCCTTGTTATCACTCTTTTCTAGGCTACACTTCTGCAATGAGGAAAATGCTTAACACTCTGTAAGCTCTGAGATGACTCATATGCTTCAAATGAAGCATTTACATAACTGTTTATAGCCTGGGGGCATTGCATCATAACCTCCATGGGGGAAGAGAATAATCTCTCCCATGCTCATTACCAAAAATTTAATTCTTTTTCTAGAAGTCTTCTTGCTTCTAGTAGGAATACCTTTGCAGTCTAAGTTAAAACATCCCAGATATCTTTGTACTTTTTTTGCGTTTTGCTACTGACTTGCAGTAAACATAATGCTTTTGGGATGCTTTTGTACCAGAAAGGCAGAGGTAAAATGAAAAAAGGCAAAGTACTAAAGATGCAAATCAGGGAAAATATTTTGCAAGGTAATTCATTGTATTAGAGAAGGAAATATATGTGGAATAAAAATGGGTGCTGGTCTCTGCTCTGTCTTATATTGATATTGCATGTCATAAACCTATAATTTAGATGAAAAATATGATAGAGAAATAGGTATATGTTATTACATGGATATTCACATGCTGCTTAATGGCTCAGGTATTATTTGAATACATATTTTAAAATACAACCTGTAAGCATAGTTACTCTTGTGACTGCTATTGTAATAGTGATAAATTTGGACACTAACACTATAATCTGATGGGGGTTTTTGGTTAGAAACAATATTTGCTAGAACATGATGATGTGAAGAACTGGAAACATTCATCTCAAAGTAAGGACAAACATTTGTCCTGTTCACCTCGAATTAAAATAATTCTGACTTCCATGACGTAAAACTGGTGTGTTTCCCATATTTTATTAATTCATAGAATCATAGGGCATTTTGTGTTGGAAGGGCCCTCCCAAAACCACCAAGTCCAACCTCCCTACAATGATGAAGGGGGGTCCTATTTATTTCCTGGTTTCACTGTTTTTTCCTATTTCTGCAATCCACTGGGAAAATTTGGGTCCCCAAAATTATCTTTTCATGTTTACAAAATGATTAGTTTCACATCTTCTATGAATAGCATTTTGTATTTCTAGAGTGCCTTTATATAGACCACCTAAAGTATTCTGCAGTTTTGTTAAATAGTACAACAACTTTTCTGATACAAATGGCTGGATCTTTATTTTCTGTTCAGTTGAACACAATTAATACACTTTTATAGTGACAGATATTGTGAGAAACCAACTGCAGAAGAACTATCTGGGCTGCCTGCAGAACTCCCATCCTAGTCTGGGATTTCACCCACTGTCCTCACAGCACCACAGCATTTTGCACAGTAATGCTCCATCTGTTTATGGCTGGCAAAATAACCCTGATCATTACCACTGCCCAGCTCAACAGCTGTAATAGTGTAATGAAATACAAAACCATTTAAGGCTCCTATTGCTGTGAGATAAATGCAGGTGTTCAATCCACATAACTCGTTCTATGCAAAGGTGCATCACTTCAGAGTCTTTTACAATGGGTGAACAGTAGAGAAATGGAATCTGGGTGTTTATGTGGACTAAGAACAAGGGGGATTAGTCAATGACTCCTCCATGGGTCTCTGAATAATTTTCACTGTTCACAACAATTACTGATGTGCTTCTTGTATTTCTGGCTCATGTTACCAAGAAGAGTCCTGTCCAGTGCTGCCTGTCTTCCCCACCAAATGCCATTCTGATGACCACAGACGAAAAAAAGAGCATGGTGAACTGGGAAAAGAAATATGAAAATAGCTCCTTTGGGAGCCAAGATGGATGATTAAGTCTTAGCTGGAGGAAGTGCCTAATTGTGAAGAGAGAGAAACAAAATCAACTCATACCTTGCAAGAGAGGATTTAATTGCTGGTGTTAGGGGATGAACATTTCCTGCTAATTTGAAAGGAAGTCGTGGAAACACGGTGGCTGCAGCAAAGACCTTTCAGATCACCAAGTCCAGATCCTTCATGCAGGGTATAGTTTTCATACTTCTAACATAATCAGTGTATTTTACTGGAGCCTAGCTAAAAGACCAGCAAGAAAGTTGCATAATTTGGAAAGAAGCCAAGACAAATGCTTTTCCATTAAATACTATATAACTAGTTTTAATTCACTATAAAATTCTCTAGAATTTATTCCCTTTATTGGTAGATTGAAATATACTCCCTTTTGGACATTTTTAATAGGAATATTTGCCCTCATGAAGTAAGTATGTATTCCCATTCTCTTCCCAGCTGCCTGATAAAACAGTTGGGGCAATGGCTCCTCTGCCAGTTTTGTCAGTAATCTCTGTGGCTTGCTTGGATACAACCTATATCTTCTTGTGGGGTATGGGTAATAACTCAGTTTAAATAATAATCCTGTCTTCCCCTTCTGATTTCACAGAAAATATAAGGTTTCTACACATTAAAGATATGGTAAGAAAATCCTTTGCTTTTTTATGCATAAAATGGAGTACTATCCAGAGACTATAACATCGTGGGAATTGACCTATTTAGTAATGCTTCATAACTAATTCTTATCCTCCTAAGAAAGGCATGTTAAGTCAATTAAAAGGTTCATGCATATAAATTGCTTGGAGCTATTCAAGGATGATGAAAAAAATATATCGAAATTTGTGATCCTGTTGGTAAAGAGGGGAACATTACAAGCAGATGAAACTAGACTGGATAAAAGGCAGAAATACCCACCATATACTCATTTGCAAACAGACACAGTCTAAACAGGGTTCATTTGCTCTCATTTAGAATTGTGACAGTCCCAGTTACTCAGGAGATGGCAAGGAACAGAATTCCCAGCAAAATACTGTATAGACCATGAGTATGCGTGCTTGCACAGATGTGCACAAAGCTTTTAAACAATTTACTTTGCCTTGACAGAGATATTTTTTTTTAGTGAATGTCTAGCTACAGAAAGGAAGAAAGATGCAAAATTATTTGTGAATTAAGATGAATTTTGGCTAAAGAAGGGTAGAAAATATCGAGAGGTGTTTCTTACATTTTCAAAACAAGTTTTTCAATATTTCTTACTCTAAGTTATTATATTTTGAGAAGTGACCTACCCTGACAAAGGAAGGATTTTTCAAAGGGGACTGAAAAACTGGAAAGGAAATGCCACTTATTATTTTGTGCTGAAAGACATAGCTGGCTTCTCCAAAATGAGACACTGCATGACATCATTGTTACATCAAATATTCCTGAAAAGGTTATCTAATTTCAGCCCTAAAAAGTGAACTCATTTCTTAGCCAAGTATTGATCCTGTGCAGATTCAAATCACAAGGGTTGAACTGTGCTAATTATTGTGAGAGCAGACTTCTTTAATGTTTTAAGTCCTCATGTCTAAATTGTCCTTTCCTACCCTCATGCAAATGGCATTTTTTTACAGCAGGGAGGAAGGGAGGAGTATTGCATCTCCAGATGAGGTGAGTTCCAAGTTCTATCAAGAGGTGAGATGTGTAAACACTACTTAACACTTTCTATTCCTTCAAGCCCCTTAGACTCAGATTAAGCTGTCTCCTGTGAGTTCCAATTCCCTTTGAACTAGGCCATCTGAGTGATAGTGACAGTTTACATGTCTGTATTGTCACTGTCATCTTGTGTCAATGAAAAGCAGTGTGGACATTGAATTACACAGAGCTAAAAATCATGGAGGAGTCTGAATGGATTTTACTTGGCTTTTCAGTATTCTAAAAACAACAGACTGAACCCAAGAACTTGGAAAGACCAAATGTCATAAAATTTTCTGTAGATCCTTCCTGATTTTTTTTTCTGCGCAAAATATCTCCCCAGATGAAACAATTTTTACAGTAAACAGGAGTTTACTGTAAAAATTTTAACAGATAAACAGAAGTTTATCTGTCACCATCTATCACACAAAATACTCCATAAAAATGTTTTTGGTGGTGTATAACAACTAAAATGGAATATGAATCCTTAGGCCTGGAACAAAATTTGCCATAGCAGAACATTTTCTATCCAAGTTACTGAGCTTTCTGCATCTTAAGTTAAGGTCATTTTGACCTTTGTTTCAGTACTTCTATTCTATATGAAACCAGGAGAATTCCTTGTAAGTGCCACAAGAATAGACAAAAGGTGTTAGAATCTCCTGAACCACTGAGACAATGGTTTGTTTAGAGTTTGACTTGAATTCCAAATAAAATATTATTTTCTGCCATATTCCATGCACCTTTGACATTCAGATGTAATTGTCTCAAACAGGGCACTAACTCTCATGAGTGACTAATGTCTGCTGTACCCACACTATATGAGCTAGATTGAATTATAGTTTATGGAAAGGTCTGCTTAGTTGGCTTTGTTGGTTTGGTTTTTTTTTTTTTTGGTGTTTTGTGGTTTGTTTTGGTCGGTTTTTTTTTTTTGTTTGTGGCTTTTTTGTTGAGTTTTTGTTCCTTTGGTTAGTTTTTTGTGTGTGTTTGCATTTTTTTTTCTTTTGTGGTTTTTTTTTTTTTATGTACAGAGCACTTTGATTCATATTACAGAAGCTGGGCTGAAAAAATATCCCAGTCACTTGGAGGGCCATGATGGGAATTCTACCCTGTGATTCATCAGAAAAGTCTTAACCAGAAAGCAAATTTATAAAGAAGCTGTCAGTGTAACCATAGAAGTAACCAAGGACATATCAGAGCTTTCACATATTCTCACATAAACAGAGGTAATTTACTGAAACAAATGTGCAGCTGATATTTCCCCATTCCAAGGTGCTGTGAAGATAACCCAGCGGTCTGGTGAAACTGTCAAACAGCCACAGTTAACCACAGATGTAGGACAACACTCTTTCACATTGGCCAAGTCTAAATACTCTGGAGATGAACTCTTGTTTTATATCTGTTGTGGTTTTGATTTAGCACTGTGGTGAACAACAATGATTACCTTTAAACATTCCACTCCTCTCTCTGCTGCACTCATACAAAATAAATTAGGTAAAAATCACAGGTTACAATAGAAAGTGAATAATTAAGAGCTAAATTGAACTAGTGTCAAATTGTCTAGGGGGGAAATTTTCCATCCACATCTCAGTGATGGTGTAATAAACATTGTAACAATACCATAGAATTACTGAAAACCCATATGACATTTTTATCCTTTCCTGTAATGGTCCTTATTACAGGCATTAGACTCATTCATCAAAAGGTTAGACATAAATTATAGAAATAGATTAAAGATATACATTGGTGTACGTATTGGCTTAAATTTTAGATGCTTTTACTGCCTTATTCAGATTCTTTAGGTTGAACAAAGTTTTGGTTTTTTTTTTTTTTTTTTTTTTTTTTTTTTTTTTGTTTTTTTTTTTTTTTGTTGGACAAGTATCTCACAGTTTTGAATTTTCCCAGTAGAGATTCGCTGTAATTACAACTTCATCAGTCTTTTCAAATTCAATTATTTTTAACTTCTGGAAAAATAATTTCATTTGTTTCTAAAATGTTTCCAAGAGCAGTCTCAGTCTCACTCATTACCATTACCATTGCTAAATTAAAAATAAATGAACTTTATACACAAAACCAAAAAAAGTTAATCCAACAGGGATAGTATACTTGACAAAAAAATTACAGGCTATTTCCAGCACTGTGAGAAAAAAAAAAGAACCTGTTTTTAAATCCAACTCAAAAGATTTTATTCATGAGCATTTTCATAACTTTTCATTATAGTTTGAATTCATATAGTGAGAACATAATAGTGAAAAACAATTTTAAAATATAATTTACCATGTTAAACACATAATATATCTGAGTATTGAAAAGTAGCACATTTTTCCAAAAAAGGATGAATGATAAACATTTGGTAAAAGTTCATTTTTATGATGATAAGATTTATTAAAAGAATTTCAGGCAATAAAAATATATAGAATTAAATGTAATCAAAAGTAGACCACAATGTTCTTTCATTAACCATATTTAAGTTGTACAAGTCAAGAAAATAGTGAGAAATACAGTTTCATATTTTAAGCACGGTCTTAATACAGATTTTCATAATAAAAGGGGACTGTACTTGCCAATCACCAAGTCCCTCCACACATATAAGTTAATCTTTTTTCCTGATTGCAGAGTATTTATCAACTAAATAATAAATTACATAATACAGTAAGTCTCCTTAAAAAATATTAGGCTTAGATGTGCACACAAATGGACATTGTACATGCAAAGAGAAAGACACAATCTGCTTACATGCAGTTTACTCTGAAATATTAATTTGTACAGTTCTGGCTTTCAGTGACTACAGGATAAATCTTCAGATTATAAGTATGTCTGCCTTTAATGTGCCCTTTATTAAAGTGTGAAACATTTCAAATGAGTGACAAAATTGTTATAAAATACCTATTTAATCCTCCTCTATCTTCCCAGCCCACCCTGAAAGATAAGAGTCTATTCAAATGCTATTCACATATGACAACATTTCTGAAAACAGGCACCGTTAGTCTTGAGACCTACTGTCATTAATAAAATTCAAAACAGAATGTGATATCTATCCGACAAAAAGGGGATTTGAGGGAAATAGATCTAGAAAATTTCCGTTCCTTGAAAATTATTACCTTTGTTGTTTTCCTTTTAAAAAAATAATTCTTTACAATCACAATCTGGATCTTTTTTTGGTTTTATATTATTATAACAGGAAGTTTGAAATAGATTGACATAATATGATAAATAGCTACCACAAGCTCTCCAGGTCTAAACACTTGCAGAAATGTTCCTGTACATGGCACAATTTCATCTGAACACCAGGTACATTTTAAGCAGGCTAACACTCACGGGTCCCTCCTTTTTGGGCACTGCATCTTTTGGCTCCTTCCCTGCTGTTTCTGAGCAACTTGTAATAGAGTGCTCCATGGAAGAAAGACTTCAGGCAGAAGTCCAGAGAAAGAGGAAAGAAAAATGTGGCTGTTATCTCTCAGCAAGCTCTGGAGTGTGAAATGACAATAACTAACTACTGTGGCAATATCGCTCATGGGGAGAAACAAAAATGAAATCTCCTGGGATGGAAAAGATTTTTATTCAAAGTAAATTCTATATGGTCACAGCTTCAACAGTCATCATTAAAACCATGCTACTGAAACCTCTAAACACAGAGTAAAAACCCATGGATTTAGAGCACACTAACTATTTTCATAGCCGTCTGCACAATCACTGTCAACTAAAGAGAGACTCCACAGTAATCTGAAATCAATTTATATTACAAGAGTCATTGGACATCAGTGTCTCATCATTTGTCACTATATGAAACAATCTAATATTCTGCCTTTGCAGGTGCTCTGCTCCAATTATTGAACATAAATTGCAAATCCTTTTCTATTTCTGAACTTCCTTTGAAGTACGAATTTGGAAGAATGGTGATCTCCAGTATCCCAGGATCCAATCCCTTTGATTTAAAATGTTGTAAACACATTGCTCATAAAAAATGAAAAAAAGAAAAAAAGGAAAAAAAAAGAAAAAAAGAGAAAAAATAAGGCTCCGCAGAATTTAGATGAGGGGGAGAGTAAAAGGGGCAATTACATTAAAGAAATAAACAGAAAATTGCTTTATGTCTTCAAAGATTTGGCTGTTTAGACACTTCTAAAAATGAGGAAATCAGAAATAGAATAAATTGATGAAAATACCACTGGTTTTCTGCACCCACACATGGGAAAAAACCCTGTGACTGATGACAGTTGATTGTGTGTGAAAGAAGAAAAGCAACTGTGAACATATCCAGATCTTATTCTTCCTCATGCCATGAATGTGCCTAAATCTTGTTATTTTCTTCAATAGAATTTGTGATATCTGCTCTTTCTGGACATCCCTAACCTCTGAAGATCCACATCTCATGAGATTTCCACATCAGCCTTTGCTCTAGCAGTCCTGTAAAATTTTCTCACCCATTGCCATAAAACCTGATTACTGAGATCTGCTTCTTTTAAAGCAGTTTTGACTATCAAAGATCCTTCATGTCCCTACCTGCAAAGCTATCCAAAATAATTTTATTCTCTCATTATGCAATTTTTTTTTTGTTTAGTTATCTAAACATTTTTCCACTCCTAAATTACTCAAAATAAAAAAGTCCAACACAACATTTTAAAAGGTGAACCTTTTGCTGGAAATATAAATGGAAATTTTGTACGAAAAAGGAAACAAAACTTTAAAAAGATACACTTAGGAACTATAGTGAATAGTTTTGATTGATCTGATTTACCTTCAGGTTTTAGTTCTTGAAAGCTTTTGTAAATTTGATATTTTTTAATTCCAATTGAATAATATGGAGAAAAAGTCATTGTAGGATATGAAAACTGCCTCTCAGCAGTTATAGCTCCTTGTATAGATATTTGATTCTAAGTGGGTATGTAGACTGCCACTAGACAGAAAGTGCTTTTACTACTTTCCTTTCATCTTAATCCTTTCTATTGACCAAGTTAGGAGGGGTTTCACTGGCAGAACAGAAATGATGGATGTATTGCCATGGTTTCAATAGAGTCAGGATGAAAGCATAAATATCTAGTTCATAGCTTTAACTTCCTCCCTCCCGCATCATGCTGCCAATCTAAGGATTTGTAGTGTCAAGTAACTTGTATTTTTGGATAGAAATTTTTTTAGAGTTTAGCTGTGATAAATAAAGTTTAAAAAAATTCAAGGTTTCAGTAAAGGAAATTCTTAACCAGGGATTTGAAAAAAAAAAAAAGAAGCATAATTTAATTGACTACTAGTGGGCTTTAATCTTCATCAGCAAAAGGATGAATGGATACAATTTTCACCTATTCATTTACCTATGCAGAAGTAGTACTACCTTTGGAATTTGGGATGTTTGCAACAGCTGTTCTGTAACTAACATAATCCTTTCTGCCAAGGTGCACACAAGGAGATGTGTGGTCGGCAGAGCTGACATAGGAACAGAGAGAAGGTGGGATATTTAGGGCAGCACTCAGAGCCAGCCAAGACAAATCATTCATCTCCATCTTGGATTATCAGTAGGGTGCTGCTCAGCTATTGGTACCATAGGAGAAACCAGACACCAGATCCTTGCTAACTAGGAGAGGGTTTGTAGTCATTAGGTCACCATGTGGTTGTTTGCACAACTCACCTACCATCTAAGCCTTTGACAGAGAAGAGGTTGTAACACATGAGTTAAGATAACAGGACCATGTTGAAAGCAACCCAAGGAAAGGTGGCATAACCTGATTAGCTTTGATGAGTGGAAGTGCTTTTGTCTCAGACTGTGCTGTTGTAAGGCTTATTGTGACTTCCACTGTTTAGGTCACACTTACTTGGAAAACAAAGACACGGATTTTACCTGAGCTCCTGGTCCTCCAAACCCTCGATGACATTCACCACACCATTTTCACATGCTCACTGTTCAAAATGGAACAGTATTTTGAAGGTTGCTTCATGAACTTAAAAATTGGTATGTTAGTGAAACTTCAGCATAAGCCCCCAGCTGGATGGTGTTTATCTCTGTCACAACAAATATGTGATATCTCAGTATCCAGCTCCATGCCAGCAACCCTTCACCCACCACTGCCCTCTTAAATGAGAATTAATGTTTGAACTACTTAACTGTATTGGTACATGTGCAGAAATAGATGGCATTTTTTTTCCTTCAAAGGATAGCTGTATTGGCTCACTATGGAGTTAATCTCACACAAGTTTATCAAACATAAGATGAAATGTGAATCACAGACCAGAAGTTTTAAAACTGCACTGTTTTAGTTATCCTGAACTATTGATTTTCCTTCATATCAAAACTCATTCAAGGAATATTAATACTGCTAACTTTTTTTGAACATAAACTTGCAGTTTGAATAAGATGCAAATAGCTACCACCCTTAGAAATGAAGAAAACTAGGCTAACTGTATATTTTGCAACACAAAGTTGAAACTAAACATGCCATTTTTCACCAAAATATTGTTTCCCATTACTGAAAAGAAGTGATGGGCCTGAGGGCCTCATGCATTACAAATCTCATGTGCTTTAAATTGCTAGTAAATCACTTGTAGTTTTGCCTTTAGTAGTTTCTGCCGAGCTCAGCATTTATTGCTTACAGCTGACTACAGCCACCTAAATCATCCATCACAATTTTATAACCTGCTGTCACTTTCCATTTCATACACCAAAGAACTGGCACATCTTCAGAATGGCAATGGGTGAGCACACTCTATACACACTGAATAGTTCTGTGTGTGCAGCTTGATGGAGTGTTTTTAGCAGCACAGGGAGAAACACCCATGAGTTTCAGCCATCAGCCTTTGACCTCACTTGAGGGGACAGAGATCCAGAGCAGAGCCTTGCCCACAGGTTGGAGTTCAGAGCTCTAGTGCTTGCTGCCATCATGTTGCTTACAGTGACATGAACATTTCTGCTCTTCATTGATCCCACACAAGAAATAAGGTGAAACTTCACCCAGAGGTGCCAGACACACCGATGGTCATGGAACACTAAGCAAACACACCTAGACCTGGTTTGCATGACAGACCAAGATTTTGCCACGTTTAAAGTTCTGATTCCCTAGGCAGAACTCAAATATGAGCCAAAGTCTTTTCCTAGATGTAAAGTGTGTGTAGCTGGAGATAGCAAAATGTCTGGTTTTGGCATCTAAGTTCCTAAGGAGGTAATACCGAAATGACCAAAATTTAGAAAGGGGTAAAATTCAGATCTGTGATCCAGGCTAGCACCTCTTTGTTCCTCAGGGGGTACTGAACAGATCAAGGTCACAGAGGAGTAGAGAGGTTCAGTGGTCTGAGTTTCTGGAGGCTGATGGAGTGGTAAATAGCAAAAATTCAAAAGTTTCACTGAAGCCAGAGTTGAACCAGGTCCAAATTTGATGTCACTATGTAGTACTTGTAATTTAGCTTCACCACTTGCTGTTGAAGGTTCTCTTGCCATATACATATTTTCTTGGGATGCAGCCATATTGACTCTAAACCATCTATTTTATGGGCTTATTTCAAAATGGTCTAGTGCAAATTCCTGAAATTGATTCTTTTCCCTTCTCAAATTTCACATTGTCCTTACATAACAGCAGCTGAGTTCAAAACTCTGAGGTTACACCGTATTATTCCAACTCAGAGTTTTATGATGAACGACTCAATCTATAGAATTTTCCTGAAAAATTTCTACAAGCTTAATTTTCCTGTCTCATATGTTACCCTGTTAATAGCTGTCATTTCATACTGTGTTGAATTGAAGGTTTTTCCTTGAATGGCAAACTAAATGAATAGCATAAAGGACATTTCCACAGGTCTGTTATAAAGTAGCATTTTAGATTATTACAAGCACATTACTTCAACAGCAGAATCACGTCCTGTTGGCATAGAGTTGGTAAAAAAACCCAACAGGAACTATAGAGACTGTATCCAAATGGATATTACAGATAAACCAAAGGCTCCATCCATTTACCCAACAGTTGTAAAGTCACTTAGATACATTCTTAAAGAGAATAAGGAGTTCATTTCCCTGCAATGTGATTGATCTGCACTTTAGATACTGTGGGGATGGATGCTTAGGGAAAGGGATGAATAATTTTACTGCAGAAACACAGGAAGTGAAATTTATAATTATAATCAATAATAATAATCACCATTAATCATTAGTCCGTTAATAATTATTTAGTAACTAATCACATCCACCTAAATATTAATTATTCATTAACTGATCAGTTTTAATAAAGTAATCGTTTATAACCTATCATTATTAATTACCTAAAGGCAATAAACCTCACAAAGGGATGTTTTTCATATTTTTCAAAATTTCTTTCATATTTATTTTCTTCCTCATACTTTTTAAAGAGGGAACCCCTGCTCCCAATGATATGTCCTTGGAGACTTTAATTTGGGCCAGTACCAGCCTGCCACAAATTAGTCCCTTATCCTTAATTTGTCTTGGCTAATTAACTTGTTCCAATGGAAAAAATATGCATTTAAAAGAAGTAAAAATTAAAGGTAAAAAAAAAAGGCCAGTCACTGAATTGGTACTTCAGTATTTGAATACAGCTTTTGGCTATTCCAAAGGACTGAGTGTCACTTCAGGAAATTTCAAGACACCTTTAATCAAAGCCTTTCAGGAACCTTCTTCTTTCAATGTTGTGACATACACTTTTAGCTTTCTTAATTTTGAGTATGAAAGAATGGGATGTGTCACCCAGAAATTAGGAGCCCCTTTTTACCATGCTGAGGGTCTATCCAGGCAGAGGCACTCTGATGCATAACAGATCTCACAGATTAATTTGTGGAGAAGCCAAGAATAGAGTTGCTGTTCTAAGTATATATATAGCTTTGAAGGTATATGTCAGAGTGCAGAGAGTATATCAGGAAATGCTATCTTATTTTCTCTAGGCATAATACACAAATCTTAAATTTGTGTGAGTCATGCTGTACAGTCAGGCTGTAAAGTACATTCATAAGTCCAGGAGTCTTCATCATAAAGACTTTACTGAGGAAAAATAATACTAAATTTTTGTTAAGGAAAATGATAATGATATTAATTTCCATTTATTAGTTTAAGATGCTCTTTTCACTAAATTCATGTAAACAGGATACAAACAATAGGAGAGTGGATGTAATAAAACTGGGAACTCTGATTTCAGAAGCCAATATGTATTACCCAAGGTTAGACTGTGTTCATAAATGCATGGCGTTCACATTTTAATATGACTAATTTTATAACTATGACCTTGAGTTTCAAAATTCAACACAGAAATTCAGAAAATTATATGACGACTTATTGATTAAGGAAAAAAACCCAACAAAACAAAAAAATCAAACCAAAAATGCAAAACCAAATACACAAGAACTAAATGTGCTCAGAACAAATTCAGGTTTTTATTTGGTTTTCTACAAATAAAATGAAGTTTTAAATGCATGTGCCTGTATGTATGGCAGGTAATTAATAAGGGAGGAGGTCTGAATGAGGGAGATCTCTGAATGTCCAATTAACTGACTTCCAGTTGTAGTTTGGGTCTTCTCTTTTTATTCATACAATGGAAATGTTATAGCCATGCTGGATATGCTTCCAGCTATGTTTATTCATCTGCTGCTTAGACCATAGTAGCTTTTCTGGCTACACCTTCATTCAAAGAGTGGGAAAAAATAGAAGGAATAAACATGCCTGGTCCACAGCTGGTATAAATCAGTGCAGCTTCTCTGTCTTCAGTGGAATGACACCAATTTGTAGCAGCTGAGGAACTGGCTCTTGAAGCCAAGTTATGAGCCAGATGAGCACAATGGGACGCAAAAAGAAGGCATAATGTGGCCATAAATTTGCTCAAAGGCTCTTCACATTTCAATGATACTCTCTTTGTAGAATTCAATTAGCATTGCTGTTTCTAATCATAAAATATATGCTCTTCCTGAATAATTTTTTTCTTGTTCTTCTACACTGTCCAGAGGCCAAATCTTACAGCTGCTGCTGGGGCTAAATTCTATTGATTTCACAACATGCCTTCAGTATGTAAGCTGGACTGTTTCACAGAATTTCTGTGTTAAACAATATAAGCTTGGAAAGCAGTCTGGGAATATTCTTTGGAGTGCAGAATTTAGCATTTTTCAGATGTCTCAGTCCCTCAAAGGTTCAACTCACAGTGCTGCCTCTTCATTTTTGCAGTTTATCAATTACGCTTTATGTCATGTTAGGTTTTGTGTTCTGATATATTAAAAGAGGGCATTTGTGTGTGTGAAGCATATGCTATAAATCAACAAATAATAAAGAGTCAAAAACAAGTATCTTATTTACTGTGCAGTAATAGTGAAAAAAAATAAAAAGAGAAAATTACAGGAATAGCTTTTTCAATCTTTGTTGTAAAGCAAGGGAGAAAATAATTTAAAATAAGTTTATGATACTATGCCATTTGCAAACACCACCTTCAAAGGTTTATTAGAATTTTCAGTATGTGTAAAGTTCAAAACTAAGAAAAAACAGATACAAACCCCAGCAATATATCACCATTGTATTCATGCATTTTCCTGCCAATTTAATCTTTATAGCTAGTTTGAGCCTTTTGATGGAGTCAACATCTTAGGAGGAGCAGCAATTGTGGCAATCCCTTCTCTGTTCTTCCTGGGCTGAAAAGTCATGGCAACCGCAAAGGTCAGATCGTTATTTTCCTTACACTCTGCTGCCACTTGCTGCTTTATTTAGGTGCTAAATCAAGACTCCTTGTTCTTTCTACCACAGTAATATCTGCATCCCAAGAGTGGCTGACTTTCTCTAGCCTCTTCTACGTACCATCCAAAAATTTTTCAAAAACATACTGCAGGAAAAGGAGAAAACCACAACTCCTTGCGCCACTCTAATATTCCATTGATGATTTATGTTTGGCATTTTTCCAATTACATCTCAAATTTAATCTTTCACTTTGTCTGGACAACTTTCTCTTTCAGTTCATTCTTTTTTTTTTTTTCACACAGATGCTAATGCAACATGTGCCCCATCTCTTCCCTTGCCTTTCAAATTCCTCCTCAACACCCCTCCTTAGAGAGCATCCACAAACTCTAACCAGAATAATGGTATAACCCTCTAACCAGGGTTAATAGTATTACAAACAAACTGACAGGAACTTTAAAAATACTAGACTAGCATAGTTGTCTGGATATGAATCTTTTTAAGAGCATCAGAAAAGAAAATTTATTATAATTTTTGTGTCTAAAATGTCTGTTCAGTCATTGCCCATCTACTTTGTCTTTACATTTTTGGGCAAGACCTATGCCTTCTTTTCTATTCTATGGCATGTGGAGCTGCATGTGAGTGCTACCCAAAGATGGATCATCACAATAACTGACAAATAGTGGTCAGATTCCTAAGCAGTTCTTGAGCTGAGAACACAAAAAATTTAAGAACATTCTAAAAGAAACTGCAAGATCTGGAGGAAGTCACTACACTGCTACAACACAGGGCCCTGAATTGCTGAAGAGAGAATAGATCATAAGGTGTAACATTTAGGAAAAGCAAATCCTTTAAAATAAAAATCTGTGGTGTGTTGAGAAATACTTGCTCAATGCAGAAGCTTTCAAAAAGCTAATTTTATAATCAAAACTAAAAAATATGAAAACTTTCTTAGAAACAAATCCAACTATTTAACCATAATAGAATTAAAAAATATTCCAATGGGAAAAATAATGACAAAATAGTGCAAAATATCTTTATTAAAGTCATAGTGAGTTTTGAGATCATCTGTATAAGATTTTCTGTTTTATTTTATATGAGTACCAAAACTTTCTCAGGAAAATTTTAATCAGTGAGTATAAATTTCCCTTTAAAGCACTTCCTCTGATTTGAAGTAGTAAATCTGTAATTTGCTTTTGTGGTCTGCAATTTTTCATTATGACTGATTTTAATTTTTCTCATCCAGTCTTATAATTGTGCAAAAACAGAAAAAAGACTTGCAAATTTTTCATGTTAATTTAGGCTAAACCAGCATCCAAAGTAAACCACTAAGTTTTTTTACTGCTGTTGACTTTGGAAGTGGCCAGGCAGCTCAAAATGAATTGCAGCAAATTTTGGATGATTTTATGTGGTCAGATAAATTTCTATCTTATTCCTTTTCCATACATCAGAAATGGGATTTTTTTTTCCTCTTCTCTCACAATGTCTGTTAAATACAAGAACAAATATCTATTTTAGCAAACAAAATTGGTTACATACATTTGATCTTACTCTAGTCTTCATTTTTTGTTGTCTGAGGCCATTAATGTCTGTACAAAATGAGCATAATGAATCTGTGTCATTTTGGCAGGACTCTGTTCCTCAGTAAGCAGTCTGTCTGCAAGAAACTAAGGTTAAAAAAATTCCTTCCTCCCCACCCTTCTGTGCAGCTATATTGCTAACCTAAGGATTTTTCCTCTTCAACAAACACAAGGACAATACTTTTTTAAAACTCCCAAATCTATGAATATAAAGGTGAAAGTTTGGTTTCCAGTTGTATTTATTTTATTTTCAGTGTTAACTGTTAGGCTCAGAAAATCCAAACAAAACCTGCTTTAGTTCAGTTTCCCAGCTTAAAAAAAGCTCTAATCCTGTTCCAGTTTCCAAGTGAATTTGTTCTAATGTACTGCCTAGATGCCTAAAAGAAATCATAGGAGAAACTAAATAACTTCTCTTCATCAGGCAGAAAAAGAAATATTATCTTCTTTCCTCTCATCACAACATGAACTTCCTCAGCTTCAACGTTTGCCAAAGACTGTCCTCTAATCCCATTTGATTTTTTTAATCCGATTTTCCTAGGTAATAGTTTGAAGACACTAAAAGCAGAAAGTAAATTATTCACCTAAAACATCAAAGTCAGATTTTTCTTCTCTATGTCACTGGAGGCTAACAAAGTCTGCAAATAACATACAGTTAAAAAACTTTCAAATGATCATAGTAAATAATTGGGATTCAATACTTATGTGCTCTTATGGCAGTTTTCTATGGGTTTGGATTTTGATCATATGGCAATTTAAAAACAGGAATTTATATTACTTTACCAATTAACTTCCCATAGCAAAGTTATAACTTATTTTGAATGAAGATTTTAAGTGAAGCTGTCAGTTTTTATGTCCAAACTATTAATATTTTATTAAGAGGAAATTTCAATATGTAGTTGTGGCTGTGTAGTTACATAGCCATGTTCATAGTTTGTTCCTTTTCTTGTAATTTAAGTGATATTATTCCATAATTTTTCAAAATATTATACTCCCAATGTCATTCATTTCTTCTTATTTGTCAAGGGAAGTTCCTTTGAGCAAGAAGTGCCTTGCTTATGAGGGATAAAACCTTTTGTACTTTGTGAGGTGTGAAAGATCACTGTATGTTATGTGAATTCTTAATTGAGATGCTCTGCTAAATGGCATCTGAAATTTCTATGGCTATAGTAGCATGGTATTAACATATGTAAAGGGATATCTAAAAAATATTGGCAAATATTTTGTCTTTAGAAAGTTTCAAACTTTCAAACAAGAATGAAGGAGGAGTGAAACACTGAATTTCTGCAGTGACATTTCAGATCACTAGAATATTTTAGTATTATTTTCATGTAAATATAGATACTGATTGAGCAATAATTGGCTAAACTAAAAGTTCAATGACCTCACTAGATTAATAACTGCTTTAGGGAATTTTAATTTTTACTTTAGAATCTTATACTTTCATAGTTTTTTTATCCAATTTTCATAAAACAGTGTTAATGTCATAAAACAGCAGCTAAGAATATGTTTGAGTGTTTTCTTCATCAGAGCTCTTCATATACTGTTACAATAACTCAACCTTATACCTTTTGTGCTTCTTCTGTGCCTTTTTCTTTTCTGTTTTTACTCACAGATCTGTGACATATCCTGAGAACTACAGTTGGAAAGAGACAGCTCAGTGACAAAGCTCCCTGTGTGTGCTCCTTGTTTTATACTACAATCCAAGCTTTCCTGGCAAATGACAATATCTCTATAATGTACTTGCCTGTTGCCTAGTGCAATTACTCCAGGGCACTAACAAAATACAAAGAAATACATAAATAAATAAACAGGAAGTTCAACACTGCAAGTCTTTTATGATGTTTTAATATGCCTCATTTTTTGAAATCTTGTAGGAAATTTGGATTAATAATCTGTTACTAAAGTTTTTATTTAGAAATTCAGAGGAATATTCTTGTCCACTGAATTATTTATAAATATTATTTATTATTCTTGGGTTTGAGTCTTGTTGCTTATGCCATCCTGTCTTTGCTCTTCAGACAGCTTGCGAGGATGGGAACACTGCTTCTGCATGTGTCAGTATGATTATTGCCAGTCACTGAGTGCCACACAGATTGTGTCATCTTGGTGCATTGGACTCACCCAATCTTTAGGAATCCCATGTTGAAAATCTGTCTCATAACAGCTGGATTCTATCCACAGGCCACTGATTTAAAACAGGTGCCAGACAAACTCTATGCTTCTCCATTGATCATCTTTTTATGACACTTATCTGCATGAAACACTAGGGACTTTTCCATACAAGCAATTTCATAACTTTGTCTACTTTAAGTATGAATGATGTTCTAGCACTGGTTTTTAGCTATAAAAGCAGCCTAATTAACAGACATATGAATTTTTTCTCTTAATACTTGAAATTTTAGGAGGTAATTTAAGGTAAAATGATAATCTCTGATGCTCAGGAACAGCTTTATATGATCTTGGTTTCTTTCATTTTCCTACCTAAATGATTCTATTATTCTGTTATGCTGCTAAAATTTTTAATTTCAGGAAATTGAAAATTTGAAGACGTACTATTCTTGATATGGGAATGATGGTGAGCTTTTGTCTATAAAAAAACAAGAAGTTTTTAAGCAGGTATAGGCTAGTAATAGAGACATTTCTTTGATAAATGTTTATAATTCTCATACACAAAGCCCTTGATGGATTCTCAAGTGGTGCAAGCTGTCTGATCTTTATTGGAGGGACCATTTGGTGAAGATAGGACAAAGACTGAGCAATCTCTAATGGCAAAGGCTGAAAAAAATTATGTTAATAAGGTATAAAATGCTGGTGTTCCATAAATAATGCCTAAGTTACTCTATCTTTTATTATGGTTCTGTTTGTTTATTTGTTTGTTTCATTGATAATTCTGGTAATTTAATAAGAGGTATTGTTTCTCACTCCTAACCTTATCTAGTGCTTGCTCGGGGCACTGTGAACACTCTCACATGTGGTCCTGTATTCTGCATACTGGCTTACTGACAACAGCAAAAAATCTACTTTGGAGCCTCAGTGGTGGTCTAGTGTAGAGGGATGATATTGAACTCTTCTTACCTAAGCAGAAAACTTTTTTCCTGGCTTTTCCTGGACAGCTGGGGAGCTGTGGTAACCAACTTGATATAGCTAAGTAAACCTAATGCTGCTGCAGACAAGAAACGCATCCATATCCCAGAACAAATTAATCCAAATTATTGTGCAGCTTTGTTGAAGGTAAAAATCTGTAATTTTTATCACAGCTGTCTCTGTGGCCTGTCCTGGGAGGTGCTGTTGGCAGCATGCTTGTTTATCTTCCATGTTGGCTATGAAATATCTCTTGTCTGCTTTTCCACTGGCTCATCATGGAAAGCTTCATTTGAGTTCATCTTTTAAGGCCATTACCATAACACATCAACAATCTGAGGCAGTCATTAAAGGTGCAGTTTCGCACCTTTTCTGCAGGGAGGAAAGAACAGGTTGGTATTTTACCTCAACAATTTCAAAACTGTTAGTTCTCTTTTGGAAGATGTCTTTACTCACTCTATAAAATCTTTGGGTTGATAATAGAGGCTTTAAATTCAACATTCATTGTGGATGATTGATAAATGGAATGAGTATGCAGAACAGAAGGATTATGGAGAAAAATACTGAAACATACAAGAGGTCTGAAGGGATTGACACACAAGAATAGATTAAAATTTTAATATGTGTAGAGTTGCTAAACAAAAATGAGAAGGGATTGATAGTCATGCAGGGAGTAAACACAATAACGTGAGACAACTGAAGGAAATTAATCAGAAGAAAAATTAGTCTGAAAAAAATTAGGAAAAGTAGAATTGATTAATTTCCCAGAACAAAAGGGGAATTCCCAACACTTCAAGCCTTAAATCCAATACAGAGGAAAAACATAAGAGGGTGCTCTCTTGGGAGAATCCCCTCATTGCAAAGAAATATTACTTTCTGACCTACTGGGTCCTTTTATCACCAATTTCTCTGTATGTGTAATCAACAGCAACAACACTGCAGCAAATCCTTAGAATACTGTCTTACATTCACATGTGCAAAAGTGGTAACTATGAACCATGTCATACTACAGGAAAAATCTCCTAATTCTGTGTTTTCTAAGAAAAATATGTTAGACTGTAAGCCAGGCTTGAAGCTTCATGAATATTGACATTAAGTTATCTTTTTTCCTTATTGTCCTTAGTTTGCCACCTGTACATTGTAGTATATATTGCTCAAGAAGTTACCCAGAAACAGGCTTTGAGAATATATTGTCCCTTGAAAAAAATCTAATTAATTACTATTGCTTCAGCTAACAGATTTCAGTTTCAGGTTATTTATTTTCTAGAGTCACTGACGAGCTGACTGGGAAAATGAAACACTTGAGTTTAATTACCAGTCAAAATTACAGCTTTCTAAGCAGGTACCTCATCTCATACCCTTTTTCTAATTGTCTCTTCTTATGATATAATATGTAGTTATATCTGGTGCTTTTCTCATTGTTAACATCTTACTACCACATTCAAGCCAAAAAGAATATAAGATGATTGTAAGATGACTTAAGTGTGGCTTTAGAGTGCACTAAACAGCAGAATTTAATCTCTCACAGATGCTTACTTATTTTCCCATGACCAGTACAGAAATGGAAAAAGGAAATTGCCTAAAAATAAAATACTGACATTAAAACTTTTAAGTATTTTCAAGCATAAGTTTATACAATATAATGCAAGTGAGACGACAGACATAAACTGCCTTATTAATGTCAGTGATACACTACCATGACTGCTGAAAGTAGAACTTGAAGCCAGATTCCCAGTGGAGAGACCATGCCCTCAAGAACCGGAGCTCTGCTCCAGTGTGAGCATCTTCAAGGTAGGGCCACTTATAACAAAACACATATCAACACTGTCAGCCTCAAAAAAAATAAAATATCAATAAGTAATATTTTAATCACCACAAAAACAGATTCTGTTCCTGAAAAAGAGTAGCTTGCTTCTTCTTCACTGGCTTGCCCAGTTATTTACAGATATTGTATTCTTTACATTGCTTACTCTGCATAATTAAATGGAGTTGCATCTGATTAATTAGCTGAACTAATAACTCTTCATATTTGACCTCAATCTTCTATGTTTCTACTCTCATATACTCTGGTTTGATCTTTGAAGCATTATTCTTTCTCCTAGGAGATGGGAGAGATTAATTCAATGTAGATGAAAAGGTGAAAATCAAATTTAGGAATTAACTATATCACAAGTCGAGCTCAAAATGCAATATTTGGTCTATTCTATGTAGGAAAATGTTTATTTTTATGATCTATACTTTATAAATCATCGTTCATTCTCATATGAATCTAAACATATCTCAGGAGTCTTTACCAGCAATTTTATTTTTTGCAGTTATGAATTACAATTACTGGAGCTAAGCAAGCTGTTAATGGGATTGAGGTGCCATAAAGCTAATAACTGCATATCTTTAAAGATGATCAATATTTTCGTTTTCAGAATGGACATATTTTTCAGATGTGAATCAATGAGACAAATACTATGATTTGAAACCATGTTGTATTTCCATTTGTGTTATGTGTTGCTTAGTAAGAGTGACAAAGAGAAGATGTAAGACCAGACAAGGTCAGGTCAATTCTTAGGATGCTGACAAACCATTTGATTATGCACAGTTTACTGAGTTCTAACAAATGCATGCATAATTTAGAACCAAAGATCTTCAGTACTGTTGCTGTTAATCTAACTATAAACAACACTCATTTCAAATTATTGTAATAAGAAAAATCTGATGCCCAGTTGTTTGCTTATGTGTCACTGACCACACATCACTTTACTCTTGTCTCCAGCAAGAAAATTTTCTGTGCTTTGATTCATTTAGAATTCTCTGTCTCATCCACTAAAAAAATCACTAACACAAATCCACCAAAGGCAAAAATGTCTCTCCACATAGTGTCCATAAATTGTTGCACCTTTCTTATTTTCTTCTTCTGGTTAATATATGTGTCTGTAATCAGCTTTAGAGATGAGCCAAGGGCCATGTAACACACACACTTACATTCTCTTTCTCCGTGTTTCTGGGATGCTTATTCCTTTTATTTTGATGGAGATTACTAGGGGCTTCTTTCAGTTTTGTTTGTTTTGGCTTTGGGTGGTTTTTTTTGTTTTGTTTTGTTTTGGGTTTTTTTTTTTTTTTGGTTTTTTTTGTTTGTTTTGTGTGTGTGTGTGTGTGTGTCTCATACACAAGATATTTTCTAAAGTTTTCCGCATATAGAATTTGTTTTCTTGTACTTATTTATTTGATTTTCTAGATGTGAGATTGGGCACAGGTGTTTTAAGTCAACAAATGTTCAGAATAGGAAATTTCTCATGATGCATCAGGGATGTTCTGAGTAGCTTTGTTCTCATCCCTTCCTGCCTCCCTGGTCTTCCTTTTAGTCTTTATTACCTTATGCTTTCAAATTTCTGAAGATTTTTATATCCTGACTGCTAATATTTTTGAAGGCAAAAGTAACATTTTCATTAGCATTTGTATAATTTTATTTTTAAATAAAGATGGAAGAGATAAAATTATCTTAGTCATCAAGAAGGATAGAATCTTAAAATTCAAATTAAGGGATTCAAATTAAGATGACAAGAAGAAGCACGTTACATGTGAATTAAACAGAATCCTCTGAAACATAAGGTCACAGCATATAATACATCTTATAAAATATTTTGCACAAAGACTGGATTATATGTCTATCCTTCAAGATCTTTATAGATTTTAGATGCAACAGTGAGGACTTTAGGAGTGAAAGCACTGGAGAGAAAACTGCTTAAGATTTTGATCAGGAGTAATTAATGAAGAGAATAAAAGAAGAAGCTTAGGTAATCAGATTTAATTCTGTCACGCTGTCAGCAAAGAGAGACAACAGCCATAATGCAGCACCCTTTCCTTAGCATTTGCAACACCTGTACCTTCAGGTTAAGATTAAAAGTTTCATTAAACAACAGAGACTCAAGAATTCGCAGTAACTTTTAACTAAGAGATGGAAATGTAAGAACTGGAAATGTGTTTTCTATGTGTTTCCAGTCATACCAAAAAACTGGTTTGTCTCAATAGATCATTACTGATCCTTGCAAAATGGCATATTCCTCCTTCAGAAGGCAAGATTTCTATGCAACATTTAGAAAGCAAAATTTCCATAGCAGCTTCTCCCCTTTTCCCACTTCCATTACGCCTACAGTGAATTATTACTAATCTTAAGAATAGGTTAAAAAATTAAAAAAAAAAAAAATCCAGTTCTGGCCATTGCAGACACAGAAAGTTTGGAAATTTGTCATCCAATTTGTATTAAGATGCAATAATGTCAACTGTTAGGCAAGCTAGAATTAGATAGTTCACATTAAACAAATTATGAGGATTTTGATCTGCCTCAGGTATTTTCCAGTGTTTGCTTAAAACCCTGTGCTATTTTTCTTAGTCATAAAATAGGCCATATAAGAATTCAGCCATTTATATATTAAAAAATATAAAATATGTTTTTTCTTGTTTTCCCAACATAGCAAGGGAAAACAGGGAAGCACCAATTTCATCATTATTATTTTTACTGTGCTGGCTGGGCAGGAAGATGGCCACATTTCTGTTGGCAGTGCATAAGCACTGGGACAGCATATTCCCTACCCTTCAACATCAAAAGTCACAAGTCACTAAGTGGGAATCAGATCCAGCAGCTTCCCATATCACCAGAATTTCAAATCTGAGGTAAGACATTCTTTGGCAAAGCTTAGACCTAAAAAGCTTTGCTTTACCTCCCATTTTAAGGAAGGAAAACTCTCACCTGCTCCAGTGTTTTTCTGACCTAAGTAATTTCCAGAATGGCTGACAGAGAGATGCATTTTCTTTATCACAACCTACTTCATTTGAATGTGCTGGTGGTGTGATAACATGCCATTGTCATTAATTATAAATGAGGTGCAGTGAGTATGCTGGTTTTTACTTGGATGGCATTAATTTTCTTCCCAGTGGCTGGTAAGGGGCTGTGTATTGGATTTGTGTTGAACTCAGGGTTGATCATACAGAGATGTTTTTGTTATTGCTGAGCAGGGCTTACACAGAGCCAACACCTTTTCTGCTTTTTATACAGCCACACTGGAGAGGAGACTGGTGTGCATGGGAGGCTGGGAGGAGACACAGCTGGGACAGGTGACCCCAGCTGACCACAGGGATATTCCAGACCATGTGACATCATGGACCAGTGTAGAAAGTGGGGGGAAGAAGGAGCAAGGGGAGGATGTTTGATGTGATGGGGTTGGTCCTCCCAAGTCACCATTACCTGTGGTGGGGCCCTGCTCTCCTGGGATGGCTGAACACCTGCCCAGCCACGGGAAACACTGAACTAATTCCTTGTTTTGCTTTGCTTGCACGTGCAGCTTTTGCTTTCCATATTAAACTGTCTTTATCTCAAACCATGAGTTTTCCGGCTTTTATGCTTCAGATTCTTTCCCCAATCCCTCTGGTGGAGAGTGAGCCAGCAGCTGCCTAGGGTTTAGCTGCTGGCTGAGGTTAAACCATGGCAGTGAGTCAGCGGCTTTTCTGTCTTTTTTTCAGCTCAGAGACTGCCCTGCAGAGGCAGCTATTGAGCCATCAAAGGCAGGAAGATGTTATGAGACCTGTAATGCCCCATAACTTTGATATGCAGCTCACCCAGACACCTCATTCACGCAATAAATATTTTAGAAGGGCAGCAGACAGATAAGTAAGTGAATTAATTCATGCGTTCTTATTTATGAAATGCTTGCTTCCAGATTCTGTTAAAATTTTACGTATTGGAGAAATGGAAATTTACTTTCATGAAATGACCACCAGCTTCTCTCTACTGCAGAACTGGCACTGCAAGCTGCACACAGGCAAGGGCATGACCTCCTTTTGAAGATCAAAAGCCCTGACAAAATTGTCCCAGCCTCATCACACCATTTCTGTGAGCAGATATGCCTATCATTTAAGAACAAAAAAAGTAATTTGTTCCATTTATGGCTTGTTTTCCTTGAACTTTAATTAACTTATAGAGGGTCAGAAATGCTGTTTATGCTTCAAACAAAGCTGCTTTTCCTTTTTGAGATACTTGGTCTCTTTCAACTTGTTCCCTGATAAAAATATGGTTGTGTTGAAGCCACCCTGATATGAAATTCTTTCTCTCTCCATCAAAGACTTCTGTTACTTAGAATATATAATATATTTTTTTTCTGCAAAATATTTATCTATCACTTCATTAATGGTTTTGATCTGTTATAGAAACTGAATAGGTTTTCATTTTTCAATATATTTACCAGTGAGGCCTAATAAAAGATCCTTAATAGAAGCCAAAATAATGCATTTTACACCATTCTGTTACATTAACTGAGTAGAGCAGGCTGACTAGGAGAAGCCTTCCCCTGCCCCAAAAGCAACAGGTATGCCTGCACCATGTAATCCTGGAATACAGTGTCACTTCCCAACAGGAGGAGGCGGCATCAGTGAGACACAGCTGTGTGAGGATGGCAGCTCTTGTCCTAAACGTGTCCTAGGCACGTTAGCAGTCTGCATTTGAGGTCTTCAACCCTGAATGCAGTTGCTAATGCTGACACCAGTTCTTGGGCTAGTCCAGGTCAGTTCATGCAGATCTTGTAACACGTGCTCTAACAGGTGCACTTTTGCTCTGAGAAATGCCCTTCCTCCCAGCCAAGGCTATTGTCTGAGTGAGAGGTGATGATACCACAAGCAACGTGTCTGAACTTTTGACTGATTGTGGTAGGCTGACCCTGCCTGGACTCCAGGTGCCCACCAAAGCCACTCTGTCACTCCCCACCTCACCTGGACAGGAAAGAGAAAATATAACAAAAGGTTCACGGGTTGAGATAAGGGTGGGGAGATCACTCACCAGTTACCATCATGGGCAAAACAGGCTTGGCTTGGAGAAATTAACTCATCAACAATAAAATCAGATTAGACTAAGTAGAAGTAAAGCCAAACTATATAGCACATTCCCTCCTTCTTCCCAGGCTCAACTTCACTCCAGATTTCTCTGCCTCCTCCTTGCAACAGTGCAGAGGGACTGCAAAAGGGGACTATGGTCAGTTCATCACACGTTTTTGCCACTGTTTCCCCCTCAGGGAAGGATTCCTCACTCCTCATTCTGCTCTCTAGCATTGTTCAGTACATCTTTTGCCTGTTACTTCCCCCAGTTACTATCCTTACCTCAAATTCCACATGCCCCATGTTGGGCACGAAAAGGGACTGTGGTGGGTTGACCTTGGCTGAACATCAGGTGCCCACCAAGACCTTATTTTCCCCATCAGCCAGACAGTAGGGGAAGAAAATAAGATGGTAAAAGCTTGTGCGTCAAGGCAGCTAAAAAAATCAAAAGCAAAGACATATGTGGAAGCAAAGAAAACCAGAAGATTTGTTCTTTACTCCTGATCAGCCAGTGGTGTCCAGCCTTTTAATATTTTACAGCAGCACAATGTTTAAGTAGAAACAGATGCATTATTTCTGTGAGCATACATCTCAAATTAGAATTTGCTCAACAAGACATCTGGTCCTAAAAGGTATAGGATGTTAAGTCCATGACACATCTTTTGTAGCAAAACCATAATAGAAAAAAACTCTGAACAAAGATCCTGGAGTTGAAAAAGCCTAAGTTCTCAGAAAATTAGGAATTGGGGTTTGGCCACATTCTCCAAGTGGGTATTTCAACTTTGCTTTTGGCAAAGGAGTTGACAAACTTCATAATAGTTATTAGTTTTCAGTCTTTAGTATTTCCTTTTTAGTAAGCCAGTAACACCGAGAAAAGCTGGTTCATTTTAGCCACCAGTCCTTGATCAGTCAGAACTTTTTATACTTTGTAACCTTTATTCTTAGATTCCTTTCAATTCTCAGCATGGGCAACAAACACACATCTTTATATCTGAATTCTGTGATTGAGAATTTCTTTTTCTGAACTCATTCAGGAGCTCTCATACAGTGAAGGTTTATGATATTTTCTCCATCATGCTCAAGGTGTTTGTTTCATATCCCATGGGGTATAAACCAGTACTGTAATTTAAGAAGAAAATCGCACTCAGGTTAAGATCTGGCAGCAGGAAGAAAAATAAAGCACTGCAAGTTTTAAAGTTTAGGTGGGACAGGGATCTTTGCTTCAGTGATATGTAAAGCCCTCAACTGGACCTATATTTTAAGAGAGAATAAATAAAAGAATTCTTAGCCAGCTGAAATTATTTTATTTAATTTGAAAAGCAAAATCTTGGATTTATAGTTACTATGACCAAAAGAGAAGAAAATTGACAGTTTTTTTGAATAAGTTCTTATTCTTTTTAGCAATATATTGTGTATATTTAAGCATATGATTTGACAGTCAAATCATATAGGCACTATCCTGGGTTGACTGAGTCTAGGGACAAGAAATGTTCTACATCAAGAGCTGAGCTCTTGAGCTTCCCATTCCCTTTCTCTATCTTTGTGAGTCTCCATTAGAAACAGTAACAATCTCATCACACATTTTGCATCAAATAAATAAATAAATAAATAAATAAGTTATGCAGATGACAAATGTATGATGTATAGGTACTCCAAAATCTTGCACATCAGCTGAATTTTTTAGCGCAAACACTCTATACTTGTAAAATAAATCTTTTGAAAAAAACTATGCTTCCCTTTTACTGTAATACTGCAAAGAAAAATAAGCAAGACATTGTTAAATGCCAAAAAAGAAAGGTGTCACCCAAGAGCATATTAAAGGCAGCAAATAAATTGTTGTGAATTCACAGCAATATTTCATTTCAAACAACTTTCCATTTGTGAGTGCTAGAAGTGACCCATTGTTGAAAAGCAATGTGATTTGTGACAGTGGTGGTGTGAGAGTTCAATGCAGGAATCTGTAAACACACTTTGGTTCTGTTTCAGCAATTGCAGAAGCAGGCATAAAAGACCATTGTTAAAGATTTAGATTTTAACTTTGTTTTATGTTTCTTAAATCCATATTTAAGCGAGCCACAAACTCCCCTTACCCTTATATCGAACTCCTTATAAATGACACAACACTTCAGGAGAGAATATTGACAAGTAAACCTTCTTAAAAGTAAACATGTTGCAATTTATTCAGGGATACAAGCATGTCTCACCTTGTCAGCTTTCAGACTGTTGAGCTGAGAAAATAGGTACAACTTTCCATTAGAGGTCTGCTTTAAGCCTGGTAGATAAGAACGCAAAAATGGTGCCTTAAAGAAGATTCCTAAATTCTAGCTGTGAACCACTTAGAGCATTGCTTTTCTAAAGTGCTGAGCACTCTGCAGTTCAGGACAAGGTAGTGCTGTCTGTGTCCACCTTTAGGTGTTCTTATATATGGGTGCTTTGTGTATTCAGGCTATATGTATAAGTGCTTATACACTTATAAGATTTTACTAAAACTGCTCTACAGGGATTTGTAGGCTTTACCCAGATTTCAATGTGTCAGACGCTGTGGTCTGCCAAAAAGCCCCGTTAAAAATTTTCAGATGTGAATTCTGGGAGTGTAATCAAGGTGAAAACATGTGATAGAAGCATAGTGGAGAATGACTGTATTTTGTTTCTCTTGTTTACCCTATGATCTTGAGCCTTGACTTGATATTCACATCAGACCAAGATGTTTATATGTACTTATTCTAAGTTGGAATAGCTCTGTACTGTGCTTGGTTGGTTAGACAATGTTGTACAAGTATATTCCAAGGCATTTTATTACAGAGCTACCAGTGAAAGCCAACTCCAGACACTAGGCAGTACTGCATGTACTGCAGTTATTCATGACAACAAGAAATGACTGGCTGAAGGAAGCTTGGGAGTGGTCTGTGAATGCTGGAAAAGAACAGCAGAAAAAGAAGGACTGATTTAGATGGGGAATGAGAATGTGGTAGGAAGCTAAGTCAAGTCAAGAGAAGAAGAAATAAAGGGAAAAGAAGTAGTATGGGCAGATGAAAAGAAACTAGACATAGAGATATCAATGCAATTGTACGGGGTTTTGTCATCAATAATTAATAGCTTTATCATGATAGAAATGAGAAAAACAGTCAATAATGGGACTGAGAACAAGTGATGTGATCAGAGCAAAAGATAGGAGAGGATTTTTTTTTGGTAAGGACACTCCAATTAAAATGGAACAGAGTAGTAGGCGGTAGGGGTACATAACTTCAGGAAATCAAATCAAGATATGCTTGACTCACAAACATACTTGGATTTCAGCAATGTAATACTCTGAAACCAGTGACTCCCAGAAACAGTAAATGGGAAAAAATTGCATATTCTGTCTGAATATATTTTTGTTTTAAAAAAAAAGTAAAAACATACCACAAGTGTGTTTTACCTCACTGGAAGACATATTCACAGAGTAAAATGAAATTTCTTCCAAGAATCCTGAATGAAGGACATATTTCAGGTTGTCATCTTGAACTCTAGCCCTCATTACCTTAATGGATTTAACTTAGACCCTTAATCACATATAATATTGTCCATTGGTGCAATGATATTCTTCAGTCATGGAAGGAAGACAGGCAGCCTGCTCACAGAACCACTGGCCGCAACAGGCTGCTTTGGCTGGTGCTGAGTTTCTTTGCCATGAGGTCAGGGGGACAGGGCCACCTGCCACAAGTCCTGATATTCAGCAAGGATGGTCACAAGGAAGCTATACTCTTTTTGGTGGCCCGGTACCTCATTTTTCTGTCTGTTAATTACGACCGAATTAGGGAAAGTCTGCAAGAGTTTCAGCTCTTATCTGCAGGAGGTGCTGCTGCTGATGCTTTGTGTTCCTGTTTGCCAGCTGAGTGAGTTCCAGGTAACTGCTACTGGTCATTACACCCCAGATACCTGCAGCCTTGTATTGATACCACAGTGAGACTTTCCAAAAAGGAAAAAGGCACCAGAGAGGTTAATTCAGCAAAGAATTGTTCCCAAACACTGAAGCAACTGCCATAATGAAAGCCAATCTAATGAGGCAAGTAGGATGGACTTTGACGCAGTGACCACATCAGGCAGGTAAAATTAACTTGCTTTCCTTGATAAATCGTAAAATACATTTTTAACTAAGGAAAGTCTTAGATCAATAGAAGCCTTCACAGGCATAGACAAAAGTTGCTTCTTTTCTTTTTATCACTTTATAAAACTTCCTTTCCTGTGCTCTGAGAAAATGGCTCACAAGTGAAAGGAGGATTGTCATTGACTCACGAGCATGAGTCACCTGGAAAAAGACTTGGCTGTTAGAGTTGATGTACAGATCTTTCTCTTTAGGTGTCTATATAAGACAACTCTGTGAAATTCTAACACATAACTTAGCTATATTTTTTGAATTCAGAGAACCTTTTCCATCACAGAGTCATCTTAGTTACACTATGATGATGTTATTATTCAAGTACTCAAAAGGAAATTCAGTGAATCATGTAAATATGTTATTATTTATTTTGTTAAAACACGCTCTCTATCTTTTGAGAGCAGAATTGCCAAAGCAAAACCAACAAGGTAATAAAGCAACCAAATTCCATCTCATTTTCAAATCAAATGAAAGGAGTACTTTTAGTGGAAAAGCAAATAGTGAGAAAAAAAAATATCTGAAAGAGCTGAGGGAACTGGGCATAAAATCAGCTATAACAAAAGAATCAAACCAAAGTCTCAGAAGAATCTGGCCTTCACATGTCTAAGTCAATTTGAGATATCACAGATCTTGCAAGGACAAAGCACTGGTAGGACATGACAGCTTCATATCTGAAACCCAGTCAGGTTTCAAGGTTAAAGCCATATTTAGGTTTTCAGAGTTTTTCTTCCTAATTTTTAAGGTTATATCTATGAATATTATAATATCTAATCTGAAAATTTCTATTAGGTTAAAAGGCAATCTATCAACATCTTTGAAATGTGGTGTTAACAGCTTTATAGTTAAATTAGGCCATGAAAAATGGCTAAAGGTTGTCTATGAAAAAGCTCTTTTTTATGACAAGGATAATTGAACTCATAGAGAGGAAAGTATAAGCTGAAAATGATTTAGAAAATTCATCATGAAAGTGTGTCATTATATTAATTTAGAGAGAAAATAATTTTTTTTTATTATTTACCTATCTCTAATGAATTAATTATTCTTGGAACAGACAGGCTAAGTGAATGTCAGAATGTTAATGATGTGCAAGTTGAAAGCTAGACTTTAACCTCAGCATGGCTCTGAGCAGTTAAAACAGTATTTCTGATGTCCTTGTAATGCAACATGAGATGGATCTTTGTGAGCTTTTTTTTTCTTTTTTGTTGAAAGATAAAAGAATGATGTTGGGGAAAAATTGAATTCAATCAATTTGTAGGCATTTTTTTTCTCTTCTCATATAAGTGTATTATGCAATGAAAGTGTCCTAAGAGAACTGAAAATTTCACTTCAGCCTGCATATAAAATAATTTACATTATTCTCAAAACCTCATTCTTTATCACCTCAAGATAATGAAGGTGACAGAATGAAATATGAAGAAGGGAATTTAAAGTTCTGTTACTAAATTTTAGCTCTGCATATTAGCTGGAGTGCACACTGAATCAAAATTTTTCCATTTAATCTGTGTTTGTTGAGTAACTTACAGTCAGTGTCATTAAAGAAACCAATGAGAGCACCTCTGTAGTGAGCAATAATGAGGAAGAACATCCTAAGTACTGGTGATAACTTAGCTGCGTCAGACCGCAGAACATGTAACTTATTTTTAAAGTGAGTATTCAAATATAATTTAATTGTTCATTTAGACAATTTTCAGAATGAAGCTCCATTTTAGTTCTTAATTTTCTTAGTGCCCTAAGATAAAAAAAAAAAAAACAAAACATTGAGCAACTCTATTTAGTGTTAGGACTCCACATAATTTTGTGAATTCTCATAAGGAAAAGGCATTTTCTTTTAGTGTGTTTTAAGTATGGAAAACATTTATTTAAAAAAAAGAGATAATTAAATGAAAAATTTTGTTGAACCTACTTGATACTTTAGTGGTGTTCACCATTTCTTAAATAAATATTTTGCTATTATTTCTATTTTACTGAAGTACAGATTCAGTGAGGAAAGAAGTTCTCCTTGTAAAAATTTAGTTGAAAGATGTCTTTGGAAAGATTTTTTAAAAAAAGGTCATGTATCTGGGGATATTTAAGTTTGAACTTGTGTGTCTTGAAAATTGCCTAAGTGGGGAACTGCTGACATTTAACAGTAGAAAACTTGGGCTATTTCTGCTCCCATTTACAAGGGTTTCATATGGGTATATGCTGTTTACTTCTGTTAAATCTATTTTAATTTACATAAGTGTATTGGAATGGAAAAAAAAGGGGTCCATTTGGGTTATTTATTTGCCCCTCATGTGCATATTTCTGTACATTTCATTATAACCAAATCACCGCTGAAAAGCTTTTATAATGCTCTTGGTCAAAGTTCAGGGCTGTTGCTCTGTACCCTCCTCCCCAGTTTGCTAAATACCAAAAGATATCTGTTCAAAAAAGGACAGGAATATATAATATATTGTTCTGCCTATGCTTCTCTGTCAGTAGCTAAATACACTGTAAAGGAATAACTGTGGTGATCCTGTAGCAAGTTAGTGTTCCCTCACAGAGAGAAAATCAATATTTCGATCAAACCAGCTATTAGAACAGCAGAGAACAAGCTCCCAAGATACAAAGAGGAAATTTTTTACAATGAGGGTGGGTGGTGAAACACTGGGGCAGATTGTCTGGAGAGGTGAAAGATGGTCCAGCCCTGGAAACACTGAAAGCCAGGTTGTGCAGAGCTCTGAGCAGCCTGATCGAGCTGGGGATGTTTTTGCTCATTGCAGGGGGGTTTGACTAGCTGACCTTTAAAGGTCCCTTCAAATCAAAATTATTCTGTGACTCTATGATTCCATGAACAGAAATTGGTCTGAAAAAAGGCTACACTTTTGCATTGCATTGTTTTGGTATGGATGGAGTTACAGAGGGACAAAAATAAAAGTACACATCTTCCATGCACAGTGGCTTTAAATACAATGATTGTCACTGAGGTACCTAATCAAAAATAAGTTTTAATCAATTTAAGCAGAAAAGCATATAGAAAAGAACATGGAAATCTCAAAATCTCCTTTATATGACAGTATAAAATGTGTGTACTTGCTTACAGGAAATAAGATATAGGTCAATATAAGATTCATTAACTTATTTCATAGATGATATTCTGCAAAAAATGGAGGGTCAAATGAGCAAAATACATTATAAAGAATATAATTTGGGAACCTGTGACTTATTTCCATAACAAAGGACTGTGTATTAAAGAAAAATGTGATGTTTATGCTCCCTGTAAAGGAAAGCTAGCTGCAGATACTGAATCAATAACTCACTGCTTTATAAGCTGAATTTTAAGTTAATACATTTATTTATATATCTATTTTCAGATCTCTACATAAACACAAGAAAACACAGTTCAATATTGTAACCAAAATGCTTGTTATTATCAGATAAAACCAAAAATATCACTATTGAACATACACTTCATGTGAAGTACTAGTGACGAAAAGGGACCCAACCCCCTGTATTTAAATCCATGAGAAATGGCATGATACAAGAGAAAAGAAAATCCAGGGGTTAATAATAATTCTTTTGAATATGTTGTGCTTTTTAACCTTATTAGAACAATGTTCTTCAATAATTCAAATTAGTTTTCTCAAAGAAACAAAATTATAAATTCTCTGCCTTAGTTACTGTCACAGTTCCACCAATGAAGAAGAAAAGGAAAGGTTGTCTTTTATGTTTCATATTAGGCATACTTTGTCAGTGCTGTTAAGTTACATTTCTGTGGATTAGATTCCTTTTAAACTGGTTGATTTTTGCCTGTCATTGCCTCAGAACATTATTGATGTAATGATAAGCACTAGTGAAATAGAGTTTTTTTACCAATTGACTGTCTTGTGTTGCTCAGATGTATCTTTTCCTTGGTAATGTCTCTCTCTCTCTCTCAAATAAGCAAGCCTTAGATGAAGAACAGCTAAACCACACGAACATGCTCAAATAATTGGAATGTATCCCTTATATTTATGCCTTCTTTCATAAAGATCAATACACAGAAGAGCAGGAAAGTTGCATCTTCATCTATCCTCAAGAGAGGAGAGAGGGTGCACAACCTCTCCTCCCTGAGTACAATTTTGCTGCTAACAGGGAATGTACTTCAGTCTGCAAGTGATTTTTTCAAAGATGCTTTTAGGTGGGTAAAATACATGTTTTGGAGTGTGAAGAAACCATACAGGTCATCATGACTCAGATGGTCTGTCCAATAAGCCTTTATGTGTATTTTGGGTATCTGAAAGTGAGCACTGAACCATATGTACATTGACATTCTCATAAGAGTTTCAGACTTGTTAGCATAACTACTAGGAGTGATCCCATATCTAAGTAAATTTTTTAAGATTTTCCCAAACCATTCACTCATGAAACAGGATTTTTTAGATTTCTTTACATCTGAGTGTAATTACTAAAGGCCTCACTGAATATCCCAGAAGAATGCATTGATGGAAAAATGGCTAAAAATGCTTAGCATGAAATGTGCCATTTCATGTGGGTAAGCTTCTAGTGAGCCACCAAAATGGCAGTGCAGAATAAATGTTCTCCCATGACACATTTCACCTGTCAGAGGAAAAGGAACACTGATCATCTAAATCTTTTTTTATGAGCCAGGAAAAAGACAGTAGGTATGACTAGTTTGTCCTGGTGTCTAATTAACAATGAGATGAATAATGTATTGGAGTCTACTATGTTGTCTGCACCTGCATTGACAACAATAACAAGAAGCCTGGATCATGTCTAGACATGCATAGGTAGATGTCTTAATCTGTAGATTCAATATCAGTAACAAAATTGCAATATCTGAGGAAATATAAGGAGAGATTTTATATTTTATGAGGAGATACTGAGTAAAAACTATCAAGCTGTGTAAGTGTTGAGAAAAAGAGGTAGTGGGTACAGCATCAGATCTTGAGTATAAGTTAGTGTTGAATATTAATTTCTGAACCTCTTATATACCAGGTATCTTGCCACAAAAAATCAGGGAAATGCAGTACGTGTACATCCTCCCTTTTTTACCTGCTTTTATCTAAACAAACTCCATGTGGAATATATTGTCTGATTTTCCCAGGAAGACAAACTGGGTTCATGACCAGGGTAGTCTGAAGAAACTTATGGAAGAAATCACAGTGTGCAGCATTTTGAGAAGCCTATTGAGAAGCACTGCATGTTTATCAAAACTTAAGCATTGACAGAAAAAAATAATAGCAATAGTTAACTTATGTTTTGTGTAATAATTGCATGTATCCAGTGCATGTTCAAAACAAATCTGCTTTTCAGAGGAAGTGTTTGGACATTTTCCTTATGAAGGTACCTAGAAACTCTTAGATTTTAGGTACCTAGAAACTCCCAGATTTTAAAGAGAGGTAGTTGCAAGATGTGTTTCCAAAAGCAAGGTAGCATCAAAAAAGCAAAATGTTTCTTTTTTTTTTTTGCTCTGTCCTCCCCTGAATTCTTCAGTATCCAGATAAAATGCAGAGGTTGATGATGACATCCAATGCAACTACCAGGTTTTCTCAAACAACTTGTTATTTTAACTTTTTGTATTACATTTGAAATCATAATAATTACAATTCTTCACAGTGCCCTGCTTTTTTTGTCTTCTTTTATTAAGATTTTATTGTTACATTAAAGATAGAGGAAACATTTTGGAGCATTCAAGATTTTTCTTCTATTTATCTCCTACTGCTCAAAGGGCTTTTGTTTACTATTGTTCCCCTGCATCACAAATGAGAATGTTTTTCCTGGATTTAGTACAGTCTTTCTATTTATTTGAGATTCCTCTTTCCTGATCTTACTAAGTCTTAGGATGTTCCATTTTATTGGTTGCATTTCAGATTTCAGACCTGTGGTTCTGTTGTTTCAATCCAAGATCAGATGCAAAAGTTTCTATACAAACAAATCACAAAATGCAAATCCTGCTAATTAGGATAAATTAAAAGGAATTGGAGTGAAGTACTGTAGATCTAGGCCAAAGTGGCTTTTGTTTTCTATTTGAGATTTAAAAAAAACAGTTGTCCTTTTCAGTTCTCTATGACTGTATCAGCAAAGACTTTCACTTTAACTAGTACATACAAAATTTTTAGGATAAAAACATTTAAGCTAAAATATATCTTAAAATAAGGGATTATTGCAACAGTTTTTCTGTTACTGTGTTCACATGGTTCATGCTTAGAAACAGTTGAGAGCCCTAAGCATGTGCCTGCTTAAATGATACTATCTTTCTTGAATCACTAGCTAAACCACTTCCATGACTTAAGTGACACTTTGCTCTTTTTCACATTCATGTCTTACATTTCTGCTGCATGATCAGCACTTGACCTTAGTTCATCTGATGTCTGACTGCAGAGGAGTGCTAAATCAAATAGAGAAGGATCTGGGTATTACATGCTGATGAAAGTATCTCTGCATAACAATTTATAATTTGCTCTTTTCAGCATGTGACCACTCCACGATGGCAGGAGATGGTGCCTGTGGCTCAGTTCAGACAGCACTGCATATGCATCAAGTGCCATTCCAGTTCCACAGGGTGCTCTGTGGGACGGGTTTGGGAGACCTGTGGCCTTGCAATTGCAGAAAGAATGGTAATAAAGGCTAGTGAATCCTTCCCTATCTATATCACATGTTCAATTCAAAATCCACAATTTCCTCTTAGTCAAGAGTTGGAATCTGAAGCGGATTCTTCTGTTTACATTGCAGTAATACTTGTGTCCTTATAAAAATGACTGTTGCTTACATTCTCTTTTTGCGAGACTTCAAAACTCACCATCAGTAATCTCTCCATGGACCAGGCTCTGCACAATTAACTAGAAAGGATTTTTGGTTGGTTGGTTGGTTGGGATTTTTTTTTCTGAAACATGTGAACTAAAATATGCTGGAAAAGAAATCAGTCAGTTCTAGAACTTTAGTCAAAACACAAGCACTAAGAAAACAGTATGACTGTCTTCACAGTAAAGGGCTACTCAGTCAGTACAGAGCTCAGGATGCCAAATATATAAATATAAATAAATATAAATATACATATGTATATGTACTCTTGCAAACTTCGGCACTTCTGATAAGTTCCAGACTGAAAAAAACTGCAATAATAGTGAGTCTTTCAGTGGCAGCTGGCACTCTCCACGCACATTTTGAAAACTTCTGTTTTAAAGGTTATCATGGTTGACAGGGGCTGAGACTGCTCACACTAGGTCAAAGTTCTCTCTAGCCCAGTACCCAGGCTTCATGGTGGACAAATACAGGGCTACAGAGGTCAAAACTAAAGCAGAAACCATGCTTGTTCTGCAGTTAAGAAAATATTGCAGTGTATGTTAGGGCATGTAGATTCTTGACCATGGTCTCAAAGCTTGTGAAAGTCTCCTCTTCCCCTAGCATTTAAATCTTCTTGTTCTTAGTTATTTTCTGCAGAGTGAATAAATACAATTGGGACTGTTTTAAGAAACAATGAATTTAGAGCCCATTAAGAAGTTCTTCCTGTGCATTTCATCAAACTGTTCAGAGCTGCAGTGCAGTTCTACAGGGTATTTTCTCTATTTACCATGTGCAGACAAAGTTTACAGAGAAGGTCTGAATTACATTCCTTTCAAACAGAATTCCATGTGTGCACCAGATCTACTCCCTGTGGGCAGCTTTGCACCACACACATGGAGCTGGCATGCAGTCACAGGGATGGGCTTGAATCTATTCTGAAGTAAAACTGTAAATGTAAAAAGATGCAAAATTAAAAAATCCCAAAAGATCCAAAATGTAAAAAAATACAAAATTCAGGCCTTGACACAAACCAGCTCAGTCTATTTGACTGCTGATATTGCACCAAATTATTTGTTAAGGTAGAGATACTCACTGCCTCCAAGCTTCTGATTTCAGTTTATAAACTCCAGTATGAAAGTGATTTTCGGCTTCTTAAATCTCAGAATTCCCCACACTGGAAGGAAAACATTAGGATTGTGTATGTTGTATCTATCTTTCAACTGTCAGTACTATTAAACCATTCAGGGGCACAAATACAGCTTTTCATTTTAGCTCAAAAGCCAAAGCAGATAAGTGGGACTCTTGACAGCAAGTTGTATGCTAATAGGAAACCAAAAGATGTTTATGAGTTGAAGTCCTTCCCAATCCTCTTTCTGATTATTGAATTCACTCTCCATTATTCAGCTTTGATTTGAGCATAAAACACAGTATAATTGTATGGAGGCTGGCAAATTTGTACTTGAACAGAACATTGACTATAGATATAGCATCTCTTATGGAAAACAGTTAAAGGTGAAATTGATACATAGGAGATACAAGGGCACTTCATAAAAGCAAGAAAGCCATCAGTTTAGAAGGCTACACGAGAACACATATGAGTTTTGAAAGAAAAAAAGAAATTAGCATTTCTTCTGGGATGGGCAATATGCTTCCAATGAAAGGATGGAAAATGTAGTAATTTAAAAGTATAACAGATTTCAGATCTTTAGAAAACATCCAGAAACATTGAGACAACAAGAATGGTGGATTACAGGAGGTAATTATTCTTTGCTTTTTAGAATTTCCTAATTCTTACAAGGAGAATGGAAGATATGGATAGTTATGGATACATTGGTTGCCAGCTTGCCTAGTGGCATGGTGTACTCCAGTAATGGATATAGCATATTCTCTTCTATAAAATTAACTAAGACTTCTTAAACCTAAACTAATTTAATTCAGGAAAAGGTACGTGGTATCCTTCTGAAACGAATCCACAGATGCTGGAGGAACTGCAATTGTGAACAATTATAAACAGTTTAAAATAGACTGTCAGTATCCTGTGGGTACTCTCTGATAGCATGAAGAGGTTTGCATTCCTACTGTTTTGGCTGGTGTTACTTCACAGGGCAATCAAGCAAGAGACATTACAGGAGAAACTTTGCACGCCAGGAGGAAAAGGTCACCAAATAGTGGCAGTTATACAATAGCTTTTGATTCAAAAATAGGAGAGAAAAACAGGCTGTTGCAGTCCTGAGACTCAAATTCCACCAGTAACAGAGAAATAGAGAATATTAGTAAACCTGAAAAAATGAATAGCAGTTTTCGTGGCATCATTCAAGTTGACTAAAATGGTATCAAAGCAAAACTATCTGCTTATTTTTTTGTGCTTTGGAGAAGCAACTCATCCTCCTGTTAAAAATTTGAAATTGATATTAATTGTGCAATGTAATCAGTGATAAACTAGTTTATCTATATCTTGAACATGTTAAGTCTTAGAAATATTTTTCAGGATTTTTTTTTTCTCAGATGAACTCATTATTTTTTTCTCTATTTTGCTTTATGCTTTAGACCAGGTCTTACACTGTATTTGGAAAAAAAGAGCACGTTATAAAATTCTTCAAAGGCAAAAGTTGGAGTCAGTTGTCATAAATGTGGCCATCATCAGAAACACTAATCTCCAATCACCTCTGCTCTCAGTTATGAGCTAATAATGGAAAAAGTATTAACCTCTTTTATTTGTATAAATGAAGTTTGCAACAATCATAACTGTTGTTTTATATCATTTGATAATGTATAATGTTTGATAAATGGAAATAAATGCAAATTAAAATATCTGTATTGATGTACTCGGTAAGAAAGAACATTTTATTTAGAGGTTACCAGACTTGCTGGTTTGAGGAAGAGAGAGATGTCTGCACCGATCCTGTCCAAATTACATTAGCATTTAAAGAGAAGTAAGAGCCCCTGGTGATCCAGGAAAGAAACTGCTTCAAGGTAAACTGTCTGTCATTATTTTCAATGACAAGAAAAGATCTTTGAAGTCAAATAAAAATGGCATAAACATGCAAGTTAGCATTCTCTCCAAAACACCTTTCTTATGAACATAATCTGAAGATGCATAGCTGGCAGGAGATACAAATTTGTGAAATTCAGGGTAAGTATGTGTCAATTTGCGACAATTTCTAGATAGATCTTCATCAAGCTTTACAGGGACTCGATTTTGAAATAATCCAAATGTTTTCTTTTCTGACACTTCTGTCTTTATAACTTTGGCTGAAATTTTTTTGTTTTGTAAATTAATTTGTTTTCATAATGACATGGCATTTATTTAGAATGATTTAAAGATATAAGGATCACATAAACTTCTAGGATATACTTCCAAAATATTCTTACAGCACACCAAATTTCAGCAGATAATCCACAGCATACTTCTGCACAGATAAGTGAGAGACACTACTGTGATATCTAAATGGGTCAGACATGAAATGGCAACTGTTCTCAGCTGAGAAATTTCTCTTTTCTGAAGGAAGTTACACTTTAGGAGTGCACTTAAATCTTGATAGGTCACATGGAGTTCACGATATAAGTACACAAAAAAGAAACTTAGATTAATGAATATCATAAAGACTATATTTCAAATGTCTTGGTTATTCTCCAGCTAAGCCAGAGGAGAAAGATGTCATGATTCTGAAATTATGTATTGCTAGAGAGGATGTAACAGCTACTTTTCAGCTATGTAAAATGAATCTACAATACTAATATGAGTGTTTTCTTCTGCAAAGATTTTGCGGTGCCTTTTTTTTTTTTTTTTTTTGAATCGTGGTGTTAAAGATGACATAGTAAAACTTATAGTTCTGCAGAAAATTATTAGAGACAAAAGTATCTCACTTTTTTATATTTCATATGAGCTAAATATGGGCAAAGAACAGTTTTGGCATTCAGAAGCTATAAATTAGACTGTATTGCAGATCTATTTCTGATGGTCTAGTGCATGGAATGTGAGTGGGTTTATAACAATTGCTTTCAGAAATATGACTAAGGATTAAATCACTTTTGGTTAGGAAAACCTGTTCATTGTCTCCCTAGATATTTTTAGGCTTTTGCTCTTTGATACAAAGGGAAGTACTGAATGTATATGGGATGAGGCAGATCTATTATCAGAAACACTGATATTTAAAAGCACTAAATAGTTTGAGTGCATACACATTTGCACATTCAACTTGCTATCACTTTTCCTGAAGTGTGCCTTGTCAAGACTTTCTATAAGCAGCCCTACCATTCCCTTAAGGTACCTTTGTAACCCCTCAGTGTAGCCAAAGAACACATAAGTAGATGATTTTGAATATCCAGATCATAATTTATGTGAACACTGAAGCATGGAGTGAATAGTGATGATAGCTCTAAATTTACCAATCTAATTCTATGAAATCACATATCCTTTTCTTTCTTTTTTCTCAAGAACTGCCAGTCTTTCACTGGGAGAGGCAATGGAAAATAATAGGTTGCTTCTAATCCCAATGGACAGGGATGAACACAGTCAAAATTTCATGCAATAAAATATTTTTAAAAAAGGTAATAATACTAAATTAGTGGCAGCTTCCCATTGCGTCCTGTTGCTTTCAGTCTCAGCAAAACTGCTACTGGGAGAAGTGACCATAAAAGAATGAGAAAATATGAGGATAGGGAGAAAAAATTGTACAAGTCCTAGAGCAAAAACTTACACTGTATGTAAGGATCAACAGCTCAAACAACAAAAATAAGCACTATTATTAGCCACAGGTTTCCCAGCAGCATCAGACTCTAAAGCTGATGAGTTTGGAACAATGACAGTAGCAAATGTCCAGCAAAAATGCTAGTGACTGGAGGCCTTCCAGGCTGGTGTCCTGAGGTTAGCTGATGCTACATCAAAATAAGACATATCCAACAGTCATTCTGTCTGAGCACTACCCCTTAGAAAGCCAATCAAATCCAGGGCTGCATCACAAGCAGCATAGGCAGCATGTCAAAGGAAGGGATTCTGCCCCTCTATTCTGCTCTTGTGAGACCCCACCTGGAGTAGTTTGTACAGTTTTGATGTCCCTAGTGTAAGAAAGACATGGAACTGTTGGAATAGATCCAGAGGAGGCCATGACATTGATAAGAGGATGGAATCACCTCCTTGATGAGGCAGGTGGAGAAATCTGGGGCTGTTCAGCCTGGAAAAGAGAAGGTTGTATAGAGATCATTGCACTGGGATTAAATCACAGTGGAACTGTACTCTAACCAATAGAACAGGAAGTACAAGCCCAACAAAACTGGAACAAATGTTAAATTGTCAACGTTGATGCATGTGTTGTATGGGAAAAACAAGGATTTATTTGTGAAAGTAATACCTGAGACATTTGTCTTTGACACCAAAAAAATGCCATTTTGAAATGCATCCTGAAGAAACTCCTGAAACTGTACTTGTATGTGTTGGAAATAGATGTGTCTGTATGAGAACTATTTGTGGCACTATCCTTACAGACAGCACCACTGTAGGGATGAGCAATCATTCAAATATCTCTAATTTTACCAGAATTGTGGGAAGTGACTTTAGTTATTCAGGTCATGTCACAACCTACTGACTGTTGTAATCCAGCTGCACATCATATAAAGATTTAATGCCTACCCCACACTGGAATTAATCTTACATTGGTAAAGAAACTAATGCAACATGATGGCCTGTGTCAACTGCTAGAACATGCTTGAAACAATGGACAGAAAGCTCTAATCCATGTTCATCATGGGTTAGCTATTATATTCTGGAAAGAGTGAAGAATGAAATCAGTGCTGGTGGGGCACTTTATTCATATGGTTACCAACAGTAACAGAAACTCTAAATGAGATGCTGGACCCCATAATCACTTTGCTAATTTCCATTGTATTATACTTGTTATTGTACTATTTGTTATGTTAGAGTGTGGAGAAAAGCTAGGTGGGTGACACTGTTCCAAAGACCACCTTGCATATATAATACTACTCACTCATGTTTACACTTTAACAAAACCTTGATAGTTAGGTAATCTAACAAAAGAAAATTCCCTCAAATTACAATTAATAGGGCATGAATCTGTTTAAAGACACAGAGGCAAGAGGCAACCACACTGCCACTTTGCGGAGCAAGATGGACTGGGGAGTTTTTAACAGGTATGCCTTTATGCATTTAAATGTATACATCTCTGTGTCCATGTGTGTGTAGATATTGACTTAAATATCCTCCAGCTAGTACAGTATGAACATTGCTGCTCTGATCTATAATTAAATTACAATTTCAATTGTAGTAAACTCTATCAAATCACTTTGTAAATGTTACATTAGTCAATGATTGAGTACTGTTAAACCCTTTTGCACCCTTACCCTTTTGAAACCCTGGTTTCCATGTAAGTAATTCTAAATTGCTTCTAACTTGATTTTCCTTTGCATGTTTCACTATGTAGTAAGTAATAGAGTGAACCTTGCCATTGACTCTGTTAAAGTCACAAATTTATGGTAAAATCTCCTTTGAGCAGTACCTTTGACAATGATTCTTTAGGTGGCCTAAAGCACTCCTTCATGACAAGAGAGGAGAGATCATTGATGGAGCCCAGCTTTAATCATGCTTGTGATTCCTTAATGAGAAACATGACAAGAGCCAGGGAATTTAAATTCCTTTCACAGAAAAAGAATAACTAGGATTGGATCTTCCTTTAACTTTTGCAAATTCTACATTTGCACAGTCTGCCTCGAAGCTAACTGACCCTTGGTCAATGCAGTTAAATTAGCACTTGTAAGGTGCAATGCATTTGACATGTTTTGTACACCAATTGTGTTTATTCCAAAGGACATCCAGATCAATAGATCAGAAGAAAATACCTACTTATAGATTACTTAATTTGTTAAGATGACTTTCACTCCTTTCTTTGGATTCTGAAGGACTTGACTTCACTGTATGGCAGAGAATTCTGGGCACTGATGTGTAGTCACAGATGAGTCTGGTAATGAAAGCAAATAACTGCTCTCAAATAAAGCTGAGGCTTCCTGTTAGAGGTAGCAATGAAGTGCTACTTCAAATTATACAATTCTTCCTATAGAAGGCCTGAAGATCCCCTATACCTTTAGGTGCCTAATTTCTTGTAACAGACCCTATTTTAGGAGGCAGAACTAGGTTTTTAAGAGTGTTCTTAAAATTATTTTTGGTTAGGCTTTGTTTTGGTTTGGTTTATGACACATTATTTTCAATCTGGTATCATGAATGGCCACTGCTGGAGAGAATTATGGTTGGCAATGTGTCAATATATTGCAGGCAAAATACTCAGAGGTTAATGAGTTGACCATCCCAAATTGTCTTCCAATAAAATTCTACAAGCATGGGTTTTGTTACTTAACACACTTCTAAAAATTCTATTTTTTTAGTTTTAAGAGCTGAGCTGAAGAAAAACTATAAAAATCCTTCAGTCACCTGTGTATTTCTTGCTATTATGAAAAATTCTATTTTTTATCATTTTAATTTTAATACGTAATAAAGATTAGGAAATCATATTCCCACAGAAATGAGCATACTCTAAAACTGGCACATCTAGAGTTTACTGTAGATTCTAAAGAAGACAGAGTTGACTCATTTTGTTTTAAAATGGACACATTGAATATAGCACATATAGAGAGAATTAACTAACTGTAGCAAAATGTTTTTCATAACTGCTTCTCTCTGCTGGAAATCCCACAATCATACTTAAAATCTAAGATAATGAGAAAACCTCTAAGCTGAAAAAGTGCTCCCTTTAATAATTTCAATTCAAATATAATATATAATTTTCTAAAACAGAACAGAAATTTCTAAATTTCTAAATTTTTTTTTCCAAATTCAAATTGAAATTCTTTTCAATTGTTGCAATATAATTTTGCTGCAGATCCTTATAACACACTTCTACCTGCACTAGCATCTGAGTAAGGGCAAAGAGTCTCTTGCTACACTTGGGACAACAGTAGTGACCACAAATATACAACAGCTCACTAAAAAAAGCTGGAGGGGTAGGATGTGGAGTGCACACTGAGGTGGGACTACAAGAGCACAGCATTCCAGCAACAGTCAAGGAAAAGATCACAGGGATCTACACAGCAGCAGGATCTAATCTGAGATAGCCATAATAAGAAATATGGCCAGTTCCCACAAGAGCTCTGCTTAGCTGGGAGGAATTTCATTCAGATGCAAGTGCCTGATACTCCAGTACTGAAGCTGTGGTGAGCTTCCCCTTCTGCTTGTTTCACCATGGGGCACTATGGACAAATACAGATGGTATTTGTAGGACTATTTGTAGCACAGGACTTTCCATGTGCTCCTCATAGTGCTTGACAGCCATTTGAAAACTGTGTATCTGGTTCAAAACTATTCCAGGTTCTTTCTGGTATTATTAGTAAGCATCTGCTTTTAGATCTAGACTGCTCTCCAAGTAGGTGAAAATGGTAAATCCCAGACATGCTATCCTTTATTAATGAACTCAAAGGATATACCTTTCATTGCTTGAATGCATAATAACTTTTTTTAAAAAATAAAATTTTTTGTCACCAAGGGGCTAGTGTCTATAAAAGTCGGGTTTGGCACTGTTTTTGCAGAATTTGCATTATTAAACTTAATTATTCCATTATTGTAATCTTGGGCAAAACTATACTTTCTCTCATTGTTATGGTTGGGATAAAGTTGACTTTCTTTTTAGCAACCCATTAATTGATGTGGTTTCGAATGGTGTTGAAATTAGAGTTGATAACACAGAGCTGTTTTAGTTGTTTAGTTGCTGAGCTGAGCTCACAGTGTCAGGACCTCCTCTGTCTCTTGTACGATTCTCCTGTGATCAGGCCTCTACTGCAAAAGAAATTGTGGGGAGACACAGCTGAGACACAACCCAAATGACCACAGGGATATCCCAGACCGTTTGGAGCTCGTGCCCAGCAATAAAATCTGGGGAGTCAAGAAGGAAAGGGAGCATTCAGAGTTATGGTATTTGTCTCCCTGAGCCACCACTGTGTTGATGAAGCCCAGGTTTCCTGCAGAAGGCTGAACCCCTGCCTGCCCATGGGAAGCGGTGAATGAATTCCGCCTTTTGCTTTGTGTGTGTGGCTTCTGCTTTACCTGTTAAACTGCCTTTATCTCAGTCCATGAGATCTCTCACTTCTGTCCTTCCACCCCACTGCAGAAGGAGTGAGTGAGGTGCTGTGTGGTGCTTGTCTGCCCAAAGGGATTTAACCACAACACTACTGACCATCTCAGGACCACCTTTACAGAGGCAGAAGTTTACATTCAAACATCCCTTATGGAGGGCAATTTATACTGTGAAGGTATGCAAGATTCTGATGGGTGGATTCTGCAGACACTTATGTGTGAAACATTTTAACATGAGTTCATATAATTTCGAATAATTATGTAATAATATCCAAATCTGAGGGTATTCTTGTTGAATTGCACAATAAATTTTAATAGAATTGGATCTATATGCAATTATTATGAATTTTGCATTTAGAAAATAAAATAAGGAAATCTTAAGTAAACATAAAATTTAAAATGATTACTTAAATTAAAAATAAAATATATAATCTGAATACCTGCATATATTCTATGTATGCTGGGTTTTGCATAACATGCTTTAGATATAGCAGCATTATAATGCAAGTATATGACAGAGAGGCAAGTTAATAACATTTGTGCAGTACATTTTTTACAAGAAAGTATATGAGCTATTTCAAAAGCATGTTGTCACTTTGCTAGTTATGCCTTCAGGAAATAGTCCCATAAAATGAGTGCAAGCTGCCCTCTAAATTACAATGTAATTTTCTTATTTTAGTGGAAAGTAAGCATTTGGAATACCATCTTGTTTATCACAAATAGGGAACACCACATTTGCTCAATGGAAAATTTTAATCAGTTAAGTGAAATTTGTGGATTCAATGTAACCTTTTTTAGGAGTCTGTTTTAAATACTTAACTACAGAATATGCTGCAGTTTAGTTGATGAAAATGACCTGCCTGTAGAATTACCATTATTGCACATATAAAGTTATGTACTGCAAGAGAATTTTTGTACACTGTAACATCAGCTGGGTTTATTTTAGCCAGTTAAAGAGGACATACCAGAGCATTAAAAAAATGGCTCTCATATAGGATAAATATTGTCCTTTGACCCAAATCATCTTCCACCTAGTTTGGGTTATGTTACCTGGGTGGGGGGTGAAGCAGGATTCCATCTGTCCATTCCTTCAGTTAGTGTACATTTGAGTATTTACTTCTCTAAGAAGTCTCTAAGATCTATTGGGCCTATGGTACTTATATGACACTGATCAGTTATTGTGAATAATTTTTCAGTTGCAGTTAATCTGATATATTTACCAAGGAAAACTTGGAAAGCATGCTAAAATCACTTTCTTTGAGCATGTTATAAATCACACCAGGTATATCAGAGCCCTCTTCACTATGGAGCCCTCTTTATTATACTCATGTTTTACATGTAAGAAACAGGTCTTTTGTGTCCCAGCAAAACAAGCTCATTACGTATGTGCAATTCTATTTTTATATATATGATCAAGACAGAAATGTGGCATTCCTATCTGGAGAAGATGAATCAGTACTCTGGAAGTCATGTTCAGGTCCACTGTAAATGGGCCAGAAAAAATGTCACTAGCCAGTTCTTGTGGCACTGAAATCCAGAGTGTAGAAAATGTTACCCTGTAAAAAGGAGGTTCCAGTGGCTTCACTGAGTAGAACTCAGGATGCTTACATGGATTGAGTAATCCTGGGTAATCAGGCTTAAAAATTCTCAAAGTGCTTTCTTCTCAGTGAGCAGAGGTCACTCATGACCTTGCACAAAGACATGCCAGGGTGGAATGGAGGCGGGCAAATAATGAACTAACACTGCACAATGCTTTCTGTCACAATCATAATACATGTAAGGACTGTATGTCTAACAAATTCAAATGTTATTTTTCTTACTGGTGCTAAAGCAGTATGAAGTTGCAGAGCAGTATTCCTGAGAGCCAGATTCTGTTACACGTATTGGATATGAAGTGCCAATAGCTTCAAAGAGGTTAATTGCAAAGGAAAATAATGTTCACTATGAGAAAGGACAACAGAATGTAAGCCTCAGATGTTTCATAGGATTTTATCCAGAAGGAACCATTATGATCATCCAAATCTGATTTCCTGCAAAACAGCTCCAAAAACTTCAACTATTGATTTCTTCACTTTGCCCACCATGCTGGTGTTTGAGCATATCTTTTAAAATGACAGCTAATTTTAATTTACAGAGTTTAAATGCAGAAGATGCACTACAAACTCCAGCATGTTTTGCACAGTTTAATTAAATTTTACTGCTGAAAAGTCTGCCTCATTTTGACTTTGAATTTATTAAGCGTCTGATTCTAGCCACTGGGTCTCATTCTCCATTCATCTGCAAGATTAAAGAGCCTTCTACGAGCAGAATACTTTCCTCATGTGGGCAGCTGCAGACTACAAACAATTCACCTCTTAACCTTCTTTTTGTTTAGTTAAATAGATTAACTTTTTTTAGTGTTTTACAGTTGAGACAGGTTTTTCAACCTTACATTATTCTTTGAGTTCTTTTATAAATAATTTCCAAACTGCTGACATTCTTTTTATACTCTTTAAATGAAAACTGTACAAAGAATTTCAGTAAGTACTTGCTATCATGGATAGCACTAACCACCTCCTTGTTAATCTCACCTTTATTAAAGCAAAGTCCATGCCTGGCTTCAGAGCCACAAAATCACTTTGTAACCTCAAGTTCAGATGGGTGTGCCCTGTGAACTCCCAACTGCTCTATGGGAACTGGTAAAGGTACTTTTGATATCTTTTACTTTAGCTAGAGATTCCTTCAAGCTATACTTCTAAATAACTTTCAAAGAGAACCATGTTAAGAAGTTCTTGTATATATGGAAAAAGCCAAAAAGCCATCTGCTATCTGCTATTATGGATGTATTATTCTGGGAATAGAACAATTCATTTGCTGGACAGACAGTAATTTAGTCCTAGATAGAATTAATATTTTTATTGATTATAAAAATTAAATTAATTAATTAGAAAAAGATAAAGTGATCATAAATAATTGCTTAATTGTTTAAAAAACAATTTCCCCTTGGGTAAATCAGGGGGTTTAACTATCAGCCATTAAATGCATAAACAACTCTATGCTTACTAAATTGGACATTGAAGGATATGCTGAATAGCTCTGACAAAAAGAGTTTTTAAACTAAGAATGCTGGTCCAAGAAATCAGTTTGAAGTATTAAATATCTTCTCTGTATCTAAAACCTTTCTGTTTACAGTCAATCTGAAAGTAAAGCATTACTTCTCCTCCAAGTAAGTAGGCAAGCCAAAAGCAAAATAGATATTTTCAGACTTTTTTCTTATAATATTTTTACCACTCATTTTGGTTTTGGTACCCAAGGAGCAGAGAGATAGTAGTTTTGGTGGTTACTCCTGGCAGGGCTTTATTTAGAGCATAATTTCTGTCTTCACAGAATTTTGATGAATTATGCTACATGACAACTGCTTAAAAGTGAATTAAAGTTTGAATCAGTGGCTGAGCTGGTTTTGTTCCAAATCAATTTTAAACATGATTTTACAATTCACAGTCTAGTGATAAAGAAACATTGTTCTTGGCATCTGCTGTAATGATTGTCCGTTTTTCTGAGGGCTGAGATCCTCTCAGCATAATAAAGTTTCCTTCTTGTGAATGAGGAATCTAGTGAGCATATATTCCTTTGTACCATACTTCTCCCTACCTCCTTCTCACTTTGCTGCACTATGTGTTTTGTGGAATGGACAAAGGACAGTAGTTAGTTCCTGCCACAGGTTTGTAGTCTACATATTCTGCTTTTGTGGGAATTTAAACTTGTCAGGACCTTGGACAGAGAACCATCTCCCTCTCTTCACATTCCTTATGAACACACAGCCACACAAAAGAGCCGCCAGGAATGAACATTATCACTTTCCTGTTTCTGCTTTCCTCCTTATATTAGACATCCAATGAGAATGCACAGGATTGTCCTGATCCATCCTCCACATGTTCAGACTGCTCCTTAGAAACAAGTGGCTGTTCAGCAGCTGTTATTTCTTCAATATAACTGCTGCCTTTTTGATATTCTGAAATAATCTCTAATTTTCACACAGGTAAGAGAAGCTGCTGTACATCTATGGACTAGTGACATTTGGTAGGTGAACCGTATATTTTATACTATGTTTCTAAAGAAATTACTAGAAATTGCTTCAGTGACACAAAACTGGGGGTATTTTCCTTACTTTCCTCATGACTTTTGGCAATTATTTCTAAAAAAAAGATTAGATGATTTCTCATTAGTAAAGCAGTGTGAAACTGTAATTCTCACTTTCTGGAAAGTGTGCTTTCAGTTCTTGTTACTCTGACTTCTTCTCATTGGTGTTCTGCTTGTGCATGCTGAGGAATTTCTGTGAGAGCCAGATTATGACAGATTGGCAAAATTTGGTTCACTTTACATATGAAACTATGCAATGCTATGAACTCTTTACAGAATTGCAAATAGCATCTTAGTGCACGTTTTTTAGAGCAGAGTCAAATCTGGATGAACTCCCAGGGCTGTGCAGCCCTCCAGCTCCCCTGTTCTCTTACACTGGGTTTAAAGTTTTGCATGATGCTAATACATAACCATTTGCATAGACAAAGGTGAATTTGCAGCCCTGTAGAGTTTTAAGGTGCTCCATGTGGAATCTATTCTGGATATATTGATTTCAGTAAATGATGCAAATCACACGCACAAGCATTGCTGTAATTAGGTATCTTGATCTTGGATCTAGTCATAGAAAACAAAACATTTCTGCTAGGAAACATACAAAATCACACAATGTATTCCAAGAACAAATATTTGCTGATATTTGTAAGGATTTCTTATCCAAACATCACAGAATGTTTCATTTTCCCAGAGAGGTATCCTAGACCGAATGCGAGTTATAAATAATTCCTGTCAGGCTTGGAATAAAGTTTTGTAAGCCTTCTGAACACCTGTATTACATGGAACATTGACTTCACCTGCTGTCCATCATTATGGTCCCTGGAATACATTTTAGGATGTTGCTAAACCTTGCTTCATGTCTTGAAGTGAAAATGTGTTATTTCACTGTAAGTGTATTTGTTCACATTTTTTTTTCAAGCTGATATTTTTAGATTAAATTTCTAATCTTCTCATAAATACTGTATCTCAATATACATTTTATTATTTCTTTGTAGCAATATTACCATGTATTAATTTGCTCTCCTGTTTTATGTATCATCAGTAAAAACCATTCATGTGAGAATAATTCCAGCTTCCACAGCAAAGATTAAGATATTAATCAAGATGGATAATAAAGTCATGTCCTGTGGAAAGCCACTAGATACTTCTAGTCAACAAAATGCTATTTATTATCATTATTAACTTAGGATAAATTAAGCTATAATAAAGGTTAATTATATAAATAAATCAGCTTGGACTTCTGAATAACATAAAGCAATTTGTTAATATTTCCTGCACAGACTCTTGCCCTCCATAAAACAACCAGCATTCATTCTTAGGGAAAAAAAAGGCAAAAATGTTTGTAAGAGTACTACAATTAGCTATTTATAGTTACTATGGAAACAAAGCAGAATCTAATAAGCATCAGAGCTTGTGTGATTATACGTTTGTTCATTTGATAGCCTATTGAACCATACCCTTGCTTTTAATAGCATTTTGTTTCAAATAATACTAAACCTTGGTGTTGTGGATTTCACATTCAGGTGTATCCTATTTGATGACAAGAGGTGAAGACATCAGAGGGCTTAAATTTTACTAACCTATAAACATAAACAATGTGCAATGTATGAAGTTTTGCTTGTCTAAAAGAACAATTTTGAAAGTAGGCTGTAGAACAGAAAATGTTGCCACTTATTGTCAGATGTTCTTTGCTGCAAAAAACTGCCAAACGTCATGCTTTTTGTTATGGTACAGGTGAAAATATGGGTTTATGGGTAGGATTACACATCCAGTCTTATCAAATAGCTAAAGATGAAGCAACAAGCAGATCAAAGGGAAGAGTACTTAATGACATTTATGAAACATTTAAAAAATGTACCGAACAATTTATTATGAAAGAAAGCATTTGTGGTGTTTTAAACAGCCTTTAGATGCAACTAATTAAAAATATATTAAAAAATTTGGAAACAAACTCAATTTAAATGTATTCAAATGCAAAAAATACATGATGATCAGTTTACTGCATTTCATGTCCAGGCAGGTATAGGACACCTGTCCCTGACATTCAGCAGATTCAGATGTATCGCATGGGTTTGCTGCTCTGACTGTTGCATCCAGGAACTTTGCTGTCTCACACACAAGCTATCTATCAACCTCCTCTCCTGAGACTCATTCTGGAGTATCTGCAGTATCTTCTGATTTTATCTTTTCTTAATTTCTTGGAGTGAGATGGACTTCATCTTCACACCACTGACAGAACCACAAGGCTGCTGCCACCCCACTGCTTCAATGCTCCTTCCACAAAAGCTCACAGGAATAAAGCACTCCAATGGAAAGACCAAGCTATGGATGAAACCTGATGTCCCCACATTCAGAGGCCACAAGTTGTAATTGTAATGGTAGTTTTATGGCAAAAAGAAACAAAATCTCTTGGTTACTAGGGTCCAACTTGTTTTCATAACCAGAAAGACTCTGACTAAAACCTGTGCTGTGTTTCAATTAATCACAAGTTCAAAGATCCATTTCAGACATGGAAAGAGAATTACAATGATGGCAGCACCTAACTTTTCTAATGACAAGGGATGCGCAGGTACTAAGACTGCCATCAAAGTTTTAAAAATATTTTGACAGCTTATACAGTGCACACATTGCTGTGGTATGGGATGAACAGCTTTTACTGGTACCACTTTGGAGAGCATCCTGTTTCCCTTGCTTCTCCTTCATGCTGATAAAAAAATCAAAATTCAGATTACTTTTTTTTCACCCAGCTCTTGACTCTAGTTCTTCTACTGGGCTTGCTGTAAGTTCCATATTTAAATCAGTTTTTCTGTTAAGAAGGAAATTACTTTATGGATGACATCCTGGTTCAATTTACATCAATAGCAATATTTCTGTGGAGACAGAATTTCATAACACAAGCTCAAATTATTTTTAAAGTTATTACTGTAGGAAATGCAGCTTCCAGAGGCAGAATTTGTCTGGTTTCCCGATGTTTTTAATAACATAATAATGAACAATTTTTCACACTTTCCTATAAGTAAAGTGTCCTCTTTATCCAGAAGAAAAAAAAGGACAATGAAAGTAAAAAGAAGAAAAATTAATTTCCTATGGTGATACAAACAAAAGGGAAAAAATAATTTAAAGAATAAATTAAGTATAATTGTGTACTAGAAATGCCATACACTAATCCACCTGATTTTTTTTTGTAATGCTCTTTCAGAAGAATGCTGTTCTTTAAAGCTATTTTTTAAGAATGTTTTAATCTATGACATATTTCTATGTGTCCTGTTTTTCTATATTTGAAAATATTGGCTTCATTTTCAGTACAATGAGAACGGCTGAATTTTTTCACTTTAGAAGTATCAAAAAATCCTTATGATGTACTTAGGTTTCCAAAGTACAACAGCTTCTTGAATCTGTAATTTGGACTTGAAACAAATATGTTATTATGCTGCTAATCGTTGTCATCAGTCAAATCCATTCTTGAAAAATATGTCTATCATTTTGGTGATTAACTTGCATTGGAAGTGTTGTTAATACCTTAATAAATAAATCACTTAATATCAGACTTTTTTTTCTGAACTAAATCATACACATAAAAGTCTTTGAAGTCTTGAAATTTAATAAATGTAGATGAATTTTTAGTATCTTTCAGGTCTTTTTCACATTTGGTTTTCATTTTGCTGCCATCTTTATTTCTGACAAAATCATGTTGGATGAAATGCAGTGAGTCAGTAAGAAAGAATGTGTTGCAGACTTCTGTTTATAACCTAACATCTGACTGATTCATATTAGAACATCTTGTCAGCCACACAAGAGAGTACAATGTGTTTGTTAGCTGGATTCTTCATTTTGGATGTTTCTGGGTTTGTTGATACTATTTCTCCAAATTCTGTATCATCAGGCAAAGAGGAATGTTTCCTCTTCCTATTACAATCAAAGGATGCCTTCTGCTGCCAACAAATGCACTTGTATTGCTTTCTAAAGACACAGTCCTCATGAAAGAATTGCAATAAATACATTTTGGTTGGGTTAAACAACAGATGGCTGACATCTTCTACAGTTTCATTTCTCTGGTGGTATTTTGCCACCCTCTGAAAAGCTTGAAATGTAGCACTTCTTGCGTTATTGTTGATTTTGCAATAGGAACAAATCTGGAAAGCAGTAATGACATCTCTGAGAAGGGTAAATGTTTTTCAGAAGTTTTCTGCTTATGAAGTCTGAGACAGTGAAAAAGAATAGGTAATCTGAAGGGTTTACCTTTAGTTATGTAGCTCATCTGGTGAGAGATTGGAGCAAACATAAATTATGCTGGCAATAAATTTCTATGAACAGCAGTATGCCTCCTTCCTCCTAATTGAAAAAATGTAAGAAATTGTTGCAAACTTCCAGTTCTTATTTTTATGCCAAGACCTTTGACTTTGGAAATAATTGACATTGTAAAAGCTTCTTTTTTCTTCTCTAAGCAATTTGGGAATTGGAAGATATAATGGAAAGTCGAATATGAATGGAAACACTGGAAGGTTTCTAGATGAAACAGAAACATTTGGTCTGAACTCAGAAACACCTTAGGCAAGGATTCCCCGGTGAAAACATTCGGAGCAGCCAGTAGAAGTAAAAATCGAAAACTTTCTCTTTGCAAGCAAATGTTATCATGACTGACCTTCCTGTGAAAGGAAGAGGCTCATGCTGCACACAGCTCCTTTCATCTCCTGCTTGGGGTCAAGCAGTGCTGTCCTCAGCAAGCAAAGCTCACCTGTCGCACTTACATATGAGCAGCAGAGACATGCTGGGACAGGCACTGTCTTCATGTCCTCCCACCCCTTACCTTCCCTGAACTCTGCACCACACTCAAAATACCTTCTACAATTCTGTAAGATTTAATTTGTCATGGTTTATTCAAATGGATTCTTGGGAGCCTTATACAGACCAGATCATTTGCAAGAGGAGAATAAGTGGCTTTAAAGCAGAGTTAGGTAAATATCAAAATGGTTTTTGCAAAGATGAAAATCTGCCCAGAGATATGTCAGTTTAGACAAAGATGAATTTTTTAAAAATAAAAAGTGTGTGAAGAGAGAGAGAGAGAAAGAATTTAGGGTATAGGCATAAAGATACCCAAATTCTCATCCAAAATGCTCAGCCAGCATAATCCTGATATTCAAAACCATTTCAGGGTTTTGTTTGCCTTCCAAAAACAAATTTCAAAAGAAAAAAAACAACAAAACTGAAAGCCCCAAAACCTTCATATTAGCACTTCCCTCCCCTTGCCTTCTCATATTTCTTGAGCGGCATTTTTTATCAAAGTATATCATGTCATCTGAACTAAAGAACAAACTGAAAAACAGCTACATATATATCATACTGTGTATAAGTTTTCTTTGGGGGAAAGAAAATAAGATCAAAGCACACTTCAGTAGCCAGCACATCCATATTGATTCAATGTAAAGATGTGCTGTGCTAGGAAATATGTTATGATACGGATTTTCAACTTGGTCAGCAAAGGAAGAAGTAGCTTGGAGTCTATAATTTCCAGTGCTTATTTATTCCACTGCTCTCAGAAGATAGTGCAATTTTTAAATGAAAACCATTTGGCTTTAAGAACGTGGGATAAAGGAGAGCAATACAGTGCACTAATGTCTGAGATAGAAAGCATTTTGAAGAAGCTTTCAGGAAAAGCAGTAAGTCATATTGATTTGGAAAGCAAAGAAAGGAACTTAATGATCAGAGAAAAGGCCAAAGAACTTGTACATGGCTCTTAATGACCAGAGCAGAATGCGGGCTACCCTGTGCATTTTTTTAAATACTGTTTTTCAGGGGGAATTCAAGGTAGATCCGAATGTTCAGCTAAAATAGAGATATTCTTTCAGCATTTGGGTTTGGGCTATTTTGTGTGAAGCTGACTTGCCTCCTTTCTTGACAGAAATTCAGAGAATGAAACAGCACTGGTTGTGGAAGGCCCCTAGAGGGCATCCTGACAGTCGGTGGTGTGTGAACTTGGACAGCTACAAGATCACGAGGAAATTCCCTTTTCATACGGGATGAACTGTACCAGTATGAATTGGCTGCCACAGTGATGGAGAAGTGAAATGCAATGGGACACAGCCTCTCTCTTTCTATGGCACACAGGACATAGGCCACTTTGGGAGGTCCTGCCTGGAACTCCAGAGCACTCCTCTCCCTCTTTTCCTTAGCAGTTGGATACTACTCCAGATGGACTCACTGACGTTCAGTGAAGGGAAAGGATCATTTCCACAGACATGCCTGCTCCACCACTGCCAGTACAGCCCAGGGTGCTGGGGCTGCCTTTGCCACAGGCCCCACTGCTGGCTCATGTCAAACTGGCTTCTCTGGACCTTTTCTGCAGAGCTTTTCCCAGCAGTTCTCCCCCACCTTGAGTTGCTTCATGCCATCCAATGCAAAAGGATTCACCCTTTGCCCACACAGAGCATCTTTCAGTGCAACACCTTCAGCTTTTCCTTCTCACCTTGAGAAGGGTCCACGGGTCACGTGGAAAGAGGATATGAGACAAAGCAGGAGGGAATGTTACACCAGCCCCTTTCTGAAGATAGAATTGATTTTGTTTTTTAAACACCAATAAATTAAAGATATCAGTGTTAGGCATATGGCCTCATTAATACACAGAGCAGAGAGGGGTTTAGCAAATTGATGAAAGGTTGGCTGCTGGTACTTCTCACCTCATATCTTTCTAAATGACTGTGAAAATGTTTCGTCCTGAAAAACAGATCCTACAGCACAGAGGTGTACTTGTCTCCACAGCCATAAACCTCAACTTTTTATCCCTGGGGTCAGTGAGCAGTAAACAAGGGTTTGAATTCACTGCACTGCTACCTGTGCATGAAACTGAGTAGATGAGAAAATGAGAATAAAAAAGGATTTTCATTCCTTCCTGTTTAAGCTCAGAACCATTTCTTTCTCTCATAAAAAGACACTGGATAAAAATTCATAATGCAAATGCTCTCTCTTGGTAGAATGAATGAGTCATAAAGATACAGCCATTCTATAGCCACTTTTTCATATTACGACAGTATTCTTATAAATGTTTGTTTTTAAGTATGAGTTTTAATGGAAAACTTTTTAATTAAGTGGCTAGAGTTATTAATTAAAAACACACAGACTAAAAATGTAACCAAGAAACAATACTTGAATATAATGCAAAGAAATATTTTGATTTAGGACTTAAAAAATGAACTACATCTAGTGTACAGAATTTATTAAAAAGATTAATAATTACATGGTATTGCTATTTTAATTGCTTTGCTAATCATAGGGGCATAATTCAAAGTTCTCTAAGATGAACAACTTCATTTGCATGTGTGCTGTTCCTAATTAGTTTGATGCTTTGTGCTAATAGAATGGTCCCACAGAAAGAATGTATCTTTGGAGTATTTGTAACAAGTAATTTATTAAAGTATAGTCTTCGACATTTGGTTATGGTGGAAGAGTTGGTGACCTTGTTGAACACTCAATGCTGTTATTACTTTTTCATGACTATGATAAAGGAGGGAAATGCATTGTCCTTAGAGAGGGCTGCAAAGAGGTGACAAGAGCCATTTATGTAGTTAGGAGAAAATAACCATTAGCACTTTGTGAAAATGACATTTAGCAAAAAATATTAAAAACAATGAAAACTGCAGGCTGTTGAAATTCATATCTACAGCATCCTTGTTTTCCCCTAGCAACTAAGAAAAAATAAAGAAACATAGTAAGTTGGATTACACAAAAAGTCCTTTTAAAGCTTTGGTTCCAGGGATGAATAACCAGGAGAGAGAAGCAGAGTTGGTGAATTCAAGGCCAGGTTGGATGGAGCTCTGGGCTACGTGGTGCAGTTGAAATCATCCCTGCCAAGGGGGTTTGAACTGGATGATCTTCAAGGCCTCATTCTAATCCAAACTGATTCTATGATTCTTTGAGGAGACTCCTCCAGAGAAGTATTTGAAAACATTAAGAAGATAAACAAAAACACCATGGTGCCATTAAAGAGTTTTCAATCTACTTTCAGTTTAACAGAAAGCAAGTTAACATTGAATTAAATATATATGCTTATTATTACTTTGAATAAAGATTTTATTGTTATTGCATTGAATATTTTAATAAACTTCATGCAGTAAACACTTGAAAGAACATTATAAAAAACTCATTCATTTTAATTAGTCCTGTTGTAAATTAAGTGACACTGCTCAGCTGCCTAGCAGTAAGTAAAATGCCATTTCTGAATTCACATGTAAATAACTGCGAGTGACAATTAAGCATATGATGATAAAGGAGTATATAATTACTGCTATTAGCATTATACCTAAAAAAACAATTGAGGACTGAGTTATACCTGTTAAAATAGAAAGCCTCTTTGAAGAGAAACTACAAAATATTTTTTCACATGCTTATATCAATCCAGTTTATTATATGTTTAATGAATGTATAACACAAATCCGTATACAAAACAAAGCAATAAGAAACAAAGAAAAATATATTCATTTCTCTGATGATTACATGCAATGAAGTCTATCTTATGGTGCTACAGATTTTAATTAGTCTGTGTTTGGTGAAAGATGAGGATGAGAGGCAACAGCTTTCTTATTCAAATTTCGCTTTTTTGTTGACGTATTTAATTTGGTAATTGTTGGAGTTTGTGAGTAAATATGGACCAAAATTTTGTAAATATGAAATAATTTCTTAATTAATTTTGCAATGGAAATCTGCTTAGATTTAAAAATGCATGTGCTTAAAAAAATAAAAAATATTTTAAAACATTTTAAAGTAGTATAATTTGGATTGGTTTGCAGTTTCTTCAAATCTTATTTTAATAAATGTAAACAGAATTTATTAAAATACTATAATTGTCATACAGCTATCTTGTTTTATGGCTAATTTGATCCAAAAGAGGTAGTTTTCAGTTTTCAGCAAATTGAAGGATGTTGTCAGCAAACTAAAAGATGTTATACATACTTATTTATGTATTAAGAGCTCCAAACTTTTACTGCTGCTTATGTAAAGACGTGGGACTGCCCGTGTCACTGTCATACAATTGCTATTTTTTAAAACGTCATCACATGTGTTGGTGATATATTGACAAAGTTATAAAGTATTAAATAATTATTTCCTTCTTGTACTGCCCAGGAAACAAATGCCAATAATGGTTTCAACCAGTTTTAGTTTGGTTGTTTGTTTTTTTCTTTTTTTTCAGTTGTAACATACGTTAATTTTCTTTGGTCTCATTACTGATGTGTTTTTTTTTTTGTTTTTTTTTTTTTTGATAATGGGATTAATTAACCATATTTTCTCAGGAGTGTAAAATAAATAGATATACAATGCTATCAGGCTCTATCTACAGTGGCCTCCTCTGGTCATTTCTGTAGTGTGTACATGGAAGATTTTTTTTTTTACTGATTTTCCTCTCCTTTCCCTCTCTTAAGAAGTCAAAATAACATGAAGCCATTGTCCTTTCCAAAGTGATCTAAGCCCTTCTGCATTAGGGAGGTCCCAATTGCTTCTCACCACACCAGAAATACCATCATGACTCACAGGCTATTAATACTGCAACACTTCTGCCCCTAAATTCTGCCAATTTTCACCATCACATCAGGTCACAAAAATACACTGAGGTATTCCTCTGGATGTGCAGCAAGGATAGATTCAGCTGGGCTGTACATGGAGCACTGTGTACCAATAATGCCCTTCACTCATCTCTGGGCCTATTATATGCTGAACCAGCTTTGTTAGTGTGCATCCACCCTCACTTATGGGTCATAAAGCTATGTCCAGTCACCACATTAAACCTGATCTATAACTCTTCCTGATTACCTAGTGTGTTCTGTCTGAAAAAAATTTAGAAACAGAGTAATTCAGTCATTTTCAAATTGCTCTATGCTGATTCACTTGTCCTTAAAACCTGACTTCAAATCACCACTGCTGATGAAAGTGGAAAGGAAGAAAATCTGTGCATAGCAGTTCCAAATGGAAGTACTTGAAGTAAAAAGATATGAATGCTGCTGGGAGCACTTGCAGCAGTGACTGATCTGGCTATAGATTGATCTCTTTTGTTCAAGCCAAGCCTGCTGTCAGCAATAGCTTGTCTCTCTTTCAGCTGATTTTAAAAGCATCACCCAGAAAATTAGCAAAATGAAAAGGGATGCTACTCCTTTCTGAATCTCACACCATGCATGTACAGAACTTTGTACGGTCTGGCAAAAGGATGCAAAGCAATGAATTTGCAGGTAAAATTTAAGAATCCATAATGACTTCCAGCTGGGGAGTACTGTTTAAATTTAAAGTGTTTATGGAGATAAAACATGGTTACCTATCGCCCCTGGAAATGGGAGAGGGAGCAGCTCAGGAAGGGCCACAGTTACTGCTGGTAAAATGAATGATTACCAAGTGAAAATAAATGCAGGAAAGACAGTCTAATATTCACTTCTGAGGACAGAGTGGCAATGACAGTGTCCCTGTGCATCATTAAGCTCCCAATTCAAATACTGATGGCAGGGGCAGAAGAATTTTATTATCTTGCTTTTTTACTCATAAAAGCCAAGTTTGATGGAAGACTTTGTCTGAAAATTATTTATCTCAGCTGTTCCATCAGATTCCTTCATTTTGGTAGAGTTCAAAGCTTTTGGGAGTGGGCATGAATAACAAGTAAACAAGGAATTTAGTTGGTAATGCTTATTTGCCTTTTTCTCTCTTTGGTAACAAATGGTACAAACAGTAACACCAAGACATATATTGCTTCAGTATGCTATCAAACTTCATTGTGAATTCAAATGAAAGGGAAAAGAAAATCCGAATATATTCTACTTGTAAACTTTCTGTAAAAAACAGATGAGATGCCATCCTAAGAACTATAATTTCCATGTTCTTTCTTTTCTACAAAGATGGAAAGGGATCATTAGGAATATATATAGCCCAGCAAGCAAGGGACTGTTGGATATCTCTGCAAATAATGCATAATAAATCAGTGAACAAAAGCCATGAAGATTCCACTGTTCAAAATATTGTTTTTAAAGCCCTATGATGGGTGGTCTAGCTTAAAAAGAAAAAAATCCCCCCAGAATAAAAAAGGTTTATTCCCAGCAGCATAGCCCTCTCATTATTTCAAATGTCAGGTTTAAGGCTTGAAGAAGCAGCAGTAGGGTTATTATCCTCTGTAAGATTCAGTCTCCTGTGACAATTTTTTGACACACTCTAACAGGATAACAAGGCACGGAAGGCTGACACAGGAGGATGATAATGCACTTGAGATTGGCTTTTGAGTAATTATGTGATCCCAATTAAATTAGTTTAGAATGCCTTAAAAGGCAGGTTAAAATTCAGTATTCATTGTCCATCTTTCTCTATGAGTTGAAGTCCTGCTCAGTACACTGCATAATTGCCATGAAAGCAATGATTAGATCCTCATTGCCAGGATTCATTATGGAGCTTCCTTTGCAGTGCTCACAGCTAAGGTTGCTCCCTAATTTTTCTTGCATTTGAAATGCATGAGGTTCTGGTAATAAATGTCATTTAGGATATATGTAAAGGTACAGTCACCCCAGAGACAACTTCAATCCTAATTAAGCATTTGCAATGTTTCTAGAAAAGAAAAGGTTACTTATGCTTGTTCTTCTAATGACATATGGATCTGGACTCTGCAGTCAATTGAACCTTTTGATCATAATCAGAATATGGGTGTACTTTTGGAAAAGCTATCCTTTGGTTAAAAATGAACTGCTTTACCAATTTTGTCCCAGAAGAGTTTTTGCACTAGTATTCCAGAAGTACTTTTACAAGGAAGAATTATACAGGCATTTTTGATTATTTTTCTGCGTGAAGTACATGGATTATTTGTCCTAAAGATGGAAACTGACAGTAAAGAGACGGTTTCATTTACTTTAAAGAAAAGGATTAACACATTTTAGCTGCTCTCCCTTTTTATTGAGAGAGCAAATGACTTGTGTTTGAATATATGCATAACTGCAATGTATTTATTTTGATCAGTGAAAAATAACTAATGCAGGCAGGTTAGCAAGAAATGTAGGCCATAATCAGCCAGTCAATTTGTCTTTATAATTAACTGTGGACTCCTATGGTTCTCTCTTCTTGTTTCTACAACCCCAAAGCACATTTGTAGTTAGCATCAGTTATATAGTTTCTCATTCAAGTAGAAGCAATTGGCCCATTTGTCCAGCAGTGCATTTTCAACTCAGATATCAGAGGATGAGATGGCACCCAGCTATTCAATAGCAGAGTAGATGCAACTCCCTCTAGGCATGCAGTGTCAAATTGGTCAAGGCCCACAGTTATTACTTTACTTAAATGATATCTTTCTATAGTTTGAATAAAAAATATCAAAGCTCCATCAACCTGCCTGTACACAGGAGAGTGAACAATGTTTATCTCTTAGAAAGCCCTCAAGCCATGCCCAAGCTAATGAGACCACTACACTTCATTGGTGTTTCTGCCCGGTTCATCAAACCAAAACCGCCAGAGAGGGAAATGTGAAAAGATCAATGACAAAAGAAAAGGCATGAGTATTCAGTAAAGTTTGAGTACTTATTTAAATTTCCATTAAATAACAAATGAATGAGATTTGATATTGATTCTTTCTTAAATGCAAATTGCTGCAAAATTATTTTGTCAATGAAGGAAGGCATTGCTAAACTGTATGTGCCTTATGGCCTGAGATGGTCAATGCCTTCTTCTGGAAAGGAGAGTGCAAACTTATTATTTGAATGACACAGTAAAACTGACTATTTAAATATACTAAGTTCTCATAAAATTGATTTCAGAAGTTTCTTTTGTGCATATATGCATATAGATAATCTTATGAATATGATATGGCAATGTGCGATACTGTTCAAGCAATTGCTATCTACAGTGGTTCACACATCTTAAAAAGATTTCATAATCCCAAATATCCCATTAGACCAAACAAAATAATTACAAGAGCATATGACCAAAAGCTTTTCAGACTATAAGTATGTGGGCTGCACAAGCAGAAACTTACTCAGACTCAGATTTAGTGAGAAGAAAAGGCTCCAGAGGCTCAATGACTCGCTATAATCTTTGATCATGAATTGCTACCATTAATTTAATGTCAATTGTGAGTTGAAATCCGAGGAGAAGCCAAGCGCATCTTGACGTCTTCAAAAATGTTACGAGTTGGAAAGGCAAGTTTGGTCAGCTTGTTTCCATAAATAAATTTTCAATTCTATTAAGAATAAATTAAATCCATAATTTTAGGAGCACATCCAGTGTGTGCAGCTGGAATTTTGTGAAGGAAAGAGCATGGTGTAACATTTGAGTTGATATAAGTTGGCCTTTCCCCAAGAGAAAATTATAGATTTTTTCTACCAATCACAAAGTAACACAGAGTTTGCCAGACTCAAAGTGCTTAGCAATATTCTTGGCAAAGGCTGATATATAATCATCTGTCAATTATACTACTGCTGTGTGCTGGAAAAAGAATTAATTTTGACTCCATTAAAATTTGATCTCTTTAATCCAGGCCTTGATATCTTTTTTCTAGAGGAATACATTTTCTATGCAGTATAAGGTAGAGATTTCAAGCTTTTCAGATTATTCCCACCATGTGTTACCTGGAGTAAAAATAAAAGGGGAATATTTTGCAATTCAAGATGAAAAAAAAAAGACAACTACTAGAAGCATAATTTGAATTTTCTTTCAACAGAAAAATGCATCAGTTTTAGTCCTAGCCTGGCTCAAAGACTGAAATCCAAGATCACCCAAAGCTTAAAGGAAAAATGATACATTGCTTCACAGGGAACAAAAGGTTGTCTATTGCAACAATTAAATACATTTGTAATAGAAAAAGAGCTTTGGTCCTTCTAAAATTTAAAAAAAAATGTTTCTAATGTAGTTGTACAGTTTGTACATTCAATCATGATGGTTCCTTTTTAAAATTCTGATCCAACATTCTACATTGCAAAATATTTATATGTCCTCAATATAGTGTCATCAAGGAATTCAGAAGTCTCCCGAGCTTCACTTTTTTCAAAATTTAGTATTTCCTCTAACACTCTAACATACCAGTCCTTGGAGTTTTAAATTTTCTTTCTTTAGGCTTCTTGTCTCTGTTGCAATATTCTTTCTCCTCTTTATCTTGAGAACCACAGGGCCTCATGAGTCATAATCAACTAATTCATTTCAGTAATCAGAGTCAAATGGAAAATGTGTATTTGTCACTCCCTTTTGCAAGGAAACAAAAAACCAACACAACTTCAAGCAGTGCCAGACACTTTGTGCTTTGCTGCATTCTTCATCCAGCGGCTGCCTGAGTACACCAAGTTCCCTCTTACTCCAAGTCATCTATTTCTCTAATCAATAGGAAATCTCATCTTTGTCTGTAAGATTCCTCCCTTTATGTCGTTCTCCATTTTACCATAAACACACATCTTTCTTCTATTCTACTAAGAAAATGAGAATTCAGTGTTACTTCTGGATTTTTTTTTTGACACAGGCACACACAAAAAATCCCAGTAGCCAACTAGAATATAAAAACATTATAAGTAAATTTTAAATGTAAATCTGGAGTCTTTGTTTTAGAAATGGAAAGAAAAATAGTTGGGGAGAAAATTTCTCTCAGAACACTGAAATAGTTTGCTTAATAATCTATTTAATTTTAATCTCACAAACTATTAGTAGTCTTACATAAATATAACTTTAAATACTAGAATTTTATTTGCTTGAACACTATTCTATATGGTACAGAGTTCCACAGACTATTTACATGTTATGTAAAGTAGGACCTTTTGTTTGGAATCTGTTGCATTTTCATTTTAAATGACCTCCTCTCCATCTGGTATTGAAAAGGGTTATAGATTTTAGTCTATATGATTCATGATCTTATATATCACATGATGTAAAGTTTTGCTTTTCTTCCCACACTAAATAGAATTAGTCTACATAGTCTCTTAAAAGCTACTGCTGTTCCTGTCTCAAAACACCGTTTTGCAGTACTTTACTGAATTTTTAAAATTCAATATATTTGTGATATTAGCTAAAATAGACTTGTACATATAAATCCCATTACAAATCACTGAGATCAGTTATTATTAAAACTTCCACCTCATCTGTTCCTCTCCTTGCAAGATGAATATCATCTAGTCTTTTTTGCCATAGATTGTAAATTTAATTGCACAAATAGCATGCTAGTTTAAGCTGTCTTCTTACTATTAGCCTTACTCTTTTGAAAGGAAAGAAAATTTAAGATATTTAGAAAAACCGGGAAGAAGGATTTCTTCCTTCCTTTTCCCTAAGCTTTCTTTCTGTCCTTCTAGAAGACAGAGGCTCTTTGAACTCTCAGCTGCATCTCGGGTCTCACTGTGCTGTGTCATACAGGACTGTTGGCCACTGAGGATCTGCAGGACACTCATCTATCCAAACACGTACACATAGGTGCTGTTTCCAGGCTGTAGCATAATGTTTATGGTTGTACTTGATCTCAGAATCATTTAGGTTGGAAAAGGCCATCTATCCCTGCACAAAGGGTGCACCACTGACGCTGGTGCCAGTTAAGGAAGCAGCTGAGGGAGCTGGGGGTGTTTAGTCTGGCAAAAAGGAGGCTGAGGGGAGATCCTATTACTCTCTAAAGTTACCTCAAAGGAATTGTAGACAGCTGGGGGCATTGGTCTCTTCACCAAGGGCCAACTGATAGGCTGAAGGGAAATGTCCTCAAGCTACACCAGGGGAGGTTTAGGGGAAAATTTCTTCACTGAAGTGATAGTCAGGCATCACAAAAAGCTGGCCAGGGAGCTGGTAGAGTCAGCATCCCAGGAAGTGTTCAAAAAAGCATGAACATGTGGTACCTGGGAACATGGTTTAGAGGTGAACTTGGCAATGCTGGGTTAAAGGTTGGACCTGACAATCTTCGAGGTCTTTTCCAACCTAAGTAATTCTGTGGTTCTGTGCAATTTTTTTCTTCTTCTAGGTGGGTCATTAAGCTTTTGGTGAACCTCACCTAATTTCAGGAAGTTATCTGATTCTTACTCTTCACAATTTATTGTAATTTATACTAGTTGTGTGTAGCTGCATTAGTCTCTTAATTCTCTGAAAAAGTTAAACTTGAGGATTCGAGTCCCTGATGTGCAAGTTAATGAAGTTTAGAATATACTGAGGAACTAATGCATACTTGCTGTCCTCCATGCTTTGGTTATAGTCTGTCTTTAAAGACGAGCAAGGAACTGAAGATCTTTGTTTTGGTGCAGTTCACTGCTGGCATCCTTGTCTTACCTTCTTGAAGTATTCTTCAAATGTCCTTGTTAGCTACCCCAAAGGACAAGTTAACTGTATAATAAAGGATGAGAAATACACAACATTTGACAGCAACAAAAGGAAAAGAAACAACAGATTGAGAAACCCACCCTTTCACACACCTGAGCACAATCACACACAAACTGCAGTGAAAGACTTGGTTTCCCCTTGCAAGTGAACTCCCCACAAACTCTGCAGGATGGCTTCCTGGGTGAATGTCTGCATATGCTTTCCCTATGCACTTTGTTGGAATATAATAAAAAAATCCCCATTATGTGAATTTAAATAACTAACAAAATCTGTTTATTGTTTAATATTCTGTCATCTCTAATTTTATCCTTCAATTAATTTTCTGTCATATTTTCTCATCTTATATGAGAAAGCTATTTGTATGAGGTCATATTTTTAAAATTCATCTCATTTTCCTTTCTGAAAAAGACCATCTGTAAGAACATACTGAGAAAATGAAAGGAAAACTTCACATCTTTAATTTTATAAATCAGAATTATTTTTATGACTAAGCTTAGTAGCGTTTAAATAACAAACTGACTTGACATGCCCCTAACTTGCATAACCATTGTCTCAGGAAAGTAACTTAGATACAGACTGTCTGGCTGTGTGTGGAATTAAGCATAGAAAGCCTTGCCAGAGGTGGGTAGAGGAGGTAGGAGATGGCCTTGCATTCTTTCTCATTGCACAGGGTTTTTTATTTCCAAGGTGGGTGGTTGCCAGGAAACAGTAAATACAACTGAAGAAATGGATTTATTTGACGTGAATCCCTTAAGCAAGGCGAGGGAACAGAACACTGTGCAATGACTGAGCTGAGGATCAGTTTGAGAAATCCATATTTTTTCAGGTGATTGCTGAGAAAGCCACACACAGTATTTTATTTTTGCATTCTTTCCTGCCCTGTTTCCATGTCCTGCAAGAAAGGAAGATGAGTATAGTGCTGGCAGCACCATGATCTTTGAAGGCAGCTTTTCTGAGGTGATGTCTGCCATCCAAGAAACCTCTATTGTTCTCACATGGTGGCAGGGAGCCTGGGGGAGAGAACCTGCTTGACTGTGCCAGTCAGGTACCAGGGTGCTCCCCACAGCCTTAGCTCCACTCCCACCTCTCTGACTCCTTTCCTTCCCATCCTGTTCTTGCCTTCTTGCTTTTCCTACTTCCCCTGCTTACAGCCATGGAATTAATGTCAATTTTCTTCTAGCTCTGCTTACACAACATTCTGTGAAATATTCATTTCCCATGCATGTATTTCATCCAGCATGAAATTTGCTGGATGCAAAGCACATATCCTTCTTGGTATTTATGGTTTGTTTTTTTTTTTTTCCTTTTTGCTTTGTTTCTGTCTGGTACAATCAGGCACTATTCTTGTTTGTTTCCATGCATCATCAGAGCAATAAATATAAATAATAATAATATGTGCAAATTATCCATGATTAACTGTTTCTGGGGTAAGATTATCACTTCTCTGGGATTCACCACTCCCACAAGAAGTCTATAATCTTATAGACATATTAAATCATTGAAATGATTCAGAAATGTTAAAGCAGGAAGATTTCAACAAGGGAAGCTGAAATCTGCAGCTCCCTAATAACTGTTCTGACATTTTTATGTAAAGATATTTTTCAAAATACATTTTAATTTATAAATTATGTTATAAAACTTGAGGCTATCCTACCCCAGTAATTATGTGTATTTTTAGTTTGGAAGCATGCTGGAGAAAAGAATTAGTGCAATTACCTTCACTGTGAAAACAGGTGTCTGTGGACATATAATTTAAATACCATTCAAAAATATTGCACTTTCTTTTTTATCTATTCATTTTTGAAGATGATAATTGGTGAGAAATTCTTGTGTCATGGCTCATATTTCTGATTTATGTTTGTTGTAAATTTAAAGACACATAATATTATAGGAAAGATGTTCTGAGCTGGATAAAAAGATATGTCTACCTAAGCAGCTAAGTTATTAAAACTCTGTTGTTCCCATAGTTATCACATTTTATTCAAAGGTTCTCAAAAGTTTAGACAGAAACTTTGATCTAAGTAGGGGTAATATCATTTATCTATTCAAAAAATACCTGTAATTTATAAAGATTTGAGGAAAGTAGGATATTCTTGACTTTGAATTATTAAAACTCAGAAATATCAGGTTTAAGGATGAGTAAAAGATAAAATTCTTCTCCAGTTAAAAAGAAAAGCTACATGAAGTCTATAAGAAATCAAGTTTTTCAGAGAAGTTGGGAATTCAAAAGTGTAAATATATGTTGTACTGTGTACACACCTACACCAGTTCTGACATTAGTGCATGCCCTGTTTTACTGCACACATTTTGCAGAGTAAGAAAGATGAAAGCATAAAATTTAACCAGTACACTTGTAGAGCCCAGGCTCCTGAGAAAAGTGGGGGAAAAGCTTAACTTCTCTTGGAGTCTGGCTAAGAACTGGAACTGAAAGAGACACCATTTCCTGAAGGGGCACCTGCCCTGCTGCTGCAGGAATTTGTGCTATAGAAATCTGGCAGATGCTTGCCCTGAGTAAAGTGGATGTCCACCAAAATAAGAGATGTCTTAGAGGTATAACTTACCCCAAGTGACTTTCCCTGTGTCAGGGCACATGCTGTCAGGAGCACAGTGACCAGAAATCAAAATTTCCGGGATTGGAACCCTGTATTACTTCTCTCAAATCCCATTGCCTTAAATGTTTACAACCTTTACAGTATGAGTTGCCATAGGGAAATGCCATCGAGGCAGGTCACACTTCAAGCCTACCAATTCTGACAGTATCCTTTCCGTGCATTTCATTTTCAAAGGATCAGTGTGAGCAACTGCCACTTCCTATCGTGTAAGAACACTTGCTGATCTTACTACTGCCAACTTCTTCACTGCATTGCTCACTGAAAACGTGGCGACAAGCTGGAGCTGTCAGGAAATCATGTCCTCTACATATATCTGACTTTAGCAAAGCACCAGCTCATACCAAATCCATGCTATATTTGCATCATATAAATATATGTGTTCCAATACATACTTAATAAACTATTATTTATACAATACAAACAGCCATGGAAAATCTGCTATTTTCATGATGTATATGCACAGTTGCAGAAAATAAAACTTTATAGCATTTTGCTTTTGTTATTTTAGTTGGGATTTCTGCTTTTGTTTTCTTGTTGTTATAAAATATTACTTCGAATTAAAACTACACAGCAAATTGCCTACTTTGTGTATGCACATGTGTGCATGTACACAAATCCCTGAAATGACAAAGAACCTAAAATAATGCTTGAATTTTTTCAGTTCCTTTGATGATCACAGTTTATTATGGTGCTCATCATGCTTTTCAGAATAACACCCATATTTTAATTCTGTTTTTATTATATTTTCAATCTTTAAACATGAATCTTTAAACTTTCAAAAACAGGTCAGTCATTATTGCTGTTTTCTTAATAGGAAAATGAGGCAAAGGAAGACGAACTAACGTATGGATGATCATACAGTGTTGGTCATGGTATTTGACAGAAGTTCACTTTCAGTTTCCTACACATGGCAGAGTGTTGCTCTTCTTTCGAGCTCTGACTTCAAGGAACTCAGCATTTCTCTGGACTGTGCAGTGTAATAATTTCTTAAAAAAATATTGAGGACAAGAATCACACAGAAACTTGTGGTCTAAGCAAATTCAGAGGGTATTTTACTGATGATTCTGAGGTGTTGGTGAATTACAGTTTTTACCTGATTATAATGTCCTAATTACTTCTTAAAATAATATTTCATCTATATTTAGATCAGAGAAGGTGTTTAGAGAAGATAATTCATCCACATTTGTATGTGTTTCCTTGTTTAGGCAGGAGGTTTTATGAAGGCATCAGGCATCCAGAGCAGCATTCATTCCCTGCTTCTGATATTGCTCTTTCCCTAGTGTGTTATGAGAACAAGGCTGTGCATTCTTTCACTCATTTTCCTATCCCTGAAATATGAGAAACACAATATCACAGCTGTGCAAAAGGATTCCTCAGTCTGCCTGTGATGGAAAAGCCTGTACAGACTATTGACTTCAATAATCTGGAAATGTGGGTGAGCAGAAATGAAGCAGATGTGGGATGGTGGAAATGCATTGAAGGGACTATGACAGGAGAGAAGCAGAAGGAACAGAGATTCCTGTTTACTCTGGCACTTCATTCTACCTGCTAATCCCAAACCTACAGATCCCAACAGCATTCTTGATCTGTCCATAACCAAGAGATCTATTATTTGCTGCCCTGCCAGATCCATTTAGATTCCAGACAATCTGTTCCTATAGTTATTCCCATTTGTAATTAAAATTGCAGCTATATCTATACAAGTAGCCATAGAATAAATTATTATGCTAGGTTTATCCCCTAGTGGCATTTTCTAAGGCTTAATTTATAAAATAAAAATAAAAACTTGAAATTTTGTTATGAAAAAATATGATTTCAAAATACATGTTGAGAAAAAAATGATACTTCTACTTGAAAAGAAACTAAACACAACGACATAAAAACTTAATAAAGGAATAAATATTTTTTCCCAACTTTCTTTTACAAATTCCTGAATATCTTTGTAATTTGGAAAACATCTGTCAAATCAGGAGTCTCTCCAGGTCAGGACTGACAAGAGTGTTGCAGTTCAGTGTGCTTAATTATCTAACATAAAGAAGAAGAAGAGAAAGCTCAGTCTGTGCACATTTCATGTTCATGCACCTTTTCTCTGGTTAAACTATGACACTTTCTCTTACTTCAAAGATTTTTTTAATAGAAAAGCCAGTTATCCTCCACTGACTTTTGGCACAAACATCAAATGATTCTGACAGCACATGCTGACCGTGCATTACACTTTTACTGTTTCTAATAGAGTATATAGTAAATGGCTTTAGCATGGTTCCAAATCAATTTAAACTACAGTCTAATTTTAATCAACCAGGGAAATAAACCCAACAAAACTAACAACCAAATAAATTCCACTCTTAACAATTCTTTTCAATGAAATCATCAGTTTCCATCTTAGTTATTTGGAATAGGAATTTAAGTTAATTTAATTACTGTAAATACTTAGGGAAAACTGATTTTTTTCAGAAAATTGCAGAATAAATTAAAACATCTCTAGACTAAATATAAATACATAGATGAATATATTTGCTTGTATTTCAAAACACCTGCAAAAGCAGCAGTAAATGCGTATTTTTAGGTTTTCAGAAACAATTGTAGTAAAAAACCAAGCCCATTTAGAACCAGCTTTCCTCTTTATTGTAGGCTTAAACTGCTTATGATGCTGTAGTGTGGTGTGCAGTGAAAGCAGAGAAAGTATAAGCCAGCAAGAATAGTAGAAAAAAAGTATTTGTCTTCTGCGCTCTGCTGAGAATTGATTCTGAACATTGCAGGCTGCCCTTATGCAGTGCCACACTACCAGCTCCGTGTGGTGCAGGTCCAGCTCGTGATCTCACTGCCATAAACGTTTGTGTCATGCTCATTCATACTGGTATAGGTCAAACTCAAAGGACATTCTGATATAAAACTGTGAATCCTGCTGGTTTCATTGATATCAATGCGCATTAAAATAAGGAATGCAATGTCAATTTGTAATTCTATTTCTTTGATAGGAGTTGAATTTAAAGGCTTGGCTTGTGCAATGGTTTGATGGCAGCCAGCAGATAATCATAATTTGTATAACTGTTCGCTCACTCCTTCCCTATGGTGGGATAGGGGAGACAATGGGAAGGCAAAAAGAAAAAAATGTTGTGAGTTGAGAAAGTTTTACAACTTACCAAAAAGCAGAGTAAACTGCAAAATCAGAAAGCAATCACAAACAATCCCTGGAACTGAATGTACAGTAAAAAAGGGAGTGAGCAACTGCAAGAGACTTAAAGATCACAACTGCATTAAACACTGCCAAGGCCACAGAAGGAACTTGCTATAAGCTACCACAGCAGCAACTTGAGATCTGCAGAGAAGAGAGGAATTTGTAACAGGAAGGCCCTAATTCCGGGCCTGGCAGAGGTGAGCACACTCAAGTTAGTGCATCCAGACAAAAATTCCCACTGTGGCAGATTGCAGGAAAGGAAGCAGTGCTCCAGGATCCATGAGGTGGTGATTAAATTCTGCTTGATCTCTACCTCTCTCCTTCTGCCCCTTCCCCCGTCCCCCTTCACATTTATTTCTATCTCTCTACCTCACATTTACTGTTAAAAAACCCTGTACTTTAACATATGATCTCATTTGCACCTTTTATTCCGGCAGAGGCATCTTTCAGCAAATTGGATGATAACAGCAACAGGTCAGGTGAAGGAGCAAATAAGTCAAACACTGTGACCATCAACAGAAAGTTGTAGCCCTCTAAGTCAGAGCAAAACTCATATAACAGCTTTAAATTCAGTCTAGAACACTTTGATCAGATTTGTCATTATCTGGAATCCCTAGAGCCAGACAGATCTTTGTTGGGTGGTTACTACCAGCAGCCAAACATCTACACCAGTGCTCACTCAGTCCCTGCTCCAGAGGGACAGGGGTGAGAATAGGAAAAAAAAAAACCACTAAGAAAAATTTTGGGTCAAGTAAAGACAACTTTTCAAGTGAAAGAAATAGAAAAAAAAATAAACAATGCAAAGAATCCCTCATCACTTCCTATAAGCAAACTAAGGCCTGATCAGTTCTGAACAAAGGCCACCTTACACCAAAATGAAAATCCCTTTCTTTTCAGAAAACAACAAAAACTTCAGTTTTTATTGCTGAGCATGATATTCATACAGCATTGGATATCCCATTGACCATTCTGGATCAGCTGCTCAGGTGTGTCCCTTACCACTTTTTTATCCACTCCCAGCCTGCCTGCTTGCTTGGGGAGAAGGAGACAGAGTGAGGAAAAAGCAAAAGACCCAGTGCTGTGCAAGCACAGTTCAGTGAAAGCCAAAAATATTACCAACCAGCACTGTTTTAGATACAAATCCAAAATATAACAACATATGGGTTGCTATAAGGAAAGTTAACTCCATCCCAGCCAGAGCAAGTACAAATTGCTACAGAAGATACTTAACCACTTATTTGCAAAATTAGGAACAAGATTAGCTATTAGGCAAAGCAACCTAAGTCCTTACTTATGTTACTTATGCCCTTTAATACAACAGGATTTGTAAGAGGGCCAAACCAAGCCCTGCCTAGTCGCTGGGCAGGTCCCAGGAATTTCTTGGACAAACCCTGAAGGTCCTACTGCTCCCAAAGGAGGAGGTCATTTTCTTCTCCACATGGGAGGTGTTTGGATGATTACAGCATTGGTTGAGTAGATCTCACTTACATCCTGCTACATAAATGTCTGACTTGCTACAGAAGCTGTATTCTGGGCTTCCTGTAAGTTGAAGGAATGACACTAGGCTGTTTAGATGGGAAATGCAGTGCTAACAGCACCTGACTTTTAAGTGCCAAAGCTGGCCAATCAAGGACGCCTCAGTAGTCACTGAAGGGTATAATATATTTCCTTAGGGAATTAAGCCAATTACTTTACAGCAGAGTCAGGAAGGGATAAATCATCCACTTTAGGTACTTACTGCTCTTCAGGCATTGATACACTTGTCTAAGGGCCAAAATTCAGTGTCAGAAAGAAAACCTGAATATCACCATTTGAAGAACTAACTTGAAACAAAGCTCAAAAGTATGACATTTAGCAAATCTGACCAATGTAGTCACAGTTCATAGAATCATTGAATCATCAAGGCTGAAAGGGACCTTTAAGATCATCCTGTCCCACCGTCAACCCAACACTTCCTACTGTACCCTTAAACCACATCACCCACCATCAGATCCAGACACCTCTTGAGCACCTTCAGGGATGGTGACTCCACACCTCTCTAGTCAGCTCATTCCAATGACCACCCTAAAAGGGAATTTTTTTCCCTAATATGTAATCTGAATCTCCCCTGTCTGAGGTTAAGGCCATTTCCTCTGGTCCCCTCACTGCAGACATGGTACAGGAGATCTGCTCCCACCCCAATATGACCTCCTTTCAGGTAGGTATAAAAAAAACAGGTCCATGGGTTCATCACTGTTAGGGTTTATTCGATGTTACTGACTGGAATGTTTCTTCTCCAAACAGGAAATAAAGCCAGAACACCACCAATAAAATGGAACTAAAACCATGATCAACAAAGATATATACAAAATCAGATGACTGTTGGATATTTTCAACTGTAAAATAAATTCTGGGCACAATTTTCTGCCACTTGAAAGTGGTTCTCCAACATTAGCAAAATGGAGACCAGTTTTAATTTACTTCAAAGAAGTTGAATTGAGAAACTTCACAAAACAAATTGTTATAAAAATCCGAGGGGGTGGGAATTTATTTTAGGTTTATTACACAAGATATAATATTCCTAAATATTCAGTTAACATTTCTAAAAAGTAATTAACTAATTTTTCTTAGATTGCATAAATAAATAGATGACAAATAAGCACTTTGATGGTTCTTATCAGATACTTTCACGCCAAACTCTCCAGCGCATTTATTGCCATTAATCAGTATGCTGCAGTACTGTCAGAATAAGAATTAATTCACACAGAATACAAGCAAGCCTGGTAAATAAAATCGCCCACTCTGACAGTCTTATATGCTATAGTCATTAGTAATTAAAGGCAAGAAGGCAGAAAATTATGAAATTTTCATCCATGTAACACATACTCGCCCATTCCTGGTGAAGAGCGCGGTTCAAGAACATACCTAGGACATATTGTTCTTTCCTAAGGCTTAGGAGATACTTAATTTTCACTACATTAAACCCTTGCTCTGTTTGAAACCATATTCAAGACCATAGAAGTATTATGTGGTTGTAAAAATAATTTAAATTATTCTAGAGGATCTAGCAGGGGGTGGCACTGAACAACAGTAAGGAGCTACTATTAAAAGTTTATAAATATTACTTCAGTGACCACTCCTTTACTGTGGACAACTTTAACATGACTCCAACTCCTTTTTTAAGTTAGGATAGTATGGAAATGCTCACAGGAATAAACACTGAGAGGATTCTGGCCCCCACACCAAAGGCATCTTTCTTTACCACCCTCCTTAGAGGAGAGCACCTGTCTGAAAGCTGTGAGGCAGGAGTCCTGCAGGCTCCCTTTCCAGCCTTCCCTGCTTTAAGTCTGTGTCTTGCTAACCTGAATCAGGTGTGCCAACAGGAAAAAGAGGTATGGGCAAGCTTTCTTCTGGTTTTCGTTACAACAACATTAAAATACTCCTCGATAATTAACCTGGATCGTTTTTCTAGTAATTTTTTGGTGTTGAAGAAAATGAATAATTCATCTCTGCAATTATAACAAATAAAACTGCATTAAAAAGGAGATAACATTTTTTACAAATTAGAGCTGAATTCTTTCTAGATGATAGTGACACCACAGGGATGCTTTACTCCTTGTAAAAATAAAAATACGTAATAGTATAGAACTAAGAGATTTTTTTCTGAAGTGAGATATAATTCACATTATTATGCATTTAATTATAGCCTCAACACTTTTATTTTAATTTTTTGGTCCCTGTTGGGGGGAGAGGGAATATTCAGTAATAGATGCACATAAAAAATTAACAAATTATGGTTTAATTTATATGTACTGTTGTCAATACCAGCTCTGGAAAATAGCCCACAATCTCTAACATAAGATACAATGGGGAAAGTAGAAAAAAATGCAATCTTTACTGCTCCTGTAATATTTTACACACTTGTTCCAGAAGTGTTACATGGTCTTTGAGAGCCTGCAAAAGTTACAGACAAAATATAAATGGTCTTATAAATCACAAATCTTTTATTTCACAGCCTATCAATTCTCAAGTGCCCAGGCTGAAATATAAGCTATACAAGGCAAGAATTCCATTGCAGAGGGTTTTTTGGTGTGTTTGGGTTTGTATTTTTTTTAAAGGTGACATTTTAACCTATCTCTTTTTTTTTTTTTTTTTTCTTTTGGTAACTTGTGTAAAAACTGAATGCCTATTCCATGATGCAGCCCCTTTCTAATTTTCCATAAAGTGGTTAGTATTATATCTAAAATTAACATTCCTCTTCTATGCAAATACACAAATGATGTCTTATAATGAGTGTGAAAGATAACAAAAAACCACTTAAACACTTAAAAATTATGTCTGAGAAAATACTCAAGGCGCTTCAGACTCCCAGAGAAGCTGTTCAGAAACCATTAAAATAAAAATCAATCCTCTCCATGCTGAAATTTATGGCCCACTGCTTCTGCTGTCTTTGAAGATACCATCCTCAAGGGTCAGTCAACATTCCCAATGTCAGCTCTCGTCTGAGAATCAGCTATAGTGCAATTCCTAAAAGAGTCATCTATCCTATGTGAGGGCCAATCTTTCTTATGCTCTTCACTTTTCACTGCCTGGAAAACCTGAATAAAATTTAGAATTTTAATGGCTATTTGACAATTATATTTGACAAAATAGAGAAGTTTTGCCAATCAACTCTATTTTCAGCAGTAGACTTCTGAAAGATATTATGCATGTTCTTAATTTGTCCAATTTGTAGACAAAAAAAAAAAAAATGCAAATGAAGAACCATCTTTAAATTGTTGGGCTTACTCCTTAACTCCTGAGATGTAATGGACACGATTGCGTCTAACCCCCTAAAAAAGAAAGCAATTAGTATTTCAGTGACTATTAATTCTCTTACAATGAAAGATGCAGCTCAACCAAAGCCAGTATAGGTGAAATATTAAGTGGATGGCACATGAACAAATACATTTATTCCAAGTCAGTCAGGATGCAACCAGTAAGATTCCCAATTAACAAACCACTACCAATTCACCTAAGACTAGTAGTGTCTTCTGGATGGAATTTCTGAATACTTCAGCATTTATCACTATTATTTATATGCTTGTATATATTTTTCTTTTAATTTTTCTTTATATATTTATTTTCATATGAATTTATAAGATAGGGTTTATTTCATGATCTTCTGTATTGCTCTCAGTGGTTATTCCTTCTTTTATCAAATACAGTAATTGATATAAAATCTTAGCATTCACCAGCAATTAAGGATATTCACACAGTTAGTGATAAAGCAATATTATCCCCATCTCTGGAAGTGTTGAAGGCCAGGTTGGACAGGTCTTTGAGCAACACTACCTGGTGCAGTTGAAGATGTCCCTGCCCATTGCAGGAAAGTTGGAACTAGATGATTGTTAAGATCTCTTCCAACCCAAACCATTCAGTGATTCTATGATTCTACATCTCAGACATCTCAAGCAGTGGTCATAGATTAACATACAAAAATGTATTAAAACAGCTTAGACCCATAGAAATGTGGAATGTTTCAATTAGTTGAGGAATTTCTGGGAAAGATAATTTCAGTTATTGAAAATGAGACTCCACTTTACAGGTTGATCAGAATGATGTCAACATATTTTCTCTACAAATTGCTTACTTTTGGAACGTGTATAGTAACCCTTTTTTAATTCACAGGAGTCTTAGAAGCCTTCAGTGCTGAGAAAACATTGAGTTTCTTGGGTAAGTAGTAAGACAGCTGTGTAAAGCATTTTTCCTTACCAGGCCAATGTGACAAATGAGCTACTCTTTAGAGTATTTTAACAGCTTCAGTGAACTGCAACAGGAGGTGAAAAGACACCCTATTGTCCAACATGTATATCTCAGGGATAGGCATCAGCATGATTTATTACAAGAGCTTGAACCCAGCCTGCAGCAAAGGAGAAGCAGTTTCAGATCACTGGGGAGGGCTGGGCTGGGCTGACTACTTCACTGGAGTCAATCACTCTTACACAAAGCATCTGCCAGAACTCTGCTATGAGACATTTACAAATCAGGGATCATGACAAGTACAGAATGTTCTGTGCTGCTTCTTCTATTTTTTTTCCTTGTTGAAGTTAGCAGTAAGATGATTTGTATTCAGTGTTCTTGTTTTTCACCATGTTACAGCCTATTTTGCTTTAAGTGCAGTTCAAAATTTCTCACCACAGCATGGCCAAATTAACTCAAGTTTTTTGCTGATTTTGCTTATGTAAAGGTGCTCTATGAGAGATCACTGGGAACAGGCACACTGCACTTGGCTAACAGTGCACAAACAAAAAGTTTTCCTTTGCCCCCACTGCCTTATAAAATTATTTCAGCATATGTCCTGAAGCCAAGCTCTGCCACGGAGCTGACTTCATAGGCTGCGGTTAGAGGAAAACCATACTATATGGAAGCCAGTTACTTGGCTTCACACTAAATAGATACCACCATTTTGGCAACCACATTTGCCAAACCCTCTGTGTTCCTCCATGCTTTTACACAGTATTTTTTTTATGTCAGCAACTTGTGAATGTGATAAAATATAATTATACATAATGGGATACAAAGTACAGCACTATTACTTTACAATGATTGTCAAAGTTGCATTTAGAAAAGTGTATGGGTTGCATCTGTGAATGCACTTCCATTGCTGCCCCAGTGAATTTGGCAGTAAATTTTGCTAGCTGTGCTTCAACAGAAAATCAGGAAATTAGGTATCGAAATACAAGAAATTGTCGGACCCCCAAGTGGTTTTGAATGAAAGATGGTGAGCATGCTAGACATTTTCATGCCTAAAGTGTTTATATCATTCATGTATTTTATATCATTCATGTATTTTATATCATTCATGGATTCCTAAATAGGTGTAAAAAAGTAAACAAGGCTGAGCCTGGTTGAATTACAGAATAGAGCACAGTTCCTTCAGTGTGTATGATAGCAGTTTTACTCATTCTGACTTTGTAGGAAGGGAAAAGCGACAATTGTCAGTACTTATGCAACACTTTGTCGAACATGAAATGTGCTCCCTGCCAGGAAGTGTCTTTTCAGTTTAACCTCAAAATGTCAAAATATCTCTGTTTCCTAAGTTTCCTGATCAGCTCTTTTCCCAGTGAAGCCTGTTCACAGCAAAAGAAAGAAGACTTTTAGTTTGCTGCAGAATGTGTCTAAGAATAAATATTCTAACACTCATTTGAAAAGCCTAGTTATTGGCTGCTTTGCACTGATTTTATGGTAACATGTTATGTTCAGCAGTGATCTTTGGGCCACTGAGTATAAAAACTTCCAAACTTAAAATACATATAGTTGCCAAAAAGTAACCTTATGGTTGGAATGCACTATATATCTTACTCAAGAGCTGACAAAGAAGAGCTGAAGGATTTGATGGTTTTGTGTTCTAATTGGCAAAAGCACAGAGTGTGCACTCCAATTTCAGGAGCTGCATCCTGATTTCAGCTAAGGCATCACGGCAGTTCAAGACAATTACCTAATCAGCCTTCTCCTGCTGTAGCCAACAGATGGGGTATTCATCCCAAACTTAGAGAAAAACAAGACTGACAGCCAATAATGCTATTTAAAGGTTTTCCTAATGTATGTTTTGGCTTTATAATGAGAGTAGCTTTCCTTCTCTTCAATCTTTAGTACACAGGTTACATTGCAGTTAATCTTCTCTGATTGAGAGAGTAAGAACTACATGAAATATCCTCTCAGTGTGATCCCAGAAGTCATTCTGCATAAGATTTTATTTAGAAACAAATAAAAATCATGGACATTTCAACAGCTAAAACAGCTTTTCTGAGTAGTTTTGCTTTATCTACATTAAACAAAGACATAGCACATAATTCCTTGTGAAAATGGAACACATTGAAAGAATTTGCCTCTATCAATCTCTCATATATAAGCTTTGGAATGAACAGAGCAGAAAGAGACATCATTTTAGAGAGAAGATTTGGATTTTTCTCTTGCAAACCTAATGCCAATAAGGACACAGTAAAATCTAACTAGGATATCAATAATTAGTTTTTTACACTGGAGCCAAACAATTTTGCTTCCCACTAGAAACCAGGGTGCAGACGAAGTAAACTGAAGTCCCTGTGGTGCACAGATTTATACCAGATGGAAATTTCTACCAGCTTTTTAGGCTGGCAATATTAGAGTTTCCAGTATGTCTCTTTTAGGCTTGGATATGGGCCTTGTAAAAATTTCCTTAAACTTCTCCTAAACAGATTTTTCTTTTATATAGCACCTTTTAAAGACTTTTGAATGGGTGAAACATTATGTGAATTCTTCCCAATAGGATATTTATTTTTATATTTATTAATATATCATATGGCAGTAGTAGTACTAGTAGTACTAGTACTAGTAGCAGTAGGATGATTATTGCTATTATTATTGATTTGTACCACCATTAATGCATATTTTTAAACATTTGTATCTGTTTATATAAAAAAATTATATGCAAATAGATATATGTATAAACATGTATGTAAACATATGTATATATGTGTGTTTTTATATAAAGTGTATATATATGTATGTGCATATATATGCACAAAGTTTCCTTTGTGGGAAAGTGCTGCTAAAGGAGTTCCACTTGGTGCCTCGAAAACAGGACACCTGAGTAAAGAGCTAATCCTGGACTCCATCCTCTCTCTGGGGGACTGAGGACCAGTTCTACCTGTCAGTAGTGAGCAAGGTGGAAAATATGTTATCAGTGTCTGATAGCATCATATGCTGAATGGAAAATGCTTGATGCTACTATCAGAACACTCTGTCACAGGCTGTGGGGCTGCAATCTGCAGTATCACCTCAGGGATTGCGTGACAAAGGGGAAATGCAAAGATGATTGTCAGGACTTCAAGGAAAGTTACTAGAGAGGTGCTTTTGGCTTGGGCAAATCTCTTGGTCTTGCATAATTGATAAGCTATTTTCTTCCACTTTGACAAACTTTAAGTAATGGTTTTTAGTTTTAAAGGAGTATTTTTGTTTTTTGAAGAAGCACAGAGTTTACAAATGGAGGGAGAAAGTGTTGCAACATGTAGTTCTCTACTTTTGTTCAGAGTTAGTTAATTTAATTTGGGAACACTACTGGACAGAAGTCAATAAATAAAATTTTCCTTCACATACAATAATAGTCACTTCTGGAGAGATTAGGTGCCTCAGGTCCAAACTACATGCAAATATTCCTTATCTTACCCCAGGAAGAAGCCTAAAATTCGCATTATACAGCTGAGCACTTGGTCTGGGGATGCTGAGGTGGAGGTTTTATATGCTTCAGACTTCACTTCCTTAAGGCTATGACTTCAGATTTCAGAATAATCGTGAATGCTAATAAATACATTCTGAATCCTGGAGAATCAGGAGTATCTCAGAGGATACTCTTGACAAAGGTGAAAAGGGTTATTCCTCTGGGAAGCAAGAGTAGGGAAATTAGAGGAGATAAACTTGTTTTCTCCTCTAGGAGATATAACTTGTTTTCTTGCCTAATCCTGAGACTGACTTTTTTTCTCCAGAGGATGTTACAGTGTTGTAATACACCCTTAATACTTTTTCTTATGGAGCAACAATGCAAGGAGGCCTTGATTCCTGGATGATGGTTCCAACAGGAATGCAAACACAGACACTGTGGTTATTATGAGACCGACCTATTTTTCACAAAGAATAAAAGTTTGGAGGTGTTTTGTTTAATCTTTTTGATATGTTTCAGAAATACACAATTGTTTTTCTGAAACAAAAATATAAAAATTTCATTACTGACCAGTAAATATTAACCTGCTCCAAGTGCTTCATAGGAAGACAATCCCAAAACATTTGTTATATCAGAGATCATCTGCCTAGATACATATATCTATTTTGTATCTTTTCTTTGATTGAGTGGCTTGATTACTAAAGAGGAAGACATTTTCTAAATATTCATTAAACTTTGCTGCCAAGCTTTAGAAAATCTTAAATAAATGTAAACAGAAACAAACCCAGTTCCTCTATGAAATTCACCCCTCCCAAGATTTTGTATACATCACTTACATTTCTGTGCATCTTGTAAAAGCAGGTAGCTGCAGGGTCTTCTGTAGATGATTTTAAATTGTGAACTTTTCAAAACACACTGAAATATTTCCTTACTGCTGGCTTGCAGTATTCATTCATTCATTCATTCATTCATTCACTATATGTACTTATAATGAATTCACATAGACATGAAAATGATAATAAAATAATCAAAAACTCAATTATTTTCCAATTATCAAAATAATTTATTTCTAAGGATATGTATTTAAAAAAGGTTGAGTGCAGGTGAATTTGGTATATTCTGCCTGAGGCTCTGAAAGTGTTTTTGGGACATTATTGCTGCCTCACAAGACTGCAACAGAGAAAGTAAATTATTTCCTAATTTTGTCACAGAGCAAACACTTTACTAAAGATATCATCTATTAGATGAAAGAACCATTACATTACTTTTTGACGAAGGATTTCTTTATCATATTTTTTTTTAATTTTTTGTTTTCCCTTCACCTGGGAGGGTGTAATTTTGGCCACTACTGGTACTCTAGGTTTGCATGCAGAAATAGCATGAATAGAGCTTCATGATTCTGTTTTATTCAATCTCCTTACTCATGTCTCTTTTAAAAACCTTTTACTGTCTGTGAATAAACATAGACAGTTGTATCCAAAATATTGTTGGATTTTTGTTAAAAGCAGCGGTAGGAACCCCCATCACACAAGACTTTTCAGAATGAAACAATTGTGAATTTACATGAGCTTTCCTTGTTGCTGTCTTTACAACAATGTTATAAACAGCCTTCCTCTTTAACTGATGAAAAATATTCTATAAAATAGAATTATAATTTTATATTTTCTAGCTTTTAGCTGTAAGTGCAGAGCAAAGAAATCATAACCTCTGGGTTCTGACAAATGATGATAATTGACATTATTATAATGTCTAAGAATTTCAGGCATGTAACAGACCATTATCCTTGCAGACTACCACCCTCACAGTTGACCTTTATCTTGATGTTCCTAAATCTATAATATACACTTAAAATGAGAGGCAATAGATTGTTACAGGCAGATTCAAAAATGCAAAGGAAAATGAGATGATGGCATTAAAAATGGCAGTATTCTCATAGTAGTTATCTATTTTCCAAATTTCATCACAGTATCACAGCAAAGGAGAGTATTTTAGGGTGGATTTTGAAGGAGAATGTTAGCATAGCTTTGTAGAAGTTCTTTCTAGCAGCAAGTACACCACAAAAGAAAGCTGTTCTTTCTTGGTAACTTGCACTTTGTAAGTGAAGCATTCATCTGACAGAAGAAGAAAAGGTCTGAAATAGGCCAAATGTTGATTAGCCTATAAGTCTAGATGGGGCCAGCTATCCACAGATGAGCATGTGGTATAAGACCTGCAAAAGAAATCAAAGGAAACAAGTAATAATATGGATTTAAAGGGCAGCACAAAAGGATCAGATTCCAAACGAGAAAACAGAGAATCTTGTGCCCAGTGGATCCCATCCTACTCCAGAGTCTAAAAATGATGATTCCATCTCAGATCAGTCTTACCATTTCCCAATTTTAAATGTCTTAAATTTCCAGGCAGATGGAGACTTTGCTTTTAGTCTTCACCAGCCAGATGAAAATCTACTCTGGATTGAAAGGCAAGATATTTGAGATTCTCACACTGCCATGTGTGGCTGCATTTCTGGCAGGCATAAGCTGACATCCAAGTAACCAATGCTGGAATCCATTTAGAGGGGGAGAAAGTGGTATTATGCTCCTTCTGAAAAGACTTTCAAGATGTGCCATAAAAGTCTTGACAATCTAATATCCAGCTTATATTGTGCTTGGCATTTGACTTTGCTTGCAAAATAGCTGGCTAGCACTATCAGCATGCCATCAAAAGCTTGTATATTATTTCCCCCCTTCAAATGGCAGATAATAAAAATGCTGTTCTCACCACTTGTCAGAGGGGAAGGGTTTGACTTGACTTAGAAAGATGGGTCACTGCAGTTGAATCATTTCTACTTCTTAGCAGACAGCAAGGAGCTTCCTTGACTCCCTATGGACTTATTAGTTTGGTATAAATATAGGATGAACTATCTGCCAAAAGGTAATTAGGGGTTTCCATAGGTGTATGTCCTACTTGACAGCTGAAAAAGAATTTAGCTTTTTTTTCACAACACTAATAAATACACTTTGTAACGGTTTCCCTCACTCATTGTTTTTCACTGATTTCCTCAAACTACTTGGTTTGACAAACTAGAAAATGTTTTGGTGTTCTCTGATGTCCCCCTAAGGGGAATGGAAGAACATTTGGGCAGCCTGAGAATATTGCCAAGAGAAAGACCACCCTTGTGTTGGAAGCAGAGCAGAAGTTGCCTTGAGTCCTAAGCATTGTGCTACAACAGCAGGTGCTGCCATGAAGCCACCCACAAGGGAATACCAGAGTAGATGAAGATGTAGAGGCTTATGGAGAGAGGATGAGAAGAATCAGTGCAGAGTATCGTAAAAGTGGCCCCCAGTGTCTGGGAAGAATTATGTGCAGGACTCCAATGATTTCAGAAGGCTAAGTAATTACTTTATTATACTATATTACACTAACAAGAACTATCACTAACTAACTAACTACAAAACCTGTGACTCTCTCTCCAAGAGTCACGACACACACGTGGATCCAATTGGTCAATGAATCCAGACACCATCACCAGAATCCAATCAAGCAACCACCTTGGGTAAACAATCTCCATACCTCATTCCACATGGGCACAAACAGAAGCAGTGAATGAGATAAGAATTGTTTTGATTCTCTTTTCTCTGCTTCTCTCACAGCTTCTCTCAGGAGAAATCCTGACAGAAATAAGTCTCTCTCTGTTCAGAGGGCATGTGAACACCACAGCAGAGCTGTAAAGAAATCAAGCACATTAACCCACAAAGACGACCCACAAGTAATTAGATGGCTTAGAATGTTTACTCAGTTCTGTTCTTAAAAAAAAACCAAAACCAAGCAAACTCTTTGAAGCAACACAAACTTCATATTTAAACATATATGCACACAAAAACACACAAAGACAGCAAGTGAGGGTGCAGACGTCATAAAGATACAGAGTTTTTGCAATATTTGTTAGCTTACTACTTGATATATATCAAGTTGCTGTCTTTGCCATTTGTGTGAGAATAAAGATGCCTGGTCAGCAGCACAAAGTTTATGTGTGTAGTTTTTCAAATATTGAGAATATAATTTAATTTAATTACCAAGTACATATTTGGTAGAAATATCAATAGGATTGACTTACAGCAGAAAACATGAAGCAAAGTTTAAAGAAATGCATAATTTGTGATCATCACTGCCACTGAAATCCTTGTTTACATTGGTACTTATCATTTTACTTGAATGATTTCTATTACGAAGCAAAGGATATATATATGTAATACTAAGCAGTCATGATATTGCTAATATTTAAAAGGCCTCACCAACCAAAATGTTTAACTTCCAATTTTGATTGCTTTTAATGGAAACTCTATTAGAAGTTATTGAATGCAAAAGCATAATCCATTAACTCCCACTATAGTACTCTGAGTAAATCAGAAAGCATAAAAGTTGTCCATGCTTTTTGCATCTAATTCCATTTGTATCTTAAAACTGTGGAATTGTTATTGTACTCCAGAGGGTCATCGATGCTAAAAATGCTTTCTTGTTTTTTTCTTTATCAAAACTTTTAGTCAGAAAGCTTTTACAGAATTGAAGATTTTTCCGTTTTAGTTATGCAAATTTCACTTCTGAATGGAAAAGCTCATGCTTTGTTACTTTATTGTTCATTGGACACTATACCAGAGGATCCTGAATTTTTCTTTAAAGCGGCAAATTTAATTATTTAAGAGCCTGATGGAGTTTATTACTACTGTGCTCTGCAAGTGAAAGTGCTGTAAACATGAGCTTGGGCTATGCATGTTTCAGGGTGGGAACAGATTCTTCCTATGTTTGGAGTGGTTAAGCAAATTGAATATATCATCTTGCATCAATACCAATAGGAAAAATGCACAAAAGGTATAAATTTAAGCTTGAAGGCAAAGCTGCAGAAATCAAATGAGTCCAGAGGTGCAATTTATGTGATCAGCTTGGTTTTGATACTAAAATAATAGTTTGTCAACCACTCCAATGGACTCCTTATAAGAAAGGTAGATCAATTTAACCTTTAATCTCTATTCCTACACACTGCACTTCTTTCATTTCCTTTTCTAGCATTTCAAAGCTGACAAAAGATGCTTGGCTGGATTCTTACACATGCCTCATTTTCCACCTTGTGCTCCTTATCTTCCTCTTACAGTATGAGGCTGGTGTGACCCCTTTTAAGAGAAGTGAATTTACCTTGAGTTAGTCTCTTTTGCTATAAAGGGATGGTGAATTTTGCTCTAAGGCTTTCTTTTGGGCAGCTACAGTCCACTGTCACAGTGTGCTGGTCTCTTTACACAGACTCCCATACTGTTTTTTTTTTTAAACACAGACTTCCAAACTCTGACATCCAGGGCCAAATTTCAGTCCACGATTTCCTAGTGCAAGGTTTCCTAGGTTTCCATTCCCATTGACACCTTGCTTAACTGTTCCTTCAGAAGGCCAGCTGAAGGAGGAAGCATATCTGTGAGTTCTGTGCAGGAGTGATAAACTCAGGTTATACTTAATTCCACATCACCATGGGGCTATTCCAGAGTGCATAGGTATCCTGGAAAGGAGTTCTTCAGATTATTAATATAAGAGATAAATAGATCTGCAATTTAAGGGCAAATTACCTAAATAAAGAGAAGAGAGAAACAGGTATTTTCAGAGACAGATGGAGAGTAAGAAATTATTCAAAATGTTCCGTGCTGCTTCTGGAAAGTTTTTGACTCACAAAGGAGAGAGGAGGCATCTTAACAGCTGCACAAAGGAGGAATGAAGAGATGTCCAAAATCCTTCTGAGTTTTGAAGAAACAGCTCACGGCACATCCATTGGTAAGAAGGATTGGTGAAAAGGTCATGTGCAAAGTACTGGGTAAAAGAGCTTTGAGTTTTTCTTACCATAATGCAATGAGTTACTGACCAAGAGTAAACAGTGCTTTGTCATCTTCCCTGAGGGCCCCACACTAATCTGTGACATTAATCTGTCCGTCTGTAGTCATTAGAAGAAGGCAGATAGACAGCCAGGGCTCATCTGCTGTGCTAATGTTTCTGGATTTTTTTCTGAACTGTGAAAAAAGAGACAATACTCCTTGCAGTGACAGCATGTCCCATAAAACTCATTACAAAAAGCTTATGTGCTTGAGCATTAACCATGAATAATCATTTAAATGCTAAACAAAAATGGAGTTTGACCTCAAATTTGGGGAAAAAAAAATCTTTAAAGTACATTATTTATGAGATGCCAAGAAAATGCACATTCTCAGTGGTAACTATGTTATTATCTAGTCAGTGTGAGTGAAGAATAAATACTTCCATTGATTAATGAAATTTATAAATCAAAATCCCATGAAAAGAAAATTTCAGACCCTAATTGATATAATGAAATATGAAAGCTAACCTGTGTTATTGGAGTAACAAGCAGAAATTTTTCTTTTCTCATTCTGTGTTTTGTTGCAGGGCTACACCATTTAGACACACATCAGTGCCAGGAAGATCATGGAGCAGCTCATGTTGAGTGCCATCACATGGTTCATGCAGGACCAGGTGATGTGTAGATCTGGCACTTGGGGATGTGTTTTAATGGTGGATTTGGCAGTGCTGGAGTTATGGGCTGGATTCAGTGATCTTAAAGGGTTTTTTCCATCCTAAATGATTCCATGATTCTAAGGAATCTGTCCTAGAGCTGAGAAAATAACAACAAAACAAGGAACTGTGTTTTGTTTCAAACTTGTTCTCTTTATGTCTCTTCAAGCTTCATGATTTGTTCCCAGAGTACAAGACGTGCCTATTCTTTCTCTTTGAGAGTTAACATCTAATTTCTTGATAGTATAACAAATATATTCTCATAAAATCTACTTCAGTTTTGCTGGTCCTCTTGCCAGACTTTAATACTACAGTTTATCCACTCTTTCCAATCTCCTTGCATGAAACAGAGAAAGGGGGATCTAAACCCTTCTGGTTCTTTTAAGAGAAAAAAAGTCATAAACATTCCCAGGTGTTCAGGCAGACCTATTCATTGATCAGATGTTTTCTGAAATGCAGAGGCAGCACAGTACCAATATTCAAGCAGATATTGATCTTGTTTCATTGCTACCCAGCTCAAATAACCCTGGACCAGAATAAACACAGCGATGATTTTAACAGACACTTCCATTTAAATCTTCCACCCCTCAAATTCAGCAGTAGGGTATTCATATGAAGCCAGAATCTGCACATTGAAATCCACAGCACTGTGTGCAGAACAGTGGATTTGTACCTATAAATTGTTTTAATCTTTGCTGCTTAACGAGACTGTAATCTGCTGGGTGACTCCTCTGGTCTACAGCTCTGCTACTGAGGGGGAGCACATCAATTGTCCTGGGATATTTGTTTGGGTACATGGTAAAAGGTTTGCTTTTTTCAGTGAAGATAAAGTCACAAATAGGCTACAGCTACAGTGTGAACACATGTACATACGTGTTTGAAAGACTACCCTCTCTATTACTGATTGTGCTGAAAGACTTAAATGGAATTAAAAGATCACATAATCTGCTCAGGTTTTCACATGTCTGCCTGCACTTGAACTACATTTGTAATTGGCACATTTTGTGCTAGTTTCATTTATAAAATTAATATATTAATACTGAAATAACAGTATACCATTTCACTCAACAAAAGCACGCCTGAACTTTGAAAATGGTGCTCCTATTGGCAAAGAGACAGTACTTTGTGGCAGCAGCTCTCTGGCCACAGAGAGCAACAGACAAGTTTCCCAGGCCTTTCTGGGAGAAGTCTGTGAGAAGATCAGAGAAAAGAATGAGAAACAAGTCTTATCTTAACTTGCTACCCCTGTTGTTGTGAACATGTGGAATGTGTTATGGAGATTTGTTTACCAAAGGGTGGTTTCTTAATTAGCCAGTGGTGATGGTGTTTGGACTGGAGGACCAATTAGGTCTACCTGTATCGTAACTGTCGATAAAAGCAATGGGTCTCTTAATAGTGATATGCAGAATAAAGAGATAGATCAGCCTTCTGTGAATCATGGAGTCAATGCTAATCATTGCCCAGCTGGGGGCCTGCTGTTACAACAGTACTTCAGTCTCAAAATTAGGGGACCATAAGACTGTGTATGGATGCAATTGGCCACCAAAGGTAGTTACACAAATGCATTTTGCCTAGGTCTATACCTTGGAAAACTGAAACTTATCCTTTCTATTAATGCTATTCAGGTAGTATAACTGTGCCTATCTCATGTTGGCATGTTTAAGTAAATAACTATAAATCAAAGAAATATGATCTTTCAAAAAGTGCAAAGAAACCACTTTCAATTATTCTGCAAAATAGACTTAGATGTTGGTGTCTTAGCTTTCAAATCTACTGAATCAAGCAGTGAAAGATTCATTAATAATGCATTCTTACTTCATAGATTTTATACTATTTTTTCAGTTATCTCCATAGATCAAGAGCATGGAATGATCTTATAAGAAAAAAAGACCCCCTCAGGAAAATAAACCTTACAAACTTAGCAAATATATCTGAGAGCTATGCTTTGAATTCATGCTTGTGATATGTGTTATTACATCTGGTTAGGCAGCAGTTAAAGTCTAATTAATATTTAATTGCAATTATACAGAGAAAGTAGAAAATTTAACCCGTTTGGCCAATTGTGAGTTCCTGTCAGCTTTAGGTAGATTCTGTTTTTAATGGGTTTGTTGTTTTTTATTTTATCTGTTCTATTATTTCTGTTGAAAAATTAACTAACTCACTGATCCATTAATAACTTTGACATATTATTTTCTTCCCTTTGACTTTTAGTTGCACTGGTATTGCTAGCCAACACATAAGGATTGTGTGCACATAGGAGCTTTCTCTGCTGTTTTAAAAGATTCTTCAACACACAAGCAGTTATCTAGAAGAAACTGTATTCTCTTGTTATTCACTTAAACAATGTATTTCATGACATGTTATATTTGAAGTAAAACTTGTTATAATAGTATCCATTTTTTTCTTTTTTTTAACCAGGTTTAAAATTAAATGGATTTTGATAATTAAAAAGTACTTGATATTTGTTAAATGATGGGTGGTTTTTTATTGTTTATATTTTAAAATTCATACGTTTTAGAATGTAATGAAACATGAAATCACTCATATAAAGTAACGGTGAGTAGTCACAATGCATTGGATATCTATGTCATTGATCAAACCTTGGTCTGGGTCTATAATGAATTTCCAAAAATGTAACTACAATGGGAAAATGTGTAAAGTCAATAATTGAATAACTCCTTTAGAAGGTCTAAGGAATTTTCTTCTATCCATCATTTTGTTTCTTACTTATAAATACAATAATTTTACCTCTGTGAATGTTCACAATAACAATTTGGTAGCACCTGTCAAATATCAGCCAGTACTGCAACTGCAAGTGAACTGTGAGGAACCATGTTTGTACTGCTGTTCAAAGACAAGCTATTACAGCATAGGAAAGAGATATGCAAGGGAGTTATGCAAATGGGAACACAGAAACACAGAGCACCTGTTTTTAAATAGGTTCTTTTTTTCAACTGTTCTGAATAACAACTGCAAAAACATGACATATCTTCTAAGCATAATCCATGTCAGTAAGCAGCAATATAAAGATGTAATTTAAATATTTACCACTTTTTAATAAATGTGTTAGGTAAAATAAAAAACAAACATGCATTTTGAAACCTAAAAAACGCTGAAAACTATTTGCCTTGGTGTAACACATTATACAGATAAAAAAAGGCAAATAACAAGAGGACAGTAAACCACACTCACAAATGGGACTCATTTTACAATACAGCTCAGTAATGGTTTCAAGGATGTGACAGAACTTCTGAAAGAATCCCATCTGAGTTTAATTTGAATCCACTGGAAGGTAGTCTTGAAAAGGGAAATTAACAATTACAATTATCTCCTTTTTTATTTGAGGGTAGTGGTGTTGGAGGGTGTATTTTACCTCTTCATAACAGAAGACATAGGAAAAAGAGCCCAAATATTCAGTAGGTCAGTGAGAATCTTGAAACCTGACTGTTCCTTTACAGAGATAAATGTTCAAGTGTGTACTTATATGTATTTTTTTTTTTTAAGTCAGGAATTAGTACATTCAAAAATACACAGCTCTCTGTTTTGTCAACCTGCTAATAGTTTTGATTTAGCTTTTGATTTTCCTTGAGTTAGCCCAAACAGGGAAAGTTCATAACAGTCACTGCCAACAGGTGGATGAAGGTTTTCCTACTCCTGCTTGGTGCTGGCTCTCATCCCATTTGATATTTAACAACACCACAGCTGTATCACTTGGCATTCCTGTTCCCTGCTTATCCCATGAATACACAGGCCAGTAATTGCAATGTCTTTTCAGTGATCAAATGGATTTCACTGACTATGGATTACTGAGGAAACAGTCCCTGGAAGCACCTTTGTCAATCTTTCACAAGGTAAGGCTGAGCACTCTGCACTGGGCAAACTGAGGAGATTTGATTTTGCCTTCTGGCCCTGAAAAACGCATGGCTTTTAGACAGATTTCACAAGAGACACCTTTAAAGCAGCTTTTCTTGAGATGGAATTCAGGACCCTAGGGGAAAATAAAAAAAGTCAAAGTATAACCTAGAAATGTGAGACCTGCTTTTTGGAATTCTGGTGAGTTGTCTGTAAATCACAAAGTTCTAGCTGTCTGACAGAGCTTTCCAGTGCCAAGTGCAAGTGCTGCCAAACTGGGCTTTAGGGCAGACTGGATAGTTAGTACAGGATAGAGCCCGGCCTGTGCAAAAAGCACAAAAGCCTCAGCAGCCACTAGATAATTTTGAAGTCCTTTTTTAGTTTTTATGTATGTATATATGTATCTGACGTACATACATACACTCACTAAGGCACAAAGACATGTCTGTATTTTAGGTGTGCTCAGGGAATTGGTAGAATGTTACCAAAGAGATGTTTTATGACTTGCATGCCCACCCAAACACCCACCCACCAACATCAATACTCCAACATTATTTATTATCAAACTTCCTGCACAAAGGACAAGGTAGGTCAGAAAATGATTGTGTGACCAAACCCATTGCTCTCTCATCCTTAATATCCTTAAGAGCAGAAGATTCTCCAGGGGTAAAATTCTATCATAACCTATGACAGCACTGGGATTCTCTCCTTCCCTTCTCTCTGCTCAGGTTATTGCACTCTACCCAAACCATCTAAGGACCCAGAATCTCACCCTTTGTGTTGCTGATGAGCAACTTAATTGCAGCAATAGGGAAAGAACAAATCTAGCTTTCATGGTCCCAGCTCCTGGTAGGGTGGGAAAGACAGGATTATTACTCTAGATATAGCAGAAATGAAGAGACACAGAAAAAGGCCAGCCTGCAGGTAGAGTATGATATGCAAGATGGTTGGGTCACAAAATTGCTTCAGCAATGAGCAAATCTGGTAACTTTCAGCTAATGCAAATTTAAAATTGCTGTGCTACTACCCTGTTGATAGATTGCTTGTCACTAATTTAACAGCTTTCTGAGACAAACTATAAAACAAATAATAAAAGAACAGCTTCAGAAACAGCCATGTAGGCAGAGAAAGCAATAGGAGTGGAAATAGGATAAGAAAAGAAATCTCTTTAGGATGATGGAAAAACACACTGAACAATATCATGAAAGCATGTACCCCCCATTTCTACTAAGCAGGTCATGTACACAGCAAACTCTTCATGGAAGGCAATAGTTACCCATCTGACACAAATATTAAGAGATGAAAAGGAGGTGTTTTCCTTCAAAGTTTTCCTTCAAATACTTTTAAAGGAAAAATGGACCACAGTGCAAATGCTGATTCTGATAATTTACATTATGAAAATGTAGGTTGACCCTTTTAGGGTGACAGGGAGTTCCTGTAGCTTTTATTCATGAATGGACAAGTTGGACCTCTGTTCCCCAGGACATTCTAAGAGATAACACTACAGACATTTCATCTGGCCTTTACAAAGCAGGTGGATGTATTTGGTATTAAAAGAGAAACTTTGGCATGATGTTCTGTGAGAGTACCAGCAGATAGGCTCTCCTGGGGGGAGTTGGAATGTTTTAACAGAATGCCTCCATTACCTCCACGGGCACAGATAGAGGTGTTACCATCCTGAGTGTGGAGACTGAAATGAGGGGACACTAAAGAAGGCCAGCCCTGTTTACCCATGGGGATGGCAACCTGAGATATGCAAGAGAAACAAGCAGATTAAGGTAACCCTACATGGAATTCCTTTCCCAGTGTTTTCCACTTAGATTCTTTTACTCTTTCATAATTAATTCAGAGTATAGTTCTCATTAAAATATTTCCATTACACAGCCTGAAAGTATTTATGGGTTTAAAGAAAATCTTTGTGCACATATCACATGGAATTGGTGCTTCAAATCAAACTCTTTTATTTGGGTTATGAAGAGAAAATTTTTCATAAACATGGAAGACGTGAAGGTTTTACTTAACATTAAAATATAGAGTCCTATATAAAATAGTTACCTTTGCTGCTCAAATAGGTGCAAAGAAGTAATTTATATCCCCACGATTCAGAACATAAGAATTAGAAAACCCTAAGCTTTTCTTGTATAAGGGAAGGAATTTTGTCAATGCATCTGGAGAAGCCCTATTTCATGTGATGGGGACAAAAGTGAATAGTAAGTTATTTTTCCATGGGGAGGCAGGATGCCCACAGCATCTCTAATGTCTTTTCTTGCTGCATGACCAACAGAACTTCATGTCCCAAGTTTTCCCAGCACTGGCAAGACAAATGTGCTATCTTCTTTTGACTCAGGTTTTTATTCTGCCTAAAAAAGAACACATCTTTCACATACTGTGAGTCAACAGAAAATTGTTGTCCTCCCTCCCATTTTTTTCTTTTTGTGCTTAGATCATATTTTAAGTACCCATTGCTCATGCTATGAAAATAATGATATATCTTGGAAAATATAGATTATGGACAAACTATATGATAGCTGTTCTACCTATAGACTTATAGAAACCATAAAAGGTATGTGTTAAAAATTAAGATAATTTATGAATACTTAATTAAAGCTTATTTTCTAACTGCATTTTTAAAATAAGTTTTTACTGTGGGAGAACATTCCACAATAAGTAGCCAGACTGAAATAACTGAGGATTCCCACTGTGCTTTTCCATTATACTGCTCTGATGTTAGCCCTTTACCCCTGCAAAGGTGCTTTCCTGACAACTCAGTGATTGATGGAAAAGAGGTGAGTTCTTAAATATTCAGCTTTCATGTCTTGTATTCTCCTGACAGAAATCTGTAAGAGTCACACATATGCAAAAATCCTTTGAAATGTTGCACTTATTAAATGATTTTCTAAACTTTTTCAGAAATTAAAAATGGGGAAAAAAACTTCAGTGGTTTTATATACAGTGAAAATGTCAGGAAAACTAAGAACCCATTATTATGTACTCCATTATGTCTGAAGCAGGAAGAGTGTTGCCAGTAAATATAATATTCTCAACACTAACTCCCACAGCTTTTAATGGAAAAATATTTCCTATTTTTCAAACCTTGCAGGCATAAGAGGAAATGACTACTTAACCAGGATTATCTTGTTTCCTCCCCTGTAAAGATATGTATTTTGATTTTAAAAATATGACTTTATCATAGCTGCCCTAGACTATTTAGACACTTAGACATAAGCAGCATCCATGCTTCTCATTCTGACATATCTTTGACATTGTGCCTCATGGGTCCACTGCTGCAAACAAACCTCAAGCTGTGGGGCACTTTTTCATCAGCATTTTTCAAAATAAGTTGTTGCAGGGACACTGAAGAAACTCCTCCCAACTAATGACACCACTAACATGAAAGACACAGCTCCATGCAAGGAACTGATTAGCTATTGGTAACTCTGGAATGGCTCTTTCTGCTCTTTTCTGACAAGGGATAGCCCTGAATGAGTACAGTGAAGTGGAAATGTGGCAGGGAAGGGAAAGTCACTTAACTACAACAGACCATCAGGATCGCTGTGGAAGTGCCCACAGCTCCTGACCCATCTTGGGAGGTGACAGTAATTCCTTTTTTCCAACTAACCCAAGGCTTTGCCTCTCTGTGAAGACTACAAATGAATATTGACCTACAGTTAGAACCCATGTAAAAGCCTTGCCTGGTGAGTTGATGAGTTGGATTCTCACAAATAACTCCTAGGGAAAAAAAAATTATACATTTCTCAGCTGTTCTGATCAACTGAACCAGAACTTTAATAAAAAATTAGCTCCTGGAAGTTCCAGGACTAAGGTTATCAAAGTTTTGTCAACATGACAAATTGCCTGACAAAATTTCTCTTTATCTGACACTTAGAGCTCTATCTAAGAGCTCTTTGTATATATCAGTGGGTGAATACATATATGTAATGAGCAGGGGTGGACACTGAAACATCAGGAACAGACTCTCCACCTGATGATAATTTCAAAACTACTTCTGGCCTCTGAAGGCATTCCTGTTCTAGTTGGATTTGATGATTGCACAGATTTTACCAGCAAGCACAGAAAAAAATGTGAGCAACAGAGAGAATTTGACACAGATTATCACAGACCAATACAGAAACAAATGCAATTTCCCATGGTCAACATGGTCCAGAAAGGTACAGAGAAAACAAGAAGGCGAGCACACTCTTGTCAAGGCTAGTGCAGAGCTCTCCCAGCCAGGATCTACATAATCCTCCACAGCTGCTTTTAGTCATGAGCAGTCATTCTCACAAATCTTTTGTGACAGTAATAAGCTTAAAACTGAAAAACAATAGTTAAGATAAATGGATATAGAAATGCTAAAGCTTCAAAGGCCAAATGAAGAGTGCCCTATCAATGATTCTCAAAAGGCAGAGCACTTGCTAACCACCTTTTTTCTTCATCTTAACTAGTTTTTCTTTGTTTTTCTCCTATTTTCTTATACTTGCATCCTATTTTCTGATACTTACCAACTGAAAACTGCTTTTATGTATAAGTACTCAACAGAAACACAACTAGATAACTATATACCCATCATGGTCTAATATAATTCACACACTAATATATTTCCTGAAAGAGAATTTATTTATATTTCTTTCAGTTTTTATCTAAGAAACAGAAGAAAATGGTATTAGCTTTGCAGGCTGACGTTAACCTAATTAGAATGTTATTATGGAATCTCTCACTAAATATCTATTGTAATCTTGGCTTCATGAACAAGACAGATTCTTTCTGCCCTTTCATTAGCGTCATAACCCAAGCACACAATATACATTCTCCTTCCTTTCTGCATTTAGCTGCTGCTTGTAGCATGGTCCAGTACCCCAAAGAGAGAGTCTGTGGATTTCCCTTTCCTCTGCCACCACATGGGCACCATGTGTTATCCTAATGATATTCTCTGTAAAGGACTGAAGTGGTTATGTTTCACCCCACGATTCCCTCCTCCTTTTCTGCTGTTTGCCAGTATTTTCTTGTTTTAACTCAACCCCTGTAGAGATTTTGTGGGCTTCCTGCATTCCAAATGCCTGATGCCTGAACTTTTGTTTTTGAACAGGCTGTATTTTTCATTTTGTTGGAGGCTCTCATTTTCTGCCTGTTACACCTACACCTAATATACTTTTTATTTATTGCAATAATTGCCACATGTATTTTTCAGCTTTCTCAGAGCCAATTGTCTAATTAAAGGTCTTTCAAAGACACTTCAAATTCCTCTGAAATTATTTCTAAAGTTTATGTTGTTCACTGAAATTTGACTAGAACACCAGACCTGACATATTGGACAATTTCTAAATATCACAATTATCATTAAAAATCAGGTGGGCTAAACTCCATAGTATGCATTTTAGTATCAGTCATATCAGACTGCTTACTTATCATGTAATCCTTTCCAGAAGAAAGGTAGTGTTCTCTGTGTTGCTAAAATGTAAGGAGGCTTCAGCCTGCAAATAATGGGATCATTTGGGATCAGTGTAGAGCAGAGTACTAATAAATACTGCTTTGAAATCTGTAATCTCTACACAGAGATTACAGATTCTACTGCACATTTGCATGTGAAAGATTTTCTCTGTTTTGTTTCCAATTAAAATTGGCAGTGTGGTAGATGGTGGATGCACCCAAACACATGGTCAGATTCTTTGAAAAGATGCTGAAATACCAAATGAAAGCTATGCTAAGCAGCATATATTTGGATCTTAGTGCACAGAATCATTCTGAGATTACACCATAACCTGAGAGAATTTTCAATATCCAGAGAAGCCAATCAAATGAAGACTACAAAGGCTCACTGGCAGCTTTCACCTTTGTAGAGTTCTGTGGGATGCCTGGCAGTTGTAAAATGTTTTCTAATAAGAAGGACATTGAATAGATTGTATAGAACTTTTTATTAATCCAGTTTAATTTTTAGTGCACTTTTACTGTACAGAATAAGTTTGCTCTTCTTTGCCTTTCTTTCTCGTCTGGGAAGATAGTGGTAAGGGAATGAGGAAGAAGGCAATGTCCTTTACAGGGTTTAGACCTATATAGGGTTCATGGTATGCACTGAAGAAGGAGGACCTAAGAAGCAATAACTGTAATCTAAAGCTCTTTCAAAGGAAAGAGCAAAACAATTATTGCTGCTGTGGTAGCAGCTGCCATGACCAGATATGACTAGTTGGGCGTGGCTCTACAGAGTCTGTACATAGTGGAATAGAAAGAAATTTGCAATCTTTGTGGTGAGCAAACATATAGAAATTCATATGAAGACTGTGAATCAAGCAAGTTTCCATAATTTCAGTGACATTTCCTCCTGTCTGGCCATTGTCAATTAATGCATTTAATTAATAAGTGGTCTGAAAGAGGATGAAACTTGTCTTAGCTATATCTGCCATGTATGAAATGCACAAGTGAGTGTTAGAGAATTCTTGATGTTCAGAGGTACATTCTTGAAGTTCAGAGTTCTTGACTTTCTGATGAGTTAAGGTAAGGATGTGGGAGGATGAAGATGTTTCTGAGATAATGGCTTTCTTTTGTTCAATGACCGTCACTTTTATGGAGGATACTAGGGGAAGAGAAAGTCTCTTCTACTCTCAGGGTATTTGGGTGAAAGCAGGAGAGGAAGTCCCTTTCATTACAAGAACTACCACTTGTGAAGACTCCGCTCTTCCAGATTATGCCCTTTCACAGAAATCTTTCTTGCTTTACTGATACAAGAAGTGTCTGTCCCACCTCTACGAGCAGTATAACCAAAGACTAAGTGGAAACTGAATTCTTTAAAATGCCTCTCAGATAGAAAAGTGGAGAACAGTCCATTGATGGCAGGTATTATAGCTCTGCAAAAGGAACAGTGTTTGAATTGCAGGTAATCCTTTACATTAGTTACATTTGAATAACTCTAGAGAATAGTAACAGTAAAAGAGGGCAGAACCCAGACTAGAAAGCCATAATTAATCAGCACAAGAAACAAATATTTATCATAAGGGTGGTAGAGACTGTCTAAATAGAGAAAGTTTGAAAAGAAACAGAATTGGAATCCACAAAACCACAAAAAAAGGCTATGCCCTTTATGGGAAGGAAATAGATGGTAGCAGTATTGTGTGTAAGTCTCTATCTCCAGCAGGCAAGGAAGATTACTAAAGGGAAAAGTGTACAGCCCTCTAGACAGTGGGAAGGAGAGAAGGTACATTTTACATGCAGATAGCATAAAATATTGAGAGTGCTTTTTAAGTCTTTAAAGAATCAATGTTATTGTTTTTCTAATACAGAATTGTTTCAATTGTCTTCAGGTTTCTGAAACATTTATCTCCATACAGAGATACCTGTGGTATTCACATTCTCTGAACAGAGAGAGACATGATTCTCTCTCCCAGGATTTTTCCTGGGAAGTTGTGAGATGCAGTGAGAAAGCTCAGAGAAAGAAGAAAACAATTCTTATCTCTATTGGCTGCTCCTGTTGTTTGGCACGTGTGGAATGTGTTATGGAGATTGTTTACCAAAGGGTGATTTGTTAATTGGACACCGGTGATGGTTGTTTGGATTGACTGGCCAGATGGGTCAAAGCTGTGTCGTGACTGTTTGGAGGCAGTCATGGGTTTTTCTTTAGTATCTTTTTGGTATGATTTAGTCTAGTATAGTATTAATGTAATATAATTTAGCTTAATAAAAGCAATTTATTCAGCCTTCTGCAACATGGAGTCAGAGCACATTATTCTCCTCACGGGGAGTCGCACTGCTTTAATAGATACAAAATCTCATCTTGTGTACTGGAAAGGGTTTGAATTGCAAAGACAACTGAAAATGATTGACTTTAGAGAATCAGAAGAAATTTGAGACAGGAGAAACTCTTACAATGCCTTTTAATACCATGCTTCTGAAATAAGTTTATCATTACTTACATATGCCAGACTTTTACCTCATGATATTTTTAACTTACGACTCCAAGCAGTTTGTTTTTAAAAAATGAAATTTTAAGAAAAACAAAAATTCTTAACAGTATTTTCTACTTAAATCAAAATTAATGTATAGATTATGACAGTCACTTTTCCCCAGGATTAGTCATTAAAGGAAAAAAATCCTAACATTAATGCAACGCAAGTTATTTCCTGTAGCTACACATTCGAGATGCTCTCTCAAGACACCAATTTCTGTTATCATCTTATGTTTTTAAGGAGGCAGCACAGATCTTCACAAATCTTGACCATTATTAATCTTTGACTGATTATGTTTATTTTTTCCCATTCCAGTCTTAGAGCAAAATAAATATTTTTAGATCAATTTTTTAAGTAGACAGAACTGAATAGCACAGATGCATGACGGATGAAACCTATTGAAAAAAAACCCCTATATCTTTATTGTCTTTCCTCAGTTTTAAATTAAACACAAAATTTAACAATTGTTCAAAAATATTTTTTCTTATCTGCTAGAAAACACTCAACTGGTAAAACCCAACTTCTCCTTGTCTTTTAAAATACACTTATGGCTTACTACCATAAGTAAAATGATGCAGGATATGGGTTTTCATCTCTGTATGAGAAAATGTTTGGATTTTGAATTTATTGTTATTCCATACAGCTTGCAAAATCTACAGCTACAGTAATCCGGTCCTATTTATGCCTATAATATATATAGACTATATGTGGATGCCAATCAAACATTTTCCTTTTTAAAAAAGCTACTTTTAGAGGTAGACTGCTGGCTTTAAAATAATTTATCCTTCTATATACTTAATTAAAAAATGTTACATATAGAATTTACTAGGGAATAAAACTGATGATACAGATCATTGGAACTTCAGTCTATTGGCTCTCTTGTCCCACATTTTTTTCCATTTGAACTGTAAAACATTTATAAAAAATAGCTTTTTTTTTTTGCTCAGATTTTAATACTTTTGTCTTTTAACTATTTTTGTCTTTTGTCCATTTGCATGTATTTCTGTGCTGCAAAAGATGAACTGCAGGAACAGCTGGTAATAATTTTTAGATTATTGTCTGTGTTGGGTTTCCTAATTAATTTTCAAATAACCAGAGTTTTAATTCAAACATAATATCATGTTGTGTTTTCATAAGCAAGGCAAATTTATCTACACGTTTGCCTATATGATAGATAATGTATTTCAGGGAAAGTAATTTACTGATAATAAATAAATAAACGAATTATTACTAACTTTCAAGAAGCTGTTATATATTGAATAGACAAACATGATATTAGATGATTTAGTAATGCTTCTATATTGTTCTTTAAATCATAAATGTGGTACCATGGCTCAAGGAATTGCAAAACATTTGTGCTACAGCAAGTGATAACACATATTGTGAGTCTTTTGGAAAGCAAAGAAAACCCCACAGCCTTAAACTTCAGCAATGATTTATCTTCCACAACTTAGGAAATGCTGCTGGGGTCAAGCACTGAGACTCAGCTCATCTACAAGTCAGTCCCACTTGAGACCCAAATTAAGTGGCTTTGAAGTAACCAGCAATACCTGCACCAGCTTCCCTCTTTAGACATCTCAAACTACTGAAGTCCTTATTTTCATCCTTGTGTTGCTTGTAAATTGCTACTGGCAATTCAACTCTGTATCTCCTCATCCATTAGGTTAATTCAGAATGAATCATACTGAATTTAGGACACAAATCCTCATGAATTACATTTCATGCCTTGGGATATTATGACAGCTCAGAGGAGTTGGTCCACACCCGCGCTTGTTAACAGATTGCCACAAAGCAAAACCAGAGATAGGGGCAGGGGTACTGCAGAGGGGTGGGCGATGGATCAGGCAGTGACACCATCTTACCATAATAAGGATAACATTTCTAAATGACGAGCAAAGTTCAGCAGAGGGGATCCTCAAACTCAGAGAGATACTGACTTGGTACAGTCTTCTCTTTTGGTCTACCTCAGGCTGGAACTCTATTTTCTAATTTCATGAAGATGGAGTTGAGAAAAAGGAAGACTCACTGAACACAGTGAGGGAGGGGCTTTGGTAGTTTGGCATGAGCAGTGATGACACAGCAGCTCAATTTTCCTAAAGAAAAATCTAGTTTCAACTGAAAGGGAAAAAGGAAAGAATTTCAAAACAAAAGTGATTAAAAATTACTAATTTGGAACCATTTTCACTGATAATTGCCTGCAGCATAAAGTTAGACAAAAGTAAAAATAAAATATCACTCAATGCTTACATTAACCATACAATGTATTGTATGTATTGTACTTTTTCAATGTATTGTACAGAGAAGGTTGAATCAACAACCTTACTGTTGCAGGTTGTATTAAAATCAGTACATTTTTCAAAACAAAGCAATGTTTTGTTAACATTCTGCATGACATGCAGAAACAATTTTCTTTTTTCTCATGCCATTAAGAGGAACAACTAAAAAATGCCTGAAAGTCTTCTGACATGACAGCATTAAGAGACTGAAAATGCACCAAATAAAAGATCATCTTCCTAAATTAAAATTATCTTTCAATTTTGCTGAGCTGTGTAAGTATTACCATCAAAAATTATTTGCTATGTTTTTCTCAGTATCACTAATCTATCATGTGCACTTCTGCAGAAAAACAAGAACCATCATTCAATGTGCTTGTTACTCATATTGATGAGTAAAAAGGAGACCGAGCAAGAACAATGGATAAACAAAGTTAACTTAACATCTAATTAAAAAGTTGGTATGAGTAATACCCTTTTTCCTTTTATCACAGTTAAATGTCTGCTTTGCTCTCAAGCTTCTTTAACTGGATACCAGATAGTCAATTAAGTAGCAGTGTGATTCAATATAGCTTTAAATAATATCAAAAGAATTATGTCCTTGTCATGGTCATGGCAAATCATTAACACATCTTAATTAATGGAGTTACATTTCAACAAATTTAGCAGTCAAAAATGTAAACATATTAGAAGACCTGGGCTATAAATTTCTGAGTTATACCATACCTTTTCCATTTCCTTTTGTAAAATTCTTCTTGTTAAATGGCTCAGTGTAAAATGCTTCTGAAAGCCATATTTTAATACATTTTTGGAATTTGGTATTCATTCACCTGTTATGCAGAGGTATCATTAAAGAAGACATTCACAAACCCCAAGTTCAGGTATGTCATCCCAGATGTCTGAAAAAAAATTCTAAAATCCTATACAGGGAATGGAACAAGTTGTCACTTTGCCAAAGTCCAGGCAAAGCCACCTTGATGGGAAGATGCAGGTAGCTGCAAAGCAGTTCCACTATGGAGTGATATGACTTATGTCATGCAGGTGCCTCTTGGTCTATATTGACTTTTTTTGGGAACTTACTGTGACCAAGTGTAGACTTAGAGTGATGTTTCATAATAAGTTTGAGCCTGATTCCACCTTCTTCCACCTTCTTTCCCTGGCTGCAATTCCCAGTCTCACCATGTATTGGCATGAGGGTTTGCTGCACTCACATCACCATCAGTATAGAAAGTTATCCAGTTTAAATTGGTTTCCTTTCCTTTAAATTATTTTGCAGCCCTGTAAGGAAGAATGCTGAAGCTGGATGAAATAAGAGTGTGAGGGGAGGCAGGTGTCAGAGCAGCAGAGATTTACACCTCTTTAAAGCAATCATGAAACATCACACCATTAATGGCTGGCATAGCTGCCAGGTGAAACTCTGTGTCCTCTCAAGAGGCTGTACTGACTAATTCAGGAGCCTATTTGAGCCAGAAGTCTCAACTGGAAAAAGGGAACACTCTTCCTAATGTATAAATAGCAGGAACACAAAGGTATTGACAGCAGCAGAAGTTAGGCATTTTAATGGGTTTTGTGCATCTTACTCTAAAAGGGGGTTTATGTTGGGGTTTTTTTTGGTAATTTTCTCTTTAAAGGTGACTGTGTCAGAATCATTTTAAACAGAAAACACCAAGACCTATGGGTTTGCATATCCAGAAATTGCAGGAAAGAGTAGCAAAATTTTTCTCCTCCCCAGGCCTCTTGCTGCTGTTAAAGTAGGAACCTCTTGAACTGCTGGCTCACTCTGCTCTGGAAACCACACTCCATTTTCTACTGCCATTTTCCCCCTTTCCTCAGGGACAGACTGATAAATAAAACGACTCTGATAAAAGATCTGAGTATTCATAAAACTAAAATGCAGGCAGTGAATTGTAATGGGTGTCAACACTTGGAAAAGTCTTTCAAATACACTGAGTTATGCCTCGCCCGTGTCCTTCCAGTAACTACTACAATAACATTTTAGTCCTCATTTTAGTTTTTGATTTAAACTAGGTTGAGCAATTATTGTTGGTAACACATTTGCATGTGTGTCTACTATAGTAAGTAAATTATTCTGAACATTCTAAAAAAACCCTAAAGATAATTTATTCCCTAACAGCAGTTCCAAAATATTTTGTCTTGGATTTTGCCTTTCTAAATGTAACTTCTGTTTGTTTGTTTTTGCTAAGAAGAATAATCTCACTGATTTGAGTATGACATAATGGAAAATGTTTGCATTTATGAGCTTTTTTAAGTGCCTGACCTTTCCAAAGCATTGGGATACTGTAAATGGCATTTTGGATAATGTTGCTATGATATCAACTGTGTTAACTGCCACTTGACAAAGGTAAAAAAAAATATTATTGGTTGTTGTATTTTTGTCTTCTTTTATATAAGTATTGAATATCTTTATTAAGAGTTAAAAAGGTCTGCCAAACAGAAATCCTCTAATTCTGATTTAAGTGGGATGAATTCTCTGTTTATATTAAACTTATGGGACATTAAAACCACACACAAGAAACCCACAAAAATTCTCTACCATAAACCTATAGGTATCTTTGTACCAATCTCTAAACATATAAAATCAGCACCAAGAAGCTAGTCCTCCTTTGATTTTTAATGAGGAGAAATGTACCATGCATGCTTTTAGAGATCTCATGAAAATCTGACCGTGAATGAATGATTAAAAATTACAAGCATTTATTACTTCAAATTAATTGCTTTGAAAGCTGTGAAAGAAACTAAACTTATAACCCTACAGCCTCACATCTCCAATCTATTCATTACATTAGTGTACAGAGAAGTAATTTTGCAATGGTTGTTATAATTTTTTCTAAATAAGCCTAAAGTGGTTAACTGAAGTATGTGCTTCATTTATTTCTGTAGTGAACATGAATAGTTACTTGATACATTTTATTTCATGGGGAGTATAAAATTTGTCTAATATTTCTTTTCCAATATTTTCAGTTGTTGTAAACTAGCTGTTGGAAAGACACCAGCATACTGGTAATATAACACATAACTACGTGAAGGACACTTTAAGCAGGAGAAATTACTGATTCATTTGAAGGTGACATTTGCTGCAGAGCTCCAGGTAAATTCTCAGGCCTCACAAACACCTACATGCTGTAAATTTAAATTTGGGGTTTACTGAACTGAATGCCTTCCCTCTCCTTTAACTTTCTAGCTCCATGGTTCTCATGAGTTGCCTCTGAGCACTGAAACAAGTGTTTAACGCGTGGGGGTTTTTGCATTTGGTCTTTTATTTGTGTATACGTTCAGATTGGCATGAAAACCAAGTACTCAAGAAACCTCTTGTTTCAGGTGATATTTTACTTTCTTGTGTGGGAAAAAAACAAAAGTACCTAAGTAGTCCATTGTCAGAATTGTACCTCAGGCAACAGAATAAAAAAATAAAAGAGGACAGATTGTTGAAAATACTGCTGTGTTGCCTTTTGTTCATAACTCTTTGAAGTGTTCTCAGACAGATACAGGACACCAGTTATGGTTGGCATGTGAACGTTGAACACACTGCCAGTCTTATTTGTCAAAATGAAATTTAGACTAATAACCATGTGCATCCTAATATTCTCAAGCCTATCCCAAAACAAAGGCGTGCACTGACCTATAGCTCATCATGCATTCATTACTAAAAAAATTCTATATAAAGCTTTATAATACATGCCATATGTAAACTGTTGTTAGAATTATTCTCATTTTTTAATATCAATTATGCTATGTGGCATCAAGCTGAATTTCTGTGAGTATGATTTTTTTATTTTCAAGTTTCCCAGATATTAAATATGCAAAATTACATAGGTAACAAATTGGATATTTATTACAAATATGTGTTGATTATATCTTGAGATGATATGTCCTGTGTATTCATCCATAATATCCTATGAAAACAGACAAGAATAGCACTTCAGAATGCAATCTGGAGTCTCAGTGTTACTCATCTGTTAACAAATAAAAAAAAAGATCCTGTTCAGCTGATTGCTTCAAAATATTCACACTACTGTGTTCTAAACTGGAAGAGTTTATCAAAAGCATTTAAGCCCTCAGACTCTTAGTGTTACTTCAAACAACCATCTATTTTCTAGTGACCTCACAAGCTCCCAATTCCCTGATAATTTTTGCTATTAAGAATGCATGCAGATTTAGATGGATTTTTCAGAATTAAACCTGTGTGCAGCACTAAATCTTAATACAAATCCACAGTATGTCTAAGACAAAAACAATGTTCAATGCAGCTTCATGTAAAACTACTCCTTGGAACTGCATGAGCACATGCTGACTACCTATAAGGCTGGAAAGCATTTATTCTAGAACTGGAAAACAGACTAATTCCTGTAAAAACTGTAAATTCCTGAGTAAAAACTGTACTGATTTTTGTCATTTCATCAATACATTTATTCTTGAGATGAGCTTTATGTATGATTAACTTTGCTGCTCACAAGAGAACTGTATCCCTATAGCAAGATATTTGGGAGGAGTTAGTTAATTTAAATACAGCTATTAATGATGGTGCACAATATTAAAATTTTGAGTTTGACTTTTGCTGTTTAACATTTTAATGCTTGTGCAGAGCATCATTGCATGATGATTTGGGGTTTTTTTAAGTGCAAATAAACCCTTGTTTATTTTTCAGCATCATATATGATGAAGTCCCTACATATAATTCAGAAACACTAACTATAGCTTGAAGCAAAAAATCTAGCAAAAAAATCTCACAGAACAATATGATTCCTGATTTTTTAAATGTATAAAATTAAAGTCTTTCTAGGACTATAATTACACATGAAATAATGTACTAGATGTGCCTAAATTGCATTTATTGCTGTGTGTACTTAATATGATCTTGGTTACAATAATTTATATCCTGCTGTCTGCCACAGAGTATTCCTACCAAGGTTTTGCTTTATCTGAATATATTTCACTCCAAGAGTAAGGAACATATAATTTTTGACTGTTTAAATCATAAATTATCCGGGATTATCCAACTGATATGTAAAGTCTTCTCAGGTTTCATAGTCTTCTCTCTTATTATCAAAATAAACTGGGTTGTATTACACAAGCAATCTGAAATAGAGTATTCTCCTATATCTAATCAGAACATAAAGAATCAAATTGACATTGTTGCAGAGATACTGAGCATACACTTTTGTTTTCATCAAATCCTGTTCAGTTGTTTAACACAGATAATTATGCTATATAGCACTCTAGAGCAGATGTTTCTCAATGGATTATAACGTAGCACAAATAAAAAAAGTTTTACTCTTCCACCATTAAATCACATAAATGTGCCCCAGAGAAAGCATTGATAAAGTGGGATAAAATTTGAGCAAATGCATTGTCAAATTTTGTCCATATGAAAATAAATATATATACAGGGAGACATTAGGTGTACATGTATATATATATTTATTCTCAGACACAAGTGCATGAAGAGAGAAAAAGAAGGCTTTAAAACATATATGCTATTTTTAATATCTTAACCAATACCTTTTGGTATAGGGATAGGAAAAAGAGTGGAAGGAAAATCAGTTGACATGTTGTCACTGAGCTGTAACCACAAGCTTTTCCTTAGTGCAGTTCAGTGTTTCTGACTCACTTATTGTCTCTTCAGTAAACTGTACTCGGCCCTTCATGGGCAGCCTCAGCTACAGAATAGTTGGATTAATGCAATCTAAAGGTTAAAAGTTTTAAGGAGGGAGAGTAGGGTACCTTGCAAACACTTTATTTTTTTCTTTTTTGGATAGTCAGATTTTAGAGATTAAAACTTCCCTAATCACCCTTTTCACTAGATTTTTTTTTATTTTTCCTAAATGAAGACCCTTGTTGGGAGCCCACTTTAATGTTATGCTTCTGCCTTTGGAATTTGAAAGCTGGGCTGAAAATGTCAAGAAAAAAATTAAAACTTATTTTCCTTGTTTAAAGTAGAACATGCAAAAGTGTCTGTGTGCAGCTGTGGTCAGGTTGCATCTGGTTTGACTGAAAAAAATATACATACATGCTAAAGCAGGTATTCTGATATTCTGAACTTCCTAATAGTACTGTTTCAGAGAAATAAAGAGAACCTTTTTAAACCATTTCTTCCCTTCTATCCAAATGATCCTGTTTGAGCACATTTATAAGAAAGCAGACAATAATACATTTATTAAATTTGCTTAAACTGACTTAAAACCCCTCATGCTGTTATTATTGCTGCTTCTGACACTTCACAGGCTCTCCATTTTTCAATGTGTCTCTTGCAATAATGGTCCTTGGAGCCTACAACAACAGGGTTTGAGCTGCTTGGCATATCTAGCTATTATCATTGACAAAAAGACAGCAAAATTAACAGCAAAATGCAAACTTCTAGTCCAATCAGATAAATATTTCCCTGTGTGAGTTTTTCCTGAATGGTTGGTTTATCTTTTCATTTATATCTTGGTAGCAAAAATTGTCAAAAACACTTGTAGCTTTGTTTCTTTGTTTTTGTTTGTTTGCTTGAGGTTTCGTTGTGGTTTTCCGTGTTTTTTTCCATATACTAATACCATATATATTCTTTATCCATTTACACTAGATTTCAAATATTTCACTTTTTATGAACTAGTCTGCAGTTAAGTCATTAACTATGTAAGTTTTTCAGCAAAACTTTTTCCCAATATTTCACTAGGTGAGTATAGCCCAGGAAATGATACAATATTAAACCAAAATGTTTCAGAACAGTGAGGTTAAATATATAAATTTCTCATTAAAAAAAAAAAACCAAAAAAAACCCAAAAACTCTTAAAACATTAGTTTGTTTAAATCTAAGGTTTTGCAATAAATAGTTCAAAAAGAAAAAAGATTTTTTTTCAAACACCCCAAGTTGTTTTTTGAAAGGATAATCCAAGCTTTTAGATAAATATAAAAAAAAATTAGATGGCATTGGGGAAGTAAATTTTAAATTTACAGTTTTAATTATTCCCATGTGAAACTGTTGCCCATATTATGTTAATCTAATCATAGAATATATCAAAGAGCAAGTGTCCAATTGAAACACATGATAAAAAAAAAAGTAACATTTTGTTTAAAGTCATGTGATGTAAGCATATAAACTTGAAATTCTTCATATGATGAAAAAAAATGTTTTTTCATCATATGATGAAAAAAAAAGAGTGAATAGAGCATTTACATGTAATCTGTAGAAATAAAAATTCTCAATATTCTTTCAATTCAATTTCCATCCTGAAAGGAGTTACTGATTGCTAGTTACTGCATATCACTTTAGTTAATTTATTTATACATCTACTGATTAATCTAGTTAAGGATGGCTTTTGTCATTAACCAGGTCAATTTCTGTGGAAAATTTTTATGACAACACAGTGCTGTAAATGAACCAGCATTCTTCTGTCCCTGATGGGGAGCTTCTTTCTATTACTACCTTACAAATAATATACTAAAAGTTGTTCAATGAATTTTAATCTTGAATCTGTGCAGGGAAGGGTGAGAAAGAAGAAATCCCCAATTCACTATGTAATAGTTAATTTAATTTTACCAAAATAATGCCCTAGATAAAAACAGGACAGGTATTCACTGTGTATTTGGTCACAAGTAACATTTTGGGTTGGATACAATTTAGGAAAATTCACTTTATTCAGATGACAGGGAAAGTGTATTGTTCCTCTACAAACTTATCTTTTAGGTCCATTAATATAGTGCTGGAAATACTTTTTTCCTTTTGTTTGTTTGTTTGTTTGTTTGTGGGGGGGGTTGGTTTTGTTGTTTGTTTATTTGTTTGTTTCTCTTTTTCAACATCAAGCCTACTTAGCTAAAAATAATTCAACAATAGCTTTATTTTTCTGGGTGAATTTTGGCATGTCAAATTACAGCCCTGTGCAGAACCAGGAGACATATTGAAAAATGGGGAGGACAGACGCTAACAAACTTGTAAGGTGTTTAAAGTAATTATTTCACGTTTTGTAATTTTTTAATCCAGATACATTATTGTCTTTTGTGGAATCACATTTGTGTTTAGTAACATGACATGAACCAACTGGTTACTAAAATCAGACTTTTTTGAATCAGGCTAATAATATTCTTGGTTTCCTTGATGAGGGCAGATATCGGACAGTGTTGATGTGAAAAACACTGTAACCTGAAAGGTGAAACTGAAAAGACTCAGAATTTACCAATAAAAAAATCCCAGACTATAATTTTTAAAATAAATTTACATACAATGGATATGATATATTTCTATCATAAATACATAACAACTGCATGACTCTAAAATTAAAAATATAGTTACACAAAGTTGTAGGATTTCTGATATGCAAGGAACAATGCTAATTAACTCCTTCCTGAACAGGTCTGTGTTAGTCTTTTCAGGTTTGTGGTTTCATTATTATTACAAGGGGGTCTTATGTTATCAGTGTTTTGTACTTGATTTGGTTAGCATGTTGAAGGTAAGAAGAATATTGTGGAACTCAGCTCCTTGGTCATTATGTTCCTCATTCTCATGCCTTGCTTCCCCTGGCCTCCTGCTCATTGCCAGCTTTTCTCTCCCTGGCCCATGCTGCTGCCAGATCACAGAGTAGCTCAGAGATGAACACACTCTTCATCTTACAGCTCCAAGCTTTGCAGGACACAATCTTTTGAAGAGTGTAATTTAACATAATATTTTATCTGCAGATGTTGTTTCCAGAGAAGTAGTTTGTAGTGGTGTCACATATATACCTAAAAGCCTTTTTAATAGGAGAAAAGCTTAAATGTAATTAGCATTTTTTATCCTTGCAACAGGATTAAGTAATTGATTGCAAAATTGGAAGTAACAAACAGAAAACATGAAGTCCAGAAACTAATCTTTCTTTCCTCATCTAGGTTTTTGTACTTCATTCCTTAGCTCTCCCATGCTATTTTATATGAAAAACCTTTGAGAAATTAAATTCTCCTTCAATTTTTGTCCTGTGCTTCTATCTCGTGCGTTTCTGGTTACTATTCAGTGAAATAAACAGATATTTCTGATGATATATCAAGACACCTGTGGCTCTCCAAAGTTGCTGGTTGCAGCACAGCCATGCTTAACACACTCCCAAATACAAGCTGAATAGCATGACACCTTTTCCTCAAACAGCTCTGGATACCTTGAGCACGATGGGAGCCTGTGGGTTCCTAGGATTGAGGTCTGCAGATTCTCCAGCTCTGGTTTCTTGCCTTTTGCCTTAGCAAGTCTGACTTAAGCCATATCAGCCACCCCTTAGAGAAACTCCTCCCTGCAGTCACATCCTGGTCTGATGCTGTTTTATGGAAGCCAAGCAAGATAATGACACAACAGGTTTGTGGTCCCATGACATTAGTTTTAATTGCTGTGTATAGAAGAACCCACTATGCCTCATAGGTCTGTCACCCAGCAGTGCTGGAGCCAAATGAATAAGATGCATCTTAGATATGTCTTGGGAGTTAGATACACCTCTATTTAGATATTTCATTGAGGTGTTCTGTTTAAGAACTGAATTCCAGTATTTTTTTTTTCAACAGAAATACACTGGTATTACTGAGAAGTGTGTATTACTTTCAGGAGTGTGCCCAGCACTGCTCCACAGGGGTCTGTGGAGCAGGGGAATAGCAGGGGAAGATTTGGAGGTGAAACAACACTTGACTTCTCAGTACATCATGTGCACCTGGAGCTACATACATCCCTGTAAGGTAGGTATGACCCCCCAGAACATTCCCTGACACACACACTTAACCTCTTTCCTTTCCAACTCCAGCTGGAAGACTGCAAGGTGAGAAGGACAGAAATGTGGCAGGAGAGCAGGGATTGCCCCAGCTCCCCAGCAATTGGTTACCTGCTAAAGAAATCATGGATTTCCCCAAGCTTCTAGTTCCTTGCTCTGTCTTCTCTTCTCCATTCCACTTCTCCAGTGTCCATCAACACTTTTATTTTCCAAGTAAGGGACAAACACACCATCCCAAATACATTCTGGAGGACTAACATTTTCTGGCAGTGTCTAGACTGGTCACAAAATGTGGCCACCCCAAGTTGCAGCTGAGTAGGATTCTCCTAGCTTCAACAGCTATCTAAGTGAACCTTGGCATTATTCCAACATTAAAATATTCTGCACCTTTGCAAGGTATGAACTGACCCCCAGAAATGAACACTGGCTTCCCACAGGGAAACAAAGACCTTTCAAAGGTTATCTAGCAGGACTAAGGCATTAAATCTAAAAGCAGAAATACACAGTTTTCATGTTAGGGAACTATCAATTTTTTTTTCACTTTTTCCAGTTCCCACAGGTTTTTCACAGGTTTTTAAGCAAATTAATATATTATTGTAGCTTCTTGATAGAAGGCTAAGTACTGTAACTTCACATTAATTTATGGTCAGACTTTCCCATCTGTGTCTGAAAGTGATGTTTCCAAGTTAACTCTTTTATATTAACCAAAAACTATTTAGTTTTCTGAAAAAGATCTTTTTCAAACCCAGCTCTTTTCAAATTATTTGATATATTTCTTAGAACTATGAGAAATCAAAACTGAGATTAATTCTAAAACTGATAGACAAAAAGCCTCTAGCTAGCCATTACACTCTTCTTGAAATAGCTTCACCATACAATATATTTAGCAGGACAACATCAAAGCCCAGAAAGGTTCTGCCTTTTGGTTTTGTTTTTTCTTTTTTTCATCAAAAATATCTCAGGAAGCAACATAAATTAAAAAAAAAAAATGTGCAGTCACTTTGTTCTCTGTTTTCTAGTCTTGTGTTCAAACAACCTAAAATCATTTAGGACTGGCAAACAGGAAAGATTTTTTGAATCAGTGTATCAGAAACAATACCTTCAGAACAGTAGAAAGTATCTCTAGAAGGAAACATGCTACACGTTTCCTTTTCTATATAATAGTTTCTAAAAATACCTGTATATCAGCATATCAGAAGTTTACCTGGATAGCCAGAATCATTCAAAGTAATAGTTTACTAGTAGGATAGAACATATGAGTTATTCTCTGGCCACTATTAGCCATAAGATGGTAATCACCATAAAATGCTCTGCCAATGACTGTCAGAATTAATTTGCAAGCCTTCTGCTTTTTCTGATGTTGTGTTTCAGAATGTACTGAGCTTTACTTGCAGTATTTTTTTCTATGAGATTTATATATATTTTTTCCTACGAGATTTGTTTCCACCAGATTGGTTTCCATTTTCTCCTGTAGCCAACATGCTAGAAAATCTATCAATAGGTAACTGTTCTGACACCCAAGCATAATTCCAGTGTAACCTACTGTTTGTTTCTTACAAGTTGCCCTCATTGCCAATCCACAAAAGAGATAAATTGCTATATCCTGCAAAATCTAGTAACTCATGCACTCAGTTCTGGAGCCTTCATTACCTCTGCAGCACTAAGACACAAAAGTGACCAATCATACGTGAAACAAAATGCTTTCTTCATGCATCAATTTATCTTAATTCATCTATGCATAAATATCCATACATTCAGAATTATCAGATGCTATTATGATAACACTATAGTTTGCTGTATGATTTGCCAAGCACAACCTTTGTAATTATGGAAATATCTTTGCTGCCAACAAAGCGCAGAATTCTTCCGAGCAGAACTTAAACCACAAAATCCCAACGAATCCCAGAGTAAATATGCATAAATATGCAGAGAAGGGAAAGTTTAGAAAGAAAAGTTCAGATACTCTGGTCACTGTTGATTTTCAGCAAGATAAAACCTAGTATCAGTAACCAAAAGCTTAGCATTCAGTATTAATTATTATGATTTTTTTTGTCAACAGCAAACTTGTCAATGATACATTTCTGCATGGAATCAACATACATTTAATGTATTTTCAATTAAATTATTAATGTCAGCATGCCACCACATTACCATCATACATTAACACATCAAATTCCTTCATGTAATTTGAACAGAGGTTATGTTTGCTACTTACCTAACTGGGTCTCCTGAATTGTTAGCTTACTCTCCAAGGGGTGTAAAAGCTTTGGTGGTTTATCTGTTAGTGGCGCTAGAAAAGAAAGAAATTCACATATGTAGTGTTCTGATTATTATTGGGTAGACTAAGACTTGGTTTTATACCTATTATTTCAAGAAGGCTTTGGTTTTTTTTTTGTTTTAATAATGTTCATGCCTTCAGTAGCTGCAAATGTTTTTGCTTAGACAGTAAATATAGCTCCAAAATTAAAGGCCCTTGTATTGAAAAAAGTAATCTCTTTAAACCCCCACAAAACAAAAAAACACACAAACCCCCCCCAAAAAAACAAGCAATAAAACAAAAACAACAAAAATCCCCAAACCAACCAACCAAGAAAAAAACCCAAACCAAATATGTGCTGACATCGCAATTTTCTCTTATTATGACTTTTATTCAAAATTTCATAGTTTGCTGTGATATTTAATTACTTTTCAATAATGTATAGTCATTAAAAATAGATAACATAAGTTACTCTAAAACAATTTTTAATATTTGATAAAAAATTTATTTGAAAAGGTATTCCCAATACTGAAACTTTGGAGTTTCAGTGGAGTACTAGAAAAAGGCTGTTTTCAAAATCCAAGGAATGGATACAATGAAATTATGTCAAGATTCCTAATACAATGGCTTCCCTTTTCCCTTTTGGTCTACCCTGAAATATTATTAGTAGACTTATGCAATAATGGAATAGAAAGAGTTTTGTAGTGGTTAAAAAACTTCTGAAGGGTGTTGAAATGTGTTCAAACCATGCATGTATATAAATCATGCTATCCTACTAAATGTAACATCTGTCTACTTAATTCATAGACATGACATTGATTATTACTACTTTTGTTGTTGTTAGCAAGTGTACTTTTTACTATGTCTGAGAGATAAGTACATGCCATTTGAAACAAAAAGAACGATTTTTTTTTTTGCCCTTTAATACTGGTAGTAAATATTCATGGGAAATTTCCAACTTTTCTAGTCACCTGCAACATTTTGATATTCTGCTTTTCAACATCAATTCATACTTCAGTTTTTAACACAGATTATGGGCTGTCGCAGATTTAAAATACATCTGACATTTTGATATAGCTCTAGAATATTTGTTCCCTTCAACTTGTCAAAATCAATGCTCCTTTTCTTACTGACACACACACATACCCATATGTGTATGGGCTTAATCTACTAAACACACTCGTCTCCTGTCAGTGGAATAGAAGGAGAAATTTATTTGCATTCTTTTCATTATGTTTCCTCTGGTCTTTTAGTAAATTATCAATGTTCTTTAAAAGGTACAGCATTAATTTCAACTTTGCAACAATTACGGAATGGAACCAATGGAACCAACTCATGTTTCTGTTTTACAGAGATTATCCTTTATATGATAAAAGCATAAACCCACCCAGTTGGTATCAGAGGTGTTAACCCATCAGACCTAGCAAAGAAACAAAATTCAGTGGAGTGGTAAAACACGTGTATTTGGTCCAAAAAACCTTCTCTCAGTTCATTCTTCTTAGAGCTCCTAGTCTCTATGGGAAATCACTCTGCACTACGGGCTTTTGAGAGAGCTGAAAGATTTTTGGCATCATCTCTGGCTTGCTACTTTTTTTTACACCAATGTTAATTCTTTTTATCTGTTTTTCTCTCTCTTTTTTTTATTTTTTTTCCTTAAAGGCTAAGTGGGTGGAAGGGAAAAGGATTCAAAATATATTTTCTTCTTAAACTGTAAAATTAGTCATTCCCATTTCTTAACTTCTTTGTAAAGGCTCATAATTCATCAGCACATTGCCATTTTTTAAACATCCACTATGAATATAAATTTAATTTTGTATTTCTGTCATTCTCAACTCAATTACTATTCATCAGATAATATCTTCTGAGTCACTGTTTTTCTAAATCTGTTTTGAAACTGTGAGCAAAGTTCCTTCATTGTAAGTAAAGATATAGTAACTTGTGGAGTTAATCTGAATGCAATGAGTAAGTAGATTAGAACCCAGCATTTTTATCAGTTAAAGCAAAGATCAACATTACTTTTATGATCCTGTATCTCAGGTCTCTAAGCAGATTTCTACTTTTAAATGAGTAGGCTCAGGATGTGTGAAGATAAATCATACTTCAACAGGAGTATGAAGTTGTTATAAAATTTTTGCCCAGTTTAATTTATGAGATTTAATACATAATTAAATAAAATGCTACTGAAAACAATAAATTAGACACATAACTGATGTATCAGAATCACAGGAGCAAGAAGGTGGAAGGATCCTTTGGAAGCTGACTGATCCAGCCTCCTGCTGGAAGCAGATCCAATAGAGCAGGTTGTCAGGACCTCATCCAGTCACATTTTGAAATTCTCGGTGGGTGCAGATTTCACCACGTCGGGTGTTCCAGCTGCCAACCACCCTGCACTGGACTTGGTTCAGTACATCTGTCTTTTTTGAACAGCAAAAAGCTGAAAATTTCCCAGTGTTCCCAGGTGTGGCCTCACAGACACTACAGGACTGGGAAGGTTCACTCTCCTGGACATGCTGGCTAAAGTCTTGCCAAGAGCTGTGCAGTTGGGCTTCACCAGCTCATGCTCAAATTACTGTCCACCTGAGCTGACAGGACCATTCATGCAAAGCTTTTTCCTACTCAGTCAGTCCCAGGTTCTGCTCTGCTACATGGGATTATTCCACTTCTATACCAAGATGTTGCCTTTGTCTTTATTAGACTCCATGATTTTCTCCAACATTTCAAGGCTTCCTGAAGGAGCATCTCTGTTCTCTACTTCTTCACCTGTTCCTCACATTTTGCTTAGAGTGCACTCTGCCCCATCCCTCAGGAGTACAAAACCCCCCTAATCAATAGTAAAACAAAGATACAATAGAAGTTAATTGTGTCATATGCTTATTTTAATGGGAGAGTTACCAATGTTTGTAGACAGTAACAATTTATATTTAGTAAGAAAACGCAACTCTAAAAGTTCGAAACTGGGGAAAGTATCCCAGCATTGCATTCCTTTAGATGTCTACCAACCACACACTGTTGTATGTCTGTCCTATAAGCAACCACATTTCCCAGGGCCAACTCCTTCACCTGTACTTGGAATCCTTGGGTACTCTGCATTCCAGAGCTTTAGACTGTAGGGAACTACTGTAAATATGAGTTATATAGACAAGGAAAAGAATTTTAATAGCTATATGTGCTTGAATATTAAATTTTCCAAGGTGATCTGAAACTTTTCCTCAGTCAAATAGGGCCTTTAGTGTCTGTTATTTGACCCATTTCTTAGCCTGAAAATGTATGTAAGTACATTCTGGCATATTAATTCCAGTGGACTGAGGCAGAGGTGGGAATTTCTCTAGATGCCGCAGAGTTACTGCAATCCTCGTTTAGTTTTGAGAAACTCTGGAGTAGACCTATCTATCTCCTAATAACTTTTTCATATCCTTAAAATCATGGGGAACGACTTCTTAACTAGGCCATGTGAGAATCTGTTCAAAATCAATATTATTTTCAAACACAGTTATCTACTAAATTGAACAGAAAAAGCATAATTTAATCCTATCTTTCTAAAATTTTACTAAATAGCAAGAAAGGACCCAACGAAATGTATAAAACTTACAACTATGTCTGGTCTCTTAAATAAGTAAAACACCTTTTATTCTTTTTTTTATAAATAGATGCACAAAGGCAATAATTTTCGTGTCCTACAAAAATATCCACTATTTGAAAGCACTTCCTGTTCTGCACTGTATGCAAAGAACAAAAATCCTTTAAATATGTTTAAAAATATAAAGAGAAGATCCTCTTCCCACCAGGTAGTACTTATCAACATGGCTGTCACACAGGAGGAACAGAGTGCTTGGATTCCTATTCTTGCATAAGGGAATTCTCAAGTCTCTTGGCAAGAATCGTAGGTCCTGGATATTATTATCTACTCATGCATGGATTCACTTCTCCCTTCCTCCCTCTTGATTTTTTTCTTTCTCTTTCCTTCTCACTTTTTTTTTTGCTTTTGTTTTTCACCACCCTCGCACCACCCCTCCCCACCCCCCATTGTCCACCCCCACCGCTTTAGAGTCAAGAAATCATTTTAATCAAAATTGGTATATTCCTCTTTAAAAACAATGGGGATTGATAGGTCAGTGCCTTTTAAATGAAAGCTGTTTGATCATAAATCAAGTTTACAGCTCATCTTATGTTTGACTTCTGAACTATCACTGATGAATGGCTTGAAAACAAATATGTGTCAAACTTGAAGCAAACTAAAGTTAAAAAAAATAAAAAGGTGAAGTAACCAATTCTGAAGATTTATTAAAAATTAATATACAACTTCAGAAATACCAGTCAGCTGCAGACATATTGATCCTGCTCAGAGAAAAAGTGACTAAATTCACATTCCGTGTCTATCAGATTTGATGTACATTTAAAATATATTGAACAATTTTTCTTGCAGTAATGAAAGTGAGAGTCACCACAATCAGTCACCCTGCTGGAAACCAGCCAGAAGATAATATTTTTACATCAACCACTGACTTCCATGCTCCTCTTCCTACACTGCTGCTTTAGCTTTAGATTAATGTGGTCACATGAGAGGTACATACAGTTGCTCTATGCAAAACACTATCATTTGGAGAGACCAGCTAACTGTTAGATTTTAATAAATGCAATGAGGAAATCTTAATTCAACCTGTATATCAAAATCGCACTAATCTGGGCATCAAAATGGGGCTGCCTCGAAATGCACAAACTTAATAATAGAAAAATTATAATTTCAAAGATCTAGATTTATGTCTGTTTTACAAAGTGCTCTCAGATTCTCCTTTGAAAATAACTACAAAAGATTTTAATTTCTTAGAGGAAGACAAGGTTTTGGGAAATTGTCTGAAAATCAGAAAGCCAGTTTATTGTCTGGACATTTCATTCCAGGCAAAAATTCACAGGAATAGTTGCCTTACTTGTCCAGTCTGAGTTATATATATTTTAGAACATTTCTGGTTCAAATGTTTTATTGAAGTAAAATTACATTTTGAGGATGAAAATCCTCCTGATCTTTCTGAGATTTGAGATAACACAATGAGATTAAACCTCTTATGTTTATGAACTTGGACTATTTTTAGAAAAAATGACTGACATGTCCCTGGAAGATATTGTTAACTATAGCACAGGATTAAATAGGGGGAATAATTCATTGCTATGAAAAGGGAAAATATTCCTACACTTTGAAATCAAAGGACATGAGAGACATGGAGTTCTTTTCATGAAGTCTGCGCTGTTTCTTTGAATTCAACCCGCAGTTCAAAAAGACTCCGTCTCTTGGTTTGTGTTTCAAAACTTAAGAGAATTCCTCATTTCCATGTACTTTCTTGCTAATATTCTGAGCTTGTGTTTCTTTTTCTCCTATATTTGTTGTGCCAATTTTGTCATAGACAGATAATTGTGAAGACAAGGTACTTCTGTCAGGGAAGGGATATCTGAGGAGGATATAGAGGAGGTCTGACTGACTGTAAAGATGAACAAGTTGCCCACGGAATCTGTGGCTGTCCCACCCCTGGAAGTGTTCAAGAACAGGCTGGATGGGTCCTGAGCGACCTGGTCTAGTGAAAAGTGACCCTGTTCATGACAGAAGGACTGAAACCAGATGATGTCTGAAGTCCCTTCCAGCCAAAACCATTCTACAATTCTGTAGCAGTGCCAGAACTGCTGCCTGTTCCACACGCTCTCAGAGCTGTCCTGGGCCTGGCTGTGAAGTGCATGGAGTGCACTCACCCTTCCAACTACCTCATCTGAACGTTTATTCAAGCATTGCCAAGGATGATTATCTTATGCCAATGTCAGTGGAGAAGGTTTGAATCTAGAGTAAAACAATGGATTTGGGTTCAGATTGCTATGTTAAAGTGTCATGAGAGGACTCTGAAAATAAAGCACTGTCATTGGAAAGCCCTCAGTAACAAAAAGATGACATCGATGGCCCTATTTAGGAATCATAAGTAATTATAAAAATAGAAGGAAAAACTATAGCATTCCAGCTGATAATTGCAGTACCTTGAAAAACTCCAATACTTTTATGTTTGGCATACTTTTATGTTTGGTTTCTTCGTTTTAATAGAAATGTCTGAAAAAGAAAATGCAGTAATGCAGTAGCAATAGTCTACAGTAGATTGCAATAAAATTAATTATGTGCAGCCTGAAACTGCAGTCTTGAAACATTAATCTACACAGTCACTGTCCAGATGAATATTGATACTGAGAACTCTGAGATTCCTCAGAGTAAATGTGAGCTGAGCAAAAAAAAAAAAAAGAAAAAAGTAATGAAATGCAAGGATGCTGTTTTTTTTCTTTATTTCTCTATACATAGTTTTAATCCTATGTATTCAGATCTATCAACAGACACATCAATACCTTTTAAAAACTAAATATATGGCAAGGTCTTTCATAAGAAAGGAATTCTTTATACCTGCTTGAGACTTAACAACCTTAAATCTCTGCTCTCTGTTACATTCAGATTAGTTTTCATTCACAAGGGCATCATTTAAAGTCACATATGCCATGAATTGCACAGCAGCCCTGTAAAAATATTCTGCCTCACTGTGTGCATGCTGAATCAAGCAGTTCAAACTGAGGGCAGACACATATAAGGACACTGAAGTTTTGTGGGCAAAGCCATAGGCATATAACTGTAAATGAGCTGTCTAATGTGACTTCATTTCCACTATGACTGACTGAAGATCAGGTTTTATCTTCTGAAACGTTCTCATAAATCTTGCATTGCAAGACAAAAATGTCTCTTCTTTCAGTTTATGTCTTTCTCATTGTGTTCTCCTTACCACATATTAAAAACCCCAAAAACAACAAAACAACAATTGCCCACCCCTACTTGGGGATAGAAATGAATATGGTTTTTATTTCTTACACCTAATAATTTCTTCTGATATTTTTCCCAAACTGGCCATAATGTTTAATTTTTTCAATAAGATTAAAAAAAAAACAACACCTTTATAGTGCTTTAATAGACTATCAGTCCTTCCTAAAAGGAAGTGCTGAAACAGCTAACATACTGAGAAGAAACATCACTAAAATGAAATCTAAAAGATGGGAAGAATATTTCCAAGAAGCCTTTTAAAATGTTTTAAGCCTGTGAGTCCCCTGAGATTAACAACACACTAAATACTGAAGAAGAGCAAATGTAGGCAAATGTAGCCACATGTGTTGGGGTTTTCATGATCTGCTCATCTCTAATTGAATCTGATGTGACACTTGTGCTATCCCTATGACTTCAGAGGAGATGTTAGTTTTCTTGAACACACAGGAACATTTCCCAGGCATCATCTCCACGGAAAAAGTACAAATAATCAAAAGGTTGCCATGGCAGATGTTAATGCAGTCTTAAAATTCAAAAGAAAGAAAGAGTATATGTAGTTCAACTATTGAGTGAAATATCAGCCTAACATCTTGAGAGGCTCTTGGTCTCTTTCTTTGTGGCAGGTTGTGGATTGATACATTGATCTTATAAAGAAAAAGGGAAGGAATAAAGCAAAGCTTCAATTCAAAAAGATTGTTTCAATTATAGTGACAGGATTCCCCATCTCCCACAAAAAAAAAAAAAAAAAAAACCCAAACAAACAAAAAAGACACCCATAATACAGAAAGCCAAATAGGAATATTAAAGTATCTAAAATATCCAGAATATTTTTTTCTCTTTTGCCTGTAGTTTCTCTACACTACACCACTGTTTTTGTACAAGGCTGATTCCTAAAATGAGATAATGGAAATGAGATTTCCTATGGAAGTTTATGAAAAGGATGTCATGCTAAAGCCTGGTCTATCTGCATATTTTTCCCTGCACTTGTGTCTTAAAGGTATCAGATCATTGGGAAAAAGCAGGAATGTTGTAGCTACAAAAAGTCAGGTTATATATTATCAGTTCATTTTTTGAAAATCTCTTGTCAGTAAAATAACTAAATGATGTATCAAGGAGCATTTCCACCAGCAAATCCTCTGATGTTTCAGCTTAATGAAGCAGCTCACCAGCATGTCATTCAGCAGCAATGCAGTTAGAGCCTGTAAGGGAATCTGCTCCTGTATCTACATGCTAGCTCATGCCTTTGTTTAGAAGAGTCTTTAGGGAACTGGTGTGTTTATAACTCTTGTATAAGGCTCGTGAAACAAATAGAAACACACACTGTATTCTTACACAATGAGGCCACCTGAAAAGATGTCATATTCCCAAAGCAAATCAGATTTTTATAGATAATAATGAATTAGGCAAATTTATCAGAAAAGCCAGACTAATAAATTATCATCAAGCAAGCATCCTGCAACACACTATTAAAATTTCTCTGCATATCATCCCAGATTCTAGGATGATTCATTCCAGGATGAATGAAAGATTCATCCTTCTTATATCATTACTCTAAACTGTTCTCCTTCCTTTTATCTCTAGGTTAAAACACAGAAAATATGGGGATGGAAGTATCATGAGGTTATAGCTCCCATGACTAGAAAAAATGCATATTTTTTGCAATTACTCCATAATTCTTTCCAGATGACCCCAAGAATCTCTCATTTATACAATCCGATTATTCAGTGATACCTACATTTTCTTGTTCAGCCCTTCACACTTGTCATTGAATTTAAGTATTTACTATTATTTCTTGTCCTCAATACTTTCACAATTATTAAAATTTTCCCCTGAAATTTTTTTTCTTTTTGGCCTATTATTTGTGTACCCTATCTCAGATTTAGAGTTCAAACCCAAGGAAATGGAGTGTGTTTTAGAATAATTTGAATCATAAAGAAACCTGGAAAAGAACTTGAAGTTCATCAAGTCCAATTGCTAATCCAGCACTGTGTAATCCAATAAACCATGACCCCAGGTGCCATATCTATAGGTCTTTTAAGTACCTCCTGTTCCAGTGCCTGTTCTGTGGACCTCCTCCAGCACTTCAAAGTCTTTTGGTAGCGAGGGCCCAAAACTGGACACAAGATCTGAGGTGTGGCCTCACCAGCGCCGAGCACAGGGGACAATCCCTGCCCAGGTCCTGCTGCTGATCCAGGCCAGGTGCCATTGGCCCCCCTGGGCACACCTGGCTCATGTTCAGCTGCTGTTGACCAGCATCTCCAAGTCTTTTGCTGCCAGGAAGATTTTTCAGCCACAATTTAAAGTACCCCATTGAAGGTAGCATCAGTAGAAGAATGACTTTAGGAAATGAATGATAATATTGGGAAACTTGTTCCTGCCTTGCTTTTATTATTTCCTCCTTTTTTGAAGTTAGGGCAGATATTTCTTGAATATACGCTAGCTCATGACCTTTGAAAACAAATTCTAGATACTCTATTTTTTTAATAATTAAATCTGATATAAATCTGCTGATAATGCTGACATTTCAAAGTAAGTTTCTCAGCCTCTGAGGAGGCCTTGTAAAGAGATGAGGACTCTATGCACCCTGACCACTTCAAGTCTTCCAGTAAACTGACATTTAAAGGCCTTGCTATTAAAGATTTTACATATTTCATAGAGTTTTCTCTTTCAGGATTTGTATTCAACCTTTTAATTATGTTCTATTTAAAAATCATCAGATTTAAAAGGTGACCTGCTCTCACTCTCTCTGTTCAATTTCTGTCCTAGACCTGTAAGATTAGAACAATTACTTTGTTCTCCAAGTAATTTCAGTAATTTAGTCTTCTGAATCTGTCTTTGGTCTGCTAGGAATTTGGACATACTGTCATTTCTTGTGACCTAAAAAATGAAAAAAATCCACTTTCATGAACAATAAGAAGACTTTTTGTTTTCTTTTTGCAATTCTCATTGAGTGCACATGTTTTTTCTGTCTTCTCAGGCAGCTTTTTTTGATCTACTCCATTGAGACAAGGGTTTTGTTTCTAAGTTGAGAGATTTTGGACTGTAAGAAAGCAAATATCACTCCTAATCTTCAAGAAGGGCTAGAAGGAGCATCTTGGAAGCATAGGCTGGCCAGTCTTTCCTTGATCCCTAAGAAGATGATAGAACAAACAGTCCTGAAACCCATTACCAAGATTAAGAACAAGATGATGATTGAGAATAGTCAGCATGGATTTACAAAAGTAAAATTGTGCTTAACCCACCTGATAGCCTTCAGTGATGAGATGATGAGCTCAGTGGACCTGCAGACAGCAGCTGATGCTGTTTGTCTTGACCTAAGAAAGGCTTGAAAGGCTTTTGTCTCACTGACAAACTCGATGTTTGTGGATAGGGAGATGGGTTGACAACTGAGTGAACTGCTGGACTAAGAGGGCTGCAATGAGCAGCACAAAGCTTTTGGGGCAGCCTGTACCACTAGGATCAGTGCTGGTGCAACACTTCTTTAGTGATATGGATAATGGAACACAAAACTGGGAAGAGTGGTTGATGACCAACAGGGCTGCTGCCATTCAGGGGGATCTTGACAGGCTGGAGAAATGGTCTCACTCTGACAGGAACCTCATGAAGATCAACAAGGTGAATTGCAAGTCCTGTCCCAGGGGAGCAATAATCCCCAACTTCAATACAGGTCTGGAGCTGAGCAGCTGAAATCAGATTGTCATGGAAGGATCTTGGATTCATAGAACACAAGTTAGCCGTGAGCCAGCACTGACCTCTTGCAGCAGTGAAGACCAGCAGCACCCTGGACTGCATCAAGCAGAGCATGGCCAACGGGTTGGAGGTGATCCTTCCCCATTTCTCAGCTGTGATGAGACACATCTGGAGTGTTGGCCCGGCTCTGGACTCTCCCACACAAGTGAGATATCAACATACAGGGATCAGGGTAGTGAAGAGCCACGGTGACGACTAAGGGATTGGAGCATTTCAGACAAGGAGAGACCAAGAGAGCTGAAACTGCTCTGCCTGAAGAAGAGATCCCTCAAAGGGATCTTGTCCATGTCTAAAAAACCATGATGGCTGAAGTCAAGATAACAGAATCACACTTCTCAGGGTAAAGGACAGGACAAGAGGCAACGGCACAGGGAAAAAAAAAAAAACCAAACAAAAACCAACGCAGGAAATTCCACTTAAAGATCAGAAAAATATTGAAAATATTGAAAATATTGTTCACTTCATAGGTGGTGACCCAGAGGATCAGGTTGCCCGGAGTTACTTTATTGTCTCCATTATTGGAGATTTAAAACTCAACTGGACATAACCCTCAGCAGCCTGTCCTCTCTGTCCCTATTCTGAGCAGATGATTGGAACAATATATCTCTAGCAGGTCTCCACTTGTTATATAATTTTTAGCAAATATTTGCACTGTGCAATCAGGTTTAGAAAGGTGAATTCCCAGGTGTCCCACAGTGTCTGTGCAGCAGGTGGAATAGGGGACCTGCCATGCAATTTGCACTGTAAGAGCTCCAAAGTTCACATACAGATGATGTGCCTGGTTCTATACTGTGCGTACAGATCTTTCCATTATAATAGCAGAGACCCTGGCACAGAGGACTTCAGGTTTGCATTATCTCTATACAAATCTTGTCTGGAGTCTCAGCTGTGCAGTTTTTGTTTCCATAACTTTTCTGGTTCTCAACATGGTCCAATTATTCAAAGGGAAATCAAGGTCTACCAAAGCACATGAAAACCAAAGTAAGTTACACAGTCCCTGTCAGGAGAGGGAGAAGAACATGCCTGAGAACAATAATATCTGACACATATTGTCCATTTAATGTGCCAAGCTTTAAATAAAGCTCCGTCTACAAACCCAGTATGGCAGATGTTATATTAGCACATATCATACGGTTACTTGGCAACAAACAGAGATTAGATATCATAAACTTTGGTCTGCAGAAATGTTACCAGAGATGGTGATTACACAACCATATTTAATGCTTGGTGCATAAAAATATCAACCCTAGTTGTATATATACTAACTGTGTGTAAAACAAACTCCAAACTTTTTCACCAAAGGGCCTAGTTAAATATGTTAGAATTTTCTAATCTATTTCAGAGTTTGTCTACAAGGCACTATTCAGTGTCATACATAGGATTCCCATTAGAAAGGACATATAAGGACACTATCTGTGCTAAAGTATTCTATTTCAGAAGTTCAGTAATGTGTGCTGGTGAGCAAGGGAAGGGTTCACTGTTAACAAATCCATGCTGCTTCTAGTGTTTGAGCTCCATGCCACTGCACAGTACTTACTACAGCATATCACCAGGGATTCAGGAGCCTTTATCCAGTTTCCAAAAATGATGTAGATACTCAGGAGCCCAACTGTCATGTCAGTCCTCAAACACTTGTTATGGATCCCCTTTGTTTAATTCCTATGCTTTTGTGAATCCTACTTGGTGCCATAATCTTTGTACAAGTCTAGGAGCAAGAATTCAAATCCCCATAAAAAAAGTGACTTGCCCATAAAGTTTTTTTTTGGAAAATGCAATTTTCTAGCAAGTTAAACTCTTTCCAAATGGATAAGAAATCTGGAATGCAGAGTCTGTGTAGAAAGTAGCACCACAACCCATTTTGCATACAAATACTCTTGGCTTCTGTTTATATGTCTGACTTTTCTCCGAATGTTCAAAGTACATTACATGCCATGCTAGTGAAAAGAGAAAATTAGCTGTCACCTCAAATACAAGATAACAAAATACCCTAAACTTGTATGGAACCTTAAAATGTAGATGTGCAGTGCTCCTATAAGAAATGAAGTTGTTTTTGCAAGGAACTAGAGAAAGGAAAAGATCCAATCAGAAGTACATCAATTTTTGTAGATCACAAATAAAAATTACAGAGAGAATAGGAAAACTTTGTTTCCATGAGAAAATACTCAATCTTCTATGGATTGAGGGATTGTTCCTCAGAAATATTTCATCCTCATTTTGATAGCAAAGAACAAATTTTCTTTCCACAAACATTTGTGTGTAGTAGCTATTAAGTTACATGGCTCTGGGTCTTTTAAGGAGAGAAAAAGACAAGTAAAAGTTATTACTCAGTAATAATATCCATATCTTTTCTATGTAGTGCACTGACTGGGAATAGTCTGTCCAAAAGTCTGACATCTCCATTTAATACTTTTAAATTCTTAGTAACAAAACCAGTCCTATTAATATTTAGGCAATAAAGATTAGTACACAAGGCCTCCACAGACAGGACAGGAAGATACTGTATCAGAGGAAGAAAAAAAGTTCTCCTAAGTCAAATGAACAACAGATGATACCTTCTGCTCCTACCTGACATTCATAGAGCCATGCTGGGTTGGAAAGAATCTCTCAGATCATCAGTTTCTACCACCCCTTCGACACAGGCACAGACACCTTCCACTAGACCAAGTTGCTCAGAGCTGCATCCAACTAGACTTTGAGCACTTCTAGGAACAGGACATCCACAACTTCTCTGTGCAGCCTGCTCCAGTGTCTTACCACCCCAGCAAACATAACGAGGTCTATATTTTAATTACTAAAATATACAGATGGATTTTCATGATTAGATGGAACTTCAAAATCTCTGGGTATCACATTACCATTGTACCCCACAGATATCTGGCATTTAGGAAAACTAGACAGACTTGTGTTACGTGTAAAGAGTCAAAAGACTTGTCAAAACCACAATGAAAGTTCTAACATTTCCTTTCTGACTGAGTTACACTTCTGCTATATATAGTTGCAATATTTGTTATTTTCTTCCATGTAACCACTTCCAGAGAGGATCCAGAAATTATTGCCTCTGTCAGAGGTTTAATTTACCTGTAACATTTGTTAGAGGCACACATGGAATATGTCTCTGGTATTGTATCATACACAATACAGGTAAGATATAGGTTTTACTATTGCAAATGGGTTTCACCAAGACTTCAAAAGCTACCACGGGCCCTTTTCATGCCTGATTCATGATATATAATCCCAGGAAGAAACACTGAAAGTAGGAGATCAGTGCAGAAAAATAAATAATGACACTATTTTTCAAAAAAACTAAAAAAGGTAACTATTATTATTATTATTTTTTGTAAGCAGTTTGAGAAATGCCATGCTTATGGTGTTCTTTGCTTTCTTCCGTCCTGTTCAGTTTTTCTTTTTGTTTAATAAATTCAGGTAAATCTCACTGTAGTTCACTTATTGTATTATTCACTTTGCATAAGGAAGAGTGGAGGAAAACATGACAACATGACACATTTCTAGAGAAATTATCTGCTTGATGTATAAGTGCAACTTGCAGCACTTGGAGCTTTTCCCCCTATTATTGCTTCACTACTTATTCTGATAGAGGTGAATTTATCAAGTGTTGGTGGGGTCCCAAACCAATTCCATATGTATGTCTTTATCCTTCATGCATATTTCAAAAATATTTATCAATATGCTACAGGTTAAGTATTCTTCATCCAGACTCATGATAAATTTGAACTTAAAATATTTTACTTATGACAGCAACAGATAAATAACTAAAATAATTAAAATAATAAAAATTATGCTAAGCCAGATACATTTTTCTGAGATTTCTTTCTGAGAGTAGAATTGACTTTAAAGTACCAGGTAGATTCAAACTATCAGAAATCAAAAAGCAAGAAATTGAGAGAATTTTTGGTGTGGAAGAACTCTGGAGCCATGACATAGTCGAATTCCAGGGAAGACCTCATACTGGGAAGCAAATGTGGAAGGCAAAAGGAGTCTCAGTGAATGCATGTTCCTTGATATATTCACATCTTTTTTGCTCCTACTTTATTACATTTTAAAGGGAAAGACAGGAAGGGAGAATATTTACACTTGGTACATATTCCAAATCAAACCTAACCATATTCACCAGAGAACAAAATAACAATGTAAGGAAAAGCAAAATAATAGAGTATATAGAAAATCATGATAGAAAATTGTCAAGTGTAATGTTGGACAGATTTCAAAAAACATATTTCATAAACAAATATTGTAAAGATATTAAAAGCAGGCTGCATTAAATAAATATTTTTTGAAAGAGTCACTAAAAAATTTGTAAATTTTTCAATAGCAGGAGCCCTATTCAAATATTAATTAGAATACCTCATCAACATGTGGACATTCCAAAGAGTTTCTAAGTGCACACTTATTGTGTGATATATCAGAATCACAGCTAGGTGAGGCTGCAAAGAACTGTAACCTGGAGGTCATCTAGTCCAAAATGCCTGCTCAAAACAGGGTAAAATTACCAGCTCCTGTTCTAGGAACCTTCAACAAAAATTTTTGCTTTATTAAGAAATTTGAATCTTCCTTTTCATCTTGCTTATTTTCTTTGACAAAGATGTTTTGGATGAAGAAAGGAGGCTGCTTAGTTCCAATCCACTTTTGCTTTGCCCATCAGAGAACAGCTTCATGCTGGACTTCTGACATAGGAACTCACGAGAGCGTGAAACTCTTCCAAATTCTTCTGAAACTGGTTTTTCACTGCTAAACTTTTTGCAAAGAAAATAAGGGCCAATTTCTCTGCCAAGTGTTGTCATTTTTTGAAAAAACAGACTTACTACAAGTTGCCTGCAAGTGATAGCCAAGTTATTAATAGCTGAGCATTGGCAGCAGACTTAGGAATATTTAAAATATGTTTTTAATCTCAAGAATTATTTCATACTATCGATTTTATTTTATTAATCAGCCTTAGAAAATGTTACTTTGATGTTAAGAATAATCAGATATTCTGAAATAATTTCTATGCATGCTAGTATTTTTATTGTAAATGCACCTTAAGATGCACTTAGTAAAATAATTTTTGCCTCCCTAATAAGCATTGTACTCTTGTACTTTTCTGTATAAACTGTTTTCTGTATAGTCTGCGGATATGTTTTAGCTTCTGCATTTCCCATCCTTCTAAGACATTTAAGTAGGTTTAATGTGCATTTCTTGTTGTGTTTTGGAAATGGAAAAAGACAGGAATTGAATATGGAAAATATAGATGGATGGCTATATACTAATTTCAAAATAAGTAAGAAATTTTTGATGGTCAGATGGGGTTAACAACGACAATGTCACATTTCTGTAACTCTGGGATGGCTAAAAGTTGGAACAATAAGTAAAGATATAAACACTGTCCTCTAAAGAAAGTAGGACATTCATGGAAATAGAATAGACTGACTATTTTCTTCTGCCTATAAGCAGAAAAAAGTGCTGGTTTTGAGAAAATTATAATGGGCAAAACCCACACTGTCCTTCCTCTGTTGACAATTATTTTGTTATAAATAAAGTATTAAACTAATTATGCCAATAAAATAATGTTTCAAATTATTATTTTTTCTTAAAAATTTTCCTGCTGCTCTGCTGCTTAGCACTTTTGTCCATATTTTACATTCAGTCATTGAACTTCTCAGCAGAAATAATTTCCACAGATTTTTAACTTGCATTTGTATTTAGGACCCATAGCTCTTCAGAGATTTAGGTGGCTTGCACTAAAATCATGAGCAGTGCTTACAACTTCCCCACAGGTTTAGAGAGAGAAAGCTCTGCCTCTGGGCCAGTTGGTCCAACCTGAGACCAGTCTCACAATATGCCAGCTGGTGCAAAACCAGTAGTCTGTTCTTCTGTTTTGTCTGTAGTCAACAGGTCCACTAAGCAAACTAATTCATCATCATGGCGCTCCTCTAAAGTTGCTTGTTTCACTAGGAATGGAAGTAGTTTTTTAAAATTTTATTTGGTAGGCACCAATGGCTTAGATATTTTGAAAAAAAAAATCCTTGCATAATAAATGAAAAAAAAAAAAACAAACTTAATTCTATATTAGAATGAAGAAAAAACATCAAGAGATCCCTGTTTCCCCAAACTGTGAACAATACAGGATATAAAACTTAAAGGAAAAAAAAGCTCACAGTGTGGAAAGTGAGAATATAGGAAACATATAAGTTTTATCCACAAATTTCTGGATCTTTTCATTCAAGTAATTAACATGATTAAGTACAGTTTTCCCATTTGATTTAATTAGCTGTAATCATACCAAACTATTGTAAGTTGGGCATTCAAGATACATGACACATCTTTTCAAATATGTGTACACTTATTGTGAAAATGAATGTAATAGTAGCACTCACTAGCCCAAGGCAATTACAATTACGAGAAGTGCTTGTTTAGTAAAAGTTCACAATCTGATGTCTTGCCTTTGCCTGAAATAGCCTTGTCACTCCACAAATTCTAACAGTGAAAGCATATTTTCAACAACCATGATTTATTAATTTAACTTTAGAACTGATTCCATGTCCTTCTGAATATTTTAATAATGAAATTTTAAAATATATATTCTTGACAGAAATGATGGATTGAACTATTAAACTGCTTTTAATTTTTTTATACAGGCAGTTTATACATTTACCGATAGGCATGCTGCTGAATAAAGTATGCCAGTTTTATGAAACACCAGCGCTCTGACCATGATCATTCCTTAATGCTGTGTGAATCACTGAGAACTTTTTTAATGGCCCTTTCCAAATTACATTAATGCTCAAGTTTCTTCCCACAGTCTCCTGATTAATTCACTTGCATTTTGCTGGAGGCAGCATGCATAAAGCCTTTATCTTCAGCTGGATGGCTGGGAAGGATGATTTTGGTAAAGTTCATATCACATCAATCAAGGATGAGTGCTCATCCTCTGTCTGGCCACTCTGTGTCAGTGACTTGAAGCCACAAGTCTTTTCCAGAAACCCTTTTTCTTACCCTTTTTCTTACCTGCACTGCAACACACTAGAGCTGCAGAAAATGCAATGTAAATAGTCAATTTAAGTTTTGCTGCTGGCAATTCGTCAAGAAGTATTTGGGGAAAGGGCGAGGAATAGTACAGAAATGAAGAGAAATCTTATTGTAAGATTTTTAGGAAAATGAATACTTTTTGAACATCCTATGTCTCAAGAAGGAAATGGAGTGACAATGAAGATTAAGCCAGCTCTTGTTATAAAAGCATGTGGAAAATGAAAATGCAAAATGTTCCTCGTTCATATACTGAATTAACTACAAAACCCCTACCAAACCTACAAAATATGCAAAATCTACTTATAAGGAAAAAAAGAAGAAAAATAAGAAGAATGTACTATGGAATTAATAATGCATCCATGCTAAAGAATGGCTATTTGTGACAGATTTTTCCAACTCTGTAGTAACCATCAAATTTCTTAGGAGATGGTTACATTTCTTGTTTTCCTTTCCCTTTGATTTATTAATAAAAAGCCAAATAATACATATAATATAAAGATGTCATTATAAGCTGATAGCAAAAAAATGCTGTGATGTAGGTGTGTATTGAAAAAGTATGTTTCTCTCTTGTTGACTACATGTAAAGGCAAAATATAATAAAGACTGCTGTCTTTAAACTAGGTATTCTGTACCAAAGCACAGTATGGATATTCGGAATGACAAAGTGTCCTAACAAATAAGCAGAAGAGAAAAAAGAGAATACAATTAGAGAATTTACAAATCAAATTAGAAAATCCACAATTTACTGAATTATAATTCTTTAACCTTGAATAATCTGTCTCAGACAGTGACCTGTGTCATTGTTTCATCTGTTTCACCTCCTACTTCATCTTTCTTTCCAGACATATAATGAATATATTGAACACTACCTGCTTTCCTATGAAATCCTGTATCTTTTGTTTTTATGAAAACACACAAGCTTCATTTTCCTTTGGAAAAACAATTCATTACTATCTGAAACACCTCTCTAGTTTGAAACCTAAATCTATTTAGCATTTAACACATAAAATTATTTATCTTGTGAACCAGCCAAACAGCAAAATATATTAAACCCCACAATTTAAAGTTTCCCAGCTATTGACCAAATATGTCCCCTAGGAATTTGCACACAAAGGTATAGGCTTTTTCAGCAGCAAAATTAAACTGGAGTTTTGTTTACACTTATGTTTTCTGAAAGAGGACCAAGTTGCCATTAAACTAATATAAGTGTCTAGTTTTCTTTATGATTGAACTATTTATTTATTCACAGGCAGACACATTGCAATTAATAATAGCCTTCTACCTCCCTCTATACTTTCCTCCAAATAAAATTATAACCAGGAAAATTATTTAATCTTCTTATAAAAATTGGCAATGACATCTGAATGCATTATTACTTCCACCAAAAAAAATCACCTTTTTCCACAACATATATTCTTCTGCAAAAGAATCAATAGTCTCTGTTTTATCTAAAAAAATATACTCAGCTCATGCATGACTTAAGAAACTTTTTTTGTATTTTGAAATTATTTATCTTGTTTAGACACCTGGGAAAAACAGTGATTGGTGTCAATGCACTTCTCATTCATAAATATGTGTAGCAAATATTATAGGGCTGTGTAAGCACGAGCAAGTTCGTTAGCAATACAGGAACATCAGAATAAAACTACATCAAGTAATTTATTTATTCAAATTTTTCATGTGATAGTTGAAGATCTAGTCTCATCTGGAACTGCTGCAAGGGATACTAGACAAAACTTTATTTATTTTAATTAAAGCCAGTTGCAGTCTGTCTATATTTGCAACCTTTCCTTAGTCATATATACTTTGTTGATCTCAACATTCACAAGAACGTATCTTAAGCTTGCATGTTTGTTTACTCTTTTAAGTTAAGCAGCAATTGAAGACATGATTTCTCTAACTTCATGAGGCAATTAATCTAAGCATGAAGAAATCCTCTCCAAACAAATTTTTGGTACAACGAATATTATCAGATCAACCTCTCCTTCTAAATAGACAGGTTACAATATTGAACATGAGGTTTCCTTTCTTCTGTTGCTCAGAGAAGAGAGACAAAACTGCCACTTATGACTTTTGTCTTTTCTTCTTGAAGGGGAAAAAAAAAGGCAAAAACCTCCTGACTAATAATGTTGTCTCTTTCACTGAAATGCAAAAGCTTATCAGAGTGCTGCTTGTCAGTATTAAAACTTTGAACTTCATTTCATAGGTGTTATGGATAGAAATGTCAAATGCAAATGTAAAAGTAAGTAATAGCAAGTAAAGAACAGAACAACAAACAAAGGAGATCAAAATCCTAAAGCACTTCCTGTTCCACAGAAAACTCAATTCCATATTAACATTGATATTCACAGAAGTGGCAGTGATGGAAAATGTCACCAGCACATCCACAAAAAATTCTTGGGGCATTCAGCTTTAGATACTTTCAACTGCTTAGCAATAATCAAGTGGTTATATAAGGAAAAGGACTTGTGAATTGTTAACAGCAACAACTATCCCTACCTGGTGTGCAGCAAGTGTGTTTGGAACAGGTGTTTTCCGGGTTTTTCTAATTTTATAGATTATTAAAAACCAGAAAAATATATTTTAAACCAAAACTATATTAGGTAGACTTCAGGAGATCTGCTGCTTGCATGTCAGCCCTTTTTTTTCTTTAAAGAGACCATATCTGAGGTTAGAGCATGAATGATACTTCAAAACAAACCAAACCAAACCAATAAATTTAGTACCTGTTCTGGTAGCACACTTTCACTGGAGTGGTTGGGAAGCACAGACCAGAAATCATAGTCAAGACATGTGTAGGAACACACACAACAGCTTTTTACTCAATCTTCATTTAATTAATTTTAAGGAAGGGTTGTCACAAATAGGTCACTGGATGGTTCTGAAAGATGGCCAAATAGGAATTCTAATACATGGCTTTCTACCATCGGCCACAGATCTTGAAATGCAGTCACTATAGACAGGTACTCTCTGTCAGAAGGTTTAACAGGAATCTATAAAGATTTTTCCACTGCACAATATATGATCATGTGTATATGTAGACATGTATAGTCAAAAACACATTTGCAAAGGCAGTTTGCTGCAACTCAATGAACCCATTTTCTGAAGAAAGGACCAGAGAGATTTTGGAGTACTGCAACCTCTCTGGATTGCGTCCCAAACAAGGCCTATGTTAACCTCCTAAGCTTATGAAAGACACGAAACAAATTTTTTAAATGTAATTTTTTTTTCCAAAGAAGATTACAGAATTAAGGCTGAGATACAAGGCTGCTTCAACATGTTTCTCTACAAATTTTCCTCTCTGAGTCACCAGCCCATGAAATAAATATGCTCTTAAAGAGTTCTTTTAGAAGAAAAGAAAGAACTTTGTCTCTCTTGTAATTCTCAAATAATGTATGAAATGAATCAGAAATAAGCAAAGCAACAAATGGAGTCACGCCTCTACCAGCCTGAAATCATAAATGCTGAAAGTATTATGTGTTCTGATTCATCACAGTGAACTTCCCCAGGAATCTGAAAAAGGTCATTCAAATATTAAACAACCCACTATTTCACTCAGCTGAAAGCACACTGTAGCTCTATGCTATAATCCTAAAATGGCATCTCCGTTGCCAAATGCCCCTGATGTGTGCAGTTGCAGCTTAACTAATGGTAAATTGGTGACAGAATTTTCTTGTCTACTGCCTGAGCTACAACTAACTGTTATGAGAATGTCAGTGGTTAAAAAACCTGACAGGAATGCCTTTGACATTTAAATGTGGGGAGTTATTTATAATTGAGAACCAGTAACTCAGGCTGAGGTGCACCTTGCTCCCCCAAGGCCAGGAGAGTAAAGCCACTAAAGCAGAAATCTCTTACAGGGTTTACTCCCCACAAACTGCCCTCAGTCACCCTGTATGAACAGCAATTAAATGTGCTCTGGGCTAAGGCAGCTTGTTCCAAGTTTTATAGGATTACCACATTCATAACTGATAATAGATGTCTGAGGGCAGGAGCTGTACCCTGGTGTCCAACCTGAGTCCCACTGCCCTTTCTGGCCAGGGGCTTCACACGGGTGTGTAAAAGCATCAGCTCCTTTCCAGCTTTCAGCAGGTCTGCCTGAAGGTGCCGGCCACACATCCTGAAGTGTCCTGTTGAGCAGGCTGCATTGTCAGTTCCTGTCTTAGATAGAAGGCTAATTTCTTACCACATTCACACCATATCAAAGTTTAGAAGGTTATACAGATGAGATAGAGTATTTTTAACTTGATGAGATGTTCTTCAGATCATTATGTCCTCATCAAAAAGCCAGGAAAAATTATACTGTCATTTGCTCATCAATAGGTTGGGATAAAAACAATAGCAAATATCTTGATTTTAACTTCTTTGCTGCTTTCAAATTTGCTGCCATATACTACATGGAGTTCCCATTCATTGAATCGGCTAATTAGTTGCAAGTAATCTCTGATCTTTGCTAAAGATTAAAAATACATTTGTTAATGAAATCTGTCTTGAATACAGCTTTTTGGAGAGATTCAGAATATCTAAAAGAAGAGCTTTATGTTTTTATTAAGTTTACCTTGGAGACTGAATTTACGCACTTGTAACACTACTATGACCTGTATTAAAGACAAGATAAATAGTTATCACAAACTGATAACTATTGCCATGGTAACCAAAGAGATTCAGAGACCTTATAAGAGTTTTCATGTGAGAATTTAAAAATAACAACTCTACTTTCCTTTTTATTCCAAAAAGTCCACCAGCTCTAAGTAAGGAATTATTTTATATATCCACATATATTTAAAAATATAGAAAAAACATGAAAGTGTCTTGCAAAATTAATTACATCCATATATGTAATACTAAAATTAGGTAGCTAGGTAAATTCTTCTTTGCAAGAAATCTATATTTTTCAATAAAATTAGGAAATTTATTCTCTCAGTCCAATAGGAAAGTATTTATAATTAAGTCAAAGCCATCTCCCACCACTGGTCTCAAGTAGTTGATAAACATACATTATACATTACTTAAATGGTTGTACTGTTTGTCAGAAATTATATCAGCAGGTTGTCTTTATGGGGTTTTTTGTTTGGTTTGTTTTTTTGTTTGGGGTTTTTTGTTTTTGTTTTTTAATCACAAATCATTTAGGCACTCAGTACTAAACCAAATTGGATGAAGATGTATGTCTTCACTGCAAACACTTGGATTCCCATCACTTCGCTGCTTAATGTGACAACAATTGCGAAGAAGAAAATTTCAATTATTCGATGTAAAATGGTTAGCTCTATAAATCATGAAATTCGTTATTTAACATTTCCTCTTGAAGCAACTTCAGACTGTCAGCTATGATAAATAAAGGAATAGACTGGTTCCAGCCTCTATTTAACTTCAGACAATATGTAAGCCATAAATATATTTTCAAAAATTCTTTTCTCCTCCATCTGCTATTCTAATATATATTCTGGAAGTCACAAAGGTAATCTTTTTATTAAACTAGCAAAAGAATGCATATTATTTATAAACCTGAGTATTTTTTGCTAAAACTAACCTTGTATTTATTATCTATCATACATACAGCTGTAATAATATACCATCCAAAAAGTATCTGGAATTATATGCATTATATTTATATCCCATGTAACATTATCTATACCTTCAAGTATATATTCTTAAATGGGATATATTCCGTTTCAATATTATAAGCATCAAAATAATTTATGGCAAAGCCCAAATGAATACATTTATTAAAAATTTCAGTGTCATGCAGAGCTTATAGATTATCATGTCAAATACCTGTTAAATGCTAAGTTATTATGCTTAGGTAAGCAAGCTGAATTGAAAAACTTGTGGAAGTTCCCTTGAATGACAACACAATGTTCCAAATACTTGAAAATAATTAAAAAAATAATTCTTCATATTTTCAGGTTTTCCCCATTGCACTTCTTGTTCCAGTAAAGTGAAAATTTAGGGGAAAATCGTTCATCAAGTATTTCCACAGCTATGATGCAAAAGTGGTGGTTTAGAATAACGTCCGATAAATATTCAACAGCCAAAAAAATATTTTCAATTTCTATTAAGTTGGAATGATATCTGAACTCTGTAAAAAGCACCATAGTGGTGATTTCTACACACACGATGATTTTTAGAATGCAGATGAGTACAGACACTTTACTTTTTTTTCCAAAGTCAACAGTGTTAAAAGTGATGATAAAGGGAAAAATCATTTAACAACTCTGTTCCTGTACTTCAAGTCCTTCATACAGGTTAAAAATAAGACCTGTTTCATTGATGTGGGTTTGATGACTTTCAGATAAGCAGTTGAACACTCATGCTTTAGAATGATATGGTGAAAAGTGCAATGAAATGCTGAAGTATTAAGAAATTCTAAGTCATTTAAAGAGTAATAGGTTGAAGTCACACTATCATATGGGGAAATTATATCTAGAGATTTCCTGCATTTTGCTTATAAAAACTATGACTGCATAGCATCAGGAGTCTAATATAAATAGGCTCCTTGTGTATTCATTAACTACCATATATGGAAGTGGAAATTAGAAGCTTTTAAAAACATGACCATCTATCATTTTCTCTTAGAAACACAGAGAGATTTCTCTCCATAGTAGTAATTGAGGATTAATCAGTTTGTGGCCTCATGGCCCCTCAGTAAAAAGTCTCCCAGCTACCAAATCATGATTGCCAAAGAAACCCTGGTCCACCTCAGAATACATTTTTCCAGGGGCCGTTTTCCCTTTGGATAAGACTTATAGAACTTTTTTTTTTTCTTCTAAAATTGCCCCATCCATTTGTCTTGTATACATCTGTGCAAGAAGGGTCAGTGCTTAACATGGACACTCAATCACGGTGTCAGTGCTCAGGGCCTATTTTTAGGTGTAGGAACCTGAACCAGCTGTTCAAATCAGCTACAGTCTGAACAGAACTGTCAGTGCAAAGCCCATAGTTATGAAGGTGACTTCTTCTCAACACCTCTGCTAACTGAAATGAAACCTGGCCCCTAAGAGTCCTTCTTTCTCCGGTCATTCCAATTATGGGTCCACAATCCATACAGGCAGACTAACAAAGATACACATGAAAGATGAAGGTTAACAAAACCACTTCCCTTTAATTTGGGGAAGTGTTACAAATACACAAACAAAAGATAACTTATTTTCAGAAATGGCTGGACCCCAATAAAGTACTAAACATTCATTTTAAGAATGGGAGGAATTATCAGACTATACATTCTGAAGTAGATATATAGTTGTGCTGAAAAGCAAAATATCCCTGAGTGGCTCAACACTCTCTCAATATGTTCATGTACTATTGCTCTTTGTAAGTACTATACTAATTACCTAGTGATTCTGAAGTATTTTTAAGTGATATAAAAGAGCCAATTACTACCATAGTTGTGTTGTTATGTTATAGGACACTTAAAATATACATGTATACGTGTTTTCCTCTCGTTAAAATTATTTAGTGGGTTTATTTTCTGATTTGCAATAGGAATAGAAAGTTTATGTCCCTCTGAAAACCAGTGAACCCAGTTCTGTTCACAAATCTAATGATGCTTTTCCCAGGATATTTGTTTAATTAGTTTGTTGTAACAGACATATTAGAAGTGGAGTGATATCCTTATCTACTATGTGCTCTATAGGGCTGAAATTACAACTACATTTGAAACTTTATTTGATAATAATACTTATAATAACAGCAAAGATTCATAGACCTATTTGCAGAGAAATACATTCAGTAAGTCATATCATATCTAATAAGTGATTATAGACGAGATAAAAGAGGACATCCTGTTTCTAAATTCAGTCCTGCTAGAAGCAGATTTCACACATGTTCCAATCATCATAAAACCAAGAGTTATTAATTATTTTTTGCTATAATTCTCAATGCAATCAATGTCAATTCACTGGCATCTTTTCTCTTAGCAAAGTATCACTGCTACTACACTCCTGAAAGTGTGAAACCATCTTTGACCACATGATTTGTGGTATCTGAACTGAGGTAACACACGTACTGAAGTATTTGAAAAATCAGTGTTTTGCATTTATTGGGATGCTACTGTTGTCTAACCCAGGTGAAGGCAGAGGACTGTGTGTGACTGGACAGAGTGTACAAAGATGTGTCTGTATGCAAGCTTTTGTCCAATCCAAACAAAACAGCTCTTTTTTGACTGTCATCACATGCACCAAACAGTTGTAATCAATAAAGTTCCTGTCACTGTGGGACTTCCTGTGTAGAGATCAAACAATATAAATGTCCCAAATTCCCTGCCAAACCAAAACTTACTTCTATTATATTGTTTTTAAATTTTATCCCTATTTTGAAACTAGTTCTGCTCATGAGCATTGTCCTCAGAGTTTACTGAACAACATTAGTATTAGAAACATCAATCCTATTTTTAGACTATCATAAAAGTTATCAATCCACATTTACTGCTATGACAAATTAATATTTTGTTTCTTACTACTTACAGTGACAGGAGCTTTTGTCATGAACCATGTATTGTGTTGGCTAAAAACCTATAAATTGTCAGTTTGTGTCTCATAGAGACATACCAAATTTTTAATAAATCAGATCAAGTATTTTTAAATTGCAGCATTTGTCTGTGGAAATTTTGTAAAAAACAACCCAGTAATTTCTAAATTGTATTTCTATCTGTCTGGTGCTTTTGCTGCTTCACTTGGATTGGAGCTATTGATTCCAAATGTGAAATTATGGAGTCTGGAGACACAGGATAGCTACTTGTGATGTTCACCACAAGGCAGGTATTTCAGCAGTACCAATGTCCCTTTGGCTGTTTGTTGGTGACAGCTGTTCTTGCGTAAATGTAACTCTGCAAGATCATTAGAAAAGTAACAGAAGAAAATCTATGCAGCACTTTTACTGATAGAAGGAATGATGTCTGCCTGAGAGACAGACATAATGGCAATATTACTTTTATCTGCCATTTGTGTCTAATTTTTTTTTTTTAATTCAGGAACTAATTGAATGTTGGTTTTTGTTTTGCTTATGCCTCTTTAGCAAATACAGTTAATACAAATATTTGAGTAATTGAAAACAAATAATAATAATAAAAAAATTACATTGACTTTACGGTGGACAAATTTATTAATAAAAGTCTCCCTAATATTGTTCTGGCCAAGATACCGTTGTTAATTTTACCATTTTACTCACCATGAATCAATGGAGACAACAGAAATGGTAAGTCAGAAACATAGGAGACTTTCCCCATCACCACAAAACCTAAGACTGAATAAGCTTCATGACTCTAAAGTGAGTGTTGGAAAGATTATAGATGAATAGGCAAGCAGAAAACATGGTGAGATTGCAGAAAATGTCTTTGTTTTTGAAAGACTCCTACAATTGAATGCTCTCTCTGAGACTCATGTAAAGGATATTCATTCATGTCATAATTTAAAAAATTCAAATAAACCTTACACATGTGGGCTGAGTTCAGGCATCCAATTTTACTTTATGCATGACCCTATCATACCTGGACTTTGTTACAATCTGTATGCAGACCTACAGCATATCTACAGCACAGGAGAGGAACCAGGGAAGATACAAGTCATGACTTTATTCAGCTACTATGACACATTTTTTAGAATTTTGCCCATGATGATCACACTGAATTTTGTACCATCTTAATTTTTTTTCTTTTTTTCCTCATCTCTATGCCAATGAGTAAAAGAATGAGCCTGCCTAGAACAACTTTTATGATAGCTACAGAAAAATCTCTCAAGTATGACAGTACATTGGAAATTCAGCAAGAAGTAATCACTATGTGTGCATGTCTATATATTTATGCATGTTACTTTGCCCCATAGACTTACACTTCATTTTGCAAACTGTAACCTAACTCTAATTTTAATTTCTGAATTCACTGCAGTATAAAAAATTATTACAGAAACTATATAATGAAATTTTATAAATGCTATTACTTCTCTCCTGTCTTTTTTGCATCTGTGGCTTGTTCCTACAATCCTCTCTTGCTGAAGACTTGATGAGGAATTCAGGGGAAAAGAGTGACGAATTTCAAAAGTGGAAGTGATAAACTAAGGACAGAATGCTCATACAGCTCTCTTCTCTTGCTGCAGCTAAACAATAAAAATTTATGCTAGTAATTGATGGTGGTACTATGGCAAAAGTTTACCACATAATGAGCTTTTCATAGTAAATTTTTTAATTGTAGTTTGTCTATATTAAAACTGTGTTGTAAAGCTCCCCAGCTCGTTTACCATAAAATAACCTTCAGCAAGGGTTGCAGGATATAATCTCTGGATAATCTTTTCTGGAGAATGCATAAGCCCCTCATCCATTTCAAGTTATTACTACTTCATTTATAAAATCCCACAGCCATGATGAAGCGTAATCAACTTTACTGTGATGTGCTGCTATTAAACAAAGCCAGTATTGCCTGCTTTCTTTGCCTCATCCCTGATGTCAATTCCACCATCAGGATACTTAAGTGCAGCTCGCAGTTCATCACAGCTCTCCAATCAGGTGAAAGGAGCTGCAAGATCTAAGTGTGACCAGAATGGAAATACGTGGGAAAAAAACCCTCATAATTTAATAGTTTTTCTTGGCTACAGCTAACCAAGTTGCTACCAAGAAGGGTCATATTGCACACATAACAGGTATTTTTTGGTCGGTATAATTTCCTGGGGTGTTTCAAAATAACTTTACTTCAAATTTAAAGAATCTACTGAAGTACAGAGAGGAGCAGAAGAGGCTGAAAAGAAGTGTGGAGAGAGAAAATCAGAGACTGAGAAGCCTCCTCCTCAGTCTGTAGAACCTGCTAAACCCTATTGGAGCACAGCTGAGGACATAAAAGGAAAAGTGTCAGGTGGGGAGAGACAGAGATCTCTTACACAGTGAAGAAGATGTACTTAATTTCTAATCAGAATAATACTTATTTAGCCAGTATTAACTAATGTAGAGAAATAATGTTTGTGAAGTCCTGGGAACACAGGGGGTGTATGAAAATGTAAAAGAAAAGTTTGTTTTCAAACAAAATTATTTCACAGTGTAAAATTCACCTGCTGGTCACAGATTATGGCACTCATCTGCTGGATCTGCACCTCAGCACAGTTTGTTTAACTGTGAAAAAATAAACTTTAGTGGGAATTTTCTGTTCCAGTGGACTGACTGAAATCACAAGAACTCATGTTTTCTGTTTCTGCAGATACTAGATCTTCAAGGAAATCTCCATCTGTATATTTCCAAAATAATCCAGTTTAAACTAGGTTATTATCAGAATGTAGGCATACACTATGGGACTGACAGCACCAGATGGGTGGTTCTCCACTCTTTATTAGCTCCTAAAAGTAGGCAAAATTTAAAGGTATGTTAACCCATATTATTCACTGGTGCCTAGAGATGAAGTGGCACTTTGATTGCATTCTGTGTTGCAGTTTCAAACTAGAAAAGCCAGAGAGTGTGTGCAAAAACCAGCAGTGTGTTGTGTCCTGAAGGGTCCTTCATTAAGGTATTGATAGAAATATGTAGAGATAATGAGTATGTAACCCCCACAGCAGTATCAAGGAGTACCCATATTCTAGCTTCTCTGTTAATCATCCATGAAGAAAAATTAATACAAATAGAGGGCTGTACCTTCTCTTTGCAATAAAAATAGGCAATTAATTAATTTTTAGATGAGAAATACATTATCCTGGTACAAACTGTTTGATAAAATTGAAATAATCAAGCACAGTATCAAGATTTTTTTAAACTCCAGTGAAATGAAAAAGCAAACAAAAAGCACTATTTTCCTCTCAGGAATCAAAGAACACAAAATACAGTTTTATATTATTTGTTAGGTGTTTTTTTTAAAGAACATGAGATGTCCTGAATTCTGCATTTTGCAAGTACTTCAGTTAAAAAAAACCCAAAAATAACAACAAAAAACCACCTCTGCCCTCAACAAAATTACTTTCTGTAATTTGCTAAGTATCTTAGCATAGTCCATGACATTATGGACAACAGGAGTGACTCTCTATTTCCACTTAGATCACAATTCATTCCATACATGTTTGAAGCTCTGATGCTGTTGCATGCCGGGTTGGTTCAGTTAGGGGTTTCAATAAATGCTAGTTAGGTTGCTTCAATGTACCCCTACTTCCCGCTCAAAATGGTTCGCTCCAAGCTGTCTGCTATAGGAGCTTTCACCTGTCAATCTTGTAACCACTCCCTTTCTTCCCCACAGAAAGTTCTGTGTCAATCACCCCACCTCTGTAATCCTATTTGTCCCAGAACCCTGTACCCGCCTCTGCAATGTCCCCATAGGTTGCCGTGGTCCATGTCACTCCCCTGTCGTCTGTCCCCATTGGGCGAGGGGGGCTTCCGCCCCTGTCTGCCCGCCCCCTATTTAACCCCATGCTCCCCTTGTCCAAGCTGCCATTTTGCCCACGTGGGATTGGGAACAGCTGCTTTGTCCACCACTGCAGCCATGCGGGAAATAAACAGTTCTCAGCCATGCGGAGCAGGGTGTGCCTTCTCTCGGCCCTTTATCTCGCCTCAGCATGAGGCTACGGACGTGGCAGACCCACTGGAGGCTCGTCCCTAGAGCTCCGCAACCACTCGGCGGCCCCAGTCTCACTGAAGAGCAATGTGCCAGTCGGACACCCACAGCTGCCCGGGACCGGGGCAGAGAAAAACCCAACGCAGCATGAGGCCATAAATAAACAAACATGTAATACAATCACAGAGTGTATCCTAAGATACAGCATATGAGGTTGACAGCTGCATCACCTCCTCTTTGTAATGGCAACATGGACTAAATACACAATTATGATGAGTGCATAAACAAATGCCCCAGAATCACTGAATTAATTTTTATCAGAAAATTTCCTAATTTTCCTTTCTGATGGTATCACTGCAGGGCAGAATTTAAATATGTCTCCATTCCTGCCCATACCTTATATCTTTTCCCCACTAAGCCATGTCTTTTCTCAATTTTCAAGTAGAATTCAACTAATAACTGCTTTATGTCTTTCTCTTTTAGTTCCTGAGCAGCTCCATCCATGGAATGAAGGAGATGGGGATGCTGTGCAGCTCAGTATTCCTATTAGTCATGAAGAAAGTGGGAGTATGTGAAGGATTCCAGGCACTGTGACTGGAACATCTGATGTAGGCTGGAGCATAACAGGATCCCAAACCCTGTCATGATAATTACTGGACATCAGTTGCAGCAGTGACTCTGTATCTGAGAGACTGTAAGACTAATTTTAGTTTTAAGTGAAGGAAGTTTTGTCCCTCCATCCTGGGGAAATTACTATTGGCAAATACTTTAATGTGTATTGTAGCTCTTGTTTGATAACTATAAAATATAGTATTTTAGGAATACCTAAATGACATTCAATAGCTTAAAAGAGAACGGGAGACCACTGGTCTTTGCTATTTTTGCTATTTTATTGATTTTTTTTCAACAATCAATATTTATGCATTAATAAGGTGCTAAACAAATATTCTACCAGGCAGAATTTTTCTCACACAGATTTCTTTCAAATGCTTGGTTTAATTAGGCCTGAAACTACTGATATGTGATTTTAAAAGAAATTCTGTCTTAATATATATTTTTTCTTTAAATATAATGTAAAACTACTGAGTATATTTGCAATCCATGTGAAGTGGAAACAATTGTTATCTCTCCCCTCAGAAGCCATCATGCATTGAATGGGTTTTTATGAACCACATGGACATTAGTCAATTATTTTAAAATTACTGAAATGTATGTTCAAAATTTCCTAATTTCTATATTTTAGAGACCTATATCTAGATGTCAAAATTGATGGATTTATATCTTCTGTCTATACGTAGAGTTACACTTGATTATTCAATAACCATGAATTTTCTGCTGAATGTGAAGAAAATTACCATGTGGAAGAATACTGTACTTCTGTAGTTATGCAATAGAAATTGATGAGGCATCAGTTGTTTTAGTCTGCTTATAACCAGTTTCCATTGTAGTACTCCACCATTCTCAGCTGTTTCCTACTTAAAATATTCATTGAAACAGACACATCAGGGCATGCAACTCAGGATGAACAGAAGTGTGAAAATTGAAACAAAAGCTTCATGTTAATGTTTTAGAAAAGAGCCATTCCTTCCAGGAGATTTAATCAATATTAAGAATTATATGGAAATCATAGCGGATGAGAGTAATTGATTGAAGGATACAGCAGGAGAAAAAGAATATTTCTCTTTCAGTATGAGCTGCAGGTATGGAATACACTCAGGTGCAGCAAATAATAACATTGATTTACATTTGTTTTTATGAACTAATGGAAATTCCCATCAAGGCACTGACATTGTCATCTTCTCTTTGAAAATACAGCTTTATGCGTTTTGAGAAGGTCTGGAAAAAGGCCAATAAAAATGATTGCGCTTTCAGAGCCAGAGATAAATTATAAAATTTTTGCAGTTATATAATTAAATGGGAAAGTTTCCTTTGTTAGACTAATTGATGAAAAACTCTATGTGTGTTTTAATCTCTAAATTTTAACAAATAAAACTGACAAACTCCTATTTTCCTGCAATATTCACAACAAATCAATCCCTATATGAATTGGGAAAAACACTTGCCAGTCAGATTCTCTGACACAAGGAAAGAAGATAACAAATAAAAGATTAAGTAAGCAAAAAAAACCCACAAAAAACCAAAATAAAATAGAAAAGAAAAAAAAAAAAAAACCAAACCCCCAGTGTATTGAAGAAGATTATGGCTAAAAAATTGAGCAAAAATTATCCATAGTTTGGTACAACTAGTTTAGGACACATTATCTTTTCACAAAAATGCTGTAGTTCACGTAACAGTACTTAGAAAAGTTGAACACAAAGACTGGCAAGCCAATGTGACAAGAAAGCTGAAGAATGAAGCTGATATATTACAATATTACATATCATCAGTTATAAGGTCCTTTCAACTTTTTTTTGTGTGCAAAAAATGTCTTGATGCAGCCTAGTTAGAAAAAAACTAAATTAGAAAGAACAGAAAACACTTAATTCTTTATGAAAATTCTGACCCAACCGATGAAGCCAAATCAACATTTTCTGTGTTAATCATGGAGGCCTTTTGTGGACCTGACCAAAGCAAATTTAGTGGAACAGACAAAAAGAGAAAGCTACACAAAATAAAGTTAAAAGAAAAAATAAAATCTATGTACAAAATATATGATTTTCGCCTTTACTATATTTTAATCCTCATATAGGTTTACTGACAAAAGCTTGACTAACTCATTGGGCTTACATTACGAGTGTTTGTTTCATTTTACTCAGGATGGAAGCACTTGTAAGCTGTTACGTGCATTTGCACAAAGTTTTCTTAAATTAGTCTTAGAGGATAGATTGCTCTGCACTTGAAAAAAGATTATACTGTTATAAATTCACACACACACACTCAACTGTCCCCATTACATTGTCGCAATTTTACGATGATTAAGAGGTTAGAGAGCTCATCTGCATATATTTCTGATTTGCTTTTTACAACCAAATATTCCTCTGTGGTATTGTCCTACACTGCAGTACACCAAAACAGCATGGAAATAACTAGCAACAAGAAAGCATTGACATTTGGACCAACCTATATTTTTCAGAATGTTTTTGTCAGTGTTTACCAGATCTGAGTACTCACCAGACATTACTGGTTTTTGTCCTGTCCTTTATATGGATATATGGATATGTGATATATGAGAATATGTGGATATTCTACCACAATTTCATAACCTGGGAAGATATATTTTGCACAGAAAACATGTTGATGTCTTTCAGCTTACAAACACTACTATCAGAACTCAGTACTACTAAACATTCTTATATTTCAATGACACACCTTGTTACTATAAGATAACCACGATGAAAACTCTGATTTTCCACAAAAGGTAGAGATTGCATTTACACATTTGTGACAGCCTGCAAGAAAATTAAAAAGGGATGGCATACATGCTCCTGTGTGAAAAAAACACAAAGCCAGCCTAAAGAGGTAAGGAATAATGGAGAGGCACAGTCATGTGAAACTATAACAAAACAATGAAAACAATTCTTCTTTTACCCTCTAAGGTTGAAAGATAATTGCAAGAACAATAGCCAGGATCAACCCAAATAGTGCTCAGATTTAATAAGAAAATTTTCTTAAAAATAACAGGAAAACCAAGAGTAAGAACAAAATCAGGAATATTTTCTTCACACCTAGAGCCAGATTAGAGTAGGCATTAGTTTAATAGTATAAAATACCACTTATACGAAATTTGATACCAAATACATTTTTGAGAGGGAATATATAATGTTTTATAAAGAAAGAAGCAATATGAAAATTTTGAGATTTAAGTAATTAGATTTTTGCCAGAATAAAAACATTCTGTACATGGTATTTGAATGCAGCATGTTTATTCCATTTTCTTAATGAAGAACTCACCCTGGAATAATAATGCAATATTTTAGATTTCTCACACGGAAATGTTTTTTTCACACATATATTGATGATATATTAGAAATGTGATTTATGATTTTGTTAGACTGGTATTGGAATTAGAAGGATATAGATATCATCACATACATAAAATTTATAGAGTTTATGCATCATATTCTCTGATGTTCTCATGAACACAATTATAAGACCAAAAATACCTCACATGAATATGTGGTGCTCACATCCCCACAGAGTGTGTCCAGCAAGAACAAATTTCTGCATTAGCAGAATAGTAAGACCAGTGTGTGCTACAGGATTCTGCTAATTCATGTGGAGGAGCCAATTTTGCATCTTTATCGAACTTTTAATCTTTTTTTGTAGCTGTGCAGCTTGGGAAGCTATATTACCAAATAAAACTGATAATAAAATACGAATTAAAAATAGAAATTTAAAACAAAACCCAAGTGATACATTTTAAATGGAATTACTAGAGCACTCATAAATTCATATTGTCTAAATAACTCTCCTTTTAATAAAAGTTTTGGTTGCTTGTTTGTTGGTTTGGTCTTTTTCCTTCCTTTAATTTGATAACTATTGATAAACAGTCTCAGACTGTTTTTATAATTAGATTGATTTCTCCAGTTTAATCACTGGATTTTGGACTCATGTCTTGGAGTCATCTTAATGCCTAACTTTCTAAACCTATCTCATTTATTACAGCTGGAGTAATGCAGATTAAACATGCCCTGGACATAGGAATTCTTTTGAGAATTCTCTCAGCACCATTTTTCATGGGCTGAACCCTAAGCCACTACATTTAAGCATGTTTTAGTACTCTGTATTTTTGAAGTATCTTGTCTCAGTAGAGACAAGTCTAAAGTGGCATGAAAATGGGATTGTCATTCAATAACATGTGGAACATGTCTGCTTCTCTTCCTCAGGTCTGTGATCACAGGACACAAAATTTAAAGGTGCTCAACCTTAACTAATCAGAAAAAATAAATAGAAACAGATTATTTTTGCCAATTTCATGTCTTAGTCTCTGAAAATAAAATTGTTTGTACATAATGCAAAAGCCATGGAAAACAAAACCAAAGTATTTGTTCGACATAAATGTAAAGTCAAGTCATAAATGAAAGACAGGAAGAACAGCATATATCTTATATGGATTTAATTTATTCACTTCAAATGTTATGTTTATCAAATATCTGCTGTACACAAATACTACAATGAATCTTTTTCAATTTAACTGCAGGATGACTGTCTCTTAAATAATAATTTATTTGGAAACATATTAAAAGGCATTAGGATTTAATGGGGTATATACAAAACCCTTCAAACAAAGATTTCTGGCTAATTAAAGATAACAGAAATTTTACAGAAGAATTTTTGCACTATGTAACAGTTAAATTTTTCCAATTCATAAATATCACAATTTTTTAATGAGAAATGCAATTTTTCAAGTTCTAGTTTAATTTATCCCATGATAATTATACATTGCTCTTGGTAAATAACAACCATGAAATTCTCCTATAAAGCAGTGACATTGATATGTCCTCAGTGGAATCTCACAATATTTTCAGACATGATTTAATAGATTTTGCTGAAAAGTTAGTTATATCCCTGTAGATAACCATGGCAACAACGAATATGTTTATCTAGCTAACAGGTCCAAAGTTAGAAAACTGTCTGCAGAAGAGAAAATTTTACCCTTAAACCACTAGCTTGATGTTTTATAGGAATAAACTCATTAGGAAAATGTTTATATTGCAATGAGAACAACATATGAATGTGCATTCAAAAGATAAAAATACCCAAAAAAGTAATTGTATAGGGTGTTAAAAATAATTGCAAACTCTCTAATGTTGTTTTTATAAGAAGTAAAGCTAAAACACAAAACAGAAGAAAATACACAATGTTATATTTACAGTTCAGAGCTTTCAGAAATAAACTTTAAAAGACTGCCAGTGTTTCTGCTCCTCAGTCTCCCAGTTTCCTTTTAGCAAACAAAGTGGAATGAATGGCTCGTCTATCCTTCACATTTCTTATCGATTCATTAGCATTAAACGTGAATGGTTGTGACACAGTAGCAGTTAAAGACTAATTTACAAGGACACAAACAGCATTTTATGTGGTAGAAAGACACTAATAGAATAGATGCTGGTTTTCTCAAGTAATTTCCTTATTACTGTACTTACATAAAACATGACCATACTGTACAAAATTTACATAATTGCTACAATGGGTTCCTAAGTTCAGAAATTATTTTCCCAGGTCTCTTGTCTGTGCAATCTAATTTTTTTTTTTTTTTTTTTTTTTTTTTTTTTTTTGCTTTCCTTGGGCAAACAAACCAAAAAGACCAAGACATAAATCCCACCAAACTAACCTCAGACACTACAGTACACTGCTGATCTACAGGATCTGATACACTGACCAGACAGACTATCATGATTTCCCACTGACACAGACAAAAGAAGACACTGGAACATATTCTCATCCCTGTGCAAATTTGGAGGAAACTGGGAAAGGAATGAGAAAAAGATGTACATTTCATATAGATATGTGGCAGGCTGTTGAAGGAGGGAAGGGCAATGGGGGAAGAGCTGTAGTAGCACTGGCTCATTATTTCCTTCCTGAAGTGCTCTTCTCTCACACATAATTCATTTAAAATGGAGAAAGGTTATCAAAGACTTATTAAGGATAAACAGCAATCACTATTTTCACACAACTCAAACATCTCTGATAATACTTTGTAAAAATTGCCTGCTGCTTTTTCATTTCTTAAAGAAAAAAAAAAAAAAAACAAGCACAAAAACCTACAAAACACAAAGGCCCTTTTTTTTTTTTTGTGATTTTAAAGAATATTTCCACTTTGAGCAGGTTCATAACCAGGAGATTAATTCTACTCACAGGGATATACAAAGCCCTGATCACGTTTTTTCCCTGGTAATTAAAAGCAACAACCAAACACATAATTACTCCATGAATAGAAGGATCTACAAGCGAACCAATCCTCTCCTAAGTATAAAAAAACTACAACCCTAATTAAAAAAATAAATCTCAAAATTCTGTATACATTCACACACTTACAGTCGACTGAAGAAATTCAGACCTTGTCCAACCATCCAAATATCTGTGAAGTTTCCCTTTGTTGAACAGAGATTTCTATACTTAGATTGAATTGAATGGAATAATCTTTCCTAGATAATTGACAGTGTGAGAATAACAAGAGGTGAACTGAGAGAAAAACCAAATTTCTTATCAGCCCCAAGTCATAAAAAGTAAAAGCAGCTCTTTATGGTGCTGCATGCACCAGGGTCCACTCTCCAAGCACAGAGCAGTGAGAAGGCTGCATTTTTTTATGTTCCCTGACATTAAAGAGGATCAGAAGAAGGGCACAAGACATCTGTGAAAGCATGCGGTGTTGGCAGGAGGGCAGCAGCACACCATGTATGTCTGCAAGGTTGGGAGGAGGGAAATAAAGCACCATTTGTGGGGCACTCCCAGAGCACCCAGAGCTGGGAGCAGGTGGGACTGGAAAGGCAGAGGTGGAGTGTGGGGTACCCATAAGGAGTCAAAGCCACTGTGAGATGCTGTGAAAGGGATTGGGATGAAGGGAGAGAACAGGTAACCTAAAAATTGGAAAAGGAGGAGGCAGAGATAAGTTTAAACGTGACAGTTCTGGTCTATGGACATGTTTAGTGCTGCTTGTTTGCACAACCCCTAGCTACAGATGACAGCACTGCGTAGTCACCAGTATTTTCTCCATGTTGGATCTCAGTGCTGGAGCTATCACTACGACACTTTAAGCCCACCAGAATCAGAAAGGGGATTAATGTTTAAAAATATTGTTACCCTGTGACCAGGGAACTTCACAGATCAATATTCCCTTATCTCACACATGAGGTATGCAATTATTGTTTTGTACATAAAGTGCAGAAAGTTTAATTCATGCACCCAAGGTGATACAGTATGCCTTTGGTAATACTGGAAAGCAAGATATGTCACATGCCTAGGCTCGTGTCCTAACAAATCTTCAGAACAAATACACCACAAATTCAGTTAGGTGCTCACTTATATACTTGAGCTTTTCCCTCCATGATGGAGAGATATACACTGTACTTTATGTAAGTCATAACTCCATGAAAAGTATGCATAAACGCAAATCTTAAATGGAAATTTGTCAAAATTTTTAGCTAAGAAAAAGAAAAAAATACACTCTTATGCTTGCACTTATGCTGACCTTATTGTTTTTATGCCACAAAAAAATCAGTAGCTAGGAATTTTCTGACAACATATTTTATAATGAAGTCCTTTTTGGAAAACACTTTTCCTATCAAATGTCTGGTAATGGGCTCTGCAGCCAGAAACAAGCACAAATTTGGCACCAGCCAAAGATATTAGACATGCTGTTTGGATGCCCAGTAGATTTTGTCAGCAGATGATTTGGGGGGAAAAAAAAAAGCACAAACAAAAAGTAAATAATAAAAAAACTAGCATCAAAAACTAACTGAAAAATTCTGATGGTCTCCAGAATTCATGACCATGTCCTTCTGTCACAGATGTGGGCAGAAAAGGCCTATACCTTCCTCCAGCTGCAGGGCTGGATGCAAGTGATGCTCTGTACCTACACAGCTCACAGAACTGATGCGAAGGAAAGGTGGAATGGGGATACAAAGTGACATCAGCAGGCAGAATACCATGGCAGAAGGAAAAGGATCTTGCTGTCACATTGAATCAGGATTAAACTGTGGCATATGGTAACTGCACAAGAGATGTTATACCCTTTTGGCATGGACCCTGGATACAGAAGTGGAAAGAGAGAGTCAGTGTAGTCATTAATCCCTGCTCTGTAGCAGGGTAAGAGAACTGGGTTGGAAAATAATAAGTAGCAGAAGTAGTAATATTAGAATGTTGTAGATGTTGGATAGAATATACTTTTTAACCACTTGTAAGAAAAATCTAAAGAACTCTTTCAAAAAAAGATGTCTTTTTTTTTGTTTCAACTCAGAAATATTTTACTATTGGATTCTTCCAGATATTGCACCTCATTACATCTTGTAAAGGGGAAAGCAAAAAGTAGTCTTTTGCTTTGTTTTCCCCAGGAGAGTGTCCATACCAACACAGCTTTTGCAGGCAGAGCATCACTCCACCTGAGAATCTTGCAATGAGGAACAGCTGGGTGGCTGAACCCAGCTTTCAAGAAGTGGCTGGCAGAGTGGATCTCAGGCTAAGGCAGGAGAGAGCAAGTGAGATGAGAAGAGAACTAAGCCAAAATTTCACTGGAAAGCCTGGTTCCTCCATCTGTCTTCTGCTTAACTGCAGCTCTACTTTCATGTCCACTTCAGTAGTTATGGACATTCCTTTAAGAAGTAACTCCAGACATTTTAGTGGCACTAACTTTCTAGCAAGCTTATTTCCTATGGCCTGTGTGCTCCTCTGTTCCAGAAAGTGTTTAATACAGCACAGACAAGATTCACATTCACAAAATCATTTATTAAAAAAAAAAAAAAAAGAAAAAAACATCTTAGCAATGTAAAATTACTGAGGATAAAAGACATAAAGAAATGTAGACAATGAGAATATAATTAGTACTATGTGACATGTGAGATCTCTGCTCTTGATCATTAGCATTTCTACAGCTCTGTCTTCCCAGGAATAATGATGATAATGGGGTGCTTTTCCCTAACTGCAATCATAATGTATGGAAATTAAAGAAATCTCTACAGTCTGAAATCTGAAACTATAAATAATAGTGAAGGTTCTCTTGTACCCTGGAATTAACTAATGACACATTTTCTGAGAGGAAAAAACCCCAATTCCCAGTACCATGTCAAGTGCCTGGCTGATGGTGAGTAACTCTTCAGCTCCTACTCTTATTCTGATCATGCAACGAGCAAAAGCACTTTGATACACAAGGGCCTAAGATTTTATATAGCACTGCTATACAGTTCATCTTTTCTGCCCCACAATTATTTTTTTCCCATGTAGATTTTGTGCAGGTCTTTAGCACTAAGCCTCACAGAAAGACACAAAAGCCTGGACCCTTAAGGTCGTACTGAATATGCCATAATTGAGAGAAAAGGGTTCTACTGAGCCCTTTCCTTTATTCCCTGAGTTGGGATGACTCCAGAAATTGTTTCAAGATTAGGATGAAATCAAGGAAGCAACACCTGTGTCTCAGGGACATGGAATGGAGGGATGCTAATAGGGCCTTGGGTTGGAGACCTTGAAAAGAAAAATCTTTCTGATGTGCAGCATAATTTTTCTATTACTTTTATAGGAATTACAGTAGCTGGTGTTTTTTTCCAGATCTGTTATATACCATCTATTTAAAACCATTTTTTTCATTTCTGAAGTAAATTATTTGCTATGGAAGACTTTGTAATGGTATTTTTGGTCCTCACCATAAGAAATAAGGCAAATGTACTATGGCATTCAAGATATAAAAAATTTAATTCTCACTGGACACGCAGAGTGACTTCATCTGTGTATTAATAAATTTTTCCTATGAACAGAATGAAATTTTAGGAAAATAGCTCTTTTCCTATGAGGATCAGAAATGATAACATTTTCTCACCAAGATACTTTCTTATGCAACCTATTTTCGAGAATTCTATTTTAGCAAATAAACTGGAGATTAACAGTGTATTTTGAAAGATAAAAGAAAAATAAACTTTAAAGTGCATGTAAGTGAAAACAGTGATAAACTCTTCTTTTTAGACAACAGCAAAAGAAAATAAGTGAATTCTAAACCAGTGACATTAATAGGTTTTCCATGTTTAACTTAAAAAGGAGGTAAAGTAAAAATATTCCCTTAATTCAACACTAAGGTCGGGTTTTTTTAAAAGATTTTTCTGGGGAAAAGCTTTAGTTGAATGGAGAAAGTATAAGGATGGAAAGCAGGCATATCACTGCATGTACTTTTTACTTTTTTACTTTCTCATATCTAGAAAATGCTTTTAAAGTCACATGAACATCATACTTGGTCATCTAAGATAATTTTTAAATCTGAATAATTCCTCAATTCACATAAATTTCACAAGATCCAGCTCACTTTTACCACACTAAGCCATCATATGAAAACCTTATAAGCAGTAATTGGAAGCAACTTTTCAATGACTAAAATTAGGTTAAATAGATAACTCCTGAAGATTATTTGAGGGGACAAACCCTTGTGCTCATACCTTTTGCTCAGCTTTGAGGTTGGGCCATGGCAGAAGGGATTCCCACATTGCCATCAGGGGTATCAGACTTTTTGTTGATGGACCATCTCTAAGTATAAGAATATGCAAGTGCTTAGAAAAAATCTCCAGTGTAACAGAAGAGAATATGAGGAAGAAACCATAAATGGCAGCAGTAAACCACGTGCTCTCTTGGAACCCTGGGGAAACCACTGACCTTGTTACCTGCATTGCTAATTAATCTCTGCAAAGTTTCCTCAAACTAATTGATGTGTGGGCATTTTGATTGCAAATATACTTATCAACAGCCTGGATTTCAACAGAGGTTGTTTTTAAATAGCTCTCAAAATAGAGCATGTAATTTGTCCATTTTTAATAATCTTCACTGAAAAAGATCATATCAACAGTGAAGAGAGTGCAAAGAGCAAGTGAAATAATGAGGTAATCCAGGAAAACCTTGTAAGAATTGCAAGGCAAAAAAAACATCTAAAATTGCTCTAATGAATGACTATGACCTTAAATGATGAGTTATGTTTTAGAGCAATGCATTATTTCAGTTGACAGCTGCTTTATAAACATGAAATAGAAGCAATTATTTATGTATATATTTATGTGTAACTGATACATAACTATACCTATATATAATGAAGTAGAAAATTATGAGCTCAATTCTGACACACAGAGTCACCCTGTTATTTTATTTTTCTGATTTTACTCTCAATATAAATCAATTTATATTATTGGAATCTGACATAATAAGCATGTACCTCAAATAGATTAATCAAAGGCATTCCATTTAAGATGTCACTGCTTTAGTTTATGCTTCTACGCTTACATCCTTAAAAAAGCTAAACAGAACTCAGTATTAAGATTTTTGAAAAGTGAAAGAAATAATGGGATTTGAGTACAGAAAATAAGAGAATAACAGAGTTGCTTTAAGGTGAAAATTGCAGAAGGTGTAGATGAAACTGAATTTTCTTTACCACTTTATTTTAAATTAGCACTTACTATTGTTTATTCCTTGCCCTATCTTCCTTTTTCAAATTCTGGAGTATTCAGATACTAATAATTTATTTCGCAAGTTAGGACACTTTGGTAACATTTAGGCTGATCTCCTAAATTTATGGGCCAGAAAAACATCACCAACATATTCTGGAAATACTTAATCTAAAAATATTTTTATATTGCTGTTGAAAATTCACAAAATAGTATGAATTATTGGAAAGTATTTTTTGTACTGAATAATAGAGAATGGAAAGCAAAGTTGGCTAAACATTTATAACAGTGTTAATGGAAGGAAAGTTTCCCACTCAATTTCTTGCTTGATAAGGAATGGAAATAAAGATAGCAATTTTGAATATATTATAGATGAATTAAATTTAAGAGATTGTAAAAGAATTTGAAGTTTTGTCTTAGTTTGACCTTTCTCTTGTCTGTCTTCATGGTATTATCTTTGTGAGTAAAATAATTCACTGAAGTTCAGGAAGATTACTTTTGTGCAACAAGGATTTAATAATGTAATTTTTCTGAATCATAACTCAGTTAAAAAAGATATATAACATAGAGAAACAGGAAGAAGACAGAATGAAAGAACAAATTAATCTTTTTTTGTGAAGGCCATGTAGAACATTATAATAAATATAAAAAGTAAGGATTTGCTGCACTAATAATTCCTATTACTAGCCTGATAAGCATTTAGAAAGGTCAGGATTTTTCTAAATACCATCCAGATTACCTGCTACTGATACAAAACATGAAAATTTTATTTAGCATGTTGCTTTGTCAACATTTGTAACCATTTTTAATAATTTAGAATACTGTGTTTTGTCTAAGGGATCCCAGGGGATCTTCACTGAGACTCATACTTTTAAAGTTGAGTGCAGAAGAGACTAAGAAAGGGATACTGCACTATGGATACAAAATTATTACTAAAATGTTAATAGCAAGAAAAACTTCACTTCAAGCCTTAAATCCAGATATTTTGGATTAAATGGACAAAACCCTTAACTAAAAGTAACTAACAACCACTGAACAAAAAAAATATTTTGTCAAGAGAGCTGAACAGCTCTGCCAGAAGTTCTTTGCTGTATGTTCTGAAAAGTGCACTGGCCTCATTTAAATTTAGAAAATAGGCTCAAAAATTACATAAAATATTGCAATTAATTCAGCTCAACTCTTCACTCCATGTAGGATTTTTAAAAAATGCTTTAATTAGTTGGTTTTATTATGTTTATGGGTTTTATTTGATTTTTTAAAACATTATTTATATTGCTGATAGTTTTAGGATAACAAAGCATGCCTCAGGTATTGTCTTCCCACAGTGAGAAGGGACAGAAGTGTGATTCAGAAAGTGGAGGAATTAGTGTGAGGTTGGTGGGTTCAGTGATTGAGCAGTCCGAAAATGGCTTTGCAGAACTGAGTACGGCCATTAAAATTTGCCTTCCCAATTAAGTGCAGAAATACAAAGAGATTCAACTGAGCTAAGAACAGTTCATCTTTGCTTGAACATACAAATGGAAATTCCTGCAGGTTCATGGCTTTGTCTTAAGGTGCCTAAATGTGTTAAAAATTAAATTCTGTCAGACTATTTCAGGATATCTATCAGAAAGCTTATGGCAGACCATGGCATTGTGCCCAAACTCCTGACACAGCTTTGTTGCCTCTGTCCAGCAAACCAAAATTCTTCTTGAAGTTATGGGATTTGTACATTTAACCAAAACTGTTCAAGAAAGTAACACTTAGTCATCTAGACATGTGGATCTTCACATTCATATAAATATAGTTGTCTATGAGCAAATATAGAAAATTCTTCATATTCAGACTCTTGATTGACTACATGAATTAGTGCTAAAAATAGTTAATCACTTTCTACTCTTCTGCAACTGACAGACCAAATGTGACAAAGATTAGCCGTCATAATGTGCTAAACATGCTTTAAAGTTCCCACTGAAATGTATGATTCAGCTGCTTTGATATGCACATTTTGCTGAAACAGCACAATTATTTATCTTCAGGAAAGTGTACAATTGAAAGAGCAAAGTCTGCTTTTGATCATCGCTTTGAAATCTTCATTAGCACAATTTTATTCAGAGCTGCAGCTGGTTCTCTTTGCTGGTGGAAACTAATCAATCAAACTGCAAACTTACTTCTGCAAGAGTACAAAGCAGCAGCCAAGTGTCAGTGTATTTTTGGTGTGGCTTTAAAGCACACTAATAAGGAACAGAATATGTAATTCTCTTTATACTAAATACACTATTCACAGCAATGACAGTTAATTAGCAAGTAAAATGCAAAAGTAAATATTTGGCAAGATTACAACTTTTAAGCAAAGGAGTGTAAATGAACTACTGGGGCAAGTAACAGATGTTTCCATAACGTGTACCTGACAGGAAGGCTTTTTAAATGAGACCAGCAACAAAATCTTTCAATTATATTTTTATTTTCATTCCAGTTAGAAAGGATTAGTTAGTAACTTGTCCTCTGTGATAACCTGCAATTTATTAACTGGAAGCTTCTCTAAAGTTGTTGGTTTTTATCTCTTGACTGCCTCAGGCTACAGGGCATGTTTGAGACTGCCAAAGAGCAGAATTGACTGAAAGGAAGTTTTGAAGAACTTTGTCTGGTTTTCCATCAGCAAATGCACTAGCATGGCCAAAAATTTTAACGTGAATTTTGGCTGGACAATGTTGTCTTTCATCACTTTTAAGGAAGAAGATAACACTTTATACAATTTTGATGAGAATTTATGAATATGTAGCAAGCAAAAAATTCTATCTTGCTTATTCCTTTGCATGAAAATGTTATATAATCTCAATTAGTTCAATGGAACAGAGCAGATGTCAACCCTGGGTATGTATTAATTGGTTAAAATACATATGGGACAAGTACAGATGTCTCTCTCTGGCCATGTGGTGCACAGTGAAAACACACTCCATTCTAGATAGAATAAGGCAGGAAGTAAGTACTGACACATCTGGGGATGTGTCAGTAAAGACACATATCGAATTCCCAGAGAAGGAAATTATAAATTATTCATGGTGCAGAGTATTGCAATTTTTGAATAATTAAGAGAAGCAGAATTACCTTGCTCAGCCAGGGTTGCCTTAACTATTCTGCAGCACTCAATAAACACTATTTTGCCAATACAGAAGGGCAAACATGGCCACAAAGGCAACTTGTTTTGATATAGATCCCAAGCTGCACCAAGCTGTGCACAGACCAAGCTTACATGGGCCTGCCAGCTGTCCCTCAATCACCCAGGGCCCTCCAGGAGAAAAAGCCTGTGTGATCCACCCTGGTTCCAGGATGTCCTGCTTGGGATGCCACTGCATTACAGCTGCCCATTTCATCTGGGGATCTCAGCCCTGTGACTCCATACAGACACATCGGAAGCAGTAAGAAACAGCAATAGGAAGGACATTTTGCAGTGCTAACAAAGTATCAAATGCAGTAGATAATCAGTGCAAAGCCATTGCTGCATGGAAACGTCAAATAATGTATATGGTTCCTCATTTTACTTACATCCATTCAAAATAGGTACAATAGTACTGAAGACAGCAGATATGACATAGTCTTTTTTTCTAGAGAATCTTTAAAGATGTAAAAGAAGCTGGTATATGAATTGATCATTTTTAGTGGGGGGACTGAAGAGTTGCAATGATTTTAGCAAAATTCTAAACATCCTGCAATTACTGAGTTAGTTGACAGTGTCAATGTAATGTGAAATAATGCAAAATGACAATAAATTATTTTTTAGATATTCAGGACAAAACCCTTGTGTATCCTTGACTCTGTTCTCTGGAAACAAACTATAAACTGATGAAATTTTCCTTGTGGTATTCTGTTTTATGTTACCAAACCCACAAAATGGTGAGGTTTTTGTGGAATTCTTTTCTCAGCCTCAACAAAGAAGCCATAATAAATAACCTCAACTTAAAAAAAAAAATGGTGGGCTCATATTAGGAAGTTACAGCCACTGAAAAATGCCTTTCAAAAAGGAAACAATCAACACAAAATTTAACAATACTTTCTGAGGAGAACATATGCGAGTGAATAATTCTTGTTCTGATATGTAGTTTGGCAAGCCTCTAGGATAAGTAAATGCTGTGAGAATAAAGAAACATTTTTAGTGTCTCAGAGAATGATTTTTATAAATATAAGAAGTATATGAACAGAGGTAAGGTCCTCCCTTTTATTTCCCTCTACAAGATTGTTTTCAAACAGTTATTTAGTTCTGCCATAGACAATCTAATAAAAGAAGATATATATTTTTTCAGACACTATTAAAATAACCTGTATAATTTTTTAAAAGCAATTTGCAACAGACATTTTATTGCTCCAGAATTTTCATAGATGTCAGCTACTATAAAATAATGGGCACATTACTCACAAACACAGTCTGCAGAAAAACAGTTTTTCCAGAAATCCTGATCTCATTCTGTCATTCAGAAAAAAATTCCCATTTTTCTAATATGTAGAAATCTTCAAAGTTAGCACAGCATGTACACCACCTGTGATCAGAAGATGTGTTAATTTAAATGAACAGCAAGAGGTCCAGCAGACTTTGACCCTTTCACTGATACTCCTTTGAGTATGGTGCTTTAATTAAAAAAATGAACTCTTCCTGGTTATGCATGAGTAAGTTCGCAGACCAATAAAGATTAACACTTAACATTTGCTTGTTTTAACAATGCTCCATGGGCCTGTAGAACTGCATGAGGAGAGCATTTTCTCCTGTAAAAGCTTACAGTATTACAGTGGTAGATCCAGAATGACTCTGAAAATGGCTGGTCTGTAGAGAAAATTTTTAGGTGAAAAGTAAGCACAGGCATTAAAAACCACTCTAAGAACTTCAAATGAGAAAACCTAAACAAAAACAAAATTGTTCAGATTTTTAGCGTCATCCTTCCCCTAATGCCTCTCACCACCAAAGTTGCAGCACACAAAACTTTGTTAATAGGGTAGCAGTTTCTAATATTTTATATTTATTTATTATTTCATATGTATGCTAGCAAGTTTGGATAAAGAAATTAAACCCCCTTTTTTCCATAGATATTCCATATACACGTGACTCAGAGGGAAATTTGATTGCCCCTAGTGCTGGAAATTGGTTAACAGAAATATATTATCCTGGTTTAGTTTATTAAATATATATATGAATAGGTAATGCTGTTCTCAATACATGTAAATAAGAAAGAAAGACATTCTCCAGATGAAATAAAAGTGTTCTTAACCTCATGAAGCACAACATTGACACAGAACTCTAAAGCTGTAGCAAAAAGCTCTAAAGTTGATGCAGTAATTGTGCCATTCAGCTTCAGAGATGTAAAAGTTAAGCAAATAACTAGTGTAACCAGCTGATTTTCTTCTGGAGCTCCTATCATCTTAACATCCTATCATCCTAGCACAAGTACAACAGTTCGATGTGATGAAGTCCTTGTGGAGATTCTTATCTGCCTTTTGTAAATATTGCAGGACTTAGCCACCCATTTTTTGTCCGATTGCCATCACAAAAAATAGCCCGTGACTCCTCAAGCATATTAAAACAAGACTGAAAAAAGCCCTTAAGGATCACCAGGTCCAAATCCTCTTGGTCAAACCACACATACTCATTGATGAAATGGGAGGGGAGACCGGATAAAGAGGAAGGGAACTGGATAAAGAATAAAGCAAGTTTTCACAGAGACTTTAGAACTATTAAGATATAAAGATTTCATCAGAGTTCTCACTTCCTCATAAGAAGAAACTCCACAGCAAGAGCAGACTAAAGTTTTGCTGATGTGGCAGGAAATGCTGGAAAACATTTTGCTGAAACAGAACCAATAGTTGTGACAGGAAAGCTGACAAGCCCAGTTACACTAACAGCCTCCCTCTATCTTATGGGTTGAGGCAATGAGAGGAACTATTACCTTCCAAGTATACTAGTAAACATTAAAGTTACAATGTTAAAACAGAAGTTTCACTTCTCCAGCTTTGACTTATTTACCAATAGAAAAATGTCTAAATTGGTGCAAAGTTGCTTATAAAAGATTTAGATGTGGACAAGAGTACAAACACTAAGTACAGTGATTTTCTATTTTCTTTTCTGTCTGGTTTTGGGATGTAAAATAGCTGCTATAATTTTAATTTACTCTAAAATGTGTATTTCAAAGAAATATGTCACTTATTTGATAGAGTCCAAACAAATTGCTGAAAGCATAAATTATTCATTACCCATCTGAGATCACTTTTAAAAACCCAAGCTCCTCCCCATAAAATAACTCACAGAGTTGACTGGTGTATTTCTCCAGAGGATATCCTTCTGTGGATTAATTTAAGAGCTATTCCTATGATGAGGGAAGATGGTTTGTTCACGTATGTACAGATTTTACATACTCAACAATTTTCTCTTGTAGCTTGCCCTTCCCCTGGGAATATTACAGTTGATGAGGAAAAAAATCTGCTGTGGAAAAATAAATCCCTGCATGAAAAATGAAAGCTTCATTGCCTGCAATATTTAACAATTGCAGAATGCACAATACTTAATGCCCCAACCAAAGTAACCCTTTCCATAGGTGATTTGAATCTTGTATTCCTTTAAATAAGTATGTCCTGACTTAAAATAAAAAAAGTCTAGTTCAACTCAGAGTTCAGAAAGGTGATCAAACAAACTGACATGTTGTGTATGAGATCCCATAGAGTTTTATCGACTTAGTATCTTAAGAAAAATTATACTTTTGGCTTCCTCTCAGCTTCTCAGGAGGCTGTAGGAAATCAATGACCTGAAAAAAAACCTGTTATAAGTCAATCAAGCTGTGATTGCATTGACATTTTTGGAAAGATTAGGAAACACTTTCTATGACTGTGGTGATGGCCTACCATGGTTATGGCTCCATCTGCTCACTGACATCTTAAGGATTAGTTGAGGGATTTCTTTCTTGATTCTGCACTAGTAAAGGCTACTCAGGTACCAACAGCCCAGGCCTGGTCAAGACTTCACTCCTTTTCATATGAAAGGCTTGAGCAGACCAGGTATTTTGTACCACGAGGCTGGATTACCCCAGCTCAGGTACAAAAGCACTCATCTAGAAGAACAGCCATAATCAGCACAAAATACAAAAGGCCATCTGCCTTTTGTAGCAACTATGGAACACATTACTCCTCCTTGTGCATGCTTTGGCCCAGACAAATTGAGAGATCAGCTCAATCTCTCTGCCCTGATCTCTAAAGCCATCTGTAGCAGTTGCCTTTCCCTGGCTGGTGTCATATCTCCCCGGTAATTTTCTGCTGCATCCCCTCCTAGAATCCAACTGCTGGCCCCCATGAAGCCCCATGAGTGCAAGGGGCAACCTCTGCATTTCAGAGAGAATGGAAAAAGACATTTCTCTTCCTAAGGTACGAGGACACTGATTAGCACAACTTCCAGAAGATTTCATTGTGTTTCTTTACACTTAAAATAAAATTATCTTCTCCATATATTAAAAAAAAAAAAGCAAAACCTCATTTAAATGACATTAAAAACAAACAAACAAACAAGCAATTTATTTTTTACTATTTTGGGTCAAAAGTTCTTACATTTCCAGGAATTCAATGCTTTGATAGAGCTTAGATGCACTTTATTTCTCACAACACTACTCTTACATAAAATATTCTCTGCCAATTAAAAGAAGTACTAAAAAATGATTACTTTGTAAAATTATTTTTTTTATATGCTAGACTTCTAATCTACATCCATTCTGAACTGGTGGTTCAGAAATTATGTGGAAACAATACTAAATTAGTGGCAACAGAAGTTTACTTTATCAGAGAGAGAACATAATTTTTAATTATATGTGCCAGTACAAATGTAATGATGCAGCCATTTATAATGAGGTAAAACCAGCAAATTTGAAAACATTTTAATTAAAAAGCATAATGGTGAGAATTATGTCTGTCTTAACTAAAACATTTAAATTATAAACAAAATGTTGTAGTAAATGTCTAGACCCAAATACATTAAGCTCCCAAAAAACACATCCACCCATTCCTCTTCAGCTCCCCCATTTTTCAATTCAAAAGTGCTTTGCTTTATTAGATTAACACTATAGCTTTAGATTTTTTCAATGAACAACTTAAATTCATTAGAGAAGACAGAGCTGCAATAGCAGTGGCAGTTTTCATCCTTCTGTGCCTTTCTGCATGGCAGAAAGCTCTGTATTTCCCTGCCTCTGTCCAAGGAAATCCCTCCAGTGAGAGGATGTTCTGCTTGCCATGGCCCCAGGCTGTTCTGGGGGCTGAGGCCTGGCTCCTTCTCTGCCCAGCCTGCAGCAAGGACCTCAGCAAAGCCACCAGCAGCTCTCTGGATGTTTTATACAAAAGTGAAAATACACACCCATACACTGTCAATTACCTGATAAATGACAAATCTAAGCTAATACTTCACACTGGTCTTTTAGCCTGATTTTTAAAAAATATTATGGCACTGAGAATTGACAAAGTCCTCCATTTTTTCTATTTTTCAGAGGATAACACTTTCTGGATTTTCATTGTGAGGATTTAAAACTATGGAAACATTTATTCAAGAAAAGATGCCTTATAACCTTAGTATCTTTATTTATATTGATGCTGTGTTCTTGTTGTACAAACACATTAACCATAAACACAAATGAGCCATGTTTTACTGATTTACTGAAGATGTTTTTTGTTATAATATCCCTGCTTCCATTTTTAAGAGTTTCATGAGTCATTAAATCATCCAATGGTGCATATACAATAGAACGTCAAGTAAAAGAAATAATTTAAAAGACATTTAGTTTTATTAATAATAGCAACAACAACAGAAAATTCACTATAAATGTTGGCTTCTCATTAAAAATTGATTTTATCTCTATGCTGAGTTTTATATTTTTCCTGTGTGTTTCAGAGGCACACACTCATATCAAGAGGAATGCTGTTCTGATTGTTGCCCCATTTACAATCTGTGGTATACTAAAATGTACTCAAATCATAAGTAATAAGGATGCAATTTTTACACAAATTCAGAAATATATTTGAAATCTTAGAATATTCTTATTTAATTCCTTAGGCAATTAAGTCACACAGTATGATTCAATTTAAGTACTAGCAAATGGGATATAATAAAGACTGCAAATGCAAACTGTTTAGATTAATGTAATACCAAGGGTGTTGGTTAAGCAATTCTTTTTTGCAATCAACAGTCACTTGTTTCATTTGAGATAAGTAAAACATCTAATAACTTTAATTTCCTTACAAAATTTTGGGAGAAAAGAGTCAAACACAAAGATACACAGCAAAATACAGAGATAAAACTGTTGTATGGTGGTGGTTATTTATTTTATTAAAAATTCTAGCAATACATGTCATCGAAAATATTGATACTGAAAAATGAATATCAGATGCCAATATTTTGGTTCCTTAATAAAATGTACATTTGAAATATGAAAAGGAAAAAAATTAAATTAGCTATACTATGATCAGAAGGATACACCTCTAAAAGTGTGTTATTTCTAAACAGCCAACTCTCTGATTAGTACTATATACAAGTATTTGAGGGTCCTTGCAAAATTTTCTGCAGGATACGTTAAAAACTCCTTGCGATTTTGTAATTAATTCTTCATGTAATTCCTATAAGTCATTCTTTTGTATAAAAAACGAGAATTTGGCAAGCATACCATGATATAAAAATATGAGAGGTGAATCCTAGTAGGAATTTAGGCAGAGGCCTAAGTGAAATATAGGCTTGGGGGAAAATTTGCAGTGTAAGAGATAAGACCAGAGAGAGATTCAGCAAAGACTAAAGCCATTTTTATATGTAAGCAAGTGCTTGCACTTAATGCAGCCTTGAAGAAATGTGTGTTAAATAGAAGCACACTTATCTAAATTAGCTTAGGAAAAATATTTTGTATGCAGGGGATGACTTGGGAGAAATTGTGTTGTACTTCCAGACTGATGTTGTGCCTGGAATTTAGAAAAGGGAATAAATGATACTATGAGAGATTACTTAAGTGCCTTTTCAAGTGTTTCTCATGAAAATACCTTCACCAAAGAAAAAAGAAAACAAAGCAAAATGAAGTGTTATATATAATAATTACATTTGGCAGACAATTGGTGAAGTGGGTTAATTTATAATAGAATAATTTAAATGGTAAATAGAGGTGTTTGTGTAAATCATGGCCTACTTTAATTTTTTTTTTAATAGAAAAATCTGCATTGAACTGGATGGGAATTCTCAATTTGATAATACATATCTGAGATATAACCAAATACTCCATAACCATTTTCAGTCTGCATCAGATTGTCTAAATTTTGGTAGATTAATAACATCAAACAAAAACTTCAAGACTATAGATATTTTCATAGAATCGCTGAATAGTTTGGGTTGGAAGGAACCTTAAAGATCATCTCTTTCCAACCCTGGTGCTGTGGGCAGGGACAGCTTTCACTAGACCATGTTACTCAGAGCCCCATCCAACTTGATCTTGAGCACTTCTAGGGATGGAGCATCCACAACTTCTCTGGGCAAACTGTGCCAGTGCCTCCTTCACAGTAAAGAATTTATTCCTAATATCTCATCTAAACCCACTCTGTTTCACCTTGAAGCCATTCCCCTTGTCCTGTCACTCCAGGCCCTTGCAAAAGTCTTTCTCCATATTTCTTGCATTTTTCCTGTTGCATTTACCTTATTAAAATAATCAAAGTTTAGTTTATATACGAATGCAGCTGAACCAAAATCACAGGAGCAGTAATTACTATTAGTCTTATTCTGATTCCATAGGTCTATCAGTGACCATTTATGGCTTTTACAGCTGGTGTGCATTAACAGGTGCAATGTAATGTGAGAACTGATGTTTATAGGTTGGAAGACTACTTAAGATCACAGCTCCTCAAGGTTTATTTTAAGCCTTTTCTCATCAGTGTAGCATTTAAACTAGTTAAGTGGCATTTAGATGTCATTTTGTTGCTTTTCTTTGGACTAAAATGCTTTGGAAGATTTTAGCATAATTCTGTATGGTGTCTCAGACTTCTAGGGTACTGTTTGATCAGACACAGTTCAATAACCTTGGCATAAAACCACTAACAGCAATTTATTTTGCAGTGGAGCAGATAAGGGTCTCTTCTTTACACCTTTACAAACCATAAAGAATTATGAAAACCTTTATGGTACTGTAGTCTAAATACAGAAATCTACTGTGAAATTTGTATTTACATGACACATTTAGTTCAGTGCATGCTTAGTGAATTTTGAATGTATGATTTTCTATTTTAAATTCAGAAAACAAGCAAATAACTTTATTATGATATAGTTTTGCATAGCTTTGCATCTAATAAAAATAAACTTAAATAAATAAATTTTATAAAAATAAATCCTAAAATAAATAGCATTAAATAACTTGAATTCACTGTGTTTATGGTGTAATAATATTGCAGTGATATGTTTGTTTAAAAAAATATCAAATTTAAAAGCTAATTTGAGAAAAAAGAGCAGAGAATAATATACAAAAATTGTTACACAATGAAACAATTTAGAGAATAAAGAGAAACAGAATCAGTTTTTTATAAATAGCAGCTATTTAAATGTGAGATGATAGACAGGTGAAACATGTAGAAGAAATATCCCTCATTAGCACGTGAAACAGTTTTAGAGAAAATTTCCCCTGAACCCACTCCTTTAATTGTAATATACTTGAACTGCAGAACATGTTAATTAATGTCCACAGTTCATTGCAAACATAACATTTTCGTAAATTAAGAAAAAAAATGGGAAAAGCTTTAATGTTATTTTGAAAATTTTTCACTAAACATGTATTCATTAAAGCTTTTTATGCATACTGGATTATATAGGCATACAGCAAAATAACAAGTAATCCTGATCTAAAAGCCAGCATATAATACTTGAAACCACTTTCCCTTATTTCCTGAGAGACTACTTTACTGTAGTGTCTAAATTTTCCCTCCATCTCATCTAAACCCCTGAGCTTAATCTAGCAGTTATTTTGAAGCTGATAGTGTATTCTGCTCTGGGTTTACAGGTCTTGAATAGTCCATTGTGTTGAACAGGAAGAAAAAAAGAGATTTATCAAGTGTGGTATTTTGAGATGGCACTGATTGCCTGTCCAATAAGCACTGCACTAAAGGCATGACTGTTATAACTCTCACATAACATCAGCTCCCAAAACCAAATAGGTTTCTGAATACATAAATTAAACTGTTGGACTGATGCAGACAAGTTTAAGGCAAGACATATATGAGAAAAAAGGGCAAAACCTCTAACTTTTAAGAGAAAACACCTGAAATAACCCCAGTGTACAATATTCTGCTGACAAGCAGGATTTCTCCCCTGATCCTCAGCTCACTTTCCCAGCAGCCCTGTCTTTGGCTTTCACCATACTCCTATTCAAAGTGGCAGTGACTGTTCACAGCTCCCATCAGACCTGTATAAGACTGTCCGTGATTTTAGCATTTTAAATTATTCTGCTTTAAATTAATTGTAATACTTTTGCTGAACAATGCATGGATGAGTTCCATGCACTCTAGTGTTCCATTGAAAATATGAGCAGGAATAAATATACTAAACAAGAAAAAGGTATTTGAAAGCATTATTTCAAAAAAGTAAAATGTTTCCAAAAGTTATGGAAAGATGGTATTTGACACAACGTTCTGTCTTCCAATATGTTTTTAGACTTCAAGTTTTAAAATGTAATTATTTGCACTGGCTTAATCACTCTATATTCTTGTTTTCACTAGCTCTGTCTATTATTAGCACTAAATATCACCAAAATATTATTGTTTCAGAAAGATTATTTAAAATAAATCAAATAATCTTAATTTGTCATTTAGGGAATAGTGTGGACTAGATTTTTTGTTATACTGACTATATATAATAAATAATTTATGCCAAAATGCAAATATGTCTTGATCTTATCTCAGTTCAAGCTATATCATTACAGAAGTGACTGCTTACAACTGGCTTCAAGTTGAATCTATTCAGCAAATTATCATCTCTGGCATCTCAGGAATCACAATATGTTAGAGGCATGCAACAAAAACTTTTCCTGCTGCAACTTCTGAAGATTGTTGCAGCCAGCTACAAATTTAACCTGGATTCTTGACAAGTGCTGTGCAACAGTTCATAGGAAAATCACAAAAGCAATGATAAATGTCTTTTAAAAATAAGTATTTTTTAAAAATAAAAAATATTTATACTTAACTTCAGCTATTTAACTCTAATTGTACTCATGAAGTATGAAAAACTATAAACCTAGCTTTGCAAAAATGGAATGAAAATTCAAATGTACCTTTTAAGACTCATCTTTAAGACTATCAAAACTATCCTTCAAACTTTATAAACCTGGATAATTTTTTTTTTCAGTTTCCTGACTGAGTTAAATAAAGCACTCAGCCAAGAGCAGATGTGTAATTCTGCAATGGAAGAGGGGGCAGGGGAACTGAGAAGTAACATTATTTAGTTTGTTTTCTCGTTCATAGTCTGAAGAATAAAGTCTTTCATTGACTGCAGTACTCATGACTCTTTCAGAATTTTCAAGGCTCATTATTTAACAAATGATTTAATAAGTAATTCAGACATTAGGCTGTACAATACATTCAAAACACAAGGATGGAAGAAACTAAATATTTTATAAGATACAGAAATTTCTAAGTAACATCAGTTCCATCGTGATTTCATAAAAATTTGCTTTTTGTGAACATTTAGAAACACGTATCCAGAGATACAGCCATCCTCATTAAAAAGTCACAAAAAACCTGCATATATTGTAAATTTTATTCTTGATACAATATCTTACCAAAACATTGCACAGAAATTGTTCTAGAAAAAGAAATTGGTTCCTTGCCTTAAGCATGCCTTAAGAACATTAAAAGTGTAACTTTAAAGCCTCCATTCAGGGTTACAATAGTTCATCCACCAGCAGATGTTTTCTTTTTGACAGGATGCTTATACTCCAAATACAACTGCTAGAGAGAGCAGAAGAATACTCAGTGCTTAAGTGCTGAAGACTGAAACCCAAATGAAATTTATATGGGTTCATGCCCTATTTAGGAGATTTATTTTTGAAGGAGATTTGGGTATAACTTGGAAATAACTAAAAGGATCTTGAAAGGCAACAACATTCACTGTATTGCGTGTGAATGTAACCACTGAATAATGAATTATTCAATAGCAGGATACTCTAAAAAACCACAATATATATAGCCTGGATGAAGCCTGAGCTGGCAGAGTGTTGCCCTGTGCGGTGTGGGTGTTTGCATATGGGAGAGAATTTGGGAGATCCCAGCAAAGGCTCACACCAAAAGCATAATGTGCCAAATTCTATGAAGCTTTCCAGGAAGAATTCACCTTTCCATTTTGGGGCTTCTGGTGAAAGCCAGAAAGAGACAGAATTATTAAAAAAATATTGGAAAGACAAAGAAGTTGATTTGAGTTTGGTTTTCCAGTGGTGGGGGGAAGAAAGCCTCTAACAAAAAACCACAGATGAAGCACAGAGGACTTTAAATCCCACATTATATTACTCTACCTGGGTCTGCCAGAGCAAAAATCCTTGCTGTTCCCCACACAGTTCATTGCAATTTGAGGAACATCCATGTTTGCCGTCTCCCAGGTGCCACATCCTGCATCTGAGACAGGGCAACTCTGAATGTACATACAAATGAGATGCTGGAGAGTGGTGATGTGGAAAGGGACCTGGAGGTCCTGGTTGATGGCAAGTTGAGCCTGAGCCAGCAGGGCCCTGGCAGCCAGGAGGGCCAAGAGTGTCCTGGGGGTATCAGGCCCAGCATGGCCAGCCAGGCAAGGGAGGGGATTGTCCTGCTCTGCTCTGCCCTGGGGCAGCCTCACCTCCAGTGCTGGGGGCAGTTCTGGGTGCCATGATATAAAAAAGATACTGACGTCTTCTCTCTGTGACCAGTGGCAGGACCCAAGGGAATGGTCTGAAGCTGTGTCAGAGGAGGTTTAGGTTGGGTCTTAGGAAAAGGTTCTTCACCCAGAGGGTGGCTGGGCACTAGAACAGACTCCCCAGGAGAGTGGTCACAGCACCAGCCTGGCAGAGCTCAAGAAACATTTCAGCAATACTCTTGGGTACAGTGTCATTATTGGGGTTGTCTTGTGCAGAACATGGAGTTGGACATGATCCTTGTGAGTCCCTTCCAGCTTAGGATTTCTATGATTCTACGAGATTTTGGGGATTCTGGGTTTTATCTTAGTTTTTAAGAAATGTTTGTATCAATAAGTTTACTGGGCAATGAAGAGATTGTTCTGTTTTGTTAGCTAAGATGCCTCATTAAAGAAGACAAAATATCAGCTGATTGCCTTATTTTGCCAAATATATATTGTATATATATATATATATATATTAGCATTTAAGAAGGAATGAGACATACCTATTCCAGAACAGCAAATCCCTTATGTTTATGTAGGAACCTGAAGTCCCTGATTTGAATTTCTAGCACATCTTTTAGTCATTTTCTTTCAGTAAATCATGCTCAGCCCTTGGGGTCCACTAGCACAGCTACTTTCCAGGGACTGAACATTTTCAGCCTTCCCCAAGTGTAATTTTCTAATCCTCTCCATATACGTTGGATATGTTCCAAGTTTCCAGTTTATCTTGAAACAGAGACTCACTCCTAGAATTTGTCTGTCCTTTTTTCTTCTCCATCTACTTTTAAAAGGATTCAAAGGAAACAGACAGTAATACTTTCATTATCTGTCCATATTCTTGTGCTCCTAGGAAAGTTTTTCTGGTTCCTATTAACCTTTTCTCTCTCTATGTGGAGGTTAAGCACTCAATCCCTTTCCCTAACACATATTTCTTCCACTCTTAAAAAAGAAAATGTAGCAACTTTTTTTTTTTTAATAATTGCTAAGAGCTAAATCAATAAAAAATGGCCATGGAAAAGACTAAAATAGATTGGTTTAAACAAATTTGTACATACCATTTTTATCTACTGGAGTTGTAAAGCCTATAATAAAACATTATAGCAGGATTGGTAAAATGTTGATATTACATACTGTTTATGAGGAAAAATTCTTATACAAAATACATTTTGCCATCATCTCTTGTTAACAGCTACCACACTGATTCACTGGTCTTTTTGTCTAAATTTCATATCAAGAAAACAATCATTTCAGTAATCATATATTCTCTGAGGTGGTTTCCAGAATAAATGTACTCTGTCGAATTAAGCATCTGTTGGAAGATCGGTGGACTGGAGTGGAGGAACAGGGAATAAAGCAAGCTTGACTAAATGTGTTTGCTTGTCAGAATCTCATGTCCTTTCTAGAAACTTGACTGGATAAGATAAGTGCACACTTTAATCTCAACATATCTGTACAGTGAAGATAGTTCCATATTTTCTACACTTAAATGTGCCTCCTGTAAAATATTCAAATATGTTCTTTCCACTCAAACTTTTCAGGTATATGTCGTTGTAGAAACTGAGTACTATAGACTTGACTGCAATACAGCCAGACCAAGTCAGGCAGAATTTCTGGGCCCATCAACTATATCAAATTGCTTTTCAGAAAGATGAGCATCACCAGTAAAATACTAATTCTCATCCTTCCAATTTTGATAATCAATTACATAAGGATATTTTTAGGTGATTTTAAAATTATTATTATTATGATTATTATTATTATATATTTAAATGAAATCAGAAGGCAGTGCAGACAAGCTAATACCTTGGTGCTTACCATGTCCCTGACAGATGCATGAGACCAAGGCAGACCAAGGCAGTGCACCCAGGTCAAGGAGCAGTCAAACCATTTCAAGACCATTGTGTGCATACAGCTACATACTGCATCATGTATGCAACAGCTGTCATTATGTTTGCCAGTTATGTCCATCAGAATCTCTCCTTTCCTATGATTCTGCTAGAATCTCTGAACTTCCTTCCCTTTCCCACTTTTCATTGTTATTTCTGATTCATATTTACTGCCTATTTCTTTGTCCTCAATATGTGTTTTAGTTATCCTCCTCTCTGCCACCAGAACCTTAATGAAACTTGATTTTACCATTAATTTTTCTGTAGCTTCTAAGACCTCACTCTAGGAAAAAAACTTCCTTATTTTCACCACTGCTCCACGGCAAAGGTGGATTTTCCCAAGTCTCAGCTTTGTCTGTCCTTTCTCCTTCTCTCACAATATTTTCTCTTTGAAGGGTTTGATTCCTTTACATTCAATTCACACACTTTCCTAGCAATGCATTAAATTTTTTCAAGTTTAAATCCATTCTCTTATACCTTTTAACACCTGCCACATCCAATTTTGTTCATAAGGTGCTATCATTTTTTGTAGTATTACCATTACTTTTTCCTATAAACAGGATCACCCAGTTTTGTAGTTAAAAGAATACATAACGTTATCATTTTTTTTTGCTTTCTTCCACTCTCTTCTCATTAAGACAGAATTATCTGTTTATGTCATGCTTGCCTCAATCACTGTTTGTATTTTAACACCTCTTAATGCTGATATTGGGGGAGAAAAGTTTATAGCTACTTAAGGAAGAAAAAATGTTTATATATGAAGCATATATGCAGTTAATTCAAACAGCTTACATGCTTCATGAAAGCAGAGCTATAACTGATAAAAGTTATATCAACTACTTTTCCTTAACTTTCACAGTCTGTGATTGAAATAACACTGACTTGACAGAGGATAACTCTAATAAACTCAGTGGCACACAATCATGATGAGTGTTAGTATTATAGTGTCGTGGTTACTGTAAGCATGACCAAATCCTTTAGGATGAGCAGTCCCAGTTTCCTGAGTTCACCTCAATCTGTAAAGGACTGCAAGATCACTTGGTCAGCCCTGCAAGCCCACAGGTGTCCTGCTGCTGTGCAGAGGCTGCCAGGAGAAGGTGCTCACCTCCCTGATACCAGCTGATGTTCACAGACTGGCTCTGCAAGGCTCATCCTCCCCTGCTTACCCCTTCTCCACTGCAGTGTTTGAGTGGCCTTGCCAGCTTCCCTCCCTCTCTCTGGGACCTCCAGCTTCATGTCCTTCGCCAGTTTATCGTGACAGATTGTTCACTGCTCCCAGTGAGACAGTGAGATACCTCTTACTGTGATCCAAAGCAAATTGATCTCCCAGTCCTTGGCTGAAGTTCTTCATCTGGGGGTTGCAGCTCCAGGAGTGATCCACAGATAATGAGTTCTGAGGTTGTTTTAGCCATGATGGTGTCATGCTATTAATGTGTAACCCAATGAATTGGTATCTATGTTCATTCAGTAATTCAACAAACAATGGCTGGATTCTGTCTTGCCACAGGCAATTCTAAGTTTGTGCTGGGTTGACATTTTGTTTCCAGACCCTTCTCACCTCAGCACCTTCCATTCCTCCAGATATGGTCAGAATCCTTTCCTGACGTGAAAAGAGATTTAATTTTTCTACTGCAGCTTATCACGCCAAATCTAAATTATTCCCTGAATTTCTCTTTTAGTTTTCAGTATCCTCAATTGCATTTTACTCTAAGAGCATAATAAATATCCAACTGTGTCGGAAAATATTGCTTCTAGCTCAGAAATCTGGTTTCATCTAGCTGAGAAACATCAATGGGAAATGTTATGAAGAGACTTGCCACTTTCTGCAAACCATTCTCCCACAGAGTTGTTCATCCTTTGTCCCCTTTCATTTCATACAAACATGGTCAAGTCACCTCTATTCTCTAAAAAAAAGACATTCAATGTTCCTCTCCAGCAATATTTTCTTGTCCTTTCTCTTCAATTACTATGGGCACAGAATATTACAATAGTTGTCTGAAGCTGAATTTTCATATATTTTCCAGAAAACACTCAAAGTCTTTAGTACACTCTGCAGATTACAAGAAATTCATTCGTTCATTTATTCTGTCATTTAATAGCTTCCTTAAGCCAAATTTTCCCCCCATCTTTGTCTTTCTTCTGTTATTTGATCCTTTCTCAAATTTCTTTTTACCTCACCTGAATCACTATTTCAGTCCATTCTAAACATAAAAATATAATCTCAACTCCTGTCGTAATTTTCTCCATGATTACCAGAGTCCCCTTGGCCTTGTGCATTTTCCTTTCAAATTATTTATTTAATGACAGCTCTCCACAGAAAACAAATTTACTTTCCATTGTTACGTGGCAGCACATGCCAGAACTGTATTTTTGCCCAAAACTTTACCACATGTAACTTCAGGACCTTATACCTGTAGTAGAAAACCACATCTCTCCTAATATTTATTGCAGAAAAAAGCCCAAACAAACCCAGAGTTTGCACAGATCCGTTTCAGATGACTATTTCAGAAAGAATGGCTTCCTCGTTGTGTCTTATTTCAGCTATAAAAGAGTTTGGGTGGTTACCTGTTAGAGTCATGTATCCCCATACAGGATACCAAAGCTAAGATCTCCATTTGACTTTTGATTAATTTACTGGATGCCCAACTATAACTTGAATTTCAGTTGCCGAAACCATGTTTTTTCATACTGTTCCTTCTTTCTGCCTTGCTCTTGTCACCAATAATCTCTATCCATCTGCATCCATCCAGACATTTTTCTTGGATGTCAACTTCAAATCATATTTCTTATTCAAGTCATCATATCTTAGGTTATCTACATCTTGATAAGTTTTATTTTTACAACCGAGACAATGAATGTCTATAATTTTAACCTTTATTAGCTTAGTCCTTTTTTGTTTAATCTCAAATGAAAAGCTATTCAATATGCATATCACAAATTCATAATTCAGTCATTACTTTGATGATACAAATTTCCTCTTTTTATTTCTCTGCTGGATTCCCCTCTATCATTTCATAAATGAAAGTAGAGAAAAAAAAAGCCTTCACAGTATGTCAATAGTCTTTTCATTTATCCTTCAATATCAAGGATTCATTTTGCACTTGCCACTCACAAGGTGCTCATAAAGTAATTCCCCCTCCATGTCCTCAAGGGCAGTTACCAATTTATAATTAACAATGAATTATTGTTTCCTTGTGATTGCTTATGTCGTAATCATTATGGGTTCTTTTTCACACTTACATTGCAAGTTATTTAGGGAAAGAAGAGCTTTGCTTCATTATACAAACCCCTGCCAAGTGGGGTCTGGACAAGACCTTCTTCTTTCATGCAAAAATAATTATAAAATGAAAATTACATATATTTTTAATGCATCATTTTTGGGTGCATTCTTTGTATAACAGGAGAGTTTCATACCAAAATGTCATGACAAGATATGGGGAGAGATTAGTTCTCTTCCTCAATGGGTGTTCTGTGACCCACAATTAAATGAATTAGTTCAATAAATTCATATCTCTGAATCCTTATTATTAAATTCTCAATTGCTATCTAAAAATTACTTTAACTGAAGTAACATTAGCAAAGTACAGTCCATAGATATTCTGTGAGCTGTACTGTCATATTATGACAATTACTTTGATGAAAATATTAGATATTAATACAGTAATGAAAAATACAATTATTTTCTAACATGAATGCAGAATTTTTACTTTCTAGGGTTCTTCTCATTCACATGGAATGAAATAATTCCAATATTATGACAATAATGTGAAACGTAAGCTCTTTTTCGGCTGTTTTGCTAATAGTTGTGATGTAGTTTTGAACATTAATGTAATAGGTAAAATGAGGAAAAACCACATAATTACTTTATGCATTTAATGAAATCAAAGGAAACAGTCCAGAAGCAACAAAACAACTTCAGTGTGATGAAAGTTGTTATCATCTATGGGTTTTTAATATCATCAGAGGGTACCATAAAGGTGTGATATCAATAGGCTGAAATAATGGAAAAATTGAGTGTAGCACAGGAAGATTATCTGAAGTATTTGTATCAGGAATTAATCTACGACTCTACCATAGTATGATGCAGTACTTGAGATTTCCATGCAAAACCACTGAAAGGGCAAGTGAGTGTACACTTAGGTCATCTCTGACCAAATTCACCCCGTTGGGGAGTGGCATCAAAGAGCTGTCAAATGCAGGTCAACTATCCATGTTCAGAGAGGGCCTGTATTTCTTGTAACTAGGTTTAAATTCACAACTGCACCTTGTGTCAAGGCACCTAATGCAGCCTATGAGAAAACATCCACAAGATCATCAGCCCAGACATAAATATAGCAGAGGAACCATTCACAAAGGGCTGATATCACACAGCTGGTGCATGAGGCACATATACAGGAGGCACATCCATGTTTCACAGCAACAGAGCAGGAAAATAAATTTTAACTGAGAACTCCAGGAATCATTCTTGAAGGACATCTTCATGGATCTTTCTATTTTCTAAATTCTAGTCAGTTGCTAAGAGCTAAGGAAGAGTCTGCTGTGCAAATCAGATCAATTTCTAAACCAAGGTTATGTGGGACATATAATTAGCAATCAATTGATATTTTGCCCCTACAATTTTTTGAGTAGTTCCCATAGCGTATGAAACTGTTTCTGGGGATAGAGCATGGAGGCAGGAGGTATGTGAAACCTAACCTACAAGTCTCTGAGTTTTCAGGAAAACTGAATATAAACCAATGACTGATTACAGATTTCTCCTTGCAATTTCCAGGCTGAAACATCATAGTGTAGTAAAACAATGAGAGCATTCCTTAAAACTTACACTTATTATCATTCTAAGGTTAAAATTGAGATAATTATTACTTTCTTTAAAATGTTTTTTGCTGTACATATAAATTAACTGTTATTTCCATGACAGCTTGTTTTCACAGCTGGTCTTTTAAGTTCTAATCCTCAATTTGGCTCCTGAACAGAATCCACACTTCAGGTTTTTTATTTAATATTCAATCCCCTTTGTAACGCCTGTCAGAAACCGAATTTTGAACAGGAAAACATAAAGAAGTGCATTTTAATTGTTCATTAAAAGCCTTCTGCGCAAATTTTAAGTACTAGGAGACCAGTAAGAAAACCATGAACAGTCATACCTCCTTCCATAAGTTCTGGATTTGCACACAAAAATATTTTCACAATCGTTTCTACCTCAGTTTCCAGAAATATTTGTCAAGGGTAATACTCTATATTTAAGAACACATATAAACAAAAAGGTGTTCTTTTAAAGTATTTAATTTATATAAAGCATGTCTATGTCTCTCAAGATTAATTGACCTGGGTAGAATAATGAGACTTCATAAAATATGCTCAACAACAGTCATACCCAAAATTCATAAAACAAAGAATGATTAATTCCTAATAATTACCATTCCATAAAAACCTGTCGTGGTTTTGTAAGACAAAGGACTTGAAAATTTACGATTTCAAAATAAAAATAGAAATAATTATTAAAAAGTATTTTGTTCTTTATTAGTGGCAAGCAGAGAATCATAAGGAATAACAATATGTGAACCTTATCAAATCTCACTTTTCCTTACATAGAATATATATATAGATACAAGCTACTGCATTCTTACACTAATGAGCTCTTGTAATAATCAATTTTGACAGGATACATGAACATCCCTTCTGTCTTGTTTCAATTTGTTAGTTCTTCCTTTCCATCATCAGTTGTCAAACTAGAGCAGTATTAAAAATGCTTTGTGTTACTTTGCTCTATATGAAATATGTTATGTAACTTAACAGCTTCTTTCAGATAATAAAGAGAGATCCAGATGAGTCAAATATTACCCTTACTTATTTTAATAGTATTTTTTTCCTTTAATGCACTCAAAACCAGATGCTTTAATTTTAATTATTCAGTTTTAATTTGCATTTTGTTTGAGCCACAAACTGGGACTTCAAGAATAATTGCCCATTCTTTTAGCTTCAACATCTGAACAACTTAAAAAATTATACCATGTAGAGGGGAAAAAAATGGATTTGAAGTATATTTTCTTTCATAATTATTTTTCAGTTTTGTTTAGGCTGTTGAAGTTTTGCTTGCTTGCTTTATTTTGGGTAGGTTTTTTGCTTGTTCATTTGTTTGGGATTTTTGAGTTCTTTGTTTTGGTTTGTTGGGGGTTTTTTTTAAGTGCAGCTATTGAATAAGCATAAATCTACAGCTTTGTGCTTTGCTCCTTCAAAGGAAGTATAAGACCTGAAACTCATTAATCATGAAGGGGCTGTGCTTTACCTTGTGACATTGATCATGCCAGCCCCTAATCAATCAAAAGCACTGTAGGGGCATTTAACTCAGTTTGAGGTCTAGCGAGGAAAACCATACATTATTCAGAGATGTCTGGAACTCAAGGGTCAGAAAGACAGATTGCATAAAGAACTGCAAAACTAAATGAGTTTTAGGTCCTGACATGGATGCAATAACTTCCAAGAAGCAAGTGTGGAATAATAGTAATGGAAACTTTATTTACCAAATAAAGTTGTACCAAAACTGTACTGTAGTACAAGTTTCTTATCTCAGCAAGATATCAAATAATAATGATCTTCAGATGCAATTGACCCGTGTGAATTTAAATTCATGACCTGAACTCATGACAGGTCATATGTGCCCCTGTGACTTCTTGAAGACAGCAATTTGGCATTTGGAATTACTTTTTTGAAATAGATAAAGGCATAGAGATCTTTGCATGACATAAACATGCATCAGACAATATATACTAAAACCTTTCTGAAAATACATTTATTTTCTCAACTCTTGATAAAAAGATTAAGAAATTGATCAATGGCCATAGCATCATGGAGCTATTAGACATCTGGCTTTTTAAGCTATGAAGAGGATCCAAGTTGACAAGCATTCATAAGTGCAGCAGCTAAATTCCAATTCCAGTTCTATCACTGAGGTATGCAGAAATACCTTAGAAACTTAAAGAAAATATTTTTTTTAAAAATTAATACAATGCAGAGAGTTTAAATGAGATACATTTTGATGGACCATCATTCCAGACTAATAATATAGACTTCTGGTAGTTTCAAAATAGATTCATGGAAGATTGCTGCCTCCTCTCTTTTTTAAATTTCTTTTTTTATCTTCTTGTAAATGCCCAGAATTGTTAGGTTTGGAAAAGGCTACTAAGATTACTGAGTCCAGTTGTTAACCCAGCAACACTGTCTTCCCCATTGAACCTATGTGCCACACCTACAAACCTTTTAAATGTCTCCAGGGATGGTAATTCCACCAGTTTCTTGGGAATCTGTCTCAGTGTTTGATGCTCTCTTTTCCATGAATGATTTTTTTTCCTAATATCCAATATAAACTTCCCCTGGTGCAACTTGAGACCTGTTCTTCCTGTCCTATTACTTTCAGCTTTGGAGAAGAGACCAACCCCTGCCTTGCTACAATCATCTTTCAGGAGCTTGTAGAGAGTGATAAGGTCTCCCCTGAACCCTCTTTTCTCCAGAGTAAACAACTCCACCTCCCTCAGGCAATCTTCCTAACATTTGTGCTTCAGACCCTACCCCAGCTCTGGACCCTCTCCAGCCCATCGACGCCTTTCTTGTACTGAGAGGCCCAAAACTGGACACAGGATTTGAGGTGTGGCCTCACCAGTGCCGAGCACAGGGGGACAACCCCTGCCCTGGTCCTACTGCCACACTATTGCTGATCCAGGCCAGGTGCCATTGGACTTCTTGGCTCCCTGGGCACACCTGGCTCATGTTCTGCTGCTGTTGACCAGCACCCTGAGGTCCCTTTCCTTCGGGCAGATTTCCAGCCACTCTTCCTCCTGGAGGAATTGGAGCATTGTCTGGCATTGTTGAGATCCAAGTGCAGGATCCAGCATTTGACCTTGTTGAAACTCATGCAATTTGCTTCGGTCCGTCAATCCAGCCTGTTCAGATCCCTCTGCAGAGCCTTCCTACACTCCTGCCCAACTTGTGGTCATCTGCAAACTGACTGCAGGTGCCCCGAATCTCCTCATCCAGACCATCAGAAAAGATTCAAGAGAACTGGCTCCAGTGCTGAGTCCTGGGGAACACCACTGGTGTCCATCTCCAGCTGGATGTAACTCCATCTCCCATCAGTTTCTGGGCTCAGCCATCCAGTCAGTGTTTATCTAGGAAACTAGGCACCTGTGTAAGCTATGAGCAGCCAATTTCTCCAGCAGAATGCTGTTGGAAATGATGTCAAAGGGTTTTCTAAAGCCAGGAAAGAAATATCCACAGCCTCTCCTTTACCTACTAAGTGGATAATGTCAAAGAAAGAGATCAGGTGAGTCAAGTGGGACACCTCAACCTCTTCCTACTATTTTGTCATTATGTTTCTCTCCACACATAAAGGATGAAGATTCAACTTAGCCCTCCTTTGGTCATTAATGTATTTATAGAAATATTTTTACTGCTTTTTATGGCATTAGCCAAATTAACTTCTAGTTGGCCTCAGCCTTTCTGATTTTATGCCTCCATAACCTCTTGACATCCTTGTAATACTCCTGAGTGGCCTCCCCCTTTTTCCAATGGCGGTAAACTCTCTTCCTTTTGCACCCTGAACTCCAGCTGGTTTCCAGCCAAATCTTTCTGTTCAGCCGAGCCAGTCTTCTTCCCTGTTTGCTCACCTTTCAGCACATAGACACTCTTGCCCCTTGAAATTTTCTATCTTGAGGAATGTCCAGCCTTCCTGGACTCCTCTAGCCTTCAGTACTACCTCCAAAGGGACTTTGTCAAACAGTCTTTTAAACAGACTCCAGGAAGTCAAAATAGTAGTTCTGCTGACCCCCCTCCTTTTTTTTCCACCAATCATTTGTTGATAATATTGAATTGTTTTACTTCAGAATAAACAACCATTCTGTAATGCCAGTTATTGTGTTCCTACATCTAACTTATTTAATTGACTAAAATGGGCAGAAATTGGCTTTTTCAGCCTCCAGAGAACGTTCAACTTCCAAATGACTTAGTCTGGATTCTGAGTGAAAAATTGATGTTGCCAGCTGACCAATCATCTCTGGTCAGGTAGCTCACATTTAAACAAACAACCAAAGAAGCAATCTTCAGAAATATTTGCACAAACAACAAATAAGAATTCTAGATAAATCTGAAATGAAAACATATGCATTGTAAACATGTAAGGCATAAGAAGTTATATCTATCAATTTGCATTTAGAAATATTTACTAATTTCTTCTCAGTTATTTGTTTCTGTATCACTATTGTGCATTGATAAACAAGTAAGACATTATTTTCTACACAATTCAAGCAGCAACTCAAAAAGCACAGATAACAAATAGTGTTCTATCCTTCAAATACATAGGTCATCCTGTTATAAATATTTAATAGAAACTTCAGCTAAAAAACATCATGCCTTTACTTTCATATAATTTAATTTCTCATTGCTTTGCTTCTTGTTTCACTTTACCCGACAAACTATGATAGATTTTGTTGCCTGTTATAAGCCCTGATCCAGCTTTATCCGAGATTGTTGAGCCCCTTTCTTTTCCTATGCAGACTTTGTGCATAATAAGACAAAACTTGATGCCCACCAGCATTTTCCTATAAACCATTTTTTTCATTTGCTATCATAAACAAACTTTGTAATGAATTGTCATATTTACAAAACCATAAAATTTCAAGTGGTTTTTTTGGTGGAGACTGTATAAAATGCTACCCTAGGGTATTCCAAAGGTTTCATTGGCAGTGTCTGACAGAATTTCAATGAGAAATGGATACTTGAGTAGGCTTTTGCTTTCAGAAAGCATTTAATTTGAAAAATCTGTAAACTCTCTCCCATGAAATTATTATTCCATATAAACTCCTCGAATAAAAAAAAAAAGTGATTTTCATCCAGCTCTCAAAGTCCATTAATACTCAGTAAATGTTGTGGTTTCACCAAAGCTCTGAAAATCAGCTGTGGTACCTCTAGGTATCCTTTGCTCTGCCTGTGCTTTACCACAACCAAGCATTTATTTAATGCATATCAAACAATTGCAAAAGAAAAAAAAGAACCAAAAAAGTATAAACTCTCCTCATAGTTTGCATTTTCTTTTTCTAATCTGTTTTTCATTATTTCTTCCAGAATTAGAAAAGGTTCACAAGAGTTCAACATTCCCTCCATTAAAAAAGGACATCTATAGTAACACAATATTTGTCTTCCAGAATTTCTTGCATCTTGGATAATGTCTCCAGTATTTTAATAATGGAATTTCCATTTCAGTTGATGCTATCTACATCATTAAGATATGGAGATAGAGATGCAAATACTGAGAAAAACTCATTCTCATATAAGGCAACTTTACAAGATAAATTGTTGAACATTTTACAGAGTTCAGTCAAAGCTCAACATTGATAGCATTATTTAACTAAGCTGTGCTAAAAATTTGTTACTGCTTCCCAAGACTTGGGAGAATTTTTGAGAAGCAAAGCCTCATGTATATGGAATATATCCATGACTATATGTCTCATATATATAAAGACCAAAGTTAAAATCTTTCAGCAATTTCCCACTTGAAGACAAAGATTCTCATAATGATTACTGCCACATTAATGTGCTTTACAAACCAATATAAGCTGGCATACAGAGAGAGGAAGACATGTTCCTTTATTCATTACTACAGAGAGCTTAAATGAAATGCATGACCAAGTCCTTGTTTGCATGGGACTGAAGAATATGAGATGCATTTATCCATTTCTTACAGTGGGCGCATGATAATGCCTTTGTTTAAAAGACATTCCTTCTTTGTTCAAAAACCAAGTTCTTCTTAAAAAAGACATTATATGATATTTTATTATTTAAAGAGTTCTAGTTCAGAGAACATGAATGGCACTAAATTCATCAGTGCCTCCCTATCATCTTTAAGCAGAAGGATTACAGCAAAGAAATATTTTTTTCAGTGCCTTATCTTCAGTCTCAGAGGGAGAAGACTATGGCAGACCTAATTATATTCACAATGAACTCAGAGGAAAGTGGTTCTGAGGTAAAATTTTCATTAAATCAATTACTCATATCTCCATATGTTAATTCATAAACAGATGCTGAACTGTAGGATGAGGAGCTTCTCCTATGTATCAACTATATTAAGTGGTAATGAGCTTTTTAAATAGTTGTCATGAGAAGTCACAAACCCAGAAATTTGATAAATTCCAGTGACAGAGAGAATAGACTCATTCAGACAGTGAGCCTTCAAACTATATTCAAAGCATGACATTTTCCTCCATGCTGTATCTGAATTACCCATTAAACAAGATAAATGGAAACAATCTGACACCAAATGTCATCAGCAAGATACATAAAGGTCATTAGCTTATTAATGCTACACTCAGCACTTGTGCAACACCGGATGGTGACACTTTCTTTACATGCCACAAGAAGGGCAATGATACAGAACAATAAAACATCATTTGAGAAGACTTGCAGGTAAGCATTCAATAGCAGAAAATAGAATGACAACAATTGTCTTACGTTCAGAAGTCAAAATTTAGGGCACAATTTTTAACATTAATTTAAAGTTAAAAAATTTTAGTAGCTTCTTCATGCTTATCTTGGACAGTACTTAGTGATATCTAATACTGGATGGAAACTTGTATATTTTTTATTACCTTTGAAGTTCAGCTCTAAAAGTTATTTCTCATTGACATGACTAGGACACTGCAAACTTTAACATCTCTCTTCAAATCAAGTAATCCCTTCAGCCTAGTTGATATTGCAAAATGTGCTCCAGGCATTTTCTTTTTAGCACCATAAATGAGATAGCGTTCAGCTCTCTTGCATACTTATGCTGCATATGAAAGTGAGGAACATTTATAACTATTGCTGAAATAGGGTGTTGCTAAAAATCTAAATTTAACCTTCAGAAATGTGAAAATAATGCATCTATTTCTATATTTTCACTCAGATTAAAAATGTTAACAAAATACAGGAGATCTGCATATGTCCGAGTTCATGAAGAATTAAAATGTTCTATGTCCTTAGCTGTACATCTATGACCAAAATCATAAATGAGATTAGGTTACCAAGGAAGCAGAAAAATAATTTGCCCCTACTTTTGGTCACTGTCAAATGCATATTAGATTGCTGGAAAATATGCTATTTCTTTTAAAATAAAATAATGATTTGTAAGGTTTTTTTCACAACCATTTATGCTCACATGCTCAAATGTAATAGGTATCTAATATTAAACTCAGTCTAAGCAACTGTCTCAGTAAATGTAGATTGAATTGAAAGTCAGGTATCTCAATATCATTTAGAATTTGAGTCATGGTAAACAATGAAAAAGCAAACTAAATGAGGTTCCTGATGTCAAAGTAATTTCAGAGGAATAGAAAAAAACCGACCCAAGACTGTGAATTTTGACATATTGTGTTTTTTTTTTCCAGTAAAATCAGTATTCTTACTTTAGAGACTCTATTGTGAGTGTTTATGCAGAAGCTCAAGCCAAGACGTGGTTTCAGTGAGTGAATTACATCTTTGGGAGGAAGAACAGGCAAATTTCAGAACAGACCTGCAGGCTCAAGCTATACAGTAAATTTTCTTTATATTCATCTGTGTTGGAGGCTTCAATCTCATTTAAAATGACAAATTACTTTTCCCCACCAGCCTCCCCTACATTTACCCCAGCAAATAAGTGGTTGATATGTATGTCCTCTCTGCTATTTTGATTTAATTTTATCTTGTATTAAAAATATAATCTGTCTGAAATTGTTCTACAGATGTACATAGGTTTCCTAGATTACTACAGTATTCCAAACATACAATATTCCTGATATTCCTTAAAATATCAGTTTCATCAGCAGAGGCTTAAAAGACTTTGAAGTGGCTGGTGAGATAGGTGACAAAACACACAATTTGTATTTTCCACAAAAATGCTGTAACTGTGGCACAGCTATGGTGTACTTCTACCACTAAGTGTAAGGGAAAAATTCCATGTCTTCCTGTACTGGAGAGCTGAGACATCAGCTATTCGACTTTCTGCTCTCTCATTCTCTTTGAAATACTTAGGAAAGAAGTGAATCTGAAAATTATTAAACTACATTTCATAAATAAATTATAAGCTATGTTACAATTTTATTTAGCAGGAGCTTGTAATAAGAGAAGCCAATGGTGTTAATAAATACGCACACGTATATACAGAGAGGACGAGGAAAAGGGAGGAAGGGGGGAAAGAATAATTTCATTTTCTACAGAAATACAGCATTCTCTGGTATAAAATGAAGCAATTAACAACAGTTCACAGAACTGCATAAAACCGGAAGTAATTATCACAGCCAATTAAAAGTGCAGAGGATAATTACATTTGGCAGACTGCAAACCCTTGCTGGAATCTGTCCAGAACACAGGTCCAGACCAGCAGCTCAGTTAGTCTGGAAGCTGGTTCCAAAGAGCAAGTGCCCAGGGTGAGTGTGCTGAACATTGGCTTTCACACAAGCAGCTGCTTACTCATGAGCTGGCCAACGAAGCTGTCACAAGAATGGTGCAGCAAAAAGAGATTGTCAGCATCTACCAGGCAATAATTAAACCTCATCTGTGTACTTTTTTTCAGGCGTGTACTTCCTTTCTGTGTATCAGCTGACTAAATAATTGTCACAATTAAAGGTGCTTCAGTCAATAGACATTTCAGCTGATTGGTAATTTCAACGAAGCTTCAAAAAGCCATCACTGACATAACTTTATCTTTTTCCAACTGGCATCACAAAAATTCAGGAAGCTATTATATTGACAGTCAAGTTAACTTGACATTTTCTGAATGAGCCTGTCAAATACCTGTTTTTTTATGACATTGACATCCTGTTTGTCCTGTATATGGCTACTAATGCTGGTAAAGAATTCACCAAGTTAAAAAGGAATATAAAACTTCAAGGTATAACCTAAACTCAGAACTCTTGTGCTTTTTCTACCTCCTTTTGTATTTGCTTGCAATGACCTCAGCAGCCTCCCACTAAATAAATGAAATGGATGAGGCAAGAAGCATGGCACACAACAATGTTCAACACAGGCATTCATTCTTATCCATATCTATTCATGCTACCATATTTTGTTTCACTGATATATTCTCAAAGATACAGAGACTGGATGAGCCTGGCAGGCATCTCTGGACATTGCCTGGTCCAAGCCTCTGCTTAGAACAGGATCTATGACAGCAGATTTCTCAAGTTGTTTTGAACATCTCCAAGGATGGAGACTCCACAACACATCTGGGCAACCTGTTCTTGTGAACAACCATCCTCATAGTGAACATTGTTTTTTTATTTTTAATATTGAAGTGGAATTTCCTGTGTTTCCATTTGTATTTATTGCCTCTCATCTGTCTCTGGGCACCACGGAGAAGAATCTGTCTCTGTTTTCTTTACTGGTCAATCACATGCTTATGGGCATGTATAAGTCCCCCCTGAGCCCTCTCTTCTCCAGGCTAAGCAGTCCCAGCTCCCTCAGCATCTCATTTGTCAGATGTTAAAGATCCTTAATTTAAGGATCCCAATTTAATAGCGAGGATCCTTAATTTGGATCCTTAATTTAAAGATCCCAATTTAATAGTGAGGATCCTTAATTTGGATCATTATTTTAAATCCCTTCCCTGGGCTTGCTCTACTAAGTCATGTCTCACTTAAACTGGTAAGCCCATTTTTTTAGCTAATTTTCTGAGATTTATTTTCTAAGAAAAGAAGTACAGCTGTGCTGTCACATCCATTTGAGAAGTAGCTACAATTTAATTTGATGGTCCAAAAACAGCAGCAACACACCTAAAATACTGGTCCTGAAATTTATTATCATCGTCAGTAAAAACACCACAGCATTTACTAAGGAGATTTCTAAATAAATGTATGAACATATTTTGTACGTAACTAAGTTCTTTAATTCAGTTTCTATTTTTGCTATCCATAATTACTCATTTTACTGTGAATTTCCCATAACTTTGTAGCTTATTGCAGTTTGCTTCTCAATGGAAGAGGTTCTTTTGATACTACTGATTTGTATGTACTATTATGTATATAATAAGTTATTCAAACCTATCTAATTCATTTTTTGCAAGTAAAAAAAAACTTTACAAAATAAAAGGCTTAAAGCATATTGAGTCTCAAGATATATTAAACTGTTTATGTGTTTTTCTCCAACTTGTTGCTGAGGTAAAAGAATATTTGTAATGAATGATGAATGGGTTTGTCCCTGTAAAAAATATGGATAATATCATACCTTAGGGTTTATTACTGCATTTAATGCTTGTATTTACCAGTTAATACATAAAATCATAAAAATACTTATATAACTTTGTCATCTAAGTTCAAAGTTTGTTTACATTTAATCCCAGAAGTTTCAGCATTTCCAGAAAAAAAGAAATTGATTTGAAGATGAATGATAAAGAGATGAAAATGCTTCTTATAAAGTAATGGTACTGATGCATTCTAAAGTATCTAAGAACAATATTATAGTCATGCCTCTTTCATCATCTCTATCCAAAAAATATTGTCAGCATTAATTACCATAAAACCATTAAGAAGTACTGTAAATGCATTTAGGAAATTAAGTGGTTAATTGAATCAACTATGTGAAGTTTTCTTTCTGGTTCAGGGTGGATCCAGCAAAGACTATTTTGGAAGACACAGCAGGTGAAGGAGTGCTGCCCTATCTGAACCCCTTTGACCCACAATGGGAATGTATTTATGTGAAGATTTAGAGCTGCAGAAGTAGAGCAACAATGTCTAGTGTACATTTCATGCCCTTCTGAGTGTTATCATCAGTATGAAAAAACAGAAAGAAAGAAAGTTCCACTGAAGGATTTGGAACAATCATCAGCCTCGGGTGCTGCAGACTGGACTCTGTGTGTAGGAATTAAGTGAGAAAGAGGAAGAAGAAAGTAAGAGTCAGGAAAATGAACACACAATGGAAAAATTGATGAACCATTTGAAAACTATCAGTAGAAAATTTGCTGCTAAACATTTCTTTTTTCTTTAATGCTTATGGAAAATTTCTTCATTGCAGTAAAAATTATTTCACTTGGCAAATTCAAGCATGACTACTGAAGACTTAATGTAATGTTTCAGGAGGGCATGGAAACAATTTAGAAATAAGCAAGAGAGCTGACTGTTTTATGACTCTCTGGGACCTATTGTTGTTATTTCCCAAGGCATCACACAAATTACAGGCCCTTACTGGAGACTGCATGCTCAGTGAGAACAGGAATAGATTTATTGGCCTCTATAAAAAAATAAACTAATTTTCTGTAGATGGTGTCATCAAAAAAGAGTCACAACTCCCATCTCCAAATGACAATGCAGCTCATGTTCTTAAGCATGCATTACAATTGATCCATGTAAATTTGTTGCTACTGGATTCACTGAATGTCTCCAAAGTTCACATATAGTTCCATTTGGCACTACTAATTTGATCCTATTTTCAATCACCTGAAAATTTCAGTTTTCAATTTTAGCTTTTTTCAGCTTAAAAAGGACATAAAATAAACTGTAATCATAATGAAATGATAAATCAACTGTTAGGAAAAATATTTAAATTATATTTAAGATAGAACAATTATCATGGAAATACTTTGTAATTCATTTGACTTCTACTTAAAATAATATCACAGTTTCATTTGAATAATCAATGAGAATTGTAGCATAGGAGCTTAAGAATATTAAATATATTGTACACTGAACAGAATTACAGTATCCCTCACATCTCAATTTATTGTATTTCATACCAGGGAATGGTTTCAACACAAACTACTTCTGCACTTCTGAAAAATTATCTGAGAAAGAGGGCCATCTTGACATAATTCAAACCCTAAACAGGCTCTTACATTCTGAAAACTTACTGTTTACTCAGGTCAGACAGAAGATGCTTCTCCTACCAATTAAACAGTAAAATCACTGGGAAGAGATCTTTTCTCTTCCTTTTAATGTGGAGCTGGATCTTTAAGAAGTCTTATTAATCTCACATCAGGACCTATACAAGCAGAGAGGAGAGTCTGGAAATCTGGGCTACTTATGCTGGATTGCAAGGAGCTGAAGGCTGCTGCATGTTAATGGGCACAGTGAGTTTCAAAAGGTGCTGCATAGAAACACAGAAGGAATCTTGTGAGGAGTTACAGGGGATGCTGCTGGTTGTGTGTTATTGCTTTACAAGTTCGGAACACTTAAGCTAAATATTTTGGGTCAGGGAGACCAGCTGATGATGATAGCCACTATGTTTTGGAATAGAATTACATGGAGATACCAAAGAAGACACCTCAAAATCTTTTTTTCCTGGCAATGTTTTATGCTTTATTGGGTGAAAGGAAAATATGTATACAGGTTAACAGTTCTCAGCACATAAGAGTTCAATAGAATTCAGCAAATGATTAACTGCTGCAAAAAACCTGTAAGGCAGTCTTTTCCTTATAAGGATGACACTCTTAAACACTCATCCAAACTCAGTCTTTGCAATTTTATTGAACCCATCAAAAGTCTTCCACTCTTTAGTGTTTCAGGGGGTAGATTAACAGAAGAAAGCAGATAGAAATATGAAGTAGGAGTTCAGTGCTTAGGTACAGAAACCAAAGATAAACTAATAAACTTATGTTTTTTGTCTCTTACCATTGTCTCCAGATGATTATTAAGAAGTAATGACCAAAATTCACCCTCTTTGTCAACTATCTTTAGTCTACTAAATTCTTTTTTTTCATTCTACTGAAAAATCAACGTTTTTACATATCAACCAGCTGTTATAAAAGAGGATGAACTACATTTAAATAAAAGCACACAGGGCTAAACTCTAAACATAAAAGACTGATAAAGGTAAATGTAAAGGTTTACAAAGAAGATACTTTGAAACCTTCATATATACTTGATTTTCTGCTCCCATCAAGTCTTCAAAACCACTCCTCCATCACTTTTTTATGGATCAAATACTCCATCCCATGCAAAAAAGCACAGCAAAGGAAAATAGTGAAGAGCTAGATGAATTTGAGCACAATTCTTAACACCACCTTTGATTTTTAAACCTTCTGACCTTCTGAAGACTGCACATGTTTTGGTACTGTTTTCAATTTTGTAGCCAGAAAACACTGAGAGATATGGTGTTACAGTCCAAAAATATGATCAATTTAAACTGGTGAGAAAATATCAATTCTCTCATCTCAGCCACATTAATTCAGCAGCAAAACTAATATAAGAAATTTATAAGTAGAGTCAAAAAGTAAAATATGTCAGATTTTTAATCCTTGAAAATTTTACTATTGCCTCAGAATTTATTTAGAACAGATTTAATGTTTCCATTACAAAAATGCTCCAATATTAGTTGCATCAAGTAGCATATTTTACAGGCATCAGTGTTTAATTTTCAGACATAAGCCCAACTCTATTCACTGAGTGTTTAATGAGGTTAAAATACGTATTACCAGATGGGAGTATTTCTTATTAGCATTCTCTTCATCCTAATTGTGCTGCACAACAGCACAGGAAATTGTTGATCGGTTTCAAATCTTGGCCGAACATATTCTTTCTGAGCAGTCATTTTATATGACAAGATCCTTATAATTATGTGATCAGGTTTTAATTCTTGTGTGCTGTGGCACCTCTACATGAGAAGTGCATGGCCTACATCTCTCCAGGGTGCCACTATAATTATTTTATACTGGTATAGATTCAAGTATGACAGTAAGGGTAGAGTGGAAGAACCTGATCAAATAGAAAAACTTGTTCTAGTTTTACCAGATGCTGGACCTCTTTTGCCTCGCTTAATGACAACTATGCATTGGTAATTTTTATTAAATTAATAAAAAAAGTGCTTTATTTTTCTTCATTTGATGATGAATAATGTGAAATCCTTACATGCAAGCAACTGAAAGCTTATTTTGTGGATTTGGATATTTAGGTACCTGAATAATTTGCTATGAGTAACTAGGTATTTAATTTGCTGTCCTACTAAATTTCTGGATTGGGAGCAACAAGGAAAAAGGGTTAGATGAATAAGTGATGTTTTTAGAAAAAGATTATGTATTTTAAATCTGGCATATTTGATAGGGAATATTGTCACTTGCAAGAGACTTTAACACACAGTAGAAAAGAAAAGGACAGTCTAAAGAGATATATTGTTTGAAAAGCAAGAAAAGGAAAGTACAATTGTGTCCTCTCTTCAAAGGAAAATGAAAGTACTCATAAGGTAAATGTCAGAATGAAAAACAGCTGTAGAAAGCTGAGAGCACCTGAGCACATCAGCCGTGAGTCTGCTCTTTGTCTCATCCGTAACTGTTCAGCTGCCATCAGCTCTAAGAGACTGGTGGTCTCTGCTGACCCTGAATGGATATAATCTCACCAATACAGTCTGCCCTAGTGAAGTAAGCAAGAAACAGACACATCTGTGTGAATCAGCCCATCACTGACAGTGGCAAGAGCCCAGATGAGCAGCTCAGCACTGGTGGTTTTCTGGCCCAATGGCTACAAACAGGCGAGACGAAGCTCTGTGCTGACCACCATCACATTATGTGTGTTTGTCTGTGTGTTGTGAAATTTATTGCTTCTGAGGGTCTTCAAGACAACTTCACACTTTGGCAGTATATCTAGTTGACTGCCTTACAAAACTGGTATTTTAAACTGATCGCTATTTTATCTGTATGCTTAAACTTCTGGGGCTGTAAAATAAAAATAACCACTCTAAGTAAAGTTGGGAATAAATACTGACAGATTGAAGAACTCCAAAGTAGCCAAAATCTGACTTTACATCCTTCTTGAGCGACTTAAAATCCCAGTGTGCAGAATTTTTGAGACCTGGTTTGTAACTCTGAGAATTAGAAAGTATTTTCATTGTTTTGAGTTACCAATGCATTACCTTTGCATTACCATTTAGTTGGAGGATTTGAAATAATAGATTTGAGAACCAGAATATTCAACAGCATAACAACTACATCTCTTTGAACCCTCTCTGTTAAAACTGTTAAAGAAGCTTTGTTCTTTGTTTTCAGCAATGTAACTTTGAATAGAATCAGCCACTAACTACTAACAGAAAAAAGTTTCAAACCAAGCAAAAAATACCATTTTTCACACAATGCTTGATTGCAAGAGTTGAATTCCTTCCTGCAAGATCTTGTGGAGGCTTTACAGGTACATAGAACTGTAAAAATTGTAAAATGGAGTTTGGAAAAAGACTATTATTGCAGACAGAAGTGGAAAAAATCCCTGAACTCTAAGTAAGAGAAGACTGAAAGGTATTCTTGGGAAATGTCATGGTCATGACATTCAGTTCTTTCATTACTCCTTATGTAACTACTATAGACCAAATGTGAATATATGGACTCTTTCAGGGTAGAATTAGTACCTTTAACAAGAGCTTCTGAAAAGTTCTGTAATTAAATCCCAGAATCCTCTAACTGAAAACCATTTCTCAAGACTCAAAATAAGAGGAAAGCTTATTTCCATGAGCTACAGTACATGATAAAAGGGCTTTTAAATATTAAATGATATATGCAACCAATAATAAACACATTCTGTATGAATATGTGCCCTATTTAAATTTCTCAGTATTTGCCTTCGATGCAGAATTCAGTAGCTACTTCATTTGTCTAAGAGAAAACATAAATACACACAGTAACTACTCTCTTATTACACCAATGAAAAATTCATGTCTTAGGCTACAAATCTATGTTTTGTTCACGAGGTTTGCTATCTATTGGGAAATCAGTGTTGCAATTCTGCTTTTTGAAATTATTTGGGTGTTCAGGGAGCGAGAGAGAGAACATGAAGGAAAGCTGATTATTCATCTTGTTTTACATACATTTAATCCAAAACTTCTTGTATATGCTATTTGTTTATAGCTCCAAGAGCAGTACCCCTGGTCAATAGTACCAGTTATAAGATGAAATCACTCCTTATTTAGTTACTGCTACAACACAAGAATTCTTTTTCATTTTATTTTTGTATTTTTATTCAAAGTATTCAGAATTCCTCAAATACTCTTATCTATGCTAAAAACATAGCAAGCAGGATATCTGTCTATTAAGAAAGTGATAAATGTGCTCATAAAAGGTAAAAAAACAAATTATATTCGTTGAAACACTCTTAAGCTAGAGTGATGAATATGCCAGGAAAATTTTTACAAAGATAAAACAAAATATTCAAGAAGTTTTTTTGCATTACTAAATTAGTATCTCAGTAATAATTATATATTTGGGTTTGTAAAAGAATGTATTGGGTCTGTAAGTCATGTCACACCTACTCTTCTGGAAACTACTAATTTAATAAAGATATTCAGTATTAAGATATATCCATTTTTATCTTTCTTTAAAATTCATTATTTAAAAGAAAGAGCTGGGCTTGTTTTGTTGTATTTCTTCTTTCACTATTTAATGCACTCCTACCATTTCAAAAGCAGATCACACATCCATGTTTTCATGACATAAATCTAAATGTACCCTTTGGTTCTGATTTAACTAAGAGATGAGACTGGATGACAACAGGAAAAAATGAGGAATGTAAAAAAAGATTAATATAGAAAGCACATAATAAATAGAAATATCATGCCCCATTAAAAGTTACTGAAGAACTAAAATTCGGTAACAGCCCAAAGTGATGTCAGCTACTGGCACCAGACTCTGTGATAACAGGGACTTCCAGTCAGCTGGATCATAGATGTACTTCCCTAGGGAGGATCAAGATATGCTGTAAGTACCTGATAGATGCAAACATAAGGCAGTTCCAGTGCCAACTAAAACAGTCTCACATCAATACAAACCTTTAAAGACTCTTTTGCATGAATGATATTTTTTTCTTAGGGAAGTTTATTGGAGAGTGGAGCTTCTGCTGGACAGAAATACCTCATGAAGGAATTTGGAAATTGTAGCATGAATAACAAAATAAAAAAGCAATTTATGAGAATTTTTTCTCCCTTCTTACAGCTAAACCTGATCTAAAATCACAATTAGGCCTAGGGCTCATTATGCTTTGGACCATAATTCTGACACATACTGGGTACTAATGTCAGTGCTTATATGGAGACAATTGGTTGTGTCACTGAGGTTTGACCTCCCAAACCACAGCCCAACTGCCTAAAATTGATTTTTCTTCCATAAACTGTGATACTAACACTAATGTACATTCATTTGAGAGGCAGTATCTTTCATTTCTTTCCAGAGAGGAAACACTCTACTGACCTCCATCTCTCACTATGAAGAAAGAACCATCATTTCTCAGGTCCTGTGAAATAGTAATAGGAGGACGCTTTTGTCAAAGGGGACTTTAATGCCATCCTATACCTGTCAGTGTACATTTATTTTCTTTGAGAATACAGCTAAGATTATACAGAAATTCATGCTCCTTTTTCCCCCTTTCTTGGTCTCTGTCATTATTACTTAATCATGTATTTCTCAAAAAAAAGAAATTAGAAAAGAGACTGCTTGGAAAATATGCTGCATAGTTTTACAATAAAAGTATTAGCTCAATTTCAAACAGATTATTTTTAAAAAAGAACAAACCAAAACAAACAAAAAAACAACCAAACAAACAAAAAATCCCCAAACAAAAAATCCCTAAACAAAAAACCCAACAAACTTTCTTGGAATTTCTGTAATAATGATTATTTTTAGAAACAATTTCAACAATAGATAACATCTCTGTATCAGCTGCAGCCTATCAGACTAAAACAGCTTTTGCCAATCTGAGACCTGTTTTAAATGCCAAATACAGAGGAAATATCCCTCCTACCTCCAAGAATTTGTGTCTGCTTCATATTTACACAATTAATGACATTTATTACAATCTTTGCATAGGGATCAGAAATGGAAATATTTTTCCTTTAAGGAACAGAACTGTTGAAGAAAATGTATTTACTCCAATTTCATATATTTTTTTTTTTTTGCTCTGTCTTTCTATTATTTTTTCTTTTTTTAAATTTTTTGGCAAAGAATGGGAAGCTTGCAAATGGCGAAAAAGATAAGCTGTTTTGGAAGAAAACTCATTTAAAGGCCATTTTGCTGCACAGTCTCTTTCCAAAGTAATTTTTTTTCTTAAATAATCAGCTCATACCGTGTTTTTAAAAACTTATTTATTTAAGTAGGTATTGAGAAGCAAATTAAAAAAAAGATCAGTCTCTTTTTAAAGGCAATGGAGTGCTACTACAGTTTGATTATATTCTGGTCCTTCAGGTGAACATAGTTCTAATCTGATTCATGCAAATTTATTTCAATGAAATCATAAGAGAACAGAGCAAAACAACTTTATTTTCATAATTCTTATTTTTCTGGGAGGTCACTCTAAACAAGGCAGCAGTGCTGTAGTGAGGGGAATCACTGGAATGAGCTGGATATTTATACTTTATATGCTGAAGGTGAGAATTGCTGACAATTAAAAATGGTAACCAAGAGCCTGATGTATCATGACTAGCACCAGAGATGACCAGGAAAGACATAGTCTTCAGTTTTGATCAAAATTAGGGGAAAATTGGGTTCATAGGAATTATGTTTCAGGTCTGAAAAATCTATTATTATTCTTACTTCCTCCTATCATGTGTACACCTATATATTCACACATGATTCTATGAATGTCATGCCTATTTTTCACTTCATAAAGTATCTAGTTCCTTGATAAGCAAGAATCCGAGAGGAAAGGTTTACATGGAGAAAAGTCAGAGTTTCAAGACAGTTTATTCCTGCACCACAGGTATTTTTTGTTGTTGTTGTTGCTACAAAGCAGCACTAATGGCAGATAGAGGCATCTTCTAACACTAAGTCTTGACCTCTTGGGGAAGCAGAATGACAGTCCCATTTGACCCACCTTTTCACTGCCATGTGAGGTGAAGGGAATGTAATTCTTAAAATGGCCTGAGGGTCAGTGAGGGGCTAATGAAAGTTTTCCATGAAAGATGATAATCCAGGAAGGAAATTTAGCCTGCATTATTATCCAGACAATGCCTATTGGGTAAATAAAGTTGCATCTACCTATTGTTTCACAGGTAGGCTTTTCTAGGTCTGCAATTATGAAACTCAGAGCAGTATTAATTCAAAACATTTTATTTTTTAAATAGCTAGTTAAAAAAAAAAAAAAAAGTCTTTCTATAAATCATTCAGGGTGACTGATGTATTCCTCTGATGTTTAAATGCTGTTCAGCACTTAATAAATTTATGAACCAAACGGGAATTACAGAATCTGAAATGAATATCTGAAGACTTTTCTGTCCCTCCAAATGTGATCAGAAGAGTTGGTGACTGGGAAGGCAAGCACACAAAGTGTTTCATGCCTCTATTTGTAATGAAGAAATTGGAAAATGTGTTTGAGAACATTTTCTGTATTTGACTGAGTATGGAGATAAAGATTGGTCCCAGAACTGCCACATCCAGCCTGTCTTCAACTTACTAGAAAAATCTAGATTAGCTAGAAATGAGCAGCTCTTACCTGTCAACACCACTCCAGGAGGTTTGACAGTCACAGGAAAACATGTATTGTGTAGTTTCCACTGCCAGTTTGATATGTTGCCTGGTTTAGAAGCATTGGAAACTTTAGACAGAAAAACAATTACCAAGTGGGTGCTGCTGAAAAATATTTTGCACAGCTCCCCTTCAAGGAATGGGGCTGTGGGAAGCCTGAGATCCAGCAGGGAGAGAGGCTGGTAGCAGCACGGGAAAATTTCAGCTGACCATTATGGAAAATTCCAATGTCTGCCTTGGCTCTCAGAGCAAAGTTCAGTGTTTCATTTTGCAGCAGTTTTGATGAGAGAGGAGCTTTAGAAGTGCAATGCTGCCATGAACTTAAAGGCAATGTCTTGAAATTTGGGCAGGATACTGACAGCAGAGTGCAAGTGCTCTGCTTTCCTTTCACATTTTGTGATGGGCAGAACAGGCTACCACAAACTTCTGCTGTTAGCTGGTGGGGTTCTGTTTATTTTGAAGTAATACTGCCTTTCTGAGTGAAAATACTGATTTTTAGCCTATGAATTTCTACTTGAAAACAATTATCTATGATTTAAGCAAAAAGTACTTGGTTTCATGATAACTGTTTCCAACTTAATTTTAAACCTCCAAAATATTATTTGAAGTTAGAAAAATATGCAGAGACTACAAAGTGAAGTCTGGGATCCTGATAGAGCAATGATGAATTTCAAATGCAAAGAGCAAAGAATCATCTTCTATTCAGGACATTGTCAAGAATTAGTGCACACACTAATTCTGATACCTACTGTCAGATGCTGAATTGTGTGGCTGCAAAATTATGGCTAGGCTGAAGGGATCTTGTAGTGACATAAGAGAATACCACAGCTATTTTCATAGAATCATAGTATTACAGAATTGTTTAGGCTGGAAATGTTCCTTAAATTCATCAAGTCCAACTGCTAAAAATGCTGTTAAACAAATATTAAAGCTGACACAGTGCACAAGCTGAGCAGAATATATCACAGTCCTTCTACATAAAAGTTTGCAGTTTAGCCTAATTCTGGCTGATCCCCAGGCAGACCATCATCTAGGAGTAATTTGGGTATCTCCTTAAGTAGGGATCAATACATTTAAATTAAATTCTAATTCAGGTAATCCAATTTTCATCCTTTCTGTGTGAAAAACAAACAAACAAACAAACAAACCCAGTTTGAATCTAGGCAACACTTCAGTAAACACCTTGATTTGTCATTCAAGAGTTATTTTTTCCATTTCTATATCAGCCACAGGCAAACTATTGAAAGATGTCTAGAAATCAGAGACCTTTTAATTTCAAATGAAGTTATTTATCCTGAATAGCAAAGAATCATGATGTCATGAACGAAATTCTTTATCTACAAACCAGAGCAGAAAGGTTTCTCCATCCTCCCTGTACTCTAATGTACATTTGGGACTCTGTCTAATAGTGAGGCTGGTAGTGCAACCTCCAAAACCATTCAGGTCTCATCTGCTCTGAGATGACCAAAAAGGGTGCCAATTATTGCTGACTATAAAGGCATTTTCTGTGATGTAGACATTGTCAGACATGAATCACAATGAGATATGCCTGTTAATTTATAAACAGGAATTTAGTGTCTTTTTGTCTCTCTTCTCATGCATCTAGTACAGATGATAGAGATTAAGACAGATTTTGAGTTCTGAGACTTTGAATTCACCAGGAGAGAAACCATCGTTTTGTTTTTTCTAAATATCTCCAAACCAGGAACTGTCTGAACACACCCAGAAAGCTCCTGCCTATGACTGCTCTTGTAATGCAGTATTGCAGTAGCTTCTTAGAATGTGGTTTTATTTATTTTGTTGGTAAGTCTGTTTTTCAAGAATGACTGCCAGACAGGGGTGACATTTCACCGACTCAAGCAGTGTCACAAAAATCATAATTTGATGGAACTGCTATGAAAGTAACAAAACTATGTCATTCAGAAAAAAGACTTTGTGAACATTGTGAACATTCCCAAAAGTTAATTCCCACTAGCACGACTAAGAGTTTTTGAGCTGCATTTGCTGCAATATCTGCCTTTTCTAACATTCCCTTCTCTCATATTTCTTCACTTCCACATAGTCTAAGTTCTCAAATGTATTTTTTTTTCATTTACTTCTGCATTTGTATTTCATTGACCATTAAGACTTGGCTCATGACTCTGAAAAAAAAAAAAAAAGATATTCTAAATACATTTAGTTATTTTTTCCTGGTGTATTAGGCAGAGATAAATCTTCCAGAAAGAAAACAAGGGAATAGCAAGCAATTTTTATAGGCTTGATTTCTAATATAACCATTCACTTTCTTACAGATGACATATGAAAAAGAGATTAGAAGAATTCTAAATGCTTGTCTAGTTGTCAAGCTACCTCAGATTCACAATTTCAATATTTACAGCTCGCACTCTAACCTGTTTAACAATGCTTGGTGAAGTTCCAAGCATGTGGATCAAGTCTGAAAGGATAATCAAGGTTATTCAAAAACAATGTGGTATGTGGATTAAAAAGTCCCACCTTAAATTTAGCAGAGAAAATTGAAGGTATTTCTGATTTTTCCTAGCTAAGGTGTTCTGCTTTTCTACAGTGCAGCAGCAGGAGGAGGTTTTACTGGCTGTGACATATTATTTGTATAATAAAGACAAATGAAACATTACTTTAGTCTTTTTAAAAACCTATTCTAATGTTCTTCATGAATTCATATTTCAATATTGTTTGTGCATAAGATGCAAAGATATCTCTCAAATGTCTGTTTAGGTAGCAAACATAACCTTAGGAAGGGAGAAAAATAGGTTTATATATTTGACAGTGTTGTTTACTTTGCTATAATGCCATTTCTGGAATAAAAGCAACTAAGCAAGTAAAGGAACATCATGCAGTGGATTATGTAGCAATAGCTTCAAAGGCAATTTGGAGCCTCTCACTTCTATATTCCTTAGAATGAGCACAACAGTTATAAAGGTTTTCAAGCAGGAAAACTTCAACTGCATGCTGCAGTTGAAGTATTTCATGATGACAGGTAAAGGCAAAGCTGACAGGTAAAGGCAAAGCTCTTCAACGTATTTAATATAAATTCTAAAATGATTTTTGAGAGCTACACTTTGGAGGGGGAGAGGGAAATCATGATTTTTTTCAAACAAGTAAAGGATGTCTAGATTTGCATTTGGCTGATGTTTTCACTGTATCATTCTATACAAACTTAGGCAGCAAACTTTCATGAAAGCATCATTTCAGTGAGATTCAGGTACAGTACATTCATCACCAGCTAATTTAAAGAGAAATATATAAGGCTAAAATTTAAATTAAAATCCATCACCTTTGAACTTCTCAGTAGTTAGAATCTAAATACTTATAGCTTAAATGGAACAAATCTTGTATAACAGTTGTTATACAGCCTGCTGGTACATAAATGATAAATTAAAAACATTAAATAACCTTACTTTTTTAAGAGAAAGTAGAAACAAACTTTGGTGCAATAGCTATGAAAATCCTAATGATATAGTGATATTCAATTTTAAAAAATCCATTTAATAGTTTAAAGAGTGACAAATATTCTCTACTATAGCTGTAGCAATATTTTACCCTTCCCCATTATTCATATTTTTAATTACTTTTCACAGTGGTTTGTCTTGTTTTTCTCTCCCTCCGCTATTTCTTTTTATAAATCAGTTGTACAGAGTAAAAAGAAATTTAAGCATATTCATTGCACTTCTATTGTTTTCTTTAATGGAATGTCAACAACTATTGTAGTTCTGAAGAGCTCCGTTGTACCACGGACTGTTGAAACCAACAGTGGGTTTTAAAAGCTGTGATTATAGCAGCCATTCATGATGACAGCTACAACTGTATTCATTTAAATTTATTCAGAACTTCTGACTACCTCACCAGTCTTTAGTGTCAATACTATCTTGTGAAAAACGGTACAGTAGGGAAAATCATAGCTGCATTTACATTTGGCTTCCTGTAGAAAAAAATAAATCTCTGTCTTTTCTAAAAGTATTTTTCCCATCTCTACTGGTGGAAGCCTCTTACTCCTTCTATATTTGCCCATTCATTTTCTCCTGTACACCACAAATCTTTTAGGGGATGTTGTTGCAGTCTTCTCAGGCTTCCTTTGCACAGTAGAGAGAAATATATGTTTTAAACAAATGCTCTATCCACAGCTATTCTACTACCTTGGTTTGAATTCACAGCTACCCTTCTCCTGCACCCAACAAAACTGGAAAAAAGAGTTGGTGTATTACTATAGGTATTAAAGTCTGCCTCTTACAGAAGAACTTCCTAAAAACATAGCAGGATTATTACATCATCTTTCTATTGTTAAATGTATATTTTCCTTTCAGGGCAGAAAGTTCCATATATTTCTTCAACGATGTGTTACTCAGTATTTGGTGAAGGTCAAATGCAGTTAAACACTTTTAAAACTTTTTTTCTCCTCACAAAACAAACAAACAAAAAACCACAAAAGCAACCTCTCCTCTCCTCTCCTCTCCTCTCCTCTCCTCTCCTCTCCTCTCCTCTCCTCTCCTCTCCTCTCCTCTCCTCTCCTCTCCTCTCCTCTCCTCTCCTCTCCTCTCCTCTCCTCATCACCAAACTCCATTCAAATTTAATGAAAGGGTGTGTGTATGTGTTTAATTGAAACACTTGAATATTTATAATTAAAAGTACAAGAGGTAAAACTGATTTTAATAGTATTGTGTCTATTGTTTTTATTAGAATACGTAAAAAATCACCAAATGTCTCTTAGCTGTAGAATTTTAACATCCCAGCCCACCAATCAAGTACAAATGATTTTTTTCTTTTCTCAAAATCCTTTACGAACTACAGGTTTCACACTGGGTTAGCTTCTCTTTTAATGGCTGAAATTGCAGAAAACATTTTTTTTTCCATCCTAACTTGCTGGCAATGCTGAAAAGCCTCTGAAAGAATAAATATCCTTTTCTATGGATGTTGAAGATACAATCTACATCCTGAAAATTTAACAGTAGTTCAGTTAATTTAACTAGATGTTATCAATTGCCATAAACAAACAAGTATTAAGACCACCTCCAATTCAGTTTTTGAATCGTAATTACATTTCTTACTCTATTAATCTTATTTACTCTTCCATAATATACATGAGCAGGAGTTACAAGGATCTTCCACACATGTAGTTATTCATTCTGCAACAATTAACTTATTAAAAAAAATTCTCCTTTCTGCCCACAAAATCCTTTTAAAATACCAAAAGTAAATTTGTCATTTTTCTGTTGACTCTGTGTAGTATTTTTAATCAAGTTAATGCAAGATTTTTGCCCTTTGATACTCTGAAGCACTCAGTTTAATAAGGGAACCAAATCAGCTCATGTTTTCTTAGAAGAGTGACTTTGCCATAAATTCAAAAATGGAAAGAAGAACTTTCAAGTCATGAAAGTCTTTTAATTTGGCCTGTAAGGCCCAACCCTCCCATAATTTATCTTGTTTACGTTAGTTTTCTTTTTTAATAATGTAGCATTTTAAAGAACTGCTGTTTTCAAAGGACAGATCATAAAAAAAAACAAGAGTGACAGTTATTATGTGTCTTATGGAACTATTAAGTAAAAACAGGACCCTGTACTTGTATTTATAACATTTTATTTCAATTTATTTATACCATAGTCTAAAGTAAGACACCTTCAGTGCTTTATGCTTTCTGCCCACTCCCTAGCAGGCACTTCTACCTGTATGTCTTTTGAGTGGAGTTTATAAATCTTTGTTCTCTCAGCTTTATGTGCATATCAAAACTACTCTGACAGATCACAAAGATGTTTTTGAACCACATAGACAAGAAGACATCTAGAGCAGAACAGCACAGACATTAGTTTTTGAAAATACGAGATGTAATCTGCCAACTACCATTTATAATATATTAGAATAAGACATTACAGAATACATGCAAAAGCATTTTGAAATGTCCTTGACTTTTCAAAAGCCAGACTAGATTTTTCAAGCATTTTTCTTCAGTCTTTGGAGTTTATCTTAGTAAGAGAAATAGCTGCATAGGACTATTTCCTATTAAACGTACAGCTTTTTATTTGTGGATGAGAATAGGAAAAACAATAAATGCTTTTCCTCTTGTGATCACATAATCTCTACTAAATGTCACATAATTCACATTTTGCAAGTGTCTTTTCTTCCTAAATCTCTGTTCCCACTCTCCCATTCATCCTAATAAACTGTCACTGCTCAAATGTAAGCAAAAAGTCTAGACAGTGCTAGTTGTATGAAAATGACAAACAGTTCACCTAGCCTTAATTTTTCATTTTTCCTGGTGATGTCAGAATAGCTCCTCAGAAAACTGAATTTACTTATAAAAATATAGATATTAAATTAAAAGAATAAAAAAGCATATGCAACCCACACAAAGGAATGAGCTTATTTCTATTTAAATGAGCTTATCACAATGCATTTTTTGCCCTTTGCCTCATTATTCGTGAGTGACTTTTTGAATTCTGAACACTAGCTCAAAAATTCTGAAAAACCAATGGAATTGTCTTGAAGGAACAAAACACCTGAAAATTCAAAACAGGATGTCAGCAGGGCTCTGCCACTGCATGGAGGGGTGGCTGCTGGGCTGGAGGCCGTGGCCAGGTGGGAAGGTGCTCACTTTGCCTTGCAGCAGCAGTGTTCCTTGCTCCCTCCATCTCAGGGGATTATTTTTGTGCTGCCTTTCTTCCCTTCTTCTGGTTTGTGCGTTCATGGGGCAGGCTGGGTAAAGAGGCTTTGAGGGAGAATGGCTTGGGCTACCAAAATTGTTGCAGGTCGGGTTGGTTCAGTTAGGGATTTTAATAAATGTTAGTTAGTTGGTTCTATGTATCCCTATTTCCCCCTCACAATGGTCTGCCCCAAGCTGTCTGCCATAGGAGCTCTTGCATGTCCATCTTATGGCCACCCCCTATTCATTCCTGAAAGTTCTGTGTCAATCACCCCACCTCTGTAATCCTATTTGTCCCAGAACCCTGTACCTGCCTCTGTAATGTTCCCATAGGTTGCCATGGTCCACGTCACTCCCCTGTCATCTGTCCCCATTGGGCGAGGGGGGCTTCGGCCCCTGTCTGCCCACCCCCTATTCAACCCAATGCTCGCTTTGTCCAATTTGCCATTTTGTCCACGCACGCGCTTGGGAACAGCTGCTGCGACCACCGCTGCAGCCACGTGGGAAATAAACAGTTCTCAGCCACGCAGGGCAGGGTGTGCCTTCTCTCTCCCTTTGTCTCCTCCCAGCGTGAGGCTACGAAGGCGGCCAACCCACGCGGAGGCTCAGCTCTAGAGCTCCGCACACGCGGCAGCCCTGGTCTCACCGAAAGGCAGCACCGCTAGCCGGGTGCCCCAGCTGCCCAGGACCGAGACAAAGAAAAACCAAAGCTGCACAAAATCACAAACTGAGAGGCAATTACCAACTGCAACATATAAAGATAGGAACCTTTCAGTGAAAATGCAAAGTCAGAGGGTCTAACCATGTTCATGTTAGAACAGGTCCAGTATGGGATGCCATAAGGCAGCTGGTGCTCGGGTTCTAGCATCGGGCTCAAAGCTGTGAAGGAACCAGATGTTCATGGCAAGTTGCACTTCTCACTTGAATGTGCATGGAAAAGACAAGGTTTCCTGGCAGAGCTATATGACGAGAAAGCAAAAATCACCTCTCTCCTCAGTTTTTTATCCATCTGGGCATTAGAGGCTATTGATAGCAACATTAAAAATGCCCTGTTAGAAGATATGTGTAAGTACTGAACAGAAACAGGAGCTTGAAATAAATTTACCATCTCTATACTGAAGCATTGTAACCCACCTACTTTATAATAAAACATTTATTCTGTTTACTGCAGCTCTCAAACCAAAACCTTTGTTTTCAAAGAGGACTCAGTTTTCTTTAAATTTAGTTTGTGTTGAATTGAGAATAGTGAAGTATAAAAGGAAAGCTTCCTTGTCATCACAATCATCATTTTCAATAAAGCACAGAATGAAAAAGGGAAACCCAGTGTTACATGTGAAGCACAGTTTATTCTAACTGCCAAAATTAATCAAAACAGAAATATTTTAATAAAAATCCCTATACTTATTTTGCACACTGCAGCTAGCTTAAAGAAATGCATGCTGTGATTCCATCCTAAGGAAACTTAAATACCATGAAAAATAAAAACAGTAATATTGCTTTAGACGTATCAATGTAAAAGCAATATATTTTATTAGACCAACTGGTATATTAAGCCCCTGAGATTTAAAGACAGCCTTCTACATCCAAAAGCTTGTCCTCTTTTTCCCCCAGTTGTACATCTTGTTTAAAAAAACAAGCAATATTTCTACTACAGATTTGTACTTGTCTGCTTTGAAAAGCTGACATGAAATTTTATGCTTATTTTATAACGAGAAAATATTATGTAGAGCCAGCTTCCTATTTCCAAAGGTTATAACCATAACAACCAAAACCTTAAAGTAGGATTCATGTTATTTAGATGCCTATATTCCAAATCTACATTTGAGTTTGTCAACTAAAACCCTTGGATAGTTAAGAGGTGGAAGTGGAATTCTGTAAAGCTCAGCTCATCTGATGTTCCACGCGTTGGCACAAAGAGGGTATCAGTCACACCACGGAATTGCCAGGAGGAGCAGCCAGCTCATATGCCAGTGGGTATAAATATTAAACTTAGGTGAGAGGAGTCTTACCTCTTAGGGGAAAAAAGTACACAACAGGTCATGTATGCACCATAAATAAACCCTCCACAACTTGAGTAAAATTAAGCTATGGGACTAGCAGCTCCACAAAGGGCTTGTTAAGGGCTGGGAATGTTCTTTGTCATATTGAGTGCCTGGAGAAATGTAATCATCTTGTTGAACATGGGAAGAATGCAGTGAGGTGAAACGGAATGATTTAGAAGGGGAGAAAACTCACAGGCATCTTTCTACTCTAGTTCTTCCATCTACACTTTGTTTAAAGAATGTGGAGGGAATTCACTGATTTATATCACTCCTCAGTCATTTCTATGAAGTTATATCTAATATTTTTAAATTAATCCAGTTCTGGGCGTGAATGTAATACTACAAAGCAAAATGAAAAATTGCATTATAGAAATGGAAAAATGTCATTGCTGGTTCCAATTCCTTTTTCATATTCAAACAATTATTGTGTGTTTTCATGTTCACACAGAAAAAAAAAAAACAAGTTGGTGAAATTGTTTTCTTATATTAAGCTCTCACATATAAGTAAAGCATCAGAGGTGAAATTATTACACCATTTTGATTTAGTAATTTCTATTGCCTTTAACATCTTTAATTTTTAAACTTTGCAGATAAAGTACCCTAGAGTTATTTCTCTTAACTGCTGAATTTTAGTTCTATTTTTTCCAGTTAGTCAGTAGGTGTTTTACCCAAATTTATTCCAGTAAGGACTGAAAAAAACTGTTTAACAAAGTGAGTACACTGGGAGGAACTATAGTTTCAGAGATTCAGAATTATAATCTGTACTTTATAGTTATATAGAAACAGTTGGGCAGGTTTTTCCTTTTTATTATGGTAAAAAAAAAATTATGTCTTGTTCTTCCTGTTTTGGAGGGTCAATATGCAGCTGCCATGCATTTTGCCTGTTACTAAAGCATAAAGAAAGAATATTTAAATTACTTTTCTGAAATTGTTTCATTCATTAGTTGAAAGAAATTGTATGAGAGAATAACCAATAAAACATCAGGGTGGTTTGCAGAGCTGGATTTTTTAAAAACTTATTTCAATTTTTAAAATTAACATCAATTCTGATATTTCATAACCAAAAAGTCAAGATGAAATTAAGTCAATGAGCAAATATGAAATTTAAGCCAATGGGCAAATGGACACCAATTTCAGAGAAACTAAAATTTCAGTCTTGATTCACACTTGTAATAGAATTCCAAGGAAAACTTGTTTCTTAAATTTAATATGCACTGTTTTTCTATTGTTTATATACTATGATATTTTTGGTAATTAATTTATACTATGACACAACAGCATGAAAAAAAGGCTTTTTTTTTCCTTGGGGGTTGGTGAATGGGAGATGACAATATTTCTGAGGATGTCAATACTCTTTGAAAGAAGTTACACTTTTAATATAGTGGAACACAGATACCTTCTAAATGATTTTGAGGCTACTATTCTGTTAACACATGTCCCCATGTGATATTACTGCAGTTAAAATGAGGTGTCTTTCCTTTTCTTCTGTAAAGAAAATTTTTCTGCTTCTAAAAACAATTCCAATTCAGGTACATGTATTATCTGGAATTTTTCTCTGAACATATGTATTACCCATATCATTTTGTTTAGTAGCACTGAGTTTAGAACTTGCCTAAGCCATTTGAAAGACACTGAAAGCATAGGAAAAATGGTCTCCATTTTAAAGCTAAATATTCAGTCAGTCAAATTGTGTGTGGACTGTTTTTAAGAATGTATACAATTTTTAGGATGGGGGCAACAGAAGGTCCTTATGCTATTCTACCGGTACATTTTACACTCTGGTTTATTAAAGCACCATCCTGGAAGACTCCACTGTACATATAAATTATCTAAAGCAGTATAAGCTTTGGAAATGACAAATACTCAGTTAGGACAGTATTGGTGGATTTAACATACTCTAGGGGAATGTAAAAGTGAAATGAAGTCTTCTGATTCCATAGCAATAACGTGAAACATTAACATTCACTATACTTTATCTGCTTTTTAAAAGGTTGTTTAACAAGCATCTTGGGTGCCTTAACAACAGATTTATTTAATTTCGTGAGATATTATTGAGCTACAAGTTTATACGTCTTTGATGTCTTTAGTAGTCACTAACACATTTTTGTGATAAATTTTTGCCTGCAAATTCTTTCTCTCTATAGAATTTAGTTCATCTTAACAACCTCACTACACTAAACTGAAACAATCATCCTGGTAACAACATTCACTCACATTGTTTTTAATTCAATATTCTCATATGACTCATGAAGAAGGGGAAATTGCCTCACACAAGCAAACTTCCATTTTGGAAATGTCATTTCCCTATTTTTTCCCTCACCTGATGTAGAAAACCAAATTTGTTTGGACTTATTATTTTACATTAGTCTTTAACCTTACACACAAAGCCAAAATTGAAAAAAAAATCTTCAGGAAAAAAATAGTATAAGTTTAAAAAGACGTCAGGTTTATAATAACACTTAGAAATAAGCAAAATTGCTGTAAATTTAACAATAGTATGCATAGTAATGCACTGGACTTCTCGCATAATATCTAATTTGTTAATTTAAGTGGAATTCTTCATTGTGATTATGGACTAAGATTTCTTCTATTTCTTACCAATTATTGAAACATCCCCCTAACTTTTACTGCCCCTGCATTGTCCACAGGGAATACAGGAAGAAGTCATGACTGCATCATCAGCTACTAGTGGCCACATCCTGGAGGACTTTTGGTAAATAACAGAACGAGAGAAGTATCCTGTGCTTTCTGGCCATAGTCCAGAATGATGGGCATATAAACACATCATCCAAAGGGAACAAATTATTCATCAGGTCTTTTTTCATCTGACAACCCTGCTTTGCCTACTTCTTTGAATTACCTTCTAGAGGATCTTCTCTCTACCCTAACTATGATAGGAATAATCTCTAATAATTAAAACTGGTCTTTGTGAGCAGCATATGACAAAGGAAGAAATGTCAAAATGTCACCAGCAGAAAGGTTGAAAATCTGAAATTTTTTCTCCCTTTAACTTTTGCATCTCTTTGCCAAAGTGCTGAAGCTGGTTTTCTAATTCATCATTTCAATGTATAACAGAGAGTACCTGACATCATCTACACTTCCTTTGAAGTAAAATACATAAAGCTTTGCTCCTTGCTGTCTTCATATAAGGCTGGTTTTGAATAACCCTCTAAACACATTTACAATAAATATGTTAAATGAACATTTATAGAGAACATTTATCAAACATTGACATAATGTTTTTATTATTATTACTCAAATATACACAGGAAATTAATTTAGACACTTGTTTTCAGGTGCATTAAAATGATTGCACTATAAGACAAAATCACTCATTTCGAATTTACAAAAAAAAAATCATCCCACTCTTCAGCCATAACTGTGTTAAACCTACAGGATTTTATGCATTTTAAAATGCTAGATTAGTATTTTGAACATGCTGCTTTCCTAATGGGTCTATTGTTTGCTTGATATTTTATTCTTCTTTGCACAGAATAATGGTAAATAGAACTTCTATCTGAGTATGTTCTGGAATTGAATTACATTAATGATGAACAAAAGGAACGAATGTCAGCTCTGATAATTATTAGGATCAGCTGAATCAAGGAGTCACTGGGTACATTCAATATGGTTCATACCTGTCATTAATGTCAGAAACCAAGCAGAGTCTGTTTCTAAATCTCTACATGCTTGGAAAACAACTCTCTTTGTTCTTTAATACTTTTCTCACCTAGCACCTGCTAAAATTAAAGAGGAACATACTTATGGCAGCACCTCTCTGCATTCTGATGTATTGAATGTGAAAGAGCAGCACACCTGGAAGAAATTGAAGCCAACTTTTTTTTTGGGAAAAGATGGTGAACATTTTGTCTTACACAGTTAAAATATGGACCACTTAAAGCAGGCTATAACCTTCAATGTATGTGTGCATGTGTGTCCTGTTTCAGGATTTTTTTTTTGTTGTTTTTTATTCACAATATAGGGTGGCTAGCTGTATATAAAAGATCCATGTTTTGAGCTGTGAGGCTAGCTATATAATTTAATCATAATTATTTCTTCATAGTATTTATTTTTAAAGTGATATTTTCAGCTCTAAAAATACATAAATAAATGTAGTCATTTAAGATTTCCCATTATGCTAATGCGGATTAAATCTGTCAGAAAGCAAAAGAGACAAAGCTTATTCGATATAACCCAAACTTTAAACAGCACTAAGAGTTGACTACAGCCTAACTGAATGAGAAAAATTGCATTCCTTTTTTAGTTGCCTAAAAAAACTTAAAGATGAAAAAACTCATGGGTTGAAGACAGATAAGAGTAAACTGGCACTTTCAAGATTATTGCAGAAATTTGTTAAACCAAGCAGGCTGAATTTAAATAATAAAAAAATTACTCGGATAATTTATTCTTCCTATAGTTTGATGGTAAACATGCTGGAATCTGTAAATCTAAAGCTGTACTCATTCCAGCAGGAATTGTTTCTAAGGGAACTTCTCAGGGTCTAATAATTGAATAAAGAAAACAAAGGGTATCTTTGAGGAAAGGCTTCAGGATTAAGAACGTACTGATTAGCTCGGATTCCATCAGCAAGGTATAAGACTTTCTTACTTCTGATAGAATGGAAAAAAGTATTCTAATATTTAAAACTAAAACAGAATAAGTAATGTTCCAACTGCAAGGCTGTTTGCTTTATGATGTTCATGATGTTCACTGCATATGCTATTGCAGTGAGGACGGGTATATTCTCTCTGACACAGGCTGAACTTCATTTGACCTGAAGGAAACCCTTCAAAAACATAAAGAGTTTGCAAATTCCTTAGTACTATATGCAAAAATAAATCAAAACCAAACAAATAAACAAACAACAACATCAACAAAAAGTTAAACCTAATATTTAAATAAAATAAATCACTGAAGGAAAGTATTTTTGACCCATGTTGTGAACTATGACTAAATTAACACTATACATTTCTAATAGGATTCTTTCCCAATAATAAAAACATTCTTAATTAATTATGTCAGAGACAGCAGGAATGCCTTAATTAAAATTCCACATATAAAAGAAAACCTACTAATCTGAACTGTAAAAGCCTACAAATGACTTGTACATTGCAGGACATTGTAGAATGTGTAATTGCATAACCAAAACCAAAAAAAAACTACCAATTATGCTTTTTATGTGAATGTGTGTGTGCTATTTTATGTGAATATTTTGATGAGTTACAAGCTAAAATAATCAGTATATAGTTTTTGTTTTGCAAAACAGGGAATTTCTAGGTTCCATCTCAGAACAATAAAGAAATTGATTCAAATCACTTACATTTTTTCAGTGTGAGATACAGAACTTCCAAAAATTTGAAAAAGTTTCCATTAAGATCAAAGAAAAAAACCCGAAAAAAACCCAACAAAACCCCAAAAACAACAAACGAAAGAGTGAGCCATGAATTAGTTGCTACTCTAAAGGTGTACTCTAAAGGTGTACCCAAGGTGACATTGAGTGCTTATAATTTAAGCTAAGAAGAGATAACTATTTTTTATCATTTTTTAACCAGAAAGGAAATGATCTTTTTCCATGGCTTAGGGTTTTTCAACTCTTATACTCAGATGAGATGGATACTACCTATTAAATGAGTTTGATCTTTTTCTAAATGTGTGGATTCCCTTCTTATTTTTCAACTTTAATGATAAATCAGAATACAAGCCATTGCATGCTTCACTATGAGGCACACAGATATTTAAGTTGTAAAGAACGGAGGTTATAACAAGAATATACAACACCCATATTGAAAAGAACATTTTTATAATTGCATCCACAGTTAACGGTCTGTAAGAGCAGCAGGTTTCCCTAAAGGAGACAGCAATTCTGAAAAAACTCATTGCGTGGGAAAATGAAGGGAATCCTTAAGTGGTGACTGTCCACAGTGGCCCGGAGGGAAGAGGTGGTGAGGAACAGGTGTAACAAAAATTAGTATTATGAGTAAATCTATCTGCTTGTTCTGTTTATTCACATAATATTATAAAGATAATAGGGAGATCCACTGTACTACTAAATGAGTTTACTAATTTGGAGGCTGTCCTTAAATCTGCTGGGTTTTGCAGAGGTGGAAATTGAATAGTTCCCTCCCTATGAATTCATTCATTTTTAGCACATCAAAATCAGCCAAGTCTCTTTCTGTCTTTGTCTAGTTAAACATTAAATACTGAACTCCTACCTACACTAAAAGTGATGAATTACATTTTTTTAAAACTATTCCTACAAAAATAGTAACATGAATCTGGTTCCAATGTTTTTTTTCTTTTTCTTTTCTGTCAGTCTGAGCCTGTTGAAATACTGCTGTGCAGTGGAGCACCAGCCAAAAGAAGGGATCACTTAAAGATGCAGTAAATATGTACTTTTGAAATCCACGTATCAAATATCGCAAAAGATAATTGACATTATTCTGGTATAAATCATACACTTGAAGAATCTTTCTCTACTTTCTTTATATCAGAGTCAATCAAGCAGAGTATATGGATGTTTATTGTGAGGTTAGTCACTCGACAGTAATTGCCTATCTGTACTGACCAAATAAATCAATGTTGTACAACAACAAAGAGATCCTGGTTATTGAGCTTAAATAAATATGATTGATTACTTGACTCTCCCAAAACAACATAAACAATATGATTTCTAGACACATCCAACAGTGGAAAATTGCATTCCCTAATTGACCGTAATTTCTGTTAATGTGGAGGGAAAACGGGATATAGTGAATGAGCAAACAAACTTTCCACCGTTAAAGAAAACTGTTGCAATTCAACCTAATAACATAAGCGTGTTACTAGTTGCTCTGTGCCTCAGAGTTATATATTAGTTAGAAAAAAAGGATCAAGAACAGCCCACATAATTATTCTGGAAGACTTTTCTTGGTTTACTAGATATTTTGAAGGTGTAAGAACTTATACATACAAGCCTGTTTGTCAACCATATAGACCTAGTTCACCTCTAATTCGCCAGGAAAATCTTCATTCTGTCTTCTTTTAGGAAATATATAGTGAAACTACACAGCATTACACAGATCATGGTGCACCCCTTCTTACCATTTTAATCCTATAATTGTAAAAGCCCATTTTTTACCTTACATGTATGTTCAGCTACATATTTTACATAATTATAAAATGAAGGTTAGAGGTCTGGTGAGGAATTGAAAATTCAGTGGACCATTCTTCACATTGTTCTCCTGCTGTGGACATTACTATTACAGTATATATTTTGGTTTCATTCATAATGGATTTTAAATATTGATATGGTAGTTTTAAAAGCAGGTCATATTAAATGCATCTTATGCAATTGCTGTTTGCTGAATTATAGAATATATTCATGTGACATAATTACTATGTGGAACTTAATACTTCAAAATATTTTCAAAGCCAAGACTAAATGGATTTAAAAAATAATTAGACTAATGTGAAATAGATTAATTGGCAACCACAGCACATGATGATTGAGATCAGGAAGTTCTTCAACTATAAACTAGAGAAAGTGGGGAGAGAATAACAGAGGAAAAATGCTCCTGCCCCTCATCATGCACTGCTCAACACTTTAAATGGTCTCACTGGGAAAGAGCTACTGCTCTTGAGTTGTGGCTACAGCTGTTCTCATGTCCAAAGACAATTAGAGCTTGTACCACGGAGTTATTGCTACAGCTATTTTTATGTCCCAAGTAATTTAATCACATGACAGAGTATGATAGGCATAATGATTTTTTTCCTTGTAAGAGGTCACGCTTTCTGAATTTACCTGTTCCTTGACCATATTTTCCACTCAAAAAAAAAAAAAAAACCAAAAACAAAAACAAAAAAAAGTGCTGCCCACAAGCTTTTCAAACAGAACAAAACTCAGACTTGCCAAGGTATTGCAGATACCACTGTGGAGTATTCAAGATAATTTTAATGTATCAACCATTCATACCTAGGCACACAGCCAAGATGTGTGCAAATGGCATTACTCAAAACCACACAACTTGAACCACAATACTCAGTGGGGTTTTTTTTCCTCAATATAGGACATAGAAAGAGCCTGTAATTACCTGTAACTGTCAACTCCGTAGTTCTTCTGACAACAAAGAATCCATATTTTAGCTCACAGGTGTAATTTCCAATGTCATCCTCTCTAACTTCCCGAATGACAAGAGTGTCCTTTTTAAACACAATACTTGATCTCCACGTCTTTGACTTGCATTCCTGTTTAAAGGGAATATAAAACTTCAGGGATTGTGTTCTTACACTTAAAATGGACCACTGTGGACAATGCTGCCCAAAGTAAAGGTGGTTAGGCAGGAGCCCAGGCTAGTTATAAATGTATATAAAATAAATATGTAAAAATCCAGTGTATTTAGATGTTGGTTAAAACTAATTTTATAACCTGATTTCATATTTATGCCTCTGGCTAGAAAAGGTAGTTGATTCCTTTGGTGGGTTCTTTTTGACATTAGTTTGCTGAGTTGCCCGTATTTAATTTACTTATTTAGCATTACCCTTATGTCTGCAATCTATGACTTTTATATTACCAGCAGCTCAGGCTGCAGAGGATATTTTTTTTAATTCAATTTTAAAAAGAATTATAATTAAAAAATGCAGAGAAACAGAAGATGAGAATAGGAGAAATGAGGATGCTATATAACTATTTCTAAAACAATCTTAGAATAAAAACTCTGTACCTAGAAAAGATGCATTCTTAATCTAAAAAAGTATTTATTTAAAGCGACAAAATCCAAGATGAAAATAAGCAAATAGTTGGCTACACTTCTCCTATCTTAGATATGCTATCATTAATTTGGACATTATCTTTCCAGGCCACAAAATTTTACTTTTTAGGTAGTACAGTCTTGTATACCATAATTAATTCGACTGCACTGCTCACAGGAAACACTACTTGACCCTTAAGTAATGATCTAGAAATCATAACACAATATTGAAATAGTTATTGATAAAAACAATGCAATTATATTTGCAAATATAAATTTAAGTATATATGTAGAAACTGAAATTTTGGTAGTATTTTCTGATTTTTATGCTGCAAAATTAAGCTGTTTATTCAGGTAAAGCATACATAGATTTCTCATACAGTTTGAAGCATTTCAATTTCTCAATTAGTCAATTCTTCTCTACCATTGGTTCTGTTGTCTTTTCTTGACAAAATTTTAAAAAAGCATCTTAACACATTTCAATCAAGAGAATCATAAGAACATTGCATAATATATATTTGAAAGTATAAATGTCTTGCATTCCTTACCTTATACCACAGAATTTCAGGCTCCCTAAATGGAAATAAAAAATCCTCAATTTCAGGACATGAGATTTCCTTGCTTTTGCTAAGTTCAGCTTTTTCAAAATATTTCATCTTTGAATTGTAGCAGAGTCCAGTGTCATTTTCACCCACCGTCAGCGAAATGGACACTTTCATACAGTAAGTTGAGTTTCTGTAATACAACAAAAATAGAAAGAAAAGTCTAATAAATTGGAACTCAAGCAACACACCAAAAGCCACATATTCATCAGCCCTGAGTATGCCTTCAACCAGAATTGGCAACATTTTACAGATGTTAATTAAAAATAATCTTGCGATTAATTATAGAATGAAGGATGTTTCAATCCAAGGCACTGTCAGTTTGCTGACCGTAGCCTTCAATGCCCATACTCCCAGGACAAAATGTTTTGCATTACCTACAGACTTCATGAGCTTGTGTTCTCTCTTGAAACTTGTTGCTACATCTGCTTCTGGATGTTGATAAGCAAGGCAGGCAGAGACTAGAGAACTTTGTCTGCCTTCCCACATTCCACTATGTGATTCAATCAGGCAAAACAGCACAACTGCTTGAATACTTTTTTTTTTTTTTCTTTTCATTTGAGTTTCCAGGTGGGGAGCAAATGAGTGAATAAAGTTGAGTACTCCCCAGGAGCACAGTGTGATGCTGTAAGATTTCTCTCCTACTGTTCTGTAAGTTCATTTTACCCCTGGCCTGCTGACAGAGGATCCTGCAGAGAGCACTGAGGAAACATTCACCTCCTTATCACCATCCTCATAATCTATGAGCTGATTGCTTATTTATAATGGACTATAGTGTGTATCAGACATGGCAGAGTCTCAAAGATGAATTTCTTGATATCTGTTTCCTTTTTCTGTTAATTAAGAGGGGATAGAAATACTTAGGGATAAAGAATAAGAAAACTTAACTATCAAGTTAGAGAATAGTCTTAGAAATGTAAATTTTTGAACAGAATGACCATTAACTGTCGATCTAATTTATGGACTTGTAAGGAAAACAAACACAAAATTATTTCCTTATAATGAAGAAGTCAGTATAATTCGTTACCATGTTTGAGAATCTGGCAGTATAAAGCAAATAACGTTGTTTAAGCTTTATGCAAATCAAAGATAGGATCCACTGAATATGGATCACTCTTGCTGCATTTAAGCTGGTAAAGAGCCAATTCTCATTCTTACCTGTACATGCAATTGGAAATCACTCACTTTTGAAAGAATATTTTTTCATTAGTGTAAATTATGCTATTTCTCCATTAAGACGTTACTTGGAATATTTTATTTATTTGGTTTTTATCATCTGTCTTGAAAATATCATAAAAAGTCACTTAATTCTGTTTTTCCAAATTGGTAAAATGCTTTTTCTTTGTTCTTGGAAGACTCATCCCTTGGAAACAGGTTCTGAACAATTCATCAGTCTCTGAGGTTTAAGAGTAAACTAACTAGATGGGAGCAGTATATAGGGAGCTGTTTGGCTATACAATTTCACATTTAAATATTCTTTTTAATTCCTTCCTGTATGCTTAAGTATCATGTTTAGTTCATGTTACTGAATCTCATTATTTAAATATTTCTAGAAGGACATGGCGGGGGAAAACAAGGCAGGACACTTTATTGACTTCCCAGTCTCTGAAGAAGCAAGGTTAGTAAAATTTTTGCATAGGCATCCTTCAGTATTTGGAGTGAATTTTGCAAAAATTATGATTAAATGTTTTGATCTACTAAAGAACTCTGTTCTGCAACAGTGACAATGTCAATTGCCAGAGACAGAATTTCATCTGAGGCACATCCAAGTTTCCATCGCAACAGCAGATCCTTTAGCAGATGCAGCTAAGGCTTTCTGCTCCATAAGAGAAGCATTTTGGAAAGATTTCAGAATGTTTAAATTCATTGTTTGAAGTGGATATTTCTAAACTGTCAGATACAAGGTACTGAAACATTTTGGGTGGATTTTTGTCAGTTGAGCTGCCTAACAGAATTTTCTTTGAAAAGCTCAAAGTATTATCAAAAAGCCCACAATTCCAGATGCCCACTGATGACACAGACTTCCTTATTTCAATTCTAAATACTAATTGCACTGTCAGTCTGACTCATCTCATGCTCTCTGTCACAAACCAAGGCTGTTGTGATGAAACAAAACTCAAAGAGGCGGGTACAGAAGGCAGAGCACATAAACAGTATATGAGGTAAGAAAACCAAGATAAATGGCTCACAGTGCAGAAAGAGAGAAAGAAAATTAAAAAGTCCCCAGGTAGGAATGAAGAAGAAAAAGAACAAAAAGAAGAGGAAGAAGAAGAAAGAGGGGTGATTTTGCTGGTTACAGCTAGAGCATGAAGGATACATTAGATGTCAAACCTCTCAGGCAGAAGAAGAAATAGCAGGCAGCAGAGCCCTCTGGAGCATGCACATATGGCAGAGGGTAAAAAATTCTCAGGTGTTAGAAGTAAAAAAGTTTTCCCTATGTCTCTTGAGGGACCAGATAAGTAACAAATAAAACAAAAGAAAAATCCTATGACACGAGTTTAAAGAATTTTAAAAATTGATGTTAGCCAGTTAACCCCAGCAGGTCAGTGCCCCCCCAGTAGCTTCAGGATAGCAGTTCAGAAACTTCAAATGCAGGATTCCCTTTTACTGGATTTGGGTTTTGTTTGGTTTTTAGGGATTTTTTTTCCCCAAAAACTGTTAACCCAAACTGTCCTTTAACTCACTTATCACATGATACATTTTGGGTGTTTCTTTTGTTTGTTTGTTTGTCTTTATTTTTTTCTGAATATGGTGATAAGAAGAGGTGACAAATTATCGAATTAATTTTTCCCTAATCTGACCAGTCCCAAATGCTCACAAGTGTAAAGTTAGCAAGAACCTTTTTGTACATACAAGTGAAGGTTTTCATTTTCATCTGCTATTCAATAGATTTTCAAGTGCTAAAATAATGAGATCTTAAAGTACAAAATACAATAAGAGGAAGAAAAAAGCTGTTTGGTGGGTTTTATTTAAGACACCAAACCCATTTAAATAAAATTTATCTGAAAACAAAGTTAAATGAACAGGTAACTTGTTAGAGAAAAAGGAGAAGAGGAGACACAAGGGGGAAAATTGACAAGAGAACACACATAAAGAACAGCTTCTCTAAACTTTAGCTTTTACAATATTCCCATCTACATTTAAAGGAGTTACTTTGAGAATTAAGCACTTAAAGCATGGTTTCTTTATGAATACATCTCTGAAGTAGGCCAGATGTATTTATGCTTACAAAACTGCTTTTTATTTCCTCAGAAAAAGACCGCTGGTATTTGTCAGTCTCCAGCCTCACCAGAGAGAGCTCAGTGATGGATTTATACAGCTCAGTACTGTCCAGGCAGCATCCCTCATCATCCCTATTCATGACAGAAGGGAAAGTGGGACTCTTCCTGTTACTTGTCCACTCGGGTGCTTTGCCATTATACTATTTACAGAGTAAACAAACTGGAGAGCAAACAGGAAGCCAGAAAAATCTCCCTTATGTTTCTCTTCATCATACAAAGTTGGAAAGTAACTTTATTTCCAACTGAATTGGAAAAGTAACTTTATTTCCAACTCCTTCAGAACTTAAAAGAACTTTAAAAGAAAGTCACAGAAAAATCTTTTCTTTGCAGTTTTATCTTATATTTTAATAAGAGAACTTAGCCTGTTATGTCCATATCCACTTTTTATAAATGGCTCACCACATTTCTGGGGAAAACTTTTGTTGACTTCATTAATTAGTTTTTTTTCATGATTTTGCAAACACAATTTTGTCCTTTCTCAGTCCAAGTAACTTCTGTTACTGTTATTTGGATGCCTGAAAGCTGGAGAGAAAAGAATTCATTCAAGACAGAAACAAAAACACGTTATTGATAATCTACTCGTGCTCTTGGCCTGTGGCTCCAAAGGCTCTTTGTGAGCTTTTAAACTTTCACACAAACATTTTTAAAGCCTCTACATAGCAGCAGGGTTTTTTGAGGACACGCCTGAGGCCTTGGGCACGTGGTGAGGGAGGAAGGCCAGGGCACCATGGGGCAGCCAGGATTACTCTCATGCACTGAGGTCCCCTCGGTGGCAGGATCTGATGGCCCCAGCAGGTCACTGCCCCTCCAGTAGCTTCTGCAGCATTCATTCAGGACAGCAGTTCACAAACTTTATATGCAGCATTTCCTTTTATTGGATTTGGGTTTTGTTTGCTGTTTGGGTTTGGTTTCCCCCCCCGCCCCAAGCTCTGGAATGGCTGACTTCCACACTCACTGGTTCTGATATCTGGAATCACAGATTGCCTTTACCACAAAGCTTCCAGAGCCAACAGAGCTGCAAGTGCTGGGGCAGTGCTTCAGGCATGGGGAAAAGAGAAGAAAAGTGAAGGGAGATGGACAGAAGCCAGCTGGAATTTTCCTCTGTGCCTGAGAAATTATCTCCTGCTTCCATACCCTGGGGGGCCAACCCAGTTTGGAAACTACTTTTGACCTCAACTGAATTACATAAGCACTGATTTCTTCCCTCAAGGGTCACCTAATTATGTGCATGATACTATGAAATAACCCAGTGCACATGAGCCTCCAGGACTATTTGAATATCAATACTCTACAAGATACTTGTTTCAATAGGTTTGAATTAGACACACCAGGAAATATTATTTAGTTTCAATGCCCGCTTCCATCCTTGGAAGCCAAAGCTTCACATTTTATCTTTTTCTGACACAAGTGGTACACACTGCCATCCTGAGTTTCCCCTTCACTCCAAACCTGTCAAAAGAGAAAGTCAAAATGCAAAGTCTAAATGCCTTAGAATAATGCTTTCCTTGTATAATAGGGAGCTAGTGACTGATGTGAAAGGCCTTTTATTGATGTTCTGAAAAATTAAAATTAAATTAAATTAGCATTTACAAAGGGAATTTAATTTTCTCATCTTTATAATACCCTAAGTCTTCTTTTTTTGGGTAAAATAGAAAAAAAAGGTGTAAACATTTATGTTACCAATTTTTCTGTATGATCTCTGTCTTTTTTAAAGTCAAAAAGTGAAACATTTCTTCATAAGAACTGGAATCAATCTGTTACTGTTTTCCACATTTTAATAAAACTTCACTTTCTTAGTACAAAATACTCAAAAAAAATTAAGACAATAACCTTAATTATGAGCTTGTACTGGCAATTACATAAAATTAACTAATTTCCATAATTTTCCCATCGAACATTTTCTTTCACATTAAAGCTTCGTTTCAGATACACTAAAAGATCCATAATCTTACTGTACAGGTATACAAAAATATTCCTATAATGTAATTCTGTCTGCACTCCTACAGTATATGAATATAAATCTAAATAAATTTTTTGAAGTTAAAGTTTTCTTACAGAGAAAATGTGTCTATATGTCTATACATAGGTGTCTATAAACCAGTCATATGTGTATGCTGGGGATTCCAATGATTGTAAAAATAATACTAGAGGTATGTGATTCAAGAAAGTCACCATAAATATTTTAAAAACATACTAATAGTATACCTACATGTTATTTAGTATGAGAAAATTTCGATTTTAAAAATAACTTTCAATTAAAATACTTGGTATCTGTCCCTTATGGATTGCAGGTAAAAATGCTAGAGGTAGTTAAAAAGGATAGTAGTAAATCAAAAAAGCATCGTACTGCACAGAGCATATAGGGTGAGTAAAATATGGATTGCCGCTAGTCTGAATTTAATTGCACATTTGATATTTTAGTGCTAGTTACAAATTTAGTGCTAAATTAGCTCTTCATTTCAGTAAGGCTTCCCAGGATCATTAGTGAAGAAATTTTGGGCCAGTGAGTCATAGAGTGCTAGAATGGAGATGTGTCAGAATGATACTAAACGTTTTCACTGCAGCAGATCAATATTCCCAGAGGATACAGAAGTATGAAAAGCTGTGCAAAAGTGTACCCTTACAGATGAAAATCCCTTTAGCTTTCAACAAACTGCAGTAGGGAGATAATACCATAGCATGAAATGCCTCTAGGTATACTATGTCCTCAATACAGGAGGCGATGGCACTTGCTTTTTCTTGGGAACCAGTGATCCTGAAGAGTAATTTTTACACCCTTCCTTTGCACCATATGCCAGAATAGCAGAAATGCTTCTTTTGAAAATTACAAGCTAATAGTGTTATATTATTCCTCTCATTTCTTTCATGTATAGAATCACAGAATCACAAAATGTTTGAGATCAGAAGTGAACTATGCATGTCATCTTGTCCAACCCCCCTGATCAAGAAGAGCCACTTAGATCTGCTTGCCCAGGAGCATGTTCAGACCACTCTTGAATATTGACAAGAATGGAGACTTCACAACCTTCCTGGGCAACCTATTCCAGGGTTCAGTTGCCCTCTTGGTGAAAAGTGTTTCCTGATGTTCAAATGGAATATTCTGTGTTTCAGTTTGTGCCCATTTTCTCTGGTCCTGTAACCAGGCAACACTGAAAAGAGCCTGGCTCCATCCAGTTGGCACCCTCCCTTCAGAAATGTATAACTGTCAGCGAGATTCTCTATGCCTTCTCCAGGGTAAAGAGTCCCAGCTCTGTCAGCCTGTGCTCACAGCAGAGATGCTCCAGCTACTTTATTATCTTCATGCTTCTTCATTGGACTCTCTCCATGTTTCTCTTGCACCAGTAAGTCTGGAATTGGACACTGTGCTCCAGTGGCCTCACCAGTGCTGAGTAAAGAGGAAGGGCCACCTCCCTCAGTGTGCTGGCAATACTAATACAGCACAGCTCATCTTTCTTTTTTGTTGCAGGGGCAAATTGCTGGTTCATGTTCAACTTGGTTTTCACCAGAACCCCCAAGTCGTTTTCTTCAAAGTTGTATATATTTTTGTTCATGGAAAATCTGTTTTCTCAGGTGGTTTTTCACTCACTGAGGATGGAGTGGAATCATTAAACAAAAGAAAAAACAAAAAACGTTTTCCAAGTATTATATAAAAAGGACAAAAAAAAAATAGGGCTGGTATGAGAATGAATAGAAAAAATGCAGACTTTTTGGAGCCTGCTCCAGCAGCTGTGCTTCTGTGTTCAGGAACAATTGAGTGTTACTACATCCTGATGACTCAGAAGGTCAACAAATACTGAAATGTCTTTATCACCAAATCATCCTTTTAGCAAATGCCTTCTTTTATAGTACTAAAACTGAAAACATTGAAAATGCAGTGCTGCTAAATGGCTTCTTCCTTGTTCCCTCTCTTTGCTTGATGAACTCACACAGTTCTCAGATAAAGACAGATCCTTTCATTCAGTCTCAAATCCTAAATTAGTTTTCTGTTCAGCTGTCCAGCAGATGCATAAAGACTATCCCATGAAGGTATCTGTCTTGTTTCCAAATGATTAGATATTTATCTGTTGTTAACTCTGCACGAGTCTATTATTTTCTGACTAGAAAAATTACTCATTAATGCTAGATATGGACCGAGATATCCAACAATTACAACATTTTTTACAGATATCAGAAGAATGACATTTGCACATGAATAAGATTCCCTTGAAAATCTCTCCATAACTCTTTCCCATATCTACCCAGTAAAAATGGGAATACCTAAAAAACCATCAGATTTATTAGGTTCAAGGCTGTTTCCTAGCATACTGATGGCACTTTTCCAGACATCAGAAAATTCTTTAATGGGATTTAATGACAATTCTGAATTTAAAAACCTAAATAATTCCTAGAATTATGACTCCTACATTTGTTAAAATAAACAAAACAAAACAAAACAGAGAAACAAAAAAACCAAACCCCTCCCCCCAAAAAACTGAAACAACCCCCTCGCAAAAAAACTCCAACTCCTACAGTTTTAGTTATACTTGTTTTACACCTACTTTCCTAAGTAGAAACAATTCAGATATCAGCCAGTCTTCCTTATCAGTCACAGGATTAAAAGGAAGACAGTAATATGACATTTCAGTAAGAGCAGTGCTGTGTGCAGGTTGAGCCAGAACTCAAAAGAAAGCAGCAACTTTCTGCAGAAAAGTCAGTCTTTGGAAAAGTTGCTACTGCTGCTACTAAAGTAGAAATTTAGAAAATGTGCAAAAATTTGTATGAAATTTATACAACTGAAGACCTCAGAGCAAGTCCTGAATTTCCAATGGCAGTAGGATTTGAAGGAACAAATCAGTAAACAAAGGGATATTCAGAATTTGGATTTGTCCCTCATTTGAGGACCATAAAGTACACAGGAAACTTAGCTTTTAACCATTTTTGACTGTGTTCACATGAACAGCTTTACCTCAAAACAATTTCCAAAACAGTCCCAGTGTGATCAGTAAAGACATAATAAATATTTCTATTTCACTGTAATTTTAAGCTCTAAAATGTGCTCCTGATATCCTTCAGGCAGTAACTGAAGATGAGAGTTATGGAAGCTTAGGCAATATAAACCAGTATTTGCACTATGTTCATATCAACAGCATCCCTGAAGACAAACATGGGCAAGCAAGGACTTCACCCACCTGAGCTACCAACTGTGCCCAGCATTGAAAGTGTACTCAGTTCAGCCTCCAGAGCTTCTGTCCAGTTATTTCTGCCCTCAATTGTACTAAACACCATCTTTATGTCCATACAATGAAGAGAAATTGTAGAAAAACAATAATCTTTACAGAGAAGATAAAATAACTCAGTGAGCCATTTCAGGTTAACATTATTTGAGGATCTTTGGATATATTTTATTAAAAAGGCTGAGACAGCCAGAAGGACCTACTTTTTGTTGTAAAGCTTTCAAAGCATGAGTTGAGACTCCATGCTAAAAAATTATTTATTCCTTTCTTCTACAGAAACCACAAATAAATTAATTCTTGTTTTCCTCAGCATAAAACCAATACATGTGGACTTTTGCTCCTAACGTCACATTTCCATCTCCAGCAACTGACCTAAGTACAACACAACACATTTGAGAATTCAGCAGAGACAGAAGTCAGTATATATTCAGCAAGTATATGAAATTATACTATTATTTGTTCCACACTATTATCTACCACCAAGGTAAACAACTCTGATGTGACAAATGAAATGGTTTCAGAGGCATTGGCTGCCCAAACAAACCGGTGAGGATATGACCCAGAAGGTGCCAGACACTATTGTTATATATTTTCATTTCTTGATTTAGCTTTCAAGCTTGCTGCTACATGTCACCCTTAGAAGCATAAATCACCCAGAACATCCAGACATGAAAATCCAAAGTCATATAAACAGCAGCAAAATGAATGCGTGAAAGCTTTCTACACAGAAGCTTTGAATAATTTCACCTAAATCAAGTGTGCTTGTGTAAGCTACTTTCATTTCACAAAAATGAGATTTGCTTTACACACTTGAATTCATACCTCAAACATAAAAGGTAAGCAGAACAATTTTAAATACATTTCAGATAATTGAAAGTCACTTCTTTTTCAGTTGAACTATGATGTAACATTTACGTGCCAAAGTCTTTATACAGCACAGATGCAGGAGGGACTGTAGCAGACACCTCTCTCTCAGACATATTTTTCTCTTGGTGGTAGATTCACAGAAAAGTCCCCTTCATTTGTCAGAAATGCAGAATCTCCACTTTGGCTTGTCTGGCTGCTTCCTCCTATAGTAGGACACATCTTCCAGCTAGGCTGGTGCTGGCAGCTTAATCATCTGCTGTTTTTTATCATCTAGCTTCATCCACAAATTCCCCACTATCTAAATATAGGAAGAGCTATATAAAAAAGTTCAATTCCATTTATAAATACACTTTGGCTCAAAACCTGCCACCAGTTTTACAATAGGTAGAGAATGAATGAATATATAAACTATTTATGAGTAGAAAAAACCTATGTTGTCATTTATGTTCCACATTTTCTGGTTTCTATTTTTGTTTCTGCAATCTATTTCAGTCACATTTTTTTTTTTTCATATTGGGAAAGAACAAAAAGAACCTGTGGATTCCTGTATTGCTTAAACAGTTTGTCACATTTTTCATGGAGGAATTAATTTGCAAGTATTTTAATATTCAGAGCAATTTGAATTAAATAGCTATTTTCTTGACATTTGTTCAGAAACACGACTTCTGCTTATGCTCTTGATGTCTTTGTTATGAGTCAGGTGAACCCAGCAACCAGAGGGATGAGGAGAGGCTGCAGGTTCATCCAGCAGCTGGGCTAAGCTCAGGTACCCACAGGTGGGCACGCACACACACACACACACACACACACACACACATGAGCTCACAGGGATGCTCACACACACGAACACACACTCATGAGCTCACAGGGATGCTCACACACACACACACACACACTCATGAGCTCACAGGGATGCTCACACACACACACACCTGAGCTCACAGGGATGCTCACACACACGCACACACACACTCATGAGCTCACAGGGATGCTCACACACACGCACACACACACATGAGCTCACAGGGATGCTCACACACACACACACACACACACACACACCTGAGCTCAAAGGGATGCTCACACACACGCACACACACACACATGAGCTCACAGGGATGCTCACACGCACACACACACACACACACACACACTCATGAGCTCACAGGGATGCTCACACACACACACACACATGTAGCGGCGTGTTTCGGGGGGGGCACCCCTTGCCTGTGAGTTCGCTGGTGGCAGCAGGCAGGCAAGGAGACTCCACACGGCTTCTGAGGGTGCTGATTAGATGAGGGTTTATTGGGGGTCCTACCCCTGGGAGGCAGCATGGTTTCTGAGGGAGAGGGGGGGAAAGGGGAGTGAGGGGGGAAAGGGGAGGGGGAGAGAGGGGCTGAGCAAGCACCAGCCAGGAGAGCCGGCGAAGAGAGAGAGAGAGAGAAACATCCCCCCGGCACACTGAACAGGGAGATTCAAAGTGGGCGCGGAACAGATTGGGCCAATGGGATTACAGACACAGGATACTGCAGGGGAGGATCACAGGCTTGAAACAAACCATACATTTTCGAGGGGTGAGACAGAGCATACCATTTAACTAAAATATAACACCACAATTTCACCCTTTTTTGTTAGAAAAAAGATGAGAATTATGATAATTAACAATTTTAAAATGAAGCAGTATTTACACAGTTTTACAGCATAAAATAAGTACAATTGCAGTGAGGATAAACTGAATACACTATAAACAGTCCATTTGACTTGTTGTTTGCCTTTGGTGGGAGATATTGTTCAGTTCTGAAAGGGTGCTAACACAGTATAAAGATAAAATTAATATTTAATTGTAATAAACGGCTTATGTGGGTCCATATTGCAGATTGTTAAACGAATTTAAAGCATGGGCGAGCGCTTAAAGGGCTTCAGCCTTTGGCACTAAGCTCATATGAGAGTGTTGGGATTGGCCTTTTCAGCATGACTGGCCTAATGGTGTCTTACCTTTTCCAACTGGCTTTTCAGACCACCATAGCCCCCAGTTTTATGGCATCGACTTCTGTTCCCCCTCTCAGGGACAGGAAAACACCTGGAGCCCCCTGGACTCCACACAGGTTTGTGGTCTCAGATTCTCACCCTTGGATCTGAGCTTTACCACTGCTTTCACCTTCCAACCTGTTTAACCCAGAAGACTCCAGATTTTAGGTCATCCCCTCCTCCCTCCTTTTCCCTCCCACCTGGATCTCCACGGCCCATGGGAATGTGGAGGTAAGGATTATTCACCACAAAAAATTGCAAAATGCTTTCCCAGACACCATTTTAGGTTATCAGTCACCCTCAGAACCTACTGAGGACAGCATAAACCCAAAAGTGATTCTAGTCCAGCAGTCTAATACTGAACCCTCACTATTCAAGAAACAATTGAAAACTGCTTCTTGTTGGATCCACCCTTGTGACCGGACAGGCCCCTGCTTTCTAAAACTGAAAACAGGACAGATAATCTGCAATATGAACACACACTTAAACTAGAAAAGCATAATTGTAAAAACTACTTCATGGGGACGGGAGGGAAATGGAGAGAAGACAGGTATGGGATAAGAAAGATAAAAAGGTTAGAGGGTTTTGGGATAAAAGTTCTAGCTGATGAGCTCTTTTCAGCTAGAACAAGTGGATACAGATTGGGAACTGGAGAGGTTACGGGGGGCCAGGGACTCTGCGAAAGAAAAATCTTTTCGGGGTACCCTGCGCCCTCGAGCGGTTTGCTCCCAGTGAACTACCAAAAATAAGGAAAAAAGGGGTATGGATTGCAGAGAAGGATATAATCCTGCTCTTGGAATAACAGGAAAAGGAGATAATGAAGTACAATTTACAATTCAACTAAATATACAAGGCTGTTAAAACTGGTATTACAAAATGATTTTAGTTTTGGGTTTTGGTTTCTCAGCTTCTTCTCCAATTCCAGCTCCCACCCTGTGGGATTTGGAAGGTGGAAGGTGGGAATTGGGATCTGAAGGGGGGGTTGGTTCATGAGAAACAGGGAAGGTGCGGAGCACAGGGGAGAAAAAGCAGGAAAAAAGGAATTTAGGGAAGGAGAAAGCAGAAGATGGTGTCGTGCCATGTGGCTGGAGCCATCTTGGCTGACACGTGGTCATGGCTATGTTGGATTATCCTGGGGTTTTGTTTAGGGGAAGGTGGGTTAGAGATGAAGTTAGGGAGAAGGGGCAGCAAGGGAAGGAGAGAGTAAGACTGAGGAAGGAGGTCACAGAACTGTGAAAAATGCATATTATATGGCTCTACGCAGATATTTATGTATTATGCTGGGTTGGAAAGTTATGCTGTAGAAACATTTTAATAATATAGTAAATGTAGTTTTGTAATTGAAATTAAGCTTTAGTAGTTAAAATAGAAAATATGTGTGTGTGGTATTCTTTTTGCTCAAGAGAAGGAGAAGATAATCAAGAAATTCTTCACACAGAGATAACAATTACAGAAACCCCTAAATCTTCCAGAGGAGAGGAATTTATGGCTTTCCTTATCAACAAAAAACCGAACTTCTGCAAACTCGACTTAGACTTCAAGGCGCCTGGGATAAACAGGAATTCCTCAACAAGTACCGGACGAATTTCTTGTTTTAAATAAAAAATATGCATATTCATGAAGTGCTTTGTGTATGCAACAGGTTACCCCTCTTAAGGAGGGAATTCTCTTTTATCGGGGTCCTTCTCCTGGCTCACTTTTGGTCCAGAGAGAGGTACCCAGCCCGGGCTGTAACTTTTTGCTGTTATTGTCTCTTTAATTGTCCTAACTCTAATTGTTTAATCTTTATTACAATACTTGTATTATTTTTTTTCCATTTTATTTTCATTAAACCTTTATAAATTTTAAAAACCAAGTGATTGGCGTTTATTACAGAACTGACGAAAGCAGTTTTGGGGGGGGTGGTGCGGTGCCTGGGTCATCTGGTGGCTTCTTCGTGGAAATTGGTGGGCTTTCACCGCTGCTGTGGTCCAGGGCATCGGCTGCTTGGGCTCGGCGCTCTGCACGGTCAGCCCGCTCTGAAGGAGCTCCCCCCGCTGCGGCCAGGCAGGGGCTGGGTGCGCTCCGTGCGGCTTCTCTGGGTGCCGGGGCGCGCGTGTGCAGCGGCGGGGTCACGGCAGGCCGGGGCCGCACCGGGGCCCAGGCCCGCACCGTGGCCATGCCGAACTAGGGTCGTGCCATGCCGGCGCCCGCGCCGGGGCCTGGGCCCGCGCTGCGCTGGGATCGCGCTGTGCCAGAGCCCGCCGCGCTGTGCCGTGCCCTGCCGGGGCCCGCCAGGGCCATGCTGACTGGGGCCGTGACCGGCTGGTGGTGGAGGGCTTGCATGGCATCTGCGCGGTCCTGACGGGTCTCCAGCAGCTCCGATGGGTGACGCGTCTCTCACCACTCCGTGGTGCTGGAGGCAGTGCTCCGCGGGGTTCTGCACTGTACCGGTGGGGTGGTGGTGGTCTCAGAGTTGTCAATCCCCGAGCCCCACGTTGAGCACCATTTGTAGTGACGCGCTTCGGGGGGAGTGGGAACACCCCGGGGGTGTCCCCGCCGGGGATGTCCCCCCAGGGCTGTGAGTTCGCTGGTGGCAGCAGGCAGGCAAGGAGACTCCACACGGCTTCTGAGGGTGCTGATTAGATGAGGGTTTATTGGGGGTCCTACCCCCGGGAGGCAGCATGGTTTCTGAGGGAGAGGGGGGGAAAGGGGAGTGAGGGGGGAAAGGGGAGGGGGAGAGAGGGGCTGAGCAAGCACCAGCCAGGAGAGCCGGCGAAGAGAGAGAGAGAGAGAAACATCCCCCCGGCACACTGAACAGGGAGATTCAAAGTGGGCGCGGAACAGATCGGGCCAATGGGATTACAGACACAGGATACTGCAGGGGAGGATCACAGGCTTGGAAGAAACCATACATTTTCGAGGGGTCAGACAGAGCACACCATTTAACTAAAATATAACACCACACACACACACACATGAGCTCACAGGGCTGCTCACACACACACACACACGCTCACAGGGCCGCTCACACACACAGACACACACACATCTACAGGGATGCCCTGTGCTTGCTGAAATAATGAACTGCAGAGCTGACCCAGCCCAGTGCCTCCTCTCCAGCTGGTCAAGTTGAAGTCAGCTAATGGAATACACACATGCACACTCAGTGTGAGTGATTCCGGCGACTGCCTTTAGCCTCTCATCCCAGGAGCTGGCCCAGGACCACTGCTTGCCCCAGCTGCTGGCACTGGCACATGAGGTTTGCAGTCCCCGTCAGCTGCTGGTCCTCAGACAACTTACCCTGCTCCCCAGCCAGGCCAGCTCAAAGCTCACTAGCATGCACTAACCCCTGCTTAGTGGAGGCAGCACATCCACATGGAGAACTGAACTGCCATTTAATAAGAAAGTGGGACAAATTATATAGCTCAAACTATAGTCCCTACCATCACCATATTTACACTGAACAGCATTTTATCTCCTTTTCCTACTATCCTCTTGCCTTTTATATTCTTCTACTCCATTTCTTCCCCGCACATTAACCTCTCTCTACCTCTGGTCCTTCCCCTAAATAAGATTCATGCATCCTCAGAATCACTTTAAAAGATAATTCAGCAATATTTTTTACATAAACAAAAAGTGTTTTTCCTCCCTGCATCTCAGAGAAAGCCCCATACACTCTTCAGTCCAAAGGCCTTTCCAGGAGGGAACACCTCCAAATGATTGGGTGGTTTTGCAGGTCATGGGGATTTATTATCCATCTCTGCTTCTCTAACCCCTCACTGAGCCTTTGTGTTTTCCACAATCATCTTTAGGCCCTAGAGTGTGACTAACTTGGCACTACATTTGTGATAGCAGACAAGGCATCAATACAGTCATTTTATAGCAAAGACCATCAGCCAGTTCTCAAAGACCATACAGGGTAACATTCTTGACTAGTTACTGATTTCTTTCCAGTATCCCTTGTTTTCCTAGATGGGTCCTTCCTTGCCTCGCTTTATAAATGCTCTCCTCTGCTCACTTAGTCACTCTGCTGGCAAAGATCCCATCAGGTTTCTCTCTAAGACTATTTTTTAAATAAAATGTTCACTGTCCTTTCTTTGCTATTTAATCTAAAAACTTCAAAATCACAGCATGTTGTGGCAAAAGTAGTCAGTTTGTGAATGTAATCATAGCTACTTTTGAATGCTTCATATTCTGTAGTACTGTTTTCTAATGATTTTCTGAAACTTTCTATAATCCAAAGCAAATGCACACAAAATGTCTAATCAGTTTCGGCATCTTCCTAAAAAAATTAGAAGTACAACCATTATTTTCTTAAACTTCAGGTTTTCAGCAGTATTTCTTCTACCAGGTTTTCTCTGAAGTTTTAATTTCCTTTTACCTGCCATTTTTACCCTCTTTCTAATATATTTCAACCATGATTTTTTTCTACACCATGTAAGCATTATGTTTACATCAGAATATAAATAATTATAAACATATAGATAATGCATCAATATAAATTCCTTAAATCCTAGATATTCTCAAAAAATTTTTTGTGTGTGTTCAAGAAAAAAAAAACAGAAATATTTATCTCCTAAGCTAACCCATTTTGGAGCTACTACAAACAAAAGAAATATAAAAATCTATCAAAAACGCCAGATAAAATTTCAGGATACAGTAATTATAAGTGTCACAAAAAAAGACTGTATTGTGAGGCGGGACTGAAAACACACAAAAATCAGAAAAGTCTTTTTCTTTCTGAGCCACTTAGGAATTGTTTGTTTTTTAACAAAGCTTGTTATGGGAAATCTTCCATTATAATCAAGCATCAGCGACTGCTACTCCAAAATACTGATGCTTTCTATATAATTTTTTCCCTTTCCTCTTTTATTCTGAGGATAAAAATAACTCATAAATATTTCAATTTCCAGTTTTTGAAAGATGAAGAGCAACAGTGAAATGCTGAGGTCTTTAAGAGCACAAACTGTAGTACACCAAAGAAAATACCCAAGGAAAGTGTTTTTTTTAAACTGTGCAAGACACTCAAGTGACAAAAATGTTTTGAGGAACATGACTTTGAACCCCTCATATTATATTCTGCTTCCTTCATCTGCAGGTTGAAATGTAAGGGATAATCTTGGTACTATTAAGAACAATAGCAGAAGCCCTAAAGTCTTCAATCTACAGAGGTAGATTTTTCCATGTTACAATTTCCTGCTCATTGGTGTTAGTGACAATATCGTTATTGTTCTTATAAAATGTGTTGACAACAGAATATTTGGCCCTTAATAATTTATTTGCACCTTTTTTAAGGGTTCACATTAAGTTACCGAGTTTTCTGTTATTTTATTAAATAATTTTCTAAATAGATAATAATAATAAATAATAATAATAAATAGATAATAATAGATTTGAACATGTCACAAAATACCAATGACTCCAGTACAGTTGTTAATCAAATACATACATATACGTATATTGAAATGTAAATTAACTCAGAAATGAAAGCTATGCTATCAAAAGTAGAACAATAAACAGAAGTTTTCTATGTTTTATGTATGTTTAAATCAAAAAATGAATTCGCTTATTTCTCTTAAAGTCAAAATATCTGAAACATGGGAGTTTTATGTAGAAGGGCAGAACTCAAAAATATGTTCAAATATATTGCAGCATAAAGGTAAGCATCAATTTTGATGAATGGTAGCTCTGATAAGCATCAGGGTTACTCCAGGATCCCTTTGGCTTGAAAATAACCCAGTCTATTAGTTTTTAAAATAAAATAATTATAAAACCAGTTGCTTTCACACAGTAAAAGACACTCATAGGAAAACAATATAAGAATAGCTTTCCTGGATTCATATGTGGGGTTTTTTTTAGTTTTTCAGCTATTTCACAATGCATACTAATGATATTACTCTTTCACAGTAAACACAGGAACTGCAAAAAGCCATAACAAACCAAAACCAGACTTGCACTGAAAAGTACTACTAGCACATGAATCTTATCTGTGACAGCAAGAAAAAAGTTTAGTAGAAATAAAATATTTGTTTGTTCCTTATTCCTGCTCAGACCATGGAGTTAAACGAAACTAAGTAGGATGACTTAATTCCACAGACTGTGGGGTTTGTGTGTATTCTTCCTTCAGAGCATTAGCCAAACAAGATGTGTATTTGAAGGAAAATCAATATCCAGTGTTTATATTGGTTTAGAAATAATTGAGGCTATGTCACTATCTATAAGACACTCCCAGAAAGCTCTTGAATTTTGGGGGAATGTCCCTCCTTTTTAGATTTCTTGTAAGCTATCATTTCCAGAGAAGCCAGACGACTGGACACATAAAAGCAAGTCTGGTTTGGGAAGATTTTACTTGTTTGAGCAGATTTTCTCAATTTTTGTGCAAGCTAATACAGCTTCATATCTGGAGTTATGAATCTACCTGAAGAGAACAGAATTGATTTTTTTTTTTTTTTTTTGGTGGGGAAAAGCTGTGCAATGAAGTTCTGTTCCTGTATCAGCTGAGTGACAGCTCATCATTACTTTGTGACTGAAGGCTGTGCTGAACACTTGGCAGAATTGAGTTTATTCTGTTGACAAAGCAGAATTTTGCCACAATCTGCTGAAATGCCCAACCAGAGGAGGGATAGGCTGCCTGTTCCAGCACACAGATTCCTCCAAGACACTTCCCTGGTGTAGTTCCCTGCACAACTAGACTCAAGTCTGAAATAAAAATATCAGTGGTAGTTTCAGCCAGCAAGATGGTTTTTGACATTCAAAAGCAGAGGGAAGTCCCTACAGCAGCATACAGCATATGCACATTCATGCATAGATACTTCATGCTTTAAAACTAGGAGAATTTTTACAAATGTCGTGGTTTGACATGGAAGTTAATTTTTTTCAGGAAGTTGGGTCAAACCAATCAGTGGTCAGGTTTGGATATTGGCACATGGAGTGACCACTAAAGGCATGGACATGCCTCTGAGAACACAGGGGGTTAAAAGCAAGAACTCCCAAGAGCTCGCAAGAGCTCGCTCTCTTTGGTTCCAGTCAGGGTGCAGTGCAGATCTCCCCTGCCCAGCCACGGGTTGGGTAGGGGAGGGGAAGCCATGCAGCATGGTCGAGGTGAGCCGAGGGGGCTGAAGGACTGGAACCGAGCCAGCTCCTGTGGACGGAAGGGTGAAGAGAAACGGAGATGCCTTTGTCGTCCCCCCCACCCCAGAGGGAAGAGACAGAGAGTCCGGATGGCACCTGTTACTTTGTCAGTGCGGAGGAGAAGGAAAAGGAGGGGAGGTGCCCAGCCTTGGCCTTGGGAATCGGCTTCTGGGCAGAGATTTCAGCCATCTGGGGAGTCTGAACTTTTAACCCTTTCCTGGGCAATGAAGACTTTGTAAAATACTACTCCTCCTTGATTTGAAGTAGAAGAGAGACAGTCTGGGATCTGAGATGTTGGAAGAGGAAATTTTTGAGTGGGACGAGATGATGGAGTGGCTTGTGGCTAAACTTTTCATGTTAGCCATAGACTGAACCAAATTCTCCTGCAACAGAGACTGCATTTTAGGGAGATGCGGTGGTGGGCCAAGAGTCCTGTTTCAGTGACTACCAACAGAGGAATGGAGAGAACAGAGGAAAACTGAAGACGGTGTGGTGATGCCCTCTGTCTTCAGGAAGAAGATGATCTCTGTTCTTGAGACCCTTGGCCCCAGGGGAGGAAGAAATTGGGGGGACTGTAGTCCCAAGATGAGAAACTGAACTGTTGTTTAAGTCCTTGGCAAAGCATCCTTAAAGGAGCCCTATGGGCAGTCTGTCCATGCACGGTGGTGAGAGCACTGTGACATGGAAAGGAGAGTGTCACCATGGCAGATTTTCTTTGGGCGGTTGCCATGTGTGACATGGAAACACAAGGGTGGCAATTGTGTTTCCTGGGGGAGTCTGTGGTGCCAGAGAGACTTCTCTCTCCTTTGAGGTTCTCAGTATTGATTATCTGAAGGGTGGCAACTTGATCAGGAATCCTGGGTGGTGTCTCACTGTGGGTTTGTTTGGAAATTGGGTGGGAGGAGGAGGAGTGTTTTGGAGGGTCTTCATTCTGAATTTAGTGTCTGTGTTTTTTATAGTAGTAGTAGTTTAATATTTTTTTTTCTTTTGTTATTAAGCTTGGGCCTGCTCTGCTCTGTTCCTGATCACATCTCACAGCAATTATTTGGGAAAGTGCATTTTCATGGGGGCGCTGGCGTTGCGCCAGTGTCAAACCATGACACTTTATAAAGAAATTGATTATTTATTTGCCTTAATTATGCCATTAAAACAAAAAGTAGCAAGTCCCTGGCTCAAATGAATACTATATGCCTTTAGCTCTACCTTTCTGTTACTTACATTAAAAGTAAGTTATTAGCTATATGATTATACTTCACTTTTCATTTTGAACTTAACTAATTTATATGTCCAGTATAGACTAGTGTTTCCCAACACTTAACATTTCAGATTATGAAACATGGCGTCAATACTTTCAAACATTACTCTCAATTATTAAATCTCATTGGATGGGTTGAAGTTCAGAGATGTTGCTATCAGACATGCCATGGAGAGCCCCTATATGCAGCATGGCAGCATGGTGTAATCTGACATAGGAAAGAAAAAGGGGAAAAAAAAAAAAAAAAAAAAGAAAAAAAAAAAAGAGGAAAAAGGAAGCTACTTCAGGGCAGAGGAAAAGTCGCATTATTTTCCTCAATATCCCCAAGGCTACTGGGGCCCTTAAGTTAAAATACAGGCATTGAGAGATCCTGTATATCAAGTGAAGCTCAGAAGAGAAAAGAGCTGTTATATAATCCCTATATCCTCTCTCCTCAACAAAAAAAATCCCTGAATAAGATTGTTTTTGTGGGGAAAGTGTCAGATCTGACTGCAGCACCACTAAAATATCATTCTTTTATCACTTGCCCTCATTTCAGTTTTAATAAGCTCTCTTGGCTCTCTTATCTTTTTATGTTCACTCCAGAGCAATTAAACAGAAATGCAAATGTCATACCCATTTTTATAACAGTCTCTTATAAAACTGCAATGAAGACAGCAAATTATATATCTGTTGAATGATCTATCTTCTTTTTGTCAACAAAATCTAGCTAATATGAAGATAATGCCCCTCCCTATATGTACCATATGTGTGTTTGCATGTTTTATGAACATGGGAAGATTATTGGTTACAATTCTAGCACAACTTCTGAGGAAACATTAGACTTTGAAAGCTCAAATCAGTTAAATCAGGCAGGGAGTTTATGAATATTCAGTTTGGATTTCAAAACAGCTGCTCTATTTGACCATTATAAAAATTACCAACATTTTTATTCACTAAATAGAAACATCCAGTAAAGTGATATTGTGTTCACACAAATATCTGATAACCACTTTAATCCAGATGTGTTTTCATAGAGCTATTTCCCTCTTTAGATGAAAAGCTCAACAAAAGAAAAAAAGCAAGAAAATTCAGATTTATTTTTCTCTGTTTATCTCTGAAACCAATGCAGCAATCCAATGGAGACACAGAGAGTATAGCACACAAAATAATTCAGTAAGCATCCATCTTGAACAATGAACAACATGCTGTCACAATGACAACATCTGATCATTACCACCAGTAGAAAAAAATCTCCCCCAAACTAAGTGAGGTACACTTTGCCACTAGAAGTTTTCTGACACAGAATGCCATCCATCTTCTGCTCAGGTATTTGCCTGTGACCTCAGTTAAAGGCAGCCAAGTGTTTCACACTCTGCAGTACATTTACCTCATCATCTGTGAAGTGTAAAAGTGTTATTTTGCAGAGGAGGAACCGAAACAGAAAGACTACTTCCTCACTCCTCACAAATAGCAATATGACAAAATATCACAAAAATAATTTAAATCCAGGTCTAAACATTTACCCTCCAAAAGCAACGCTATTTCTGAATTAACACATCACAGAATGAAAAAACCAGAAGGAATATATGGAAGAAAAAGCTACCTTCCTACTTTATTTGCAGCATCCTTGTGACTCTACCACATTCTCCAGTTGTTCAATCTTTATACAAACTATTCATAGCCATGTGTAAAAACAGGATGGTAACATCAGGGAAATAGCAGGAGTAAAATCATGATGTAGATAGACTAAATGGTAGGGACTAAGACTGTCAAACAGCAGACAGCTTAGGAGAAGAGCAGGTAGATTAGAAGAACCAGACAAAATAAAGGGGTCTGTTGGGATTGTATGGTGAGGTGTTAGCAGCAGAGGGCTGCAGAGGTGACCTGTGTGAGAAGAGACCAATGCTGAACCACATCAGACAGACCCTGCTCCAGCAGGACACAGCTGAGCTCAGCAGCCAAGTGGGCCATGTTCCTAGGAAAGCTTATTTAAGAATGCATTTCAGGAAAACCACAGTGCAACTGCTGTGGGACAGGACTTAGAAAAAACTGGAAGAAACAGCCTTGCACACTCTAAGCATGGTGAAAAAGGAAGGGGAAAATGTAGATACTGGAGCAGAGAATCCCCTGCAGACGACCATGGTGACACAGGTTTTCTCCCTGCATCTCATGGAGGATCATGTTGGAGCACATATCCACCTGCAGCTCATGGAGGGCCCCACACTGGAGCAGGCGGACAATCCATGAAGGAAGCTGCAGCCTGGGGAGATCCTGTGCAGAAGTAAATTTTCTGACAGGAGCTGCATTTCATGGGGGACCCATGCTAAAGCAATCTGTTGCTGAAGGCCTGTGCACTGTGGAAAAGACCCATGTGGAGTAAATCTTGAAGAACCATAGCCCACAGAAGAACCCACACTGGGTATCCTCATGAAAGACTGTATCCCATGGAAGGGGCACCACCCTGGAGCAGGGTGAAAGTGTGAGGAAAGAGTGACAAAGAGGAACTGCTAGAAACTGAGAGCAACCCACATTTCCCATTCCTCTGTGCCTCACTGGATTGATGGAGATGAGACAGAGAACTTGAGAAAGAGGACTAAAGTTGAGTCTGGGGCAAAAGAGGAAACTGGGGGAAGATGTTCTTAGTTTTACCTTTTTTTCTCACAATCTTATATTTAATATTCCCCCAGTCAAGTCTGATTTTCCCATGAAGGTAACTGGTAAATTATTTCCCTGTTTTTATCTTGACCCACAAGCTTTTTCATCTTATTTTTCCCCCCATCCTGTTGAGAGAGGGGAGTGTGAGAGCAGTTGGGTGGGCATATGGCAGCCAGCCAAGTTTAACACACCACAAGGGCAAATCATTAACTTCCTAATGGCACTGAAAGTAATTTGAATCCCAAAGCTATGATAAAATATTTGAGTTTAATTTTTACTGCCATTTAATTCTCTCATGATATTTTATTAGTTATACCATCCTCCTCTGCAATACCCCCATATATTAAAAAATGACTTTGTTTTAGATAGGCTATTATATATTGTAAGCTTGAAAAATTAGACATGAGTTGTTTGATTTTCTGCAGAGTTACATAATGAACACAAAGATGACATGGTAGGCAAGAGCATTACTTGTTTAAGCATCAATTTTAGAGACTAGAACAGAACATCACTTTGATGTACAATACCAAGTTTTTTTTGAATAATAAAAGAAGAAAAAGACCATAAAATGTAGCATGACTGAAAAGCTCTCTTTAGAAAGACCAGAATAAGACTGCACTGCAAAAGAAATGGTCTGAACAAACTTGGGGGATCATATAGGAAGGATTGTAAAAGGACTATATCTACAGCTGGGTGAAGCCAGAGATCTTTTCTAAATTTGAAGTAATTTATCTTGTCTATTAATTTTTAAAGATGTGTTTCCTGTTTTCTCTTTATCTAACTATTACTGACATTTTAACTTTATCTTCCTGTTTTTTTTAAATCTAGACTGCAGCAATAGCAAAAACATGTTGAATGTTATCTTAATCTGTCATATAAAGTGAGGAACAAATAAATGGAGAATCACACAGGTTTTCAAAAGTAATTCTCAAATGCTTTCCAAAACATTGGTAGTACTGGCTCAAAGGTGATGTGTCTTGAGATAGAGGAGTAGCTGCAGGTACAGTACAGAGCCACCTCTCCAGTATGCAATGGTATATAGTTAGAAAATGCACTTTTTTTATAGACTACTTGGTACTTCTCAAAATAACTTTCAGCCATCACTGCTGTTAGTATAGTATTAATAATAATAACAACAAGAACAACAATAAACAACTAAAAGGTACAAAAATAATTTTAATTGATGGGTCATTCAAAATAATTCACTCCATAAGACATGGAGCAACCCTCCTAAGCCATACTTTGATGTTGCTATTCAAACACACTGCATCTCTTTGTGAAACTTCTATTTCATTTAATTTTATATTCTAATTAGCACACAGGAGTAACTGAAAAGGAGGCCAAGCAGCATTAGTGCACAGCAGAACTAGCACAGTTACTGCTCTAGGTCCCAAGAGGTAGTGGTGTTACACTGCATGCAAACAATCTGGCCTGCTCCCTAGGGAAGAAGACTGAATGGGACGTAGCATTCTGTATTTCTAAAAGGTTGAATCAGGAGTTTGGATGCTTTCATTTCCTAGCCAGCTGAAGCAACTTGGATGCAGCTGCTATTTACTAAACAGGCTGGCCTCTATGATCACTTTAATGGGTCAGAGATGCACAACAGTAAAGACATAAATGTAACAGAGCACAGATTTTACTAAATCTGTCTCTCTCTCTACACATCAGTTTTAAACCCGCTCTTACACATTCCTTTATACTGAAAATTTAGAGAATTCCCATATGTTTTTCCCATAGTTCAAGTCTTAGAATTGTAATGTATTATTTGTATTCTAGTAGCATCAAATTTGCCAGTCCAAATGAATGCTTCCCTATTTTAGGTGTTGTGTATAAACACTCAAGAAGAAAACACGTGATTGAAGGTCTTACATAAAAGAAGAATAGACTTTTCATAAAGAGAAGGAAGACTGTTTAGGACAACAAGTTGCATGGTTTGTTTTACTTCTTGTTTCAGAAAATTACATTTTTTTTTCTAAATTTGAAAAAATAAGTAAGATGACTGTGCTTAGACTGCAACTGGTGACAGGTAAGTCACCAATAAAAAGAAAAACCTGGACTTTTAAGGAAGTTTTTGAAAGCATTTGTATCTTAAGGAGAAGCAGAAGGTAGGCAGAGAGGGCAGAAAGCTTGACTGGAGGAGAGACCTAGAGGAAGGCCAGCTCTGAGATGAGTGGTCTCTGAAGTGACACAGAAAAGTTCCTGATCTACAGTGAACAGGACTATTTACACTTAACTGCATAAGTTAGTAGAGGACTAGGGTTTTTTTGTTTGTTTGTTTGTTTCTCTTCTGTCTGAGGAGGAAGAAAAGGTGGAGTAAATTCTTTAAGAACTCAATCAGCTTCATACCATGTAGCTTTGCAAGGGCTTAATTAGAGTCCAGGTCTCCTCTGCTCACCCAAGAGCTGATATTGGAAACAGGAGTATAAAATCTCCTGAGTCATCTCTGTGCAACACTGAGAATGCCATGGCTTTGGTGAGTAGGAGCTGCTCCGCGAGCAGGGTTATCCAGCACTGCCTCATGGAAACACCCTGCGCTGCTCTCCAGGCCACTTCTTAGACTGCATTTCTGACGCCTTCAATACCCCAAAGTGAAAAAGAAAATCTTCTCACAATTGATACAGGGTTAGGGAATTGCATTCTTAAGGAAACTATTGTAAGAAGTCAGAAGTTGGTGCATAATATCTTAATTTCCAACAGCATTTTTGTCCGAAGAGCTGAGGACAGAAAAAGAAACCCTTAAAATAATATTAGTGTACAAAATAAATCCATGAGGAGCTGCTGCTGAGCATAAAGACCCACTTACATCTTTTAAGTAGATAGGAAAGGGATAAGCTGCAACAAGAAGTGGACACTGTACTTCAGAAACAATCAGTAAAATATGTATTTATCTGGGTCTTTAATTACAGTGAAGTCAGCATCTCATGAGGTATAGGTTAAAGAGGGATTTGCACGTCCAGATAGTATATTTATAAAATGGGAAAGACAATAAAAGAAGAGGTGGCAAAGACATCCTAAACCAGCCCACCTCTGTAAAATGCATTTTTAAATACCTTCCTTATCACATTGGAGAAAATGCTATGATGGTACAGTTTCTTGTTTTCAGAGAAATGAAACAAAATAGTCTTGAGAGCAGAGAGGAAAAAACCTCACTTTAAGAACGATTGCCTTTGTCAGCAGCTGTTACTCAAATTTCTTACATATGGTGCCAAGAAAAAATATGCTTCTTCAGATATAGTACAATACACTGTGTAATTTTGATAGTCAGATATTTATTTCTTTAATTCTGTTCAGAAGAATACAGATATGAAAACTGAGCAGAACTTGAAGTTACTTAAGAGTTAAAGCTAACAGTGAAAACCCATATGCCAATATAAAACCCACCCAAAAAAGTAACAGTTGTGTACACAGAAACAAAATCACACAGGATGTACTATCATAAACAATCTCTAGTGACTGCAAGCAGACACTCTTTCAAAGAAAATGAAGGATTGAAAAGAAAAATCTTTTCCATGTAAAAAAAAATCTGCTAAAATTTTGAGGAAAATGAAATATTTACACTAGTAAAAAAAAACTAAACAAAACAAAACAAAAAAAACCAAACAAGCAAACAAAAAACAGCCCTGACTAATTAGCCAGTAGTCTACTCAAGTACACCTTATTTACCTATGTAAAGACCTTTCCTATGATTTGCCACAGAAGGTATCCTCTTTAGGGAGGGTGGATAATTTCAGTAAACTGGGGTTACAGGAACATCAGGGACATGAATCTCAGCTATGGAACTAATCAGATATGAATGTAGATTATGGAAAAAAAAATTAAAATTTGTGACCAAGTAGACAAGGTTCAGGAAGCGCAACAGCCTCAGCTGGCCAATCACCAGGGGTGCTCCCAGGGCTAAGCTTTGGGTCTGGTCCTGTTTAACACCTTTACTGATGATCTGGATGTAGGAATTTAATGTACATTATTTCACTGTATCCATTCCTTAGATTTTTGAAAACTTAGCCTTTTTCTACTACTCCACTTTTCAAAGTTTCAGTGTTGGTATTATCTTTTCAAATAAAATTTTCATCAAATATTCAGAATTCCTTTACAGTAATGTAGTTATGTTATTTATGCTTCATGATTAGTTTTCATATGATCAGATACTAGATCTGTACATTTCTATATTAAATTTCCTGCTCTTTAACTTAATAAACAGCAATTTTGTACCTGTAGATACAATGCTATCTTCTTATTTTGGCTTTAAAAGTCAGCACATTTTCATATGACAATGTGTAATTATTAACTGGTCAGAGAATAGTAAGGATAAATTCCATAGCTAGGAGACTATTAAAAATCATTAAAGAGATAAGACTGACATTGTCAGAAGAGCAATATTAAAAACTCACTCTGAAACGTTTCAAAATTTAATTTGATATTTTACATAAAGAAGGAAACTGACATTTTATAAGCATAAAAATGACATTAATGTCCATAGATAATTTATATTGAATATAATAAATTCAGTCAAACAATGAACAGGCATCTGAGAGGTGAGAGACTTGAATAAGTTTAACCAAGATGAGTTAAAAGTAAGGTTTATTTGTCCCTTTCTGAGTATTTCCGTGAGTGTGCATTTTTCAGTGTTACTACAGCAGCTGAGTTATGAATAAAATTTTGAACCATGAAATCCATATTCCACTCACAAAAAGCAACCAAATCAAAGGATTGCCTATAAAGCAAAATCCTCAGTCTTTTAAAGTCTATATTGGGGATTTGATACCCTCTTTAGCAGCTTTTTGAGTGTTGCTATTATTAGATGGAAACATTTCAGAAGGAATGGTACATGAGGAAATCTCAAAGATAATTGAAACACATTCTTTGCCTAACTACTAGTGTTCCTCATTGACTTGTGAATTCCTTCCGGGAGAAATTTGGTGCATGAACTTCATTAGCACAGTCTGATTTTGTTTGAATATCCCTGCCCTCCTCAGACCAGGGATTCAACTATCTAATCCATAGGGATATATGCACAGTGTAGCTCTTAAAGTTGTTTTACGTGGAGAGGATATGTATTTGTAGTAATAAACTTTGGAAGTATATTGTATCAGACTGCCTAAAAAATAAGCAACAAAACCTGAATCATTTTGGTCCAATACATACTTCTTTTTATTTTTCTTTGTTTCTTTTTCATAAATAATAAGCATTGCAAGATCCTGAGGACTACATGCTGGTTCTTTCCATTGGAACAGAAGAAAGTAACGGGATCAAATAAACCCTGGAACATATCCTGCAAAGTTATAGAATGTCATCTGCCTTAGAAAAGCCTTTGCTGACTAGGCTGCTGTCTACCTTTGCAGAAGTCATCAATATAGATATATCAAATTTACTATATACATCAAGTCGTGTGCTTGTGTATTGTGCTCCATGAAAACTGTTTCTTCTGTTATTTTTTTCTCTGAGCATACACTTGTGGCTGCAACTCCTATTGATTTTCCCAGAAAGGGACAGGAGCCAGGCTGTATAAAGAAGGGCTCTGTTATTACTGGTGGGAAATGAACTATTTCCTACTCCATCTTTTATATAACCATCCACTGAAACATCCATCCACAACCACTCTTGCCCACACTTCTCAGTGCAGGAGACTTATATTCTGGATAATCTTTTAGCTCCTTACAGTAATTTCAGTCACAGGAGCAAAAAAGAATCAAAAGTGAAAGGCTGTAAGAAGTGCCCATAGAAAGCCTGGATTCCCAGCTGAGCTGGTTTTCTATATTGTGTGTCCCCTTGGAGCTGCTGTGTGTTTTGGCTCTACATAAGATGCTTATATAAGAAACCAACTCAGGCCAAAATAAACCTAATTTTTTTATTGTTTCATAAGCAAATATTTTTATTTAATCAGACTATCCAAACCATTGTCTGCATTGCCAGACACAGGACATACATTCTTGACATCGTTTTGCGTTCTTGTCCAATTTATGATATGTGTTGGGTCTATATTTAGTACCTTTTGTGGTATTTTTGTATTACTAAAGTCCTCTTCAAGATTCCCACTGAGATTTCTACTTACCCTTTATATTGAAGATATTTTTTTTAATCACAGTGGGGTTTATTTGCATGAGACCATATGCCAAATATTTAACTTTTTTCAAGTTAATATAAAGACTCGTTAGTAATCCCTGTCAGGAGTATATGTTTAATTTTGTTAATATCACCTGTTTAAGGCTACTCTAGTGATCATAAATATAGTAGAACAGAATATAGCATTGAATAATTGAATGCATACATTAACAGATGTATGCTGTTTCTTTGATTTTCAAAATGAGAAATTTTAATTGATTATTAAAACTCTAAGAGGAATTTGATCTCTCTGCTGCTATGTAGGTAAGCAGATCATTGATAGTAAACAATGATAAAATTGTTTTTCACACACAGAGGCAATTCTACTCTATAAAGCTGCTTCCATACTGAAATAAACATCAGATTTCCCTCATGTGATTGCTTTTACAAAATGTATTGAGTAAGAATAATTGACTGATAAACTCAGAAGCTCTTTTTGATTATATGAAACAAAATTTTCTGTGGTTTATCAAGTGACTCACAAAATTATCCCTTCCATGAGGTTCCTGGTCATAAAAGAAAGACAACATGTAGATTAAAAAATAGCCAAGTAGGATATTAAAGGTGTATTGTCTATATAGCCACTACTGTACTGATTGGCACTTGAGGTGTGCATTGCATGTGGATAAAAAATAAAGTGTTTATTTATTGTGATGAGAAATTCACAATAAAAGATAATTAGTAGATAAAAATCTTGATGCGACACAAGGAATAGTATACAAATAATAGAAAACAGGATTTCAGGTTTGCATCTCAGCTGTTCAGTAGTTTGACTTCACTGAACACTAAAAATTTCAGCATGAGAAAAAAATAGTATGTATGCTTGCTATTAACCATTACATTTGAATAAGGTGTCCTGCAAGACAACCTCAGATTTAAACCTGCATTTAGGGTTTACCAATCAAGATAAAGATCTTTTTTTTTAGTGACAGAGAAGAATACTGGAGTGATGATTATTAATAGTCAATATTTTTCAAGTGGCTGATCATGAAACACCCCAGCATAGCACAGTTCTTCACTATGATGAGTAAAACAGCAACCAAAATCTTAAACTGAAATCCTATAAAAGGACTGCATGAGAAAGATAAGCCTGAAGATAGATAGATAGACAGATAGATACATACATACATAGATAGATAAAAAATCATAATTTAAATTCATTATGATGAAAAAATGTTCCTTAAGATGTTAAGTCAAATCCTGTCAAAACATTACTACTGCTTGTGCCAGGAGAGAGAGAGGCTAGGCCATGCATGGCTTCCTAAGTGTGCACTCCACCACTGCTGGAAAAAAAAGACTGTCACAGATTATTTCCCAAAATTGAGTCATTCATTTTCCAAAACCTCATGCAACTTCTTTTAATCTTCATTTTTTCCAGGTTTCCCTCAAGATAAATAAATTCTTAAGGTTGTTGTATGATGAATTAAAGATTAAATTTCTGCTATCTGATCCAAAATCATAAAAATACACACCCTTTGCAAGTAGATATACATGTAAATGGTTGTGGAAATATCTGAAAACTGTAAAAAACCACTTTATACAATTGATCTAAATGCCTCCGTTGACCATACAGGCAATGTCATTGCAAAACTATGGAGACATCGTTATTTGCATGCTCTTTAGAGCCATTTTCATGTAGTGCTATGACTGAAAAACAATTAAAATTCAGATCTTTAGAGACCCAATGGCAATGTTGTCACAATACAATTTTAGACAATTTAATTTAGATGCTGCAGCAGCTGCTTTTCAATGACATTTTGATGTTTACCCAATTTTGCTGCTGGGTTAATTGAGTCATATTGAGGTCAAGTGGCTTGTCTGCAATCATCCAGATGTAGGCTCACTGAGAATTACAACTCAGGACCATCACATTTATAAACCTCTGTTTCCCCCAGTAGGGCAAAAATATAAACAGAAATAAACTAATCAATGAAACACTCTCAGTAGGAAATTATGTCAGCAGCCACAGCAGCAGATTATTTGGGTTACTTGTGTTACTGAAGAATAACCATTAAGTAAAATGGGAGAAAATACATTAACATGAAAATGCAAATAACAGAAGAGCAAAATATTTTAGAATTTATCTCATCTTAACAAACTGACTTATTTTAAAAATACTAACAAGTTAAAATTGAATAATAACCCAAGCAGTAAAGTTTAAATAAAACCTCTTGCTTTTGCTACAGGACAAAATAATTTCTTACTGAACTTATTCCATCAGCTGACTGCTTCTCTGTCTCAAAGCCATATCCAGAATTGTAGGCAAAAAAATATACTTGCTCAAAGAATAGCTTGAGTTCTCAAACCATTAATGGGTTCAGCTCAGCCAAAACTATTCTGGGGAAAGGTGTCGTGGAAAACGGCCCTAGTGCATCTGCAATCTCAGCTGCAGCAATAAATAATTTAAAAATTGTAACTGTCCAGGGGCACACATAAATAATTAAAATTAGTGTATTTTTACTTTGAATATCACATTCCTCTCTCAAAACCATATTTCAAACTATTATGTAATCCTAGTTTGGAATTTATGTATCCATGACTAAGCTGCAAGTGACTAGGAATTACTAGAGCATAACTCTGCCTTTGGAATCCTTTGTAAACACGGTCTCAAAGGTGATGTAGGAAAGTAAAATATACACCATACATGACTAGGTAAAAAACAATAGAGTTTTTGTATGTGACTAAAAGAAAAAAAAAAATACCACTAGTTTAGGTTTGGGTCATGTTGTGAGGGGAACATATTTTAGAAGTTGTTCTCTCTCTCCATTTTAAAGATGGTCTCTCTCTACAGCTGGTATTTCAGCTGATCAAGAAACTTTCTTCTCTGGAATTATTTTGAACCAGAGACACAATTCTCTGATTTCCAAATACAGCTTTAAAACTGACATTTCATCTTCATATTTAATTGTTATGTGGAAATTTGATAAATACCATCTTGTAGATGGCTTGAAAATCTCCATTTAATACAACACATTGTTCACCATTTAGATTTTGGCAAAGAAAAATGATAGCAAGAGGACAGATAAATGACAGCTAGAAAATAAAGCAATTCATTCTGGTAACATTAAAGTCAAAAGAGGAATATAAGGCTAAAAATTTATTAATCTGACACAAAACTTCATTAATAAAATAAATGTTTCTCTTTATTTTTTTGGTTTAGAATGTTTTATCAGTTGAAATATTAATAACTAGATTTTTTAGCATCTACTGGCAAGCATTAATAATAAAGAGAAACAATTAAGAAATCATTATATTTTCCTGTCTTTTTACCTTATTTTAGAAGATACTTTAAGAGTTATTACAATGATTTTTTGGGGTGGAATTGTAACTGACAACTGACAAAACCAAGTTCAACTACTTCCTAAGTGTCCAAAAAACACCATGCGTGTTGAAACTTGTTATTGAAATATGCTTTTAACTAATTCACCTTCTCAAGATCTTCTAGAATTTTAGCAATTATAAACTTCTGAATGACTAAATTCTAAAATGCTTCTGTCACAGGAAGAGATGCTATAATATCACAGAAGTTTGAAATATCACATAGACCAAGAATATCACAAGTGTATATAATGTGGAGGAAAAACTTCCAAAAACTTTTTCTTTTCTCCATTTGTATTTCCTTTGGTTAGTATTAGTTTTAGTAATTTAGAGATTATTTTTCTTGAACCACTGAAATAGAAGTTGTCTAAACTAATCCTAAATTTCTTAGTGTTTCTTTGAACACAAAATTTCTCTTTTTCATGTTTTCTACTTTTAAAAATCAAAAATCTTTATGGCAAGGTACTGAATGTTCCTATTGGGAAACACAGACCAAAAATTAGAGAAACAAGAAGATCAGAGACGTTACAGACTTCAGATCAGAGACTGATGATGCCCAAGCAGATTTATTTGTGCGATCATTATCTCAGCAGGACTTTATGACTCTAAGACAGATAATCAAGCTTTCAAACATTGTATGGCCCTGTTTCATTTCTCCAAAACCTTCTGTGATTCTGTAGCGATTTTAGTTACTGACAGAGGAGAGCTTGAAAATTGTTGTCAAATAAACACAGGAAAAAAATTTAAAGTATTTGCAAAGGAAGGCCTTATTGATTAATAGGGTGCTATTTATTACATTCTTTGGCACAGAGTTCAGATTTCATGACAGAGAGAAAGAAGAGAATAGAAAGAACTGAGCCCCTCTCAGTGAAGCAGTCTCTAAAGAAAATATTAGGAAACTGCAGACTAAAATAAAAGTGAGTTGATAGAAGACCAGTTATAAGCTTTTAGTTATTTTGTTTAGCAAAGGGGCAGTCATGAGGAATACCTTATTATTCATATCAGGTCTATTATCCGGTTCATATCATAATCATATTATTCATATCAGGTCTATTATCTAGCTCAACAAGGATAATTCCTCCGTCTGGGAAGGAACAACGCTGAGTACAAAATTGTGCTGGGACACCCCCAGCAGCTTTGGGGCAAAGGACCAGAGGGTCCTGGGGAACATAAATTTGAACATGAATCAGCAATGTGCCCTTGCAGAAAAACAGGCCAATGATATCCTTGGGTGCATGAGATGGAGCACTGCCAGCAGATGCAGGTGGTGCTACACCTGGAGCAGTGTCCAGCTTGCCTTCCCCACGTCAAGAGAGACAGGGACACTCTGTAAGGGCCACTGAATTGATTAGGAGACTGGAGCACCTCTTCATGTAAGGAAAGGCAAAGAGAGATGGGACTTTCTAGCCAAAAGAAAAGTCTCAGGGGGATCTCACAGGTGTATATAAATACCTGAAGTGAGAGTGTGAACAAGATGGAGCCTGCCTTTTTTCAGGGATGCCTTGACACAGGAAAAGAAACAAAGAAACTTCTGTCCAAATGTCAGGAAGCACCTTCATCTATTTCCTTTTTCTGTCCTATGCTCTTGAGATCAAGGCTGCCATTATGAGACAATGTTTAGTGTAAGACAGCAGCTGCCACAGGGATTAGTTATAGTGGATTAGGATCTTTTTTTGCAAACAGCTCTATGTCAGCAGTTTATAAATGTAACTGCAAGAAAAATGAAGCTTAACATTAACTGCTTGTTCTTAGACTATCATATGCACTAATTTCCATGATATATGCTTTATGTCTTTTTAGGGGTACTCCGGTATCAAGGAAGAAGTTCAGCTCTTCTGGATGAGAAAGGATAAGATGCTATTTTATTTAATTTTTGTCCTTCTAACTCATGGGGCTGATGCCTCAAGACTTGGATGGGTGCCCCTTCTTTTGTCATCGAATTAAGTCATTAATTCCTGTGTCAGAAGAATCCGGTTTCAACAAGGAGATGCAATTGATCACAATTGAAAAAAATGTAATAGGAAATGGTGTGGAAAGTTATCATTCTGACCTTGCAAGGGAATCATTAAAATAATGTTTAAAGGGATATATGAGTACTGTGTTACATAGTGAATACTGTGATTTCTTAAAATTGTATTATTAATATTTGAATTTAAACTTTCAACTACAATTTTTGAGCTTTTATAATGAGAACTGTGTTAACAGTAGGACACAATTCCTCAAGGACAGTAGTTGTCTTTATTAATGCATTACGATAGCCCAGTCTTGTCTTGACTTTCAGGTGCACATACATGAATATACAAGCACTGTTTGTATATACTAAAACACCTCAGTTTTTTTAGTTTGCTGACTCCAAGAACATTAACATTAGCTTTGTCTATATTAGCAAAATGAATAGATAATATCCATGTTGCTTGCATATGCTAAGCAATAAATTTTTCTGACAGTTCATTAAATACTAGACTGAAGCCAATAAACTCAATCATATGCAATCAATGCATAAAAGACTTGAATGTTGTCTGAACATTTCACTGTCATGAATGCTAGTGATACTCTGACAAAAATAAAATACTTATGGACAGTATGATCTTATAAGCTCCCCCTATTCATAGTTCCTTTTCTTATTTTCCAAGATTTAAATGTGTGGTGGCAGTTACACAGTTGGTAATCTGCAATGTTCTTCACAATCCAATTTTATCTACATACATACCTACGATTTTTCAGTTGGTTTCACATTATTTTTGTTCCTCACACATACTCTCTCATGCAGAAGAAATAAATAAAGTTCATTTTCAGATAAAATCAATTAATCAACATCATTCATCTTATTTACATTATTTGTTTCATTTCAAAAATTCACAGGCCACCTGTGCTGCCTATTAACTTCAGTGAAGCATCTTGTCAAAATCACCCATGCAGTCTTGTATTGTCATATATAGTGTGAATTATGTAACCATCAAACTAACATACAAGAATAGACAAATGATTATAAATTCAAAATCTGATAAACATTTACAATAATCTGCCTTAGAATCCTTAGAATTCCTGTAGCTGTTCAAGGCATGTAAAGTATATCCTATGTCCTGGAATTCTTTGTAACCATTTTTTTTTGCTGTTCATAAATTCTTTTTCTTTTTTCATATTGTATGACTGGACATTTACATGTTATCATATATAAATGTCCATATATATAATATGCATCATATATCACATCATTTCCTCTTTCACTACAGTATTAAAAAAAAATTGAATGAAAGAACAGTGAAGAATGAATCAGCATGGATGAAGAGCAAGGCTGTGGGTCAGATACAAACACTTATTTAGCACAAGAATACAAACCCTAACTATTTCACAGCATTAAGCTCATGATTTTCTTCAGGTCTATCAAGGCCTCTTGTTAACATTCCTGGATAACTATTTTAGCCCCTTCTCAGGGAATGATCTATTTCCAAATAATAATATTGAGGTGCATCCTGAGGAATAAAAGCTGTGGTTCCATTGTCAATTCTTTTTTTTCCTTACATCTAAAGAAGTCATACTATAGCCCTGTAGTATAACCACCTATACAAAGTACACTATGAAATGCATGATTTTAGTACTGGAATGTAACTTCTTTTTGACGTGTAGCATGTATTTTTCAAAGATAATTTTATTCAGTTTAAATGTTCCAGCAAATGAACAATTCACCAAACCAATAAGTAAAAGGCTCTGACTATACTAGCCATAAGTCAATCATTTTTTCTAGCCTGAGTGCATGTTGCTTAACTTGTTTGCCACAAAACCTCATCCTGCCTTTCACTGAGCCTTCCTATTTGATGTTCCTGTCCTCTGTCACATATTTAGGATAATAATGCAGAAATGAAACACATTTTATTCTGAGAGAGTTCAAGCCTGAGCATTATTTAAAATGATTACATAGACCTTTTCTCAGTCACTTCATTTCTGAGCAGAGTTCCTCATGCTGTGCATGTGAAGCATTCTCTGTTCTAGAAATTTTAATGCAGATATGACATGATTAAATGGTCATATTTATGAACACGTTTACATTATGAAAATTAAAATCAGTGTTTACACCTATCTAATTTATCATCTGTCAAATGTCTCACTTGCACAAATCTGCCAGGAGTAGTTGTATATTTTCTCCAGAAAAAGGAGATTTGTAATGGCCAGAGAAAAGATTGAAATGTTTAAACAAATGTATAGTGCTAACATGGGAGGGCTGACTCTGGCTGTTGTCTATCAAGGTTCTCAACCTTATCTCAAATCATCCTGGATGTGATTTAGTTCATTAGTTACCTCTGCTGGACATGGCATAACAGATGCAGTGGTGCACATAGTTCAACTGAACTCCTGATATGTCCTCATTTAAAAAAAATGCACATATAATAATAATTAAGTAGCTACATATTTATAGACTTGACTACACACTTAAACTTTTCAAGCTAAAACCAAATTTTCAGGTAATGGCAAGATGCTTGTCTGCTAGGGTTTTGCATTTATAATAGTGGCAGCTACGATAGTGTTTGCACAATAAAGGAAAGCAGAAAAACATGGATCACAGTATGGTTTGGTTAAATAGCTGGTTTTACACTATACTTCTTTACACTTAATATATTGCATTCTTGATTCTACTTGGATTCAAAAGAGCACTGTATAAGTGTTTAGAGTGTTTTTCATAATATTTTACTACATTTAGCCAGATATTTTTGTTTTGTTTTCTTTAATAAAATAAAAAAAATGTTTTGAAAGCATGATTAAGTTAGTTAAAATATGTTTTTAGGTTTCCTATAGCTCACACTTCTTACAATTAGATAAAGCAGTGATCTCTAACTGTGTCAATCCACTTAAGCTTTCTTCACTGAAGGTACTACATAACAGAAGGAATAATGGGCTATGAACTAGAAGAGAATACCTTCAATTGCCTCTATTTCACTGTGTGTTAAGAACATATATTTTCTAGAGAAAATCCTAAACACATATATCCCACTCTTCCTCCTTTTCCATACCACAGAGATTTGGAAATATATGTTACTTTTTGAAAATGTTGGGCAGTTCTCCAGGTGAAGCCATTTATCCCTTTCAAGCAGCTCACCTGTCAGATTGACAGAAGATAACCATGCCTGTCCATACTACCTGCTCTCCAAGCTGTAAAAGTTTAAATAGGGGAGGCATCATTTTCATTGTCTCTATAGAGAAATATGTATCTTCAAGGCTATAGTATAAGATCAAAATTCCATAGTGATCATAGTATCATGGATTATCTCAAACTGGAGTTGATGCATAATGATTGAGTCCAACTCTCTGTTCCTCACAGGGCTACCCAAAACTAAATTGTGTAGGAATACAGTGCTAAACACAGAAATTTTAAGTAAATATAAATAACGTGAATCATGACATCCTTGTTAATTTGTGATCTTTGGAGGTTTGACTCATTTTAAACAAGATAGAGAATTTTTTTTTTTTGCATAATTTCCAGTTCTGTTTCTTTTCTGAATGCACTAATTCATATAAAGTTCATGACCTCGTTAGGATCATAAAGCTTTTTGACATGCTCTGGATGTCAACCTTTAACTTTTAACTGAAATGGTAATTTGCCAATTAATGAAGCTGAAATGACTGAAATAAATATACCCTTTATGCACTTAAAAAGAATATAGAAAAAAAGCTGCAGCAATTCTGAGTGTAGTACACAATAAGCAAATCACCCACATTTGATTGTGATTGTTATCTATATTGTGACACCAAATTTACTCTAAACATAAAAATTACTTCCTTGCCAATTTTTATCTAACAATTATTGAGTGCCTTGGACTAAATATTTTATCCTTTTTTTGTGACAGAAAATCAAACTCATCATACAAGTCTCAGTGACTATTTGTACACTGTAAAGAAATATCATCCACTATATGATTCAGTTTTATACAAAACTATATCATTTCTGCATTATAACTTGCAAAATCTGCAAATTTGTTATACAGTGCTTCAGGAAACATAACTTTGACTATCATATCTTCCAAATACAACTATTGAAGAATCAGAAATAGCTAGATACTGGTTCATGTAAAATGCTCAAAACTCTATTAATCATGTAGCTCTTCACTCAAAAACATTACTTCCCCTTTAGCACTCTTCACTGTTGAGAGTCTATAATAGTTATTCTGTCTCTCAAATTTCTTTGGTGCATTTTCTAAACACCAAAGAGAAAACATGATGGATAAAGTAAGTACTGCATGTCAATGAGATTCTCAGTGGCAGCAAAGGACTGAAACAGAAGCAGATTGCTCATTTAAAGCCACCATTTAAATGAGACTTTGAGAAGAGAGACTGACAGTAGGATTTGCTGTAGTTTCCCAGAGCTAAGGTTTTAATGCAGTTTCTGCTGTTCTGTGTCATACACAAACACTGCAGTCTGCTACAGAGCCTCATCCACATATTTATTCCCCCTCCCATCATTGTAGTGGGAAGACACAATGCTGGATACCATCCACATCCCACATAAGACAACACCCACTGTCCTGTGTAAATGAATTTATGTCAAGTCTTTTCTATGAGATACAGTAGGAACCCACTGTCCAGCCCAGATCATCTCATCTGTCAGCCAGCCATGCCTGTTCTGCCCTGATGGGACTGAGAGACTCTGACTTTCAGTGCTTGAAGAACACATTCCAAAAAATCTGGGTCATAACATATCTTCCTCATATGCATCTTATCTCTTTCACTGACACAATGTAACTGTCATTAAACCTGGCAAAACTGATGTCTTCAGACCATATCATGTCCACAGAAATGGCATTTACTGATAAATCTTGTTGATCATAACATTTTGAATATAAACACATTAATCCAAACCCTTCTATTTTAGCTGATTTAATTTCATTTGGCCTTTTTCGATTTTCCTCATGTGCTAAACATCCACAAGATTTGAATGTGTGGCTGTATTTTTCGCATGAAGAATAGGAAAACATAGCTTAAAAGTACCACTCTAACAAATTGTACATTATTACATACACTGTCAGCTTATTGCCCTAATTAACAACTGGGTATTTTCTCTCTGGTGAGCAATACGAGAGGTAAACAGAGTTCTTGTTTTCATTCATTTTGTATTGAATGCAAGCAACAGGTTTAATGCTGGGACCTATATGATTTTAGAATGATTCCCTACATAGAGTTCCCACCAAAAAAAAAAAAAAAAAAAATCCGCTATGATAAGGAAAACTATTTGTATTGGGAAAACTGAACATTTTTTCAAAAGCAGTAGAAAATATTTCAGGCCAGACAACTGTTCTAATATGACACCTCTTCAATAATGAACAGACTTGAGTTTGAGAGAGGGTTCCTGAGGCCCATAAAGAGTCTGCATGCTGTTTTGGCTTCAGCACTTGAGTGCCAAATGGGAAAATTAGCAATTTCAATAAGCGTAAATGGAGCATTTACTGACAGTGTATCATAACAGTCCAGTAGATCTCACATTGTTTGAGGCCATTCTTCTTCTCACTTCAAGTGATGAATGGATCGATACAACACTGCCGCTGCAGGAAAAGGAACTGTCACTTGCCAAGCATAAAAGCAATGCTACTGTGAAGGAAAACTTTTTGGGAGAGGTGTTTTGGCATGTAGCAGCAAGTGTTTGCAGCAGGGAGATTGGACACACACTCAGTGTCCCCTCCAGCATCAGCTCTGCCTGCCTGGGGGCACTTGGCCCTCTCATTCCTTGCCTGGGAGACTAAGAACGGTACATGCTAAAAAAGTGAAAGCTCTGTGTGTCCCTACTAAATCTCACTGCCACCTTAGAGATGTTTTTAACAAGGACAAGGATTCAATATAATTTTGTACAGCAGTAAAGCCATACAATTTATTAATAACTTTTTTACCTATAGTGCTACAAAGCCTGGGGTAAAATTCATAGGACAGAAGAGTGGGAGATAATATATTAATTTTAGCAAGGTATGCATACCCCATTGAAATTAAAATTGTATAACTCTGCTGCCATATAATCTGTATATTTTAAATACCTGAACAAAAAATGTGAAGTAAAAAACCTAGATGTAAAGGAATGCAGTAATTAAAGGTTCTTTAATCCTGCCACCCTGTGTGCCTATATTACAATGTTATCTTTAAATAACATGAGAACTTTCTCCCCAGTCTTTCCTCCACTCAGCCACTTTCTTTTCAGATTTGGTACTCTGGATGTGCAAGCCGCAGTAAATGTTCTCTGATCTCATCTTTCTTCCTATCTGACTGCTCAGTATGCACATCCTGGTTTGACTTACTGCATATCCTGAACTGAATACAAAGGATTTCATTTCCTTATAAACTTATATAGTTTTATCACTTCACTATCCAGGTTTTTCATTAAACTTTCACCTTTCAAACTAGAATGTTTGGCTGCAATCTCACAGGGAAAATATTTTTAATTTTTTTGCCCAACCAGAAAACCTAGGCCAAACAATTCTTAAAGAGATAGTTTTTTTCACTGCAAAATTAACTGATATTTTTGATCCTTAGATTAACTCCTCTCAAATAAGCCTTGGCTGAATGAAAGTGACTATTAAATGACATGTACTTGGAATGACTGCATGAGCAGCTGAAAAAGCTTACTGCATGGGTAAGTAATGTAGTCTCAATTCCTGAGTTCCAGCTGCTTAACTGAGTACTTAGTCAGTGCTCTGAGGACTCTCACATTCATGTTTAGACTCTAAGTGGTTAGAGTTTCCAGCAACTCCTGAATTTTACCTCAAATGAAAACACATTAGTGTGATAGAAGGAAAGAATGTGTTTGTAGTTTTTAACAGCTCTGAAGCTTTTAATACAAATGGATAACTGCAAATCCAGGTCCCAGTGGAGCTGTCAGCCATTTCCCAGTGACTAAGAAGTCAGCATCTCAGTCAAAAACTCAGACACTCGGAGAGGGAAGTTTTCTATTGAAAAGTACTTGTATTTTCTGCATTTTAGTAGCAGTGTAAGCCCTTGCTTTTTGGGGAAAGAATTGCTCCTAAAGCAAATGAGATTCAGATGTCTTGAAGCCAGAACAGTGTCTCAGCTCAGCTGAGAATAGTGGCAAATCCAATGCCTGTAAGTCCTGGAATACTGCCTATCCAAGGGTCCTGAAGCAAATTAAACAAAGATGCTGGTTTAGAAGCCTCATCTTTTGGTTTTTACACCTTGTTATTAGCATTGTGCAGAATCATACTGCAGGACAGTGTATCACACTGAATACATGCCTTGCCTGTATTCTATGAGAAAGATCTAGGGGTTTCTGAGGCTGAGAATCTTCTCTGTTCTGCTGCTGAAGAGATACAGGGCCTGAAGGTCTGTGCACCTTATCCTTCTTTCCTCAGCATTGAGAGGAAAGGGATTCTGGAAGCATACTTTGATTAAAATATGAGATATGGGCTTTTATGTTTCATTTGCCTCAATATAAAATGTTAATGCTGAAATAAATTTAATTTTTATTAAGCCTTGCCTTTTTCCAAGGATTCACAAACAGAGAAATAGTACAAGAAAACTATAGCCAAAAGCAAGGATGTTACTAGCAAAGCTAATTTTAATACGTAACACTGATAATGAGCATACAAATTTGAATGCATTTTGATTAAACTTTTCCCTGTAAAGTACCGTATTAATAGCCATACTTTAAACAGCACTGAAGATAACATGAACAGTAGCTATTTTAGTAGATATAATGTCACACATCGAGAAACTGCCTGAGAGTGTCATTACTCATTATCAACCACCACAAGGGTGTATTTGACTATGTTCTCTTCATTTAATAACATACCACACCTGGGGGTTACTGACTGCTATTTGAAACACATAAGAATTACATTCATAGTATCTAGACTGAGAATAGCTGTGAACCTGAAAGTTATTAATCCTATTATTTCCTGCATCTACAGATACATGTGTGTCTGGGGCCTCCAGCACAAGAGAGATGTGAGAGGTTAGAGAGGGTAGGAGAGGATCCAGAGAAAGGCCATGAAGGTGATCTGTGGCACCTATGCTATGGACAGGCTGAGAGAGTTTTGTTAGTTCAGCCTGGAAATGAGAAGGCTCAGAGGAAACTTTCCAGTCTCCTTGAAGGGGGCTTCAAAAAAGATGGACAGTGACTTTTGCCAAAGGCAGATAGTGATATGACAAGGAGGAATGGTTTTAAGCTAAAAGAGGGTAGGTTTATTTTAGGTGTTAGAAAGAAATTCTTTATCCAGGGGGTAGTGAGGCACTGGCACAGGCTGCCCAAAGAAGCTGTGGATCTCTGGAAGTGTTCAAGACCAGGCTGGATGGGGCTCTGAGCAACCTGCTCATGTGGAAGGTGTCCCTGCCCATGGCAGAGGGCTGGAAATAGATAGTCATTAAGGTTCTTTCCAACCCCTGAGATTCTATTATTACATACAAAGAGTATATCTTCAAATATTGCACATATATGCATATTCAAATCTATATGTATGCTGAGCACAGTTGAGCAACTATGGATGTGTATGTGTGTATTAGAGTGTGTATTTACATGCACAAACTAGCTCTTGGAATAAGCGAAAAAGGAGCCCTTCTCACTCACTAATCTTGATTAATTTTCTAAATGAAGACCAAATTTAGCACTCAAATGCTGTATCATAATGCTTACTACATTAAATGGCTGAATGAAGATTACAGAGACATCCTTGACCTTTGATAATCTTCTCAGCCTTTGCAATTAAATTCCACAAGATTTGTTTGGTCACTGTCATCACCTTTGAAATTAGCACCACCAGGCTATATTACTTTGACAGATGGCAACACTAAACATGCACCAAATATGCAAATTTCATTACTTTCTCTCTATAGTAGGAATATCTGAATATTATTTTCAGTGTTATAAATAAGTTTTATCTGTTAAGTCTGCCTGTAAGCTTTAAAAGAAGACATTAAAAAACTAAAGCAAATTTATTTTTTTCATACTACCATCAATTCAGGATATATTTACTAAAAAAGAGGTACTCTTTAGTCATTCTATAGCCACTATTGGAACTGAAGAAACAATTCATTATGAAATGGAATCTTTGCAAGCATGGGTCATTATTTACCTCTTGCTTACATGTGAACTCTGATTTTATTTTAATAGAACAAGGAAGTGAAATATTTTAATCTAAATTATTTACATGTTACAAGATGTCATTTTATTACTTCTTGCACATCAAATCTGGAGTCACTTTAAGATCTCACATGATTTCTCCAAGTACTCTATTTTCTTCACAATGAACTATTGAATCATGTGCATCAGCAATCCTTTGAAAAACCTGCTATTTTGACATTGCCAGACTCAGCAAGTAACTTTCTTTTTTTATGCCCTGCATTTCCAAGGCAATATTTAATTAACATCACTATCAGTATTTTTTCCTCCAGTTCCCTCCATACTCTCTCTTACTTGTGCTTTTGACTAGGAGTCAGAATTCCTATAAAATTATTTACTGGATGACCAAAAATAAAAAGAATGCCTTAGACGTATTGGAAAACTGCAATGAAATTAATTCATTAATTAATTAAATTCTATTTAATTGCAGCCTATTTATTTTTCACTGCTAACCTTACCACTGTTTTCTCCTTCATTGATTTTGTTATGATTACAACATGTTTCCAAATGTCCACCTGATTTGCATCTGAACACTTCTCCTCACAGGTATAGAAAACCCTTCAACAATTTTTTAAAATTTTTTTCTCACCATGACATCCTCCTACATTTACTCAATTTTCCATTGCATACACAAACAACCCCTAGACAAATAATTAAGCCTCAGATTGAAGAGCTGTGATAAAGATGTTTCTTCTTTCTTTCTATATCAGATAAAGATGATATCCCAGTTTTGGTGTTTTTTTTTTGTTTTTTTTTTTTTTTGTTTTTTTTTTTTTTTTTTTTTTTTTTTTTAGAGGAGAAGATTGAAGAGAAGGGAAAGAGGTATGGAGGCCTTCACCTTTCCACTCTTCTTTGTGCTGGGAACTACACAACCTCTTTATTACTGGGAATACTGGATGCCTCTGCTTTGTGAAGGAAAAGGAGAGAGAAGCAAGGGTCAGAACAAGGACCATGGAAGAACTTCTCACTGCTGCTAGGACTGCTTTAGCTCAGTTTTGGCCTGGGAAAAATATTCTAATTGCTGTGAGAAGTAGATGTTAATGGAATTGTTCCAAAAACATCCTGAAAACACAGCACCTTATTCCCAACTTTATTGATTCTTACCATAGTGGTAGCAGAAAGTAGTCAGTAGGCAAATTCCCTACAGTGTCTCTGCTGTATCAGTAACACACCCCCTTTTCAGATTGAACCTTTCTGGAAAAGTCATGAAAACATCACCTCTCTTCACCAGAGATCATCTAATATTTGATACTTCTGGAAGCCTGACTAAAGATCCAGAACTGCTGCCTTTCTTTCCCTTTTCTAAAGGATGATTTGTAATATTTTTTGTCAGAAACCTTGAAATACTAAATTTATTACTAAAAGACTTATTTGTTGTACTGATGGCTTTTAAGTCAGTCTAATAAATTTCGTGAGTGTCAATCACTATTATAGATTTGCATTTCAGAAAAAATATAATCATAAATTAATTAAATGCCATTACTTTCTTGTATTATAATCTCATTCAGTAAGTTTAATATTTTAAAATGCCAGCTTCATGTCATAACAATAAGTACAGACATATGTCCCTTGACTTTTATATCAGCCACTGTATTACAATGTATGTGATGGAAACACACAAACCGAGTTAATTTAGTTCAGAATGCAGTTTAAGACATTTCAGTTCTATCATCCATTTACATTCATACACCTGTGTGCTACACCTAAACTCCTACTGTACCTGTCAGTCTGCCTGATGGAGCCTAGAAAATAGTTTAGCTCAAAAGCCACAAAAAGCTCATTTTATTTACCTTAGAGTGGGTGAGTAGTGGCATGTGGCTTACCCAAATGTATCCCACATTCAGCCTCCTCCAGATCTAATGTCAATATGTCATTCCCTTGGAAGTCTCCTGGACATGCTCCTAGAACCTCTAAAACAGCATTAGACACTTATCCCCGTATAATGGAATCAAATCTTACTTATATTTTAGCATCAGTTAAATTGCCTTCTGTCCTGAGAACAAGCAGAAATAAAAAAGGAAACAACTGACATGCAGCTTTTTGAACCTAGATGCTTAAACTGAATTTGATGTCCACAGCAGGGCAGATTCAAAATACATTATTAGATATTAAGAGCAAAATTAAATGACCAAGTAGTGGCCTGCATTACTACTAACAATACAACTTGGTTATTTTGAATTCCGTGAGAGGAAACAAAAAAAATCCATAAAAATTTGAAAACATTAAAAGCCACTGTTATGAAAATGAGTGACAGTCATTTTAGTTCTTTGCCTTTGTCTTCCATTTTTTGTAGCATTGTAAAGAAAACAATCGATCCTTGGCTTAAATATCTATTACATGGAATTAACTTTATTTGCATTTTCTCTTTCTCCTGCATTTGCTAAAGAGGCAGCTGTAAAGTCACTTCTTCCATTCTGTTGCAGGTATTTTTTACTATGAATGTTGCATAGCAATGCAACCTGACTATCTGTTAGGAATTTCCTCTCTTAAATTACATATGTAAAATCAAACATCATCGTCATATTTTACTATTTTGTTGAAATGAGATCTGAAGTGTTAACTTTTTTGGTCAGAATTATTAATTTAGTTGTGAGTAGAAGAACCTTGACAATCACAGGGCAAATCTGGTTTGCTGAAAGTGTTCTTAAGGAGAAAATAACAAACCTCCAATAAAACAGTGGAAGCAATAGTCAAACTGTTATTTGTTACGTTGCTGTATTTAAGCAAATACCTCAACAACAAAAAAATTAGCAGTAAAAGAAACTGCATATAACATAAAAGGCTTTTCTTTAAGTCTTTCTTCAAGCATTATTTATGCCTCTCTTATAAGTTCAGAGTTGTTAAAATGCAATGTTAACACCTTCTTCTCAAATACACTAATTTCTTCATATTTTCCAATATCAACATTCTTCCCCTATTCTGTGTCAGTATAGGCATTTGCTATTTTGCCCTCATAAAAATTAATATAAGTCTTTATAGAAACCTTCAAGACCTACATAAAAAAATTATCTGGACTAACCTGTTCAGTTCTAACCCATCAAGACTACTCACATATTCATGACTCCACCCGCTGACCATAAGGGTCATATTGCCTCTTTTTCTACTCATTATCATGCTTGTTTTCTTATTTTTTTCATTGTTGAGTTCTCAGTCAGCCAAGCAAATAGCAAATACAAGCTAGAATTTAGCTTTATGCATGAGTTATATCAACTCCACAATGAGAAGATGTACTCTGCACTCACCTGCTCATCTCCTCAGTATTAGGTATTTGTTTTGTCCTAACAAATGTGGAAGGTGTTTATCATGTACAGTGAAGATGCTAATGTCAGCCAGCTGACCTCCTGCAGTCTCAGGGCAGGGAAGTGGAGAATGAGTAGGTTTCAATCTCCTGACTTTCAACAAGCATTACCTTCAAGAAAATCCCACATTTATTTCTAGAAGCAACTGCTTTTGCCATCTGTACAGAACACTAAATGTAAGCTCCAGCTACCCAGCCTGTATAAATTCCTAATGTTAGCCGGAAGGCTTTTTCAACTCACCAAGCCTCTCTAAGTCACAGTCAAAAATTACATCGATATCTGACTAGCCTACCAAGCTTGCATTTGAAAAGGAGATGGAGCAAACATAAGAAAATAAGAGCCAGATTCCTTGTGGTGGTCACCATCTTCACAAAAAGAAAAGACCTTGGAAAAAGCTTAGACAAGCTTACAAACGGAGTGTAAAAATAACGAAGACACAGTTAATTGACCCCATGCTCTCTATAAACCAAATGACTACAAAGGCAGGAAATAAGGATAGTCCATCTCATGTGTTGAAAAAGGCTCTCCTGAAATTGCACACCATTTCAAGAGGCTGTTAGAGTTGTTATTTCCTTAGAACCATAGGATTGCTAAGGGTGGAAAAGATCTCTAAGATGCTCAGTCCAACTGCTAATGTAGCACTTCCACAATCACCACTGTGTAGCCATGTTCTATCACTTGTTACCCAGGACAATAAGTGGTGATACTGTCTTAAAAGAATTAATAGAATAACAGGCTCTTCTGAGATTTCTTTTTGAGTATTGCTAGCTCACTTGGTATTCCTTTGAGAAAGCTTATTTCTCTTATCCATTGTCAGATTCCTTTGTCAGTAATACACATAAACCTAACCAAAGATCTCATGCAGCTCTAGGGAACACCATGATTACAAACTTTAAAGACAAACTGTTTTAAGACTTGATTTTCAGATACTTCCTCCATTTTTTTTGAGGGGGAGTGCTTGTTTTGTTGTTGTTTTTTTGGGGGGGTTGCATTTTTTTAAATTGAAATTTGATATGTAGTTGTTATATGAATGCTTACTCTTTTCTTAAGATAATAATTTTTAAAAACTCGATAAAGAAATAAAAATATTTATAAGCATATATAGCCAGGATAAAAGGCCCTTGTTGGGTAAGACAGATCTCAAAAATGGTTGGTACCCAGAAATAGCAATTCCCACTTGTAAACATGTTTTACATTATTCAAGATGATGAAGAAATTATGCTTCCACCAGGTTTATGAAAAATTAATTCTATTTCTTTTCTGTGCTCACCATTTCCTTCAGTAGAGCAAAGATTTTCTTATACATTGTGCGTTCAAGATTTCTGACAATTAATTAAACAACTGTGAATACATGAAATATATAAAAATATATATTCTCCGTAAATTGAATTGGTAATTTAACACGATCCTGCTGTGGATGGTTAGCCTTCATGAAGGAAGGAAGGAAGGAAGGAAGGATGTGGTGTTATATTTTAGTTAAATGGTGTGCTCTGTCTCACCCCTCGAAAATGTATGGTTTATTCCAATCCTGTGTCTGTAATCCCATTAGCCCAATCTGTTCCGCGCCCACTTTGAATCTCCCTGTTCAGTGTGCCGGGGGGATGTTTCTCTCTCTCTCTTCGCCGGCTCTCCTGGCTGGTGCTTGCTCAGCCCCTCTCTCCCCCTCCCCTTTCCCCCCTCACTCCCCTTTTCACCCCCCCCCCCCCCTCAGAAACCATGCTTCCTCCCGGGGGTAGGACCCCCAATAAACTCTCATCTAATTAGCACCCTCAGAAGCCGTGTGGAGTCTCCTTGCCTGCCTGCTGCCACCAGCGAACTCACAGCCTTGGGGGCCCCCCCAGGGACACCCCCGGGGGTCCCCTATGAAACGTGCTGCTACAAATGGCGCCCAAAGTGGGGCTCGAGGATTGATGACTCTGAGACCACCACTGCCCCGCTGGTACAGCGCAGAACCCCGTGGAAGACCGTTTCATCACCGCCTCCAGCACCACAGAGTGGTTGCGCGGGGCCGCAGACGCGGCACCATGCGGTGCCATCACCACCGTGCAATCCCACCACCAGCCGGCATGGCCCCGGCCCGGCATGGTGTGGCCCCAGCCCCACGTGGGCCCGGGCCACAACGCGGCCTCAGTGGGCCCCAGCACGGCGCGACCCCAGTGCGGCGCAGCCACAGCGTGAGCCTGGGTGGAAGGAAGGAAGGAAAGGAAGGAAGGAAAGGAAGGAAGGAAAGGAAGGAAAGGAAGGAAAGGAAGGAAAGGAAGGAAGGAAAGGAAGGAAGGAAAGGAAGGAAGGAAAGGAAGGAAGGAAAGGAAGGAAAGGAAGGAAGGAAAGGAAGGAAGGAAAGGAAGGAAAGGAAGGAAAGGAAGGAAAGGAAGGAAAGGAAGGAAGGAAAGGAAGGAAAGGAAGGAAAGGAAGGAAAGGAAGGAAAGGAAGGAAAGGAAGGAAAGGAAGGAAAGGAAGGAAAGGAAGGAAGGAAAGGAAGGAAGGAAAGGAAGGAAAGGAAGGAAAGGAAGGAAAGGAAGGAAAGGAAGGAAAGGAAGGAAGGAAGGAAGGAAGGAAGGAAGGAAGGAAGGAAGGAAGGAAGGAAGGAAGGAAAAGAAAGAAAGAAACAAAGAAAGAAAGAAAGAAAGAAAGAAAGAGAGAAAGACTAAGGGAGTTTTCACTAAAACTTAATTACATATGTTATTTTAAACTTCCCATTTATTATTTCAGGTTTATTTAAATAAATAACTATGTGCTGATAACAATGCATCATTCATACATCTGTGATTATTTTAACTAACTGTACAGGAATTAACAGTTTTATAGTGCCATCAATTAAGCCATAATTGACATGATTTGATAAAATTAGTTCTTTAAAATTCCAGAAAACCAATACTTCATATTTGAAGATGACACATCCTAAGAAAATAAATGTATGCTATCTTACTTAAAATTAATTTTCAGATGATTAAGATAAAGAACTATTTTTTAATAAATTCAACAATGTAATGTCTGTATGTGTGGACGCATGTACATATCTATGTGTAAATGTAAAAACAGAAAATGCAATTGCTATGAATATGAAGACTGATATTTTAAACATAGCTAAACAGCAAAAATAAAAGCTGACCTTAAAAATGAGTTAGAAATACTGCTACATTTAAAGCCTCTACCTTCAGTCATGCAAGACTATAGGAAGGGGAATGAAGCTAATGCAAGAGTAAACAGTAATCTGATTCCTTCCTTCCTTCCTTCCTTCCTTCCTTCCTTCCTTCCTTCCTTCCTTCCTTCCTTCCTTCCTTCCTCCCTTCCTTCCTCCCTTCCTTCCTCCCTTCCTCCCTTCCTCCCTTCCTCCCTTCCTCCCTTCCTTCCTCCCTCCCTCCCTCCCTCCCTCCCTCCCTCCCTCCCTCCCTCCCTCCCTCCCTCCCTCCCTCCCTCCCTTCCTCCCTTCCTCCCTTCCTCCCTTCCTCCCTTCCTCCCTTCCTCCCTTCCTCCCTTCCTTCCCTTCCTTCCTTCCTTCCTTCCTTCCTTCCTTCCTTCCTTCCTTCCTTCCTTCCTTCCTTCCTTCCTTCCTTCCTTCCTTCCTTCCTTCCTTCCTTCCTTCCTTCCTTCCTTCCTTCCTTCCTTCCTTCCTTCCCTCCCTCCCTCCCTCCCTCCCTCAGAAAATTCTGTACACTTCACACTACTTCAGACTTTACCTCTTTGTCTAAATTCTTGTACTTTGTGTTACTAATAGAAACAGTTAAGCATACTGAAGCAGGTGCTCAGGTTTTTTTACCAACTGGAGACGAATATAGATTTGAACAATCTCCATAGATGCTGTTATTTCCCTGTTTGAACCTTGCTGTCATCTGAATTTGAATCTTCAAAGCTGAATATCACTAAATTAATTATAGGCAGTATTTTTATGGCTAATAAGTATCTAATGAATTTAAGTATGTTAAAGATAGAGAAGGTTTTTCATCTATAATATAATTTGTAATGCTTTATTTAAACTTCTATTGTTATCTCTATTTGTCTGTAACCTAAGCATTCTTTATAGACGCTGTTATGTTTCTGAACATGACTTGTTCATATGTATTTTTCTCAACTAAATATTACAGCTTAACAAAGCAATTCATGTTCATAAACATTAAACATGTTCATAAATATAAATCATGGCTGGATGGGTGGATCCCGAGGGTCATAGTGAACAATGTTGGCCAAGGTGATCCAGTTGTTGGCCATCAATAGTGGGATTCCCCATAGTTCACTACTGGGGCCAGTTCTGTTTATATTTTTATCGATAGTTTAGAAGAAGGCAATGAGTGCAACCTCAGTAATTCTGCACATGACTGAGCTGGGCAGAAATGCTGGTCTGCTAAGTGGTACAAAGGCTCTGCAGAGAGTTTGGGACAGGCTGGATCGATGGGCTGAGGCCAAATGCATGAGGTTAAAAAAGGTGAAGTGATAGGTAATGCACTTTGGTCACAACAGACCCATGCAGTGGTACAGGATGAGGAAAGAGTGGCTCAAAAGTGGCCCAGCAGAAAAGAATCTTGGAGTTCTGGTCAACAGCCCAGGTGACCAAGCAGGCCAATGGCATTCTGGCCTGTATCAGCAATAGTGTGGCCAGCAGGAGCAGGGCAGTGATTGTTCCCCTGTACTCAGCAAAGGTGAGGCCATACCTCAAATGTTATGTCCAGTTTTGAGCCCCTTACTGCAAGAAAGGCATTAAGCAGCTGGAGCATGTCCAGAGAAGGGTTGTGGAGCTGGTGAAAGGTCTAGAGAGTGAATCAAATGAGGAATTGCAGAATGATTTGGGATTGTTTATTCAGAAGAAGAGGAGTTTCAGGAGAGATCTTATCACTTTCTAAAACTATTCTGAAGGAGGTTGTAGCCAGGTAGGGGCTGTCCTTTTCTCCCAGGCGACCAGCAACAGTACAAGAGGAAACGGCCTCAAGCTGCATTAGGGAAGTTCAGGGTGGACATCAGGAATAGTTTCTTCACTGAAAGGGTAGTTAAGCACTGGAATGGAGTGCCCAGGGAAATGGAGTCACTGTCCCTGGAAGCACTCAAGAAACAACTGGATGTGGCACTTTATGCAATGTTTTACTTGATGTGGTGCTCCTTGTTGAAATGTTGGACTCCGTGACCTTGGAGATCTTTTCCAACCCAAATGATACTATGATTCTATGATTCTAAATCACATAAATCTTCGCTAAGACCTAACTACAGAACTCCAGTTCCACTGATCTATTCTGCTATTATGTTGGGCAACTACTAGAGACATTGTAATTGATGTTTTCAGGCAGGGAAGGAAAAGAATACATGGAGGAAGTGTTCTCTTGACAGGAACAATATTTCAGCTATTTTTGAAACTTTAAATGCAGAATTTTTGACAGAAGTTACTTATTATTTACCATTATACCAGGTGTATGTAAGATATATGTAATTTCTGGGAGCTGCACTTGAATATATACATTGACTCTTAGTGCAGCCTATCCAGCTATATTCACTGTCCATATATGATAAATAACACACAACCCTGTGACATAACATCCCTCTCTTCATCATGGTGGGGGGGTTTCTAGGATTGACCCCATCCTCTACCACTGTCACCAATCCTCTTCCCATTCCTCAAGTGTGACTCTGGGATGTGGTTCTGACCAGCAGCGAATGCAGCCTGTACCCCAGTGAAGCAGAGTGGTCAAAAATGGCAGTGCTGCTGTGGGAAGCAGCTGCAGGAAACAAAATAGCGGCTAAACCAAGCCAAGAGCAGCTGAGACCAGTGCAGCAGAGTGGCAGCACAGTGCAACATGAACAATTTAGCTGTCAGAGGTTTGTCCATCATTGTTTTCCATTGTCTTGGATTTAGGGATGGGGAAAGCCATCTGTGGGAAGCTCCCACCAACTTGTCTTTGTCTGGGAAAATGTACATGGTGCTGGGTGCAGGAACAGTTGCTATCTTATCTTTGTGTGGGAAAAGTCACACAGAGCAACCTAAGGAGAGTGCCACCATCTTGTCTTTGTCCCAGTGGCCATACAGAACTAGTTCAAGGTGATGAACACCCTTTGAGTGTAAAGCACTGTCTTATGTTGCAGGATGTGGCTGGGGGTGTGTATTCTATTGCCATCTGTTACAGGTGGTGCAGTTATCTTCTGCTAATTTGGCCACCTGTTAAAACCAGGTGGGGAACTTTGCTTTATCTCTACCACAGCCAATCCTCCCCCTGGGAAATATCTTCTGTTAATGGGCCACTGAGTCTCACTGCATGACTGATAAAATTACATCATCCCTTTGTGAGCTGCTCTGCCCAGGGGGAGGAGCCAAGCATTCCTACCTGGATATAATCTGAGTTTGGAACACCACAGGCAGTCTTTCCCCTCTGGATTCCTAGAGGAGCAGCTTTCTTCTCCACTGGATTTCCAGAGGAAGATCAGGCCTATCTGCACCATCACTGGATCTTCAGAGAAAAACTATACCCTTCTACAGGATCACTGCTTCAACAGAACCACATATGCAGGACTGCAGCCATCATTTATTGTGACTGCTACCAACACCCTGACCTACAGGGTGTCATATTCTGACCCACAGGTCATATTCTGACTCTGTCACTGTTGTTTTGTACTACTGCAATTTTTTTTTCTAATTAAGAACTGTTATTCCGACTCCCATATCTTTGCCTGAGAGCCCCTTAATTTCAAAATTATAATAATTTGGAGGGAGGGAGTTTGCATTTTTCATTCCAAGGGAGGCTCCTGCCTTCCTTAACAGACACCTGTCTTTTCAAACCAATATGAGTACCTTTTTATTTGTTATTAATATTGCTGCTAATACTGTGCATTTCATACTCCACTGCTGTTTGTTTTCAGTAAACTGTTATCTCAACCCATAGCCTCTGCCTTTGCCCCTCTCTTGCCAAAGGGTGTGGTGGGAAGAGGAGTGGTTTATTTGTAGGTCTAATTTCTGACTGGTAGCAAACCATCACAGTAGTTTAAAGCAGATTAGAACATGGTCCAACCTACCTCTGGATTAAATAAAAATCCATGTAGAAAAAGCCATGAATACAGGTTGAGATGATAAACATAAAGTATGTCTGAGTAGCTAAATTCAGCCTTTATCTATACTTGCTGGAAATTGCAACATAAGATAATCAAATTTTTTTATATAAACAGAGGAGATTAATTATGTTATTTTAAATTGCATTTTGGAAGAATTGACAAAACTGTTTTCATTTTCATAGCTACTGTTACACATTTATCAGAAAATATTAATCCAAATATAACTAAAAATTCTCTTGAAGGAGCTTAATGTGTAAGTTTTTGTGTTTTTCTTTTAAAGAGAACTGTCATCATCAGAAAAACCATGTTGAGTATGCCATTGGACAAACAATGTGATATGAAATGTCTCACAGGTTATATAAAGAGCTCATAGAATAATGTTTTTTATAAACACATTATTTACTAAAAACCTCCATCAGCACACACAAGCCAGACAGCAGTCCGTGCTTCTCCCCCGCTACCCAAGACAAAAAATCAAAATCAACCTAAAAAAAACTCAGTTAAAAAAAAAGTAGCAGACAGTAAACCTTTCTAGTTGCTGATAAAATCCTTGCATCACTGTACTAGCTGCATCGTGCATTCCTTTTAGCCACTCAGTTGCTCTACACTTTGCTTTTGACTCTTTCTATTGTGTATTTATAGCAATACCAGGTTTATAGTTATCCAGATAGAGAAGAATACTGTAGGGGGCTGGAAAAATATCTCTGTGTAAAACATATTAAAGATGCAAAATGAATCTGAAACCTGTTGCAGAAAGCAGAAGCAGAAACCAGTCCAGTTTCTGGCGATAAAACTTGATGAATCAGAAGGTTAAATTTTTTTGGAAGACATCTTGTACAGAGCCTCTATTATCAGGTTAAGCCTGATGTAATTCTAAAGGATGTATGTGAAAATGCTGAAATTTCACCTTCTGTTTTCCTTGATGCAACTACTTTACATCAAATAGCAATTTTTTTTACAGAAGAAAAGTTAATTCAGTTAAATCACTTAATGACATCCACATAAAATTAAATCTGAATGTAAAAAAAATAAATTATTTTTACTCCAGGATAGTGATTCCAAGAGTGAAACCAGAATCAGAGAAAGGAACAGATGACTTACTCATCCAGTCTCAACCACCTTATAAATTTTAGATTTTGTTATAAATGACTAAATTTGTACAAAAGCAAATTCAATATGTTCAAGATATTTAATAGCAATTTCTAATCAGAGTTTAAAAACCTTCAGGGAAGGGAATGCCAGGAGCAGAAGAAAAAAGATCACAGTCAGAAAAATTTTCTTTGGCACAAAAGTCTCACTATTAAGAGCCTTGTTTCATGTTTGGTCAATTAAAATGCAGTATATTAAAAATATAGTACCTTATAACACATGCATAGAGCCCGCTGTCTTGTACCACTGTTGGTCTGAACCAAATGGAGTCTTCTTCTTTGCTCATTCTGGTTCCATCAAAAGCTATAGGTTCCTCAAAATCTCCAGGTCCAGAGCTTTTGTACCACATCAAACTAAGTCCAGCACTTTGGGCTAAGGAGTAATTAGCTCTAATATATCCATAAAAGAGTGCACACTTTATACGAACAGGTTCTCCCACTAGAACTTGATATTTCTTGTAATCCACAGACCAGTCAGTGCATCCATCAGCTACAAGAGAAGAGAAAATGACAAGAGACTGTCAATGGCTTTGGAAAGCACTATTCACACAGCAGTCTTTATTGTGGGAAAGTATTGTATTTGAAAAAAAAGTCCATTGAGGGACTAGCAGTATGTTTTTTATCCCTGAAAAAATAAATGCATTTTCATGATTATGTCTTGTACTGGTCTAGAGTAGACAGAGCTATTAGGACATACATTGCTAAATGTTGATAACCTCTGAACAGTAACTGAGCAATTGCTCTTTTGTCTTTTGTGGAACTCCAGCAAGTCCAGTTAAAAGTGCTGAAGTAGAATTAGTGTAACACAGAGGGCATGTGGTTCACAGGATGTCACCATCTAAATTGCATCAATCAAATATCTTCAATGTTACCATGTAAGTGAAAGTATCAGAAGATACTAGGACAAGGAGCTGTGGTCTGAACCAAAAAGTGTGAATGTTTGGGATAGATTTGAAGGAGGAGAAGAAATTGTATTTACAATAAGAACAGATGCACAAAAAGTAACTTCCAGGAAAATTACTATCAATAATATAAATGGATTATTAAAGAATATGTTAAACAGATCTTAGTTGGAATTCCTGACTTTCCAGAACTACATTACAAATTATGGTTATTAACGTTTTTTTTTTCCTGTTGAATAACATTAGCCCTTACCAATACTGTCCCACAGTAACTGCTCGTCAGAAAGCAAAATTAAATTTATTTGACATGCTGAACCCCAGTAACATAACTAAACCCCAAGGCCAAAAAACCACCAAACTCACACCCTCGTCCCCTGTATATTTAGTTAAGAATACCAAAACAACAAAAGTAAAAGAGCTATTTTCTATAATTCCTTCCTTAACAAAAGTTTATATTTTTTAAGCAATTTCAACCATGAAAATTCACCATGTGGTTCATACACGAAAAAACTCAGTTTCCAGTCTCAGCTAGTTAACTAGGCCCCAATCCAGCCAGTAGAAAGCAATCAGCACATCCAAAGGACAATTTATTTCTTCTTAAAATTTGTATCTATGTCTCACATAAATATTTTGTCTTTGAATTTGACACTTTATTAACTTTAAAAAAGCTCAGATAGATAGCCATCTTAAAAAATTGACTTTTGAAAAGCTCTATTTTCATCCTAGAATTGTACTAATTTAAACAGAGAATTCCAGCTACTGTGCAAGGTAAAGCAGTATTTGCACTTTAAACTTAGACAATATTTTGATCTGTTACTTGGGAGAAAAATATACTAGATAGTGATTTTTTGAGTCCTTTATTTGGGTAATGCCACAGTACTCATATATTGCAAAATAAGAAAGACTCAGACATTTTCACACTTGCCTGTGTAAGCAATAACCCAAGTTGATCCAACGTAGAAAGATGGAGCAAAAGTGAATGAATTAGAGTGAGTGAAAATTTAGAGTGAATTTGTATTGTGAACAGAATTTATACATAGAGATATTTTATATATCTTTGGACTGTCTCCTCCTGCATTTACTTTTATGACCAGGAAGGGAAAATAATATGTCCCTGTTCCAATTTTCCTACATAACAATTCCTAAAAACTAGTAAGTGTTGTTACAAGGCCCTAATAAGACTTAGTTGTACTCATGCATAAATTGAAGTGAATGGAAACAAAGCTACACTATTAGCTTCCCCTTAGGACCAAAGAAACTAACTTTCATGTATTCCAGGATTCAATTACACCTTTTATCATTTCATTTTTACCTCTCTGAAAGAGCATTCTCTCTCACCTGATTTTATTTCTCTCTGTTTCTAAATCCCAATGCCAAAAATTAATTAACAGCCAGCTCTAAGCAGTGTTAATTTCATTATATAAGTTACCAGGTAATAACTTCTTCATCATACTTTATCATCAGATTGTAATCTTGCTTTCCACTGCTTAATTTAGCTAGTACACAATGGTTTACATTATTAGTTTGTAAGTTATGCCTTCTCTCTCAGGATATTCTGTTCTAATGGTTCCCAATTCCTTTAACATGCAGAATCCATGAGAATATATTGCTGAATAACACCAACTCAAGCTCTTTGTATTGGATGAAGGATTAACTATGCAGGGTAGATGCTACTGACTATTTTTCAGCATGATATATTTCATAAGGGACCTGGAGGTCCTGCTTGATGGAAAGTTGGATGTGAGCCAGCAGGGCCCTGGCAGCCAGGAGGGACATCCCTGTCCTGGGGGCATCAGGCCCAGCATGGCCAGCTGGGCAGGGGAGGGGATTGTCCTGCTCTGCTCTGCCCTGGGGCAGCCTCACCTCCAGTGCTGGGGGCAGTTTTAGGTGACACAATATAAAAAAGCAATGAAGTTGTTAGAGAACATCCAAAGGAGGGCCATGGGGATGGTGGTGGGACTGGAGCAGAAGCTGTATGAGGTCACTTGTCTTGCTTAGCCTGGAGAAGAGAAGACCAAGGGGAGACCTCATTGAAGTCTTCAACATCCTCATGAGGGGAAACAGAAAGGCAGGACCCAATTTCTTTACTCTCATGACTCGTGACAGGACTTGAGGAAATGACATGAAGCTGTGTCAGTGGAGGTTTAGGTAAAAAACACTAAAAACTGAGAAACTGCTTTTCAGCCAGTAGTTGGGTACTGGAACAGGCTCCCCAGGGAAGTGGTCACAGCACCAAGCCTGACAGAGTTCAAGAAGTTTTTGGACAATGCTCTCAGGCACATGGTGTTACTCTTGGGATGTCCTGTGCAGGGCCAGGAGATGGAATCCATGATCTGATGGGTGCCTTCTAACTCTGCATATTCTATGATTCTAGAAATGCCTGCTAAGGATAATCTGATTTATCTATGTATTCACTGAAATATTCATTTTTTGGCACAAACCACATCAAAATGTCATACCAGGTATCTTAAGAGAATATCTACTTCTCCTGGATTCAGCTGGGAGAGAGTTAATTTCTTTTCAGCAGCTGTTACAAGTGCTATATTTTGGATTCAGAACTAATGAGCACCTGGAGTGCTGTGTCCAGCTCTGGGTTCCTGAATACAAGTGATATGTACAGACTGCAGTGTCCAACAAAGGCCCACAAAGCTGATTAAGGGACTGGAGCATCTTTGCTATGGGCACAGGCTGAGAGCTGAGACTGTTCAGCCTGGAGAAGGCTTAGGGGGGGTCTTAGTAATGAATACAAATACCTGAAGGGAAGGTGCAAAGAGCCAGGCTCTTTCCACTGCTGCCCAGTAATAGGACAAAAGGCAATGGGCACATATTGAAACACAGCAGGATCTTTCTGAACACCAGGAAACACTTTTTTTTTTCTGTAAGGGTTACTGAAAATTCACACAGCAGGTTGTGAGCTCTCCATTCTTGGAGATATTTAGAAGCAGGTTGTGAGCTCTCCATTCTTGGAGATATTTAGAAGCCAGAGACATGGTGCTGAAAAACCATTTCTAGGTGGACTGTATGACCTACAGAGGTGTCTTCCAACCTCAATCATTCTGTAATTCTGTACTTTATTACAGTTACCCTCAGTGATAACCTTAAGGAAACATATGTCCTCTTCCCAAAGTGGTCTTTGAATGAAGTGAGCTTGAGAGTGTTTCTCTTCCTGCTTTCAGAAATATTATACCAGTTAAACTGCCAAAACTGACATTCAAGTCACTTAGAACTGTATTAACATTATTACAGCTGGAAGGCTTAATACCTTAAAAATCTTCCAGGAAAATCCTCACACTAGTGAGCACACTAGCCAATGTGCTAATCTATGTGAAGGTGCTAATTCAGTTTTGTCAGATAGAATACAAAATCATCATTCCCATCATAAGACACACTGTGTCATTTTTTGATAGCTGATATTTCAGGAGATAACTGTCGATCTCTGCATAAAATGCTCTCTATTCCACATTAAGTGAGGAACATATACAGAAGCTTAAAAACCACATAATGAAAAGAAAAACAGACAGTCATGTCCTTAAAAATAATACTGTGAACACTCAGATGATGATAGCATGCATGCACCATAACCAGCACTTTCTATGTACACTCTGCATGTGGTGTGTAGAGCACATGAGCATTTTTCAGACCAGAAAAACTTGGATGTATCAAGAACTAATTGAAAGCCCAATTTCTAGTTTTCTTGAATAACATAAAGATACATTTTAAAGGACCCAAACATATATTCAGAAAATTATTTTGATGTTTATATTGCAATTGCTACCTTAAAAATGTTACATGTTAAATGTGTGTTACTGGCTTTGTAAATAGGGTCAGAAAACAACAAAGGTTTAATATTCATTCAGATTTTTTAATATTAAATAGATTGAATATTTCTTTTCAGTTTCATATTGTAACTGTGTCCATTTCTACCTTGATTGGATTTTTTTTTTCTTTGTGCAAAAGTAGGGCATTGACCAAATAAATTATCTAATGTTTCCTCTCTTAATTATGGCTTCTACTGGCACAAAATCAACACCTTCAATTATGGTGGTTCAAAACAACTATGAGGAAAAAATACACTCCATACTTTTCAATGTTTTTATTTATATCGTCGCATCATCAGGCAGTCAATCATCTTTTATAAATTGAAAAATACTTGAATAATTCAAGAGCTTTGAAATTTCAGAACTGCCTTCAAAAGAATGGTTGTAGTCCCTAATCTCTATTTTAATATGCTGCCTGCTATTGCTACATATAATAGCACAATACAGAGTCCAGGATAAATATAATCTACTCAGTTATTTTCTTGAGTGATTTCAGGGTATGAAATAAACCACACTGCATCACTCTCCTAATAATGAGATCGTTCTGCTCAATACAAAAGTGTCTTGCAGGCTGTATCTGCTGGATAGGACCCAACACACTGAATATTTAACATTACTAAGAAGGCCTTCCTCTTAATTTTTGGTATCATATGTATCATTTTCAAGGTAAAATTCAGAGCTGGAAAGGACAAAAATAGAAAGTTAATAACTCCTGGGTCTGCTGCTACAGCCTGATCTCATTCAAAAGCTTCAATTCAATATATAGGTTTCAGGGTTAGTAAAGGTCTTGTTCAATACATTGGTTAAAATCTGATTTGCAGACATCTAAGAAAATAGGTCTGACAGTTAAAAACAGTTCTCCTAAAACATTTGTAAAAGAAATAGCAAATTACCCTAATTGTTTTTCACGTAATGATATTTAATAAAATAAAAATTAGCAACAGATTTACTTTTTCCTGCTCACCTGTGTTTGTAATTCTGTTCTGAATTTTATATACAGAGGATTATACAATGTCACTCTGTCTTTTATTTATTTGTCAGCTACTTCAGGATTTGTTTAATAAGGCATTTGCAAACCTGACAAAGAAGTGATATCATATATCACAAAAAATTCTGAAAAGTGGGCGAGTAAAGAAGAAAGCACCAGGTCTTGTTCCTAAAGCTGGGAAATTGTCAAGGAGAGCACTAAAGGATGCAGAAATAAGATGGCAATATGTAGGGAGAATAAATATGATGGGGAGAGAAATCAAACAAAGGGTGTTGTATACGTGCCATAAGATTTTTGGGTAGGGTGGCAAATAGCAAGGTCAAGAAAACAGGCTTTCCTTAATTGGCTGCTCATTAAACAGCATTTCAAAAGGTCATTGAGTGATGCACAAGAGTCAGGATTACTTTCTTTAAAACCATTTCCACAACAATATTTTACCATCAAAATCACTGTCTGTTCTCTCTTTACCATCCTTGTTACTTTCTGCTTTTTGCTTAGAATAGCTAGCATTAAAAAGAAAAAAAAAGAATTAAGATTTTACAGTTTATAGCATACTCATTAAAGTGCCTGAGCCAATTAACTCTATCCAACATAACACATGGTATTCTAGTGTGGGTTCTCATTATGAAGACATGCAAAGATTGTCTATTTTTGGTTTGCATATGCTTTTGTTTGATACAAAAATAAGCTCTGACAGGAATGAAGAAGCGGAGCTTAAAACCAACACATTATGGAGATGAGAGAGAACATGGTCAATTCTATTCTTAGACTGCTTAGATTTTGTTTTTTTTTCAAAGTACTACCAATATGAAATTGGAAAAATGAGAAAAAAAAAAGAATATTAATACTAATGTTATCAAATTACCACATCAGGTATTTTATATGCAATTAAATTTCTTTTTGCACTGAGTGCTATTGCAGCTTTGCATATTGCTATACTGTACTTCTGTTGGGTACAGCATTTACATTTTGAAAAAGCATTTTTCATTCTCTTGGAAATGCATGTAAAATTATGGTTTAGGCTAAAACCACATATTTTGTTCTCAACCTAAAACTGTGTAGTGGCTGTCAGGAGAGGGTGCCAGTAATGGAAAAGATGTTGAATGACATTTCAAGGAAACAGAAAAATTATTTTGGATATCATCATCTATTAAAGAAGTTAGTTCCTAAAAATTGCACTTTTCCCAACCCCAAATAAGTTGTAAAAGGGGTAGATATGTTAGTGGAGGAATTTTGGCAAATGCATTAGCCCGTAGGAAGAGGAATAATGAAAAAAGAAATCTATATCTTGCCATAAATTAATTTAAAATAATGTTTCTCGGCTTCAAAATGCTGCACTAACAAGAAACAAGGCATATATGCCGAGATATTTGTCTACTTAGAGGCATAATAAGCATGAAAATAACTTTCTGTCAATCTGGTGGGAAGTTTTTTGTCATTCTCTCTTCTACCTAAGAAAAGCCAAATTAAATAGAATTTTTGTCTGAATTATTACTATTCCTTTAATTACCACAAGTATTTTGTAGAAAATATTAAACCACAGAAATTATTAAAAAAAATACTATTCAAGACAGACCAATGCAGAAGCAAATGCTGCACTTCCTAAGTTCCTACTCTAAACCAAGAGTTTTTCCCAGTTGCTAATCCAGTCCCTTTTGCATCTTTCAAATCCTCCTATTCTGTTTTACCATGTCATATAAATTAGGAAGCTCTGCAAATACACACTTTAAAGGTATCCTGGCTGGACGGATTGATCAGGTTCTGCTGGATTGACCCCAGGTCAGCAATAAGCACCCACACAGCTTCTCAATCACTAAGCCACATGTGCAACAGAACAGGGGAAAGAATAGGAAAAAACAAAAGAAAATTCATTGATGAAGATAAAAATAGTTAAAAAAGTGAAGAGAAAAACCCACAAGTGATGCATAAGCACTCCCTCATCATCTTCCACAAGCAGACAAATGCCCAGCTGGTGTCTGAACAATGGCTACCTCAATAGCCAAAACCTCCCAAATTCATTTCTGTTCATGATGTTATTTGGTGTGGAATATCCCTTTGGCCAATTTGGGCGAGTTGTCCCAGCAGTGTCCCCTCTCAATCCCTTGTCCCCCACCCTTGGGGAATAGAATGGGAAAAAGAGAAGTCTTGTGGTGCAAGTGCTGCTCAGCAATAGTCAAAACACTGGTGTGTTACCAACACTTTTTTAGTCACAAATCCAAAACACAGCATCATCAAGGCTGCTGTGAATAAACAAGACTCCATCTTGCCCAGACCTGGTACACAGATCCCTAATCTTCTGTGTGCTTCTGCCTGCTACCTTCTTTCAGTTATTCATTTCCAGCTTAGGGACTGTCTATACATCTACAGTTACAGCATAGGGATGGAGGCATAATTTAATCAACAGCCACAAAATATGAAAGTTTGTTTAGATTAATTTCCAAAGCCTGATATTAAACTGCATTAATTTCTGTGCCCATATGAAATTAATTGGTTCTTCTTGGTTATATTTACTATATAACTTTATTTGAGGCTGGTTCTACATCCTCTGTTTCTTTCACAGAATCACAGAATAGTCTGAGATGGAAGGGACCCACAATGATCATCAAGTTCAGCTCTTAAGTAAATGGCCCATTTTGGGATCAAATCCACAGTTTTGGTTTTGTTAGCACCAAATCCTTTATATTCCCTATGTGGCTATACAAGATTATCTGCAGTCCTTTTTGAACCTTAAGAGCTCAAATTTCTTTCCTCCCTGCTCCCCAGACATACTGTGATTTATTTTTAAAGACAACTTCCACCCAGTCTCACTATCACACAATTTCTATATAATGTATAACTTTTTATGTAATCTTATATATATATATATATATATATATATATATATATATATATATATATATATACATACATATGTTTAGATATAGAATTTCAACATGAGTATGTGAAGAAGTCAAGTCTGGTACATGCTAGTCTTAAAACTCCCTCTGGAATGACTAAACTAAGTGACTGAAACAAAATAGTAACTCAGCCTGAAAAGAACTGGGGAGAGGTTGAACTAAATTCTAAATTCAATTTCTAAAAATTGAACAAGCACAAGTAAGGCTAGGGTTTTTTCCCTTTAGAAAGGAGATTTCCCAGAGAAGAGAATCTTTGGGCCATACTGGGTTATCCCGTTGCATAGCAGATGGCAAAATATTTAATCTCTTCCATAATCTCTCAATTATTGAAACTGCTTCTGCAAATACATTCTGTTCACCAGTAGTTTCATTTTGGAGATTATGAGGAAGATCAAGGATTTTTTCATGTTGGAATTTCAGTAGCACTTGAGTAACAGCTGCACTGCATATCTCTAAACTATTTCTACGAAGAACTCAACCACTTAATACCACAAAGTTGCTGAATATCAGCTGAACTGCGATAACTAAATATGTGAGAACTGTCCACTTGCAGTAAATATAAGAAAAATCAGCAGATTAGTTCATAACACAAGAGGAATAAAATTAATCAAATGACAACGTGCATAGGAGAGTACAATTACCTAGTTGCTGTGACTTATCTAGTAGAAATTTTTTAAACTGCATCATGACTATGTGACTAATACTGTGCAGAAATGCAAAAAATTAGACTGAGAGCTTCAGAAAGAACTAAAACCCAAAGAAACGCTTTATTTCAAACAGACTTTGAATCAAAGTATCATTGTTACTTTAAAATTTCAAAGATTAAAATCCTAAGCATATAATAATTAAGTATAAATAGGCCATGATGTTACCAGGAATATACATATTTTTAAAAATTACATATTTCTGTTTATTATTCTGTTCTACATTACTTTAACTCCTAAAATACTGGAAGAAATTTAATATATGGAAATTGGGATCTAGGATTTAAAATATCAATATTCTTTGTGAAAGAATATATTAACTGCATACAACTCCCAGTGGTTTTGATGGCTGTTTCTTGCCTACAAGTAGTCCTGCTAGACTGAAACTGCAGATATGCATTTATTTAAAGCCATATATGTGTCAGACAGCTATTTGTGTTTAGAACTACAATTAAATAGAAGCTAGAATGTAGTATAGCATTAGAGAGCACAAAGCGGTTCTAGGAAGTTTTTTTTTTTCTTTACTCAATATGACAAAGTAATTTATTTTTCTCAAAGCTGGGAAGAATTTTTAAATAATCTTTAGTGTATATCACTGCTTCAATTTGATTTACTCTGTGTGTATTTGCATGCAAAAATAATTGACCTAGCAATTTCAATGTTCTTGAACAGGGATATGATGTCAATATTTATATCAATATGTTAATACAAATGTATGGTGCCATTAGGAATCTGCTAAGCAAGGCTTTAGTAATCATCAGCAGTTTTGAGAAAGTCCAAAAACACTTAAACACTTGAAGAGAGAATAATGTCTTCTTCCCATGGATGTTTTGGGGCAGGTCAGTGGGGCAGAGATGGACCAAAAGGCTGAGTCTGGGAGGAGGGAAGGAGGCCCAGGGCAGAGTGGTCTGGAAGGGCAGTGGCTCTGTGACTTGGTTACGGCTGTCAGGGCACCCTGGTGGCCTGGGAGTGACCAGCATTGCTCTGGGAGACCGGAGGGAATTTCCACAGCACAGGTCAGATCAGGATCTGCATTGTGCTGCCAGCAGACAGGGGCAAATAATGACTAAAGATGGGGAAAATTCCCCACAAACTTACCCCTCCATGAGGCTGTATCTTCAGCAGGTTTTACTTTTAAAAATTACTGCCCTTGTAACAGTCTGTTCTGCTAGGTCATTACATATCTTAACGAGTTTCAAAAAATACACACTGGTAATAGATACTGGTACTCTGCTTTGTGTACAAGTGGACAAGAATCCAGCTTCTGGGAAGGACACATTTTCCTTCTCTTTTGCATTTCTTTTTAGTCCCAAGAGCCATTTAACATTTTCTATGTGAATCACTGAAAGGAAAAATAAATTCTCGACATTACTCTGAACCTCACTACCAGCACACCACACAGTGCCAACTACCATAATGATTAGGAAATATGTATTAACCAAATATAAGAAATGTAGTCATTGTCAATTTGCAGATCCTCTTTTATACAACCCCCCCCATTATTTAATGGCTACCAAAGACTCTGGGACAACTAACAGACTTTGGGTACAAAAATAAAAAAAAAAAAAAAATCCCATTTCCCAAAACCACAAGAAAACCTTCTATTAATATATAACACTGGGATAATTTATCATCAGATGCCTAAATAAAGGACATATTTTCTTAGTAAACAGAAAATAATTTTTAATTTGTTTTTATGATGTAGTCTTCTTTCCTGCAAGATGTTACTAAGTACGAGCGTGGTAGTTTAAGTGAAAAGGAACTTCATGAAAGACTTAGCAAGAAACAACAATATTAACTGAACTTTAAAGAGAAAATATTAACTATAGTAAATCTGCAATCCAGGATTACAAAAAGTAATTATAAATGTTTGTACACTTTTTGTCTGTTTTAGAAGAACTCATCATAGCATCTGGCATTTTCCTTCCTTTTTTTTTTTTGGGTCCATATTAAGTCAAGAACCTAAAGCTTATGAAAGTTACTGAATTTTGAAAATCTTTGCTCCTGTCTTTGACATTTCCTCTGTTCCCAGATCCCCATGCCACATGTTTGCCACACTTGAGACAGCTTACCAAAGAGAAAGAGGTCACCAGAGTAATACAGTAGTTCACTTCCTTAATCTCATTAGGCAAAGGAAATTTAAATAACTAATATTTGAGTTTGAGAAGAAAACTTTACACCTTTCACCGAAGTTTACTTAAAGGCTTAGTATGAGTGTTTTGGTTGAAGCAAATCTAAAGAAATAGAAAAGATTTAATTGAGTTAGGAATCCAAATCCCACAAGACTCAGATAAAAAGCTTCCTCAGGTACCTTTGTGGATCAGGTAAGCACACTGATGTGCTTAGCTGCATTGAATTTCAAAGACAAAATCAAAACATCAGAGCATTTCCTTTTCTCTACTTATAGTATATTCTAGAATACATTCAAAATTAAATCTCATTAGATAAAGCAAACAAAATACATTATTACACTGAAATACATTTTTGCATCCTGATTCTATGAATACCATAGAAATATTTTCTGATTGAAATTCTGAAAATATTTTAAATGAGAAAAATATGTCATCTTCAATTGAATGACAATTTTTTGATAGATTATAAACCAAATTTTTCATTTTGGTTAAACGAACAGACACAAGAATATTTATTTGATTGTGGAACTACTTTTTCCTGCAGTTTACACTGGGACTCATGATGGCTTAAATTTGCCCTAGCTAGAGCTGGCCCAATGGGAAATAGAGTACCCAAAAGCTGTACCAATGGGAAGATGAGATACCAGGAGCTGTCCCAGTGGGAAAATGAGAGACACCAAGGGTTGTCCCAAAGGGAAGACAATGGCAGAAAGAAATTCATAAACTCAACTCCCTGACTGGATAACAGGAACTTCTGGCAGGGGTTGTTCATAGCCACTGGCTCCTGGCTCACCAATCCAAGAAACCCACTGACTCTAGGGAAGAGGAAGACTGAGCAAGCAGACTAATTTGCATAAAATATGAGGGAATCTTTTAAACAATAGAAAATAGAATACTAAATGCTTAGAGAACCACATAATTGGTTTGTTAGTATATGTAAATAATGAAAAGCATTGATAGTCCTGATGTTGGCTTTGTGGATTTGCCATCCAGCACTCCTTTCTGTGCAGTACTGAATATAAATCAAATATTTCCTCTCTGTGGGGGATTATACTTCCACTTTCTGGGAGATTGGCTTCATGCACACCGTGGGAAAGAGCAAATTTTGGGATAACAGCTTTGCCATGGACGCATTAATAAGACATGATGGTTTTCCAACCATGCTAGCCTATGCCTAGTCCATCTTGGGAGCAAGACAGGTGCAGACAAGACAACTGAGATTTCAAATTTAATTGCTGCGTAGTTGCTGTGGCCAAGATGGTCACCATTCACCACTTCACCCACAAGAACAAGTGACAAATCACAGAGGTCACCTCTCTGAGTCAGCTCCCTGAGCCCTGTACCAGCTGTTTTAGGAATCTGCTGGATCTGTTTCTACTAGCTGTGTGGTGTTCCCAATTAACACCCACGAGCTTAATTCCCCCTTAAGGTCAAGGGCAGTTGATTTGGAGGCACCCCTTGGATCCTTAAACAAGAAATTTTTGGTGCCACTGTCTTGGCTGGGTGGCCAAGAGCAGCCTCCCATGATGACAGTCACATCGCTTGTTTTTCCCTCAGTCCTTACACAGAGACCTGGACATTGCAGCCCCTCCATTACATCCAACACTCACAACAGTGCCCTGCACACCCCCAATGGTGCCCTGCACACTCACAAACTGCAGCAGCACCCTGCACACTCCCACACTGCAGCAGTGCCTTGCACCCTCACACGCTGCAGCAGTGTCTCGCACGCTCGCACACTGCAGCAATTCTTGCATTCTCACATGCCGCAGCAGTGCCTTGCACCCTCACACGCTGCAGCAGTGTCTCGCACGCTCGCACACTGCAGCAATTCTTGCATGCTCACATGCCGCAGCAGTGCCTTGCACACTCACATGCTGCAGCAGTGTCTCGCACACTCGCACACTGCAGCAATTCTTGCATGCTCACATGCCGCAGCAGTGCCTTGCACACTCACATGCTGCAGCAGTGCCTTGCACGCTCACATGCTGCAGCAGTGCCTTGCACACTCACATGCTGCAGCAGTGCCCGGCATGCTCACACACTGCAGCAGTGCTTTGCACACTCACAAGCTGCAGCAGTGCCCTGCACTCACACCCTGCAGCACTGCAGCAATCACAATGGGGCCTAGCACACTCCTCTGCTGCCACTGTGCCTTTCACGCCACACTGCAGCAGTGCACTGGTGCTCACAGCAGTGAGCTGTGCACACACACTCAGTGGGGTCATGCCTCTTTGCACACTTGCAGGGGTGCTCTGCTTGCACACCCCACTCCTGCTCACAATCCCACTCCGCACACACACCTTTCTTAAAGAACCCTGCCTGCAACTTCATATTGCGCCTTTCCAGTCACTGAAGAAATGAACGTTTGTATAAAGGAATTCAATGAAATTAGAAATGGTTGTAAGAGCACCTTATAGCCCAAATATTCCTCTGAGACTCACTTTTATTGAGTGATGCTTCACTCTGTTTGATCTCTGTACAGTCTTTTTGCTACCTCTAATGCACATAGGTAAAGAAAATGCTAGTATATTTTTCAAGATAAGGTCACAGAGCTGAAATAGATTTTGATCTGTGATTATTTAAAACTTCTTCGGGGAGTTTTCAATTTTATAACTGATTCACCTTCTATGAATCTTCACATTCCTCCTCTACACATATAGGCACACTTAAATATAAAATTCAATTATTAATGATGAATTTTCTCGCACGGTATAAGAAATGCCAATGAGAATAAAATCTGAGCAATTTGAGGGTCACTGGCATCATAGCCCTCTGCTAATACTGTAGGAAGGCAACATGTGGAATGTACAAATATAGGATCAGATTTATGTCAGAAGAAAGGAGATGTGACTGAAGCAGACCAATAGATATAGATACCATCATCTGTACAACCAAACATGAATTTCTGGGTTTATGTCCAGATGGAGCAGAGAAAAAAGATCAGAGACTTTTTCTATTAGGAAAAAAAAAAGAAACTAGTTCCATCTTTTCTGAACTAAAAGAAAAAAAATTAAGGGTAATAAAGTAGAAAAAAGAGTATATCAAAAATATGAGAAAGAACCAAGACTGGATAATCCTGAAAGGCTGAGAAACATATGAAAAACAACATATATGATAAAGTTTCATATGCTTTTCATTAACAGAAGTGCTTATATCGCTCCTTGTTTAGTTTTGTTTTGTTATGTTCCTCCTCAGCATTCAAGTTTTTTTTCATGTGAATACAATAGCAAACAAGTGAATTCCTGTAACAGTTCATATTATGCCCCCATACTTTCCTTCTGGGGTACATATAATAATACATATCAATTTAGAAAATTTTCCATCACAAAGTTCACGCATGGACATGCTTGACTGTTTTAGGATGTGTTAAACTTACGGTCTGTTTCTTTCTGGAGAGGACTGCAATTTCTGGTAGACAGATAGAAGAAGATATAGAAAAGCCTAAAATTGCAACACTGATTTCGGAATTTCTAAGCAATTGAAACAGTGGGGAGGAAATTTAGCCTGAATAAAAGTTCCCTTGTGATAATCAAGTTATTTATTTTGCTTGGACTTCCTACAGCCTTTATGCTTCTGGATAAAAGTTCTTGGTTCTCTCTAGTGTCTTCAAGCTGTGTTTAGACACCAGGTTAACTGCCTGAAATAGGGATACAGCAGGAGAACAATAGCCTACCAGGACTCTCTAAGAAGCCAGGAGAAAAAAACCAAAACAACATACACAAATATACACTTTTTTCTTTTTTTGTTTGGCTCTTTTGGGGGGGGTTTTGTTTGATTTAGATTTTTTGGTTTTGGTTTGCCTTGTTTATTTTTCCTGTCTTGAGTAAGGAAAAGACAGCTTATATATTTATAAGGAAGGATAAGGTTGGCTCATTTTACCTGGCCTGCACTGATGGCATGAAACAGCCCAATATTAGCACAGTAGTGCACAAGCTGTTCAGTTTTGTACTTCAGGTTGGGAGCAGTTCTGTGCTAATGAGACCACATAGTTTCCAGACTGGAAAGCTGCAAAGCTCACAACTGTCAGCGTAGGCATCTCCAAGTAACACATAACTTCCACTTCTCCTTTCCAGATGAACTCAGCCTCTCAAAGCAGTCAGAGCAGTTACAGCAACCCCTCATTCATTTTCTCACACACCTTCCCCGGGGTTTAGTGAGTACTGCCATTCATTGTCCCATTTTACAGCAATAAATTAGTGCCACTCCAGCAGCTCAGGCTGGCTGTTCACATGGTATTTCTCTGCACATTAGCCAAACAGTAGGAGAAGCCACACGTCTCTCATTTGACACTTGAGTCTCATTTCACACTTGGGTTTGCCAACAGAGTAAGAAATAGTATTTATCAAGCTTCTCCTGAACACAGTCTTCTTAATATCAAGGGAAAATTGACAGTAAAATTATCTCCAGTTGAGAAACGTTTTCTGCACTGCTATGTTGCAGAGTGTAAGTAAACTTAGTTCCTACACTGGTCATCAGGAGCTTAATTACCACTGTCCTCTAAGGCTTGATCTTTAATGACAAAAAATGTACCCAAGGAAAAGGTTTAATTCTTTTTGTAGCTTAACCAAAGCAAACAACCAACATGAATAAAAAGATTATAGCTTTACAGAAAAGGCTGGTTAATACAAATGACCCTGATATACAGGATTTTGAAAGAAATATCTTTTTCTTTCAGGTAACCTTTGAAATTGAGGCCAAGAATTTTCTAGAGGATTATTTTTTTTTAGAAAAAATCATGTCATGATACACAGACCTACAAGCAGCAAGACAGAAAAAAGAAAATCTAAGGTAGGATTATATGCCTCCTTAAATGGCAATTTCAAATCCGTTCTTTAATGTGCCACTAACCCAGAGGGGCAGGTAAGGAAATAAAATCAAAACTAAAACACAGCCACTGTATAGCATGTATGAAACTTGATGTGATTAAAACTCACTGTATGGCATATGCTGTATTATTTCACACATAATAAAGGAAACAAACAGGATAAGGTATGTAAATATTAATCCCAGAATTCTCACAGACTCACAGACTTCATCCTCAGGAAGCTGGCATTAATAAATAGTCTGCTATTGAAAACTTTCAGTATAGTATAAAATTGTTCTTATTATGATACAAATATACCTCTTTACAAGGAAATAGAAAAAAATAGTTTTTAGAACTAACTCATAGTGTTATGTGACAGATATTTTGCTTCCAGTGTGAAATATCCTGCAGATCTATTGTGGAAAGCATGTCTTAAAGACCATTAGAATATCAGGTCACATCAAGGCATTCAATGATGTAGAATTATTAACTTCTTTGTGAATCAAGCCCTATTGAAAAGGTGGCTACATAATGTAAGAGTAAAATAATTAACCACTGTGAATAAAAGACATTGAAATTAAAGTCTAAAATGTTAGAATCAAAAATGTTACATAGTAAACATAAGGTAATGAAAAATCATCCAAAGGTAAATGAGGAACTGAAGATTTCATAAGTTAGTACTTCGATCTATCTGCATATAAATCCATTATTCTATCTTTTATTAGAAAAATCATAAGCACCATTGCACTAAAATGAACATGTAGAGATACTGGAGGTTAATGAAAATAACCTTTATAGGAAAATACGTGTCATATACTTGAATATTAAAGAAAATTAATCATGCACAAACAAAAATGAAATTCTTCAAGGTTTATCACAATAAAACTACTCCTAAACAGTATTGTACAGTGCACCTACTAGGTACAGACTGAATGAATTTTAAAATGCCCACTTTTTCTCTTCCATTATAAAGTAATTCAATATTTTTAATGGCAAAGCAGGGCCGGGTCTTCTGAGTCAATGTTTCTTGTTGCCTATCAGATCTATCAAAGGAGGAAATAGAGATTCTTATAATAATTCTTATGTTAAGACCACTTTTTTTTTTTTTTTCCCTGAAACTCCTACTGGAAATTGCTGCATAGTCTCCATCTTTGATTGTTTAGAAACTATCTTGTATTTCACAGTCCATATTTAATTTATACCTTACACTTATCTGTGGTCAGTTTATATTTACTCTTTTTTGTGCAAGTGTACTTAATTTATTATCTCTTATTTGTGACTAGCAATTTGGGAAAGCCCTACAGCTACCTTATCATCTCTTATGCTCATCTGAAAGGAAGAGGAGAGAGAAAACAATTTGATTCATCAGTGTGTATCTTGATCACTGTAGTACAAGGAACACTCCCTCTGAATATGTGGAATATTACTAGTAGTACTAAGAAGTCTCTTTGTAGCATCAAATTATACTAACAAAAAATGGTTTATTTTTTGATGATACATTAAAAATACTGGAACCAGTACACTTTAAAGGCAGAATTAAAAAACAGCAGCACTGAAAATAATTGCTTCAGCTACTGGTGCTACAAGTTGCCACAAGATGGGTCTAGCATTGTCAAAAGAAAAATGCAAATGCATTAATTTTAATAAAAGATTAAAGAAAACTTTATCAATATCAATATTCAATATGATCACATCAGACTATAGTCAGTTATTTCCTTTAGGTTTTCTCCACTTTGATTAAACCAAGTATATGCTGCCTGGTAGAATTTGAGATCACTCCAACAGAACCATTGCATTCAATTTCCATTACCCATTTCCTCATTATAATTTATTGTTGACATTTCACATCTATTGCTAAAGTACACACACAGAAGTAGTGAATCTCAATACAACAATATCAAAGATTGGAGAGATGCTCTTGTAAGAAAGAAACAAAATATAAGCATTCTATTTCCTTCATTTTACCACAAGGTGATTATTAAGAATGATTTAATTAATATAGTGTAAAAAATATGGAAAATTGAGATTTTGTGTGCTGACTACTCAGAATATCTACTTCAGGTATCTTAATTTGAGTGCCCAAAAGAAATTTGGTTTCATGACTACTCAATTGAGAAAGGCTAGCAAGGTGGCAACCTGGAATGTGAAAATTAAACAGTTAAAATTAGGTGATGACTATATTGCCCATGTTTACACATGGAGACCTTGAGCACTGAATCCTGGGAGGAGAGACCTCACCATGTGGTTGCAACAGCAGCACCCACTCTTCCTGTCCTCTGCATCTCTGCTGATGGGACAGGTCATCTCCCTGAGTAGAAGCCAATGAAGAAAGACAAGTTACAGCACAAGAGATGAACTGAAACCAAGATTGTTTCCAGTTCATCCAATGATATGAGATCATGAACGGTAGTGGGTCCCGTAACACAGGTGGGAAAACACAAAGGAGTGTTTTGCCACATAGCCATGGATAAAAACCCCTACAATTTCTAAGACAGAGGTTCACCACTTGTACAGCAGAGCACAAACTCATCTTGGCTAAAGGACTTTTTGCTGTAAGGACACAGTAATCCCCAGTTTGCCAGTGAAAGAAAATCATATCTCCATACCTTGGTTTTGTAGTCCATACATAGTCACTAACAATATCCTTCATTCTCCCTTTTCCCACACCCCTGACAAGAGCAGGACTAGAGAGGAAGAGATAAAACCAAGGTGGAGTTGCTTCTGAACACCACTGGCTAAGCGTATTTCCCCTTCTTTCAGCAAACCACAAAATTACTCCCCCTTTCCCACCTCCAGAGAGTCTAAGTTACCAAAAATGAGCTCTCAGCAGCTATAAAGCAAGAGCCATGCAAGCTAGCCTATGTGAAGAACTCAGACAACTGAACAAACTCATGGGCTGAAATCAACCCCTGGTGCTTCCCAGATATTCTGCTCAAAAACATTTCAAAATATACACACAGATACACTACAGCAGATTGGTTTCACCCAGTGAGAAACAAATTAACATCTGTCTAGAAAATGATGCTCTGTTGTACACTTTGTCTTTTTCTGCAACTCCCCCTCCAGTTTTCATTCAATTTTAATTCCTGCTCTATTCTGTTTTTCTGAAGAGTGAACAGCTCACGGATTGCAACTCTGAACTGCATGTTTCCTAGCTAGTGAAAAATGTATGTGTTCTAGAGGGTATTCTTGCCAAGACAAATAAAATGTTAAAACATAGTGATTTTCATTATTAAGCCTGCTTTCTCAGATATGGGAATTTCAGAGTCCCTGAATTCAGTAATAATATCTGCTACAAGAGATTAGGTAGGCAAGTGCTAATTAAACTGCTGGGCAACAGCCACATTTGCTAAACAAGAAATACCTGAACAGACGTGTCTCAAACAAAGGAATGAGATGCTACTTTAAATAATTGTATGGTTCTTCAGTTCACCAGACCTTTCAGATGATAGAGTCTGAAGCTTACAAAGATAATGGCTTTTGTCTTTTGGTTTTGGAAAAAACTAAGAAAAGAGCTGAACTTCAAAAAAACCCACAAAATATACTCTAAGTAGCATAAAAACTGCAACACAACATATGTGTGCTTTCTAATAATTTTGTTAGCTTCTGCAAGATAATTCCAATACCTCGCTCCTTTCTCTTGCAGGAGGAGTTTATCTTTCACCCACCTGTAGATCAATGTAATATAAATAGAGACTGATGAAGTTGGTTGCTAATTGTGATTAAGAGTAATGGTAGTAGTAAAGGTTAACAGCAGTAGTAGTAATAGTAGTAGTAATAATAATATTATTAATTTTTAGAAGGCAAAATATAGGATGGCAAAAGCAAAAACATCACAGTTTGACAGACATAGAAAATACCTCACTGTCTCTCACTAACCATTTTCCAGGGGTTATTTGGTCAAACGGATTCAGAATCTCAATTCTAATCAAAGTGAGTGAAGTGTTATAGACAGTTTCCTGTTACCCATAGTGAAAATCAGAAATGGAATTTCACCACTATGATCAAGATTTTTAGAGCCCATTACAATTTCCAGCTGGATATTCACTTTCATAAGTAGACCTGTTCAGCACTCTTTTCATCCTTTTTTTAAATGTGATGCAGTGCATGTATTGGTGAAAAGGAGTATTTGAAACGTGTGCTAACTCTCTTCCCAAAGAATAAAGTTGTTACATATGTTTTTATAGAGAAGTCACTGAAAAATCATTAGTCTATAATTAATTAGTTTGCAATCAAAGGCATAACTGGAAATAAATAAAATCTTTATGAGCATTGATGTTTACTGTTTTGTACAGAAGACATAGCCATGTCCATACATATTTTGGTATAAAATTAATTTTTCCTGTTGGTCTCCTGCAGACATGCAGTTCAGGGGAAATCAGATTTACTGTTGACTAAGAAAACAAAATTTGTAGTAGCATTTACAAAGCAACAGCACTCCAACATATGTGATTATTTCAATATTAATTAACAATATTAATAATCAAATATTAAAACCTGCATTCTATTAAATTTATGGCAGATTAAGAATCACAAAAGAGTGATAATATTAAACCATATTATCTTTTCTTTGATGGAGAATGTGGATTTTACAGATATGGTGTTCTAAGTGAGCTGATGAAAAAACTCAAAACCTCATAACTTTCCCTTATTACCTACACTTAGCACACAATTACTTTTGTCTTCTGAGTTTTCAGAAGTCCCTTAAGTGAGCATTCCTCACTCTTCAGTTTCAACATCTTTTTTGCTTAAAGATAAGTGACCACTTATAGCTTGGGATACTTACTTGGCTTTTAAACAAAAAAATTAACAGTGCAGGTAAACAAGCTTTTATCTGTATTCAGTTTCACTTTTAAACAGGAATGATTAGCTCAATTTTCATAATTTCAGATGACAAGTTGTCAAAAACATGCTTTTCCCCTTCCTGATGTGTCTTGAAAAAGCACTACCTCTCTCCTGCTAAATTATTCAAAATTTCTTACTAGAATATTTAGTGTTCTTAAAAAAAAAAAAAACAAAAACAAAAAAAAACCAGAAAACATGCAGTTGTGCAAGACAAAGCTATGCATGATGTGTATGTATTATAGGAATTCACTAAAAGTGCCACTTCTCTCACACATCAGATTAAGTACTCCAGATATATATGTCAGGATTCTCAAAGGGCAGTAAGAGAGTACCTATAGGGATAATTTCAATTAATGTTTAAAACCCCCACACACTGATTTATAAATCCGGTAAAACAAATCAGTGCAATATCTTTTTCTTGAAATAATTCGGATCATGCTTTTTTCCCCTGCATACTAAAAAGACTTTTTAGATATTGGATGAGGCACTGTGCTGTGAATATATTCATGTAAGGAAAAAAAGCTCCCACTTCTTCACTGTCTGACTATCCAGGTGCCACTCTGAGAGCCACTCTCTCACCACCTGACCTTGACCAAAGACCCTTCCCAGCTACACAGACCACACTCCCAGCCAGACAAAGTTAACTTACTATCTCGACCCCAGCTTTCCCAGACCAGAGCCTCAGACACCTCAATCCTTTAAATAATTTAATCATGGTGCAGGAACAAAATGACAGCTCAATCTGGGTGCCTCTGAGGAGGAACCTTGACCAGAGGAAACCCCGGGGCTCTACACACTCACAGTGTAAATGCTGGAAGGTCTGGGGCTCGGTGGCTTCTGCCATGTCTCTGGGTGTCCCTCACCTGGCTGGGCCACAGGTCATGGGCCAATTGTTCTGCAAAGGGTCATCACCCCTTCACAGCCCCTTACCTCATGCTCCTGACCCCCAAAGCTCAGCCTGCTGCTTGCTCTGCAGCTGCACTCTGAGCTACCTGCCCTGAATATATTCATTGACACCACTTCCACTGTACTATGCTGGTTGTTGAAGTTCAGGAGACATAAAAAATACTGTGTTTTCACTTTTATTTTCCTTTCCAAATTTCTTTCCATTCACTTGAAAGTGTATTTTTCCTTACTGAGTTCTGTTCTCAGTTATATCTATTTTTATTAATGTTTATAGTCTAACTTTGCCACTTTGGGGGTTTGCTAAAGCCTCCTCCAGGGAGAATAGAATCTAACAAGGAATCTAACCTGCATCATCATGGAGCTCAAACCTTGACCAATCAACAAGACTCTGTAAACCTTGTAAATTAGGCCACAGCAGTAAGTACCACATCCAGTCATTTCTTGAACATCTCCAATGGCAGTGACTCCATTACTTTCACGGGCACTCCATTCCAATGCTCAACTGCCCTTTCCATGAAGGAATTTTTCCTCATGTCCAGCATGAACGTCCCTTAGTGCAGCTTGAGGCCATTTTGTCTCATCCTGTCTCTAGTTCCCTGGGAGAAAAGGCTGAGTGAGCCCTGTCTTTGCTGTAACCTCCTTTCAGGCAGAGGGCAATGAAGACTTTCTCCAGATTAAACTATCCCAGCTCCCTCAGCTGCTCCTCATAAGACTGACTCTCCAGACCCTTCCCCAGCTCCATTCCCTATTGTAGCTGGGCGTCCTCAGTGTGGTAACAATTAGCATGGACTTCATGATTGTAGAAGGCTGATCAATCACTTTATTGCATTGTACTGTACTATACTATACTACTAAGAAACACTCCTTGCTCTTGCAGACAGTTTGATATAGTCCAGACTGCTTAATTGAAATCCAAGCACCATCACCAGTGGCCAGTTAAGAAATCACCCTTTGGTAAACAAATCTCCATAACACATTCCACATGTGCACAACAGCAGGTGCAGCAAGTGAAGATAAGAATTGTTTCTCATTCTTTTCTCTGAGATTTCTCACAGTTTCTCACAGCTTTCCAGGAAAATCCTGGGAAAGCTATCTCTCTCTCTGTTCAGAGGATATGTGATTACCACAGTTCCCCTTCTCTGGACTCACTCCAGCCCCTCAATGCCTTTTCTGTAGTGGGAGGCCTAAAACTGGACACAGGATTTGAGGTGTGGCTTCACCAGTGCCGAGTACAGGGGGACAACCCCTGCCCTGGTCCTGCTGCCGCACTATTGCTGATCCAGGCCAGATACCATTGGCCTTCTTGGCCACCTGGGCACATGCTGGATCAAGAAGAGGAAGAGAAGGATGCACACCTATCAGTAAGTGCCACTTTATGCTGACTTTTGTAGTCATGGCAGGTCTTCTCTGGATATTACAACCTTGATTCTAAAATACATACACACAAGTTTATATCAGAGAATTTGATGACTAAAATGAATAAGACCTTCCATGTGCTAAGGGTTTTTCAGATGTCAGATATCAGCAAAACTGAGACCAAACAGTCTCTTTTCAACTTCTATTTCTTTTCTGCTTTTTCACCTTCCCTTCAGCCATTTCAAGTAGGTAAGAAGCTGTGAGGCAGATTTTATATGGCAAAGCACACGAAGGCAGGGACAGGTTTTTGAATAGTATTTGCAGTTTTAATATGCTAGGCAGAAGCTAATCTTCCTCTGTTGTATCCTTGGCTTATAGAAACCCACAGTGGGATTAGTGTGCCTTCCCAAGTGTCAGTGAGAAGTCCCATTTTTTGAAGCTTTTGTCAGAGTAGGTAGAAATGAGCCAGCATCTTGCAGCATAGAGGCTCTCAAAATCTTTCAATGCCTTAGACATCAGTAATTACTTAGTCAGGAAGCATACAGAGGAATTAATCCCTACCTGAGAACCATTTGTTGTTGCGGCAATAAAACCCCTTATATCAGCATGAGTCGTCCATACTTTCATAATAGAGCTTTTTTTTTTCCCTTTAAGCTTCATGTAATTACATATTCAGAAAAATTCAGTCCAGCAGACTTCAGATTTACCTATCACATGTCTTACAGAACTCATTAGGGCAAAAAATGAATTGTGTAAGAAAACCAATTCATATTATGCTTTCAAACACATTAAATTTGCAGGTGAAAGTTAGAATTTTGTATCATTTTTCTCTGGCATATAATTCATTGTGTCTATATAAGCATAAGTGTAAGTCTATATATGACAGTGTTATGGGTGCTTCTAATCTGGTAACAAAAAACATTAAAGCTAGCAGATTTTTCTATTTTCTTCTATTTACTTCCTCATTTCAAAGAAGGCCTCCTTCCCCCCTTGTTCAAAAAGGAACAAGAAAAACACTTGCCAGAAAAACAAACACATCCATGCATAGACAAAAAAAAAAAAAAAAAAAAAAAAAGCCAAAAACAGAAATTGTTTAAAAAATCAAACCCTGGTCTGAGACTCAAGAAAAAATAACAACAAAAAAAAAAAAAAAAAAAAAAAAAAAAACACAAAACAAAATAAAACAAACCAAAAATAATATAAAAAATTAATTTAAAACAAGCAAACAAAAAAAACCTATGAAAATAACCAACCAACCAACCACCCAACACCCCTCACCAAAAAAAAAAAAAAATAAAAAACAACCAACAAAAAACCATGAAAAACAACCCAAGATCATTAAATGGAAAACACCAAGTCACACATAACCTTTTACTTCTTTTACTTTCTTGGTGCTGTTTCACACACATATGTTGGGTTAATTACTTTTTCATCCTCTTATTATATTTACACCATGACCCATTTTCTACTATTCATTTTAACCTAAGTCATGAAAAATCCACAGGATTCTCATGAAGTATATGAAAAGATGGTTGGAGAAAAAAATTCATTGAGTTTGAAGTAATTGATTGATTCAACTTGTCCAAGCTGCTTTTGTCAGATATATTACAGCGGTATCAGTAGCAACACTACATTTAATGCTGTATTGAAATGAGCACTTAAAGTAGGATTAAAATTCTCCCATTTCATCCTTCAGTGATTAAAATTAGACTCCAAATGATGTAGCAACTCTTCAAAAGATAAGTACATACCAGGCAAATTACAGATGAACATTTGAAAATAATGCCTTATTAAACATTTTCCCTAAGAGCCTTCGTGTGCTGGCATCACCTTAATATCAGAAATGTAGAAATGTTTCGAAATTTATCCTACCCTTAGATACTTTCAAATTCAAAATGCTTTTTAGGTAAGGATTTAAAAATTGTTATTAGCCTCATTTATCTTTTTTCTTGTAAGTCAAACAAGATCATGTGCTGAACCTTTCAGCAGTGCCTGGGCCATGTAAGCACTTCTGTGCTCTCTTTGAACTAGTGCCTGCTCAGCTCCATAGGTCTGACTATTATTTTTACAATAACATTTCTTCAGATTGAGTATAAAAATAAAAAATTTGTGTGAACTCTGAGAACTTCTTAGGCATTCCTAACAATTTTTTTTACTGGAAAACAGAAAATTCATGCAATTCTTTAACTCAAAAGAAAAAATAAATTCCTAATAAATGGCTTTCAATTAAAAATAATAACAGTCATGCATTTTATATTGCCTTCCTCAAGTACTTCTTCCTCTCTTAGGTGAGGGATGTTCTGAGATGGTTACATGTGAGCACAGAAGGGCTGTGATAGCCCAAGGGGAGATGCAGGCAGCCAGAAGAAACCAGAGCAATTGCAGTTCACCTCAGCCACCAGGTCATATGTTTCCCAGGAAACAGCTATCACAATATCTTGAAAATCAGTTCTGACACATTTAAATAAACAAATGAATGCAATATTTCATAATAATATTTAAATCTTTTAGCTTGTTACAGAATTTTTCAGGTGATGGTATTGTGTTCAAGTAAAGAAGAAACACTGGATAAAAGCCAAGTTCTTATATTAATAACATTCACAGAAATTAAAGGCATTGAATAGATCTTTGTGAATAACTTCAGCAAATCTGAGAAGTGCTGGTAAATAGCTAAAAATAGCACCAGGTGTTTTCTAAAATATTTTTGTGTCGTATGGCAGAAGTGCTTTTTCCCTCAGAAGGACCTTATTAGTTTTATCAACTTACTGTGAAGCACATTTTAATGTGATTATAGTTTTAATTTATGGATCGAAAGATCATTTGAATGACACAAATGTGGTATTGGGATTTGTACTGTTCTTTATATTGAAGCCCTATGGTGTTTGCCAAAAATATTAAAAAATTACATCAAAGTAATATATTCTTGCAGAATGGTATCTAATTGAGTTACCAACAGCTCCTTGAATATAAATCCTAAGCTCAGTTACGCTGTGCAAACTGTTATTTTAAACACCTTCATTTCTTTGAACAACTTACCATGCCTATATTATTTCCTGAAACCTCAACTAGTTTTTCTCTGGGTGTTATGCAAGATTGCATAACAAAATCTTCACAATGGCACCTTACTGTCTAACATGAATTTTTTTCATAGAATGCAGTAATTTTTTCCAGTATGCATTGCCTTGCATGCAAGCATCAAAGCCAATAAAAACTCTGTGGCTTTTCTTTTGTGATTGTTCCTCTGTCATAAAATAAAAAATTATTTAGTTTAGACAATCTTGTGAAAATTACAAGTAGAGTGCAAAAGAGCCCAACCTAAATATTTGCAAGACCAGAGTATGCAGAAGGTTAAAGAGAAAAATGGTGAGAAAGATGGTTGAAAAGAGCCATTGCAGGTTCTGAATCTTGGTTTCTGAATTTCTAAGATCTCCAGTTATTTAAAAGTCATTACTTGTCTGATGGCTCTGCTGGGCAAGCCCACCAACAGGACTGAAAAGCTAATTGGTAAATACCTGATTGTTGTCAGATCCAGCTTTTTGTTTGCATGTGAATTCACAAATTCAGCTTTGGACTTCTCACTGTGGTCTCATTCATGGCTTCCCCTAGAAAAATTGTTCTGAAGCAAAATAACGTAAGCTGAGAGACAGTTAATTTTATTCACTTTATTTAATTTGCATTTGATTTGCGACCTGCAGAGGTACTTGGATCATTTCTTTCTCTGAGATAAAGTTCTGTGAGTATAACTTAATTGGAAATCTTGCCCTGCCATTCATTCCAAGAGTTTTTGAATTTTGCACCTTGTTTTAGGTGTGCTGAAGCTTTGCATTACTCCCAGGCACCTACAAAGTCTAATGTTAAACAACCTAACATCAAGGCAAATAAGGATGTACTTGACTCAAACAGTACTCTAAGGTGTATTTCCTCTGTGTACTTTAGCTGTTCCACAACAGGGAAGCCAGACAGTTCTCTGATGAGTCATTCATGAAACTTTCCTGTTGTCCCAGTCTTCCTCCCAGCCCATTCAAGTGCCACTGATTTTGAGTATGGTGAAAAAACTCCCCTCTGAAATGTGATTGGGAATTAGACACACACGATTACTACAGCACTTAGCCACCATAAAAAAAAAAAAAAAAAAGGCTTTGGTTTATTTTGCTGTTTTCAGGAAATCCTGCTGCCAAAAATCAAATGACACAGCTGGAAATCATAATGCTCCATAGAGATGGCAGGGTTTATTTTTTTATTTATTTCATTTAGAGAGAAGTAATTGTGGAGGCTGCTCTGCTTTCTAAAAATAGATAACTGCAAAACAAATTAATTTTACATTTGCATTTTATAGGCTCTTCACTTTCCCTCAAAATATATGAATTCAAGAAAAGTAACACAATATTAGTCACTTTTTAAAGACACCAAATACACAATTCATGTTATCTAAAAGCCTCTACTTTATTTTACAGCTTCAAGTTTCTTCTTTGAAATGTTTTACATGAAATACATGATAGAATTGCCACCTTATTTTGGAGTTTATGATATAAACAAGGTCACTGTATAATTCAGAGCATAAAAACCTTTTCTGATGGTGAAAAAATTGAGTCTTAGTACCACACTATAAAGTTAATTGGGCCACTGGGAAAAAATATTTCAGGTAAGTAGCTACAGTAGATATTTCTTTGCCACCCTGTAGAGATATTTTTCTCTGAATCCATCAGTTTACTTGCATTTTCTCTAAGAGAGTAACTTAAATTATGGATAAACCTTCTCTCTAACCTATTTTATACTAATATCAATACACCATTCAATCTTCAACAAAATGCTCTTGCTGGAAAATGAAGTTCACTGTAAAAGGCTGGTAACAAGTTTTGCTGGCCTGTTTCTTGTTTTCTGGACCTGTTCTCAGCACTGATCACTTGAATTTTGTTTTCACTATTCTGGACAGGATAACTGGTGACTTGATAGCATGCTGACTTGAAGTGCTTTGCAGTTATTCTAAGCAGGAGCACAGAGGTCACAACCAGATTAAGTAAGTCCAGAGCAAGTCCATTGTTCCTCATTATTGCTTTCAGTACTAATGTGTTCCACTTAAGGCAGAACAATTGATTATTGTCAGGTCTTTTGGTAAAGTTGTAAACCATGGAAGAAATAATTCAAGCTAAGACAGGTGATGGAATCCTTATAGGGATGATTTATCCATGGATAATGGTATATGGTATGTCAGTCATTTTATGATGGAATGACTAGAATGACAGTTGATGAAGAAAGACTCACTGATGTCTTCTACCTAGACCTGTTCAAGGCCTTTGACACTTTGACATGGTCCCATATGACATCCACATCTCTAAATTGGAGAGAAATGGATTTAAAGGATGGACTATTTGGTGCATAAGGAATTGGCTGGATGGGTGCATCCAGAGAGTTGTGATCATCGATCATTTCTTGTCCAGGTAGAGGCCAGAGACCAGGGCTTTCCCTAAGGGCTCTGTCTTGAAATGGATGCTATTTAATATATTTGTCAATGACACAGAGAATGAGATCGAGTGCACCCTCAGCAGGTTTGTAGATAGCGCAAAGCTAGAGCAGTGCAGCTGGCACAACAGAAGGACAGGATGCCATCCAGAGGCACCTGAACAAGCTCAGTAAGTGGGCCCAGGTCATCTTCATGAGGTTCAGCAAGGCCAAGTGCTGCACCTGAGTTGGGGCAATCCCAGACATGAATACAGCCTGGGAGAACGATTCACTGAGAGGACCCTGTGCAGATGGACTTGGGGGTTCAGGTGGACAAGAAGCTGGACATGAGCCAACAGTGAATGACCACAGCCAAGAAAGACAATTGTGTCCTGGGCTGCATCCAAAAACACTTGGGCAGCAGACTGAGTGCGCTACTCTGCTCTGATGAGACCCTACCCGGAGCACTGTGTCAGCTCTGGGGTCCTCATCTTAGGAAGTGCACGGTCCTTTTGGAGTAATTCAGAGGTAAACCAAAAAGGTGATCAGAGGACTGGAGAACCTCTCCTAGGAAGACAGGCTGAGGGAGCTGGGGTTGTTCAGCCTGGAGAAGAAAAGGCTTCAAGCAGTTGGGGCCTAAAAAAGAACTGGAGAGAGACTTTTTACATGGACATGTGGTGATAGGACAAGTGGGAATGGCTTTGAACTGAAAGAGAAAAGATTTGAGTTAGATGTTAGGGGGAAACTCTTTACTCAGGAGGTGGTGAGGAACTGGAACAGGTTGCCCAGAGCAGTCAATGCATCATTCCTGAAAGTGTTCAAGGCAGGTTGAATGGAGCCCTGAGCAATTTGGTGGAGAGGAAGATGTCACTGCCCACCGTAGGGGGTTGGAATTAGGTGGTGTTTGAAGGCTCCTTTGGTGCCAAACCATTTTATGATTCGTTCTATCATTCAATGACTCTTTTGACTAGGATTAAACTTCACAGTGATGAAATCATAAGGTGACTCTGATACTGTTATGCATAGTTAAACCAGAAATGCTAGCTTAGGCTGGGGGCATATAGTCAAGCCTTAAAGTTCATTCAGATCTACCTTTTGATCTACCTTAGCCTTTGCTTACGTGCTTAACTTGTCAGCCTCTAGATGTAAATAAATTCTCGAAAAATGAAAAGAAATACAAGTTTTATTATTTTAGTAAAGAAGGAGATGGAAATGAAGATAAGAGAATGGGATGGATTGATTACTCAGATTGATTTTTTTTTTCCCAAAGCACTGCCATACCTCTTTGTTGAAAGTCCACATTTGGGCAGAGTTTAAAATATTTCTGTTCTCCTTTAAGAAGTTATGCTACAATCTTTACCAATACAAGCACATATTACACATGAAGCATTTCTGATGCTAATTGTTTCCATTAGATTTTTCAATTATAATGTTGGTATAACATTATGAGGTACAATCTGGAATAAAAAGAATGACTGCAAGAGTGAATAGTAAGTTACATTAAAATGTACTTCCAGCTGGCAATGTTTTAGTTTAAGTGACTCCTTGAAAATGCAATGCAAATTAAAGACCAGCTTGTGTAACAGAACTTGATACCAGTTCATTGATATTTTTTTTAATACAAAAAAATCCTGTCTATGAGAGCAAACATTTATTTTTGGGCAAACATTATCATGCATCTTCACAGCCATAAAAATTAGACAGGAAAACAAAACCTCATACAGATTTAATCTACATTCCAATTTCTGCACATATATGGGAAAACCACAAATTGCTCTATACAGGACAGTCCCTTTTATATGTGTTTACTGATAAGAACAGTTTTTTGACATCTTTCCAGGTGCTGTTCTCCACTTCACACAAATGACATCTTTATACTTGAAGACTGAACGATTAGGTAGTGAAGGTCTAGCTGGGTTGCTAGAATCGTGATGTATGAATCCTATGGCTGCAAATATCTGCACAAGTAACATTTATTCTGCACTTTTGAACTTCTCATCTGCATTATAATCATTAATATATCTTCCCCCCTCTCAATTATTTTAACAACACCAACCTATGCATGTATTCAGAAGCATGGTATTACCAAACTCTTTGGCTTTTTCTACTCCAAATGCTGATTTTTTTTTCCCCCACCAGTTTACATTATTGTGAGATCTAGGACAGGCACTACTCAGTCCTAAGCTTGAAAAAAACAGAGGATCTTTGGATACTGCTGAGTCAGAAAGGGTTTCTTTATGCCACAGGAAGGCAGTATATGACAGCTTCATAATAGAATTCACTACAGGAGGTAAACACAAAGTAGGGGAGTTATTTCATGCTAGGTATACTAGTTTGCTAATTTTGATTATATAATGTTATTGGCACATAAAGAAAGAAACTCAAAGGTGAAAAAAAAATTTAGGATTATCGGAAGATATATTTTTAGAACTAATTATCTACATTCACATAAGGAAAATTCACCATTAGTCCCTTGCTGTAAGACAATAATAAATTAAATCAGGAAGCTCAAGGTTTGGGCAGAGAATAAAAAAAATCACATTTTATGTTAGATGGTAAGTACAATGAATAGAAGAGGTACTTTTGATCTTATTACGTTCAGAAGGATGTCACTGGTGTCACTCAGTATAGTCCGACTACTACAAACTTACATTGCAGCCCTTAGCAAATTCTGCCCTTCATCAGTTCTTCATATTGAAAATTGTTCTCTCATAGCTTTCTTTCAATTTGTTCCATGGAATTGTCAAGGTATTTAGGGCTGGGATAGTGCCATTATGGCCATGCATACACAGTGCTGACCACTGCCAGATTCTGGCCTGTAGCAGACAGCATTGTAATTCTATGATTATGACTTATCACACCCCTTTCACCCATGAGCAGTCTTACAAAATAACTTCAAATTTGTATTGCTTTTGATGCATATTTTTTTTATATGACAAATATGAAAATACACTTTTACCTTGGTAACAGTCTCTTGAGATTTAAAAAGAGCTAAAACCTCAAAAGGCACAATTAAATGCTGTTTTATGGTAAGAACACAGGTGGAGAAATATGAAGAATAGAACACTCCTTTTATATCTCTGTCAAACCTGAGAATTTTTTAATAATTATTTAGGGAATAGAGATGAGAACTATTACTAAACCAAGGATGAAATGCCTATTAAATCATACTTTTGTGAAAAGAAAGCCTAGGTTAAAAAATTGTACTGAGAAATGTTGTGTAACATGCAAAATTTTTAAAAAATCAATCTTATTTTCACACTCCTTAATTCCAGTAATGTAAGAAATCAGTCTACAGCTCTCAATGGGATTGCCTAATTTTATCAAGGACTGGTTTGCAACTGAAAAATAATGTTGGTTAAGGGCCTCCTTAGTGCTCTCTTATTACCCACAAAGATGATCTACTTCTGCAAGTCAAACTGTTCATAATTAGCACTGTGTCAGAACACAGGCACATGTACTCACACTGTGCCATATAAGTAACCAAGATTATTATAACAATCCTGGAGATACCCCCACTTATTAGCATTTCAGTTTCTCCCTAGATTTGCCTTAAAGGAAGGGAAAAAAACCCACATTAGTTCTTGTTATTTTATTGTGATTTTATTATGATTTTGCTGTTACTTTCCCATTATCAAGCACATCAGTGCTGTAAGAAATTCTGCTTATCACAGTATATATTTCTGTAATCTCTGACCTCTTTGTGCTCTGAGCCCAGAATAGTCCCATAACCTTCAGCAGTAATTCTGAATTTACTTTTATTAGGTATGACTGGGATGAACCTTCCTGGTAGCCTCTGAAAGACTTCTCAGTTGAAATTTTAACTTGAAAGAAAAATTTTTCTTTAAAAAGGTATTTGTTTAGCTTATGTACTGCACAAGTTGTTGGGGTTTGGTTGGTTGGTTTGTTTGTTTGTTTTCTTTTTCCCTCCCCTCCAAAACAGAGAAAGTCTGGAATATGATAGCTGTAAAGTCTGTCAACCTTATTGACATGTCTAAAACTATGAATTTACCTTCACTGCTATATGTCACATTAACACCAGACTTGTTACCTTTTTCTTGGGTTTCCTGATAACTTTTTTTTTCCCCAATAATGTCCTGCTTTCATATTTTGGACTTTCAACTCTGTGAGTATGCATCTCTCTGTGTACATGTTCACGCCACTGTCACCTGTAACTGTGAATGTACTAACACAATATAAGTATCAAAGTGTAACAGCAATATTTAAACTGCTTTTAACACCTTTGCCTCCCAATTTTTTTTTCTATTTGTCTATCCAAATTCAGTAAAGCTGATGGTTTATAAAGCATTTAGGTTATAAGCTTTATCACTAGCAGTTTTTCACAAGTACAATCCAAAGCATTGATAAAATAAATCTAATTTCATGTTAGCAACCTTTTAGGAAATTAATTTTAATTTCCTGAAAAAGGGAAACTTCCATGCTTCTCCCTATATTTTTTCAAGAACTGTCTCAGTTTCCAGATAGCGTAAAAAACCTACTAAATACCTACTTTCTTCTGTAGCTTGAGACACTGACTTGGGCTGAAATTTGACTGGGTATTTTAAGGCAAGTTTGGAAGTTTCTCATCATTGCATTTGTAACTGGGTTGCTGATGCAAATCTGAGTATGCAAATCTGATTTGAAAGGCAAAACATTTGTCTGTCCAAAGTTAATTTTATCAGCACACAAATTAAGGTCAAAAGGAAACTGCCGTCCCTCCTCAAGCCTCAGACTGCCAGAAAACATTATGTTTATAGTGTCTTCTCCAGCTGACAGCAAACCATTACAAATCCCATATTTTTACCAGGATGATAACCCTGAAAAACATAGTCACAGAGGCCAGTAACTGTCTGTACTACAGTTCATGAAATACTACAGTTACCCAGATTCCCAATTCTCCTTGTTACCAGAGGCTAAGCAGTAATTTTACAATAATTTTCCATGTAACTTCTCAGAGACCGATTAGACTCAATGCTCATTTCTCTTTCTATGTAAGAATAATATGTACTGGGGAAGAAAATTGGCAACTTGATTTTGAGATGTAGAACTTGTTACCTACTTGCAAAGGATCCTTCCCAAACCAACAGTCTTGTTGGGTTTATTCATTTCTCATACTTTCCTTTTTCTTCCTGATCACCTGTACTTTCTTACCCAGTTTACTTCACAATTTATCTGCTACACTTATTTTTGCCTGTGTACAATTCCTCCCTTTCCTAAGCTCCTTTCACAAGGCAACAATAATTTTTTAATGCAACATGCTCCACTACCTCTCATCTCAGTATTTTGGCTACAAGATTCAAAATTAACACCTGGAGAAAAAGAGACAGGAGATTGATGCAAAACATATTTACAGAAATACCTGTAGAGTCCACTTAAGGCCCATCTATCACTCCATCAAAACTTTATAAAAAATTCAGAAAGATAAAATTATTGCCTGTCATCTTCTTACATAAATCTTCATCTCCTGATAACATATTTTAGTTACCAAGAGTTTTCACATGGTCTAAACCTCAATAATTGAACTTTTCCAAACTGTATCCATAAACTAAATACCTGATAACTCTTCAAAAATCAAAATGAATAAATTAAATACTTGATGATAAAAACATGGCTTTCTTTTCCACAATCATGTGAAATCATAAGATACATGGCTAGAAATTATCCAGATGACGTCTTATGCAGATTAGTCTGTGTAAGAGGTTACTTTTTATCATTAGTGTAAGTGTGCTACAGAAAAGCATCTATACCACATTTAGATTCCTTGTATAAATTTCTTGCAGGCACACTTTAAAAAAAAAGAAGTCCTTATTCTCAAACCTAGACTGCAAATGAGAGGACAACTTTTTATCTTAAAAAAAAAAAATTAATACAGAGATCTTCAAAACTGATAACCAGCTGTTGAGACATCAGTTGTAGCAACCAAGAGAATTCTTCATTGCAAACAGCAGAGGACTGAATGTTATTTTCTCTAAAGAAAGACTAGGAAAATTAAATTCTTTTGGCAGAAAAGTGGGAAAATATCTACTGCACATTTAGGGGGCTCATTTTTTTCCTTTTCTCTTGAGAAAGAAAAAAAAAAAGATCTAGGAAATAATGTACCATTCTGCATGCATAGAGGTATTCAATGGGATCCTCATAAAAGAACTGATAAAGAACAACTTGTCCTACACAGCAAAATAAAAGAGCATAAATAGGCTCACACGATGAATCACAGTATTTGTTCAGGCCAATCTACATAGAATTAAAAGGAGCTATTATAATATTCCATCTTGAATCTAGGGGGAAAAAAAGGAAGTGACCTAGGTCAGTCTCTCCCTAGGTTAAATAAGTAGTTTTGTCCTTGAAAAAATGGAAAAAAATAAAGGCATTAAAATTCTTACTAGATAAATATTTTTCTGATTTTTTTAAGATTATGTATAAAGAAGCAGACTTGTTTCCTTCCATCTATGGAAGCCTGGATACTTGGAACTTTGACCTAGTCTTTTTAATATACTCACAGAAAATTTTAAGCCTGTATGTTTCTGCACAGCTTTAAGCTAAGACTACCCTGGCCTGTCCAAGAAAAAGCATGAATGCTTTGAAGAAAATATGTAGTTTGTATTTATGTTTATTTAACCATGTCATTGTTTTCCTCCTCTACATTAGTCTGAGACAAAATTATATACTTTCCAATTGGGAAAAAATTTACAGGCATTTTTTTTTCTTTACAGTAAAATACATAAGTTCTAGTGGACTGTGTGACTTTCACGAGAAGATACCAAAGGAGGGCAGACAGGTCAGAAGTTTGACTCAGAAATGAGTTAGGATTTCTTAATTTCAAGCACCTGTTTATAGCTCAAGCGTACCAGCGCTATTTTGGGGTCCATCTTCCTTTTTCTTGTAATAGAGCTCTTCTAATTCAAGCTCTTCAATGCTCAGAAGTCTCCACATGATGGCACCATAAATACCTGAAAACTGTTTTTCTTGACTCTGAAAAAAGGTGGAAAACCTGTGCCAGTGCAATGAGATGTTGACATCATTGCTACACTACACCTGTACTCCACAACATTTTATCAGCTAACGGTTAGTTCCTATTAATAATAATATTAAACAATTTCTAATATTTCTCTCTAGCTAAAAGCTGAATATGATCTTGTTCAATATTTTTTGTTCTTTAAGCAAAATATTTGACAAGTAAAAATATTTCCTCTTCAAAGACAAATAATTCTGTTGTTAATATGAAAATTTTTTTATTAGCTGTTACTACCGCCAAGAGTTTTGATCAAATGTACCAGGAGGAATAGCTTACATGTGATTTGAATAATGCCAGAATAAGAAAGAAAAGTTGTTAAAAATTTAGTTTCATCCAAAGCACCGAAGCCAGCTGTAAGATGACTAATAACTTTGTACCTTTTACAAGCAATAAGGAAGAGCTACATATCCTTCTATCTGACAGTTAGGAAGACTCGATAATATTTGCTTGTTAAGTTGCTTCTGATAGCAAATTTTGCCTTCCTGAAACTATTTTTAGAAGTCCCATGAATTAGACCTTATCCAAAAAAGATTTTTTTTTCATGAAAAGTCTGAGAATTTCAATTTTGGAAAAATTAGAGGAAAGATTTAAAAAATTATGCATGGAAGATTCATGCATTTATGACAGACAACCTCAGGGAACTTTCATCAAAGTTAGGGAAGAGGATAACTTTCACTGAATTTTCTTAGTCACTTTCACTTCCTTCATTTTCACAAATAGAGCCCACCTTCCACACTTATAGAAGTTAAAGGTGAGTAAGTAAACCAATTTTAAGATAGAACCTGAAAAATGCCATCAATGGCTTGAAGAATTTATATTATACTACTCTAACAATGCTGACTGCATCAGCAATATAAAAACTTACTTTAATGAAATTAGAAAGTGATTTGAAAGAAATCTAACAGTCTGTTTTAATCCAATGACAGAACAATGGGTCTTCGGATGCTCTGTCATTTTAGGATGTAGAATAAACAGTTGGTCTTCTCTTTTCCTTTTGTTTTTTGTTTTTTGTTTTGTTTTGTTTTGGTTTTTTTTACTGTTTCGTTTTTTGGGTGTTTTATGTGGTATTTTCAATGGGCTGCATGAAATTCCCTGTTGTAAAGATGAGAACCTGAAAACAGGTGTTTCAAGAAGGAAGTGGAATAAAATGATTGTCATACAGTCCTTCAAGATTACTTAATTGCGTGAACTGCAACATCAAGCTACCTTGTCCCCTCTCCCAAGGCCGAGGGCATAACTCTCCTGTTGACTTTAAATCTCAAATCTTATAGCCCTTTTATTTGTTGAATTATACAGGTACTGTACAAGCACCTTACAGAACAAAGTACATTATAATTTTTATCTGCACTGAGGATCATGTCCAAATTAAGAGAAAAGTTCTGTGTATTCAGCTTGTTTCTGAAAAGTAACATGTAGTTGTTTTCATCAGAGGAGCTGTTGGAGAATGCTCTGGTCATGATATAAAGCACCATTATACCTCTCAGTTATGGCATAATTTTGAGGGCGTTTAAACATAGCCTGCAAACAAGATCCACTAGATTCTCCACCCTGAAAATATTTATAAAGATTTCTACCAGCCACAACTAAACCTAGATCTGACATTTACTGTTTCAAGACCTGAAATGAGCTCCCAGGACCAAACCACAAAGAGCAGTAGCTCTGTCTCTTTGCTAATAAGCTGTATGTCTTTCCCTACTGAGAGCCATGTGTGAAAGCAGCAAAAACGTTCATACTGCTCCAAGAAACTATTCAATTCTTTTAGTTGCCTCTGGTGTGTCTGCAGGGCAGCAATCTCTTTAAATGCCTGTGATGATTTGAAATATAACAGTAACAGCCAAAATGGGGAAATAGGATATTTATTCACTTGTTTAATATATTTTCATGATCATCAATTGAAGCTCATTCTAAGTGTGGTCCTCTACCTCAATATACAAGGGTTTATCATAATATGTCAGCACGGAAAGCACAGTAAAAAGAAATTACTGTCAGTAAAAACCAGTACAGCTTATTATAAGCTCAGAGGCAATTTGGAACACGCTTAAAATAGATGCTTTCAAATACAGTTGGTCTTGAGTGACTTATTTTATTTTTTGCTAATGGAACAAGGATAAAATGACATGATGATAAGGAGTCTCAACTTTTTAATTATGTATCTCCTTTCATTTTAAGCCTTCATTCTAGTATAATTTCTCTTCACTGACAGAGGCTCTGGCACGACTGGTGAAAGCAGCCTCCACCTGCTGGTGTCCATCAGCTGCACAGTGCCTGCCTGTGCCTGGCCTCAGGAAGGCTGCTGCCACAGGGATTTCACAGTGTGGCTCTCTCCTGGAAATACAGCCTTGTTTCAGTCATGCCAGGTCTTCTCTAGGGACATCATCCTCCTCCTGCTCCTCTTCCTCATCCTAATCCTTTTCCTCTTTCTTCTCCTTACTGGACCTGAAACTAGGAACTAATGTACTCCCTTAGGTTGAAACCTCATACAGCCCTTCTTGCTGGAGGGTATATATAAAATTATCATGCATTAAAAATAGAAAGGCTTAAAGCAGTGTTACTTTTATGCACAACAAAAGCACCTAATTTCATATTTAGTGACAGAAAATCCCTGATTTGGTATTTAAGTGAATTAGTATATTTCCAAATAATTTTTATTTATATTCCTGAATGTTTATAATTTATGCACAGACTTCCTCATTTACTAACAATTATCACTGAAATACTTCCCTTGCTAAGTAGAAAACGGCATATTAAAGTTGAAAAAAGATAAATTCCCATACATTTCTGACCTTCCCTTCAAGAAGTTGAAGGAGAGAGGAACATCAAGGGTGTCTTTGCATTCCACATTTTTCCTCTTACATTTTGGGTCCCCTGGTACCCCTGCAGGGACAAAACAAGATTCTTAAGTCATCCTTAGGAAAATTCCCGAGTGTGGGAATGTAGAAATGCTGGTAAGAGGTAGTGGGACTCAAGTGCTTTACTTTGCAGATGCTGGGATTACGCAAGGGAACTTAATTCTAACACAGGACATGAAGCAGCTGAGTGATGGCATGTGGAAATCCTCAGCTTTGTCTCTTCATGCCCCACGGGCTCTGTGCTGATTTTGACAGGCCACACCATGGAGCAGTTTGTCAAGTCAGTCTGTCAAGGTGTCTCCTAGGATGCTGTTCTAAACTTACTTAAATGGGAACAATTGTGACCTAGAAATAGCAAAACTGACTGCTGTCCTCCCACCCAAGACAACTGTGATCTTGCAATATACTATTGATATATTAGCTATAGAATATATGTTTTAATAGTGTATTCCTTGAAGTCATATCTGCTGTCTCACATGTCAGTCTTCTGTTACAAATACATTCAGCATGGCTTCTCTAGAAATCAATCCATATCTGAGAAAGCCAGAGGAAAAAAACACAATGCAACCTTCATGACTGGAATCCCTATCTCCTTTCTTTACAATATGATGAAATAGGTCAGTTATTAGTGTTTGTCAAAGGATAATTCCACTTCTTTTTTATCTGCTCCAGAGAAAATATATTCTTTTCTGTGAATGAAGGGAAAACCAGAAGCAATGGGTATGTGATGTTATTGCTATGGTTCGTGGGAGCTGCAGTTCAGAAAATAGCCACAGAGCTGTGAACAGCTGTTTCCCAGGTGAACAAACATCCCTTGATTTATAATGAGTTATGGGAGATACACAGGATTCTACTCTCAGAATAAAACTGAAATAGTTTTATTAACTATTAAGATGGCATGAAGATCAGCATAAATACATTACATTACATTACATTTGCTTATCTATATATAAACATTATTTTTCCACAGCCAGCAAAATTTGCATTTGATACTGTGAAACTCTAAGGATTTGTATAGATAATTTGGGTTTTGTTTTATGCTCATGTTTTCCTTAAAAAAAAATTATATCTGAATCTACTTTGTAAAATATTGCTGTAAATTAATAAAATAAAATATCAGCTGTACTTTAGAATACTTTAGAATAATTTGTTAAGACTTTTTATTCATCCATGCATTTCTAAATATCATAGAATACTTATACATATAATATATAATAACACATAATACTTTGTGTTAGAAGGGACCTTTACAGGTCATCTCTAGTTCAACCCCTCTTCAGTGAGCAAGGACATTCCCAAAAAGATCTGGTTGCTCAGAGCCCAGTCCAACCTGACCTTGGAGCATTTACTACTTTTTTGACAACTTGTTCCAGAGTTTTACCAGCCTCATAGCAAAAAACCCCCTTCTTCCTTCTGGTTTGAATCTAACCTCTTTTGGTTTAAGATTGTTATCCTTCTCCTTTAGCACTACCCCTGCTAAAAAGTTGCTCCCCTTTTAAGCCTCCTTTAAATACTAAAAGCTGCAATGTGGTTTCTTCTCCAGGCTGAACAATTCCAGCTGTATCAGGCTGTCTCCACAGCAGAGGTGTTTCAGCTCTCTGATCATCTTTGGGTCCACCTCTGGATTCACTCCAACCGCTCTATGTCCCTCCTGTGCTGGGACCCCAGATCTGGATGCAGCTCTGCAGGTGGGGTCTCACCAGAGCAGAGCAGAGGGGCAGAATCCCCTCCCTCACCTGCTGCCCAAGCTGCTTTGGATGCAGCTCAGGACACGTTTGTTTTTCTGGGCTGCAAGGGCACATTGCAGGTTCATGTCCAGCCTTTCACCCACCAACAGCCCCAAATCCTTCTCAGAAGGGCTGCCCTCACTCTGTTCATCCCCAGCCTGGATGGATACCAGGGCTTGCCCAGACCCAGGCTCAGGTCTTGTCGAACCTCGTGAAGTTCCCATGGGCCGTTGCACAAGCTAGTCCAGGTCCCTTTGATGGCAGCATGTCCCTCAGACCTGTCATCCACACCACTCAGCCCAGTGTCAGCTGCAGACTGGCTGAGGATGCACTCGATCCCACTGTCTATGTCATTGCTGAAGATATTAAACACTACTGATCCCAATACCAGTGCCGGGGGGTCAGTCAATTTGATGATATAATTATGATGCTTATGAGATGTCAGTGACTTGAGTGTGAAAACCCCAGCATATCACATCAAATAATTTCTGGTTTGTAAAAAATGAACTCCATTTGTCATGGAGTTTAAATTCATTTAAATTCATTTAGCTCCAATCAATATATTTACAGCTTTTAGGAAAATTTACTATTTTAAATTTTTCCTCCCATGAAACAGTAATCTTAATCTTGACAGGGGAAGAAATATCCCTATCAATAGCAGTAATAGCAGTTCCACTGATGTCAACAGTCATTTTTCATTATTAGCTGCATATATAATTTCAGTTATTTAAATTTAGATGTTCTTGACCTAGTTTCCTTTTATTTTTAATCTAAATAGCTCAAATATCTAGGAAAAGACTAAAATGTTTCTGTGGAGATTGACAGCTTTGAGCACATGATGATGATATGAATGCCACATACATATATTTGCTTATATATTACCACCCTGGTTCAATATAAAACTGAATCAAATGAGGAAGTTAAGAAAAAGGCAAAGCCTATTTCTTAAAAGAAAAAATGTCAAGGATGACATTGCTGTGCTGTTTCATGAGGAGCATGAAATAAACCTCAGCCTGGCACCTACTCAAGGCTGAGTTGCAAGCAGTCCATTGAAAGAAAGTCAGCCTAATCAAGGAAGATGGGATAAATTGGTCTAAAAGAAATTGTCAAAAGCACACAAGGAAGTATCTCAGTTTAGGCATGAGATGCAAGTATTCTACAGTTTTTTGTTTTAATTTCTTTCTTCTCTAGGTTATATAACTTGGGATGAGTGAATCAACGATTCTTTATGTGGTAAAATCTTATGGTTGTTTCTCTGATGAAAAACTTGTTTCATCACACATTTATTTTTTGAAGGTTCATGGGCCTTTGATTTGGCCTCAGGCTAACGGATTTTAGAACCAGCAAGATTTCAGCCTAATGATGCATTAAAAAGTGGCTAGGTGGTATGGCTTCTACTCAGAATGAGGAGTAGAAAACAAGATTTGTCATTAAAAGGTGCACTCAAGAGTAATTAAAACAAATTTGAAGTACAGTCCTCCCTGGTACTATAACATCTGTTTTAAATTACCACATATTTGGAGTAACAGTTGGTCTTTGCTCTTTATGGCTTCATAATGAACTGAACCTTAAGAACTAATTCCTAAACATCACTAGTTTGGATTCCTAAGCATGCTCAATTATATGCTTTCTCATGCCCAGAAAGGAATACTGTCTTCGTATCATGGATAAAATATAAATATGGAGGGGATTGCTGCTTTTTGCCAAGACAGAATGTTTTAAAAGAGAGTGTCATACATAATTTTTACTGCATGCTACAGCTGCAACTGCAAAGCATCAATAAGCACTTAAATCTTAACCACCCTGTGTTTTGCTAATATGAGATGGGAATAAGCTGTCAGTTAATCACATAAGTTAGAGTGGAGTATGTTCTGGTAAAGTTTAATATTATTAAATAATGCAAGTTCTTGGGTCTAAATTGGTGTGTATTTTAAAGCTAGTTTATGCAGCATTTGATTTGTATCCTTTGTGTCTTTTTGTCTCTTTGAATGGGTTTTCTTAAACTATGGAAACCTACTGAATTCATGGTTCTCTGTAGAAAGCCTTTTGTTTTTGGAATATACTGGGCATCCATGCATATAAATAAAGTACAATGTTTCACACAACTTTTTTGAATACTAATGAATTGCAAAGGTGACCTCTTGAAATACAAGAATATGGTGCTTCTGCTAGGGAACCACAGTTCAGCTTTCAAAACACAAAATATTTAAGGAACATTAAAGAAGGAAAAGAGAGAATGAGGCTATAATTTTAAACAGATTTAGTTAAAACTCTATTTTTTATTCATAGCAAACTCCCATTGGCATCAGTTTTATTGGATTAGATATTAAGTGACAACACTACACTGCAGTTAGACTGCCAAAGCCAATGTGCTTTCCTACACTGCTTTTAACCTTTATTTCATTATTTCTGACCACTTCTTTTTAATATTCCTCAACTACCAATAATAGTTTCCCAATTTTTAAATTGCTGTGGTCACAGGGGCTTAGTTTTAAATAGTATTACTCTGCATAAGTTACCAGCTCATCTGTTCCTTTTTTTCTGTTACATTCAGATGAAAGTTCTAGAGCACAAGTCTTATGAGGTGCAGCTGAGGGAACTGGGGTTGTTTAATCTGGAGAAAAGTAAGCTCAAGGGAGACCTTAGCACTCTACAGGTGCCTGAAAGGAGGTGGTAGCAAGGAAGGCACTGGTCTTCTCTGCCAGGTAACAAGTGACAGGATGAGAGGGAATGGCCTCAAGGTGCACCAGTGGAGGTTAAAGTTAATTATAAATTAAATTCTTATTTGAAAGGGTGATTGAGCATTCAAACATGATGCCTTGGGAGGTGGTGGAGTCACCACCCCTGGAGTTATCTGAAAGATGGGTAGATGTGGCACTTAAAGACATGGTTTAGTGGTGAACTTGGCAGTGTTACATTAATGGTAGGACTCAATGATCTTAAAGGTCTTTTTTAACCTAAACAATTCCATGATTATATGTTATCACCAAACATTTTAAGGTACTTCAGACAAATATTTACTTCTTGCACTGCTTTGATTTTTTAATTCAGATTTGAAATTTCTTGGATGTAATTTGAAATTGTTTGGATGTAATTTCACAAGATAAATTTAACTAAAGATTTCTTGGTTTTGCTTTTCTTCCTCTCAAATGAAGAATTATCTAGAGTGGAAAAGATTTTTACCCTCACTTTTACCCCAACACTGCCTTGGTGAGACTTGTTATAGTCTTATAAAAATTAAAAAGACAAAAAAGAGAACTACAGACCTACAGTCTGTCTCACTTTGGAGCCCTGCAAAAGGTCCTCCTGGAAACTATGCTAAAACACACAGAAACAGAGAGGGAATCTGTGACAGCTCTCATGGCTTCACTGAAGGCAAATTGTGCCTCTCAGATCTGGTGGTTTACTCTGGTGGGCATATAGTGTTGGTGGATAGGGGAGACCAACTGGTGTCATCTACCTGGATTTGTGCAAAGCCTTTCCTACTTTGCCACACGACATCCTTATCCCCACACTGCAGAGACATGGGTTTGGTGGGTGGAGCTCTCAGTGGATAAGAAATTGTCTGGATGGTCATACTCAAAGATTTCAGTCAGTGGCTTGATGTCTAGAGAATAGCAAAAAGAATAGCAAAGAGTGACGTGCCTCAGTATTGTCAGAAAACGAACAGTGGGATTGAGTGCACACTCAGGAAGGCTGCAGATGATGCCAAGCTGAGTAGTGTGGCTAATACTCTAGAGGGAAGAGATGCCATCCAGTGGAACCTTGAAGGGCTAGAAAGATGGGCCCGTGATCATTGGAACACTGATCATTGTCATAAAAGCCCAAATTTTTTAAAAGTCTTGAAATGTTAAGTCTCCTTGGACAGTAAATCCTGAGGTATTTCTGTATTAGTTTTCTTGGTTGCCATCTTTAGCACTAAAGACTCTTAAAACAAAATGTTTCTTTCCCCCACCATCATAGAAAATACTACGACAAAAGGACAAACCAAACTCTTTCTGCTGTCAGTTAAGTAGTGCTTCAAAATGTTGTCTGCTTAAGATATCTGCACTCCAAGGAAATCAAAATCCTAACATTTTGTGATGAAAATTTAAAAAACAGCTATCCAAGAACTACAAAGTTTGCAGCATGCACTATTTTTATATGCATGCTTCAATTACTTGCCAAATGCATTGATTGAAGTTCTGTGAGGGTTTTTTTTTTTTTTGTTTTTTTGTTTTTTTTTTTTTTTTGTTTTTTTTTTTTTCTTTTTGTTTCTAACATATTCTACAAAAATATCCCTACTGGGGAGACTTCAAGTGAGCAGATATATAGAGTCATGAGTAAATACTCTGTATTATAGAATCTGAAATTTCTATGTTAAAGTCAGGGAAAGATGTCTGGATGTGTGTGCTATGACGTTAGAGATTTGCAGAGTTATTTAAGACTGCACTGAACTTACCATATTTGTTGGAGGACACAAAACCGGTACATGGTTTTCAGGGGATTTTTTAAAATGGGTAAGAAATATGAATAGCAGCTTTCTACTGATGCAGACAGCCAGAAGTTACCTAATGGAGTGTCATGTGGTTTTCTGTTCTAACTCAGCAGAAAAAAATTATCTGAATTCAGGACGCACATCAGAAGTACTCAGTTTCCTCAGCAAAGAAAGACATCACTTTCCAATCTCTATCTCATTTTCTACTACAATGTGACAAACATGAAGTTTACTTGCTTACATGTTTTTTACCCACCATGTATTTAGTTTTATGAAAACTTCAATGGCAGAAAAAATCTCATTCTTTTCCATCTAATTTCTTTTCCACTACAGTGTGACAAACATGAAGTTTAATTGCTTACATGTTTTTTATCCACCATAAATTTATTTTTATGAAAATTGCAATGGCAGAAAAAATCTCATTCTTTTCCCTCTAATTTATTTTGTACTCTTACATCACTCTATTCTTTTATAGTTTATTCCAGTCTAAGCCTCTGCAGACATAGTGATTTCCTACATTTTTTTAAATTGTGAAAATATTTTCCTAATTATAACTTACTTGAGTCCAAATTTCTTTATTTTCAAAGCATTAAAGCATGCTAACACAGAGCTAAAAATAAACAGATGAAACCCCCATCCCCCCCATTCTACATAATGCCATGATGCCCAGGTCACTTGCAGGATTATACTAAAAAATTCAGTTTCTATGTGTTCTGCTAAATTTTTTTGGTATGTTTTAAAAGGAGAAGCTTCTCTCATGCATGCCATTTTAATTCAGCAATTGTTTAGGTGTAAGTCTATCCCCCACTTGCTTAGAGCTCCCTTGCCTCTCAGAAGTTTTCAGAAAGAATACCGCATCGTATATATCCTCAGCTAACTAGAAGTCCAGAGCTTTTGCCAGTACAATTCTTCAAAAATGTCAAGGGGAAAAAAAAATCCTCGTCTTTTTTAAAGTACTGGTAGAAATCACACAATTTTTGCTTGAAACAGATTTTCACAAAAAAATATGGCAGTTAGCAGGTCAAAGAGCAATGGTTTAAAAGTTTTGCTTACATCATACTGTGTTGCTAACATCCTAGTCCAAAACTGTTGCATGAGCTGAAGTTAAATGCTTTTACTTTCTGGTTCCAAAACACAGTATTAACAAAATGTTCCTTGAAATCTCAACCTGAAATCACAGCTTTTATTAAAGTATGAGAAGAAAGAAATCAAATATACATTCTAAAATTACTGTGCCACAACATTTTTTTCACCACAATATTTTTATACCTAAACACCCTGTAATTCTGGTGTTGAAAAATAAAAACACTTTGAACAACCTTCTCTGAAGAGCTGAGTTTCAAACGTGGCATGATTGTTTAGTCTTTCCTGAGGTCACTAACGTTAGCATAAGAGTTCTTTGGATAGTTTTAATAACACTTTTGTCTTTTTCTGGGGTGAAATTTTATATTGTATTCTGTTGTGTCAGGAATGGTCATGGTAGTGGTGTTCAGCTTGGAAAGAAAAACATTTCTTAAAATTCAAAATTTAAACCCATGATTGATCAATCACTGAGTTTGGAGAAAAGGTAGAATTGGGGAATATGACATTGGACAAAATAGGTTAGGAAAGTTTCAGAAATGTCTTTTGTGAAAAAATTCTTGATTGCTTGTTTGACTTCTTGGCTCTCAACCATAGTGTTTTTAATGTTCCTAAACATTTAGCTTTTTATTAGAAAAATCATAGTGAGATCGAATTTGGTTTTTAAATCAATGGATTGTTTTTTAATTCCAATTTTATATAACTTTCAGAAAAAGGAGAATGCAAATGTTATACTTTTTAATGTTATAAGTATTTTGAGGTTTTTTTTGAACATAGACAAAAAATAGGCACATATCTTATTTTGAAAAGGATCATTAAACACAACTATAAAGCAAAATAACCAAATTCCAAAGCCCTGTTGTAACACAAATAGGAACAACAATGAAAGTGGCAGCAAACCTCTTTCTGCTTTAATTGTTTCACTTAAAGGTACAGGCAAATAAGAAAAATAATTACGCACCACAAGTGGGTGTGAATAACTTCCCAGAAAGTTTCTTTCAGGATAATTCTTCAAAGGAAACTGAGGAGATGAGTAGAAAACTTCAGAGATATTCAGATGGATATTTAATATATCTGTGGCTGACATATTTTAAACTGTAGAATAAATGAGGAAATTGAGCATTGTCACAAAATTAATGGCCAAAGATGTACAAGCTTTTAAATACCCCTGCTGCATGTGAATGATGATATACAGGATTTTCCCTTACAGAACAGAACAGCTGAATTCCATAGAGTGATAGCTAGCATTTTGAGGAAAGCACGAACTTCTCTTCAAAAAACCAGATAATTATTTTTGAGGACATGACAGACATGTTACTAACATCTTATAGCCAAAAAAATTATGGATCAAAATATGACCACAGGAAAACACACCCCTGTGGATATTTTCAGTTCAGTCAGAGAGAAAAAGAGAAGGTTTTCTAACCAGGCGAGAGCCTGGGAGACAGTTGGGAAAGAATGTAAATAATTCTCTAATCTGTCTTGTTGTTCACATTGTTGATAGATATGTTCTGCCACCGTGCGTCATTCACTGCACACCAATGGTGTGACATGTTTTTACTCGAAGACCAATGAAATTAGTCTGCATGATGTTCTGTATATATAGAGCGGTGCATTTGAAATAAATCAGAATTCATCTCTTTGCCTTCTAACTTGGAGTCATTCTCGTTACCGTCCTGCTCTACAGTGACACACCCCGAGCATTACTGCCCCAAAAACTTCATGTTGACTAGTTTTATGTTTTAGAATTTGCATAAGACTGTTATTTAAAAAGCTCTTACTAAATTTTAGTAAACACATTTAGTAAAAACATTTTTCTTCTTCATTATCCATTGAACTACCTTCTACATTTTCTCCAGGATGAGTATAGATTGATCACACACTCAAAATCAAATTCTAAGGAAGTGATAGTGACAATAAACTCCCATATTAAAGAAAGATAGTTTCATTTTTCTCAAATCATAGTGAATTGATCAAAGAAATCCTAAAAAGAGTTTCATGATAAAGGGGTTTATAAGCAGGAGTGAGTTTATAAATAGGAGTGAATCTTCTTTGCAGGCAGAAATAAAGGTTTTTGGTGAAAGCCTCACTGAACTGGTTTCTGCAGGTTTTACTGGAAAAATATGTGTTCAAAATGTACATTTTATTTTCACATCAAACCCCCACCAAGACAGGTATTTCACACTTTTTCCTGAACTGTGTAGCCCAGAGAACTCAGTGAGTGCCACAAACATGCAGCCTGATGGAGCCAGCCAGCTTTGGAGTCACACAGTCCTTCAGGGAGCTCCTGCTCAACAGCCCAGGTGCCTGAGTTGCTTTGGTCTGGCTGGGACTGCAGCTGTGTGTGCCTGGGGACCCTCAGCCCCTGCAATGCTGGGAACAGAGAGAGGAGAGGGATTTGCTTCCTGAGCTGAACTCAGTGTTTCCTGTGGAAATGTCTTCTGGGGAGGTGTTAGGTTTGGACTGTGCGTTTGCCTGCCCAAGATCAAGTGGATTAGGCTGGAACCAGACTTATGAATGCTGCTCAAACTTGGGTGGAGGTTTGTGCCAGAAGACTTGGTGATGTTAGTGATTTTTCTGTGGGGGGTCATCTTTTCTTTTTCCTGGTATTCTGATTACTTCTTTGTCGAGTAAATCCAGATATTCAACATTTCATGTGTGAATCTAGATACTCAATATTTCACATGTGATCATGCCTTCTGCTTTAACTCCAGCAACTGACACAGTCACCACTGGGTTGTTACAACTCACAACAGTCCAAGATCTTCTCTAGGTATGATTGCATAGCCCCCATTAAATCACACAGTGTACCTCGTGCCACTCAGTTTATGTATTAATTTCTTTCCTTGACACATTGTGCAAAGGTGACAGCATATTATGAAATGAAAGAAAATCCAAGCTGTAAACAAAATTTCACAAGCCTGTACAAATAGGCAGATTGAGTGCTGTAGGCTCTGCCTATCAAATCAGAGATGGTAACATTTTCAAAAGGCAGCTGGGCAAATCTCATGTTCTGAATACCAGAAGGATTCCTTGAATGAGATTCTTTGAGCTAGGAAAAGGAATAAAACCTGCAGGTCAAATGATGAAGTAGAATAAGCCCAACTGAAAACTCAGAATGTCCAGTTTACTGGAAAAAGAAAATTTAAATGGAAGTGACTAAGACTCATCCTTTTATACGACCACACTATACTACTATGATTTTAGTATGAATAAGTGACACAGTTTTAATTCAGAAAATAATGGCAGTAGTGATAAATGGGGAAAAAATGTGTATTTCATCCCTCCAAAAAAAGTCTTTGTTTTCATGGATTTTTAATGGAAATTTTCAATATTTGCAATGCTATATTATGAAGTAGATGAGATTCATCATATGTCCTGATAAATGAATTTGTTTGCAGTGAGAAATATGTAAGGAAATCTTTACAAATTCTGTGGCAGAGAAAAGACTAAATGTAAAATGAAAGCCTATATTGTATCTCATCTCTAGGAGCAATTTCAAACAAATGAAAGTACAAGACTGCATTGCTATAGTTTTAATTTTAGAGCTAGAACTACACCTTTAATACATCTGAAGTAACAGAAATTACAAAATTCATCCTTTTAATATATTCTAAGGAAAGAAGAGTAGCAAATGTATTAATGTTAAATTAAGAACATCATTAACCTTTTAAAAGAGAGAAAAGCTATATTTGAAGGTTAACACCAGTGTATAAAAAATGGTAGCCTCTCTTTTATTTTTTAATAAATTTGAGTAATAAGGTAATCGCTTATGTTTGTTTTTTCAGCTCTCTAATTTCTGAGCCTCCTTCTCAAATGTGCTGTTCGTACTGATGCCTTGTGAATGCTGACCCAGAACAGAGACTAGATGGAGCTAAAGAATAAAGTAGGTATTTATTAGAAGGCCTCAACAGATCACCTTGGGCAGCAGAAAAGCCCAGCCAGGGGGACACCGAAGATGAACCAAAATGGTCACAAAATGGATGACTGGTCAGGAGGTCTCTCACTTTTATAAGTTCTGGTCCATTTGCATATTGGAGTTAATTGTCCAATTGCAGCTTTAGGTTATGAAGTCCCATCCTTCTCGTTTTCTCTCTTTGGTCCACCATTGTTTATGCTCTTGGGTTTGAGATTTGGATTGGTTGTCCTTGGTCCCCAGCTAGAGAAGGAATTGTTTTGCCTCCCTACTCTGTGAAGAGAGCTCACCATCCCCTAATACGGAGCCTAGACTTACACACTAAAGCATAACAGAATCTGAAAAATATTAAAAATAAAACCTGAAGCATCAGTACCACTGATAATAAAAACTAAAATGCTTGTTTTAGTAAAAAAGTTAGAGATTTTCTTTGATAATTTCCAAAATAGTATTAGAAGTCTATGACATGAAAAAAAATTTAGAAAACTATAGCATAATATTTCACTTCTAGATATTGCTGCCTACATGAAATCTGTCTGCTTACCACCAACCCATTAGTCACAACTTTATTACTTTTCAAGGGTTCAGGACCTTCCTCCCCAGGATACCAGAAAGATGATATACAGACCATGCTACTGACGTGTCTGAAAAAAAAATCACTTGACTGAGAAACAGAAGATTCAGACAAGCTGTTCATTTTATCATTACCAGTATAACAGAAAATTAAACTGCCTTGATTTTCAATTTTCTTGCAATTTTTCTTTAAAAGGCATATGCATTGATTAACAAAAGAAAAAAGAAGAAAGAGGAAGAATATAAAGAAGGCTGGAGAACTTTATTGCCACAGTGATTGCTTAAGAAAACTGAACAGAAGAACCCTACAGGCACAACTCCTACCTGCACACACATGTAAGTTCATCCCATATCTTAGTTACTGCCAAGTCTTCAATTTAATAACAAATCCTCTTACCCACTGAAAGTAGTATGCTTGTAATATAAAAAGTATTATCTTTGACACACATTTTTCTACATGCTAAAAAATCTTTGGAAATTGACAGAAATGTTTTCAAATAATGTTTGAAACATGTGGACTAAATCCAGGTTTTAGATACTTGGAACATAAAAATAGAGCAGGAGTTAAGTGTTCCAAAGCTAAGCAAAAAAGCACAATCCAAACCCTAAACTATTATGTTTAATAACAGAAACTTTATGGAAGTATAATCTATAATAGAATCTAACTAGAGTCCACGTCAACAGATTAAAATATTTTAAATGCAAATTGAACTTACAATAAATCTGTCTGATAAAGAATTACAATTAAAACTGCAACCTTAGCAATAGTTGCAAATAATCTGCATATACATTATTCACTTTCCAAGCACACTTAATTGACTAAAAGTAGAGGGCTTTTTTAATTAAATGTGTGTGTATATCTATATGTTTTTATGTGGAGACATAAAATTCTCTAAATTGAAATATGCCAGTAAAGAGTATATGAAAATTGGTAATTAAACCAGTCTAATATTAGAAATGTAATTATGAAATGCATCATTAGAAGTAACATATATTATTTTATTAAAGTAATATTATCATTAAACAAGAATCACTAACTAACAACAAGAGAAAGATTAGCTATAGCACAAGGTTGTAATATATTTTTTAATTATTCTTATAGGGAAGAAAAAAAGTTACATATACTTTAGGACAGAAAAAAAACAAAGCTATTAAATTGTCTATGTTACATTCTTTCCCTCCCTGCACCAGATCTTGCTTCTTGTAATATTCTAGCCAATGCTCCAAGATTCAGACCCCGATGCAATTACAAGCAGTGTCAGCTAGCAGTCATCTGAGTGAAGCAGATAATCCTGGCTCTCTCCTACTGCAGCCTAAAATCTACTTTTTTTTCATTTCCTTTTCTTCAATCAGATGCTCTGTGTCATCTAAAGAAAACAATTTGATCGCACAGGAATGGAAATCACTATGAAACATAAGGCATGGCAAACGAAACAGACAAGTTCCTCTTTTATGAATATTTTATAACAGCTTGACTATCCAAGCAATGTCTTTCACAATTTTCTCAACTTTTCATATTTCTCACTTTTCCTTTTTTTCCCCATTTATGTTTTCTTCTCTACCATGTCTTTATTGCTAAAACAAGACCATTCAGAAAAAATAAAACAAAACAAAACCAAACAAAAAGATAAAAAAAATTCCCACCAAAACCCCAAATCCAGAATCAAACAGTATTTTTGTAAGAATTTCTAATTAAGCTCAGTTCTACATTCTGCTTAATAGAACTGGGTGCTTCTTGGTGAGTTGTTTCATAAGGCAATATTTTATATACCAAACACAGATAAGAGAATTCACACAATTAATCATTCTCTGAAATGAAGCCTCTGTAAGCCAAATATCAATTATTTAGATATTAACCAAATCAGTGCATTTGGTAGAGATACCTGAAAAAAAACTTGCAGGGATGATGAAACCAGTCCCTAATGTACTCCTCACATTAGGACAGACACACTATCTGGCTGCTTTTGAATATGTTGAAGAAGCTGACAAAAAGTTTAATTCTATTGAATTCTCAATAGTTTTTCTAATATTGAATACCAATTACTTCACCATTCTAGTTTTGCCTGTTGTCTTTGAAAAGGTTTTTCACCCTGAGGGTGGTTGGGCACTGGAACAGGCTCCCCAGAGAAGTGGTCACAGCACCAGCCTGACAGAGCTCAAGAAATGTAGTCAGGGACATGGTGTGGACTCTTGGGGTGTCCTGCACAGAGCCAGGAGTTGGACTTGATGACCCTGATGGGTCCATTCTGATTCACTTTATTCTATATTCACTATGATTCTATGAAACAGAGGCTTTGCTTGCTTAATTCAATATCGTTTCAGGGAATCTCCAGTAATACAGTCTTTCAAAACAGAGAACAAAAATTTACTCCCCTCCCTGCCATCATAACTGAGGAAATGCTAAGACCTAGATATATAAATTTAATGTTAAATTTTAAATCCTTTGCATTTGCTCTTTGTCACTGCCAAAATATACTGAGATGACATCTATCTAGACGGCAGATATAAATGTAGGTTGAGCACAATGTGTTTCAGAAGCAAACCTGAAGTTAATCAAAAGAATAATACATTAAAAAGTATATTTAAAAATCCTAGCACAAATTGATGAAACAATTCAAGATTTATATAATCTTGGAGTAAAAACATAATTTTAAAATTTCATTGTTCTTTTAAATAATATTTTCAATTAGGTTTGTGAAATATTGTGAAATATGAATTATTGCGAATAGTTTTTTTATCAAAAAATTAGGTCTAAGTTCACCAAAACTTTTCCATCTTAAGAGGCTTTTTCTATTTTTTAATTATATAATCATCTCTAGGTATGAAGTTGTAGCTGGCATTAATTCCTTAGGATGTCACAGATTCTATCAGTTTTCCAGAATAAGATTTTAAAACAGAACAGCATCTAAATCTATAAAGATTAGAATATAACAGAAATTATATTCTTAGATCTATATTCTTATTCACCCAAAAGCCAGTATTCAGAAACTTGCTTCTAAACACAGCTCTAGTAGAGGCTAAAAGCAACATTTCAAAAAACTGAATTTATCATCCCTCATACAGTATTTTGTATTAAATTATATTCAGAAGTCCTGTAGACTCCTTTCAGAATTACTAGGTTAAATTTGCCCCGTCACGGGTGTCTCATTAAAGCAATACAGACACTTTCTTCAGTACATCATTCACCAAATATTGGAACAAGATGTTCAAGAAATCTATAAAATCAATAATGCTTCACTAGATGTGTTCCACCACTGAGTCTTGCTAAAGCTGGGGCTTCAGTGAGTAACTACTAACAAACCCCAGTAAAAAACTCTGCCTTTCTGAGAGCTCTGAACAAACTTCTGATGTAAAGGAGTCATCGGTCACCATTAGAATAGCTATTACAATTCTTAGGTTAATAATTTTAAAATATGCATTATTATTATTATTATTATTATTATTTATTATTATTATTATTATTATTATTATTATTATTATTATTATTATTATTATTAAACAACCCTGCCAAATATTTACTCTGCATCAGAATCTCAAGCAGGGTAGCATGTCACTTACTGTTATCACTTAATGGATCTCTGCTTTGTAGGATTTGTGACTTCTAGGGTCTTAAAACATTCAGGGAAACATTTTAGTTTCCCTGCCAATAGACAGGACATATTGTCAATAAGCAGAGCTTTTCCTTCCGTGAGAATAAGTGGTTAATAATAATTATAAGGAAAACAAAACAAACAAACAAACAAAAAACCCCCAAAATAACCAAGTACATAGCCTGTAGTGTAATATTAGGCTCTGTGAATTAAAATATTTTGGTTGATACATCCTAGCTTAAAACTAATTGTTGAAAATTTTGTCTTCAGCACAGATTGATCTGCAGATACCTGAAGTTTGTGATAAATATCTAATGAGAATAAATACCAAGATAAATCATGCTGAGACCTTTGTATTTACTCTAGCTTCTTTCAAGATCTGAAACTCAAATGCAGATACAGTTCACACATTTCGTGCCACAAGTGTTAAAATATAATGACTTCAATTGCTACTGTTCAATTAATTAAAAACATTTTGGTCAAGTTATAAACAAACCCTTAAAAAAAAAAGTTTAGCAATTTTTATGTTACAAATAATCATCATGCACTATCTGTAGTTTTCCATAGAGCCTCATATTTTTTACTTAACTAGACAACAGTAAACATCTTTTTTCTGTGTTGCAAATGAAAAGAAATGAAATTTTCTGTTTTATTTGGAATTAGTTGATTTACCATCATCATAAAATATTAACATATTATTTAGTATGTAGAAATCAATGAACTGAACTGAACAATTAAAAATTATCCTCCACCAGTTCTAACAAAAGGCAATTATTACTGAAATTTAAAACCTTCTTGCATTATGTTTTTTTTATTATTTTTTATTTGTTTGATTGCTGTTTTTCTTTTTTTCCTTTTTCTTTCTTAATTAAAGCTTTATCAAAGAAAACACTCCTCACATGTAGAATGAAAGAACTGTATCTTCTTAGCACCTCAAGGCACTTCAATGGTGCTACACACTCAGGACCTTTATCACAAAAGCTATACTAACACAAATTATCCACATAAAAAAATAACAGATAAATCTTTGCACCTATTCTGCTGAAAAACCCGGAGTAAAGCTCTATCCTGGCAGGAGGCTTGCCATAAAGCGTAATATAACTCACAGTTTCACCAGTTTTCATAGTGTTTATAATTTCAGATATTAAAAAAAAACACAGAATAGTTTTTTAAGTGAGCTTCATAAACAGTGCCATTATTTCATAACTCTAAAAGTTAAACAAGAACCATTTCTTTAATTTGATAACTAACTTTGAAATGCAAATTTCCAAGTCCCATTTTTGTGAGAAGCAGGGTTTTAAGGACAAACATGAAGAGAACTTATATAAATGAGCCATAAAGTGACCAATATCCATTATCACGTATCACATCAAAACTGGTGCACCTCCTACGGAATTCAGTTTAAAGATCTGAGAGATTCTTTTTATACAATTTTAGGAACAAAGCTCTCCTTTATCCCTACAGTTGTCTGTGAGAAAATCCTTACCTTGTTAGCTCTAGCCAGGTACACAAAACCCAAGATCAACACTACTCTCAAAGATTATTCAATTATACCCTTGGTAAAACCATGAAAAACAAACCTTTGTCATAACACAGTTCTCTTCAGAATGAGCAAAAGAAATAAATAGAATATGGGATGAAATGAAATATTTACTCTTACATGCATGGAGAGGCCTAATGGTATTTTTGACAAGAAAGTGCAAATGGGAGGTAGGCTAAATGAAATAAGGAGCTTCCTAATGTACATCTTCACATGCATGTGATTACTGCACATGCACATTTGGCAAATAAAAATGTTTTGCACTTTGAATTTAAATTCTGGCTGTTCATATGTCTCTCAAACCTTTCTGACAGATTTCCCTTGATCTGAGTATTGGCCAAGGCTCTACTTTTTTTTCCCCTGTGGCTTTTATTATCTAACTTAAATATATTAAGCCAGATGGAAGGATTCCTGGCACCCCCACCTTTAACTGCCCAACTGGATTGACCCCCAAAGACTAAAAGTGTGCTCAGAGAGCTGCCAGTCATAATGAAGGGTTATGAAAGGAGATGGTCATGGCAAATTTCTGTAGATGCAGAGAGTAGATTAACTTTTTTTACATGATGAAGTCTTATTTATAAAGAGGTAAACAGAATTCTGGGTATCTTTTTAATTTACTCTTACGTCAATTCATTGATATGGATAAAAAATAGTTTGATGTCATACAAAAGCTTATTAACTACCCTCTTACTGATGTTCTAAATTCTCAATGGGGTGCTATTCATCCCCCCATTAATACTGGAGTAGGACATATTATACATTTTAACTACTAAGACCAGTTAGACTGTGAAAGCCAGATCCAAAAATCATACTAAAACTGTGGAGCAGAGATGTAAATGAAAGATGACTGTACATCCTGTACAAAGTAATCTGGAAATTGTTAAAAACAGGTTCCCATCCAACTGAATTCACTATAAATTTCCTAATTGATTTCAGTTTGAGTGGGCTTTAGAAGTGGGTATTTAATGACTGGGCATGCTTTCAGTTTGGGGATATAAACAGTAAAGGAAATATTAAATTTTATTTTAAATTATGCAATGATTTTTATTGAAAATTGGCAGCTGCCAGCATTCCAGAAAATGAGACTGCTAATTTATATGCCAAAAATAGAAGCATTTAGCTTCTGAGAGACTTGATAAAACTATCTCTAAATGACTATTTGCAAAATCAAATGCATATTTATAATTGTGTAAGATTATATTATTTCTCCCAGCTTGAAACTGGGAATATGAAGTTTTCTGCATAAAAACTGATCCACTGGATTTAATCTGACCCCTTAATAGATACTATACTGCTAAAAATGTTTTAATGATAAGATCCAGCCTGAAGTTACCCAGATCTTATTTGCCTCTTAAATATATCGAGGAACACTTTATTGTAACAAGAATATTATTTAATTGGGAAAGATTCAACTTAGAGATCAGATCTAAGGAATAATGCTAAAAATATTAGTTTACTGTCCAACTGTAATAACCAAGAATACACCAAAAGCATTAGATGTATTCACCATATGAGGTACAATAAAATTTATCTGGATTTTTCAAGGCTAAGCTTTCATTTGCTAACAAATACAAATAAAGGAACCGGAGTTACGTTGGCATTCCAGTGACAGAAAAAAGGTATTGTACCACATTAAAGTCGCTAACTTTAAACTTCTTATTTGCTATTACTGCTTCTAGTGATTCATGTCTGCGTCATAAATTGAAGTTAACTTGATAAATATACAAAACCCAATTTAGTTTTCATACATGTAATGATTTCACATCAAATTATGATGGTACTCATGAAAGGTAAAATTCTAATCAAGTTAGTTTTTATAAATGAAATATGTCTAAGTTGTCAAACAAATAACACTGAAATATTTTGTCTCACAGCTTGAGATGAGAGAATATTCTGCTTGTTTTCTCTAGTCATATTTTTAAGTGACATCCGATTTAAATGGTAGTTACAGGAAACTTAAACTTTTTAATAAACTGGAACTGACTAATTTTCATCTGCACTTAAGTTACAATACCTTTTTATTGCTTTTCTTTTCATGGTTTAATTATGGTCCTTGAAAGCTCCTAACACCAAAGTTCTTAGTTTCACTGAATTTCTTTCACCTCAGATCATTCCATACTTATAAGAATGGAATTTATATTAGATATGAGAAGGTGGGCTTATAGTAAAGCCAAAGTTCCCATGAAATTATTTCAATGAAGTCATTGAAATACAGTCATTTTTCTTTACAGTCATTTTTCTGGGAAAACTATTTTTTGTCACCAAGCTTGACTACAGCAATAGTTTTCATAAGTGTGAGAAAACACAGATGGTATAGTAGAGTGACTTGATATAAATAAGCTACCTTGCCTCCATGTATTGATTTTGACAAGTTTCCCCTATTTCAGTTCTTTTGAGAAAGTCAAAAATAAATGGTGATCCTATGATTTCACTTGTTTGCATAACTAAAGGTGCAGCCAAGTCTGATAATCATGACTGGGAGTTGGTAAATTGATATCCTTTCTTGCAATAATTATTGACACAGAAGATGAGAAAAGCCCTGCACATTGTCCCCTCTCTCTTTCCAAATGGATCTCTGATTGGCTTATCAATTTTACTCCCGTTTATAAGATCACAGCTTTTATTGTACAGCAGAGAAGCAGTGTTTCATAATTTCACTAGCAAACATGTAACACCTTCAATAAATATATACACATATAAACACATTCAAGCAGACAAAACACAACTTCAGAAGAGAATGCAAGAAAATGTGAAAAGAATGCTGCATGTGTATGCAAGTAAGTGTCACCCTTCTGCTAAGGATTTATGAAACCTTTCTTCTTATGCTTGATGACATAAATGATAATAATTTGTTGAACATCTCAGTGAACACAAAGCTTTGAAAGAAATGGACTGACAGTACTGAACTCTCTGGTCTGAGTATTTTGGTGAATTTATGCAACGGTTTAAGTATGAACATTACAACATGATCTTATTAAATTAAATGAATAATTACAGATGGATGAAGATTTACTTTTCATAAATGCTTCAGAATTCATACTAGAAATTTGGAATTCACAGCTCTTGGCATTGCAGCAAATATAATGGCAACTCCTAGAGTCACTCACTGCATGACACAGCATCACAGAATGTCCTGGGTTGGAGGGGAGCTACAAAGATCATCCACTCCAACTTCTGTTTTTTGCACAAGACAGCCCCATGAGTCACCCCATGTGCCTGGGAGCTTCCAAACGCTTCTTGAGCTCTGTAAGCTTGGTGCTGTGACCACATCCCTGGGGAGCCCATTTCAGTGCCCAGCCCCCCTGTGTGAAAAACCTTTTCCTAATAAAAAGAAAAATTTCATTCTATTCAGTTTCTGACAAATTTTAGTTACTTCGTTTGTTTGTTTTTTTGACTGATCATTTTCTCTACAATTTAATAAAGTGCAGGGTTTTTTTTTTTTAAGAATACTTGTTCTACTTCTAACACGCAGTTTCTTCTTCTGTTTTCCTTATCTGTAATAACTTTGCAGGATTTTTCATCTTCTTATTAGATGTTTCCAGTACCAAACTTTTACTTAAAAGATTTAAGCAAAAGACTTTTTCTGGTCTCCATAACCCTTGAAACCCTTGAAAGATATCTTGCAAATATAGCCTTGAGTATCTGATTTTCTCATCTCACACATCTTCTCAGTCTCATCTAGCAGCGTCTTTTTTCAGGTTCTTACTTACCACATTTCTACATTTTATGCTTTCAAAGCTTTTAACCTAAAATTTCAAAAGAAACAACAGCCTATGAAAATCACTCAAATTTATAATTTCTCAGAGAATTTAATGTTCTTCTAATTAAGCTGACCTAATTATGACAAAAATTAAAGAGAAAATAATTCTCTTTTTGAAGTGTCTTTAAGGCACTTCAGCATGGAGCTGGTATTTAACTAAGGTATTACTGATGACTTCAGGAATTTAAGCCCACCCTAACAGTTCAGGAAGTTTTAGGAGCTTAACACCTAGGCTCAAGCTAGTTAATTCTCACGGAATTAATCATTTTATGAAAGCCCTTTAGCTAACATTGTTTCAGTTTAAGGTTTTAAGGAATCTATTTTAATTTAAATTAAATGAGTTCCTGAGCATTTAAAGTCGTTTATCTGTTATTTTTCGGCTTCTGGGAATTCCAAACTCGAGTCTCTTTAAATAACAGTTACTATAAATAACAGAAATGGTTTGATATATAGGTCAGGTTACTTACACCTCAAGTTCTATCAGCATCAAATAGATGGAAAATAAATTTACCCTGCCTCTTCCTACTATTAACCTGATCTTTACCCACAAAGACACAGCCTGTTAGTGTTGAACAGTGCCCTCTACACCTGTGGAATATTTCAGCCACAGTATATGGGGATAACATGTAAATAAAGACCTTTTAACAATGCTAACAGGAACTGCGTGATTCATAAATTAAAAGAAAATTCTAAGCATCTCTGAGCTGAGCTAGATCTCTAGAGTTGTTCGAGTGACAACTAATAATATTTTATTCCTTTCCCAAAGAAACAAGATGTGATAAACACTATACAAGGAGAAGATCTGATACTGCTTATGTAGGACATTCTTAATTAGGTCCCGCACTGTGTATCTGCGTAGTTTAACATGGTGAAACTCAATTAAGCTGTTTTAACTCAGACAAGCCCTTGAACCAGTTGATGTCCTTAAAATATCCAGTATATAATTTGCTTTAGAAGTTATATGAGTTGTAAAGTAGTGATTGAACTTCTAAAATGTGTCTATTGACATTTGACATTGTTCCTCTGAATGAGGGTGACAAATATAGAATTATAATTTATCCACTCAGTTTAATGACTAAGCTAGTTTTACTTTTTTTTTTTTTTTTTTTTTTTCCTGTTGATTTCTAATGGCCCTGCGTAGCCAATTTGCTGATGTGAAAGACAGCTGGAACCTCTCATGTTTTATGAATGGTAAAGCAAAACTCTGACCTCAGTTTAAACTGTGCAGGATTACTGACAGTAACAAAAAGAGTGGGAACATAATTTAAAGAAAAATGTTCTGAATTTGAAACAGAATGGTTAATTTGGCTTTTTATCTATTTCTGTCACAAGGATTTGCAGTTTTCCATGCAAAAGGAGGAATATCACAATTTTCCCTTCTCCAAGAGAAAACCCAGAAGAAAAGTGAAACTCTGGAAGGGAACACAAGCTACTTTGATCAAAAAATGTGTGTCTGCTTCTATAGTCATTTAACATGGTACCAGTTGTTCTAGGTTTGTACAACAAACTGCATTGCAAAACAAGTCAGAACACAGCAGGACTTTGTCTTGTTTTCTCTGCAGGGAAAACAGTTTTAAAACTTCATAATATCAAGTGCAAATTCAAACAGATTTGTTCTGAAAGTCAATGATATGCAGCAAATATGCAAAACCAAAAATACTGAATTAGGAAACACTTTTGGATAAGAGTCACTTGTGAGCAGGAAATGCTGTCTTAGGAGCTAAAAAATAGTACAGCTTGCATTGAAAATTATTAGCTTCTTCTGAGGACCTAATAAAATTTGAGACCACAGGACTGAAAGATATAATTCAAAATACCCCTGCACAAAATGATTGAAAAAAAAATCTTCAGTCTTCTCTTTTTTTTTTTTCCTCTGATAACTCAGATTTTCTGGTTTATGTTTTTCTTTCAAATTTTATCACTTACAGACCTCAGGTGTATCTTGTGTGTTACTCACATGTTAGTACCTGGAGAAGACTATGAAGCTTACACTCATTAAATAATAATTTCTGCTGTCTCTCTCTGTCTTCCTCTCCTGCAATCTTCATAGCCTACCGAGAACCTTCGACCCAACTGTGGAGAGAGAGGACCAGGAAGCGAAGTGAAGGGACGCATACAATTCTTCTAGTCATGAAGAAATTTCTGTTTCTACCACAGCTCTCATCAGCTCCATTCACAGCTGAAGAAACACAGCAGTCAAGTCTCTAACAGGACTGTTTCTCTGGAACTGCAGCACTAAGGACCAGTCACATCCAACCTGCCACGTTTATCAGGCTCATGAAGCTATAAGGCATTCCTGCAAACATCACACTCGGCACAGCTCTGTAGGAAACGATAGCAAGGTTTCTGAACCATTCATTGTTACAATTTAGGTTCAAACTAGAAAGCTTCACTAATTTTCTGAGCTAAGGCTAAAAATATCAGACAGAGGGTGGCTGGGCACTGGAACAGGCTCCCCAGGGGAGTGATCATGACCAAGCTTGACAGACTGCAAGAAATTCTCAGAAAACACTTTCAGCACATGGTGTTATTTTGGGGCCATTCTGTGCAGGGCCAGGAGATGGATTCAGTGATCCTTGAGGATCCCTTTCAAGCCAGAATATTCTATGATTCTATGGGCTGAGGGTTTGTAATATGAACAAGTAAAGCATGTTTAATTAAGACTTACAGTGGTGACAGTTTTAAGTCACAGAACTTAGACAGGTTCTTGAGCTTTAAATAAATTTTTCATGTCATTTTGAGTTAGAACACGACACTGAGTGTACCTAATGTCTTACAAAATCTACCCACCTACAGCAAGTTCCAAATTTGTAAGACTTCTTCAATTGTGAAAAAAATTCTTACCGAATATGCTGTATAGCTGCATACCAAGTACTTGGAGGGGAATTAATGATTTTAGAAGGGTATTTTTCCAGAAGCAGAAATAGAAGGAAAGCTGAAAGATTGCATTAGAAGAGTCCATTAAAAAATAAATATTTTTTTCATTTGTATAATCTCTTTACTTTGTAGGAGAATCAGGGGAGAGAAAAAAATATCATCAGGACTTTACCAGCATTCAGAATGCTTCATTAGTTTGCTTTAGTAATTAGTAACATCACAATGTCGACAAATTCCTTATACATAAAACTCCCATGTCTTCTTAATGCAGTAAGAAATTCCAGACAGATATATATATTTATTATACTTATATTGTGTTCCTTGAAAAATGAGAGTGGGGAATGATTATTATGCTATTTTTAAAACCTATAGGAAATTAGTGGAACTCTTATGGATGGTACAGACTTGTGACTTTTACCTGGCATTTTAACCACCAACTTTACATGACAAAAGTGTCAAAAAAGAAGATGTTTTTGTTTCATATAGTTGGACTCCGTATGTAACCTGTGTGAGTACACTAAGCCTAATAGTCAAATGACTAACCTTCTGAGGAGAAAGACCTAAAATTACACTAAATATCAGCTCTCTGTTCTTTTATTTTAACATGACTCCTCTCCTGAGCTTTAGATTTTATTTTTAATAGCTCCAAGAAGTACAGCTCTGAAAACAGTCTCATTTTTAAGTCTTATCCCATATTCTTGGATAGTTAAAACATCTTCAGGGAGGTTAAAGGGGGTTTAAGAGTCCTTTTTACAGATAAGAACCAAGACACAATATAGCCTTCACATTAGTTGCCATAAGGATGAAGAAATTGAGATTTTTGAGGTTTTTGGATCCCTTGACAACACTTTGAAGAACACTGGGATTATTAGACTGCTTCAAAGAGTCACAAAAGGCTAATAAAGATAGATAAAGTTTAATTTATACACACACGTACATGCATACTTATATCTATACACACACACATATACACACACAGAATAAGATTGTAGGCAAAATATGGGAAAGAAAGACTAATAATTCTACTAACGGCGAAATATACATATTTAGATTTATAAAATCAGGGTTTACATTTCTACCTCTGGTTAGAAAAGGTTAGAGTAAGTAGCCAGTATATATTCTGTTTTATTAATTACCTGATTTTCCTTTTTATCCTCTGTTTTCTCCCATCAATATGTTAGATACATCTACAAAATTTCAAGGCATTGAATCTCAGATCACGAAACCACAATATGAAATTCCTCCCAGCTGGAATAAAACATTTGAACTGCTTTACAGATGGTCAGTCAGTCCCCTATTAAAAGTTCTTGTGCTAGGCAGGAGGGAAATGATCCGATGAGAGTGAGAACCTCCAAGGGACATGAACAAAGATTTCAAATAACAAGAAGTCAGCACCCTCTTTAACATATTGCTCTACTGTTGACAAGTAAAAAGGTAAGCATCCACTGGACCTTGAAAAAAGGCCTTTCTTTTTGTCCAGTATCTCCAGGTCTTCAAAGTTCTTTTTAGACCAAAACTGACAGGAGCAGGGCATCTCTCTTCCTCTTCTGGACAGCTCTCTTATTCATTATTTGTAACTGCACAAACTAATTTCCCCCCTTACTCACCCTCCCAAATGGCTTTTACATGTGAATTTGATGTTTTCCAGTATTTTTTCTTCCCTTTGTCATGGGAAGCATTATGAGATTGAAGATCTTCATAATGGAATAGCCTGACAATGGAATATCTAAATAGTTATAGATGTTAAACAGAACTTCTCTGTGATGAAATATAAGAGTAAATGTAATACAAATGCCTGCCTCTGCAACAAAATGAGTTTAAAAGTAAAGCTCATTTCACTGAAAATTCCTTCAAAAGGGCAAAGGAAATAATGGAACTTGGCAAATGTTCAGCATATTTTGGACTTCAGTTATTAAAACAATTACATATATTATAATGTAAATCACAAATTCAAATCTCAAATCACAAACTCCTTTTAAATAAAATTACATGTACGACAGCAATTTAAAGCAGAGTTTGGCATATCTCTTGAAATCTTCAATATTTAAGCTGTGTTTCTTTTGAGCAAATACTGTGAACCACCTGTCTTGAACTTTTTCTCCTTTTCAGTATGTCATGGTACAAGGCTACTTTAGTAATTGTTTTTACTATGCAACAGAGTCTTCAGATTGTGTTTAAGATCAATAAAATTCTATGTCCTTATAAAAAATTAAATTATTTTGCTTCTATAAAATTTGAGACTATTTTCAGGCCTTTCCATACATTTAAGTTCTTGATGGTCACAAAGGGACGATCTAGTAACCACAAAGCAAGAAATATTGTTATTTACTTACTTTAAGAAGGACCTGCTTAATGAAAGCCAAGAAGAGATTCAGACTGCTCTAAAGGGAAAAATTAGGAGAGCATTGAAAAGAGAATGTGTGGGTTTTTTGCTTTATCACACCAGAGCCAATTCTCAGTGTGAAGCCCAAAACAGCAGTGGTTGTTGAACAACTGACTAGATGCAGTAGTTCAGACCAACCCCAGGGAAGCAGAAACAATTACTTGTCTGACATAAGAGTTTTTATATGAATTACTATTTAAATCTAGAAATAATATATAAAAGAAATAACCATAAGAACAATCACAATGTTTTACCAGTTTTATGAGGCACAATTTCCGATGCGTCTCACTTTAGTCAATCTAATAGACAAAAATTTTTACCTTTCCTCCCTTGCCTATAAAATACTGGATGTTTAATTTCTAGCATTTTCCTCTAGCAATACTAACTCAGAAATGCTGAAGAGGATGCACATTTCTAGATCACCACTCTGTGTGGTGTCACCTTCAAGATCTACCATGGTTTGGAAGGTCCCATCAGATATTTCCAATTGCAGATTAAGCTTAGCTATGGCAGAGAAAGGTAGTAAATTCCAGCCAGTCTTCAGTTGTCTTAAAACTCTCAAATGCATGAGTAGAGGGAGCAATTTTCCCAAGAGGAGTTTGAACTTCTGTTGCTGTTCATAACCTTCTTTATCATGTCACACTAACTCCTCTGTAAGGGAACAGAACCAGTGCTCTGCCTTTGGCATTACAGGCCCAATTTTGTTGCCAATGGCCAAGGTCCTTAATGCAGTCAAAATACACAAAAATATACTGTAGGATTAAAAAGAAGTTGAGTTAATAAGTGAACAGGCACTGCAGATGGCACACGTGTGCATCATAATTTCCATAATTTTAGAAATAGTGTTCTGCTCAAAAGAGTACAGTCAGGTTTTACTGCTTTCCCAGATGACTTAGAATTTCCTGCATGCATTTTTTATGTACAAAAGAGAACAATTTTTGCATGGTAAAGTCTCAAAAAATAGCCTACAAATCGAATTCTAGGGATGTAAAATTTGTCATCACAAATACCTATGTGATGTTTATTTGTAATTATTTCTTGTTAACATCTTATAAATATTTAGTGACTTGATTTCCATGCTTCCATAGACATCCTGAAGTGACCTGACTAAATCTGGAGGGAAGCTATGAAGTTTGTTTTCTCAAAATATAGATGAGTTTTCTTCTCTTTCATCTTTTCAACTTTTTGACAGCAAAGAATGCATAAAAATGTGGTTCTATTATTATCCACTGGCTCTATTAGTCTATCTTTTTGGAAAGTACTTTCACTCAGACTTCATATAAATCAGAAAAAAAATTTATTCTCTTCTATCAGAGAAAAAGCATTTTCCCCCTTCAGTGAAAATTTACATTAAAATTATTTAAAAAGCAACTGCATTGCCATCACTCAGTTTTCTTTGTCTCTATTTTGAAGATATTTGGAGGCAAGCATTATTTTATTAACATCTATCCATGCAGCTATCACATTTCTAAATGACAATTTCTTGATCATATACCTATATATTTGTATCCATGGAATGGAGAAATAATGAATATAGAAAATAGACAAATTAGGATGGAGAAATAGTATTCTAGGAGCAAAAGTCTGTGAGTCTTCTAATGTGCCAACCTTGTTATAAATCTACACGGCAGCTGGACTGTAAATGGGGTATGGTCACACAGTTGACAAATTAGACCTGCCAACAGCTACAAAGAGAGGAAAATGGAGGGAATTTCACTGCAGAACAAAAAGGCAGACTTTCTTCTTTGATTTCAATTTACATAAAAGCACAGCATGTTGTTTAAAACAATCACATGCAAATAAAGTACGTCAGAGAAAACAGTCCTCAGACAGGAGCCCTCAATAGCAATAGCCTAGTGACTGGAACACTGAATCAGCCCATGGACAAAGAGATTACTACCAATCTCTCTTTCTTTTCCTCCAATGCACTGAAGCAGAATAATACCTCATTGCCTGTACAGTCTTTCCTGTACATTCTAGGCCAGGAAAAACATATACTACCTGACAAAGCCTGAGATTCCCTGGTGCCAGCTTTCAATTTAATTATACAGACAGAAAGGATTCTGAAAAGACTGATGTGTCAGTAGCTATAAAGATCATTAAATCCAATTCCTGTGGACAAAATCTTGAGTCATTTTCAAGGAGCTAAAATGGAATGGCTCCTGGCTTTTATAAACTAGTTTTGAATCAATACCAAGGATAACTCTGCTTATTGCATATAGAATATGCTTTCATAAAAATCTGGGTTGAGGAAATTTGGGCCCATGTGAAGAACAGGCTCCAGGGCTGTGGACTGCATGCTGACAAGTAGTTCACCAGGTTTGCTCTATTTGCATCCCACACTTAGATGAGCTCATTTGGTAGCAGAGCTCCCAGGTGTACATTACTTTGATTTCTGGACCCTGTGACTAACTCAGATGCATCTGCTAAAATAAATTAGTCTGATACCATTTCCTGACTTTAACATTTCCAAAACGAATGCAAATTCATTATTGATTAGGTCACAGTCATGAAAGAATTTTGAATCGTGATTCTAGTCTCACTCTGGTGTTTCTCCAGTACATGGCCCTTAAGACTATTAGAATCACTCCTGATTTATACATACACATATAAGAAGATTATGGATGCTGCGTTAAGAGCATATGTGAGCATTGGCCAGAAAAAAGCTATTTTCATGCACTAAATTTAATTGAAAGCATCCAAGAACCTATTGGCTTTTAAGCGTTCATTCAGTTATATGCATCCAGAAGCCTGAGAATATATGGGTTTCTATTTAAGTGAAAAACTGAATACCTCACAGCATCACAGAATGCAGTAGAGCATGTCTTTATTTCAAAGCTTTAAAATTCTTTTACTAAACACATCAATAGGGAAAGACAGTATAAGGAAGAGCATGGGCATGTTTTCTGAAATGTGAGAAAGAAGGCACTCAGTTAAATTTTAAAGTTTTTATATCTTGTCATGCTCTGTTGCTGCAATTTCTTTTCACACATATTTGAAAAAAAATGTCCTTGAATATATTTGTATGCATAACTTCCCATTTTCCCACTACAAATATCCTACCCAAGATTTCAGTTCTCAACTTGAAACCTACAGATTTAAATGAAGTTGTGTGTCTAATTTGAATGAGAATCTCTCCAGAATTCCTGAGAAGATCCAGAGAGCTGAGTCAGTATAAAATAAGCAACAGTCACTATAACACAAGCAATAATCAGGATAATATAAGATGCATGAATATTGAGGCCATAAATGGTCAGAGCACTTCAAGACCTCTCCTCTAAGAAGGGACTACAACAAAAGCAGGAATGAGGACAAGCAGACCACATCTTTTTCTCCTTATCTTGTGAAATACATCACTCCACTAACAAACCATTAACATGAACCAAAACAGAGGTTAGATAGTCTTGGTATGTAGTCTTGGTAGGTATTCTTAGTTTATGGTATCTTCATACTCAGTATGGGAAATTCTAATATGGGTTATTCTAGTAGAATAAGAATAAAACAAATTTTTGAATTCTAATGTGCCCATAAAAATAAGTAAAACAAATACTGATAATGATAATGGCAATATTTTTGTGATGTGTTTGTGTCCCAAACTTTTGATCTATTATTCATGCAATGAAAGCACAAGAATACTTTGCTATTTTACAAAGACTATAAGAGGTTATAAAGATAGTATCTAAGCTACAGGATTTGGAAGTTTGCAGCCACATTCTGTTTACATTTCAGACAAAGCCCATACGTGCACAAGTTCATCAACTTCTCAGCTGAACTGTGGTTTTGATGGAAAGAAAATGCAAATATGGGCCTTGGATAGAAATCTCAGCATGTACATGCAGATCCACTTAAAGATGTTAAATTAAAAAATCATAAGTGTCTGGAAATACTGGAAAAGGAAGTTGGTATCATGTAAATCGAGTTCACAGTATATTCTTTGATATGGATAAAGAGCCACTTGAAGCAAGTAAGTGGAATTTCTCCAGAACTAAAAATGTGTGAGACTACATTTAGTCTTTCTTTGTTCTCTGTAGTTATTTGCCAAAATAAAAACTATTAATATAGCTTTCACTTTAAATGCAGCCAGTTGAGTTTATAAAGTATGCCAGTCTTTTCCCCCCCTCTAAAACAGCATCACACATAAATGGTAATTAAGTGAAGAAAGAAAGAACTTTGCATATCTGGACAAATCTCACTGCAATAATTTATTTATTTCCTAAATTTAATAACTTTTAGGAAGACTCTTGAGTAGATAAATACACTCAGTATTAAAAAATACAGGCCTTATTTACTGTTTGAATTTGGCACTAGCTTGTAGGTGTTGACTCTTTCTATACCTTTCTTCCTTACACATTTTCTATATTATTTTTCTTCATAAATGGCTATTGGTGAAATAAGGTCTTCATTTATTTCTTTAAAAACAAAAAGAAAAAGCTGGATGAGAAGTGCTCTTTCTTAATGGCATTTTCACCAGGTTTGCTAACCTCTTAGGTGGGTTTGTTTCTACTTCAGATTTTCTATTAATTTTAGTTAATAAATATTGTATATCTTTTATCTTTCAATTAAATAAAAATGTGCTATGGGAAATAAGAAGTGAAAAAGTAATTTTCAATGGTCCAGAAAATAATCCACATTAACATAGGTATGTTCACAACATTCTCTCTAGCTGTGTATTTGGTGATTCTTCTGCTTCACTGTAAAGGCATCAATATGCCAGAACAATTTCACACCCAGCTCCAGTGGCCAAACTCGTGCATTTCCTGTGTGTCACTCCATTCTCACATGAACTGCCTCCAGATGCTTCTGGTCCTCACCTCTCCCCATCAGAAGCTCATAACAATGAGTCCTCTTTGGATTTCTTTCAGACTGGTGGAAATAAGGGTGATACACCTTGACTTCACTGTGGATAGGAGGATCTTAATATGCAGAATTTGAACATTACCATCTGCCTATCACCCTTTTATCTCATGTTATCTCAACTGAGAAGTCTTTCTGAAACTAAAATATGATACCAGGCTACTGTAAAAGTGACAGATAAAGTCTATTTTGTGACATGGACTCTTGTACTGATCCCTCAGAGGCCTCATGCAGGTTTCAAGAATTTATAACTTGCTTTACACTCACAGTTGTAAAATAAAAGTTCATTTCCTACCTCATCTTATTGAAAATTATCTTTTAGGTCTAGAGAATTTGCATTTCATTAAATTGGAATCTTAGAATAAAAGTTTTAAGAAATTTTCTTCCCTAAACCAAGATAAATGGGAAGATTAAGAAAATGGGAAGTTTCTAAAAATAAAAGGCAAAACTGAGGATATTTCCATTACTGTAAAGTTTGGGAATGATTCCATTATAAAGAGGAAGAGAATAGTGCAATCTTTTGAAAAAACATCATTAAAAAGAGGTGAGGCTTCTGTCTCTCACACATGGAAGAACTTGTAATATTAATTTTGTTATTTAGTCATTAATGATCCAATTTCTGAAACAAAATTCTGAATTAATGTAATGAGTGCTGCAAAATGAGTATTCATTCTGTATTATGTTCTCTTTCTTCTTATTGAAACAATTCTATGTAGTGCCAAATCAAGACCTTTGGGCTACCTTACATAACCTGACTCGAATATTAGAGTTTCTTATGTAAGATTAAGCATGTAAAAGTATTTTGTTTTTTATCCACTAAATCTTTCTGCTTAAGTATAGATCTACTTGAATTTCAACATACTGCCCTTTTCCAAACATGGTTAAGATAAAGCATGTCTATTTTTATACCTTTTATGTTTCAGGTAAAAGTATCTATTTCTTCCATGATTTCCCCCTTTTCCCCCCACAGGTAGAGTTTGGTGGGAGGGCACCAAATCCTGAGATGAGGCCAGTCTTTAACTATCCTCTTCTTCAGATGAATTGGAACAACTAGATGGAACTAAGAATCTTTTATTTTTTTTCTCCTGGAAAGTGTATTCTGTTATCTGTGTGTACAACAAAAAGTATTTTCGCACTGATCCATTTGATAAACCAAAGCAAAATGAAAGCTTTTTAACAACTATATTTATATAAACCAGTCTGAACTGATAGGCTGCATCATTATAGCTGTGGAAACAGTACATTCCCATTTTCTGTCTTGTAAATGATATCTCAGGTTTGAAGTTCACCGTGTTATTTTAAAATGCACTAAGCTTTTGCTGTTATTTCATATGAGTTACTTATCTGTTGCACTAATCTTATGTAACATTGTTGTTTAATGAACAGAAAGAACTCATGCTCAAAAAACACTCAGAAAACCAGCTTGCTAAACAAATGTGATTCAATTACAGTATCTGTAGCTATTTGTGATATGTTAAAAGAAACTGTTCTGGAAACATCTCCATTTTAAGTTGTTTTGACAGTACTGCACATTCTCCAATGAAGGTTTCAAATGAACTATAATACAGATAAATGCAAGTTTTAACCAACTCATAAGTTACCAACAGTAAGGTATTCATTCTTATGTTTTCAAATAATTTTTCTTATTCTATTAATTTCTTGCTCTTTTTCATAAATAAAAATTATAATATTTTAGAGACACAAGTCCTTCTAAAATTTTGATTTTCTTAAAATATGAGTGTCCTCTTCATTGTAGTACAAATATTCCAGCATCTCAAGGACTAATTTTGCCGTTTAATAAATGTATTGCCACACACTCCCAAATCAAGGGAATTAATCTAATTTACTCTGCCATTCAAGTTTCTCATGAGCTCTGATGCATTTTCACAGATGGCAAATTACCCAATGGTTCTGATTATGACAAACTCTTGCATCTAAAAAAGTAATTTTGTGCCTACGAATTGTCTGCTAATAACAAAAGAATTCATTTGAATAAGTTCAGTGAATGAGGAATGATCTTTTTCTTTTGCAGCATGAATGGTGTATCTGCATTAACAGGAAGCTCCTTCATGACTTTTGACATTCATATTGACTGTGTTCTTCTGATCCACCCCCTCCAAGAAACTGAGGGAGTGGGTCATGAACTCCCATGTACTGTTAGAACTTGCTATGTATTTTATAAACTATTTTCAGCAATACTTGTTTCTGTTACTAGTCTTTTATGTGGGTTTTTTTTTCAATTAAGCCTTGCTGAAGATATTTGCCTTAATCTTTTACTGTCTTCACAAAGCCATCTCAGAGCCAAAGAAAAAAAATAGCTCATTTTGAAAAACACCTAGTTCTGGGTTTTTGCTTGCGTTCTGCTTTCATCTTACTGAGTTTCTTTCCATTAAAGACATTAATTCTTTTCGTTTCTCTATAGGGGACATTTTGTTACCATCTCCCCTTAAAAGTCCTTTATCAGATAGAAGGGGTCAAGTTACAAGGACAAATGGACCAACACACAACTCTAATTTGAGACCAGAGCTTTGCTGACCCTCGTTATTTTTCAGACATAAATGTTTTGCTTTCCTTCACTCTTTCATTCTCTTCTATCTGTCCCTTAGTGTTGAAAGGAGGATGCTCTCTTATCTGTCTCATTAATCATCTCTGACAGCTAGAAGCCTTATCCACAGCAATCTTTCTGTAGGATGCTACAAGCTGAGTTCACCTCACCGTAGAAGAGGACTGGACCTTTGACACTGTGATCTGCAGGCACAGCCAAGGTGCACTATTCGGCCTTTTCAGTGGTTTTTATGTGGATTCTTCATCATACAGGGGCTTGTCAACCTACATTACTTAAGTGTGACAAGATGAAAGAACATCAGCCTTGAGTATGATGGACAGGAACTTTTATGCTCTTGTGTGATGACACTGACTGATAAAACCGATACAATGAAAATTATCAAGCGTTGTCAAAGTAATTTAAAGACCATTTGTGCTGCACCTTTTAGTGCATTTGCATATTTTTTTGTCTTACAACTAGGTAAATAAGATGCAATAAGAATGCTGTGCTGGGTGGGTTTAGCAGCTCAGGGTTCTCATAGCTAAAGGTCAGTAGCTGTTTAAACCAATCTCTTGCACAGGCACTGAAGAAAAGCAGCAGTGCTTACCCAGTCCACTAATCAGACTTCCAGGTGGGACTGGCAGGAATGGAGCTACAATGGATATCACTTTTAGACACAGCATTGTGATTTTTCAGGTCATGTGGAAAACTGCAAATTCATTATTAGTCCCAAGAGGAAGAGGAAGTTTAAGGATCACCTGACTTTGGTAATCATGAGTCAATACATCTCCTGGACATTATGAAAACTAAAAATTGTCATATTTGTGCAAATAATTTCTAATGGAAAATACCATTTGCTGCACCCAACATTCTCTTACAACGTACTGAATACAAGGTAGTTTTGTACACACCTCAATGTAATAGGACTGTATTGACAGTATTCTCAAAAATGTAAACCAGCCAAGTTTAAAGGGTTTTTTTTTTTTTCTGTAAGCATAGATTCCATCAAGTATCTTTAGACTGATAACTAAGTAATTTTTTTAATGTAACTCATAACAATCCTTCAGGATACACAAGGCAGTTGAATATTAACAAAAAATGGCTATATGTGTCAGCATGTACAGTGACTAAAAGACTGAATAAATTTTTGATGTATCTTGAAAAAGACATCATTTTCCTTTGCCTACAAAAAACAAAGCTTACATTAAACTTTTTCCCTTCAGTTTCTTTCAGGACCCTGACATAGTCTATGAAGAGTTTCAAAAAGTACTGTATTAGGAAAAAAACAAAGGCAGAAAAAAAGAGCACTGGTTGTCAGTCATTTAGTAATAACACAAGTCATAATCTTTGTGTAAATGTTCATCCAAAACTGACCTAAATATCTTCTACTCTTAGGTACTGAAACCTCAAATTAATATAACAAGTAGCCCATACTGAAAGCAAGCAAGGAACCAACAAGACACAACAACAAAAACACGAGTCTCTGTATTGGCAAAGAGAAGGAAGAGAAGGGACTGTAACTCACTGGGTTATTAGGACTCTTTATTTCTAAAATATATCCTGTCAGAGCAGCCAGACAACCACATTTATCCCTTTGAAAGAAGAAAATACATAGGGCATAACAAAAAAATCTGACTCATTATGGACCTATCAAAATGTCATTTAGAGTTGCAATACAAATAAAAAATATGGCCTAAAAGTGTTGCAGAAGAACTCCTCATGGACCATATTAAATGCAAAAATAATGCTAAGCAGTGATAGAGAATCTGAAAATCTGCTTTCCCACCAAGGATATGACAAAAGAAATATATACTCCCTAAACCCCATAGCTCATCATTCAAAGAATTTCTGAAGTCTTTGTGTTTTTCCAGAGTAGAGGATGTGTTGTCAGTTCCTTAAATATATTTCAGAACTATGCATCATTTAGGAAATATGCAGTCATTTTTGAAATGTAGTGACCTATCGCATATTGAATCATGAACATTTTGGCCTTTGGTCTATTAAATAATGCATCCTTTGTGTAATGCTTTTGGACAGTGTCTCCAAAAATTATCTATACAAGGGCATAAGTTTAACACTAGAAAACAGAGACTTTTAAACTTTAGACTTAATATTATGGAATTTATCAAATAATTAAGAAAAGAATGGGGGCAAGTATCATGTAACATAAAAAATAGCAAAGATTTTATTACCTGTAATATTGATGTATTACATTATAAACTGTTCACCTAATGTGTATTGAGCATAATAAGTGACAACAATATAGGATTCGGACTTTGCTTTTGAACTCTTGCAATATGTGCCTGAACTACAGAGTCCAAAAATCTTTACTTTTAGTAGGTCAAAGCTTTGTGTCCTGTTAATACTTTGACAAAGCACCTGTTATCTGAACTATCCTTATAGACGGCAAATTCCTGTTTAATATTGGCAGCCATTCCAAAATGCCAGTTTCCCACAAAATGCCCCAGAATCTGACAGAACATTTATATAATATGCCATCAAAACCAGATGACTGAGATATTGCCCAGAACAATTGTTTTGATGGGATGTATCTCTGGTAATGCCTTAGCACAGCCTTGTGAGTATCATGGCTCCCACACAGCCATACTCCCAGTGACTGTGGCTCTCAGGAGTTCTTGTAAGAAAAAAAAAGTTCTTACACAATTACTTTCAGCCTGGCCCCAGGCTTTATCAATTTCAGTTTCCTTAGTTTCTCATGTGAAGTTGTTCCATGGGAAAATCAATAGGAAGTCCAAAGATATGATGCAGTAGGATCAACAAATTTGGCCTTCTTTACCTGAAAAAACTGTGTGCCATATTTTTTCTATATAGCTGTGCAAATGGAACTGCAATCTGGTCTAACACTTGCAGGGGACTCATAAATTACTCAATCGAAATACATTTTTGTGCACTGTTTTTTCCTGAAGTAAACTGATTTTGTTCCTTTAAAGAGGTCAATGTAAAGTGTTTACATTGCTATATATTAGTATTTCCTATGTGCTTCTCCTAACAGGATGAAAGAAGTAACAAAGTGTCACCTGTGCTGCAAACTTCAGTAAGATGTTATTTCAGTATCAATTTATTTTTTTAACAGGAGAGTTTCGTTTCCCTGGAAATGGAGGCAGAAGTAAAATTCTATGACGCTAGGTTTAATGTATGAGTCATCTAAGCAAATTAACTATTTCTCCTGTATATAAAACATTACTCACTTCAGGCCATAAATATATCATTAAAATATAACAGTCTACAAATAGAAATGCAAGCACATACTTAAAGTTTTCTCAGATAACTACAATATCTTACCTTCAGCACTTCAAGAAGTCAGTTCAGTAATTTAAAAGTCTGGGGTTTTGTCTGAGTATTATAATTACTGTACGGAAATCTATTCAGGGTTTTACATGGCCAGTAGCTAACCATTAGTGTGAACAACTCTAGTCATTTGTCAGAAAGCAAAGAAACCCCAGAGCACACCTGTGTTTCAGTACAAAAATGTAATCCTGTAGCAATAAAGGTAAGCCTCTATTATATTCAATGAGTTTTGAAACCACAAAAAGGGGCTAGAAAACATGAGCCTTTGCCTTTTCAAGAACCATGCAATAACACTGCATCAGTGCCTATCTGTCAGCTACAGGTTTTTAAAATTAAATTCCCCTGGGATAGAGTGCCCTGCAGCCATGGGGCATAACATTCTCCAGGCAAAGAGAGCCAAACTCAGGACCAGGTAACACAGGTGTGAGCAGAGTGGCACTGTGCCTGGAGGCAATTATGTTTCTTCATCCCAAAGTCTCTGCACTGCTCCATTTTCAAGCAGTGAAATGTGAAGGGTGGAATAGGAGTCAGCATCTTTCTCTACTGTCCCATCTCTCCCTTGGCTAACAGAAGTGCCATACATACTGACAGGGATCACTGCACCATACCAAAAGAGAAATTATTGTCCTTGTGTACCCTGAGCAGCTCAGGATGATGTTCTATTCTTCCAAAAGCAGTAAATCCCAGAGGCTCCACAAGGCAAGCAGAGACCTGCATGACCCTCACTGGATCCATCCCAAAGCAGTCTGGCACCCCAACAACCTACGGACCTCCAGAAAGTGACATTAGAACTTCACTTCAGAGAAAGTAACACATTTGTCTAATTCATAAAGAAAAAACGAGGTGAGAAAATCCTACAAAAGAGGGCTTCACTCCAAAAAGCACTAGTAACCAGTGCTCTCTCTAAGCCAATCCACACCAAATGATGTCTGAGTCTTGTTAAAGAAACCTTTTTTGAATAGCTTGATTGCTATTATGAACTTTGCAGTGGGAGTTTGGCTTTAAGCATATGTGAAAGTATGGTGTGCTCTGCTTTATGTATATAAACAATTTCCCCATAGTAACATAGTAAGCATTGCACAGACTAGATATGGCCATGAAGCCCAAGCACCTCCTTTCAGTGCCTAGCACTTTTGAAGGACTCTCCTTGTTGACTGAGAAAAAAACAAACAAAGAAACAAACAAAAAATCTTTCAATTACCTTTAAAAAATATCTTTCAATGTTGCTAAAGTTATTGTGATTATAGAAAAGGAGGCTATATTTGGCGTAAAAAAAAGAGAAGACAAGAAAACATAAGGCAGATCTCTAATGTTGTTGAGACTTAAACAACAGACAAACTGCAGAGAAGAGGAATAAACAGACCATGCTGTAGGATCCAGCACATTTGGAGGGTCTGGGTATGTAAGTGGTACAGAAGGCCTTTTATGCTGTGAAAGAGGCAAACCCATGTGCATGGTATGCTGTTGATTCTGCAACACAAAAGCTTGAACAGAGTACTGTACAGGGTTCTGAAGGAAGTTGCACTTCTTTTCTAAAAGTATTTAGAACCTCAAACATTTTAAGAAGTGCAGGACACTCTGACATAGGGAATGCTCATTAAAAACAAGCAAAAAAAATCGAACTAAGAAACAAAACCAAACCCCAAATGAGATTCTTTTATGCGTTTTTTGTGCCACGCCACATATTTCAGAAGTCTTTAGGGTCATGAGTCCTGGTCTGCTTTACTGGAGTGCCCTCATAAAAGGGCAAGGACAGTGATCTCCAGTGGCACTGTCAAAGGGTTCAGGAGCAGATCACAGTTTAAGGCTCTGAGGACAAGAATGCACCTCCAAGATTGCACATGATTTTGAAGTGAGGTAGGAAGATCTTTTTTTAATAATCTAATAGACATCTATTCAACTTGTGAATATATATTCAATTCTATTCTGTTTAAAAGATGTTTTGAGACAAAACCCAAAACCAGATAACATTTATGAATTTCATTGTTGCAACACAAAAAGAAAAAAAAAATGTTTTTTTCATCTCAGAGTAACAAATTGCTCGAAGATAATGGAAACTTTTATACTCTTGACACAGAGGCCCTCTGGGCCTTGTCAGCTCTGCCTACAGAGCCCTCTTCAAAAAGGCCGCTTACAAAGGATTGGGACTAAAACATTCTGAAAACAAGATACCATTACTCTTTGACTTGTAAAATCAATCATTCACTGTTAAATATTGTGGCCGGCCTCTCTATCACCTTACCTTTTTCCATGACTTTTATTTACCACACAAGCTTCTTTTATTTTCTTTTTTCTTTTTTTTTTTCTTCTTTCATAGGCTCCAACATCTCTAAAGGATTTAAACATATCACCTTATCCACCCTGTTGGGACAGTGTCAATGAGCCCATCCCTGTGGGCCACATTTTCTTCCTTTAACTGTTTCTTTTACAAACTGCTTCATCCTCCTCTAGAGTCACCAGAAAATTTTACAGCTTTCCAAAACTTAATAAAGCTTTTCAACCACTTGTCTGCATATTATGAAAAAAACCCACTAAAAATTAGTTTGTCAGAAATTCAGCATCCAAGATTCACATTACTTGCATTTTATTAAAACAATCAAAACAAAAAACCTCTGAAACAGGGATCCATGCACTTAATGCATTTTCCACACATTTTTCCTGTAACACAGATATTCATTAATGTGGACCTATTTGGTTTCTAAGCAAATATTCTACAGACCTTGCATAAAAATACTTGGAATGTGTTATGCTGCCCCAGTATGTTCAAGCAGTAGAATAACCAATGATTCATGGACTGAGAGTCTGAAGGGCTTCCACGGAAAACAGAAACTAATAAATAATGACAGAAACTGTTGACAGTGATGTATCAGTCAAGGCATTTTTTTTCCTCAGTAGACAAGGGACAACCATTTTTTTTGTAAATAGGAATTTCATCATGTCTCTGGTAAGCCTAGTGGTATCAGCCTAGCCTTGATGAGAATTCCATAACAAGTCTGAAGAATAAGTAACAGACACTAAATCAAGGTCCTTTTGTCAGTACATTGTAAGGCAATAAAGTATAATCAGAGCAAAATTTCTCATTTTCCTTTCATATTTCTAGTTCTTTGTAACAGAATAATTACATTTGTTGGGGTTTTTGTTATTTTTTTTAAATCTACCTTTATAATATTTGGATGTTTCCAGCAACTGTAAATCAGAACAAAATTAATATTTTTCTATATTTTGTGGAAGATCCAACTTTTCAAAATTTTGTATAAGTACAGAAAAATTCAGAAAACTCACTTTAAACTTTACTCAGACATTTTTCTTTTCTAAAAAACCCAAGAACTCATGGGTTTTCTAAAAAACCCACTTGTGTGAACTCATGTCCACATGCTTAAAATCTTGATGTATTCATAAGCTTTATGATGGATTAAGGCTGTGATTAATTAAAGCTGCAGGTTTAGCTAATCATCTCTAAATTTCATGTTCTTCAAAATCCCTCAAACTTTAATATTAATATTGGAAAGAAAAGTAGAAGTGGCATCTTTTTGTTCATTTCCCAGTCAGCGAGAATGAGGGCCTTTTATCAGCACTTTTCAAGCCGGGAAAATTGATAAAATGGAGAATGTTTGGTGCAATTAGAAAAGTAAGTCAGTCAGATTTTTTTAGACAAGTACACAGAGATTATGTTAGCCAAAGATACAAAGAGGCAGATAAATTGGGTTTTCTCTCTCTGTTAGGGTTCTTGGGGCAATGCCTGGTTCTTCATTCATGTAAGAAGCAACACTCCCTCTAACCTCTGTGTGCCAGTGGTCAGCCTTAGCCTCAATGGTTAGGTGGACAAGGTTCTTGAAACAGAATTTGGAACAGTTCAGCTCCTCAAAATAAAATAAAAAAATAATATCTCTAGAATTTACATTCATTTGACATCTACAAGAGTTTGAAAGCAATGCAGAGCTTCCTTATGTGTTTTTTACATCACATGTAGGTCTGTATTCTATGCCAGGCTAGATATGCATTAAAATGATGAAATGCATTTTGATAGGTCAGTGATCATTACAATAAGGGAATATTATGCAAAGTTATATTTCTTTTTTAAAAGAAGGCAAAAAAATTGCATAAAACATTGAATCAAGTTTTTCATTGGATTTAATGAAAGTTTTCACTGTATAGAACTAAAATTTACTAATTTGTTTTAGTTTTGAAGACTATGCATAGAATTCAAAAATTGTGTGAGCTTTCCAGCTAACATGAAAAATAAATGAAAGCAGATTTAGTGACAATCTAGCATCCTAACATTAGGATTAGTAGGATAAACTAGAACTATTTTTTTCAATCTAATAAGGTAGTTTTAAGATCAAGGAAAATGACAACAGAGAATGTTCTGGCACCAAAGAAAAAAAGACCCATTCAGTTTCTGCTGCATTCTTCACTTTCTGAACCCAACGTGACTATAATTTAGGTGTCAAGTACTATTATGTTGGACAGGTTTTCCTTGTCCTTGTTTGTTCACATCACAACATTGGCATGTTTTTACAGTTCAGCTGGAAAGAAACAAGAGATTTGAACTAAGGGACTCAAGTTTGAAATGACAGTAACAGGAGAGGTCTAAGCAGTATTTTTCTGTACCACAGTTATCTGTAGGTATCTCACATAAATATCTATTTTATGGACAAAGGGTTAGTTCAGAGTGACAAATAATTATATCCTGAGTCCTTGAATGAGAAGAAAAACATGATCTAAATACTTACTGTGGCCTCATAGCAAAGCCAACGTTTTTTATTCTCCACTCTCCTCCCCATCCCAGAGCTGTGTAGCAGAAAGCACACAGTACTTGGCAGTGGCTCAATGCAACATATTGTTTCTCATCCCACCTCCAAGCTGGATTTGAAGGAAGGTTTTCTGTTTTAGACATACATAGAGTAACTGTGAGGAAAGATTAATCTTAAATCTGCAAAATCAGAGAAAGTCTGACTTATACCCTATAGCTTGTTTTACCCATTTCAATATCAATAGTGCAAGTTTTAATACCAAAAGGTTTTGCATTCTATATCAATGATTACTCATTTTTCTAAATCCCTGATAAGACACAGTGACCATGAATCACACATTTTGTGATGAAAATGCTTTAGAAAGTATTTATTTTTTCAATTGCTATGATCACAGAATCACAGAATCACAGAATCACAGAATCATTATGGCTGGAAGGGAGCTCTGGAAAACACCCAGTCCAACCTCCCTGCCAAGGCAGGATCACCTGGAACAGGTGACACTGGAACATCCAAATGAGTTTTGAATGTCTCCAGAGAGGGAGGCTCCCTGGGCAGCTGTTCCAGTGCTCTTCCATCTCAGTGTAAAGAAGTTCTTCCTCATCTTGAGGTGGAACTTCTTTTGGTTTAGTTCATGGCCATTACTCCTTGACTTCCTACTGTTATGGGGAATTTATTCTCTATCCTTCTATTTTGCCTTTCTTCTTTCTAATGAAAAATAGTACCTTCCAAACTTTATTTAATATCTTATTTTCCTCCTAATCATTTAATTCTGATTCTCTGATTCTTCTACACATATCTAAAGATCTAATAACTGCAAAACATATGAAGTGTGGATTATGAGGACCATTGATTTATTGTTTATTACCTCCACAACCCCAGAAGATCTTTATGTCACTCATGTAGTGTATCTTGGGGATGACTATAACATAAATTAATTTATTTTAGCCTCATGGAGGTTCTTTCCCTATCACCTAGATGATATGGTGATATGGAGGTTCTTTCCCTATCACCCCCTATATGACAGGGGAATTTTGTGTGTTTGGTTCACAGATTATACATTTTCAAAAAATATTATTAACATGGAAGAGAAACATTTTAAATATATGTTTACTCATAGGAAACAGAAATGATGTATTGAGATGGAAATAGAAGTTTTAACTGAAATGTTTGAAATTTTTTGTTGTTGTTTGATTGTTGCTATTTTGTTAACCTGAAAAGAGAAATCTTTAAATTCTAATACAAAATTGTGTAATGTCTTTGTTCTTCATATTTCATTTGTCAGAAGTGATGTTTCTCCTCAGCATTGTCAAAGATTTCATAATTCCAAGTCCCTACATTGGAGGTTCTTGCATTAAAGACATGTTGTGAAGGGTGTGGATACAACTGTGACTCAGACAAGACCTGAGGAGGAGGTATAAGGGAAGCTGTTGCTCCAAGAGAAGTTCTGAGCTGTTACCCCTCTTAGACAAGTCTGTAGGCCATGATTCTTCCATTTTTTCCCTGATTTAGATTATGATGTTCAAATTTGGATTGAAACACATGTAGAGTTGGTTAAAGCCAAACACTGTCTGTGTGTACACTCTAGAGGGGACCTCTGAGGGCACATGGCTGAGATACACAGCTCAGCTTGCAATCTAGACCTTTGAATACATATTCAATAGTGAAGCAAATTCAATTCAGTTCAAATAGTGAAGCAAAGAAGAGACAAAACTTTGCTTCTTGTCATTTCAATCGGCCTCTTTCAGTGGCTTAATACACAGGCTTTTGCACATATTTTAACTTTCTGTAATTCATTTTCCTTATCTGTAACACAGAGGTAGTGGCAGATGTACCAAAGTCTGAATGTAAAACAAATTTTTCTGAAGTACTTTTTGAGATCCTAAGGTAGAAGACATATTGTAAATGCTAAACATAATTATAATTATATATACTAATATATCTCTTTGTCTCTATGAAATTACCTTAATAGAGCAGAATTTTCTTAATTGCAATATACCCCTGTAGAATCAGGAATGTGCCATTTGACCAGTTGTCCTAATTATTTGAGATCCTGAGAAATACATCACACTGGGAGATTTTTTTAATTACTGTAGAAACAGGCTTAGAAGAAATCTCTCCCTATGTACATACTTGATAACACTGGTAAGAAAATCACATCAAAAAATGAAGTTAGAAATGGTGCATTATGAAACCATAAATATTTTATTCAATTATCTTCTTGACAATGAGAAGGGATGGGAAGGATGGGGAAAAGCTGAAGTAAGAGGTCAAGAAAGTAGGGTATCTGTATAGAAAGTTGTTCCTGTTAACCTCAATGAATTCAATTTTGCCAGGCCAACTCTTCTGCCATTTAATCAGACCAACCACCACCTTCATCCTCTACCTTTAATTAAAATACCTGCTGCACTGTTTCTTCATTTTGCCTCTTCACTTTCACTTATTTCTCCTGGGTGTTTTGCCTGGACTAGGAGATTTCTCATTTAGACATCTTTAAAGCATTGGCCATTGCAAAACCCTGGTATATTATGTATAAGCAGTTGTAAGACAAATAAAAACAATGCTGTAGTACCTTAATCTCTTCTAAATAGTTTTCTTTATAAGGGTATTGCATCACCTTAATTATTTTATACCAAAGGACCCAGATATTACTCTAAGTAAAAGGAATACCATTTTGTGCTATTACCAGATTGCTTCTGCTGTACTGGTAGCATTCCCCATGGCTCTCTCATCTCTCCCTCCCCACTTCCTTTATTACTACTACTACTACTAATAATAATAATATCATCATTATTACTACTATGACTACTACTACTACTACTACTATGGACAGTAATTTTAAAGCAAGCAAACACATTTGTATGTCATACCCTAAATTAGACAATTTCCTAATGTCTACTTGATCAGGCATGACCTGACTCCTTCATAGCAGGTTGGATAAGTGATCCTCTACTAGTTGCAGACAGCAGTATAATCCAGAAGTGAAGGCCTGGATATGACTGTTATAAATAATTCAAAAATTATAATTAGATAAAAATTAAATTTCACTAAAAAGCAAGTTAAAACCCAGTAAGTAGCTCCCAAGTTACACGGCACAAGTTACAGATAGGATCACAAACTCCTTCCCGTCCTGATTTACACATGAAAGGAAGACTATCAAAGAAAGTTGGCAAGGGGTCATCAAGGAATGAGGCTTTATACAGCTGCTCAGTGATGGGGCTTCTCCTTCCACACACAGGACATGGTGTATTAATTCTTATTTCCCCTTTAAGAGTCATGACCCAGTCTTGGTCATAAATTTCCATAATGTGTTATGCTACCTGGTCTCACAGATTAAAAAAGGAATACCATTATGAAAACTATAAAAAAAAGTTTACAGAGGACCAACTCAGAGACCTGAGGTCAACATAAATTGCAATAAAATATTCAAGAGTCACACTTGCCCCTGTGATGAGAAGAAAAATATCATGGCAGCTTCCTAAGCCAGCAGTTTCCTGAAAGAGGAAAACCTTTCCTCAGACAGTTTGATTTTTGGTGTGTCAGGGGAAGTTCAAAATGAACATTAGGAAAAGGTTTTTCACTGGAACAGACTCCCCAGGGAAGTGGTCATGGCACCAAGCCAGCTACAGTTCAAGGAATGTCTAGACAATGCACTTTGTCATAAGGTTTAATTTTAAGTGGTCCGGCAATGACTACTTGATGATCCTCATGGGTTCCTTTTAACTTGAGATATGCTAAGATTCTATGAAATCCTGTGATTGCAGTCACACCTTAGTGTGAAATTAAGCCCCTTTTCCTGGCTTTGAAAATACATTACTTTTGAGCCCATAGGTATAAAATGAGCTGTTTATGTGTTGGCAGTTTCTTTGAGAGCAAGAATGTCTAATGCTTGCAAAGAAAATTTTCGGTTTCCTTCCATCAGATATTTGCTGTTGCTTACCAGCCACACAAAGCAGGCAAGCCCAGTACCAGCATATCTCTGGCAATTGGGAATATGGACTTTAATGCTAGTTAGGTAGAAAAAAAGGACAATTAATTTCTGATGTGCACAGAAAGTTTACCATTATCCCTTCAATCTAAAACTACACAAAATTATGAACATAAGCAAGCCTACAAAACTACACCTGTAGTCTGTAGAATACAAGAACAATAATACCTGGAGCTACGTACAAGCCACTTGTACATTTTCTAGCTGAAGACCTTTTCTTCCTCTGCATATCGTTTATTACAATCTTTTTCTTCTTGTAATTTTGAATTTTAGCTCAATTCCTCTCTGTTTTCCTAAAGCTTATATTTAGGATTAAGTAGATCTTCCAAAATGTTGCACAAAATAATTGCTTTTCATTAAGAAGTATCTGATGAATTGGCTAGTTCTATTTCTTAGATTCCAAACATTAGCTAAAATATGCAACTAGTTAGTTAATTCTAATCTACTCTTTCACACAGTTAATGAATTATTCATAGGTTCATGCAGCTGCTGAAGTACTGCAAAAGCTTAAATTTAGCACTCGGCACACGTGGCAACTTGGCAATTATTATTTTTTGGAATATGGCTTTAATTTAAATTCATATGTGATTGATGTGATATGACATGCTGAGAGTACAACAGATAGTTTAATCAACAAATAGTCCTTATGAATAATGTTGATGGCAAAAGTTCTATTCAATTTCATGTCACTTTCCTTATCCTTAAAAAGAATTTCAGTTCTTGTTCAGCTTTTGATATTCAATGTGTTTTCTTTCATTGGAAATATTGAAGGAGGATGGACAGAAATGCAAATAGGAAATGGATTATGATAATATTTAATATTTTCTGTGAGTTTCATTTCCATTTCTACTTATTTATCTTCATTGTCTTGGACTCAGTCCAACATTTTCTACAAATGTAGTAAAGTTTTAGATCAGAACAATGATCTATCAATATATAAAAAAAATATGAAGCAATGTTGCCCTAATTGGCATGAATATTTTTTATTTATAGGAAGAAATTCTAATGACAGTTAATAAAGTTTTTTAATTCATAATGATTGAAATATTATGAAGAGGTAGAGCAAATATTTTCATGACACTTGAGAGGGCTTTCCTTTAAAGATACTATGGCACAAAAACCAAATTTGTAATAAGCTAGATATTTCCATGGAAGCATGGAAGTGCCAAATATCTTTCACAATAAATTTTATAAACTTTTGTTTTGTAACAACTAAAATTCAAGTAGCTTTTTTTTTTTGAAAAGTAAAGAAGAAAATAAATGCAGGATTATGTATATTGGCTTGGTCTAGAAAAGGTAGATGCATGATCTCCCATATGCAGGTTGCTGCAGATGCAAAATATTGCCTCCAGCATAAATGTCATGCTGCCATTCATAACTCAGTAAATAACTGTCAATCCTCAAAAACATGACTCCAAAAATGAAGACGAATTTGGGAAGAAAAATCACAGAAAATTATTTCCAAGCATTATTACCATGGTTTTGCTCACTACTCCTGTGTAAAGACATTGGGTAAAAACAGAGTGAGGCTTATTTTGCCCCTTTGGCTTACACCCTGAACGATGCCCATTCCTCCCGAACCACCTTTCTCCAAGTGGGGAGGCACCTTCCCACAAGCAAACATCTGTGCATCCTCTCAAACACTGCTGCAGGTAGCAGCTTGCAGTCCAGCTTGCTGAAGATGCTGGATGCACTTCCAGTACCTTTCTTTCTGTTATCCCCACTCTTACCCCCCTCCCACTGTGCACTAAGGAATATGACCTGCATCTTTCTCTAAGAATGAGAACTAGGATCCAAATATGTGTTTGTTTTGTTGCTTTATGCTCCAAGTCTCCTATTAAAAGCCATCTTACGATGTTTCCAGCATTACTGAAGAATAACACAAATCACCTTCTGAGTTACAATAGATAAAAGGAAGTAATGGGATTTAAGGACAGTACAGTGAAGATAAAATCATTGCTGAGGGTAGATAAAGGCTGACAGCCTTTTAGGTAATATTTCTTTCAGTAAATGTCTAGGAAAATATTTTCAATTAGTCACTGTTCTGTTCCTCTGTAAATTTTAACAGTTCTATGAAGATTCTACTCTAATCAGATATGTTGACTGGGAAAAATATTCCATGATCTTCCATATAACTAAATTTAATGAATACAGAACTTAATCTTCCACAAGCCCATCTTCCTTTCCTTGTTACAGGTCATCTAGTATTTGTTCTTTTGGAGCAAGCACTTAAAGCATGGATGCTCTTCTTATATGCTTTAGAAAAAGGTACCTATTTGAGATATTGAAAAAATATATGCGTTTAAATTGACTTGTTGAGAGTTCCCATATGAATAGAATGACTAAATGTTCTACATGGGGAGTACCTCTGAGATTCAGAAATTCCCCAAGTGCATGAGCAGATGGCACAATCTACACTTCAACATAGGGGCTGCATGCTCTGCTGAAAAACGTTAAGGTGTATTTGTTGTGTTCAAAATACTTATCTCAACAAAAAGAAAAAAAAACACCTTTTATGCAGTATCGTGAATTGATTTAGTTGTGTGATAGAAATTACAAGGAAAAAAAAAAGGAGAAATGAAAACTATTTTAGAGGAAAATCTCAAAAATAATACCATAATAATCGTTATGCAGAAAGTTTTTGGATTTTGTACTCTTTTCTGTGGGGTTATTCTTCCTCCTCCACTGCTTCTTTAAGTCTTAGAGTCTGCAGAGTAGGAGTGGAACACTGCAGCATGTCATCAGCAATCCAAGTCCTTCTCTCAGGTGCACCATGTTGATGTTAACAGCTTCTTGATCCTCATTTCAGGTCAAATGTATATTTCTAACTATTTATCCCCCTTATTTGGTTGGGGTTGAGTTTTGATTGGTTTTTTTGTTTGTTTGTTTTTTGTTTGTTTTTGTGGGGGGCTGAGGTTTTTCAGATTTTTGGGGGGGCTTTTGGGTTTTTTTTTGTTTGTTTGGGGTTTTTTTTTTGTTTCGTTTTTGTATTTGTTTTTGTTTTGGGTTTTTTTGGTAGTTTTTGGGTTGTTTTGTTTTGTTTTGTTGGAGTTTTATTTTGTTTGGTTTTTGTGGTGGCTTATTTGTCCCTAATATGTCAAACAAACATCTTTCCTATCTTGCATACTTGCTCTCTGTTCTCCTGTTACTTCTAAAACACTGGTTTTACACAGGTATGAAGGTGATATTTCTCTATCAATAGGTAATTGACCACTCATGAGTTTTTTATAGCCCTGGGGGTCCTCATATCACCAGGTGCCCTTCTCTCATCATCCCATCCCTTTATGCTCTCTACACTGCATGATCTTCCCCCACATTTAGGGGCTCTGCTTCACTCCCAGTCTTTTATTCCATTACTCTGCATCATTATGGTATGGTCACAAATTGCTCATTCTACACAAAAAATTACTTAGTAGAGTACTATCTAAACAAAAATTATACTACCTGGTTGCACAAAGCTCAGCAAAAGTAAAACAAATTAGGAAATATCCATTAGAAAATAGGTCATTACAACATTGCTTTTACAGGTGAACACTGTGAAACATAGCTCTGAGCAGGCCAAGAGAAGTCCTGACAAAGCCTAAAAAGTCCTGAGGATTTGCAGAGCTACTGTGAAGCTTGAAATCTGTCATTAGCAAGGTCAATAATGTATTTATTGGGTTACAGAGCTTGATGCTTGGATTGTCTCATAAATATTCAGAATAGCAAGACTTGCCCAGAACATATGATGGATTTTTTTCAGAATAATATAAATACATATTAATTAATTTGACAATGCAATGGAATAATACACAACAAAGTTACTGGAGGTTTACAATTTATGATATGCTACTGAAGGAATAGAGATCACTGAATGGCTCATCTAAAATATAAACTGAATAATCATAAAAGGATTTTTTTTCTGCAGAGAATGATTTTGATTAAGGGCCAAGCTTTGCCCAAGTTACATATGCACAGCTGATACTGATGCCAATTGTAGTTATGTTGGTGTGTATTTGAGTAAAGGATCTGTTTATTAATAGGGATGGAAATTGTATTATTATTTGCTTTCAAGAAATAATAGGAACCTCACATTTTTCATATATATAAGAAAAGGAATTGCTTGATAGGGATAAAACTCAATTGGAACAGATTCTATCACTTCTGTGGAGTAGTACCTATTTGCCAATGTGATAAATCAGCTTCCTGATTCAGCAGAATTATATTCTATATAAGAAGTATTCAACATAAATAAGAGGAAGAAAAAAACAAATTATCTTAGAATCTATAAATAGCTCCCAAAATTCAAGATAAAATATTCTACAGAAAAAGAAGAATACTTTAAGAGAAGTCCTTTCTGAAACACTTTTTATGAATGACGTTCTTTTTATAAATGCAGGTTCTATTATTTTAGATTCAGGTTACACTCCCATCAATTTAAAGAATTTCAAACTTGAAACAAAATCACTTTGACACCCTCAGTATGAAAAATTGCCATCACATATGTGAGATTTCTACTGAAAAACTATTCATCAGCAAATCAGATGACCAAAAAACCAATAGCACAAATAATTTGAAAGATCTTCCAATTAAATCCATGTGAACTTTTTGTAACTTGCATTTCTGGAGTCTAAATAATACCACATATATGTTCCTTTCTTTCAAGATCTGCTTCCTTTCTCCTTAATATGTTCCAAAAAGCCTGAACTTTTCAAATTTCACCTGAAAAGTTCATCCAATCATGCAATTTGATAGAAATAGACACAGTCTCATGTGCAGCCTATGTCTCTATTTTCTTGTAAGTTAACCCACAATGTCAGCAGTACAAGAACATGTATTTGTAGGTATTATTGCAAATAAAAGTAGTTTAATAAAAAACAATCAAATGCTCATTTTTTAAATATAGAAAATACTTTAAACTCATGGATCACCACCTAAATAACTTGAATCTAAGCATTTTAGAAAACACCATCACAATTTTCCTGATTATACGAGCTTTAGGCAAAACAGCGATTTATTTCAGTCAGTGCCCATGAAGTTGCCCACAGATGAACTATATATTTCAAGATTTTTCAAGTACAATTTGTGCTTTATTACCTTTCTAAAATATACCTACTCTTCTTTTACATGCACTTTTGACACAGAAGCAGGGACCCCCAAATTTCCTGTAAATATTCCAATAATATTGAGAGGATAAATCTGGAAAAGTAGAGAGTAAGATTCAGGTGAACATATTGTCCTTATCCTTATCCCGTGTAATAAATATTAAATGTCTTATAAATTTTTGTGCTCATCATTAAAAAAAATACATATTTTTAATTTCTTTTTAAGATGGTCATGAGAATGTGAAGGACCTCTCTGTATTCTTGGTGTAGAAAAGTGCAGCATTGTCACATGAAAACAAGCAGGGTGCTGCCTTCTCCCTTCAGTTTCATAGGACTGCCAGAAGTGAATGCAGAACAGTTTTCTGTCTTTGCCTGGCTCTTTGTTGCAATCTCAAGTTATTTTTGCCTCCTGTTTTTCTGAGTTTATTTTAACAGTAGTGTCAAATTGGTAGAAATGAAGCAGGACTTCAGGGCTGATACCAGTGAAGACAGAAGGAGCAATAGGATTTCAATAGCAGCAGTGAGTTATTGTAGCAGCTCAGTTTGTGCAGCCAAGTTCTTAGTCAGCAACATGCCTTGGTTGACATGAAATTTGATGGAAATAAAAAAATCCCCTGTGAGTAATTGTCAAGCTGACTGACACAGCTCATTCCAGAACTGTTGTCTTTATGTCCCATAAGAAAAGGAAACAAGGAAAAGGAAAAGGAAAAGGAAAAGGAAAAGGAAAAGGAAAAGGAAAAGGAAAAGGAAAAAAGAAAAAGGAAAAAAGAAAATACTTTAAAGGAGTGTCACAGTGAAAGGGGGATAAAAAGAACAGTCAAAACATGTTTGCCATGTTGTTATGAAAATGTTGTTTCTATGGGAATGCCTTGACCTGCAGCACTAGGGCTCACAGAGAGTGCATAACCAAGGACAGGTCACTCATCTGACACCCAGCCATGCTTTAGCTTGTCTCTGCTTCCTCTGTGTTTTCAGACATGCTTTCACTCAGGCACAACCTAAATATTTTCGAGCTTGTCAATAGACAATCCCAAAAACATAAGTTCCAATTTCAGCGAGTCCCTCAGCAGAAGTTTGTATCAGCCAGAGCTGTTAAAGTTTATCAATGCATTACATTCATTAAGTAAGAGAATCTAAATTTGGGCATTTGGTGTTTATATTTTTCTTTCTGTTTCAGCCATCTAGATTTAAGGATGATATATCCTATTTTGGAGGAAATGAAAAAATCTTTGGCGAGCTATACCCAGATACCCACATGAAAAAAAGAATAATTATCAGAAGAAAAAAGAAAAAAAAAAAGAAGAAAAAAAAACCAGCAGACATTAGGCATTAGACTCCAACTAAGTTCCTGGCTTTACTATCACCCATATTTCAATCAAATGAATGTGTATATAACCTCAGAATTTGGGAGCTGCACAGCTCTCTACTGGCACAGCATTTTGAAAGCAATTAATTTGTTCTAGGTTTTACTATGCTGTGCGAAAAAAATGGCATTATTCTTCCATGACCTATTTCATTAGGTTGATGGGAATGTTTGGTGAACTCTGTAGAGAACTTAAAAAATATATAATGATTGAGAAAACTTACTATTTTGACTGCAAACAGAAATCGGATTTTTAAAAAGAGAAGGGATATTTTCTACCCAGAATAAAGTCAGTGGGCTTCTTCTGAAATTCTACTTAATATTAATTTGTCCTCTTACTCTCCTGAGATAGCTAAAAGTAAGAAAAACAAAACTCAGGTTTCTTCTTGTTTTTGTTTGGTTTTTTAACCTACCATACATTCCTGTAGGTTTTCAAGGAAATAATTGCAAAGCTAAAGTGTGGTCTTTTATATACTTCTAATTCTTTAAGGTATTGACATTAATAAATTCACAGTACAAAATATTTAGATGTTATAAAATAAGCTGTTATTGCTGTGATCTGAAACACACACACACACAAAAGATTCCCGCAAAATCTAAAGCTCCAAAATTACACTATAGTCCATTTTTAGAAAATTTAACAGATATATATTGAGATGAGGGTCCTCTGGAAAAAAAAAAAAACATTTATTTATCTGATCCTAATATGATAAGGCTATGCAAAAGAGCAAACAGGTATTATTAAATATTCATGGTAGCTGATTATGGTGGGGGGTTGTGCTATTAAGGGTTAAGAACAGAACATTTGTGTCAGGAAATTTTATGCTCTGAAGAGAACTGTGTCATTCTGTTAAACAGTAGAGAATAATCAGGCTAACATCCCACTTGGTAGTAAGCCACTTATAGATGTCAGCAAATATATTTATCTTGTTAGGGAAATTGCCTCGAACAACTGTGATCCTGAGATACAGAGAACAATATCCTTGGACTCAGCTGCTTTTAGAAATCCTGGAATCATCTACACACCATCACATCTAAGTGAAGAGTGAGTAAAGACATATTGACACAGTTCTTGTGTATTTAGTAGTATAGCTTTATTAAAAAGATACTGAAGGATAAACAACAGCTGCTGGTTTTGGAGATGGAAACTAAAATGCTCTAAGCCGCAGAGATAGAAATATGTGGTGCCATTCTGTCCTTCTCCTATTTGCACCCAGAAAATTGTCTCTATGTCTATCCTTTGATGATTTGTATCAATAGGCATAAAAACATGGACTATTTATGTATATATAAAGGTTTTATGGACCAATCTCAATCAAAATGCTAAACCTCAAAAAATGGCACTGAAAATTCAAGTCTGGGTGTAGTTTGATCATATTCTTGGGTTTTTTCTGCCCTTAAAAGCATCTCTTAGGAAAAAAAATATCCAAAACCAGACCTATACTAAGTTCTGTTCCATACATTAAAAAGTCAGAAAAGTATGGCAATAAATAAATATTTAACTAAAGGAAATAAATATTTAACCAAAACAGAAGGTTCTCACTCTTAAGAAAAAACAAAGGAAATAGACAAACGAATTTCCAAACCAATGTATTGTACAAGTTGAAAAAAGTAGATTTCTTTACAAATATTTGTACACAAAAATGATGAATAAGCAATTCTGCTATTTTTTCTAAATTTCCTGTAAAAGACTGACAAAATTCCTTTGATCATGAAGAATGAGCATCAGAAAACTACACTGAATTACTTTTTTTTTTTTTTTCAGATTTGAACAGCTAATCACTTCAATGATACCAATATTAATATACAGTTAGGCTGACTTTCTCCCTTGGAGAGATAAGACTCAGAGCTAAGATATATCTAAAACACCATAACAATGCATAAACCTAATCCAGGTCTTTATGGTATTTAGGCACAATGATCTTGGAGGACCTTACAGTGCAAAGAAAGCTTATCAATGTTTAACAGGCCTCAATACAATATTTAATATAGGATTAGAGACAAATAGGAACACACATCACAAGACCCTTGGGGTTTCTGGCCACCAGCATCTAAATTTGTTTGTAATTGGTGCATATGGAACAAAACAGAAACATAAATCATGTTTATTCTCCTTCTGTTCACTTCTGTTGGCTTTAACCAAAAAGCTGATTTTATATAGAAAATATTTTATCCTCCACTAATTTTTCACACTTTTCCACAAAAGAGTTTTCAGGCAAGAGTGGACAGTGATGGAACAGCTGATCACATCTTGTTTTAGACAAAAAAAGAAAAGAAGTAGCTTTAAGATTTGTCACTTTTCAGGCTCAGTTTCAAAGTAGCATTTATTGAAGGCTCTCTTTAACAAGGGTATTTCAGTATAGCTGTATAGAAGAATGCAATATATTTTACCTTTGACCATTAAAAATATATTTTCAAATTATATAGGACTCTTGAAAATAATAATAAAGCTGAATGAAGCTATTTCCTCTGAGATTAAATAAAAAAAGAAAGTTGTGAAGTAGTTTTCAGTTTATTGGAAGCATTTTCTAAATGTTCCATTCTATGGTATCCTTCTCTTAACGGTGCCAAAACTAGGTTTTATTTTTGTATTTGAAATGCAAAGTTATGTGTTTCTTTCATTAACTATAACCAGTCTATGTAGATTTTTCTAAATGCTTGGTATTTGACACACACAAAAGGATACAGTCCCAAAGTAAAAAGAGTTAAATATGTAAAAAGGTTGAAATTACAGCAGAATTATTTCAAATTAAATTATATCTTTAGGGCAATATGATAATAAATTAAATTTCTGAACACATAAGAGGGGACTGAAGTTCCAGGAAATTTGCTGAATTCTCCTAATATGCATGTCTTTTCTCTTCAGGCTTTTTACACTTCCCACTTTTGGCAGGAGGCAAAAGTGCTGCCATTGCTGTAAAGGACATTTCCACAGTGTTTTAAGCTTGACCCTAATGTTATATATCACTTGAATTAATTAACTTAACTTTTTAGCCTAGTTTTGAAAACTTTATCAACCTGTGATCTTTGGGTATAATTAGCTGAAACTCCAAGCTTTGGATCAATACTTTAAATTGACATGCCTTTGAGATTTGTGAAATAATTGTCTTAAAATGCCATAAAAACTGTGAAGTTCTTGGTGAATAATTTATCCAAAGTGACTCCAGTAAGTCACTCTATAACAAGTCTTATTGATCTTGATAGCATTGCATGAGGCATGACTTGGCTGAACTGATCTAAAGGATACCTCAGAAGCAGGAATGTTTCCTCTTCCCATTCTTCCCTGTTTGAGAAACATTATTTTTGCCAGAATCTGTGTTAGCTTTAATTTTTGATAGCAATATTGTCAAATATTCCATTTTGCATATTTTGAAACAGAAATTCAGTTTTAAAAGAAAAGCTAAATGTCGATTTGACTACTTCAATATATATGAGTGAAGGAATGTAGGGAGTACATTATAAGGGCTTATCCTTTTATTTCTTCAAAGTTATTGTGAATAATTGCTATTATCAAACTGCGATCTACAGAAGAAAATAAATATTACACATAAAAGTATAAAAGAAGACACTTAGAATTAAAATGAATGCTATCATTATTATGTGGACTTTTCCCCTAAGAACTTGAATACGTTTCCTTTATATAATTCAATATAATCCTTCATATAAATACACGAGTACAGGGAAGATGTTCAAGAGAATGTATTTGAGTCATTTGAGATTGAGGGCAAAGGGAACGAGTCAACCAGAATACTTATTAATGTCTTACAGACATAACGTTGTCTCACAAACTTTTGCAATTTTTGTTTTTCCAAACTCACAATCCAATCAGAAATGTAAACACAGACTCCTTTCTTAAAGTTGAAAAAAATAGCTTTTTGGGGTAAAGTTTGTTTGTGACCTAACTATGAATGAGGAAAAAAAAAATATTGGTCATAATAGCTGCCAATGTGATTCAAGTCTGGCACAAAAATTTGGGAATGCAGGAATATCTTTAGTTCTAATTCTCTAAAAGGAAAAATCAAGAATGAGCACACTGCCATTCAAGAGAATCATTACTTTTGAACTAGTTCTAGACCTGCTGGAAAGAAATGATGAGGGCTCAGACAAGCTGCATGACTTCCTCAGCATTTATATTGCTGGTGGCATGCACAGTTCTTGACTTTCTTCATATCTGCACTTGCATGCTGTGATAGAGATAGAAGGAATAATTAGGAACAACTGCTTTGATTTTCACACTTTTCAAATTTGCAGGATACCTTGTTAAAATATAGAAACGTACAAATACAGAAATATAGTATATGCATGCACAAGCACACACATGCAAACAAACACAAAAAAAAAATCCATCCATAATATAAAATAATGCCAAAAAAAAATTCAATTACTGCTGTACAGAATGTAGGTTACGTTTTCAATGTTCCTGTAGTTCTTCCATATCAGAAAAAAAGACATTTTGCTGCACTCCTTCTGAATACCTAAGAACATCCATTGATCCAGAAATCACAGCCTGATAAACATTGCTGTACACAGTGCCATGGAAGTAGATCATTATTTTTCCTATATGAAGCCAGTACACTACACTACTTATGTACATCCTTTATAAGTGTAACAGATCTTTCAGCTGACATTGCTGAATGGTATTCCTGAGGTTTCACCCAAAAATAATCTTATCAAACTACTTAGAAACACAATTATTGTGCAGGCCCTGCAGGCTTTTCTCATTGCATAGACTATAACAAGGACCAATTTTTTAGGCACAAGGGAGGGAAAGGAATTGAACTAGAGATTAGAGGAAAAGTGGAATTTTGAATATTTTGTGTTTTGAAAATTTATTTTAAACTTTACAGAAAAAATGCTGAGTGACTGCCACTTAATTTACAGGGAAAAGCAAGACATGTAGGTACAATGTCCATGAAAATAGAGCTACATTACTACAGTAGACTGTGCTGTTATAAACTGATACGTCATTTAATTACAAATTTTTAAAAACTGCAGTTACTCTGAACAAAGATAGTAGTGAAATTTACAAGCTTGAGCTTTTTCCTCTCTCCTCTTTTCCCTTTTTTTCATTTTCTTCTTAGTTCACAAAGATAACAACCTACAAGTATTTTTAAGAACTAAAGTATACAAAAATTAATATTAGCAATGATACTACACTGTCTGTACTTCTCTGTCTGCACATTTCCTATGTGCAGAGCCACTGGAGCACTCCAGGGGAGGACTTGCAGATTGATGAATGAAACAGAAACTGTTATCAAATGGAAGGATGATACTATGGATGGTAGACTAATGTGTGGCTTACAAAAGGCTTACAAGGCTACAAAACCAATGAGGAAAGACGCCTTGTGATATTTCCTTCTGGCAGGGAGTGGGAAGGACAAGGGTTCAGAGAAAGGGAAGAAGAAAGAACAGAAAGTGAAAACTCCTCTTTAAACTAAAGGACCAGACTGACACAAAAATAAATGGATGCAAGTGGCAGAAGTGTGATTTTATAGGGCAGGTGGACAACAAAACTAAGGTGGACTTTTGCCAATTGCTAAAGGTGTGATATCCCAGAGTTCAAAAGAATTAGACTTGATTACCCTGAATGTCCTCTTGTTCTGAAGAAGCACGATTATCAGTGTCTCTTCTTTTAGATGCCAACAGAAACATAAATATTATCTGGTTAATGGCAGAACTCGACCTTTGAGATCTTTTCCAATCTTAATAATTCTGATTCTATTATTTTATGATCTATATGCTGATTCAAGTATGTTTGCAGATCTGTACTTCTCAAGTATACGTGAAGCATTACAGTGGCAATTTCCTAATATGTTTTTCTACCTTTAGTGGTTGGATCCTATCTGGCCATAAGTCATGAATACAAGAAAACAGCAATACGTTTTGTGCTTGGATAATACATGCCTAGGAACAGTTTCTGGGAAAAAAAAAAGGCTCATGTGGACATCAAATGAACAGGGCTTACTTGAAGCTTGGTGCTAAAATATTTTCTGATGTCGTTTTAGCAGTATTTACAGATGTACAAACACTTCCTTTTATGTCTGCCATCCCTTTCCTTTTTATCACCTCATGGTCTAACACACAGTCACCCCTGATGAAGAATGTTCAATTTCCAAGGGCACAACATGAACAAGAGTAATAAAAGTCATTCAAGAAGACAGCAGCTGAATTTAGTCTAGTGCAAGAGCTCTAGCAGGTAGCATAATGAAGTTTAATTACTGAAACATCACTGAACTTCTTGAAGAACTGAATAAAGTAAATAGTGTTTAGTCTTCTGAACTAGAAAGTACAGTGACCACTGAAGTCTGAAAAGGAAGATTAACACAAACTATAATAACTTATCTCTTTATCATTTGACAATGATGTGCCTTTTAGATGACCATCTACTGAAAACTTCAGTACTGAAAACTGAAATTAGGTTTATTGAAACAAAGTCCAACACAAAGAGCATGAACAATGCTCTTAAAATTTTCATAGTTTAAGATCAATGTCATGACAGTTCAAAAATTGTTAGGCTTTGTTTTTTCAACATTACTTTTTCATCAATAAAGAAGAAGAGTTTTCTTAAAAATAGATGAAATTAAAAAGACAACTCAAAAAACTAATGGAAACATTTTGATCTGATAGTCAAGATGGTAGGAAAGCTGTTTGTAATATAATGTCTGAATACAACTTTTTTCATAAGCAATGAATGTCAGTTATACCACATCACACAGATTCTCCCCTGGGTAATTGTAATACTGCCAGTACTGTTCAGCATTATAATTAATGATCCAGATGATGGGATACAGAACACCCTCAGTGATTTAACAGATGATACAATACTTGAAAGAGTGGTTGATGCACCAGATTGGTGTCCTGTTATGCAGGAAGACCTCAAGAGGCTGGAGAAATGGGCCAAAAGCTTTAGAGATCAACAACGGTAAAGGCCACATCCTGACCATGGGGAGGAATAACCCAAGTACCAGTGTATGCTCCATCTGGAAAGTAGTTTTCAGGGAATGTCCTGGGTGTTCTGGTGGACACAAAGTCTGGACACAAGTCTGCAGGTTGCCTTTGCAGCCAAGAAGGCTAAAGGTACCCTGGGCTGCATTACACAAAAGCATTGATAGCAGGTCAAGGGAAGTGATCCTCTTTCTCTACTCTGGCAAGACAAATATGAAGTGCTGGGTCCAGTACTGGGCTTCCCAGTATGAGAGAGATGTAAACAGACTGGAGTGAGTCCAGTCTCAAGGGTCTCAAGGACTGGAGCATCTGGCATAAAAGAAGAGGGTGAAAGAACTGTGACTTGTCAGTCTGGGAAAGAGAACGCTCAGAGGGGTCATACTCCCTGATGGGGGAGTAAAGAGGACAAAGTTTTCTCAGGCAGAGGGCACAAAATGAGACTTAAACATAAGTAAAATCTTCTTTGAGAGGAAGAAGGTCACACCCAGAAAGGTTGTCTAGAGAAGCTGTGGAGTCTCTACACTTAGGGATACTAAAAACCCAGCTGGACACACTCCTGACTACTCTGCTCTTGTTGTCCCTGCTCTGAGTAGAGGCTTGGACCAGGTGATCTCCAGAGGTGCCTTCCTGCCCCAGCCACTGTGTGAGTTGGTCATTCTGTGTTTCAATGAACAAGTTATACGGCTCAAACTTTTATTCCAGAGATCTAATTGTATCTCTAGATTGCAATATTTTCTTCCATGCCTCCCTCTCATTAAACTTGACAGCATGACAGATGTTTTTATACTGCTGATAACAAATTTCTACCTGCCTAATGCACACTGCATTGTGCAAGTCCAGAAAGCCAATTCTGGTAAACAGAGGTAGCTCCACAGCCACTAAACTCTTTATGTCTTCAGTCATAAAAATGAATTCTGATGACTTATTGTCTAGAGGGACACAAAGTAAAACTTTTCAACCATCTTTTCTTTATGCCTGGCAGTGTGTCTGCACATAGTAGAGGGAGTGCTCTAGCTGGCTGTTAGGGAGATTTATATGAGCATAACTTGGATGTTTCTCAACAGATTTAGTTGCCAATGTAATATGAGTGCCCAATGAGTTACTGTCCCTCTAATGAGTCATAAGACAAACAAAGGCTTTGAAATAGATCTTGTTTCAGACATTTTTTTGAATACCTAGAAAATGTTTTTTAAAAAAAATCCCATAGATGCAGAGTTAGGGGTTATATATGTGTGTGGGGATGTGTGTGTGTGTGTGTGTGTGTGTGTAAAATATATCAAAGTTATGGCAAAATCCTGGAAATGAAACTGAGAATTTCTGTACTGCAGCAGGTTGAAGACTAGGAAGAGATTTTTAATGTAATACCATATTCTGGTTTAATGGGTGGCTTGGTTTGGTTTGGTTTGGTTTGGTTTGGTTTGGTTTGGTTTGGTTTAGTTTGGTTTGATTTGGTTTTTTTTAATCTGAATAGTGTATAGTCAAGAAGCACTTTATTCTAAAGATTCAGGATTAGGTTGTTTTGTGTCCATGTGACTGGTAGTGGCACATAGTCTTGAGGCTGTTATTTCCAGAGGAACAGAATTCAGTTTGATCTGACTAGACACTCAGTGCTGGCTTGGACAAGGGCAAGGTAAGCTTCTTGTGTGGACATAGTCCAAGTCTCAGATCAATGTAAATTATCTTGTGCATGCACCTGTTAAAATAAAATCACCTTATCCAACAGTTGGCAACAGCTGTTGTAAGGAAGCAAGTGAGGTCTGGATGCCTGTCTTCTGCAACAAGCTCTAAAAATCGAGAAAGGAAAAAGACAACCTCAACTGTGTATGAGGCAAACATAGAGACAAGTTGTGAGAAATCCAGGTTAGTCAGGACAAGATGATTCCAACTATTAGGAAGCTGTTCATAAGTTTACCTGATAGAAGAACTGCTCACAGCTTGTCAGAACTTCAGAGGTCTGTAACAGAATTGAAATGAATATGTAGCAGCTTTCATTACACAGAAGCAAAAAATAATTGACATCGACCACCTGCTGAGAGAACATCAGCACTAATGTAATGAACTTCAATTTGCAGAAGACAAAAAGTGCTTTGTCACAGTGATGCACAGATATTACTGTACACTAGACTTCTAAAAGTGTCATGAACAGCTGGAGTCCTTAGAAAAAGCACCGAAGGAAAATCTTGCTTTGTGATAGTTTTATAGAGCTAGACACTCTGGCAGCTAGGGCCTGTGTGCCTCCTATATGCCTAAATATGCCATTATGAATATCCATATATGCATACTCTATATATGTTATGCATGTATACACACTCATACCCATATGAGTGTTTAAACATATTTGTTCATATGCATATGCCTATATACATGTGCATATACAAACACATATTTGTATATCCACACACAAACTTATGTAATTGCAGTATATATTCATCCAAGATGGCAAACTGGAAAGCACAATGATTGATCATGATGAATCATAAGAGAAGAGCTCGCAGTTCCTAGAAAATCCTTGAAAAAAGACTAAAATATGTACAAAAAATCCTCAAAAGAGATGAGTACTATCATGTGAAGCCTTTCAAAGTCTCCAAGCACATTAGGAGTTCCAGTAACAAATACAAAAAGAGTAAAATAGCATCACTGTTTGAAAATTTGGTATGCCATGATAAAAGAAGGAAGAATTAGGAGGATGAGTACATTCTGCATAGCTTCCCAGAACTATCATGCAAATACAAAATTAACAAATCTACAAATTGGTCTGTGGAAGATATTGAGAAAAATGAATCCAGGGCATAAAAGGTCAATAAAGCTGTTTAAAAGCCAGTAATTTCTTACACTAATAGCAACCAGAAAGAGAAAGTATTTCAGTATTTATCTACACAGGTCCATGAGCTGAATGTTTTGAGAAATTTAGATGATGATGAGAAATAAATTCATGTCACAAGATCACTGACTTCAAAACAAACAAGGATTTGATCTGCTAATGCTGAAAATGTCTCACTGTGGATGAAACTGAGGAATTATATTTGCTAGAAGGCCAGAAATTTTAGAAAATAATGAATTACAGTTCGTGTCTTTAACAGCATGCTGTCATGAAAAAACATTCCTGCACTTCTGACTGTAGACTTTGATGCAATAGTTGGTAAAAGCCACCACCATTCTGGTGAGCAATTCTGAAAAAGGACCGAAGAAGCATGATAAAATTTAATTTTCATGTCCTTACCCACCAGTGTTTTTCTTCTTTATCTGACATGTGTTTCTTACTCAAGCTGTGCTGCTTATTCTGCTTTATGCAGTGAAAAACATCACATCAGGGACCTCCTTTTTCTTACAAAATATCATATACACACACATGTTTTGTCCTTAAACACATGCAGGTGAAAGCAAAATTTAGTTGTATGTCTTCACCTGCAAAGGAGTTTATACACTATTTTAGATTTTATGCACACTGCTGGTTAAAAAAAATCTGATAGTTAGGATACCTTTTGATGCAAGAAAGTGAGAATATATTCGAGTTGAATATATTTTTCTGTGCACTCAGTATAAGAAAACAAAGTCCTTTGATTTATATTATCAGCAGAATCACAGAAAACTCTGAAAACTAACAAACAGAAATAAAGCTAGGATGTTATATAAGAACAAACAATTAAGATAATAATTAAAATAGTGAGTGTACAGGGCTTTATAACAGAAAAAAGAAATCACAGATTAATTATATGAGCACTGATGTGTTAGGTGACAGCAGAATCAAGAAAGACACACCTTATTTACTGGAGACTAATACTGCCCTTCACAGGGATACCTAAGTCTATATAGCAATGCAATCTGGAAATGGCATTGATTCAAATTACCCTATTATGTAATATTTAGGATAATTTTCAAAATTTTAAATCAGTCATGTGGCAATTAGAGGAAAATCTATGTAGGCATAGGTTGATCATTTCTGTGAGTCCACACTGCATTATAAAAGAAGTCAATAGTCTCAGAAGTTCAGTGCAGAACTAAAGCAACCTTCCTTAAATGTCTTCTAAATTATTTTCTACTTTCATAATTATAAAAAAATCAAATTTAATCTACAAGAGACATGAAGATACTTTTTGGAGTTAAGGAATAGTACATTTTGAAATACATATATGGAAGAATAAACATCTGAGAAGCTGAATGAAATAGGAACAAAACTTCTTCAGGTGCATGTTATCTGGGTTTTTTTCAATTCAAATGGAAGGTATTCAGGTTTGGAAGTTATGAGTTATATGCATTTCTACAGTAAGAAATTAACTGATAGACTGAATCCATTAAAAAAAATAAAAATGAATAATCCTTAAAAAGATAACCCTAAGTTTCTCATGCTGTTTTGAATGTAGACATGTTGCCATTTAAGGCTGAGACTGTATTTGGCATGATATTCCCTCTTATTCATTGACCATACTGGAAACATTACGAAATTCTATGGTATCCATGTGAGCCACCTTTTCCTCCTGCAAAATATTTAGTTTGTCTGTTTGATATGTTGTTCTACATTGTGTAGGGGAAAAAAAAAAAACTTCCCTCAACTCCTGTAATTGACACACATTCCATGGAAAATAGCGTATTCTTTTCATATGGCTTAAATTCCAAACTAGAGTCTTGTTGAAAAATGTGTGCTAGGCAGTCCACAAGTCATCCTCTAGTCAGGCGAAATCTAAAGTATTTCCTGTAGGAGTATCTTGATATATGGCTTCTAGACAGTTACATTAAATGACCTAATGGTTTTAACTCTGTAAGAGAATGAAAACTATAAAACAATTTTAAAAGTCAACAGATGACTCAAGAACACTTCAAACACTCTGCATCTTACTCAAATAGAGCCCCTAAAACATACACACTATCAATATATATTTGATTTTTCTGGTGAATCAATGTCTCTTTTTGTGAAGTAGCTTAACTAAGGGACAGTTGAGGATTTTAACTGAGAAAACTGCTAGATTAGGCTTATCACTGGTCTCAGATGTTTAATCAGATGATCGCTTAGTGTGATTAGTGGTTTTAGTCCATCACACCACATCTGTGAGTTATAAAGATACCACTGTTCCCATTTTCAGTTGTCAAGAAGGTGCCAAATGATTTACTGAACACAGAACGGATATTTACTCATGATGGTGCAGGAAATCGAACTGTCCCAATTTTTATTTGGTTGTTGAAAGTATTTTGTTCACAAAGAACAGTTATTATTTTCACTTATCAGGCCAGCACTTTTAAATTAAAGAAAAGGTAACTGCAATCTGCAATTCCAATCTGCTGGAGTTGTCTTCTCCATTCCACAAAGACAAGAAAAATATTTATAAAAACAATTTAAATTGATTATGTCGTTAAAAAAAGCTTTTTGAAAAATTAAAGAAATTTTAACCTTCCCTTCCAGGAAAAGAAAATCATGCATACTTGCACGATTTGTATCAAGGTTATAAAATCCAATATTTTATATACTGAATTTCATACCAGCACATATATTTACAAAGGGATAAGGTATAAAATTGCCTACAAGTACAGTCAATTGGCTTTTTTGACACACATTACTATGTGTTTTCAGATGGAATTATGTACTATTGACAGGAAATTCTGTACTTGTTGTGGAGCATCTGTTATCTTCCAGGATCTGCTGTGCTGGAGCAGACCTGTGATTAGCTCAGCACTCTGCCTCTAACACGGGCCAGAGCCACATGCATCAGAGAAAGATGCAATGTACTCATGTGGAAAATGATGGAGCAACCTGCCTCCCTAAAACGTAGCTTTGTGCCCTTGTCAGCTAAAGATTACCTTGTGCCCTGAAGAGAGATGGAAATTATCTAAAGGATGAAGGATTGAAGCTTCTTGTTTCAAGCTGTAAAGTCAGATAAACACAAAAAGAAATACACACTCCAAATGGGTTCTTGCAACTATGTCTGCTACAGCACAATTGGAAACATACTATTTGCAACAGCACCAGAAAGAAAATACTAGATTAGATGGGCTGCCAGATTGGTCATATCTGCTTTCTATTTCCTTTACAATAAGGAGAATTTCTAACTATCCTTCAGCTATTTTACTATACAATTTTATACCTATAAGAGTAGTCAATGATGAGGATTAGCATTTTGTAAAAAACTGTGTTCTAGGAATGGGTATAAGATGTACCATATTCTGTGGCACAAATGTGTCAATATCAGAGTTAAAACACTGAATATTTTTACATGTCCCAAACTCAAATGAACATTTTTTTTCTATTAAATGAGCAGAGTGTTGGGAAAAATGTCAAGAGGTGAAGAAGAATAACATGATAGTACTTGGTAGTACAATGGATAAACCAACACTGAACACATTGAAATTGTGCACACTAAAGAAAGCAATTTCCTTTTTTTTTTTTTTTTTTTCATGGAAACAGTGAAAAGGAGTTACCACTGGTAGTCAGTAAACACCAATTTTTAACTTTACTACTTAGTCAAAAATTTACAGTTATAATGAAAGTATTATCTAAAGGGGGAAAAGTAAAAAGGGTAAAGAATGAAAAATAAAACCAAAACATATAAAAATGATAAGGAAAAGAAGAGAGTATAAAATAATTATGGTCCTCATATCGTAAAAAGATAATAAGATTTGAAAATAAGCTAAGAAGAGCAGAAAGAATTCTCAAAGGTATACAAACACTTCTGAATGAGATCTGACCTTTAAACCTCAGGCATACAACAGAAGTCTATGAAATCATGGATGGCAAGAAGAAAGTGAATAAGGAATGAGTGTTTAGTTCTTATCATAAAACAAAAATAGAATCAAAGGACTGAAATCGTCAGACCAGAATTTTGAAACAGGAATTTGGTATGCTATCACTTTCCTTATAGTTGAACTCTGTGTATGCAGGTAAATGATTGCCTCAGCTTGCATAGGCTCAAAACATTTCTCCTAATTCATAGGAGAAAAAAACTTTAAGGAATGAGTCAAGATGGTAATAGCTGACTAACAGAGCATATGAGTACACCTAAAAAATATAATAATATGGTTGCCCCTCACTACTTCTCTATCTTCCACAGATGAGGATCAAAACTGAGGTACTGAAATAGATGTAACTGTTTTTGACTTGGTATTGCCTATTACATACAACCCAAAAGTAAATTCAAACTATTACAGTGTCTTCCCAATCTCTCCACAGTTGTTTCCTCTATCTTGCCACCTACTATTTTACCATCATCCTCGCTTTATTTTCTTCTTATTAAGGGACTTTATTTAATTCCATCTTTAGGCATGTCTCATTTTCAAATGTTCCTATACATTTAACATTATATATGTTGTGTTTATGTATGTAGATACGTATATGTATATATATATATCTCACATATTTTTATAGATATGATATATACACAGAAAATTTTACATACATCTTAAAGACAGTTATTCTTAATACTTTTCTGCTTGGCTCATGGGAAATTAGGAACTACTCGGTAATTTTATGATAGTGCATGGTGTGGTTCTAGAATTAATTGCTGAACTTTAATGAGGAATTTGTATCCTTTTAATATTTCCTACTAAAATCCAAGGTCAGGAAACTAACTGAGAAAAACAAAAACTTTAATCATAAGAAAGTTTTGGATTCAGCTGCAAAATTTGACACTGATTTGAGGCAAAGCATTTTCCCTTCTGGCAAAATATTACTGCTCCAAAATAACAACGATGAATGTCTTCCAGCTTCCTACAACAGATTTTGTCCTAAATTCTGACAAGACATGCGACAGAGCTGATTTATGACTTTCCTTTTTTATTATATAGTCATGTCCATGATTGATATTCTAGGCCAATATTTAAAAATATACACACCTTTTTTTATGTCTCTAAGTGTTTTAATACAATCAGTAAGTAGAATGAAAGGTAATATACTTATTCTGATGACTGGACTTCAAGACAAATAAAAAAAATATTGTGAACTTTCCCCTTTTGAGTAGGAGGACCCAGCATTTTCCATTGTTCTCTTGGAATAAGAGCCCATTTTTAAATAGAAAAAACACATAATCAGATTATACAAATGTCTCATTTTCCTTCTTGTTTCTCTGGTTTATGTTCTTAAATGACTGTGGAACTTATAAAAGTTCCAAACACATTGCCCTGGAGGTAGTGTTTGAAGGTATAATTTCAATGTGCTCTTATCCTATTTATGGTAATCCAAGACATACTGTTCCTTACTCTCTTAACACTTTGAAGAAGCAACAATACCTATTTAAAAAGTCATCAATGCAAACTTTTCGTTATAGGCAGTGAAATTATGATATTTAGAGAACCTCTAGAGAACCCCACATATGCAGGATTGTGCTGCTTGTTTCATTTATATAAAAATAGAAATATATGTGTCTTAGTCACCTTTAAATGATAATGATGCCTGGCAATCTGAATTCACTTAAACTTTTATGGAAACAAACCACCTGGCATTCTCAAGACACCATTTTCAAACATACTGAAGCACAACTTCAATTAAGTGAGTGAAACACACACTTACCCATAAATTGCAAATTATATATTAAAAGGACGTTTTCTACTAAGACTTTAATTTTGATCCAAACACAAATATGGAAAATTATGATAAATGAAATGAATATAGGGGAAGAACATTACTTGAATCCTATTTTGTTCATACTGGTATGTTACAAGACATAAGTAACATAACCATGTTTTTCAAAATTTATAGGTTTAATTTAATTGTAGAATGTCTACATTAAACAAAACAAAATTCCACTCCAATAATTCCATTATGTAATATGTTTATTATATGCATAGGCAACTAGTCTGAGCTCAGCTCTATCCCACCACCCTTATCAGGAGCACCCAACTCTAGGAATGAACCCAGGCGGATCATAAAAACCCAGCCCATCACTGCCTACTCTTCAGTGTAAGAATTCCTCCCTTATTTTCCGCTTTCCATCTCTTCCACTTACATCCTCAGAGTATACCAATTGATTCCAATCAAAAGTCTGTTAAATTCTTATCATTAATTCAGCAGCAGAGCAGGAGTGGACTAGTGGTGACCATGTTCCTCCAAAGGTCCCTCCAGTCCCAGAACAACACTCTGCGTCCCCAGACCTCTGCCACTTGTGTGTGGGTGAGCACACTCAGAAGAAGGGTTTGTGTGACATTTCTCACACATTCTGCTTGCCACGCCTTGCCTTGATTTTGCCCTTGAATGTACTGATTCCTTGAAACCATTTTCTGTGGCACAGCAGAAATGTTTTGGATTGTTTGTGTTTTTATTTTTTTTTCCCAATCTTAATGAAACTGGAAATATAAAACTGGGTAAAATTATAAAAAGTTACTTCCCGTGTTCTCACTGAGAATATGCAAGAATATATGAAGAGTCCACAGCAGGAGTGTTTTTCCCTGTAGATATATACATGATGCTTTGCCAAAAGTAAACAACAAACAAAAGTACAAAACAAATAGCAAGAAAAGAAGACACCCAGAACCATCCTAAAGAAGTTAGTTTTTTCAACATGGTTATATTTACAGAATGGCTCCTTTATTGCTGTTTTGTTTTGATTATTTTTAAAAAATAAAATTGAGAAGTCCATCTGCTTAGTTACCTGGATTGTCTCTTCCTGTTTTTGATTCAGCTAAGGATCATTTTCCAAGGACATTTGTATTATATTTTATCCTCAGTAAAGATTGAATGATTTTTTTTTCCTCAGCCCTGACAACACAACATCTAAGTGCCTGCTGCAGCAAAAGAAATGAGCACTGTTTCTTTGCCAGGTGTCCTGTAGCTTTCCAGTTCTACTTACCAGTTCCAACTTAGCACTGAGGCTGCTCAAGCTGCACGTCATAAATGGGTCTGTAGAAACTCCTTCCAAATCAATTGACCTCTTTTTCTTTAAGAAATATCAGTCACAGGCTGGTGAACACAGTCTTACAAAAGACATCCTAGACTAGATGTTATGGCCAGCCACCATGGGTTTTGAATTGGTTTATGCTGGATAGTTGAAATTGATTAAAGCAACACAGTAGAGACAAAAAAAAACCCCAATGCTTATTTTCTAGCTCTAAAGATTTCTTTTTAAATGGTTGTTTGTTGCTTTGCCAGTTTGGAGGCTTCACATTTCAATGAAATACAGAAGAAACAGTAAGCATTTCAGCAGTGCTAGGTTTGATAATATCAGAACTCATCTTCCTTAACATAATTTTGCACATTTTTCTCCAGCTGAAAACCAGTATTATCCCTTATAATTAAATAGCTTATATTTGAAGCTGTTAATAAAGCAGATGTTTTATTCTGCAGTAACTTATACCACAGCATTTCCAAAACCAAAGCAATT